>NC_136814.1:32614227-33903320 GCF_951394365.1 Tetrao urogallus
TTATTGAAACAAACATATACAGCTGACTAAAACTTCTTCTACCTCTTGGAATCTTCATTTGAGTTTCCATTATCTCTTTTACTTCTTTTTTCAAAGTGCCCTTACTTTAAGTTCCATTTTTTCTGCAAGTGTCTACAGATCTTCAGAGCTTACATACCAAACAGGTGTTATTTTCCCCTCCATCTTAAATAATTAATTATTTAAATTTCCATCTCAGATCTTATCCAAATTTATAGTTACAGATGATTCAGATTTATTTTTTATTTTTTTTAATGCATATCTTCTTTAAACTGTGGGATTTCTAAACACTGTCTTGGTAATTTTAAGTTGTAACTTTCTCTTCTATATAATCTCCCAAGCTTTCTGACATGGTTCATGCCTGAGAAACTCTGCTTGAAAAAATAACGTACTTCTAAAATATTCTTCCTTTCATAAACTCTGAATTACAATACAAAGCAGGGCTTTGTAGTTTGCAACATTCATATTCCAAAAACAAAGTTGAACTTTACTTGGTTAAAGTTGGCCAAAAATAAAGGGACTCAATCTGTCTACACCTTGTAATAGTCTCAGTATAAGTCTCTTCTTGTCTCTGGAGCCAAGAATTCTTCAATCTGTTTCCTGGAAATTAAAGTAAGCACTTTTTTTTTCCCTTTTCTTTCCTCTTCACAGTAAAAGTGATTCATTTTTTAAAAAAGGCCTCCACTCCAGATATAACTAGACCACAAAATCCTCCCCTGCTACAATCGCATCTTGTAACTTTGTGGAGAAAAAATAATCACCTTAAAGATTTGGGATTCAAATATTTAACCATAAAAAGAGAATAGTGCAAGTCAATGAAACTTGTTCGTGTATCCATGATCCAGAAATTTCTGTTACACAGAGCATATGTACAGATGGATGTAATAATTCTTTAGACACTATATTTCTGCATATTCAAAATAATCTTAGAAATGTTCCTACATTTTCTGTAGGAAAATTTCTGTTTCTTACAGAAACAGAATGATGAGACTTTCTCATCTCACTCAACCGTGTAATGAGGAAAATCCTAGAATTTTCCCTGATACTTGTCAAGTTTGTTCATTATACCTGTAATGGTGGAAATGCCCCAGTGCAGTTACATAATTGTATAGCATTGAGAATCATAGAATGGCTCAGGTGGGAAAAGATCTTAAAGATCATCAAGTCCAACCACAACCTAACCATACAACCCTGACTCTAACAACCCTCCACTAAATCATGTGCCTGAGCACCACATCCAAATGGATTTTAAACACACCCAGGGATGGTGACTCAATCACCTCCATGGGGAGCCTATTCCAGTGCTTAACAACCCTTTCTGTAAAGAAGTGTTTCCAGACATCCAACCTTAACCTCCCCTGGTGCAACTTGAGGCCATTTCCCCTCATCCTGTCACTTGCCACCAGTGAGAAGAGACCAGTCCCGCTCTCACTGCAATCATCTTTCAGGTATTTGAAGAGAGCAATAAAGCCTCCCCTCAGCCTCCCCTTCCCCAGACTAAACAGCCCCAGTTCCTCCAGTGCAAAGGACTGGAGGAGGTCCAAATGCCATCTCTTCTCAAGGAATGCCATCTCTCCTCAGAGATACACAGTAATAGAACCAGAAGCAATGGACATAAGTTGCAACATTAGAAATTCCAGTAATATATAAGGCAAAGAAAATTTTACTGCTGAAAACACCTGAAGAGGTTTCTAGAATGGCTGTGCTGTCTCCAGCACTGGAGAATCTCATGGAGCATGGTCCTGGGCAACCTGCTCTTGTTGGAACTGATTTGAGTGAAGAGTTGGATCAAACTGCCACCTAAGGTCCCTTCTCACTGCATTATTCTGTGACTCTCTGAATATGTTTCATCCCAATACTTCATCCCCTTAACATTCTGGAAGATTTTCTTAATATGCCATATAAACCTGATTTGATGTATACTAATATACATTTCGCTTTTCCACCATCAATTTGTGATGAAAACTTACAGTAACGTCTTCCTATATATTAAACTTCTTAGATTTTTCTTTAACTTTGATTTCCAAACTTTTATCGTTGGCCTCTTCAACTGTTTATCTGCCCCTTCAGAAAGCGATACTCCGAGAGACTCCCAGGACTTCGTATTCATTGAATAGTAAAAATTTTCATTCACTTATCTATCCTCTTTACAGTTATTGCATCTAGACAACATTTCTTTAACTTGTTCCTGAGAACATCATATTGAACCATGCAAAAAAAAAGCTGCACCAAAATTTAGATATCTCACTTTTACTGCTTCCTGTTCTTCTAGGTATTCAACTAGCCACCTCACCAAGAAAGGAAACTAAATTAGTTTGACACAATCTCTTTTTGGTAAACTTATAAAAGCTCTTTTTTATCCTCTTATTACTTCCTGTGTTTTTATTTGTTTGTTTTGCGGTTTTTTTGTTTGTTTTTGTCTTTTTAAAAATAATGTATTGTTGTTGCTGGGACATCACGACAATTTCAAGAGTTCCTGAAAATCATCACCAGTGATTCAGAAACCACAGATACTTCTAAAAACAGTGTATTCTATAAAGCTGGGTATGGACCTTATAATCCTTCAAAATGTGGCTGTAAGTACATTCATGGTATAATGTAGTCAGGCTAGCATCCCCTGATCCAAAATATGATTTTTCAACGATCTGAGTGCTTTCATACTTGACACAAGATTCATGCATAATTAATTAATTTTCCAAATGAATGGCCTCCCTAATCTTTGCACTGGAAAGAGTTTTGGTAGTTTCCATCAAAAATTCCTTTGTAGATGCTTGTTTTAGCCTCAGTGCATAACACATGGTTCTGCATAAGACCCATATATTGTTTACTCTGGGCTATAAGATGCTACAGCATGACAATAACTCTGCATTATTAGTGTGCACTGAACTGCAATATACTGCTTTCCTGAACAGAAATGAAAGCACAGTCATCATGCATATCCAAGTAAATAGGAAGGCCTTTATTGTTAATATTTTTAGGGGGTGAAAATTCTTCACTGAAGTTCTGAATATATGTATTTTTTTCTGAAGGTGAAATAGGTGACTGAAAACCAATTCAAATTCATTTGTATATTCAGATCCTCCTTTTTTCACCTAGTTATTTGGAATCTAATCTTGACTGCTTATTAATTTTTCTTGTATTTAAAAGACTTGATTTTTAACCTAGCAAAGTATTTTTTTAGCTTCTGGATTATCAACAGCTCCATCACCATTTCTTAAATGTAGATTTTAGTCATTTTGTTCAGAAATTGCACTCTTCGACACTGAGGGCTCTGGAATGGGTTCTAGTATAGCAGATTTAGTCATCCAACTTACAGGGTATCATTTACATTTTCTGAATGGATGACTAAATCAAGATCAAACCATGTGCTTACACTGCAATTAAGGGGCAAATTTTTGATTTTGTTAGCCCTGTCCATATGAAATTTGGTCTTCAGTATTCAGTGAAGCTTCATTCAAGTTAGAGTTTCACCCTATGAACTGCCTACTGAGTACTGATCAGAAGTATAGATTATTTTGTTTTTCATTGCTTGTGCATGATGTCTTCTCTTAACATAAAATTGAAGTGGGTGAGTATGGTTTGTGGTAGAAAATAAAACTACTGGAAACTAAAAACTATTGTAGGTAAAGACTTTAATTTCTCTTTCTTTCTAGTCAATGACTGTAAATTCCGAGTTGCAATGACATCGGACTCTTTAATGTGTCTGATCTGCTAGGAGGAAAAAAAAAAGCCAGGAATCCCTATACAGAATGCTAATTGCCAAGAACACTCTGTGCCTATTGATATTCCATTTAATAAACTGGCATGCTAGACACACTTATTTTAAAGTTCAGGTTTAATTAAAAGATAAGACTTAGCAGTAGCTTGGCAAAAGTGTGGAATTCTTTGTTTATTAAGGCAAAGCAGCTGCTTTTATTTTTAACTAATCTGAACTTAATGTCAAATCAACAGACCACTTTCATATTTTAGATTATTAAATGAGTTACTCAAGTTTGCACTCACATAATTATCCTTCCACATCTGATACTTTTATATAGTGAAACATTTGCAATACCTCGTCTGCCTAGATTTTTCAACAGCTATTTTCCTCATACTCACCATGGTGGAAAAACCTCATCTTCAAATCTAAAATTACACTGGTCATGAAGAAAAGGATAAAACAAAGGTGCAGGAATCAGCAAGTGATTACCCGCTAAGAGCGTAAAACTTGGAAACATCATCTTCCTACAGCAAGGATTAGAATGTAGGAAAATGCTTTCAAATATATTAGTAAAGAGGACAAAACATTTATGGCATGCCATGAGATTGTAAAGCTGAGCAGTCGTTACTGGTGGCAATAAAATTCTGCATGTTTGTATCAGAGGAACAGCTGTCTCATTTCTTCTTGTGCATACCTCTGTTAAACAAGTGTCAAGGGCAAAGGGAGCAGATTCTCTTTATTACTCGAATGCATGCAGAAGCCCAGTGAGAGATGGAAATCCTGTTGTTGCTGGCACAGAAAGGTGACTAAGAAAAAAAATATATTCTTGCTGAAAGGAGCTGAAACAACTGAACATGATATGGCACTTGACAGATGAATAAAGAAATGGAAACATGAGGCTGCACTAGTGAATCTAGGAATGAACACACATGAAAGCTGTTGTCTAGCTATAACCACTGTGAAAAAAATTCAGAGCAGTCATTCAGGTGTCAGTGAGAAGTTATGAAGCCTGCCAACCCTGTTTTTGTACACCATAAGCCAATATAATTACCTTTCCAGTTGTATGAAACTAATGATTGCTATGACCAGCTACAGCTGGTCTGAAAGTAAATAATATTTCACTGAAAATGGTAAGATCAGAGAGAGGCAGAGGAATAAGCTTGTTGCAGGGTGCATGTACTGAATCAGAGCAAAATTTAAAATGCATTTTCCTTTGAGAAAAATATGTATTTTATTAGTAAAGGATGAGACCCTCCTTCTGGGTGAAAAATACTTGGACAAGATTCCTACTTCACATCAACCACAACAGTGAAATATCTCCATCTTAAGTAGTGGCAAGATCTGACAGCACCTCAAACATAAGTTGTTCTACTGGTAACACTAATAATAATTTGTTTAAAGAGCAATTTTTACTTTTTGTAACTATCTCAAAGTAAGACTTGCTGCACAGACCAGTTCTTTGAGGTCCAAGTACCACCGATATCTATAGACCCCAGCAAGGTAAGCATATGCAGTTGTTCTCAGTATTGTTTCCTACAGTGCTGTATCTGCCTGCACCTCAGTCTGCAGAACGTTCAAAGCCTCTTCTGGAAGAGAACTGCAAAGCTGACTCTCTTTCCACAACCACATACATCAGAATAAGAGAACCAAATATACTTTGAAGTTTGATCCTTTCCTTTAGTCTTTTTTTTTATGTCAGGCTTATGACGTAGCTGTGTGGAAATGAGATCACGTATATCACTTTTCATCTACAGAAATAGCTCTCAGCTTCACTTCTCTTACTCTTTACACTTGAAAAGTCCCAGTATTTACATAGAACTGGGGTAATAAATAGTAATTTAACCCTTAGCTGACACTCCAGTTAGTTGTGGTGGGCTAAACCAAGGAAGAAAGATTAACAATTGCAGTAGGAGCAGATCTCCTAGACATGTCAGAATGCTGAGACTGGATTTATCTTATTCCAACAGTGGTTATAAATGGGTGACTCGAAAGGTCAAGAACAATGGCAATTTGCACTATCTCACTTTACCTGAATATTTTTCTGGATTTTTGGATCTTCTTGTTACAACACTTCAGTAAATCATCTTCCATCTCCTCTGATCTTCACTTGGAGGAACGTGTATCTTTTGCTATTAAACGTTCCCATAATTGGGAACTAGATATTGAATCTACATCCATCTCTTGAAGTCGGCAAAAATTTTAAGGATCATCTTCACCCTTGCAGTGCTGAAGTTCTAATCCAAAACCCAGCTGTGCATTTGCTAAAAACACATGGCAGACCTACCAGGAGGAGCAGAACACAGATGCTCACATATGCCATTTTGATGAGGCTAAAAGTAATATAAGCAGCTTCAGTTACCCAGGACTTTTTTGAAAGGCCTCAGGATGACAGGAGTTTTTGCTGTTTTGCAAAACAGTAAAAAACAGCACATCACCAACTATGTCAACTTTGGAGTATCCAAAATATCAAAGAAGTAAGACAGTAAATTACCTGATTTATTTCAAAATCACACATACAATACTAATATATCCCCCTGAGCATATGGCCTAGCATGACAAGTATGATGAGCTACCTTATTATGGAGTCTTGTCTCTTTTTGATTTTCTGCAATTTCTAAAGAAGTATCAGCCATTCTGCAACAGGGACAGCTGTCAGACCACATTCCCTTCTTCTCAGCTGATAGCCCACTAGCAGAAGAAATATATTCATCAGAAAACCATTAACTAGAAGTTAATGGATAGTGTCCCAGATAGTAAGGCACTTAACAAAAAGAGAGAGAGTATAGTAATCAGAATACACTTCCTATAGTATTTATCAAGTAAGAAACTCAGTAGCCCTAGGCTGCCATATGCCACTCCTTGTTAAACAGAAATCCCCACTGACTACAAAATGGAGTTGTCCTGAAAAATTGACAAGAAGACATATCCCCTGACAGACTTGTGCTATGTTTTAAGACAGAAACTTTCTCAACTTTCCAGAATAGTCTGTATCATACTAAAAACTCACGTGGAAAGGAAAAGTAGTAAATATAGAATCAAGTTATTTAAAAAGCAAAAAAAAAAAATTAGCTAGAAAAAAAAGAAATATATATATTTATATATTATATATATATAAATATATTTATATTTATATATGTATATATATACATATATAAACTCTTTAAGTCCAGGTATAGAAGCTTGCTTCCACTATTTTGTCTCCACAGTTTTCTTGCAGAATATTTTTAAGAAGAAACACGCTGGGAAAGTGTACTTGGTCCTCTCAGACCAAAACACTTTATGGTATGAAAATCAATCTTTTTCTTCATGAAGTTTTCCTAATTAGCAAGTTGTCCATTTTCAGTGTGGACTCCCTAGTGCCTATATATTATGAAAAATATTTATATTTACAGAGTCTGTAGTGAAAACACAACTGATGTAAGGACTGTTATTCATAAATTAATAGAGCACTCAAACATTTCATAAGTTTTACTGTTATGTAGGAGACAAGTTCCAGTGAAACAATCCTAACAAACAGAGCACTTATTCATTTATGAAAATATAATATTTCACAGTAAAGACAAACATCCTCTTACCTCCACAGACAGACAGCTACACTTACTTAATTACCTACTGCTATCCTTTTTTCCTGTGACTTGGTTTGTTTTCAGAAGGACCTACATCTGCTTCCTCATCTGAACCACGAGAATCAAAGATATACCCCAGACCTGCAAAACCTCATGAGATGAAGCAAAGGCCTAGATATGGCTTTTTCCAACTGCATCTGCACAACAGAAAGCTATACAATCTCTTTGATTCACTTATTTCCCTGACATCTTCCTTTACTCTGACAGAGAAGGCTTTGTATTTTCTGAAGAATCCTTTTCCCCACTGGGTTCCATGCCTTGCAGAGTGTTTTAGATCACTGCATTTATTACAGCAAGTTTCAAATGGAGCAACACTTAAACCTGAAATGCCACCCATAGTGCTACAGCCAGGCACGCCTGGCCATTTCAGCCCAGTGGATGCAAGCCCCCGCAGGTCCTCTCTGTCAAGGACTTGATCCCAGCCCCCACTGAGCTAATCTAGCCTTCTGCTCATGGGCACCTCCGCGTCACCAGAACCTGTGCTCATGTTGCTTGGAACAGCTTCTGCTTTTACTTTAAGCATTTACTGAGGCCTCGTGACTCAAAAGAAGAAAAAAACAACTTTGTCAGAAAAACTACAAATTGTGAAAATGTACATTAGCAAAACCAAACAAGCAACAGCAAAGCCCACTACAGAAAGTGAATACTTCATTCCTTATTCCTCTCACTCTGCAAATAAAATCACGTTTACTTGAAACCTACATACTCATGACATTGGTACCTTGTTGGAGAAGCCTCAAGCTGTTAGGCCTCGTCTCTCCAAGCTGCCTTTAATTGAGCAGAAGAGATGCATCCAGTCAACAGGAGTGATGCAAGCCTAAGAAAAGATTAGGCTGACAAGATGAAGCCTGCTGCAGTCCCAGACAGGATGAGTTCAAGCGCCACGTTGAAGGTGTCAGCAGGGCTGCTGAAGTGAGACGCACAACATTTTTCTTTGATGACAGACACCATTAAAATTTTTCCTGGCAGGCCTCCCCCAGCTCCAACACATCAGGGCAATGACAGCACGATCCGTCAGCAACAGCAGGTCCCGGGGAGCACAGCCAGCCATGGGGATGCAGCTGCCAGCCCCAGGACTGCATCTGAGTGCTCACATCCTGCTCTGCTATGCATACACCCCACGTATGATGAGTTTTGAGATTCCATCTCCCAGACCCCAGAGGTGCCAAGAAAAAGCTCTGATGCCATTTTTCTCCTTTCTGCTGTTTCTGAGGCAAATCCCTGATCTTCCATCCAATTTTAATTCTGCTCCAGCAATTGATCCCTTTATCAGCATTGCTGCCCGTCAGTTACGCTTCTCTTTTAAGCCTCACACTGCATGTGAAACAACAGAGAAAGCTCCAAGAGAAAAGGCAGAAAGCAACTCACCTGGTACAGTGAGACATGATAATACTCTTCCCTGTGTCTGACAGCACTTGTGAGCAGGAAAGTCAAAGCTTTCCTTGCTCCAGACAGTGTTTTTTGACTAATGCACGGAAATGTGCGAGAGAACAGTTGGCCTTTGCTTTCAAAATTAAAATGCAGCTGCCCTTTACTTAAGAAACCTGAGAGCCACGAATCATATTTTACCACAAGTAACTACTTGCCTGTGTAGAACTATCTTGTAGTACCCCTGAAGGAAGGTGCTAATAAATTTAAACAGAGAAAGGAATTTGTTCTAACAATTGATACAGCAGCTCCTGTGCAAGGCTTAGAGAATACGTACATACACAGTATATTAAGTAGAAACTTATCAATATGCCCTCATTTGTTTGGGAAAGTACAAATATATAGAGTTCAATTGTTTGTTTTTCTCAATTCTTCACAGTTGTCATTTATAGCTCTACTGTCTGTGTATAAACAATGAATATACTCTCACAGATGGTGCCACAGGAACCAAAGTCATTATCTTTAGAGGTAAATCCAGTAATATTTTTTAAATCTCTAAAGCATTGCTCACAGAAACAGCAAAATCTACTTAAAGAACAAAATTTTTTGCATGCTACAGTATTAATCTAGGAAACATATTTCCACAAGACATTATTATGTCAGCAAATGCTATAAGACATTCAACATGCGTAATAAAGAGTATTTCCACCTCTACTTAGAAAAAAAAAAACAACATAAAATGTTTTGCCCTAGAGACAAGCAATACAAAAACTAAATAAACTATTGTCATGTCTCAGGTCAGAAGTTAGCCACAGGCACAAGGTAAGCAATGAAATTCTTAGAGTTTATTTTCTTCAAGGTTTAGTGTCTTTTTTTTCTTCATGAAAAAATGGTATTAAAAAGCTACATAACTTGCCTGACTTTAACTAATTAGTTGATGCAAATTGTTATTCAGAAATTCAAAATAAATTTTTTTTTTCCAACTATAAAAAAATAAAGGAAGTTATTTTTGCAAACAAAGCATTTCATTCACATATTTTCAGAATGCTTGTTACAAAGTGATAAAAAAAAAAACACCACTTTTTCTTGGATTTTCATCTGTTTTTGCAGATAAATCTCTAAAAACACTTTTTTTGTAAAGATTTGTCAGGCAATCAAAACCCAGTTATTTCAGTGGAGTTATTTTTTATGTTATTTCACTTCAAAGCATTGACAGTGATCAGAATAGTATTACATCAGATGCACTTAATGCAATATTCCTATGTTCCTCTAGGAATATGGACACCTAAGTAAGTTTCACTTGCCAACTACATATGACATTCCAGACACAAATGTTTCAGGTTAAATACAGAAATGAATGCAAGTTTAATGAGGTATAACAAGTTTAATATACTCTGTGTCTGTTACAGAGGAGCATTATTCCTAGTGAGAACAGAACAGAGCTGCTGAGTACTGGGAAGTGCTCATGTAGTGTCAGCATTTCTGTTATCTACAGCTCACAGAGAGCCTCTGTAATTCACTCATCTTCTTCTACTCCAGTGCCTGAGCACACTGAGAACCTGTGGTTTTAAGGGGCTTTATTTGTATGTTGGTTCAGTGACTGTGTGCTTGCAAAGTAATAGGCAATGGTATCTCCAATGGTTGTGTTGCCCTTGGTTTGCAGACTGAGAAATAATGTGAAAAGGGTAACTGAGCATCCTTGACAGATTAGACCAGCAATACTTAAACTATTCCCTTGATATCAAAGGGAATTTGATCCCTTTGTATTCCCAGCATACCATGCTGAGGTATTTGAGTGTAAATAAGTACCGGTTCTCTGCTGTTGAGGGCATAGAGTCTTTCAATCCTGCATTTTCAGAGATGCACCTTAGTAGATGATGTTTATTAAAGTGAGCATGGAAATATCTCCTTCTGCCTGGATTTTCAACAACCTGGGAGTAGAGGCAGAGAAATGCCTTTCTACTATTTCTAACACATTACCATACATACTCAGCTCTGCACTGAAACAGTGGGACAAGCTTACAGCATTATACAGAACCATAGCACAGGCTCACATTTTTCACTTCTCCAGATCATAGTAAATCCTCTGCGCCTCCAGCCAAATGATTCTGTTCCTCTGTTTTCCTTTTCTCTGGACCACTGCCCACGATTTCTTTAGCCTGGCAGATCACTGGGACAAGGATTGTCTATTATGACATGTTTGCATGGTAGCAACTCCAGTGGGATTGAATGAGACCTCTTCGTACTAACAAGTACAAATGAATAGCAACAAAACGAGCACTTTTTTCTTACAGCATCTTAAGCCCCTTTTTCTATTCCTAGGTTTTCTGGAGTGCTTAATGAGCATATGAGAAAAAGACACAAAAAGACATCATTTTGAAAGCAAATGCTTGCTTGCAATTTTGTATGGTTAAGTGAACAATTTTTTCATGCACAAGTTCAGTAAGTGCACACTTGGCTACTTCATATTTGAGAACAAATCCTTCTGAACATGCACAAAGCCTGTCAGCCTGAAAAACTGCAACAAACAGATTGGCACAAAACAAAAAAGCCCAAAGACAATTGTTGAAGGAGACTGGTAGAGGACATGCAGAAAGCTTCTAAAGAAGTGTTGGAATCAAAGACTGCAGGCTACAGATAACCTCATGTAGGTGATCTGCATGGTAAAAAGATGACTGGTGTTCTCATAAGCTCCTGCAAAGTTTATAAACCTGTGTCAACTGACAAAATGGGATTTCTTTCTTTTTAGGTCCTGATATCAGTTTGTCTTTCCTTGGCAGTGAGTTTTCTGTCAGTCTTTCTTAGAGTAAAAGTACAGCTGAGTGTTTTGCACTGATTTACTGTTGCAGTGTTCATGAGAAGCTGATATTGAAACCACCACAGTCAAAATAACCGCTGCCCATATAGCCTGATGATTTAATTCTAGCAACTTGTGGAAACAGAAAGACATTCTGCTATATAAAGGAGAATGATGTAACATGGGACACACTTTACTAGGCCTGATGCTTCATCTTCTGCATAAATCAATCCTGATAACAGTCCTTGCTTCCTTAAGATATAAATAACACAAAGAAAACCTAAAATTTTCCAATCAACTTGGAAACCAATAGAAACCAGTATTAACAGAAGAAAGAAAGTGCTTTTAGAATGCCTACCTGCTTGGCTTTCTTTACTTTCCAACAATGATTCCCAACAAACTGTAGATTAACATCAATTTTGTCCTCACATAATGCTGAATTGCAAGGAGATCATTCAAAGTGTCATTTCCTGTAAGACCTAACACACTGAAGGATCCTTTAATTCTCTACTCTCAAATCTGGATGGCCCACAGCCTGCTGTTGTACATGGCACATGCATCTCCTCCTGAAGCCAACTGGAGATAAAAGCCTATCCGTGATTCTTGTCTCTTCATTTGTGTCATTCTGAGTTTTATATCCCCCTGCAACAATTCAGAAGTCAGGAGCCCAGGAAGTAGTTTGGACGTTTGCTTTTCTACTACTCTTATGTAATGCAATGGTATTCTACATTCTCACCCATTCTGACTCTCAGTGGGAGTTATATAGTTAGTTGCTCTTTTCTCCTTTGAATATTTCCCCAGAGCTGACAGTCAGTAGCTTCATTTTGAACATCTGGAATGATAATAGGAAAAACAGCAATGAATGCTATTTTCTTTGCTTCCCTCAGCAGCGTTTTCTGCTGTGCGGCACTGAATGCTTCAGCTGAGAGCATTATAGTCATGTGAGTGTGTCAACATATCCTCTGTGAGAGGTCCCAAAAGTACTGTGTACAAGTTATACATGAAGCAGAAAATATCTCAACCTAAGCTTTGCACACACCTACCTAATCAAATGCAATTACCAGATAACTGAGAAGAAAGTTTTTGTCAATGTATTATTTCTTCTAACTAGCTCTCATTATTATAACTACCAGCCGTACTTCAGAAAGAATATATTAAAAGCTAGATTGATAACCCAGGGACCTTATCATCTAAATTAGGGAAAGCACATCATCAGCAGATGGCAGGCACACAAAGATGTAGAAAACAGGAAATGGCTGTGAATACAGATGCCCTTGTCACATGCATAGTATATGAGTCTTATCTCTTTTGTCTCTGAAACTGTAAATATAAAGTGACCATAAGTGTAATTATCATCATTTTTAGTTATACTCAACATATAAAGTAAATTGAATCTTCTTCTAGCACAAGCTGGCGTAATGTTGCTACATTAAAAGGAGTTGCACTGACATGCATTTTTTTACTCTTGTGTGATTCCAAATTGCATTGCTCAGCTGTTCTTTCAAATGGAAGAGTTGAGTCAAAGTTATTATAAAAAAAAAATAAATCTTCTTTCTGCTTTTCCATCTTCTTACCACTATTTAATTAATGCAGAGATTGAGACTGAGCTGAATTTTTTCTTTTCTTTTTTCTAATTCTAATTTCAGCAGCAATTTGGTGAGTCTGCAGGCAAATGCCAGAAAAAAAAATCTACTTTAATTTACTGGTAGCAGACTGGGCTTGGCACTTTCTTTCATTAAGAAAAACATTCCTTACTTACATATTGAGAATCCAAACCCGCTATGAAACCAGAAAAATACAAACACCGATCTCAAAAATCTCATCCCTTCTAGGGATCAGAATTCTGCTTTTAGAAACAAAAACTGGAATAGATTTCCTGACTCTCAGAAGAAAAAGAATTATGAGGCAGTGGGGTGCAGACTCACACAATTAAGGCAATGCAGTGGTGACTCCCAATGCTGCTTTGTGTAGAATTATTTAATGCTTAAGTCACAGGCCTCTTCTAAATGCACAACATCCACATGGCAAAAGTTTTCTCAATTAAAAAGACATACTTTGTGTAGTAAAACATTAATCAGTAGTTTTTTCCTTTCCTTTTTCCAGACAGTGTGGTTGACAACCTAAGAAAACTACTCACTTTCTCCCCACACAGCTGTGAAGCCAAGAGCTGTGCTTTCCCTATTGCTAAGGATGCTGTCCCGAGGGACTCTGAAAGCATTGCCTACCTTCGAGATATAATAAAATGATAAAATTTGGAAACTGTGCCAAATATTCTTAATTATTTTCATTTGTTTCACTGTATGTTCTTCATTGCTGCTGCTTTAACCTTATTTTTTTTTTTTTTCCCAATTCTTTCTTTCCTTCAGTATGCAGTTTTCTTTCTCTGGCTTTACTGTCTGTCCCTTTCAGAGGCACCTGCACATTTCTGGGACAAAATCAAAGTCTTATTCCACAATCTGATTTGTATGTTCCACAATCTGATTTGTGTATTTGCTGTTTTTCTCACAGTTGTCATCAGCTTGATCTGGTTCTTTTAACCAGTGTCTTCAGACCATCCAAAAAAGAAATTAGGGATCCATGCACAATAGCCCTACTGCTCCTCTGCAACAAAGACTTAAATACATCAGAAGTGGCCTAACCTTCTGGCACAATGTTCCATACAACTTATCTACCTACCCTTGCCAATCAAGCTTTGTGGGCACATAGGCTTCTGGCTTCTCACAGCACCTCCCACTGATGACATCCTATAAATGCTGGGCCTCAAGCTTTACAGAGGCACAAATGGCACCTTTCTCATGCTAAGATTTTTGGGACTCTACTTCATTCACACATTCTGCACGGACTGTGATTTTGTCCCTTCATGCACACAGAATACACCAAAATACACTGGAGGCACACCAGTGATAATAAGGGGCTCACAGGTGATGGAAACCTCTGTAAGGAGCATGCTGGGGGACTCATTCAATTGGCCTATGGAGATAGTAACTGAAAGAAAGAAAACAGATCTCAGACACCAAAATAAATAAAGTAAAACAACACAATCCCTGAACAGATGTAAGTGAAAATCATTGAAGGAATGGTAACAAAAATGTAACGGGAGCTAAGGTCTGAGCTGCAGCCAAGGATATGCCTTCTCAAATGAAGGATGGAGAGAGGCATGAACACTCCTGTTCACCTTCCAGGCTGAAAAACAAGAGCCAGCTCAGACCTGGAATCCCTGCCAAAGAGGCAGTAGATAAACGTTTGGGCACAGTATCGCACTAAAACAGCTCTGCAACTTCCAGAACAGAACTGGCTTGCTTTTGGCTGGCTCATACAGTGGACAGAGAAGCTCACAGATGTCTACACCCATCTGTGTAGACATGCCCTAAGAGCTCTACTGAAGCTTTGCCCATCAACACCAGCTGAGAAGCCTGTTCTAAATTTAGGGTATTAAAACAATTTGGCAGACTAAGATAAACTCTAAGGCACCAACAAATAAAAAGTGCAATAACTGTGGAAGCACCTCCAATTTTTGACATGTTAAATTATAGGCTAGCTTGTCAAATTAGTTTTAAAATCTCAGGGGAACAAATTCTGACAAGAAAAATAAACAAACAGAAAAACAGATTGCCAGAAGTAAAGAAAACTTCAGCACCAAGCATTCAGCAGCCACAGGAAAGTAGTGTTACTATGACTACTGACAGCCAAGTAATAATACTTCACCCTCAAAAATACAGCAAACAGATCTGTTTTTCCACCTAGACTGTTCAGGTATGGGAGAGCAAGAGCTGAACACCTCAGTTTCCTGCACTTCCATTGCTCAAAGACAAGAACTATAATAGGAGAACAAGATGCAATTCATGACAAAAATATACTCCGACAGAAAATGCTCACTGAAGTCAAATATCTACCTATGCCTTGGTTTGTTGTTTTTTGTTTTGTTTTGTTTTGCCTCCCCCCTCCTGAATAAATAGTCAAAACAAGTAAGCACAATCTGTCCCATTGAGATGATTTTATGCCTTCTCTCTCTATCCTTCCAGTGAGCCCTACTCGCTGAGAAGGTCTGGAAGGAGCAATGAGGACCATTTGCTACATTGTGCAGGAGCTTTGTTACACAGTGCCAGGAAGTCAGAGGGGAAGCCAGTCTACTTTCCACTTGCTGAATGCTGAGCAGCATTGCAATATAGAAGAACAGATAATTCTTTGATTAAAAATCCTGTCTAATTATCACCTGCACAAACACTCCTTTATTCTGCTAGCTCATGTTGAAACACACCAATTGCTAGTACCACACATTACCCAAAATCTCTTCTTGTACCTGTTTGTGAACCATAGTTCACTGAGAACTAAATTTGTTTCTGACGTATAAATATGTTTAAAATATTGCTTATCTTATTTAACTTTTTAGACATACAATGCTCACAGTAAATGTTGAATATTTCCATTTGAAGGGCACTTTACAGATAGCGTAAGTGTGCACTACGGTAATATCCTCAGGTAACAGCTGAACCTCTGTACTCTGAGAGCACATTGTCTCAAATAAGAACTCTCACATTTCCATGAAAAATTTCCCCACTGAACAAATAAAACAGTACCCCAGGAAATCCTAGTTGTTTTTTTTTCCACTGATATGAAATTCTTTATGACTCATTTTAAATGTAGCACTTACACATCAAGGATCCTTCAGCTTGCAAAAAAAAATTCAGTAATGGTTTAAAAGCACTCCATCTGACACTGTAACAGTAATGGGAACTACAAATATAATACCACGTTCCTTGATATTTATATAAAATAGTTCAATGGAATGTGCATCTGTGATTCTTAAGGAGGCTAAATCAGAAGAAAAATACTTTAAGCATGGCCCTAGTGACAATTGGGAGCTTAATTCTTGTTGATGTAGAGGTGCTGTCGCACCATAAAAGCTAAACTGTGAGCCCCGATGGTTTGCTGCCAGGGTTGTGTCTTAGCACAGGGACAAAAGAGACCAATTAAACTTTGACAGTTTCCATTCAAGTGGAAGAAGACTATGACAACAGATTTTCCCGCAGCCATAAGAAAACATCCTAGCTGTGTTTTTCTGTAAAAGCTGAAGCTTGAAGGATGCAAAATCCCTCTGACAAAGTAATAAGAAAAATGAGGTATCTGAAACAGCACAAAGGAGAGAAAAAGGATTCAGATAAGGAAGTTTTGACAGGAGTAAGATTAGCATCATGAGAGAAGAACAAAAAGAGAAGCAGCTTCTTCAGAAAAAATATCCTGACTGCGAGTGCAACAAATGTCAGAGGAAGTTGATCTGCATAAAAGGATACAGATGCATCCAGCTTCATTTATTGATTCCAACTAACGTTTAACTGTGAAAACAGTCACAGAAAGGTACACAAAGAGCTTGGAAGACAGATTACAAGTACCTACTGTAAGGTAGGTACCACTTGGTACACCACCTGTAGAAGGAACCTGTATAATAAGCTAAGGTAAATCCCTAATTCAGGGAACAAAAGGAAAAATTAATTCCACTTTGCAAAAAAGATAATGAACAGCTTAAAAGAATGCTGACAACGACCAATAATGAGAATAACAAAGATAAAGAAATTCTCAACTAGCACAATGAATACAGCTTATCCAAAGACACAGTAGAAAACTTGCTGGAGGATCATAATCTTAGGTTTCTGGACTGTTTTATTAAGCTGGAATTCTCTCTCTGATAAGCTTTCCTCTCCTTGAAACAGAACAGGC
The DNA here is from genome assembly GCF_951394365.1 of Tetrao urogallus. Taxonomy (NCBI): domain Eukaryota; kingdom Metazoa; phylum Chordata; class Aves; order Galliformes; family Phasianidae; genus Tetrao; species Tetrao urogallus. The sequence goes on from NC_136814.1 coordinate 32,631,452, forward strand.
TCACTGCTTTGATCACAAACTGTCATTGGACAGAGTTTGTGCTCATGCTCTTTTGACCGGGAAAGTTGTCCGGATTCTTCCTCTGCCTGCAAGAAACTTTTCTAATGCTAATATATTTCATTCTGTCTCATGCTCTAATTTGCTTTTGTTTTCACCATAGATTAGCAAACTCTACCTACCTCTTCTTGCTCTTCTTCCAACTCTGTAATAAATGCCAACATCCTGCTCTCAACCCTTTAGTATCAAAGAAAATCCCATTGTTGTCTTCCTACTCCTAGTCTGCACACTATGCTTTCCCCTTCTCCATTGTGGAGAAGCACACCCAAACTTTATCTAGCCAAATAATTATGCACAACTTTTTTCAAGAGAACCTCTTGCCATCAGATGTCTTTACCTTCAGTAAAAAAGGGAATACTTATATGTGATAGTTTTAAGGATCTCTCTTGCCTGTTGTACGTAGCAGATCTCTAGATCACGTAATATCCTACAGTTTAGAATGACTGGGCATCATGTCTCTAGGGACTCAGGCAGGAAGAATTGGTGAAGATAGAGAATTGGGTTAAAGAAGGAAATGCCAGAATTTCTTCCTGTGCTGTTTTTTGCTTTAATGACCACAGTACTTCCCTCATTCACCTACTCAAGCATCAACATTTCCCATAAAGACACCATACTCTTTCCCTTTGAAACTATCAAAAGCAACCTATTACTTGACAGCTCAGCACTTTGGGAAAGAATGAACTTACTTTGTTTAACCCCTGAACACCCTACTCACCCTTCTTGTCTAATTTTACAGTGTTTAATTTTTGTCACAGCTATAGCAAAATTCACAGAAGGAGAAACAGAATCTCACACAAAAGACATTGGAAACTTTCAGTCACTTCATCCTTACATAAATACAGAGATTAATACATCCAGTTAAATAAAGACTAATTCCCCCTATTGAAGCCCAGTCTGTACTATTCTTATTATTACTTATGTTCCAGGTGTGTTATTTGAAGCTTTCTTCCACAGTTTTAATATTTGTATTAGACATTTTGAGAATCTTTAGCTACTTCCTTCACAACTGAGTGCTCTTTGCTTACTCTTGCTTGAACTGTCTTTCCTCTCTGAGTCACCACCTCTCTTATCTGCTTCCAGCCTCTCCCCTCTTTTATTAGAATGTAGCACCACGTTGATGCTTACAGGTCTTTCTATAAATTTATCTGTGGCTTTTGCAGTCATATGTGAACTGCTGCTTTATAAATTAGAATATAAAACAGCTTAATTTGCAATTACATTTTGCAATAAACAGCATTATTTCAGACAGTTTCCTGATGTTTACTGAGATACACTGTCAAGCATAAAAGAAATACAGAGTTGATAACATTACCAGTACAGGTTTTAGGTTATTGGCCACAACTTTACAGATTTATATAGGGAGGATTTTGAATCATTATCTTCTTGTGTACATTCAGATAGTCAGTTCTGGCTATCTTGGGGCTACACATGAATACCTAATAAAGGTAAAGAAAATACAAGAGCATGCATCAGGAATTTTTAAGACCCAACTTGTTACGGTTTTTGACTTAAAGTATCTCTGGGATATGCCTGCAAAGAGCACCGATCTTTCTTTCTCCTTCTCTGTAAGTATCAAGACCAGAGCAGGCATGTTTGAGAGGCATAAGGAAGAGTGGGAAATGGGGCAAAAAACAAGACACTGTTGAATGAATAGTAGTCAACTGAGACTTAGTAATAGACACAAGAATAAATTCAAAGTTCAAAGCATCTAGATAACCATACAAAAAACTACAGTGTCATTCTGGAAAGAGGTTCCCAAACTGGATACTAGAAAACAAAAGGATCTGTTAAAAAAAATAGCAGTCTCTAGGTAGACAATCTGAGCCAGAACAAACGTGTATAGCAGAGGATGAATGTTTCTATAGCTACCTCTGTATCTGCTCTTCCCAGGTAATCAAAGATGGTTTTCACGAGGTTTCAGGCTGAGAAAAGGCTGATAAAGATACAAGCATAAGACTTTCTTTTGTGAATACAAGATTGTACAAATCCTGGAGAGCAGATAATTAGACATTGTGCAACGTCCTGCAGTAAGAAATGATCAAAACACTTGTCACAGAACATACAGGTTCCTTTTATTTTTGATGAATGTCTATTTTCTTTGAGTAAACATTTCTACGTGAAGATTTCAAATTACTTTCCTTGCATTCATCAAAAGACTACTATAAACACACAAAAAAATTATGTTCCTAATAGACACTAAAAATTGGCTTGTAATGGAGGAAAAAAAATCTTTAGTTGTAGCTTGGGAGTTACTAATATGTGTTTTGATGTGCATTTCTATAAATGTTTCAAATCCAGATTTCTAAGCACTTTGTCTTACTGCATCATTTACTGTCAGGATGAGCTTTCCGATTTTGCTGTTTTTTTCTTAAATTGAGAGGTAAAATCAATCCTAACTAAAGTGATTTTTGACAGCCTTCTTAACACACTGGCAGGTAAAACACTCATCAACAATATGCACACATGGAGGAGAGAGAAGAGAAGAAAGGTAAAAAAAAGAAGGGGGAAGAGATACCGCTTCTTAGAAATTCTCTATAAACATTCCACTCAAACACTCCAAGTCAGTAAAGAAGGAATGATTCCCATACAGACACCATGGAGCACTGAAATAAATCCTTGATCCATCCCATTGGTTATGCTGCAGTTAACCAAACCAGCCATAGACACTAACAAATTTATATTTTCTTGTATTAGGAAGAAATTTTAACCTATGATTTTTAAACACATCTTGTGATATTGTGCTAGTGGTTGTATTTGTTGCCATGATCCTGGCTTGTCAGTTTGAGCCATCTCATGGCAGGCCTGGTTCAGTTCCTTGTGCTACACCATCTGTGAGAATCCTTCTTTGTTTTTTGGCTCAAAGCTTGCTTCCTGAGGTATGTGAGGTATTGTGATAAGACCCTGAGTGATTTGTTGAGGAGGCAACTAATGGGTGCTAACTGTGTGACAATCGATATCGCTTTGGGAACATTTGAAAGCCCCTTCCTCCAGAGCTGCTTGCTCTGTAGAAGAGCGGATGAGAGTGCTCAGGAGTGTTTACTGGCAGAAGATCTGGCCTGTGACTAAACAGCTCCAGCTAGTTGTGGGAAAATTGGGGAACGATACCATCGTGTTCTGTGAGAAACAGGATGCAGATGGGCATCCCTGCTCCCTCTTATCTGCTGGCAAGGCCCAGAAGATGGGAACAAAGGAGTTTCTGCTGAGATCCCAGAGCCAGAAGCTGTCACTCAAAGGAGAGCTGACTCAACCACTTTGGATTTGAGCTGTCACTCCAAAGACAGCTGACTCGACCACTCTGAAACTATTGAAAAGGGGCCATCATCACCATGGTCGTCTTGTCGTTGTGCTTCTCGTCGTCGTTGTCAACAGAACAACTCTGCCTGACGACCCACCGCTACTGAAGATCAAAGACTGAACTATGAACCACGCTGGATCCATGGTGGTGACTATGTCCCTCTTGCTGCCTATAAAGACTCCTTGCCTCTCCTTTTCTATCTTTTCTATCGCCCTCCTTCCCTTCCCCCATTACCCTAATTCATAATAGTGTCCGTTCTCCCCTTCCCCATTTCCCTGATTAAGATTTGTAATAAACTGGTCGGACCAACATTTGAACCGTTGCTTCTTAACCTCACGCCGGGTATATAGATAATAAAAGAACCTCCTCTCCCTCCTATAAATTGGAGCGAGACGTTTATTTAATGGCGTAGTCATTGCAGGATACCCGCTGTGAGAGTGTTGTCCTTCCAGATCTAGTTTGAAACTTTTTTTTTTCTGTGTGCACCTCCTGGAGTTGCATGGAGCGATATTTTTTGAAAACTTAGACGTGAGTCCTTCTCCGGGAAGACCGCTCCGCATTCTGAAACTTTCCTGTTTATGTGTATGCCTCTCGGGGACGTATGAATTAATTTTGATTACGTGTGTGCCTCCTCGAGAAGACCTCTCTGAAGATTTGTAATAAATTGGTTGGACCAACATTTGAACCGTTGTTGCTTAATCTCACGCCGGGTATACAGATATTAAAAGAACCTCCTCTCCCTCCTATAAATTGGAGCGAGACACCATCTAACACTGCTGTGTTCTCTTAGGTAAATCTTCAAGTGCTGTGGCATCATTCAAAGAAAAGTGACGCCCTGTCAGTGCCACACCAGGACCCACAGAACGACTGCTGTTACACAGCACACAGATGCTGCACAGACATGAAGCGGAACATCAAGGAACGGCTTCCCTGTGATCTTCCATGTCTTTTGAAACTCTGCCCATTTGTGTTTGATCTCAAAAAAAAAAAGAAAACAACAACAAAAACAACATATATCAGAATTAGAAAACATGTAGGCAGATTCACTGAATAAAATAAGCACATCTCCAGGTGAAAGCAAACTGGACCTGACATCTGCATTAACTCCCTGTGATTGTGAAAGTGAAGGACAGAAGCCATAGTAAATTAAATTACAGTAACATGCAACAGGTATGGGATGTGCCTTTTATAGTTTCTATTATGGAAATAGAGCAGAACTCATTAGGTGAAGGCTGTGTTAAGGCAATACAGGGCTTTTCTTCATATCTCTAGTCATCTCTATCCAAGTACTTTATCTAGTACACATTAACTTCTATAACCTGCATGAAATGAGCAATCTCAGACAGGATCCCAGGGGTCAGCTCTCCTTTTCATAGGTAGCATTAACACACATGACCCACATACGTACATATGGTGGCAAATGTCCAAAAGAACAAACTGCTCTGAGCTGCTGTATTACCCCAACAAGGAGAGGCAGAATGGGATCAAGAGGTTGAGGTGAAAGTGCATTGGTAGCCGATGACAGAATTGTCATCAGCCTTTGTATTACACTGCAGAGAACCAAGCACAGACAGACCACTGCTAGAGCCACAGCCTATGACAACACTCACTCCTTACTTACTGCCACAAACTGAATATGTAGAGTTAAGTAGGCAGAAAATTCAGAGACAGAGGGTGAGTGAACAACACAAATCTAAGATTATTTGATTAAGGTCTGCACAAGACTCAGTCCAGATGCAATCGATCTGCTTATCTATTTCTCAGCATCTTGGAGCATGTTTTTTCATGTAACACTTGTGTTTGGTGCCTGGTTTCATTTAAGTCACTCACTGGAATGCCAAAAATATTGGTTTTGTCTCTCTCCAAGGGCCTCTGAAAATTCCAGTAAACATTTATGTTGCATTTAAATCCTGTTAGAACTCTGTTTTTTCCCACAACAGCACTAACTTAATGGAGAGAAGAATAAGACCCACAAAAATAAGTGGTTTTGGTCTCCTGAATTATTTGTTTTCTTCTCAACTGAAAAAATTAATAATTAAGACACTAGCCATGGGGTGTCTTAAGACTGACACTGTTCTATTTTGTTAGTGGGCCCTGGCCTTATAATATCCTCTCCTCTGTGGTCTTCTTCATACCTTAGATATTAATGCTAGGTACATCCTCATCAGCATGAAATACTTGAAGGTTTACCTTGAATTCTTGACATTTACTCTGAATGACACCAGTCATTCTTAGCATGCAGACCTAATAGTTGACAACATAATCACCAGAAATCAAAACATGCTCAGAATACACGTAGACAGATGCATCATAAGTACGGTGGCAGTTATGGCCAAGGTTAGTCACATTTCTGTTTTGAAAACTGAATGAACAAGGGACACAAGTGATTTTTTAGCATTTCTGTGACTCCCTAAAAGTACATTTCTTATGCAAGTAAATATAATAAGTACATACAGTATTTTGAGTTAATGTGAACCACTGTATTGTTCACTCCATGGAAGCGCATTACTCAGTTGCCATGAAAATGGCAAGGAACAGAACAAACATCCAAAAGCTGTGTGTCTTGGGAACACTATCTACAGGTGGCCCATTATTTAAGTTTTGGAAGATACATTACAATCACTCGTAAGAAAATTCAGATTTTGCATGATTATGCATGCAACAGTTAAAGAGAGAGGATGCAATGCTCCTGCTCTTTTTCTGCAGTGTGATTTCCTCTTTTTTTATACTGCCCGAAAATGTTTTAGTTTGTGTGTTGCATGTCACTATTCATTGCTGTTCTCCTGCATGTCTTCATGTCTTTGTGTGCTTGTCTCACACGCATCCACAACATTTCTGGCACAGATATGGAGAGAAAAGATTTTGAGTATCCAAAAGATAGTCTGTTGATTTTGTTTGCCTGTATTCCCAGAAATTGCATTTGAGCTACATCAAATTAAAAGTGAAGCTAGCTCCCATAGGAACAGACGGAAGATGGAGTGTTGTCTAAGCCCTATATAACTTCCAAAATTTGATCTCCTGGCCATCTGAGAAATTCTGGCCATCCAAACCAATCTGAAATTTACAGGGCACAAGTATTTAAAACCTTTCAAAACTAGCGACAGTCAGTGCATTTTCAGTAATTATGTCCAAAAGACATAGTCTGTATGCAGATAAGACATTCTGCTATTCCAAAACAGGAGGAAGGCATTCACATAGTTTCTTTGTACCATTCCAGCTAGATGGAGGGAAGCTTTAAGAAATTTAAGACATTCTCCAGATTGGAAGAGAATAAAAAAATAAAGCCTGATTTTGTGTATTGTGGAGGTGTCATCTCAGAGAATTAAGAGAAAATGAAAAGATGAACTATTATTATAGTTGTTCAATAGTGGATTACAATTGCTTTCCCATCGCAGCTACATATAAAATCAATTTGTTTTTAACTGAAGCCATTAAGCCTTAAAAAAAAACAACAACAGATATGTTAAATGCTCTATAATTGCTTAGAAATCTTATTTTCTCCTACCTGAAGGTAGTTACTCTGTGCCAACTGTTTTAATTCCTACATGTGATTTATAAAAAATTTATATTATCCTAATCTATCCCTGCTGTGTTGCAGAAACGACAAACGTACACAGAAATCTTAATGAAGCACTCATTACAAACTGTAAACACAGAGGATGCTAAGATGTCATGCACAGTGTTGATATAAGTTAATACCTTCCACAGTCACTAGACTGAATTTGGGGATGTTTGTGCTGTAGTTAATACAGACAAAATAGAACTGTACACTGACAGCCCATAAAAAGCTTATGCATCGCTGAATCACTGAGGTATACTTGGGGTCTTAATGGGTTAAAATTAATCTCTCAGTAGAGTATCTTATGCTGTGTGCAGATCCCTCTACCTTGGTTTGCCTGGGGGCATAGGATGATGTATGGCTAGACACAATCCCTGCAGAGACAATTATCTTTAGGCTTAAAACGTATTAGGAATGTATCCATTTAAAGTGCTGAAGCAAAAGAAAGCAGAGGCAGGGTTGATTGGAAGTGCAGTGGACTCAGCATCAAAGCACATCAGTGACACACACATGGATACATGTACACACAACATTGCAAGAACCACACAGGAACCAAGAAAGCTGATCAAAATGCTGCAGCTCAGCTATATATACCTAAATCAGCAAAACTGACATTTGGATTTGCTCAGAAGCATGCACTCACAGTTGTGTGATATGATCTAAAATACAACTTTAATAGAAATAGGAGAAAATTTAAACATAGAAAAGAAATATACATACGTGTGTAATCTTACCTGCCAAAATATACTTGTTTCTGAACTTTCAAGGGTAGAAAACAGATAAAAAATTTAAAAAAATAAATTGTAGTAGTGTTCCTACTAATTATCTATTATTTAATTTCCACATTTTCAAACAAAATCTTATTTTCAATGCAAAATTTTACTTACATTTGCTTACTATCAGCTTTAAATGTTTCTGTGAAACAAAAATAATACTCACAGAAATATAATTTTAATGTTACTTCAAACGAAATGTTTTGTTCAACTCCAAACTTTTTTTTTTTTTTTAATTCTACAGAATTTTGGTTTCTTTTTGATGCAGAATTATTTTCAGTATTTCAGAGGTACTACTGAAAGGTTCTATTTGTCTTAAGCTTTAATTTCTCACTGTGCTCACATCCACTCTTCAATCTCCATGAACATTCAACAAACATCAATGAATGTCAATGGGTGTCATTTTTTCCACATGAAGAATTTCAATGACACACCTTTGCTTCATACACACTTCCGTGTCTGATGCCATTCGGTCAGACCGCCCCTCTACTCTCATCTGTCACACAGCAACAAAAGGGAATTGAATATTGGTGGGAAGGTTCAGCCTCTACTTCCATACCACCAAAACCTGCCTCTGACGTTGTGGACCAACATCATAAAATGGGAAACATCACTTTCAGGGCAGCCCTTGTAGTTATATACCACTTCAAGACCCCCCTACTGAAACAATGCGTGTTCCCAGTGACTCCACATTCCATCCAAGACCTGCCCTTGGGCTGAGCTAATCATCACTTTATTAAAGGCCAACTTCAACAATTTTTTTGGCTTCACTGACAGCCAAAAAAAATTTAACAGGACTTAACACATTTATAAATATATTAAGGTACATATTTGAAAGAAAAGATGTTCATAAACAAGCTGAACATCTTATGGAGATTTTAACTTTGCAACTCACATTTTTTTTTCATTTAAACTTACAAAATAAAATGACATCTTTTTAACAGAAAAAAAAAAAAAAAAAAGATACACATACAAGCAATGTGACATTTTCAGGTCACTCTCTATGTCACTATTTAAAAATTCAAACCCATCAAGACAGGAGCTTCTGGCTGAAGTATGAAATTGCCCGTACTGGGATCTTTCATTATTACTAAAGCAGGTAGATGTTACAAGTACACCATGACTACATTAATGTCAGCTTTAGATGCTTAATTATATTTCCTTTTTCTTTTTTTCTTTTTTTTTTTTTTCTTCCAGTCATCCAGCATGCTCACTCCATATTCCTATAAGATAAATGGTGTGTGTTCCTCTCTCCATAAATGTTGACCAGTGGGTCAAAACTTAAAATCTTTGCTCTGAAGAGTATGACTCAAAACAAGAACACCTGTACTTTTTAGTTTTAGATTTCTCATTTTAAATAATATTTTGAAAGTAATAGCTGTCCATTTTTCAGGCTATTTGCAAAGCTCCTGCCTGCAAAATTGTCAATTGTTTCATGAAGGACAGGTTATAGCCTGTCAAAACACCTGAAATTGAGGCAATGATGGTCTGAAATTGCAGACTAGAAAAAATATATTGCTATGCATATACTTTTTTCTTTGGCAGTTGGTTACTAGAAACTTAGCCGGAACACAGCTGTAGAAAAGCTTAAAAGGTTAGATTAGAAAAGGTGTAGTAGAGGAAGCATTCATTCCACAGGTCTGTTTACTTGATTGAGGAAGAAGTCTCTTGCTTATTCCTTAGGAGAGTATTAGATTCGTACACAGACAACTGAGACTTATATTCAAATATATTGCTCCATTTCACTCCTTTTCTATCCCTTTGTCACCTGCAGGTAGCAATCATCCCTCTTCAACTGTTAAAATAAATGATTAAAAAGATTGAATGGTTTTCTGTAAACCAATTGCATGCTGAAACGACGCATGCCCTTACAAAAGATAAGACCAAATCAAAGCCGAAAATGACAATGTGCAAAAAGGATGCAATTTTAGAAAGGAATTAACAGTATACATTACTTGACTCAGAAATTTCTCCACAATGACCAATGGACATGAAAGAAATTAAGAAAGAAGTACTAATATTTCCAAAGGGCACTTCCAGAAAACTGCAGCTTGAACTGAAATGACTTTTGCTCCAGCTCTTCCCCCTACCTCAGTCTCACCATCTCAACCCCATTTAACACAAATATACACCCTTGCATAGTCACTGCACTTGTGCAGCAAGCGAGCTCCCATCTTGTACTGAGAGACTATTGTTGCATCCATCTTGGCGTTCAGTTGTAAAAGACTCCAGAAGGCAGAAAGCAATGAACTTAGTGGAACCTGAATCAAAAAATATCACTGCTGTACCATACTTCCTCAAATTTGCAGTGCTATCTCAGTCTAACTGTATTTCTTTCTCCTCCATCTACAAACTCCTGTTTATAGCACAATCACCTGCTCCATTTGAGAGCAGTACAATCCTCAGCTTAGTGTCCTGAAAATACTGCCCTTTCATGATGCCCTTTCATGCCTTCATATACCTTTGCATGCTATCTCCTTTATCTGTCTGACCTCAGACAATGCCACAGCACCAGAATATCAAATAAGTTAACAGAGTGGCCCCTAAAAGTTTAAGAGTGCTAAGTTCATTTGCAGCAGTTTCCAATAGCAGAGGCCATTCTTCCCAAAGCTAACAGGTGGCACTAGTTTCTTCTATTTTTCCAGTCTCAAGGCAAGAGGCAAACCTGTTACAGAAGGTTAAAGGCTGAAGAAGATTGGATTTTTTAGAGTTCTATAGGGAATGGATCAAGTTAATTTAAATTTCTGGCAAAAAGCCCACTGCAGCTTTAGTCATGATGAATTCTCAGATTATTATAGGAGCAGATGGACTTTGTCCTGTAAGTAATTGTGTATTCTCTGGAGTGGACAGAGGGGCCATTGAACCATCTGTTTTGTTGTTGCTCCAGATACTGTCTTATTACTGTCTCTGTCTGCTGTTTTCTGCTTGATTCCCCTAGGCCTACTTTACATCCACTTGCTCAGACACAAGATGCCCTCCTGTCTTACGTAAGAAAAAGAATGATATTTACCATTCCAGCCTGCTATGTCATGCCTCTACTTTTCTTCTCTTCCCAATCTTCTACCTTTCCTTGCTTATCTTAGCCCTGAAAATGTATTGGAGAGGACAGCACTTTTACAGGTTTTTTTTTTTACCAGTAGTACCCACTCAATGCTGCCAGGAGATAAATTTGTAATAAAAATGCCTTGCATGGCATTTTTCAAAATAGGCTTTTCATGTATAGATCCACATCAACAGCCCCATCCTACAAATGCTGAAATTTGGGTACAAAGGAATATAATCTAAGTTCACAGCCCGAAAATAGGAAACTCAGAAATAGTCACAAGAGGATCAAAATAGAGAGAAGGAAAATGGTACACGTTAATCAACCATAGTCATTCAGTACAAGTCTATACATGAATGCAAAAAGTACAGGAAATAAACTTGATATAAAAGTCCTTATGTGTATCCAAAACTTAGATTTACTTGCTATACAAGAGACTGAATGGATATGACTGAAATATTACTTTTTATTAACAGCTTGGTCAGAAGGGACAAACTGCAAACCAAGGGACAAGAATGTTAATCACACACTATACTAGCAACGACATTGCAATTGAACTCTCTGACTTATGACCAAAGGCCAGATGTTTTTGGTAAGAGTAGAAATCTATCACTGAAGTCTTTTAAAGCTGTATCAGTACCAAGGCATCTAACAGCACTTCTTTTAGTGTTCTGTGAACATTATATAATTCATTGGATTCCCTCATACTTCTTTATTTCTATAAATACATATAAAATAGTTGTTAGTGGGACCTATTCCACAATAAATGCAATTCCCTGTATCTTATATCCTTAAAAGTATAGGACTATTCTCAAAAGATCAGTTGACAAATAAGCCACTCTATTCACCAACAAGGTACTCACACTGGAGTTTTCATCAATATGACTGTGTTGAATCTGCTTTATTTTTAACATATGTGGCTACCTCTGAAAAATTTTAGGAGCTAATTATTCTTCCACCTCTTACACCTTCTCAGCTAATTAAAGACGAAGAGCTATCATTATTAGGTGGATGATATCCTTCAACGCTCTCATCATGGTTAAGGTACATCAGCTAGGATCTCTATACTATTTTGAATAAGCTATGTAGTTCTGAAATAATCACAAATGTGAAGTCAATTTTTCTTTATTAAAATCTATGCAATTAACTAATCTAAATTCCATGTGGGCTAGTGATTTAGATAACATGAACACTGATTCTTTTATTTTTAATATGAGAATACCTGTGTTGGAAGCAAGCTGGATTAATGACGAGACATACATTGAAAATCTTTTTCTAAAGCATACAGTGGTTGAATTTTCATGTCTTTTTGAAATTAACTTATGATTTGTGAGTAGGAGTTTTTCTCATTTCTATCATTAAATCCTTTAATATGTAAAAAATTGAATTTCAGTGCAGCAGTATCTCAGTATTTTCTTGTGTCTTGGTGTCACTAGATATTATGTATATGAATATTTTTGCTTATGTTAGCCTATAATTCCTTTTTCCTCAGAGAAAATAAAATCAAGCAGACAGGTGGCTCAAACAACTCACTACAATGTGCCCAGAACAGCAGAGGCTAGTCCATGAAAGCAGATGAGAATCTAGGCTGAATCTCAGAACTATACAGAAGTCCCAGGCCATAACAGACACAAGCCTTCTGCTCACCATTATTTCATCCATAATCATTTGGCATTTAAATCATAATTCTGTTCATTGCCTTGTCTCAACGTATGGGTAGCAGGGGTCATTAGTACATATCTCCACGATTCAAATTCTAAATTAAATTTTGGCATCTTTCAGGGAAGTATCTTTTAATTTTATGACTGCAAAATCTTGTACTTCCATTTTCCAAAATACCCTCCAGGGACTTTTCTCACTCATAAGCAGTAATCAACTTGCCATAACTTAAAAACTTCATTGGTACCTTACCAAAATTCTAAATTGCTGTAAGGTCATATTTTCATTTTGCTAACCTTAAGTTGCATTTCTTTTTTTCATGTACCAGGTACATTTCTCTTGCCTCTGTTCTACACTTCAATCAGACAATGTTTTCTAGCTCTTCAAAGATTAGCAAGTAATTTGATAAACTGAAAGCTCTAGAGAAAGAGTTAAATATAAATTACTAAAATTTAGAGCTTTTACACTGATAGCAAGATGCTGAATGCAAGTGAATATAAGCATGTTTATATTTTCTGTCATATGTATCTACATGTTAAAACATGAAGGAGAGAGGAGACTGAACTGAACACTGAAGGATCCCTCTAGCATCACAGATAATGGATATGATTTCCTGGAGAAACAAATACTGTTTGTACCTCCAGCAGAGCATTCCCTATGATTGCCAGTAAAGAAAAACAAGAAGTGTTCTCAGCATATGCATTTATACAGCATGGATACAAAACATAGGCAGCGTTTTTTGAAAAAGGTGACCTAAACATTAAATTATTACAGTTATGAAAAATCTGTACCAAGCCACCAAGTTTTGAACAGAAAAAAGACTACATTCTGAAAACTGAAGACAGTTTTTACTTCATTTCTCATACACAAATAGTAACTATAGATATTTTTTGCCTGGGTTAATTATATTTATGGAAAATAATGTATATGTTTCTGTGTATCAATTCTTGGAGATATGAAAGGAAAAGGAAAGTGAGAAAAAAACCTACTGGTAGTGACAGTAATGAGGTACCTATAGAAATACATTAAGAATTGGAAGACCCTGAAATGTGAGATGAGCATAGTCAAGAAATTTCCTTTACAATTTCAAAATGTACTATAAGATCTGACACCCATCAGCTTTCACTTTCTGTTTACATGGTATGCTAGATATCAGAACACATTTTCAATTTCCTCTCATCACAATTCACAATGCCCATTGATTTCTACCCCACTCTAGTTGATACTGACATCTGCAGATGTCTCAGTACGGTCCTAAGATACTGAATTGCTAGTCATTCTAGAGGGAGTTTTTAACAGCATGCTTGTCATACACTCACACAAAAAATTTGTTAATGATTTTTTGATGCTGCAAACCATAGAGTCAATAAATGTCACTTGCTCAATTAAACAGCAATTCAAACATTAAGATCCAAGGAAAAAAAGTTCTCAAAAAACAGTGGTAAGAAAGCTAACCAGGTTTTTAAAAACAACTTGAATGGCTTGAGGGCTACACGATACAATACACACACATTCCAAACATGAATAAATAAGATTACAATGGTTCAGAAAAAGGTTATCTGTTTACTTCAATAATTTCTGTTTCATATAACACAGCAGACATTGGACAACAGGGAATAAAGTAGTTTCAGACTATTTTAACTTTCTAATGAAAATAACTCCTCTAAACATACAAGTCAGTTAATGGAATACTTTGACCGAATTCAGGTTTAGTGCACATTTGATTGTTTCCATTTTGGGCTTTTGATTTAGTTATAACTAGTAGCAGATGGAATATCCTCTCTGAATCTCTCTACCAATTTCTGTAATAACATTTATTAATTTAAAAACTGTTTCCCCCTTTCTGATTTTGAAGCATTCACATGAGCAGCACAGTACATTCATTACAGAGATGAACTAAAAAAAAAAAAAAAATCAAAATAAATGGAAGTCTGGCAAATTAAGCACATTTAAAGAAATCTACATGAAAAAAAAAAAAACCAACAAAATCACCAGTCTGTCTTGCTCAATATTTTGTGATTTTTTTTTTTTTTTAGTAAAAATAAGCAGTCCTGTTTGAAAGTCAGTTTAAGTCTCCTTATTTAAACCTCTTCAAAAAATATTCAATGACAAGATAAGTTTTAAAGAGATATTTAAAGAGCCCTTTACTACAATTTACTTTACTTTAAAATTTACTTTTAAAAGTGCCTTTTTAATAATGAGGGATGTAACTCAGAGAGCAAGCTACTGAGGATAATTGTTTATTCTCCATTTTTTGATGTTTCCAAACAAAAACTTCTTGTGGAAAAACAGTCTCTGCAGTTACAGGAAAAGCTCAACACACCATTAACTAGGTGCAATCCCACGGCTTCTATTATGCATAGCCCAGTTTTGCAACTTAGTGGTCTCTTCTTGCCTTAAACTTCTTAACTCCACGAAGCATTCCTGTTAACCCCATCACTTCCCTGCACAGCTGAATTTTCAAAGTAACCTGAGTGGCAGTAGCCACATCCCACTGACTCAGAATTAGATGTTGCTGAAGAAAAAGGCGTACACAGGTTTATAAAGAAGCACAGCCACCAGAACTCTCCCTGTATGTGCAGCTGCTTTGGGGAATTTCTCCTGAAGCAGACTTTCTCCTGGAGCTGTCAAGGCCCCTAGCTCCAAAATTTGAATACCACACTGTCAAAAACCATTTAATGAATGATTGCAACACTGAATATAATTCATCATCTTTTCAATCAATGAAAAGAATTTTATCTTTATGTTACAGAATTCACATCTATTGTCATCTTCTACATCACTTCTAGCAAGTTAACAAGTAACAAGGCTATTGTTTTGAAGAGATTACTTTTACCAATGAATCATCACTAAATTTAATCTTATCCCTAACACACTGTCCTTGTTATAAAGCTGCAACCTGACCCGAATCATCAACAGAAATTTTCAAACAGTTGTCATCTCTTATTTTCAGCTTCCAAGATGTCCTGATACAGTTGCTTCTACTACTGTTATAAAATCAATTAACACAGATCATTTCATAACCTTTATTCCCAGAATTGTCAGTTACTTGCTGCACAACTTCAGCTGTATTTTGAACTATACAGTGATTCAGCCTCATCCTCCTTAACCCAGGGATTAAAATGATAATTCTACTTTGAAAAACATGGGATGAGCAAACGAAAAGTGTCTTTATGGAAACAAATTGTCATGTTATCACTGAAACTCATAATAATCTCTCCAAAATACAAGTGAAATATCCATCAGGCTTCCTGTCCTTCTTTTAAGAAAAACATTATTTAGTGACGGCAAATTTCAAGAGATGTGTAGGAAGCAGAAATAATTAGACTGTAACAAGAAAAATGAGTAATCTATTATAGGAAATCTTGCTCAGCCTGTGTGTGTACTGTACAGTATAGACTGTATAGTGTCTACAGTGTAATATAGTATAGATTTCAGCTCTAATGAAACTTGTGATGAACTGACAAGACAAATCGCAACAAACCATATAAAACCCATTTCCTCTGTTCCTCTTCAATAATCTTTAACAATTATCAGTTGCTATTTTATGGACTCCATAGTTTTTGAATCTCCTTTAGGTATCAATCAAGCTCATTTTTAAAACACAGATTAAAAAATGCTATTTCTATTTTGCAGTTGACTACTCAATTATGATTACAATGCTATTTAAAACAGTCTGTGACTTTTCTTGAACAACAGACTATGAGCTGCCTTTCTTTGTTCCCGCAGCTCCATGGCTGGCCTTCTTAATCTTTCAAGTTTGAAATACACCACTGATATCAACTTGTGTTTTTCTCAAAATTGCTCACAGCAACTTGCCCACCATTTCAAAAAGATGCCCCAGCCTCACTCCATTTCAAAATCCTAACAAAGCATTTTTTAAGGGCCTGGGAGTGAGATCTTCTATGCAGAGATGAGCAACATGTTGCTGTTGTGATAGGCACAAGTAGCCCCCACAGAAATCCCACTGCTACACCAAAGGTGTTATGGAAATATCTTTGTCTCTGCGTCCCTACACAAATACTGGAAATTCTCTTCTACTCAAAACCAATAATGCTGAAATTTGACTTCTTTTCGCAGGGATAAACATAAACACTACGTAATCAATTTTATACAGCTTTTGCAAAAGCAAACACCTTGCCAACCACGGGAATTTCCAGCAAAAAGAATACCTGACAAGTTGCAACTAATAATTAAATTAACTGTCTTACACAGTCTATTATCCTGATATTAAAAAAAAAAAAGCAATATCATATTATTGCTGTCCATACAGCAAAATCCCACAAACTGAAAGAATTATTAAAAAAAAAAAAAAGAAAAAAAATCAATACCTCAGCACGGAATATATTTCTCCTGGAGACCAAAGATATTTTTAAGTGTTTCTTGATTTGTGATAATAAATGAATTGCATTTGTTATTAGCTTTCTTTGTTAATCTGTACCTTTTGTAATATTTATAATGATCAAAATTTGTCAAGATGTATCTCTCAAGCTGCCTACCTCTGCAGAAATACAAATCACTGAAATGAATGCAAGAAAAACCACGTTTATCCACAGGAGTAGAAATTACATAGATAAAAATAAACAAACTGCTGAGTTGTTGAATTTGGAAGCATTTTTTTTTTTGTATAAGATATTTGACTTGACCTGTAAACATAACCCATTTTCTGTTTACCTGTTCTACTATGTATCTTTGATGTGAACGTGCATTACTGATCTTCCCCATCACAACTAATCTCTGAACTGAAAACCCTGCAACTTGATTAATGACCCTCCTTTCCCGTGAAGAACATAGGCCAAAATCTTATAATTACATTGGAAATTAAACAATTCAAACCTGAAAAGCAATGCTGCCATTACTTGTGTAAGCAGGAGTAGTCAAATGGACTGTCTTCCTGCTCCGACCTGGGATAAGTCACTGAGGGAGGCCTGTGAGAGGACTGGCAAGACGTAAGAACTTCTATTTGAATTTCAGCTCTGGAATGATCCCACTGCTGACAGCTGGATCTCAAATCTCCGCCCTGAGCTGGTTGATGACATTGGGAACATCAGAGGAAAGTTATTGGAGCCTATCCTAGCCTAGTGGGATGTGAGTAATTCATGGACACAGTAAGATGAGCCCAGACCCCATATAGCACACCTACTACCTACAGCGTGGCCTGTCCCCAGCTTGGGTGCCTAACTGTATAATGAAGAGAGTAAGAGGTCTAATGCATGCAGCAAAGGGGAGGAAAAATAAAGGAGTGAAACACAACTATTAACCTTTTGTATCTCAAAGAGTGAAAAGCATTACAAGAGACACATAGGGAATGTTGATTCCAGATGTCAGCCAGAGAGAAAAAGCAAATCAGTAGAGATATACAATAGAATACATTAATTTAATTGGGATAACATTCACAAAATATTGTTTTTCTAAAAAGTCTTTGCTATGCCTGAACATCCCATCTTCAACATTTTGGCTCAAATATTTAATGGAAAATGGATGTTATTCATTATCCAAATGGCACAGTTGACTAAAGATTGTCATTTACCATGATTTTTATCATATTGCTCTGTTATGATTAGCACACGATTTCTCTTCTAGATTTATTATGGAGACAAGTTTTAACAGCGCCAGCAATGAGAGTACCAGGATGATATTCACACTAATGAACTTTCTAATACAGTAAAAACTAAGGGTAGTTTTTATGTTTCAAACGTTTCAGAACATTAACCTAATCCCTCAGAGAACTTATTACTGTGATACTACTCTGAAATGTTTTACTGATACTGCATTGTCATTTACCTGTTACCATTGTCTGTTCCTTTACCTTTCCTTCTTCATATTTCTGGAAATACATGCAGTATGTTTTCTTCCAATTACCAGCCTTATTTCATTCTCACTTCATTCACTCCTGTCAAAGCTCAGTCAATTAAGTGTTGTATTTGGCTTTGCAAGACTGTATGTTTTCAATTCTCTCAAGGGAAAGAGTGTACTTTTTTTTTTTTAACTCAGCTCTGATTTTACTTATTCATTCATTGGAGTAAGAAAATCTCTTTCAAAACAAAACAAACTATCCAGATCTTTGTTTTTGCATTCTGTAATGTAAATGGTTTATTATTTACTTTCACTGTTAGAGGTGTCATAAGTAACATTCTCCTTCAGAGACAAAATTTCCTACTAAATTGAATTTTCTCACACCTGGAATATCTCTTAAAGTAATTCTCTGTGGTAGTTCACAGCTTACATTCACCTTGCTCCCATACAAGCTGTAAACAAACCTGGTCAAGTAGCAGGAGCATTATCACCGAACTAACAGTAAGTAATATATTCTGCTTTGAATACTTAGTTATCTCAAGTTTATTCTGATATTCCTCTGCAGTGAGAGTCTATCTGACTCTAATAGAGTCTATCTGACCCTTCCACAAGTATGATAGGCAAAAGAAAGCGAGAATTAACAAGAAAAGTGCAGGGTGGAGGAATCTCTATAATAATGTGATAGCTATCCATCATCACTGATCTTGTTGCTGTCTATCATGGTAGCTTTCAGACTAGTCAGACAGATGCCAAGAAATTAAGCTGTTGTGAAAAAAATACCCTGAAGAAACTTTTATATCATCCATTTCACCCTTCGCTGCAAAATAAATAAATAAATAAAATAAAATGCACGGAGCATTCTTCATGTAGACTGAAAGACCTCAGCTTTCGGGGTTTTGCTGAAGAGATTAGAGCATGACACATAACAGAAATCCCATTCTATGTCTTAGAAGGCAGAACATTGCCCTCGTCCCCACTCAAAAGTAGGCTGCATTCAAAATCTAGATTCATTAAAAGACGTAACAGTGCAAAAGCGTGGAGAGAACTGTCTGTCAGCTAGGACTTTCAGCATGGTAGTATGAGAACTACTCTGTAGCAAGACAACTGAAGCCATTTTAGGTCCTGTCTACTCTCCATTTTTTAGATTTTTCCAATGGAAAGATTTTTCTTCCTTTTGTTGATAGGAATGAGGCTTTATCAAATAGTGACTACTGGGAGCAGAACAGTAAAACAGGAGAGAAACACTGTGAATGTTTTGTAAACCAAACAGCTCAAAAGCAACTGCCACATGTAGCTCACAGTTAGAATTTAACCTCACTATTTTGAAGATAACAAACACATCCTACAGCACAGCTATTTCACATGCACTCCGACGGAAGAGAAATTGCAAGAAAGTCCAGAGAATCACCTACAGGCAGCAGTACACTGATCTCTTCAGAAGCTTTTCACCTTTCTTATCTGTTTCATACACATGGTCTGCAATGTTTGCGCTTTTCACAGTCAGTATTCAAAGCAGTGCCATTTCTCTTCTACTGATTGTTCTGTATACTTTTTTAAAAGCCACTTTTGCATGTTAACTTTTCATTTGCTAGTGTTAGAAAGTGATATCTCAAGAAGTTAGACAAAGTGTCACACAACCCCTGAAATTATATATTAAATGATTCTTTATTTCCATATAAAAAGATTCCAGGAACAAGAACCCTTTTAAAGAACATAATTCATAGAAAAGATAAGTAGACTATTCGATAGTTAAAGAACCACAGCAGATTCCTACTTTTTGCAGCTTAATTAATAACAGGCTCTGTGCTTTCTCAAGAAATACAAAGAATGGCAGTCATATCCTGTGCAAGTCACCTGTGTAATTATTTCTGTCATCTATTACATTTTCCATTATAACTTTCATTTTCTCTTGTACCATTTTTCTGTGCTAAGGGCATCTTTCCTTTTCTAACTGGCTGCAATTTCACAGCAGGATGCATTTAGCAGATGAGAAACTAATTTTATATTCTCTAAATTGTGGCATTTATTGGGAGCACGATGAAGTGACCAGTAGGATACTTGGAATCTCATTCTCAATTACAATGTGTCTTGCATTGACTTCAAAATTGATTCCAGTAAAGCTGGCAGATAAACGACAATTCCAATTAACTGATATGTTTCAAACAATGTAAGACATGTGAAGAAAAAAGGCTCAAATTTAAGACAGACATTGGAGGACACTAATCATTTCATTATGAATATAAATTGTTATAATGAAATATATCAGAGGTTTCAGGATCAAAGCCACAAAGTAAATTATAGTGCAAATTAGTTCCCCAGTTCACTGTCACTCACAAGCATATTTTTTAATAAATGCTGAAGACATTAAAGTGCCATGAGGCATTTACCTTACTTTTTGAACAAATACTTAGATCACTGAATGCTTTTGTAGAAGGATATTTCTATTGATTCAGGATCCTAGGTTCTTTGTCTCTTTCTGAAAGTACAGGCCAGGTTGTTTTGTTTTTTTCAGCAAAGATTGTATATGCATGCTCCTGTGCACTCATACTAGTAGGTCATCACCAGGGATGCCCTGGTGAACATCAAGGCCATTCAGTGGGAGAATCTTCCATTAACACTCAATGCCCGAACATTTTCCATAATGAAAGCAGCTTGCCTTGTGAATATCCTGAACATTTACATTCATCTGATTTCTACTGAAGCTTATGAGGTGAGTCCTGAGACTGAACAAATGAAAAGGAGTCCCTATAAAATCAAATGTCATTAATAAAATTGTTCCTCACTTCATACAAATGACCACACTCAAAGTTAGTTGCCTCTCCTTCCTCTGACAGTCTATGCAGAGACAGAAGAAGCATAATCATGAGTTTTCAGGTCAGCCAGTTTGATGAAAATTATTGTACATGCTTTGGTTACCACCCATGCAGATAGGTCCTCAGTGTAGACAATAAGTAAAAAAAAAATGTGAGAGACTAAGAAACAAAAAAATATTTTGATCATTCTGTTTTACCCTATATTTTAAGTGAATGGACTTCAATTCTTTTTAGTGGGTTTATGGATATAATGTGAGTCTGTATGTGTAGTTATGGAGCTAGGAATGGGTGAAGCCAGCTATTCCTGCCAAAAAAAATCCATGCAAATGGCTGCACTAGATATTCATTGCCACAGACATCTCCCATCCCTCTATCCTCCCATATCTGGCCCTCACAACATGTGCTTCTCTACTTCAGCAAAGTTGGCTGGCAGACTTTGGTGGACTTTCATTCCAACCTGCACAGAAGTGGTACAGAGTTTTCATTGTTGGTCAGGCAGAAAGATGGTTTAATGACATTAGTAAGCACATAGTTAAAGGGACAAGGGACAAGAACTGATGCAGCAACCTCCCATCACAGGAGGTTAAGGGCAAAGCTACTTGGAAAATGTAGTAAAGAAAACCAATTCATTATGTCAGGAGAATTCCTTTGAGAGCATCTCAGATGCAGTAAAAAAAAAAAAAAAAAAAAAAAAAAAAAGAAACAAAATCATTACATTTTCTGAGACAAGAAACAATTTTCTTTCCCTCATTTTCTTTGTAGAACTAGTAAGTATACCTGTAATTCTTAAGCAAGTATTGTTACTTAATTGCAGGAAAAGAACATCTTCCAAATAAGAATGTGAATGTGTCAGTTCTTCAGTTAATGAACTGTTAACCCACCAGAAAGTAAGAATGAAGAGGCTAGGCAACAAATCAGATATCACGGATCTGAAGAATAGGCCATTTCCAAAACATCAGTAAAAATGTTGCACTGTATCAGTCCCAGAATGCTTAGAAGAAATATAGGACTCATAAGAGAATTTTGTAGTGCTTTAGGAATCGTGAACAGATTAAGCAGCAGAGCTTCCCCGGTTTATAGGTATACATCCCATTAAATAGAAGCACAACTACACACTAAAATTGAAATCCATAAATCCATACAATAAAATTTAACAGTCAGCAATTCCAAATGTTCTCCATTGTTCTCCAAGAAATACCAAAGGGAGATTAAAGGCACAGCAGGCACTTTTTTGGTAGATTATTTTCTAAGAGGTCCTTCAGTTTGTTCTAGACACGCTTCAAAAGCAAAGCATATTGGCTTGAATCATAGTTTTAATATGATTCATAACAGCAAGAGTTTGTACATATGCACATAGACCATTTAATTCTATGGATCAAAAACACAAATTTAGTCTTACACATATTTAGAGAAATCCCGGCGCTGCCTGAACCAGTATGTTAGTTAAAGCAGCTTATCTTTTTAATTTTTTCAGGAAGCAACTAGGTAGCCTCCACAGGCCTTTCACATTGCAATTGTTTCATTTTATCAATAAATGTCTCTAGTACAAATGAACATTCAATTGCTCTTAAATTTGTAGTGTGACAGAAGAGATCAAGCTGTGGTGTTGGAGATACATGTACTCCCAAAACAAATATTCTGGGAAAATGGAACACCTGCTACCTCTACTCCCATTCACTACATTCAACACAGAAAATATATCCAAACGCCTTGCAACAAGAGGCACTTGAAAACAGTAAGCCCATTTGTCCAAACATGAGGATTTGGAGGAAACAGGCAAAAGCTCCTTGTGCCAAAGACAAAAACACACATCTGATAGATTCTGAAGGAATAAATAGGGAAGTTCCAGTTGTAAGGGATATGAGAAAGTATCAAGGACAAACATATAAGATTTCTATCTTAAACGACAACAAAATGTGCAAGTGAGGACACTGCTTAAGTGCAGGGGAGCTTCTGGTCTCACCTAGTCGACACTCATACAAGTGTTATAAGTGTGAAAGAGATTACAACTGAGATTATTTTAGAATCTTAAAGAATACCTGCTCTAGCTGGAAAGATTACAAAGTCTTCTAATCACAAAAATAAGGTAAAAATACATATTCCAATATCATTTTAACATGTTATCTGTAAATAAATTACTTGAGTTAAATTATTTAAATTTTATTCAGGTTTTCAAAGACTTTAAAAATAAACGATCCATATTTCGACCATGCATTTACTCTTTGCTGCTCTTTTTACCATCTCCATCTACAAAATTAAAAACTTTTGGAGTACTGAGGACCTGGCCTATTTCATCTCTTGTACAGACTTCAGCAGGCAACCAATGAAATTGGAAATATTGCATAATGGTAAAACTTTATATATGGCAAACAAGGACAAAGAGAATACAAAATATTTTCAAGACCTGTCACTGAGGTAAAAAAATCCATGTTGTAAGTTACTCATACAGTGCTAGTAAGACAATATAATGAATGAAATGATGCTGTTATATTCCAGCCTGCATGGATCTTACCATTTCTGTTACACACTGTCAGTTTTTACTGTTTCATTTCCCTTTTAATTTCAATAAGATTTGCCAAGTGAAGGTCTCTCAGACAGGCCCCAATTCTACCACTTCAGGGAGCTCAAAGAACTTTAGTGCATGTGTTGAAAGCTCCAAACCCATCAGTGCCAATGGTGATATTGAGCCATTTGGCACTTCATGGTAGCTGGAGCTGAGAGACAAGAAATATTATCATGACCAGTAAAATCAATGGAGGAAGAAATCACATTCTGTACTTACATAGCTTCATATGCAGATGCAAATGGTTCCACAAAGGGGGCTTTGTCTACAGTCACTGCAAATCCAAGGTACGGCTCATCTTCTGAACCTGAGAATTGATCACATAATCAAAATTAATGAGGCCTCACTAAACTTGTACATAGTTCAGCTATGTCCAAGCATAACAGTTAAAAGTTTGGGGCTTGCTTTGTTTTTTTAACATCTACACTAGAAAAACTCCAAAACCATCAGATATTCATGTGAATCAGCATGCTGTGTTGCCATGAAAGATTTCCTGGCTTTAGGAAAGAAATCTCATAAGCATTCACTGAGCTGACATGACAGACTATCTCATTGAAGACAGTCACCTCACCAAGGACAATGAAACTGTGCATCCTTAGTGACAGAAAATAATGATAACCATAGCCCTTTTTTTTCTTTTTTTCCTGCAGCTTGATAAGGAAGAGAAAATATTTCAGTGCAAACATAAATAATTATGAATCACTACCAAGTTCTTAGTGACTTTGACAAGTGAGCAGGAAGCTCAAGACACACTTCCAAAAGGTAATGCTTTTTTTTTTTTTTTTTTTTTTATAATGGTACATAGTAAAGAAAAGAAAGCAAAATTCTTCAAGTGTCCTACTAGATTTCATAAAGCAAACTCATCCTTAACCCACAGAAAAGTATTTCATCCACTTTGTTCAGTATTTATAGAGTTTATGAGCATTATACCCAATTTTCCATTAAAAATTCTTTTAGCAATTGAGAGTATAAACCACTGACTTCAGAGGTGGCAGAATCACTAAAGACTCAAAAACAGATTGAACCTGCATTTGTAAGAAATAGTTTAAATGTGTTTGAGATTCTGTTTTTGGGGAAAGGAGGAAGTAAGTGACTTATTAACATCCTTTTCAGCACTAGTGAGCTTCAAAAGAAAATATAATTATTTGTAAGTTGGTGAACTGTTTCTCCCATAATAGAAAAAAAAGAAACGCAAGTCATGTTTCACTGCCCAGACCTGTCAGATTATTTTTATAATGACAATGTAAATATCATCATCTCTGGGAAAACCAAAATACTATTTCCTACCTCACCAAATGCAACAGCGGTGAATTTTCCAAAATCTGATCTCAAGCACAAAGACCTACCAGCTTTTTGAATAACCCGAGTTCATCAGCTCCTGAATCACTTGTGAAAACACCTTTTTTCTGTGGAAATTATTTCAGTGTCTCTGAAGGGGGTAGTCCATCAGCTTGAGAAAGCCAAATAAATAATATAATAACCTATCAAGTCAAATACAATAACCCTTGTACAGCAAGAACACACCGCAGGAGTACAAGTCTCAAATCATGTTGATCTGACTCAGGTGAAAAAAAAAAAAGCAACCCAAACCACACTTCTGACTGTACATAACACTCAAATTGTTTAATTCTAGAATGGAAGAAAGCATTTTGGTATCTCCCTGATATTCTAGTCTAACAAACACTATGTTACAGAAACTGGAGATCACAGACAGATAGGACATGGAATCTTTTAACAGGTAGAAATAAATACAGTTCTTTCCATAACAACAATCCATTTTAGGAGCTACTTACTTGAGTCTTTGAATTAAGACTGGATGTTACTCTGAACTGTAAACTATAACTCAGCTGGAATTAGTGGCATGATTCAGAAAAAACTTGCCACATTAATATACAGGAGTAGCCTGTCAGAACAGTCCAGCTATTACCTATATTCATGAACCAATAGCCACAGAGAAGACTCTCAGAATCTGACAAAGCTTCCATTTCCTATCCCTTAGTTCCACAACAAAGGAAGCCAAAGTTATGAAAGACATCTGTAAAGGTGATATTCAAATAAGGGCTTAAAAGTAAAATCTTTGCCTTGAAGAGTTATCATACTGCAGACTGCTTTTCTTCTAACTGCCTCCTTTTCAAACAGTACTGTCATTCTTCGAAAATTGTAAGAGAGGGTTTGTTGTTATCCAGAGTTGAAATTAATGTTTGTGCTAATGTGGAAGAATGAGGGTTATGTGTGCTGGCTTCAAGGAATACAAATAGCAAAGTATTCCTCACAAAGATAATGATACTCATAAATGAAAACTTAGGAAATCAATTGCTTGAAAACTAACAGCCTGCCTTGAGAATGTCATAAAGACGTGATGCTTTCCTTGTAGCTAGCAATTCTGATTGTTTCTCTTTGAAACACTGTCAGACTAATGAATCTAAAAGACTATATAAGAGACTACAAATGGCAAAGTAAAGTATTTTGTAAATGATGGATGTCACTGCAAAATAAATACTTCTATGTATCTTTTCACAGCTTACTGTTTTTTAGGAAGTAAAAATCCTTGCTGCTTTTTTTTTTTTTCATGCAAGATCAAAGACTATGTACATAGTTCTAGCACAGGTTACAGTATTCTGTTATGACCAATAACAATTTAAGGCCCAAGCTGAAGTTACACCACTGATACGAATTGTATTATTACTGCTAAATATGAGGGTTGAATAAACATGCAGGCTTATGGTAAGTGCTAAAAATACCAGCCTTCGGTCAAGCACAGGTATTGGGAGTATCTATTTTGTGCAAATTATTAAGTGAAGCAAAAAATTGTAATGAACATCACCCCTTTTAAATACTGCCAGTAAGGGCAGTATTCAAATCAAAAAGTAGGTATGAAGGTTTTTTGGTTTGATCTGTGCTTTTGTTTTGGCTTTGTTTGGGTTGATGGTCTTCTTGTTGCTGTTTTAAGTTTTATTATTGCATTATTTGTCCTCACAAAACCAGTCTTGAGCATTAAAATTGTTCTTTTGTGATTTCCATGGAAAATCACTGTGGGTTTTTTAATTAATAATGGAGGAGCATGACAGGATTTTAAGAAATGGCTTCAGATTTCCTGTATCATTCTTTACTTTTTGGGTAAAACTAGTTTTTGCTATTCTTCCAACCCTTTTAGACTCACTGTCTAAGCTGGTAGCTGCTGAATCTACCTGGCTTTTAACCTTGCCTTATAGATATAAAAATTGGTCAGAAAGTATCTACTCTCTGCATCTCAGTGACTTTAAAAAGTCATTCACACAGAAAATTGCCAATCTGACAGCTCAGAAATACTGATTTCAATTCCCTAAAGGAAATAAATTGGTGCCTTGGTTACTTCCATTAGATAGTGAAAGATCCTTCCTGTCAAGAGGCTGAAAAAGAAGAAAAATGCTGACATAGATCAGGACATTTGGAGTTGATATTCATATCATCTGCTGCTAGGTGAAGCACATATGACCAGTATGGGAGGGTCAACACAACTGAATTATTAAGAATGCTGATGTGGTACAGAATGTGCAAATCAGTCCCAGGCCGCTGAAGAGTGAGAGAGACATCCAAAATCAGTAATGTGTTTGTCAGAAAAAAATGTCATCATGAAATAAAGAACAGTATGAGCATAGACAACTTCCTGTCTTCTGAAAATTACTTTCAGTATATTCAGTCCTCATCTGAAGTCTAAGTCAGATTCTGTCTTATTCTTTATTTAAATAGGCTTTGGCTCAAAGTCCTCTTTGAAGAATAATCACTAGATTAGCCTTAGTTCTGTGAAAACTTATCAAGGCATAATAAAAAAACATTTTACCACTACTAGTAATAGCACCTGATTTAATAAAATAAAAACACTAATTATCTATAGTAACTCCCCCTAAAACCAACTGGGAAAAGAAAATAATAAAATTCCTGAGGAAAAAAGGAGTTAATTACACTAGAAACCAAGGATAATTAAAAAGAGAAGAGAATGATGAAAGTCATAATTTAAAACAATGCCTGTGGACTATATCACAACTCAGAGGAGAAAATTGAAACATATGTGTTATTTAAGCAACATGCAACCTCAACAAATGTGTGCAGAATAATTGAGTCCTATATACAGACTTTTCTGGTAAAAGCAGCAGTAAGCCAAGATTTCTGCATTCAGTAGCCTGCACCACTAATAACTTTTATGCAGAAAATTTTTGCAATTTGGACAAAACAAAGTGCTTGCGACATATTAATATTATATTGTAAAGGCTTAATTTTTCACTTCACGCCGAAGTTCTGAAGTACTGTGTAACATTTTACATAATCCTTCAAAGATGGAGTCTTACAAAAAGTGATCCTCTCCTTACTCATGATCACCTGAAAGAAGCTGATCACCTCTGCATCTTATCCTAACCATTAGTCAGTGTGAAATACTGGCACTATACTACTTTTTGTCTAGAAAAGAGAGAAGTCTTTTCGAGAATGCTGATCCATTTGAAGTTTGAAAGGCAACAAAAGGCTCAATAGACGGAGATATTCTTTTCCTGTCAGATACACCCTGAATCATCAGATATGGGAAGACTTTCTTCAGAGAGCTTTCACAAATGAGTTATGTACAGAAGTGTACATCTAATCTGTCACAGGAACATCTGAATCTACGAACAGTGGGAAAATCCGTAAATTAGCAGAACTGTCAAAACAACTATCCAAATAAGCAGAAAGTAAATAAGCTCCAGTGGAGAAAGAATGGGTACTGGTAAGAGAAGACTGGAGTAGATTGACCACAAAAGCTAGTGAGCTCCACAGGAGTCACAAAAACATGCTTTCTTTTTTTCTTTTGCTAATAATATACCTCAAAGGCTGTGCATGTCTAAAAAACATCCCTAATCAGCCAGGTAGGGATCATCTATGAGACCCAGTCCAGCAAAACCTGCAGATCTCCACCTTCGTGGCTCAAGGTCTTCACATCTGCATGGTTACCCTGCTTCTTTCTGTCTTTCTCTGGAGCAGCTATCTTCCGTGAAGATGATGAGGTCCAAGGCAGAGATGCATCTCAAAGTATTATAGAACCTCATCTTCTGGCAGAGCCCTGTTGATAGAGGACTGAAGTAGTCTCAGAGGTGCCTAGCTGCATGTTCAAAGAATAATAGAGAAGACTGTCCCTATATCCACAGTGTGTTGGTTTCACAGGAATTACAACACAGAATTTCTTCCAGGAGTTCACAATAGCCAGGAAAGATCTCTAGCATCAAGTAATTGAATCTTGGAATGAACTCCTTAACGAACCTTAGAAAGAACTAAGATGAACCATGGTTTAAATTATCTTGGAGATTCACAATCTTTTTAATATGAAAATAAAATATCATTTTTTCTTATGATATTTTTAATTTGATTACTATGTGTAATGTAACATTATTATCATTTGTTTTACTTCTTTTGAGGGTTTTTTTTGTTTTGTTTTGTTTTTTAGAATTTCAGAAGTTTCAGAAGATTATGAAGAAGATCACATCCTAGAAAAAGATTCTTTTATGATGGAAAAGGTACCAGTGATTTCATAACAATCTTTATTGTCCTTTATATTGTCATTGGTAGATTGGTGAACAAGTAAGCTACTACCACATAATAAGCACCAGTAATTTAAATAAGGTGGTATCAAGGGCTATAATCAAAACAGGAATAGT
The DNA here is from genome assembly GCF_951394365.1 of Tetrao urogallus. Lineage (NCBI taxonomy): Eukaryota > Metazoa > Chordata > Aves > Galliformes > Phasianidae > Tetrao > Tetrao urogallus. The sequence goes on from NC_136814.1 coordinate 32,660,670, forward strand.
AAATTTACTTATGGCTTTTTATAAATGACAAAACCTGGATGCCTAGATATGTTGAGGAATTGAATAAGGAAAAATTGAGTAAGCTGGGTAAGAAATACCCAGCTGGAGGCTAAAGCTCACAAGGGTGAGAGGATGCCTAAAGCAGAGTCATTTTGTGCAGGGGTGTCTAAAACACCACTGTTATCAGAGACAGGTTACATGGCAAATCAGAACAGAATCAAGATGTATCCTCAGTGAAATAAAGTAGGTCTTCACCTCATGGCATTATTACATGCATAGCTTTATCAATACCAACTCTTGCTAGAGGGATCTCAGACCTTTGCTAGGTGAAAGTCAATACCTAAACCAACTCCCCCTCATTAATTTGTTAGATTTTTTTAAAGATACAATATAAGAAAACATTCTGCATCATGTTAAAACTTAAAAAAAAAAAAAAAAAAAAAAAATAAGGAGAAAGGAAGCATCAAAATAATGAGACAAATGCTTCCTGTTTCTGAGTATCATTTCAGGTTAATTCACAAGCTGAAAAACAGGAATATTTACGCCATTTTCTTTTAGAATAGTACACCTGATACTGCCTGTAAAAATATACCACAAAAAGAACATTATCAGTAAACAGCAGGATATATGGAAACCATAAATGACAATTCATATAAGGAGTGATTTCAAAAGGAAACGAACTCAAAGATTTTGTCCAAGGAGTATGCTGAGTACAATGTCTAATATACCATGATAAACACAATACACATATAAAGGAACTGTTTCAGGTTCCTTTTCAAAAAAGAAAAGATTATGTAATACTCAAAAAATGGATAATTGGAGAGGGTGAAAACCTGTTTCTCACTTCTGTTTTCCTATAAATTATTCCTTCTATTTAGAGTTACAAAAGAAAAAGCACTTCTATTTAAGTACCGCTATTACTAACATTCAAAAGATCACAATGAAAGAGTTACATACCTAAAAATGAAAGAGCTAAAAGTAAACTTTCACTGAAATCTTGAGGAAGAGACCAATGAACAGAGCACAGAGAAGTGCTGAATTTCTCCCATCTCACTCCCAGGCTGGTACCAGTTCTGTCATGAAAATGACAGGAGCACAGCAACAAGGACGTGTAGGTTTTCTGTTGTTGATATTTGGTCATAAGCTGTTCGTTGTCTCTGCAAAGGTAGAGTCAGTCCCTATTTTTGATTTTTAACTTGACATGGTAATTTTTCTTATGTATTGAAATTCTGCTGTACAGGTAGAGTTGTGCCAAGGATGAAATATCTGCACAGCAAGAATGAATTGAAGAGTTAATATGCACAGCCTTTCCTGCTGCTAACCTTCTCCAACTTCATCACAAACATCTCTTTTCTGGAAATGTGATGCAGGAAGAGTGGAAGAAAGCAGGAATGGGAAAGAATACATCATGGAGAAGAACAAAATAGAGTACAAAAAAGACCAGTGGGAGTAGGTTTTTACTTGTTTTCTATAAACAAAATCCTAAGAAGAAAAAAAAGATAAAGCACTGCAGAAATCAATGCCAAGAGCCCCTACTGAATGATAGCCTCAGCATGACATTAGAGACGCATCACAGAAGGAGCCATCTACAATGTTTAGAACTGATACTGAAGAGCTAGTTAGAGTCAAAATACTCTAGCAAGAAATTCTGTTTCTGAAAGCTAACACCTTCTTGAGCTACACAGATAGGATTACACCTTCACCTTTAAAGCACATTCAGCCACGCATGCTATGTGATCCAAAGGACAGAATCCATGTGCTTAGGTGCAACTAACATTAAAGGCCAGGTCACAGCAGACTACAAAAAGAAAAACAGCAACTATTGATACATTATCTAACAGTTACTGGGAGCTGATAATCATTCCAAGTTCAATACAGTGCAAAACTTTTTGCAAAATGCATGAAATAAATGAAGCTTTGAGCTGAATCAGAACTTCATGCTAATTTCCTTTCCTCTCCTGCTGATATGTTTTGGTTGACTTGTAAGAATGCTGTGGACAGTGCTCAAGTTCCATCCCACTCATTATATGGGAAGAAAAGGTTTCCAAATCCAGCCTCATAAGCTGAGGAGATTCAACTGAGCTTGGATGTGCTGTAGTCAATAAATAGGCTAAAAAGTCTGTGCCTCCATGCCACTGAGTCCTGATTAACCTGCCTTAGCTAAAACAAGAAGGATCTGTATTTATAAGATGGAACTGCACAATGCAATGGCAAAGGTAGACAGAGGGAGTTTGTGATTCCTTGAGTTATCCCTCCTTCCCTGTCACTCACATCAAATACATCAATTTAAACAAAATCTACAGGGTTCAACTACTGAATAATTGTATATCATCATTATACTTAACTGTTAAGAAAAAAAGAGGGAAACTTTTGATCTTAAAATATATCAAAATATATAATTCCCAACACAGAGGAAAAGGTACTTCACATAGCTTTGAAAATGTCACAGAAAATAAGAACCTCTCTTGAACTTTTCTTGAACTCAACCTTCCATTTCCAACCTTCAGTTAAGGTTCCTCCCGTAGCACAATAATTTTATGCATTTTAAATTCATCTGCTCACCAAGAAAAGAGCATCTGTTTAAACAAAAAGAAGAGATTAGTGGCATCTACTCTCTGTGACAGGGAAATAGTCAAGCTTTGATAAAGCCATGTTTCAAGTTTGCCTCTACTGTTTTCAGAAACAACAGCTGTTCCCTCCAACTTTCCTAAGCCCTAAGCTTTTTTGCATGACCTTGAAGACTTATGAAGCTGCAAAACTGTTCCAGACATTTGCAAACTTTCTAAAGCAGTGCATTTCAAAGTGTTCCCCGTGACTTCCTTTTTATGGGTAGACTCATTTAATGTTTATTAGTCAAGCTGAGGGGCACTCACCTGGGACATAACTCTTGCTTCTAGAGGTAGTATCATATAATTAGAGCTTAAAAACAAACAAACAAAACCCTAGAATTTATAAAGGTTAATTAATTAAACAATTCAAAAATTCTTACGATAACTGATAATCCATTAGCAACTGCTAAGTAAACTTCAGCTCTTCAATATCCAGTTATTTTTTATAATAAAATATTAAATTTAAAACATTCTTTAAATAAACTGAGATTCAAATTTTTATCATCTTTCCCTTTTTTAAGAACACAAGTCAGACAAAAGAATAGAGCACTGACAATGACTTAAGTCAAGAACCAATGATTCTTTCCCTCCCTTTTTCTTTTCATTTCACTTAATTCCATGCATCATCAACTCTTGAGGTATTTGCATCTGAAGTTGAAGATGTAAAGCATCAAAGTAATCAATGGTGATTACCAGCATTCAAAAATCATAAGGCAGATCAGAAAGGCTGCAAGATTCCCTTCAGAGATATGCCTTAATAATTGTGCTTTTCTAGTTCCTCTTTCTGCCTTCTTAGTTTGGAATCCACAGCCACAATTGTTAGGTTTTCATCTAGAACAAGTTCATTTGATTAAAAAGAAAAAGGAAAGGGCAAATTCTTACAGATTCTCAGGAGTCAGAGTACCTAATACAAAGAAAGGCTTATGACCAACACAAGTTATTGGAATGGGTAGTGCAGCCCGTTGAAATTTGTGCTGTATGGAGTAGCCTCAGAGAGCTTCACACAGCTATTCAAGTTCAAATGGAAAAACTGACAAAAATAATGATGTAAAAAAATCTGCAAGACTATGATAAGAAAGAAATGGTTGGGGCCAGACCCTTTTCAGCAGTGCTCAAGATAAAAACATGGGGACAATGGTTTCCCCTCAAACACAAGAAGTTCCATATGGACATAAGGAAAAAATTCTCTACTTCTAGAGCAACGGAGCATTAGAACAGGCCGACCAGAGAAGTTGTGGATTCTCCTTGTCTGAAGATATTCAAAACCCCACTTGGACTCTTTCCTGTGTAACCAACTCTAGGGAATCTGTTTTAGTGGAGTTGTTGGAGTAGAGGACCTTTCCAAGCCCTACAATTCTGTAACAACAAGAAACACTTAGAAATGCTAGTATTGATGCATCTTGGAGAATTTTATGAGACAATAATTAATGCATAATAAGCTACAGGCACAGAAAAAATGCAGTCAATTAGAAGTGAAATGCATGACTCTGTAAGGACAGCTCACAGATCTAATGGAGATACAGGGAGGAAACCAATGAAGATTACAGAACGCAAGTTAAAGCTTGCAGAAAAGGAAGGATAAAGTCAACAAAACAGAATGAATAATTTTTAACTACAGGGACTACAGGGTGTGAGAAAGCCTTTATCAGTTACAGAATAGAAAAGAGAGCAAAGTAAAAGCTGAGAGACTTACTCTGTTCTTAGCTAGATGGGCACCCCTTTCTCTCAAAATAATTAGGTGTGGAAGGAGAACTCTAGAGAATATGTCATAAGGAAAAAAAAATTGAATAACCAAAGGACAGATAACTTATTTTTCCATCTCTGATTCCTATTCAGCATGACTTCTGCTCACAGGCTTATCAGCAGATTACGTCTCACTGACAACTTTGCCGAAGGAACAGTAGATACAGTATCTGTTGGCAGAACAGATCAGAGAACATTCTGGGACAGATGAAGCAATGTTGATTTATACCACCTAAGTATATGTGCACCATCTATTGAAATACTTTGTCATCATCCATGACAATATCAAGTCAGATTTACAGCTTACTGCTTTTCTGAAGCATTCAAGAAATACAAAAGAAAAAAAATACAAACAAGCCAGCAAAACAAACAACCCTTCTCTTATTCCCTACATAGTCCACGGAAAAAATACTTAGTGTAGTCTCTCTATCTGGGGAGAACATTATTCTCTCAGTGTTATTCTGAAGTGAGAATAAAAAGTGAATGAAGAGATCCAGGTGACAGGCAAGACTATCAAACACCACATATCTCAACGTGATAGGAAGGAGCTGCTCACTCTCTGTACATAGTGATTACACTAAAACAAGCATAACAGAAATGAGACAAGATATGCAAGGCCAGCTGAGAATTACCTCTAGCCCTGGATATCTGGAATGATTGTTGACTTAGAATAGTAACATTTGGAAAAGATTACTAAGAACAGCTAATCCAAATGCCAACCCATTCCCATTATGCCCATTAAACCACTTCCCTTGGTGCCACATCTACATGTCACCTCCAGGGACAGTGACTCCTCCACCTCTCTGGGCAGCCTGTTCCAATGTCTCATCACTTTTTTCTAAGAAGAAATTTTTTCGTAATGCTCAATCTTTGCTAATTATTGCAGCATAGCAATTACAATAAATTAGTTTAGCACAGTATGGCTTAAAGATTCCCACTCCAGGATTCCCTATACAGCCATCCACCTGATGACTTGTAGCTTGAAGTTAGCATGCCTCAAAGCACTGCATTCCTTGCTCTTCACACCAATTTCAACTGCTTTTATATTACACATTGTCTTAACATCTAGTGAAATTTTCCATACTCTGGTGTAAAACCATTAACTCTTCCTCAGTTCTGGCTACTGAAGATAATAGGTATTTATTCTGAACTCTTTTTGAATTTGTAGAATTCTATTAGATTTCCACTCTAGCCTGAAGATGTTTCTTTCTCTTGATTTTTTCCTGTCTGTCAATTATAATTCCTAATTCCTCAATCTAATTACAAGTTACTGTTTGTTTTAATCATTTCTTTGAAAAACATTCTTGCAAAAATCAATGTTTCTGTTGCGGACTCAATACACAGGCCAGTTCATTGTAGCTGAGTGAAGAAGAATAACGTGTCTGTTTTTAAAATATTATATCATAATTGTATTAGCTTAACTTGAATTTGGTGCATTAGTCATCATCTCTGCTAATAACAGAATGCCTCTCCATCAGAGGTCATGTTACACCCCTTCCACCCCCTATATTCAGATCTCTGCTGCAAGAACTAATATTTCTCTCCAAATATGTCTGTTCATTTTAATGATTATCTGTGACCACAGCAGCACAGTATATGAATATAGCTTAAACCAATCAAGACACAATCCTCTTGCCCACAGCCAGGTTTGCCAAGATGGCACCCTGAATACAGGACAAATGTAAATGGCTCATTCATGGCATGGACTCTATAATACAGCTGTATTTGAGTCTTCACTAAGCCTTCTTGATCTCATACACCAGAATAGCTATTAATGTAACTTTCAGCATACCAAGCATCTGTGCATGGCTGAAGTATCTGAGAGCATCAGAAAACCATTACAATGTTCTGCAGCAAGGAGTGTGACGAGTAATAAGCCACAGTAGCACAACAATCTCCACTTAGGAACACAATATCCCACTGGCATTCTTCAGCCTTATGCCCCCCACCTCCTTCTCATGCCCCATGGGGACACGCACACAAGCTGAAGATAACCAAAAAGTCGAAAAACAGGAACTTTCAATTATTAGAAAATAAGTGCAAACAGGCTATATGCTGTATCTCTTGCAACTTGACAACAGCCTGCATGTCAAAAATCAGAATAATCCTATTCAACACGTCTAGGCACATAGGAAAATCTGCATTTCCTCCTTTTTCTCAGTTCTGTAGCTTAATACTCACTGGCTGTGCTTTATCCAGCCGCTACTACATCTTTTGTGTACACTCGTACTGGGAGGAGCAACTAAGTAATTCTGAATAGCTGCAACTGCTCCAATCAAAAGTGCTCTAGTAGAAAAGGGAGTTAGAAAAATTACTGAATAACTGCTACAACTCATCGCACCCCAAATGTCAGTCCTTCTGCAGTATGCTCACTAGATCATAGACAGCAGCAACTCACAGCAATCTCTAAATACTTGTAAAAATGTATATCTTTGCTATATTTCAAATTGAATTTACAGTATTAATCATATATGCCATGAATAATTTCTGTCTGAAATATCTTGCTTTGAAAGACATAGAAAATGCACGTAGCCCCAGATAATATACTGACACAGAGATCACCTATAGCATGCATGTGTATATGCTTGTGTATGTGAATTGAATTTCTAATAAATTGTTATATAAATACCTCCTTTCCAATGTCTTTTAATCAGAGGGTGTCATAGGATCTTATTTCTATTTGGTTGTAATACTAGCTTCCTAAATTCACATTTCATTAGCTCAGTGACCGAAGACCATAGAATACTGATATGCAATTACAGAACTGAAGATAGCTGAAGTTTATCACTCAGTGAAAAACAATTCATTCACTGCAAATTTAGAAAATAGCTCTTTTTTCATTTGTGAAAGGAAAGCGTTTAATTCTCCATGACAAAACATTAAGATACAAGGGCTCTGGACTATTAGTATCACCCTTACAATGATTTTGAGATTTTTAAACACTTTTCCAGTGCTTCTGAAATCTCAGAGAATCCCTGTAGTGCAGATGTCCTGTTTAAGGTCTTTGTATCATTTAAGCCTGAAAATTGAGTCATGAAAGTAATTTTTTGATGAAATGCACTCCTTGCTGGCCTTCCGCAGAAAGGCAAATTTTTCACTTCAAGATCACAGTCTTTCTAGATATTAACGAGTGCTGTTAATGCAGTCCTTTCCCCAAACTGAGAAGTTGTTTTAAGGGTTAGAAATTACAAGTTAATCTAGCTATAATGTTCTTGTGACCAGAGCTGTGTTGAGTGCTTCTGGGCTGCGCTGTATTTTAGAGCCACTCTCATATCACTATCATCTTTGCTATACCACCAGCCTATTCTTAGGAGCCTTTTCAAAGAATCAAAGAATCGTTTGCATTGGAAGGAACCTCTAAAAGGCACCTATTCCAACTCCCCTGCAATGAACAGGGATATCTAAAGCTAGGTGAGCTTGACCAGGAGCCTGGTCCAGCCTGACCTTGAATATCTCCAGGGATGGGGTATCCACCACATCTCTGGGCAATTTTTTCTCTAGAGGAGAACCAAGTCTGCATAATAATGAACTGTTGGGTTTGTAGCTGTAAACAAACCAAAAAATGAGAACTGGCAATGAACAAAATACTTGACTACAACTTTGCTAACTTGTCACATCTATAAAATTAATCAGGTGCCTATAAAAAGTATAAGCCTTAAGCATGTTTCACCAGTCTCAGCACCTGAAGTTTCTGTAAGCTGTAGAAACTTCTCTTCAACCTATCTTAGGATTACTTAGGACAGGAGACACTTTAAGCATCTGTTGGATAGGAAATAAATTATCATTTGCAGTTAACAGGGACTGCACTGAGTATTCCATGCAGTTGGTGAAAGCTTCATTCAAGCATGAATGATATCTTTAGATAAATTTCCAGACTGAACTGTTCTGGTGAAATTTAATAGCAAATTTTCAAATTGGACATTTTTGTACTTTAACTTTTCAGGTCTTACAAAATATATAAGTTCAGGTAGGAACTTGGGCAAATGTGTTTTAAAATTTGATGTCAGAATGACTGTTCTCTAATTGTAGTCCAAAAAAACGGATAACACTGTCCTTTCAGTTCCTTTGATAAATTCATTTCACTGAAAATGAAAGAGCGTTTCACATTTATTTTTTGTCTACCATAGAGTATTTCCAAGTTGGTACAATATATATTATACTCATTAACTAAATCATGTTTGTACTTCACAAAAACTCAGGCTCTGTTTCGTTAGTTGTATTTAAAGGCCAGGGAGCTCTTCTGCTCTGGTAGCATTTGCATTTCTGTGGCTAGAGAGGTGCTTTTGCTGATTCAGGCTTTCTGAAATTCAAAAGGCTGAGGGTCAAAGAAAAAATTTCTATGCTGCATCCAATTAACCAGTAATCTAGAGACTTAAAGTACTTGGTAATATTATGTTCAGAGAGGGAATACAAATATATTCTTTTTCCTTATCATAGACTTCAAGTTATTTTTCTGACACGGCAGTAAATATCAAGAAAGAAAAAGTGTTGAAAGTGTATCACTCCATGAAATGAAATTATTTTATTTCCATTCACATGCAGTAAGTAGCAGGTGAAATCTATTTCATTTTCTAATGGTACTCTTTTCTTTCCTTCTATTTTTGAAAGCTTTGTGCATGAGATAACAAAGGGAAAAGTTTTATTCTCCTCAGATTAGTTAGAATAAAAGAAAATACAGCACAATAAATGCAGAATGAATCTGACTAAATAGCTATTGTTCTACACAAGAAGACAACATTTAATCTCTAGAGATCAGTATGACAATATTAGGTTTTGTACAGAAGCCTACTTAGTAGAGCCCAGTCTAAATGCCATACTTAACATGCATAATTTCATATTGCTCAGCTAATCATGTACTGGTGTAAATAACTTGTTAGAAAAAAGAAAATGCATAGGTTTACCAAGGATCCAATGATCTGTAATAGATAAGAGACCATTCCTCTGCTATTTCAGGCAGCAAAGTTATTTGATTTGAGTCATAAGCTTAGTAAGTTTTTAAAAATTGTAGTTGGCTGCAATTTCTGCAAGTTCTATTGGGAAGCTGAACAGGAACAGTAAAAAAGCTTTCATTTAATTTCCTTCTTAAGCATAAGTCAGTTAATATATCATATTTCTTTCTACAGTTGTTTATTTACTCATTTCTTGTGTTGGGTAATTACTTACTTTGCAGTTCAAGTGGTTAATTACAAGTTGTATTCTATGAAATATAAATGGTTATACTTGAAAAGTAAAAGGTTGCGCTTTTGTGCATTTTTATGGGATAGTCTTGCATTGTTTTCTGTTGCTAAATAATGCTAAAAAGATTTTAACCCACGAAGGAAATAAGAAAAATGGAATTGTAAGGATTGGATTTTATAAATTGCAATGTTTGGTCTACCAGAACAAACTTTATTGCTCCTCAGGGAGAAATTCCTTTCTTTATATATGAGCTACTTACACATTAAATTCATACTGCATCCTTCAAAATAGGGATTAAATTACCAGCCAGGAATCAGTGTCCCTTTGCCCAGAGGGTGTATTCTGCTTGACTAAATAAATCAATTTCAGGGATTCCAGTGCCCTCTTACTCTACAACTTCTTGGTTACTCTCTACTGTAGCATTAATATTGCGGATAGATAAATGGTAATAAATACAAATGTTTCAGACTTCTAGTCAAAGGCTTGCCCAGTTCCTAGATTGTAATAAATACTTCTTGATGTTTCAGATGGATATGAAAGAGGCAGATATTAAGGCCTGTCAGAAAGCAAATGCTTTCCCTTAAGAATAAAATATTACTGATTCTAGCAAAGAAATACATGAAGATTCACTAAAGGAAGAATTGGTAAGATTTTTTAAAGATTTTTTTGAGTGTCTGTATCAACAGTCAGGTGCTACAGGTATTTGCAAGATTTCTCATCTCACCCTGGAGACACATCAGCATATAATTTTGCTATGAAGTCTTAGATTGTATATTTTTTCTGCTTGCCCTTTCTCACAATCTTCAAAGTATTGGTGCCCAACTGATTAGCTTCTGCTTCAGAAAATTATGCTCTCCCATCACTCAAAAATCTTATGATTAAAATACGATACCTATTTTGGGAAACATAGAGAAACACCCTTTTCCAATGGCACCATTCATGTCACACGTGATGCGATCTACCCTTTAAACGTGACAGGCTTCCCAAGATTTTCAGAGACAGAGCCTGAGCACAGAATCACAGAAAAGGTTGAAAAAGAACTCCAAGACTGTCCAGTCCAACCATCCATCTACCACCAATATTTCCCCACTAAATCATGTCCCTCAGTATAATATCTAAACTTTTACAGAATCACAGAACTGTAGGGGTTGGAAGGGACCTCCAGAGATCATCGTGTCCAACCCCATTTCTTGAACATCTCCTGAGATGGAGACGCCACTGCTTCCCTAGGCAGTCCAGTCCAGTGCCTAACAACTCTTTTGGAGAATAAATTTTTCCTAACATCCAACCTGAACCTCCCCTGGTGCAACTTGAGGCATGTTTGCTGCTTTCAGAAAGAGACTATGTAGGTCACCCCAAAAGTAATGCTTTGATTTACTTCCATGGAAACTACAAAAGCTGCAAAGAGCACAATTACACTATTCGATAGAGCAAATTCTCACTTACAAAACTCTATTTTTCAACACAGTCATAATCATTAGCTACACACTTTCACCAGCAATGAACAAGAGCATCCTGCACTCATAAACATCTTTACCAGTTGAGGTGACCCAGTGTCACCACTGCTGAAATATAAAACCCACTGCTGCACTGTGCTGAACGTACACTGTTTGGTCTCCAGAAACCTTCAGCAAATGTTGATAAATGTTAATGCGTGCAATTTTTTCCACCCATAGAGGAATTCAATGCCACACTTTTTACTTCATATGCATTTCATGTCAGATGCCATTGTGCCAGACTTCCTCTCTGCTGCCATCTGTCACATGACAATAAAATGAAATGAAATATAGGTGGGAAGGTTCAGTTTCTACTACCATACACCATCAACATCCATGTCTGACACTGTGAGCCAACATAATGAAATAGAAGGCTTTACTTCAGACCAGCCCTTGTTGTTAGCTCGATCAATCTTTACCATCCTTGAAAACTATTAAAATTGTCCATATCTTTTCTGCCACCAGAAAACTCATGACTAAAAGTCATGAGGAACACCAACAGCAGTAAGCTGTATCATTTCCAGAGAGTAGATGTTCGCAAGGTTTACTGTACCAATGATTCAGGTACCGCAGAAGGTGCCAGGATGTAAATTCCTCTAAGAAATAGCATTTCTCTGCAATCCAGAACTAGGTTGCTATATCCCTCAAAATGACCATGCCACAGATTTAATTTAACACATTAGATCCAGGGGAAAAATAAAAATAAAAATAAATAAAAAAAAAAAAATTCATTTATAGCCGCCTTATTACGGGAAGAGGTAAAGCACACACTTAGGGTCTTCTGAATTCTACTATGATATCCAATCCAGTCAGCAGCATGTTTAGCATGTTCCTCTCTTAAAGCCCCAGATAGAAACTCCATTAGGAAATCAAACAATCTCATTCTGGACAGCCTGTTGCACACACTTTGCTTCTGGCATTTTCTTAATCTTGTGTATCCCAGAAGCATTGCCCCACATTGCCTGCACAGTAGTCATGGGTAAGAGTCAGGATAGGCTTTCTATTCTCTAATGAAAATTAGAATTCTCCCTCAACATCCATATGCCATAATGCTGCATAATGAAGGCAATCAGGACAGTTTCCAAAATTTGAAATGCTTTCTTCTGCCATAAACTGTAATAAGGCACAGAAAGAAAAAGACTGTATGACCACATGATAATCAATATTCTGTAGAATGGGTCTGTTCTGATTCTACAGCCTATCAAAGATACAACTTTAAACTCTGCAACAGGCACTTACACATCCATTAACAGTTCCAAAACCAAGTGTGTCATGGTTTACCCAGTCTGCCTAGATCTACTCATCTAACATGAAAAGCATATCACTATAACTCATTTTTAAAAATACATCTAAAATTACATATAAAATGAGGCAGTTATTTTTTCTTGTAGTACTTTTCTGAAAATTCCTCATACTTCAAAAAAAAATTCTAAACCTCAACATCACACACATCTCTGAAAAAGAAACACAGAATCACTCAGACTTCACTCCCTGGAAGATGGAAAGGTAGCTTTCTGTTTTTCATGCTCAAGATGAAAAATGATAGACATTAAGACAGTACATTCTGGTTCCAACTGCTGACTTTTTACAGTGCACTTTTGACCTTATTTCTCATAATGATATCTTTCCTTTTTCAGTGCTGATTACCAGAGATTCTGACTGCAGCTCATCTCAAATAAAAATATGGTCTTGCTGGGAGGCAGTTATTAATGGTTATTAACCCCTTATACAGAGGATCATTGCTTTCTGTATGAAGGAGATGCACAGAGTGAGAAATGCTTTTCAGAGCTCCTTTATACTTAGGTCTTGATAACTCAGAGTTTTTCATTAACAATGTTTGTTTTCTTAACATCTAAACATAACATCTGATACACAGAATAAATAAAGCTTTCCACTAAGTGGTCAGCTACCATAAAAAAAAATCCAACAAGTTCTTGATTTCCAAGTGTCAAATTAACCTTTAGAAATAGTTTACAAAGATGTTTTTAAAAGGAAATAGTGTAATTTCGACTTGCAAAAATAGTATGTAGTACAATAACTGTTGTTAAAATCCTATCAATTAACTTGTCAAATAACTAATTCCATGGCAACATAGCTCCCTCTTCCCTAATCACAAAAATTCAAGTCCCAGATTCAGCAGGTCACTCTAAACATCATTTGAGTTTCAGTTAGGCTGCAATTTGAGGGTTCATTGCATGCACATGGCTGAACTTATCCCTCTTTGTAGGTGATTCTCAGGTAATTCTCACTCAAGCAATGGCTATGTCTGAGACTGTTGGAAATTGTAATCATTTTAAAAGAGTACTCCTAGGCAAGAACAGATATATAACCAAAACAGCGTCCTATGTTGGTTTTTCACATGCTTTGTATTTTCCGTCTCCCTTATTAGTTATCCAACATTTACAAAAGATTGTAGACACTGCTACTGGTGAAGAAACACCTAACTCATCCTACTAATATCTGATCTAGTTTAAAGCTTTTTTTAATTTTCTTATATCTGTATCATGCTGATTTTCTTTTATCGTGACTTTTTTTTGCAACAGACACCTGTGTTTTGCTGTACCTGACAACTTTTTGACAGGTTAATCTGATAAAATGTTTAACAAGAAGTTGTGACTTTTCTTCTTATCCTTCTGATTTTTTTCATATGAGAAATCTGACTTATTACTGATAACACTGGAAATTAGAGTCAGCTGTAAGAAACACTAAACAAGGCTTGATACACCACATGTTAAGACTCACTATCTGCCAGAGCAAGATTCTGTAAATACTAGTATCTCTAGTCATAGGAGGGCAGGCTCATGCATGCCATCTTGTTAATAATTTTCTCAGAAGCAGTTTAACACTTAAATTTTGCCCAGTCCTACCTGCTAAGGTGACAAAGGCATTACTGATAGCTTAGTTACTTTATTTTCCTGGTTTGCACTGGTTTACAGGCATGTAAAATGACACCTTGAATAGAATATTTATGGATTTCACTCCAAAAATGTTGTTTATAATAAAACAATTTTGTCATCAGAACTGTGGTACAGATGTTTATACTGCTGAACTGTGCACTGATATTTAAAATTCTACTCTCAGTTGGTCAAATATTGATTGATACACCAACTACCGCCAATAAGAACTGGTGTTTTATGAAGTGTGTCATCCATCTGTCTGTTTAATGGAGAAGTAATATTGTCCAATTAGCCCAAAGCTGGCAGAACCTCAGAAGTTAATTATAAATACTTTCCACAATGCAATCTAATGTTTTAAAATATACTTTATTTATCGTGAGGTATTTTTCAGATTTCATACTTTTCAGAAAAAGGTTGTTGTTTTTTTTTTAAATCAACACCAGCAATTTTAGTTTATGCTTAATATTCACAACCAAGGCTGCTCAGAATGCTTGAGGAAACACACTTTTCTGGAAAGTAACTCTTTTGCATAAACACACAAGCTAAGTAAATGTACATCCAACATTTTTCACCCATATGTAACTCTTTTCCCCTGCAGTCATTGAGCTTTCTTCATGTAAGAGTCATAACCCCCAAAAATTAAGCAGAGAACAAGCCTCCTACAGATGCTTTATATAGCTCTTTTACAGTTAGCTTCAGTGTATCTCTCTCTACTAAAAATAAGAGTTCGATTCATTGTTTGTTTTAGCACCAAACACTGAAGGACTCATATCATAATCCATCATTCTGAAAATACAAATGAATAAGGCAAGTCTGTAAATCGTTTTGCAAAGGTATGAAGTGCTAACCATTCATCACGGATAAGACAGGTAATGCCAGGACGTCAAAAGCTGAAATGGTTCAGAAACCTTTAAAATAACACTTCTCCCTATACCCGAGATCAACTGAGATTCCCATCTTCCACTCAGTGCTATTAATTCTTTAAAGAAGAATCCATCACTTCATAACATTAGAGCACGCAAAAGGCCAATTCTGATTTCACCCTATAGATATTATCAAAACTTAAAATTAAAAATTGTTCTTGGGTATTTGAAAAAAGTATTTCTCTCAAAATGATAAATATATGCTCCCATGCCTAAAAGAAATTGAATAAATGCACAAATCTCACTAAGAATTTGACATGAGAGGAAAATAATGCAGCACATTCCTGAAGGGTCCGATACATGTACAGCAAGAAGCAAGATTATTTTGAAGCTTAGTTGTTTGTATCATCCCCTAGTCCTGTTTCAGTATCAGATTTCATTACAAATATCTTGCATATGAAATGATAAATGGTCAAGTAATAACATCATACCGCATAGCAGTAATTACCAGGAGTGCTTGAAGTAAAAGTAGCCGAAATGTTTCAAGCTGTAGCCCTGTCACTAAAGGATATCTTTTCAAGAGCAGTAGTTCTAGAAACCAACAAGAACACACAGATAAGACCTCTGCAATCTTGATAATGGAAAGTTACTGGAGATTCCAATTTATTTTTCATTTGGACTCATAGAAAAAATGAGATCACTGACTTTGAACGGATAAATAAATCCTCATTATCTACCATAACAGCAGCATAGACCACTCCTTGGAGTACTCCCAGAAAGTGCAAGTGCTAATTCTTTAGGATAAAAGACCTAGGCTGCTCTCTACAGCAGCCACCCATGCGGATCTCTGAGGTTCAGTAGCTGAGCAGCCCACATAATGCAGAATTTTCATGAAGGCCGCCAACAATACTGAACATACAGATAGAAAAACAGTGCAAAGTACACAGTACTGATACAATATCATGTCCCTATTTCATCATATAGTGAGCAAAACTACTTAGAGAGGAAAGCGTGTGAGAAAGGTTGACAAGTGAAAAAAATGGCAGCGGACACCTGAAATGGGAGTCAGATACTCACTGTTAATACTAATCTTAATGACATTATAAGGGAAAAGTTCTTGGCAATGTTGTAGAGCCACAAGGTAATGCCAAGTAGTGTGACATCCTTGATTTACCAGTTGTCATCCACATAGGTGGAAAGACAAGAAAAGATGCAAAGTAGCAACAAAAACTCATTTCAAAGACAAAGACTAGCACTGGCAGGCGACATACCACTGAGAAACTTGTGTGAAAGCTGTTAGCATACTACAGAATCACTTCTGAAGGCAATAGGAAAAATTGTAGAATAAGAAACACCGTGATTACGCTTGCCTCATCACACAGGTCTTAACAATTCTTGTACTACTCTGCTACATACCATATAAATGGTTGAATCTGTACACTCTTTAAGGAATAGAAAGAAGAAACAAAGGAAAAACAAAAGAAAGGCTTGCTAGTAATGCAGTACAGTAATTTACTGCATCTGTCATGTGAGGCAAGCCTATATTTTACATTTACAAAAACCATGGTTTTTTTGTCTTTTTTTTTTTTTTTTAATCAAAGTCAATATTGCTCTCTGAAAGCTACAGTATGTTTACATCCCCATTAATGTTCAATGCTCTTTGCTCCCACTGTGTTTGTCAGATATCAGAAACTGTGCGAGACCTGATGGAGTAAAATTAAGGATTTTCAATTCCTTTGAACTACTAACATTCAGAAGCTGCCAGAGGCTGAGAACACAGGTGCCTCAGTAGAGATATACTAGAAGGCAGAAGAACACAACACAAAAGAAAAGAAAAACAGGAGAGAGAACCAAGATATGGAAAGAAAAACAAAAACAGAATGAGTGGCCAGGACATGATGTAAACTAGCACCTCAAAATTTCAGATGTTAATGTTTAATGTTAAGTGTTCCATCTGTACTTTTCACCTGCAGGAATTGACCTGATTTTATTAAATACTAAAAAATACTATATAAGAGAAAGTGATGGAATCATGAGAAACAAGGCTAGTGTCTATCTTGCACAAAAGGGCTTGCCCCTGTACCGCTCAAATGTGAAAACAGGATCTCTTCCATGAGAGTTGTAAAGCATCCTCTATTCACAAGAACAGTAATCAACTTTACCATTCATTCCAGAAAAAGGTGCTAGATCAGCCACCCCAAGTGCATACTGATTAGGCACAGAATGTAAACAAAAAAACTTGCTTTGGACATGCTCTTATGCAAAACAGTACCTCAAGTTCCTCCAAGAAAAACCAGAAGTCAGGATGAACACACCTACGAAAACCACAGAAACTAGCATCCAAATTGTAAGAAAAAAAAGTACAATTCTTGCATACAAAATCATTTCTCAAGTAAATTTTCATATCACTTTCACCAAAAAAGTAAAAAAAAAAAAAAAAATTTAGACGTAGTTTTGAATGTTGAGAAAAAATACCTCTCCACCAACTAGCTAACATGTATTCTATGTCTAACTGTGCACCAGACATAACGAACCAGAACTTGAGAAAAGCTGGTAAGATGTACAACAAGAACATGACATAGGGAATATACATCAGCAGGCGTGCGGACAGAATCTGTCTTGACACAATCAAGATGTTGTCAACCAAAGTCTTCAATGGTTGCCCACGATTGGCTCTTTTCAAATGAGCTGAAAATCTGTGTTTAAGCATCTCCACATATATACATATAGGAAAATGTGGTAGTTAAGCATGCACACAGTTAAAAGTATGCAATTAGCTCATCTGAGCTGCTTCCATGAATAATGAAGTACTTGAATGAAGTGGGTTTGGGGGTTGTGGGGTTTTTCGGTCTTTTTTTTCTTTTTTTTTTTGGTTGTTTGCTCAAGACAGGGAAAGAAAGAATTTGATATACCTCAAGGGCTTATCAGGTGAAACTTAACTCTGAGAGTTGCATCCCCTACATGGATACCCTCAATTACATTCAATTATAGAGTATGCTACTGTTCAAAGCTCTGACTGGATCCCCTGGAAGCACACATAAACTTAAATGAAATCACCTATCCCCAGTACATACTGACATACTGCCTCAAGCAGTATGCCTTGGCCATAGATTATCTCCAGAGTTATTTTTGAGCGTCTTGCATAGGTTTAATTGCAATACTTGTTGCTGAGCTAATTAACTCCAAGTTAATTGACTCAAAGTACTGCTGTTTCAAACTTCAGTTAAATCTTGTGCAGAGTAGAGCCAATTGTCATGTAACATCTCTCACACGCATGAGTCAGGAAGAGTCCAAATTTTGGAATGTTATCTCTTCCTCAGAACTTGGGACACCATGTAAATGTTTGCTCAAGTCATACCACAAAACTTTTTACTTCATTAAACAATATAAATAGCAAAAATTTTACACGGATTAAGAAGTCCACAGTTGCCAGCATTCAAGAAGTTTCCAGTGAGGAATCCTCATGAAATGGGTGATTTTTGCAGGATTTTGTCCAGATCATCAGTAGACCAAGTTGATGTTTGTTGCCTAAACAGCTAAAACTCTAAAATCACCTCCTCACATCAGACAATAAAGTAGAAAAGTAAACGCAATAAACAATTACAAGATAATAACATTGGATAAAAAAAAATTAATACAAGAACAGAAAAATAGTTTGGAATTGGATACAATTTCTACGATACAAAATAGACGGCCCTATGTATGCCAAGTTCAGGAACAATTTTAGGTAGTGGAGTAAACAAGCTTCCCCTGCAATGAAACCAGTTTACTGTCTTAACTGCATCAACAGGTGCGGGCTAAAGAGAAGTGGGGAGCAGATTATGCTATAAATGCTTTTGCCCAGGCATTGTATAGGTTGTTACCATTTTATTTTCTATATACTAAAATTATGCTGAAAAAATGAGGGAACAAAAAAAAGGATTCATTAATGTATTTTGAAAATTGTAGAAAATGTGTTACAAAGAAAAGCTTAGAGAACTCTAAATGTTCAGTGTATTAAGAAGAAAATGAAGGATTACCTTGATCTGTATATAAAGATCTTCACAAGGAAATACAGCACTTAAAGCCTTTGCATTATAACAAGAAAAAATTCAGATGAGTAAAGAGACATCACAATGATAAACCTTGTGGAGACTGGTGGTGAACTCTAGAACTCAAAGTTTTAAACGGAGTTGGGCTCGATATCACCTGGGGATGACATGCTTTGGCTGAACATTAAAGTGAGTGCTTGTCAAGTGTCAGAATGCAATGGAGATTGAAGGGGTGAAAGTGAAATTCTATAGACACATCAAGGATCAGACCAGATATTCTCCTTTGTCTGAGCACTCACTCATACAGCCAGTCAATTGACTTCAGGCCTTTAATGAGGGGTCAAGAAGAATAGGGGGGTAGGAAATCATTATGCACCATTTCACTAAAGGCCCTAATCAATCTGAAGAAAAAAAAATCTTTTTTTTTTTTACTACTTCAGTTTTTCCAACTGTACTTTTGTCAATGCGCAGCTTTAATCTGAGGCTGAAAGAGGAAAAGCCTGAAGTGCTAGTGAGTATGTATGAATGGATGCTAGTTTTCTTCTCTTGGCTATGCATTTCACAACAGAATGGTAGTACCAACCCCAGAAGAAAGTTAATGGACTGCTTATATACTACTGCAGTCTCTTAGGTAACAAATACATGACAGCTATTTAGCCAATACCTGGGTAGCCAACCAGTAAGGGTGGCATTAATGATTTTGCAGAAAGTTAACTAAGTACATCTATCACTTTGTCATGTAGCGTATAAGAAAGCATCAGTCAAAAAATAAGGGAGCAGTTTGTGCTTCCTTTTCAGGTCCTGGTGAAATCCGTTCTTAGAATCAATACAATCAGAGTGGTGATCTAAACTCTGGCTGATTAAATGGAAGAGAAAAAGGAGGAGGAAGAACAGGGCCAGCAACTGACATGTAAGTATACAGAGAAAAAAGTATTGCAAGTCAGTAAAACACCAACAGGTTTGTAAAAGGTTGCCCAACGGTAATGCCTTAACCATCTTCTCAAGGGTCTTAGCCTTTCCTGTTCGTTTGTGTTTGTTTTTTTTTTTTTTAACTGAATGTTTCATTTGACCAGGAGAAAAAACTTTGAGAATCTTCTTTTCACACACTGGCTGCACTCCCGTGACCAGATATCTCCAATACTTTTCTAAGATCCAAGCTGAATCACCTTTCCTCAGATCGGATACACCAAAGTGAATTAGCACTTTCAACTGCAAAATACTTACAGGAGCTTTTGTACCCTGAATTTTACAACTCCTTACTAATTTGCAGTAAACAAGTCCATATGATTCCTCTCCTTCCTCCCTTGAAAAACAAGTACTACATATGTTTTTTCTCATCATTTTTTCATTTGCTAGGCATAGTAATCCACTTCAAGGGAACTGCTAGTACCTAAAAAGCTCTTTTTGTCCTTTATCATCCTTAAAAGTTCTTCATTGAGAAGAACTCACGTATTCTCACATATCTGATCTGGCTTGTAAAACGTTATTGTACATAACTGAAGATAGACCTGGGCAACATATTTTCAATTTGAACTGTTCTCAAAAACAATTTATTCTGAAGTTTTATCTCATTTTTGGCAAAAATGTTTTTGTAAAGTTTAAGATTTTTTTTTAAAAAGTTCTGCTTCATTGAAAGGATGAAAAGTAGCAGAAGAAAGTAAAAGTAAAGGGTTAAATCAAAAAGAAAGGAAGTCAGAATAGTGTATCTGTGAGATTTCAAGTTAAAATAAGTACAACTTTCAAGGGAAAATTTTCTGGGAGTATTTGAAAAGTGAGTCCACGCTTTTCAAAATTATTTTACATAGTAGAAATCAACAGAAATTTTAGGAAAATCTCTGGTAAAAATGCATTCTAGTCTACAATCCTTGTAATAACAATAATAAAAACTACACCGAAACCTGTTTCAAAAGCACAATGCTCTATAAATAGTAGTCTATAAAGATCATCTGCGCCAAGTTTATAATTACTGTAGAACAACGTATGTGAAAAAAGAAGACAGATAATCCCATTGTATCCTCATAGAGTTTGTCCTTTGTTGTTGTTAACAGTTCCCTCCTCCTTCTTTAGAGTAACATATAACTCTTTTAAACAGACAAATTCATTTGTTATTAATGAATTAATTGCTCAGGAACCTGCTTGTGACAATTTGAGGGGCAGATAGGAAGAGGTTGTTTTGGAAGCAGAGGACAGAAGCACCTGACTGCGCCTTGCTCAGGATAACAGGCTGTCTTCCACACTTGCAACTTAGGGATGGACATTCTTGGGACCACAGCCTGAGCCTGATGTGCTGCTGACCAAGAAAATAGCAGGCACACTGAACCCACACCTTCCACAGATTGGAAAACCAACTCCAGAGGGATATATGGGAACTTGTGTGGCAATGAAGAGAACACACTTTGCTGTGGGAATAAGCAAGTGGGTGGAAAAATAATAACAATTTCATGCTTTCCACTGTATTTCTACATCAGTGATTTTGATATGAGCTTCTAAATTGCTAGCTATGTGATTAAAATACTTAGAATTAAAAAATGCTGCAAGGATTAACATGTTTAGAGGCCCAAGCACCACATACGGGCTGCAGGTACTGTGACTGTTGTTGCCAGTCCTGTATGTGGGCTGCCTGTGCAAGACTTTTCAGCCAGCTGCAAGCTCAGGCCCAGATCCAACACAGCATTTAGTCACAGTACCCCTTAAGTGACTCCAGAGGGATTATTTACTTTCTTATAGTTAAATGCACACTTAGATGTTTTGCTGGGTGAAGAGCTAAATGATTTCCAGTCCACACAGCTTGGGGCATTCTGAAAAGGAGAGAAATAATAACATTTCACATTGCGTATTCTGCCTGTGTTTAGTGATTTTCTGCTCTTATTGGGCAACACAGTGAGAAACAATTACCACCTGATGTCTCAGTGAATGCAGAGGAAGGGTCAATGCCAACCCCAGAGGGGCAGTAGGAAGCTGCCCCCAACCCTCCTGCTGCAGCCTCATTACTGACAAGCACAGGCTGCTCTGCTACCATAACATCCAGCAGGGCAGAAGGCAATCTTACAATTGGACTGGTCTTTTGACTGCTGTTGTGTTTTCTTTCCACACAGCATGTAACAAGCTTTGCAGAGATGCTTTTCCCACCTGTCTGCTAAGAGAAGTAAGTTGAGTTGTTTTCTGCAAAAACTCCAAGAATCCAAAATCTCCTGTCATAACGCTGGGGCAGCACAACAGGATCTCATACCACATTTTGGTTTTACTACTCATCAGTATGAGTTTCCAAAGGTAAATCCCACCTTAAACAAGTAGCAGACAGCCCCTTGGATGCTTTCATTCCTTTTACAGCTTAATTCCCTGTTCAAGCAAATAGGATTTGTCTCCTGATCACATCTACAAAGAAGTCTGCCTTAGTGATATGCATGCGAGCTATATAAGTTAAGTGATGTAGTATTTTAAGCCTTTGCACTGTAACTAATGTAGTCCAAATACTTGACAATATAGCTCTATACCCATAGGAAACAGAGCACGTGAAATCACAGGTCCAGGGAGGGATATTTGGAGAAGTACCTGTGCAAGTATCCATCCCCACTATTCCTCTTTGGCCCTGTTCTACCATCATGTAGAAAGACGAATGGTTTATAAAAGTTACTTGAATTGGGAGAAGAAAACACTGTACTTAAAACAGTGCTCTTCTGATCTGAGTTCATTTTTTTTTTTTTTTTCACACATAGGTTGAAAATGTTTCATAAATTAGCTAGGTTTCCCTCCCTGCCCTTTTCCTATATGTCAGTGCTTACCTATCTCACAGAAACTCTGAGGAAAAGGTATTAAAACATACTGAAGCCAGAAAAGATGTATGAGTAACTTAAGACTAAATGAGGCAAGTGTTACTTTACACCGAAGGAGATCTGAGTGCTTATTGACCTGGAAACATTAAATTTTCAGCCCCAAGTTTCCAGTTTGCACTGTGCAGCCATTCACCACCCACTCCTCCTCCCACCTCATTCTTGACAAAACATTATGCTGTGCTAATGTGTCTCTAGCTACCAACAAAAGAAAAAGCTGTACCTCTGGCTGTGAAATCTCTTCAGGCTTGATTACCTATAAGAACAGCTCTTCTTGGTTGTAAATAGTGGCACGGGAGAGCTATCCCTAAGGTCCTGGGTAAAACCAACATCTACTAGCACATAACTTCAGGTGCTCAGAAGGTCTCAGCTGTTGTCCTTGGAGACAAGGATATGAAATGGCAAGCACACAAGTGAAACCTTCTCCTTTGTCAGACTAACACAGCTCAAATGTCAACAAATTTCAAGCCAGTGATATTTCTCTACCAAACTAAGGGTGCAAAGAATAAATAAAGGTAACACCAGCAAAACTCATCACTAAACAAAGCAATCGAACAGATCAGCAGATAGTCCATGGACATTCAGACATTCTACTGTATTTCTATTCTGAGGAATAGCGTGCCTTAAAGAGATCTCTCTGGACAGATCTGCAGATGTTATAAGAGCAAAAAAAAAAAAAGAAAAAGGAATGTTCTTCAGAGTGGTTTTCTTCTTTGCCTTTAAAGAATGATGTACTTCTTGTTCATTTTATGTGCACACTGAATATTTGGAGGCCTAATGCATGCATCTGTTAGACATCCAAGATTTCTTGTGTAATCCCAAAGGGAAAATATACTGATCCAATCACTTTGGTACTGCATCACAGGGCACTGAAGAGAAAAGTCAATAAAAAGCATCAGAGCACAAAAAGGCAAGCTGTAATCAATATCTGATCTTGATATGGCCTGTCTGATAAAAGAAATCGTTTAAGACTTAGATTTACTTCCTTGTGTACTCTGCTTAGTGAAAAGAAATTGAAGGGCTACTTCCTAGTTTATTCATTTATCTCTCCTCCTTTTTTTTCTCCCCCCTTTTTTTTTAATTCAAGAAAGCGAGAAAATATTTTGATATTGAGCCAATTAACAGGATGCCAGAATTTGGCAAGAACACTGCAGTCAGTACTAAATCTTCCATCTTCTGTGAGTCAAATGCTGTTATGCCCAAGTCATCTGCCTGCCAGCTATTCAAGGGTAGACAAAGTCACCACAATGAAAAATGGCTCTTGCTGCAATAAAGGAAAAATCACCTCAGACCAGAATATCTCACCAGCTGCATCCTTATCCAGGCAAAGCATAAAAACAGCTACACTTGCATGTATAATAGTAATAATAGAAAATAAATACCTTTTCAGTGTGTTTTTGTTTTGTTTTGTTTTTAATTAAACAAACAGTGTAATGTTTGGCTGAGAGCAAACCTCCCTGACAATTTCTTCTTAGAGATTCATCCTAATAGAAAGGATCACTCTCTAAGAAAAATCCATCATTCGATAAGCTTAGAGCACAACTGAACACTAACCTTAAACTAGCACTTAACTATCAGGTAGGAAGAATCCAAATGACTGTTAGAAAAAGAGGCCTGATGATGATAGGCACATGCTTTCTTATTAGTAGTTCCACTGAACTAACGTTTGACCCTGCTATTTATCCTTCCTTCAGAGATTTTAAAACTTACCTTTACTCCCAAGATATATTTTAAACTTAACAGGGAGATTTGCTGAAACTGATGCTCTGCTGCATTTTAATATTTTCTTTTGCCATTTTAGTTGTTCACAGTTCCGACTATATACACATTTAACAAATGTTTTCTACTCTTTCTTTGTAGATATTGTAAATATCCAAATTTCACCCTCTATAAAATCTTTAAATCCTGACTGTTCACAGCTTCAATCCACCATATATTCCTTGTTTACACTGCCTCAGAAAGCAGCTGTATTGAGTGGCTAAAAAACACATGGGGATTTTGTTCTGTATATGAACACATAGACTGCAGTAGCACGAAGCACATTTATTCCAAGCATTAGGTTCTATATAATGGGTACCTAATGAAAACATCAGCCTTTCTAGAAAAAAAAGGTTGCAACACTTCAAATAAAGGCATAACAAATAATAAAATTATTATTAATAGCAAAAAGCATTTAATACTTCTGCAGTGTAACTTATCATAACAGTTTTGTTCATGCAAGGGTTTATAAGTCACTTCAGGTAAGTTAATGCCACAAATAACAAGTAACATTCAAAGTATTAAACAAGTAATATAACTTTCTCAAAAAATAACAAACTTACTCCCATTAGCCCGGCTAAGAAAGGTATGAGATTTTAAAAATAAACAAGGTACAATACATGGATACTTCAATAGCATTTATTTGCACATTCTTATCCCAAAGGTGCAATTCTGCACTCCATTTGCCAAGGCACCATTTACCATTTACCAGCATCCTTAGGTAATGCTCATTCCCACATTCTCTTCCACTAAGCTTAGAGATCTGAGAGGCCTAACAGTAAATCTTCTCACCAAAAAAAGTTCTTTTTCATGTCCATTATAACTGGTAGCAAGCATACTCTCCTTTTGCATCAGTGGTTACATGAATCTTTCTGTCCTCTAAGACTGTTAGTAGTTTCAGTTCCAGGGTGAATTTGGGATTTTTGTACTCCGTCCTTGCACACTTAGTAAATGTGACAAATACATATACATTTTCAGGCAAATAATATCAATCACATCAAACAATCCTAACACAAGAAAAACTCCTCCAGAGCTTTATGTCATGTTTCAAATGTATTTAAATCTTCCTTTCCTTTTCTTTCATGAAATTCTTTATTCTTTTTATTTTCTGAGAAAGTCTTAATTGCCAAATTCTGCTCACTCACCTAAAAACTGAACGTCAAGGAAAAATGTACCAACAATACATGAAATCAATGTTCATTGCCAGGAGAGAAAGAAAGAAGAACCTTTCATATAGTTTTCACGAAAATCCAACTTTTTAACCAAAATTTCTTTCTTCCAACTTGGTGTTTATATTTCCTATTTTAGAATATCTAGCTCAGGTGCCACTTTTGCAGAAGCGCAGAGAAAATTACCAAAAGATTGGTAGAAAGTTACATAGACTCACAGAAACTCAGAAAGAGATACAGAAAAGAGCTATTAGACCATTCCCCAAAGTATCACTGTTCTCTGCAATATGTTTATCTGTTGGCTTTTGAAGTTTCCACTTGTTCTTTTGGGAGACCACCCTACAGCCTGAAAAACATTATAAAATCACCAAGGTTGGAAAAGACCTACAAGATCATTCAATTCAGCTGTCCACCTATGACCAGTAGTTCTCACTAAACCATGTCCCTCAACACAAAGTCCAAATGTTCCTTGAACACCTCTAAGGTCAGTGACTCCACCACCTCCCTGGGCAGTCCATTTCAGTGTCTGAGCATTGTTCCAGAGAAGTACTATTCCCTAATATCCACTCTCATCCATTTGACTCTCAGAATCTCCCCTGGCTGAACCTCTCCTGGCATCACAAAGAAACACAGCGATGAGGAAGAAACATGATTGAGAAAGTTGAGAAAATCATTAGGTCTAGGGCATGGTGATACAGCTTGCTGATCATTAAGAATGCCTGACACACAGCAGCACAAAACTGCTTTTGGTTGTGAGATAAGAGATACATTTTTGAGTGTTTTGAACTCTTAGGAGCACTTCCCTTTTCTGAAACAAGAGCCAATGCTCTCTTGCCAGTCATTGCCCTTGCTGAGAGACATCAAGTCACTGGCTTTGACAGTCAAGGCCAAGGGGTTCTGCCAGCCCCACATGGCATTCACCTAAGAATACAATTTTTTTTTTTTCTTTTTTCATGTGTGTTCTGGAAGTGGCTCAGTCCAGTCAAGCAGAACCAGTAATGAAATGCAGACTTTTCCTGAGCCAGGAAGCAGTGAGCTTTGCTTCCAGCGTTGCTTAGCCTTCGTGGCCTACATTTCACACACAGATTTGCAGGGCTTGCCTTTCTTCCTACTCAGCCTCACTAGGTCCTCAGAGGTAGCTATCCCTGATACCATCTCTGAAACAACTGACAAAACATCTGTTTTGCTATTTATAAATATTGAAAAGCAAAGCCCTACATAAAAACAACATTAAACTCACAAAAATAAACATTGAAGTTAACAAATACATGAATTACTAGCTGCCTGTGAGACCTTGTCTCTATCCCCCTGTGCATTAAGTAATTTTATTTCACAACTGCATGCTGTTTTTCCCATTGGGTCTTGTTATTTCCACTGATGCTCCTTAACATAGCTAAAACTGCCTTCTCTGCTGTTTACACTACTAGATATTTTCAGGACTGTATCTTCAGCTTCATATGCCACTATTGTTCCCATAACATCAGAATTATGGTACTACAAATCAGCAAGTAATACAGTCCAGAGATTGTCATCAGCTCCCTTTGTACCTGTAGACTGGCTCATCACATAGTCACTAATCTGATTTCACCATCCAAAATATTCCTCCTAGGCTCATCAATTATTTTAGTTGTTTGGCTGTGAAGTTAACCACAGAAACAAATTCAAACTACACAAAGGGGCCTCTTATTGCTCTGCTCCACAGTGACATGCCTAATACAACTGCTGCCCTGCATGCTAACCTTTTGAAAAGGAGTAGCATGGTCTTAAATCCCTTCCATTTCCTTTTAAAAACAAGTCAAACATGCAATAGCAATAGCATCACTTCTTAATGTACGAAAGCATCATTGGATAAATGAAATTTTTAGTGCATAAACCAGAGTAAATAAGATTTGCAGGACGAATCCTACATCGCTTCAGGAAAAGGCATAATGTCAGCATCCTTTACCCATGCTCAGTGAGATATTGAAGGCATATAGAGTAGTAGTTCATTGTAATTGCTTATTCAAAAAAAAAAAAAAAAAAAAAAACTGCACCAAGGAAAACTAATATAATTCCTCCTAACTTTTTTTTTTGGAAGGTGGATTGGCAAGCTGAAATGTTTACTTTAGGCAATAGAAACATTATATTTTTATAATCTCAAACTAAGATTTCAGAGAAAAAGTTCTGAAATGATAGTCTTTTTAGCTCATACCACCTGTTCACTGATTTCACTTATTGAGAAAGAAATGGAGGTATAAAGCACTCTAGAGCAAATAATCTCTGAAACCTTAACTACCTCATTGGAACAGATTGAAAGAAAATGTTCAGTTGCTACACAGCTGGGATATATTTTTTAAAAAGAGGGAAAAAAAAAGAAGATAAAAAGGATTTTTTAAAAAAGAAAGAGATTAAAACGTATACCTTGCCTGTAATCATCAAGTACCAAAGAGATTCAGCTGTACAGTTTTTAAAGGGGGAAACTGCCTTAGAAATTACAGTAAATGGAGGGGGAAAATAATCTTATCTATTTGGAATAGCATTTTATTATTGCTTGTTCAATGTTAAAAAATATGAATTTATTAATTCTTGGAATTCCTATGCAGAATTCATTTAGATAAATATCAATAAATGAGGCTAAACCAAGAGCAAGTGGGAATTAGAGCCCACAGATATACCCAACTTTTCAAGTAGTTAGATGAACTTGGTCCAATAATAATTCATTGGTAAGGCATGGCAGTCTAATCACCAATGCTTTGTTTTCCTAACACACGCATGCTAACCTTTAAAATTGTACCTTCCCACAATTATCAACAGTACCTCAACAATAGAATCTAAAACCAGAATTCACAGAGGAATCACAATTACAATGAAGATTAACATGATTGGTAAATGATTCAATCGTTGTTTTTTTAATATTGAACCCATAATCAAATACAATGTGCATATAAACAAATTAAAGAAATCAGATGTCTAAGATACTAGTGGATGCTAATTACCACTTATTAAGTACGGAAAATTTCAGTGTGCTGTTTACAGATGTTTTAAGCATTGCTAATGAGTTTTTCAGATCATTTGTATCCATCTTTTGAAAGGGAATTCTTCATCTTAACCAGTCTTGTAAGCATGATAAGCTGCTAACTAGAAAAGCCTACACTATGGGTTTGCAATAGAACATAACTCAGAGATGAATTTTCAGGATCTTTGTGAAAATCAATATCATTCATCAAAGGATACTTGTTTGCCAGCTATTACAGCCTTTATGACAAATATGCTTTGCTTTGCAGGAAGGAAGACTCTGACTACAATCCATTACAAATTCACTTGACTTGAATCAAACCTGTCTTGTTCTCCAGAAGGCTGACATTCCAAGGAGAATAAACTATATCACTTCAGCTTCCCAGTAGACATAAGACAATGTATAAGCCAGGTGCCTGTCTACCACACTAAGAATACAGAAAAAACACAAAGTTGGAAGTACAGCACCTAGATTTGCACCATCCAAACAGAGATGGCTGTCAGGGATTTCAGTACTCTTTTCCACTGCTGCACATCTAAAAAAGTAGCACAAGGAGATAAATGGAATCCTCTGCTAGCTCATTCCCACCTGCAAGCTAAAAAGAACTTTACTGCAGGTCTTCCAATTTCTATAACAGCCACAGCACTTAAACCCTTCTGTTTTGTGGAATTGGAGACTAACATTTCTTTGCAAGATTCTGCTTTTTGTTTCACTGAATAAGTGGGCAAAGAGACCTTTAAAGGATGGGTACATTTGTTCCTCAGCACTTCTGCTGTACCTGAGGTTAATGATACTGATGCCCTTCAGCTTCAAAGGGCTTTGAGCTCTGCAAACAGAAGAGTATTACAGAACCAGAGAACAGAGCCTCCAAAGTTGTCTGTGTCATTCCTATCCATAGTGCCAAAAACAGGACAGCCTAAGAAATAACACAGAAAGATGACTGCTTCCTTGTGCATACCATGTTTTACAGAAGTAATGACTTTACTACCTGTCAGCAGAACCCCAAACTGTACTGTAAGATAGTTTTCATCCATTTCTTCCTTCCTTTCTTTTCTTCTGGTTTGACAAACACGAAATAAGCATAAATTAGCATTAGTTAAACTCAGAAATAATGCTTGTGGGCATATGGAAGAAATTTGTTGATACTGTCAGTCAGTTTGCAACTTTCTCCATGTATTATTTGGCAAGATCGAAATTGCTACAAATCCAAGTAACCAACTTAAGCAGAGTTAGATAGGTAGAATTTTAATCTCTCAACTACCTCTGATTTTCCTCTGCTTGAAAGCTAAACATGTCCTCAATTATAACCTTCCAAAACTTCATATACACTAGCTAGGCTCTCTGAATAAGGCATGTTTTTCAAACCACCAGATACAACTCGTAATTATGAAACAATGGCAGGTAAATCCTGAATCTAATTCCTTGTGAAAATCTGTTGTTTGCAAACATTGGCTTAAAAATTCTGCAGAAACACTCCAAGAGGATTTGGACAAATGAAAGCTGTATTCGAGAGCTCTGTTTCTAGCTTGTGAGCATGCAGCTGGATGAAGTTTTACTCACAGTAACATTCGGAAAAATCTTATGTTATTACCAGTGTGTATGTGTGCACATAAATCTGCATGCTCACATGAGGACACATTTGCAAGACAATCTGTTACAATTTTCCCAAAGTGAGAAGAGAAGGCCCATAAAGTAATTTCAGTGATCAAGTACACAGCTTGAATAGCATGCAAGGAACAGCATTAATGCAGCAATCCATAGAAGAAAATACCCCAGCTCTCAGAGTTTAAAGGCACAGCGCACTCCAGTAGAAAACATAAGTGTCACATTTACAATAGTCCATTATTACTACAATGACAGAAAGAGATAGCAAAGGCAGAAACAGACTGACAGAATAATTATCTAAAGAGAAAATGCAAAAGCAATGGATAGCGTAAGATCTGACAGGAAAAATTAATGTCCATCTCCGGATCTACAGTAGCACAGATCCAAATAAGAAATCCAAATTCCTCTGCCTTGAAACACCCAACTTTTTATCGGCTAAACAAAAGGCCATTTCTTTCCAGTATTAGTTCCTTTATTTGGATGTGCCCCTAACATACAAGTACTCTATAGATCTGGCATAAGCATTTAAGTGTACTTTTGTCAAATGAATCAGAGCACATGCTAACTGAGCAAGCAGGTATCATGGGCAAGTCATTTGGCAGGTTTTCACTGCCTGAGACTGCCTGACACTGCAGTTTTTCACTGTGGGCTATGGACCTTGTTCCGTCATGAAGATATTTGTGGGTGGCTCCTTGATAACAAATCTTTCTTTTTGCAAAGTGAACCACTTAAGACAAAAACATTATGCCACTAAGAGGATACTTTTCATATCTTAACTCAGCACAGACACCGGAGATATAATAGTTCAGGTGGAAAGAAAGGTTACCAAGTCCAATTGCCTGACCTATTCAAGGCTAACTAAAAGTTGAAGAATATTGCTGGGGGCACCATCCAAATGTCTTTAACACTGATTATCCAAACACTTCTCCAGAAAGTCTGTTGCAGCGTTTGCTCTCTCACAAAGAAATTTTTCCTTATGTCCAGTCTGAACCTCTCCTTGTAAACTTGCTTTGTGTGGTTCCCGTCATCAGTGACCAGTAGGGAGCAGAGCCCTTTACCTCCCTCTGCTTCCTTTGTCAGCGAGCTGCAGGGAGCAATGATGCTGCCTCTTGGCCTCCACTTCTCCAGGCTGGGCCTGGAACCCAAATGTAGCCAGAAATTGAAAACGAAAGTGTTCACTTCAGAATTTGTTGAAAAACATGACCTGGCTTTGTACTGACCAAACAATTTTTACTTTAGCTTGCAGATTTCTTGATCTAGTATGAAACACCATTAGACCAGATTGACACAGGGCACAGTTTAAAGGTAGAGAGTGCTCAGGGTCTAGTGAGAGGAGGAGCATCTTGAAAGAGCAAGCCTCTAGAGCATCCTGTACATTCAAGAGATCAGGAAGAGAAAGCAAAATAATAATAATAATAATAATAATAATGCAATATTCCACAGTAAGCTGAGGAAAGCATTAGTGTGATTTGTGTGCAGGTTGATAACAAAAGGATTTCTATCCCTGTAAAGATACATATGGGAAGGTGTTCTTAACCAATAAAAAAATAAAATAAAATCATCTGCCACCACAGTGAAGGAAGAAACAATTTTATCTGATGCTGGGAAAGATACATGACTGTAATAAGAAACTGAATTAGGTTTCATTTTTCCAGTCCATTATTCTACATTCCTACAGTCACATGAATCTGAGGTAGGTCAAGTTATTGCATACATCATGGGCTAGCCATACACAGCCTCCAGCAGCTGCTGAAGAATAAGACTAGAAGCCTAAATCAGCAGGAAATAGTCTTTTAACACTCCTCAGCTACCAGTGCACTAGAAAGAGCACTATCCACAAAATCCTAAAGAATACACCTTCCTCTCCAACCTCCTGGTTGATCAAGTTAAAATACCAATGATTTCATCTGTGTTATGGTTATGAATATCTTCCATAAACAAAATGGTATTTCTACCCCAGTCAGACAGCAAAGCAGGACATCATCTGGCTTACAGTAGTCCAGAAAGTACAGGAGATTTTAGAGTGAATTCTTGAACTAACACAATATTTCTGAACTTCTGGCTCTGATACTTCTTTCTGTTAACTTCTTCATGACATTATTTCTCCTTCCAATTCAAGAGAGTTTTCGAAAAGACTTCAAAAATGAACTAGTGCCATATTTCTAAAACTGTTAGAACTGCAGCACGTTAGACAAATTTTATTTTCCCTTATATATATATAAACCACTTATGTTTATACATGTTATTTCATATTCTAAGTGTTTTATTAGACTAATTTTTTCTTACAATTTCAAGCAATTTACTATTTACTAGAGGAAGGACAGGGTCATGCTCTGTAAATCCCAAAATCATTATAAACGCCTTTTTAAAATGTGAGCCTGGTCTTTACTATTCATCAGTTCTGCACAATAATAGCTGATTTAAAGCTGAGACATTTCATTCAAGCTATAATAATATGTAATATAAAGGAAATATAACTGGACATTCTTTATTTTTCAAAAGTGGTTACTCTGTTATTTAATCTCAGGACTAGCTAATGTACTTACATTGGGGTTTCTTATTTTCTTTCACTCAACTTGTTCAACCACCAATATATTATAATAAATTTCCAAATAAACATCTTCAAGTCCAGGCATTTTGAATAATCTTTCTATGAGGGTTATATTTGTAACCTCAGAATAAAACACTTTTTCATTGTTTCTCTTCTACTTATGCGGACTTAAGATTTACTCCAAGTTTGAATAGGTCCGTCTAGTTTAAACAGTGCTTCTGCTTAATGGTAGAAGAAAAAAAACATTCCTTATAAGCTAGTCTTATAGGGCTATACAAGCAGGCTATAAATTGTATTTATTGTATATTTCTTTAAATTCCTTCACCCATTACACAGTAGTTCTTCATTTGATTTTCTCTTTGTTCTCTCTGTGCTGCTTTTTCACTCTCTCTTCTGAATGAAATATTAGTAATATAGCTGCAGTTTCTGCGGGAGAGGCCATACCCTCACTGAGACTGAAGATAAGCAAAACAAATATGCACAAAACATGCTATAGAAATAGCACCGATCTACCTGATAGACCCTTTCCTAGGTATTCAGTCACAGCTGTGCCATTTAGCTTCTATACATCAGGCTTTATGGCTTTCCACTCCACCTCTCACTGATGAGCCTCTTCTTACTGAAGAGGGAAAAAAAGACAGACTCACTTCTTGCAGATCACCCCCAGAGCTGTGTACCCAGCTATATCTGCCCAAATGTGTTGGGAACAGAAAGATTTGCCTAGGTATCACTACGGTCCCTGCTGGGGTTTACCAGACAAGAGGGAAAAGAAAAGGAACTGATACAAAATGCTTAGCAACTGCATTGCTAAAAAAAAAAAAAAAAAAACAACATCACTACTACAACTACTTTAACATGTCCTTCAATATTTGGCCATATTTTTTAAGTATAATGGTCTGTATTCTTAACTTCTAGCAGTTTCCAGGAAATACAACAATACTGACACAATTCCTGCTGATACAATAGTGACACATGTCGCTAACTCCATTAGCATTTTAACCATTTCCAAATATCACGAAGGACTCAAAATGCATTCTGCTCCTCAAGGTTTCGTAGAAAATGTCCTGTAAGAAACCACCAGCTTAGAGCAGAAACTGGGCCCTGTGGACTCCACTTGATATAAAGGGAAGTTTCTGCTCAAGGTGAAGTTTCACAGACTTTACAAGCACCTGTGAGACAGAAGCTGTCACAAATTTATAGCCACAAAAGTGCACGTTATTGCCTCACAAATAACAGTATCAGTACTCAACGTGAAGAATGTTATTATGACAAAAACATATCTAAGCAAGGGCTAGTTTGTTCATCTTGATTTTATGACCAAATCTCCAACCCATCAGGAAAACCTCTAACCACCTTTACTTATCTGGTAGTTCAAAAAATTTCCAACAAAATAGAGGCAGAGAAAAGAGTTTAAACTTTATTCTAAGTGTAGGGTCTATTACACAGCAGTATAGCATACCTGTGGTTAGGCTGTTATGAGACTACTGCGCTCCACTGCTTGCATATATTTGTATTTATTTAAAGGATAATCTTTATTTCTTACTGCTGTACTATACAATGCCATAAACAGCTGCTGAGATTAATAACCAAAGTTAAGTCAAGCTCGAAAACTGTATAGAGAGAGCATGCTACAGTGCCACTGAGAGAACCTAATTGTATTTTAAAGCAAACCATAGCATTATAATAGAGAACAATATTTTTCTCTGCTTGGGAAGGTGTGCAGATCTCAACTTTTCCTTGAGTTTTCCAATGTCGCACAGTTGTGCTAGGTGTGGGTATGATATGTACAATCTGCACTGATTAAGAGACTCTGGGAATGGAAATACTAATTAAAGACTGGTATAAAGTCGAAGAACATTAGATAAAGCTCATTAGATTCCTGCACGGGTACTTTACTGCTGAATGACAGGGCCCAGACAAAGCTGAATGCACTGCAACTAACAGTTTTATATCACACCCTAACTTGTTATATCTTGACTCTTCTGGGTACGTGCCTTAAAACTCCTCATGCTCTCTTGTGAGATAAAATAGACATCCAAGCAAATGAAGAAAGTGCCCCAAGAGCCAGCTTTCAGGAGGCAGTGAGGACCATTAAGAGACAGGAGAAATCCCATTAAAGTTTCTCCAACCACTCACTCTCCAGAATCATCATGCTCAGAGGCAGCAGGTGGAGATGGCTGCAACCACCTGCTTCTTCCGTCCTTTTACCTGCTCTCCCTACCACAGCAGAGGCTGTCAGGTTATACACACTCACATGAAAACACAACCTGACCCCAGCGAAACTGCAGCTGCTGCTTCTCTTACTGGCATCTCGCTGGGAAGCAGCTGCTGAGGTTGTCACTACCAGCACAGAGGCAAAGATCTCTCCCAGCCCACAGGTTCACCTGGAGTACTGGGAGATCAGCACCAGGCATCTTCAAAAATGGCAGGTGACATACCAAAATCCTGACCCATTTCAAAGAGGAATGCTAATCTTCAAAAGGGAATATGACCATTTTTCCTATTTTCAAACACTTTTCCTTAAGTCTTATATTTACGAGCTTTCAATACCTAAAGGGGAGCTATAGGAATGAAGGGGACAAACTCTTTAGCAGGGCCTATGGTGATAGAACAAGGGGAAATGGCTTCAAGCTCAAAGAGGGTAGATTTAGGTTAGCTATAAGGAAAAAGTCATCTACAGTGAGGGTGGTGAAGCACTGGAACAGGTTGCCCAGAGATGTGGTTGGTGCCCCATTCTTGGACACTTCCAAGGAGAGGCTGAAGGCTGAATCAAGACCTAGGCAACCTAATTTAGCTGCACACATTCCTTTTCACTGAAGGAGAGTTGGACTAGATGACCTTTAAAGGTCCCTTTCAACTCTAAGGATTCTAAGATTCTTGTATTTATAAACTGCTGCAGCTACCAACAGCCTTTTGCATTCAGAAGGCATTTCATGAAGGCTCAGCATCTTATTTTTGCTAGATTAATTTGTCCTTGTTCTAATTATATCTAAATGCTTTAGTACCCCTTAAAATTATGCACATTCATAAATGTTTAACTGTGACCAGAAGCTGTGAGATATGGCACAGTTTCAAACTTTTATCACATCTAAAGCACCCAAGTGACATTTCTCAGGGAGAAGAAAAAAGAACCAACGGCAGAAAGTAGAGAAAAACTCTGAACAGAAATTTAAAACAAAACAAAACAAAAAAAAACACACACTTAAAAATACTGGGGAGGGGGTGGGATGGGGCAGGGGGAGTGAACATGATGAAAAGCTGGGAAAACATCAGAGAAATGAAAAGAATGTCACTGCAATTTATAAGCAAAAGCTTGGCATAAAATCGTAGAAGAGTAAGGACAGTGATCTAATCTAAAACAACCACAGCATACAGCCGCTCGCACAGCCTGTAGCTCTATCCCCCCTGTGTGGGGCTGAGAAAATGCAATGAGGACTACAGAACAAATGGTCTGGTCTCATCAAGAGCCCAAGTCATAAGAAACACTTCAGCGTGGTTGTCAGTCAGTTTTCTTCTTAAGAAATGATGGCTGCTTACTAAAACCAGCTAAAAAAGAAAAGCCCTGAAGTTCTTTGCAAATATTTCCATACTCTGTGAGCTACAGCTAAAGTTAAATCCCACTCAATGGGATGAAATCCCATTCCACTTTTCACTGAACTCAGCAAAAATCAGTGCAATTGTTCATCCTGTGTAAAGCTGAATGTGTAAATCAACACTAGAGTTGAAAAAAGTATTAATAAACATCAAGATCAGCGAGAAAAAAAAAAAAGAAAAAAAAAAGGAATAGGAGAAAGGAAAAGGAAAAGGAGAAAGGAATAGGAGAAAGGAGAAAGGAATAGGAGAAAGGAATAGGAGAAAGGAGAAAGGAGAAAGGAGAAAGGAGAAAGGAGAAAGGAGAAAGGAGAAAGGAGAAAGGAGAAAGGAGAAAGGAGAAAGGAGAAAGGAGAAAGGAGAAAGGAGAAAGGAGAAAGGAGAAAGGAGAAAGGAGAAAGGAGAAAGGAGAAAGGAGAAAGGAGAAAGGAGAAAGGAGAAAGGAGAAAGGAGAAAGGAGAAAGGAGAAAGGAGAAAGGAGAAAGGAGAAAGGAGAAAGGAGAAAGGAGAAAGGAGAAAGGAGAAAGGAGAAAGGAGAAAGGAGAAAGGAGAAAGGAGAAAGGAGAAAGGAGAAAGGAGAAAGGAGAAAGGAGAAAGGAGAAAGGAGAAAGGAGAAAGGAGAAAGGAGAAAGGAGAAAGGAGAAAGGAGAAAGGAGAAAGGAAAAGGAAAAAGCCACCATCTTGGAATTTTACAACTCACGTTGCCTCATTTTCTCTCAAATTCAGCCTAGGAGAAGTTTCTCCACCTTCAGTACTTCTACTTCTTCTCAACCTTCAGTTCTCCTTTAAGCCACTAAATCTCTCTCGTAACAAAGCACTTCGTGCAAACGCATTTCTGAGCTAGAGGCATTCTTATAAAGGCCTCCAGGATTTAGGAGTTATTGACTTTTAGATGCAAGCTCCAGTCTTGTGGAGTTTTCAGCATCCTCTAAAACATGGGTGCTATCCTTATTACCCAATTCAATTTATGCAAAACTAAATCTGTCCTGTAACACAGACCTAACAAATCCATTGCTTAGGTTCAGTTCCATTAAGTTAGAACCTTGAGCCCACTAGCTGAACTGGTATTAAATATTGATTTGTTTCACTTTACTAGAGCATTTGTGCAGTGGTACATTTTCAGGTGAGAGCTTTGTATGCATGTCAAGGTAATGCTTTTATTTATTTATTCCAGGTGGGTTTCTTTTTGTTTGTATGTTTGCTTTTTTCAACTGACTCTTGTGGAAATATCTTTTGTGGAAATACCATAATGAATACCCAAGCATTTTCCACACTAAGGAAATGGATTTTAATAGGAAGAGAAGAAAAGCTTAACTAAAAAAATATTTTAAGCCATTTAAGAGAGATGAGAGAGTTGCCTCAACAAAAACACTGATTATGTGTACATAATCTATGGTGGCTTTATTAATATATGCTAGATTTATTAATAACTCAATAGTGTTTTTAATAATTCAATAATCAACGGGACATTGCATTAATTTACTCTGAATAAAAAGTTTAAGCTTCTGAAGCAGAAGTGCAAAAATATGCATTCAGTACTCTCATTCTTCTTAGCATTTAGTGCTTGTTTGTTAATTCAATCTTCCCTTTAAAAATACAAACACTCACTAAAAAAAGCACCTGATATGAATCAGGGTAGTTATTTTATAGAGAAAAAGAGTAACAAAATAATTGCAATAGTCCAGGTGACAGAAAGATATATACAAGGACTCCAAAAGAAGAAATTTTGGGTAATTTGAAACCTGTGCAAAATGTCTATTTGTACTCTGCCCTTCCAATTTTGCAGTGCGGCAGACAATCATTGCAGAAGCTCACTCTCCATTAATCCTATGAGAAGACTCTCCAAAATGCTGATTCCCCTATGTGGTAAATGGGCCAATTGGCAAAAATGGATGTAAAAACAATCTTACTACACACCTGTGTGTATGCAACTGTCCATCAAGCTGGCAGCAGTATATATCAATTACTCAGATTCACCTTGGTATTATGTGCACGGATCACATGAACACCCCGCACTGTCAGTCTTCTTTGGTGTTATGCCTGGAACTAAAAACCATTGCAGAAGTGAAAATGGATAAACAAGGTCAAAGAGCACAGGTGGGATAAAGGACAT
This sequence comes from Tetrao urogallus, assembly GCF_951394365.1. Taxonomy (NCBI): domain Eukaryota; kingdom Metazoa; phylum Chordata; class Aves; order Galliformes; family Phasianidae; genus Tetrao; species Tetrao urogallus. The sequence continues at coordinate 32,699,099 of NC_136814.1, forward strand.
CGTGTGCTGAGAGATGCTCAGATCTTGGCAACTTCTGTGTGCACTGTAGGGGAAAAATCAATTATTCTTTGTCTGCCTCAGATTACAACACTGCTGAGGAAGCTGAGTCAGAGGTTTGGAGCTGGAGTTTTTTCCCAAGAATCATCCGTCAAGGGTTTTGAGAATGCAAGACTTCTAAAAACAAACACGCTGACTATTTAAATTAGAGGAAGAAAATGATATCTTGAAGGAGACTGGAGGGAAGGAAAAAAAAAAAAATTTTTTTTAAACCAGTAAAACAGTCTTCCTGTGAGAGTAAAGTGGACAAGGAATGCCTTTGCAGTATCAGCTGTCATCCATTATAAATAAGGCTCAGCTCTTGTTGCTGCATTTGTCTTTTTTAAAGAGAAGCTTCTGAGCCCTGCCAGGAACTCCTCCCCCATCAGTCCAGGAAATCCAAAGCTGCTCTGCACCCAGCACAGCCAGGTGCTGGGCACATCACTGAACAAACACAATTTGTGTCTCATCACAGTTGTCTGACCTCATACAAAAAGCAGTTTGGGACCAGCAGGTGCATAGTCAATGGCTGCAGCAGTTGAGTTTTTTGTCTGTCATCTACTGCATGATTTTTATAGCCATTGCAGATAGGAACTGAGAAAAACAACACTACACCTGAAGACATTCAGCAGTCAGCAAGTGCACTACAGAACACAGACAGTGATCGAAACTCCCAAACACTGACCAGCAACCCACTCTGGAGGAGTCCCTTTAAGGAACAGGAAACCTTTTCCCAGAATTACTGCGCTGTGGAAATCACACTTATCTGCAGTCAGTTCTTCCTATGGTTTAAAAACAAATCTTCATAAAACAAAAGCAAATATTTATGGTGACTGCAGCCAAATCATGGAAAAGAGTAACAAGCACCAGCCTGAAAACCGATGCTACGGCTCGTGTTACGGAGACTTCCTGATCAAAAGGATCCTCTTCGCTTGCAGTAAATGCACATTTTTCTTTACTTCAGCTTCACTTTTACAAGGTAATCTGTGACTGAGGGGGATAAAAATCCTTTCTGACAGCTTTTTGTCAGCTGACTTCATTTACTTCACAGCAGAATCATTGGCTTCCAAGTCCCACCCTGCCTGTCCTGTGAAGAACATTAACCTTCAGCAGAATATGATTTCCCTGAGAGTAGTAGTGTAACTGATATCAGCAAGATCTTTGCTATCACACACTCAAACACAATGAAAGAAATACTGTTGTTTATAAAGCCAGCTAGAAAGACAATCATATCATCTTAAGTTCCATACATAGATATAGGAAATACATATTTTATTCTTTATTGCATACGTGGGATACTTCAGCACTGGATATCAAATACAACAGATGGCTGCTTGACCTGGAAAAGGGAAATTAAGGCTCTCTCCCTCCAAAAAGGGAGGAAACTCGCTTTATTCTTCCTAGAAAAGTACTACACCATCAGTCTCCTGTCTTTCAACCTCCACACCTTTCCCACTACCTTTCCCCATCAAATCCCCATCCTACTACTTTCCCCATCAAATATTTCTAATCCCTGAACAGACTCAAAATCATCTCATCTGAACAAGACAAAACATCAAAAACACTGATCCATCTTGCCTACAGTTCTCAGTTATGCTCCACAAGATCAGGGCCAGCAGTAACAGGCCAAGCTCACAGTTAAAGTCATTACTTGCAACGTTAAGGTTCCAGGCCAAATGAAATGAATCCTGAAGAACATCATCTTCTGCTCAGCTTCACAGAGCCTTCCATGTTTCAAAAATCCATAGGGGTTCTTAAGGTATGGTAGGGTCCAAAAACAAATAATAACAACGTTTTTAATAGGAAAGGCCAACAGTGCATTAATGACAACGTAATTCCGATTTTTTATTTTTTAAACTACACAACCAAAATTAAAAAAAAAAAAAAAAAAAAAACACATGCTAACCAATGAAGGACTATTAATTGTTAATGTAATTAAGGAAAATTGAAATCATTCATAGTTCTGCCACTTTGGGATTCATTTGTATGGAATTATTTGTAAGTAGCGTGGTGAACAGAATTTAATAGCAAGAAGATTGGCATGGCCTTGGTATTTGTAAATTGCCAGAGCTAGAAGTATTTCCATGCTCAAGTAAGTCTAATAGGAGATATGTTATCATGTGATAACAAAACCAATAACATAAACACTTAACCAATCCTGGAAAAAAAAAAAAGAGTTTTGTTATTGACATCAGAGGATATTTAGAACACACTGAAAAGTTCTGATAGATTTAAAATCAGGCTATTAAAAAATCATAGAGTTGATGCAAATTACAAATATATCTGATTAAAAATGATCTTCTTGTAGATATTTTACATTTTAAAATGTTTTAATTTTTCAGAAACATTTTTCTTTACAAGTTAGCCACTCCTTCCTACTAAAATAAGTCAGGTGATAGCACCACCAAGGTGACACAGGTAACCCTCCTGCATTACTATGGGTAGGCATAGTAACTGAATCTTTTTAAATTTAAAAAGAATAGCTACTTTGCTAGTAGTTTTTCAAAATTCAGAAATATTTCTCAAAAGGATTAGTGCCATTGGTGGTTCGGTGGTTCTCTGGTTCCATCCACTCTTCCACCTGCACTCATTCAAACAGCAAGAACTGATTTGATCAGAAATTCTGAAACTCTGTATTTATGCTTCACTCAATGCAGAATAATACTTCCTCTCAAAATCAAAGACAATCTGCTTCTTTCAGGCTGACTGATTGCTCTGTACGTCTGCTAAAATTACCAAGCTGCAAAGTTCTCCAAGCATTAATAAAACATAATTTTAGGGCAGCGTAGCCCAGTACTATACAGTTTTACAGCTTCTTTGACCTGTACTTAGTCTTTCTGCATTGATTATTTTGTAATAATCTCATATAAATAAATAGTAGTAAGGAGTTTTTAATAAAAAAATAATGTGGTTTTCCCACATTATTTCCATTTTCCATGCAGGTATAGATCATTGTGCTGTCATTTCCCCTCTGCTTTCTTATCTCTAGACACTGCCATTACACCCACCTATTGTCTGATATGTGTATCGCGTTCTAAGTACCTCATCATGGCTGTATCAGCTTTTCCTTTTGATGATGGAGCAGGCTGTACTGATTTCTGCAGACGTACAGCAAGCATTACCATAACAGCTAAGCAAAAGATAACTACTACCTCACAATAAAAAAAAAAAAGCCTGTGATGATGTGAAGTTTAAACTAGAAACAGCCTAGAAGCTGAGAGCACCTTCCTCAGGAAAACAGCAAAGAAGGTATACTCAGACAATTTTTCCCAAAAGAGACTCCTCCAAATTGTTTGAAAAAAGTATACCTATGTTAAATAGATTGGCCAAAATAATAAAAACAGAAGTAATTTAATTTATCAGAAACTTCACATTTTATACCTCTATATCTAATCTCTATTTTCGAGCTAATAGGCAGTGCTGTAACACAGGTAACTGCAGGAAGGCAAAGAAATGCTCCTCCTCCCTCATAGAATCATAAAATCGCTCAGGTTGGAAAAGATCTCAAAGACCATCAGGTCCAACCACAACCTAACCATACTACCCTAACTAACAACACTCCACTAATCATGTCCCCAAGCACCACATCCAGACGGTTTATAACACATCCAGGGATTGTGACTTAGTCACCTCCCTGGGGACCTATTCCAGTGCTTTACAACCCTTTCTATGAAGAAGTTTTTCCTGATATCCAACCTAAATCTCCCCTGGCACAACTTGGGGCCATTTCCCCTGGTTCTGTCACCTGTCACCGGTGAGAAGAGACCAAACTTCCTCTTGCTGTAAGGACCTTTCAGGTATTTGAAGAGAGCAATAAGGCCTCCCCTCAGCCTCCACTTCCCCAGACTAAACAGCCCCAGTTCCCTCAGTCTCTCCTTGTAGGGCATATTCTCCAAGCCTTTCACAAGCTTTGTTGCCCTTCTTTGGACCTGTTCTTAGCTCTGCCCACCCTCACATTAACATAGCTCTGCTGTATTTTGCAGTTGGAAATCATGATACCTGTCCTGTCCCTCTATTATTTTCATGTCCCCTCATTAAATCAACCCGAAGTACTCCAGTGCAGGATACAAGAGTAGCAGAGCTACTCGGCAAAGCTTTTTCTCCAGGCATACAATGAAGATCATAAAACCACACATTTGTTCTGTAATATGCACAGCCTGTGCAGAGTAAAATAGAGTTCCATGCAACCATTTGCCCTTCCTACAGGAGCTTTTCAGTTTAGGGACACTTAATGATACTAAAAGATTGCTTTAAAATAAATTCAAAAACACTCTTTACCCAGATGTATAGCAAGATTCTGTACTATGCTGCATCAAAATTTGTGGATACAGACAGCACTTGTAGCTTCAAAGACTGAGACAAATCTATGGAGCAGACCATAAATGACTGCCGATAGAGAGAGCTCGGCAGGGAGCACCCTGGCATCCCTCATGCCTTGGTGGATGCTGAGGCAGTGTAAGAGGAGGGAACTCAGAAAGAGACAAAGTTCACATTCTCCCTAAAGAGAATTTCGTACGCTAATGATTCAAAACATTTCATTTGGACGCTTACTAAACTTTTACAGCCTCAGAGCTCAATTATTTTAAAGCCATTTCAGTGTGAATTCAAAACTCTGGATTGACTGTACTTGGAACTATAAAGCTTTTGAACTGAAGAATTCTGAAAACCCAAACAAAAAAAAACTACATGAGCAAATCAAGCATGTACCTGAGCAACTCTGCTGTCCTGCCGAATATTGGCAACTTTAAAATGTGATTATAGGGTTAAAACAGTAAGATGGAAATAAAAAAGATAGCAACTGTAGCATTAAGCCCAGAGGTTTACCATGTTGAAAGTGAGATGCTAATACTACATCTGCCTCACAGCACCTGCTTTTCACACAATGACAAGAAAAGTAGAGTGTGTTCACCCAAAGGAGAAATTCAGAAGTTTTTGTACGACTGCAAAGGCTCCCTGACTTGCCTTGCACTACAAGCATTTCTGGGGCAGAGCCACATGCAAGGTGCTGCCACCCACATTCAGGTCAGATTCCAACTGGCACCACATCTCTCCAATGCAGATTTGGTCCTCCAACTTCCATCTTTCTTTTGGGTGCAATACCACTGTTTCCAAGTGGGATATGCACCGACCAATTCATTCGTCAACTCTCAGGCAAAGGACAGACCAAGTTTCATCCGTCTTTTTAATCATACTTGGAGACCTTGTAATAACGTTCTGGTACTTTGCTCCTCTCCAGATCACTTTTCTTTCTTTCAATGACTTTCAATTCCTACACTTGTCAAAAGAGAAGGTTTCAAAACAAAGATCTGTAAGACAGTTTAGAAGGCAAGAGATTAACCAGGTATTTTTGAAAAATTCCTCCATCCTTGCTACTTTTGGCACACTACTTCTCCCCCAATTTGCTGAAGGTGTTCTTTGGCAGAACTGTTGATCTGGGCAGAACTATCCCACTATCTGAATCTCATTTCAGTTATTTCAGATTTGCCCAAGTACATCATCAGGTCGTTCACTCATACCCATACCTGCACCTTTTACTTGCACTGAGTCTACAAGTCTTCCAAAGCAGACTCAGTACAAATCAATCTGACCGTGGATGTCCACTCTGGGTTTGCTTAGTTTCTCTTTGCTGACTGTTAGCCCAAAACAATGTCAAACTGCCACTTCCTATTGGCAGAGCCTTAGAAAGGAGCATCTGTTCCCAGAAGCTATTTCCTTAAAGAAAAAAAAATCCTGGCTTATACAAGAGAGCTGTGATGCAAGCCAGCATGTAGGTGGTTGCCATCCTGCAAGTTTAGCACTTTTGAAAAAATCCAGTGATCCTGCTAATACTTGCAAACTCCCATAAAACTTATAGATTAGAAATATTAAAGATATATTGAGAAATCAATGTTCCTTTCCTTATATCTTTACCCTAGCAACACACATAAAAAACTCCGCATAATCCAAGTGGAAATAGATGGAATGTGAGTTATTAACTATCATATTTATTCGTATTTTTTCCTGATCTAGGAAGCAACAAAAGAGGGCTATGAAAAACAGCGATCTACATTGCTTGTTTATCAATTATAAATAACAGGTTTTTTGTTTGTTTTGTCTTTTAGAATCACAACCGTAGGGGTTGGAAGGGATCTCCAGAGATCATCGAGTCCAACCCCCCTGCCAAAGCAGGTCCCTACACCAGGTCGCACAAGTAGGTGTCCAAGTGGGTCTTGAATATCTCCAGAGAAGGAGACTCCACCACCTCCCTGTGCAGCCTGTTCCAGTGCTCCGTCACCTCACTGTAAAGAAGTTCTTGCACACATTTGTGCAGAACTTCCTATGTTCCAGTTTCTGGCCGTTATCCCTTGTCCTGTCTCCACACACTGCTGAAAACAGCCTGGCCTCACCACTCTGCCCCCCACACCTTAGATATTTATAGACCTGGATCAGATCCTCCCTCAGTCTTCTGTTCCCAAGGCTGAACAGACCCAGTTCACTCAGCCTTTCTTCATAGGAGAGATGCTCCAGGCCCCTCACCATCTCTGTGGCCCTCCGCTGGACTCTTTCCAAGAGATCCCTGTCTTTTTTGTACTGGGGAGCCCAGATCTGGATGCAGTACTCCAGAGTAAGGTACTCCAGGTAAGGCCTCAGCCTTACCAGGGCAGAGTAGAGGGGGAGGATCACCTCCCTCGACCTGCTGGCCATGCACTTTTTGATGCTTCACACAAATGTATCATACGCACTATACATTTTCACATTAGGGAGGGACTGAACTTCCAGTTTTTGTTGCTGAAAGTAAACTTATTTTCTTCCTCTTAACAATTCTGCTCTTCTTTCTTTTTTGCTGTATTCTTTCTCAGTCTTCCCTGATCACTCAGACCACTGCCATGCTGGCACTGTAAGTATTACCTTCCCTCCCTCCCCAAACCCAGTTTACTTTTTTGCTGATTTTGCAAGTTTCACTGATTTATCACACAACTAGATTACAGCCAGAATTAGCAAAAGATAAATTACACGTGGCATGCAGTCTGATGCAAAGAAAGAGGGGAAAATCACTGCTGCTAGTGATCAGCAACAAAGCTTTGTCAATTTGAATCAAATTCTAACGTGAATCCCCAGCCTTACAGTTCCCGGAGTCTTCAGATGAGATGTTGAATCTGCCATGATCAGTAATCTACCTTACAAACTGCTGATAGCCTCTGCCCCAAAGAAGGCTGCACTCTAAATAGATATGGCAAACAGCAGCAGGAAGACATCACAACTCATCCAACATCTCAGTTGTGGGGTCAAGAGGAGAATTTAGCATCTTTATTCTCAGATTTGTATCGAGTTCTAAAAACACTCAGATCTGAAATTTCTGAGATTTTCTGATGTGTTTCCCCATTACAGAGGTCCTGATAGATCTTTGGACTGAATTCATTCAAGCAGTAAGCAAATCTTTAGGGTCTTAAAGAGTATTTAAAGTGGATCCAGCCACAAACATCAGTTGTACGTTCTGTTCTACTATTGCATGATCAGATTGGTATTAGCAAAGATATCAACTGCAACAGGATAAGTTCCAGAAAAAGAAATAATCCCATCTATTCATAGAAATAAGTTTTCAAAATAGTGCACTCTATTTACACGTGAAGACGTAGGGAAGCAAGCAGTCCAGTTCGTAAAAGTCAAAATCCAAAGGAGATTCTCCTCCAAGATCATTCTCCTAAAAGGAGGTCAACATGCAGAATCATAAATTTAGACATGAAAAAATACACTATTCTAGACAGATTTCCTATTTGTTTCCTGTTTCACAAGCTTCACAACAAGGTTGGATATCGGGGAAATTCTTCACAGAGGGAGTGGTGAGGTACTGGAACAGGCTGCCCAGGGAGGCTGTGGATGCCCCGTCCCTGGAAGTGTTCAAGGCCAGGTTGGATGGGGCCCTGGGTAGACTGGTCCTGCTATTAAATGGGGAGGTTGGTGGGCCTACATGTGGCAGAGGGGTTGGAGCTTCATGATCCTTGAAGTCCCTTTCCAACCCGGGCCGTTGTGTGTGATTCTGTGTGTGAAGTGGAATATTTAGTCAGGCAAATAAAGATGCCATAATTCCACAGTAGCACAAAACATTTGCACTACTATTTGGCAACTGATTAGAACAGAAATATTACAATACAACAGAGCTGTCATTTTCTTCTTACACAAACCACTATAAAGTAATGATCACTACAAGCAGGACAACGCAGAAGCCCATTGCTATGCTCACCAGTCTCTGCTTAGCATACCAGCATACCATGTGTTGTATATACATTATAATATCAACCCACTTTGACACTGCATCCTATCTCCCTCCCACTATTCATCCTGTTATGCTCATTCAGCAGCAGCAGCCCCAAACCTCACTCAGGAACCCCTTGGTACCACAGCAGATAATATATCTTGTGGTGCAACAATTTTACCATGGTCCTTCAAAATCCATACCCAGCTAAACACATAAAACCTTAACCTCAGTGCTGAAAGCAGCAGCTCCTGCCAGAATGGACTCAGGCACAGCTAGAGAGTCCTTTGAAAATAGCACTGAAAATAACTAAAAGATCCACTTGAAGTCAACAGGCAATCCAAAGGTATGCATTTACGCCAGATGAAAATGTATCCTAAACCAAGAAACTCTTCCACACAGAGTTAAGCATAACTGACATTCCTAATATCTCCATTTTTAGCATAATCTATTACAGTTATAAACTGAAAATGCAAGAAGCAATGGAGAATTAAATCTGAAAGCCCTTTAGAAACACATCCTGATTAACGGAGTAATAAGAAACTCAGATAAGATCATCACATTTGACTAACCTGTCTGAACTTTTATGGCTTTTTTTTTTTTTTTTTTAGAAATAAACCTGAGAACGCTACAGCTCAAAAATTAAAATCTCAGTGTTAAACTTGTTGTTTTTTAATGAATTTATCACTCTTCCTTAGCTCCCTGGTTTACAAAATAAATGTGCAATTACCCTGGTAGAATGAAAATGTGAGATCTAACATCCTAACAGTCTCATCAAAAATACTGGCTTTCTGGCATGATGTCAGCACGAAAGAACACCACAACTGAGAGATGTGTGCTTTGTCCCCTCTCTTTTAAACCCTTTCTTGTAAACAACAGAATATCTTCCCTGACAAATACATGCAGAATGAGAAGTGAGAGTCCACAGACTGTATTTATACAGTCCTCCTCCACATTATGTGTTTGAAATCACTGGATTTCTATTAACATTAAACAATTTCATAATATCTTTCAGCTTATTTGCTAGATAACCAACATATATATAATGATATAAAGCTTTCTAGCTCACAATATTTAAACTAATAATAAAAAAAAATTAAAAGCCAGGAATTGAATACTAGGTATGGGATAAGTTGGAGGTAGGGAAAAAAACAGTGATCACCTTCCTCATAACATATTTATGTATATTTGTACATAACAACCTGCAAGCAAATACTGAAACCATTACATATTCTTCTGCTGAGAAAAAGCATGCATTTCAAGCCTAATTGGACTAATAGGTTCATATTACTAAATTTGCTGTCAGCAATGCATTACTATCATAATGCTGCAATTTCAGGGACCTACTAAAACCTGTTGTGAATAATTGATTTTTTTTTTTTCCATTTAGAACACAAAGAAACCCATTTTGCCATCTTAATGTCAGAAGAGAATAAAAGCTCTCCACTCAGAATGCAGTCTCCTTCAAAGTTTCTTTTACTGTGCTTTTAAAAAGTAGAGCTAATTGCTGAGAATAATTTATTCTGGGGTTTACTTATCTGTTCTTTGTAAATTCCACATTACCAAAGTGCAATTACAGTTCTCACTAGCAAGTCGTCTGTGAGGAGTTTTATGAACACTTTAACAAGTGATTGTGCGTCACACAAAATTTTCTCAAAGTCCTGGGGCACGTCATCTCAATCGTGTGCTGTTGTTCCTGACTTTTGACTACATGACCTCACCTTGTGCCACTTTGTTTTAATTTAGTATACATTTTTCATTAAAAATCCGATTTTATTTCTCACTAAAGCAAATTTTATCTAAAAACAAACCAAAAAAAAACCACAAAGCTGCAATACACGGGATTGGTGCATAGTAGATAATTTTGCAGTTGCCCAGCTACTCATGAACTGTGAATGACAGAGAAGTAGAAATAGACTAGTCTTGCTTTCAGTTTAATTCAGGACATCCTTATGCTGTTGATCAGCCATATTTCTCAATTTATTGTCAGGGGTTCTGCTCTTCTAGGATCTTACTCTACTCACAACATTTAAAACACAGCTTTGGAATTAGAAAATCTAAGGTGCATCGTGAAGTTGCCCAAGTTTCACTTTTGAAGAGAACTAAAACTACACCTTTCACAAAATTAAATTGATGCATTCTGGCTCAAAAGGCAAGGGTTGAGAGCAGATTGGTCAGTTTGGACAGTTTTCTTCTGAAACTATATTGTTTTTCACTCTATCCTTTTTTTATCATAGCACTGGAATAGTAGCCTCTATCTCTGCAGTGCACTCAGTCATGTGAAACCCATTACCATGCCATAGCCATCATTACAAAAGGCACAGTTCACCAGGGAGCTTGGCCGCTAGAAAGATCAAAACGTCAAAGAAAAGTGTAGCTGATAGCTTTATTTTACTTTAAGTATTCAACTAAATTATTTACTTTGATTTCGTTCAAATAGACTGAAAATACCCATTTTAAATTCTATTAATTGAAATGATGAGTGAAAAGATCTCTAAGATCTGTCCCACAACATATATCAGTTTTGGAGGAATCCTATTTTTTATTTGAAATTAAACTTCCAAGCAAAATATTTCTAACCAGCTCTCTTTCTTTATTTCTCAATTCTTCTACATACTGTTCCACTTATATTCCACTATGGGATTTCTCATCAGTGCAGTTTTTCCATCTGAATTTGTCTCTGCCCCCTCTGTCAGTTCCTTCAATTTTAACATTTTTCTGAGGATATAGGTTTCAAAATTCTTAATGACCAAATATCCTTTTCTGGAATCAGTCGTTATAATTACAATAATGCTTTCTGACATTCCTGTTGTTAGAAATTCTGTTTTTTTTATTTTGCACCTGAGAATGATTTTTTTTTTTTCCACCCATGCTGCCAATACTCAAAGCCAAAATTTTTTCACTGCTTCCACACACTCTCTTCACCTCTCTGATTTTCGTTTTATCTGATGCTGATGTGAATTTGATACTCAGGTCGCTGATATAAGCACCACAGAGCACTCATACTCTAAAATATTGTCATCTAAATTGGCAGTGCAAAGCACAGCAAAAGAACATCTGAAGAAATACTGTGAGTTGATTATACCTCTGCATCATCCACTTACTGCCTTTTTTCCTCATACTTCTAGAGTCTGCAAAATATTTATGGTACTTCTTACTGAAACTTTTTGTGATTTTGGATGGAGAATGGAAAGGCTCGAATTTCTTGTTGTTCTTCAACCTAATGGAATCTCCAAAAAAAATCCCAGTATGATTAAATATTGTAATTACATGTCTATTGTTCAATCTTCAAACCTTCTGGGGCATGAAATTAAACAATTCTGTAGTTTCTGTGTCTTTGAAGTGTCATGGAAGACATCATAGAGGACCGTCACTAAAACACTTCATCCTGATTTGCCTGCAGACAAAAGTGAGTAGAGTGAAGCCAGCAGAGGAGAAGAAGAAAGGACAGCAGTGAATAAGGAATGACAATAAGGTGCACCACCCCTGAACTGTATATTTTCCATTTTAAAACATACTTGCATGATTGTTTCACTGAATCCAAAGTACAAGCTCAATTTACAGAATTTCTTTCCTTCCTCTACATCAAAACTCAGTGTACTGCCCAAAGCATGGCAAGTTCATCTGTCCAGTGAACCTTGCTGGCCCTCTCTAGCATGCCCAACTGGTACATCAGTGACGTGAAGGGAGGATCGATAGCATGGATACTGTGGGACAGTGCTTCTTAAGAGATCTAAACCACAAGGGTAAGGAAGAAATCAGATGTAGGACTATCTGTGAAAAAGAGGAATATTTTTTCCGGAAACAGAGAAATAAAAAACTGAATTTTTCAAATACTTTTTCCAGTAGAAAAGGGTAAAAAGAATAAACTTGCTCAGGAGTAGTGGGAAATTGATCTAGAGAGGACAAGTTGGTGATCCATTTTTGAGGAGAAACAGGAGATCTTTCTACTGGAAGCCTGTAACTGTACCTGTACTGTAACTTTGCCTACACAGACTCATAAACAGAAAATAGTTTCAAATGCCAGAGTCAAGACAGAAGGGGCAACAAGGGATCATTTACCAAAACCACGAAATCCAGACCAAAGATCATTCAGACACTTGAACACAAGCAATACAGGCAAAGACTGCAATTCTCCTGAAAGTAGAATATGTTGACCCACGTTTTCTGCAGTTATGTGGTCTTTTCATCATTTTACATTACAGAGCTTTGGGTACTGCTTGACATCAGATCCTTTCACAAAATTATACTAAAATCTGCCACCTAGCTGCCTTCTCAGCTCTTGTCACAAGAAAGCAAGAGTATTAGCCCTAAGAGCAATGCTTACTGTATTACCCACTTAAACTCATCCATCCAGAATCATGTATTTTACTCCTAATAATACCACACTGTGGGATTTTGAAGTGGATAAATACTACATGAAATGAACAAGCACTAATTGCAAGCTGGGGGATGATTTGGTTCATTAAAGAAATCAGGTTTTCCGCTTGAGTGAATCAAAGGAATGTGTGTACTCATACCACTATAATAAGGTCACACTACTTCCAAAATTGTTAGTACCATCTCAAAGAGCACAATATTCCTTTCCCAGATAGGTCTTGCCTGCAGGCAATCATTTTAACTTCTCCTATGTCTACTTGCTTTTTCTGAAACCCATTGAAAGATTTCTTAAATATCTAACAAACCATATGTTAGACCCCAAGGGGAGCTGAAGACAACAGCAGAGCTGCCCAAAAAGTTACTAGATACTATAATCTGCACAGTTGGGATGCAGAAGCCTGCAGATCATGCTAATTAAAGGAGAAAAGGGAAGAGTTTGAAAATGGTCTCTCTCTAAATGATCCTGCTACTAACAGAGGTTCAGTTAAAACATATTTTTTCTAAGTCTAAGTTTTTCTAAAGAGAAACAGAAGATGAAATAGAAGAAATTATTGAAATGTAACGTTTGCGTATCAAATGAATCCATTTTCCTAACTACATGTAAATTATTCTTGTTTCCCAAGGCTACTTTTCACCACTGATAAACTACCATGTTATGACTGAAGCCACACTAGAATCTCTCCTATAGTACAGTCTTATTCTGAGAATTTAAAGATAAATGCCCCGCCTTCCCACTAGCTCACCATACAGACAAGAGTTTCACCCAACAAAAATAATTTCAGTGGTGTCAAGACCCACTCAGTCTTTTGTAAGTGTAATACAGTTAGCACACATATCTTAGGTTTCCTTTCCATGAAATAAAGAAGCCTGCCTTGATGCATAGATGTTTATGAATCTTAGAAGAATATTACTGAACATAACATAGATTATGTTTATTATTAATAAAAATTTTTTATCCAAAACTTTATCGCATCAGCTTTTTTTATTTCACTCATTTTATGTTAAAATTTATTGTTTTTACATGACAGTTTTAAGGCTTCAGTGATATGACGTGACTGCTGGCATACTAACGGTGTGGAGCTGTATCATGTCAAGTTGGAAGACTCTCAACATCTTACAGAAAATCCAATTGTGACAGACTTCCTGGCAAACCTCATAAACCAGGTTGGATCCTTCCCTCCCCTCTCCCACCTTTTTTCCCATAGCTAAAAACAAATACATCTCACTTGGAGATATAATATTAACTAGACCTCATGCTTTGCTCAAAACTGATTCAAATAACAGCTCTGAGAAAGGTAAAACAAGTTGTGTTCCTTTTGCAACCTACTGTACACATTTCCATCTCCAGACACTGAATTAACATTTAGCTGTCTATAGAGTAAAAAAAATGCTAGATATAAATATTTAATTGGGATGCATGTTCCTAGGGTTAGACTGGTCACTAATTTGAAACCAACACAACATTAAGCAGTCGCTTCAGGATGAAAGTATTTGGAGTAGTTTGTCCCTCCGCTTCTTTCTCAAAATAGTCTCCCCCTTTAAAATAAGACCACATATATTTTAAAAAACCAGACATTTACAGGCACTCATGTGGCACCATCTTGATGTTAATCCAGATTTTGTCACTCTCTAATTACAAAGTGGCACTATCCTCCAAATTACTACTAATTGATTTAAATCAGTAGTGGATTTTAATAGCATGTAATTATAAAGTAACTACTGAGCAAATTAATCAAAGCTGAAGATAAACTCTCCCACGAAGCAACCTTTTCTCATCACAACCCCCCAGAGAAATTCTTATTCATGACAAAGATGGCATCAACAGTAACATTGTGTGTGATAAATTACAGGAAATTACAGGGATTGGGATTTCTGATTTGGTTTTCTAAAAAAGAATATCACTTTCCTCCTAAGTATCAACTGTTTTGAACCAAACAATACCAAGTCATCACAGGAAATTCAGTACTTAAAGGTAAGTAGAAAAGCCAACAGAATTTTCTAAAAGCAACTGTCCACTACTCGCAACATCTTCAGTAGTTCTTAAGAGTGATCGTATGTTTGAATTTTTGCAAGTTTGGTTATGGAACATTAAAGAATCAGAAGCCAGACTTTGCTCTTATTCATGACACATCTACATGATTGCACACATAAGGCTAACTACTACGTTTTTCAGGACTGGTTAATAGCTTACAATAAAATAGTATCCTGTAAATTGCTTACATTTAATGGAATATAACAAGCCCGTAGGAACAAAATATACCCATGGTAGTCATCTTCCCAAATCGCATCCAAGCAAAAAAAAATTCTCAAGCATAATATATAATTGCATTCATCGTCTCACTTAGAAATATTATTTCCATTTGTATTGGCAAATTAAACCTAGGCAGAAACACAAATTAATGAGAAACAACTTAAATGCTATCACTGAAGTTATTTTTTAAGTAGTTTGCTCAGATACTCTGTGATTCTGTTTGTATACAAAACATTGAAAAAAAAACTTCAATTCTCACATTGTCTATTGTAACTTTTTCATTGCTTACATGCATTTACTCTGTGTGGTAAGCATGAAAATTAGATATTTGCAACTAGAATCTAATAAATAACATTGTTGTCTGTAAATTATTCAGATATTATTAATCTATGCACAATTATACTGTTTCATATTTGAGGTGTACATTCTATGTACCATTACATTATTCACATTTTTCCTCTATCCTTTGATTACATAATTGTTTGAAACTGAAGGCTCTCTAGCTGCCCAGTGCAAGTCCTCTCATTATGCTGCAGGATTCAGACAGGGTATGCCTAATTCCTTTGTTTTAATGCACTGTAGAATGAGACTGAATAATCCACTCACTTGCAGTGCATTCAAGCTGTCAGTAAGTCCAAAGTAAATTAGACAGGGTCACACATCAGTACTTAAGTGGAAGATTTATCACTTTTGATTTTTTTTCCTTGCAACATTCTGCTCTATTTTGCTGCTGTAACAACAATTTGCATTTTGTGGAACATCCTAAATTGGAAAGGACCAACAAGGATCACTGAGTCCAAATCCTGTCTCCACACAGCACCACCTAAAAATCAGATCGTATGTTTGAGAGCACTGTCCAAACACTCCTTTAACTCTGGCACTTGGGGCCATGCCCATTTCACTGCAACCTGCTCCATTCCCACCACCTTCTGATGCAGAACCTGTCTTTAAACCCCAGCTGCCCCTTTCCTGAGATCTCCATGCTGTTCCTTCTGGTCCTGTCACCGTCACAGAGATCAAAGCTCAGCGCTGCCCCTCCACCCCCAACCTGACGAAGCCATAGGCTGCCATAGGCTGCCATGATACTTCCCCCTCAGCCTCTTCTGCTCTGGACTTCAGCCACTCCTCATACATCTTGCCCTCTAGATCCTTCGCCATCTGCATAGCCATAGCCTTCCTTAGGACACTCTCTAACAGTTTTATGTCCTTTTTGTGTTGTGGTCCCTAAAAGGGCACCCAATGCTGGAGGTCAGTCTACACAGCACAGAGGGGGACAACCCCTTCCATTGCCTGGTGGCAGCGGTTGGCCTTGTGCGCTCCAGGGTGCGGTTAGCTCTTTGGGCTGGCAGGGCACACATTCCTGAAATCATCTCCTGAATCCCGAGTTTCCATTAAAAAGCTGAAATACTGAGGAGCCCAATTTGAGACTCCCAAATGTCAGGTAGCTCAGCTGTCACTCAGAGCAAAGAGCCCTCCTGAAGCTGTAGCCTAACTGATAAACACTGAGCAGTCCTAATCAGTAGTGGTTCAAACCAATGTCCTAGAAAAAGATTAGAAGCTTCAATCTTTGTTACAGGTCACTAGACAATCTTAGCACCAGCAAATACAGTTTGTACTGACCTAACTCCTCAGCAGTGACCTGAACATCCTTTAGGCAGAAGGCGTTGCTGAAGCTCTGAAAGGAGCTGCATTTTACGACAAATGTGATAGGTTTTAAAGGAAAGGGTCTTACAGGATACCAGAGTACTTCATACGTGCCATCCGCTACATTTTGATTCTCTCTGTACACAGCTCTTCTTGCCTTAGCTGCTGCACAAAGTAAATTTTTTCTGTGAACAGTCTTTTTATGCGATAATGAAAAGAGTGGATGTTGGCCTCTGCTAGTGAGCAGTCCCAGCTCTTCCACAGGCCCAACAGCAAAAAGCTAGCCATGGGATCCCTCCGTGAGCCCACACAAGGGAGTGAAGAAAGACCTGAGTAACAAAACCTCCTTAACAGTCAGATCAGCAGAAGTCTGAGATTATAAAGCACATCACTTACTTCCAATGGATGCTAAATCCAGGTCAAATTTATTTTCTGAAACAAAGAGTCTAGCTTTAATTACTTGTATATGTAGTTAGCTCTAACTACTTGAATTTCGTCAAAGATGATTTTACAAAAGTTAAAAGTGTTGAGTGTTTGAGGGATTTTCACTCTGAACTCAAGCCCTGAGACACACAGGGGAGAATGATTTTTTAAAATTATTATTATTTGATTAGCTGATCTTGAGTTATTTTCAAAAGAAGCAAGCAAAATCACATTAGCTGAAATCAATAGGTGATGTATTGAATGAGCATACAGTCGGCAATGTACAACATTTTTATACCTAAATGAAGTTTCTGTCTAGTAAACGAAGAGAGATCTGCTTAAATCCCAAACATATTTAATTAAAATAAGGTAATTATTGCAGAGTTATATTTGAACAGACAATACAGTTGCAGCAATTATCTGTAATTATGCAGCTCCAATCACAGGATAATAGAGGTTTCAATGTCACTAAGCACAATAAGGATAATCACTCTTTCCATTATTCTGATGGGCATGTAATTAGCAACTTAAAAAGAAAAAAAAACTTCATGGGGACATAATAGCCAGACTTAAACTAATAGAGAGTGATCAAGGTATTCAGGAAAAAAAAAAAAAAAAAGAAATGCATTACGTTCAGTACATTTAATACCCAGCTGAATTGTCATGTACTTCCCGCAGAAATAGCATTTATTCCAAGATCACAATAAAGGAACTTAATTTGGTTGAATAAAATCCTATGCTTGCTGAACATGACCTTATGATAGTAGTATTTAATGACACAATTGAAAAAGCCTTAGATAAAAATCTGTCCTACAACAGAGGAAGCTCACATCCAGAACAGCATCAAAGTCACAGGTACATTTAAATGACCCATTCTTAAGTATTTCATCCTTGGTCTGAGGAAGATAAAATTTGAGCCAAAATATACAGCTTCTTTGAAATATCTAACTGAAAACCCAACAGGGAAGAGCAGAAATATTATAATTGCAGATCGTACTCTGGGGATAATGCAATTCCTCATTGCAAATTTCTGCTGGTTCTGTCTTCAGATTGTCAGTTTTTCTGCAGTTCACCTTTGGCACACACAGCAACAGCTGCCTGACAAGAATGGGCATATCTAAGAGTGAGACATCACCAAACACTGGTCTGCTCCCCAGTTTGAACACCAGATGCTATCTGCCAGAAGACTAGAAGCAAAACCTTTATTTCCGCCAGCAGTGAGGCACGTGTCCAGGCTGCACCAAAAAAAATGTGGTCTTGTTCAACCAGCTCAACATGGCTGCCCTACCACCTGACTGCTATCAAGTAATCTTGCCCTTGAAGCGCTCAGTACCTCTGTTGAGGCTGCCAAACACTGCTCAAAATCATACGCTTCCTGCCTGGTGGGAACGAGAGAGACAGCCCCCCCTCCACTTACTCTTTCCAGTCACCTGTGAACACTGTGGTGCCTCAACTTTCTGCATGGTTAGAACAATCTTATTTTAGGCATGCTACTGACACATCTAAGCACAGACAAACAGTGAGAAGGAGAGATCTACAGATGAGGAATAGCAGACTGAATTGCCCCTTGGAATACAGTGGCTCTTGCAGCTGTGCTCCTAGGATAACTGAGCTGCATTCCTGAAGCAAGGTAGAACAAGTGTAGATGAGTGTCTCTTGCTCTCCATCCTTCAAAAGGGTAGGCACAGCAAAGAAAAAGAAATAAGGGGGAAGCTACCTGGACATGGTTGCCACAGCACCACACTTTTCCTCACCCAGTACACAGACCAAAGTTTCAGGAAGACTGACAGATCTTTTGCTGTTCCTGGACCCAAGCTGGAATTTTTCCTCTCTCCTGATGCCTGTGGGACATAAAAGATACTGCCAAGATACCTCCTTGCACATTGGCCAAGGCCTCAAGAAGATGCAGCTGTCTTATTGGAAAGGAATATCTCCTTTTAATCTATGCAAAATTTGGCAGATACAACAATGTGGTTTTAGAGTGAGATTTTAAACTGACAGTCAATTCTAGAAAAGGACTTGGCAAGCTCCCAGATTTGTGACTCCTGTGAACAGCGTAATCTTTTTTACCCATTTTCAGGACCAGAAGTTTATTGAAGAGTCAGAGTTTTTCACACTTCCAGACTGTGAGCTGGAATAACAAATACTAAAATATCTTGTTTTTCAATCCTTGGCCTAGACAGAAATTATACACAACACAAAGAAAATACATTTGTTTGGGGTGGAGATGTGGGTAGAAAATACATCACTCTTACACATTTGCAGCTATAGGATCTGAAAAAAACTCCATTGAAAGAAGTAAAGGTTTTAAATGCCTCTTTTCCATGTTCCCCCACCCTCCCACCCCCTCATGTTTAGATTTAAAAGAAAACTAAGGAAACAGTGCTTTTAACAGAGATTACTGAAAACCACTGCCAGGCTAATGGCTTTACCTCTGTAATATGTATTTGGATTTGAGACTCAGCAAATACTCAAGTGACAGATTCACCCCATCTACATTGCTCTGCCCTTAGGCTGTTCACCATATGCCAGAAGCCCAGTGCTGCAGCTTCTTTCCCAATCTAGGAGTTGGACAAGCAGCTAGGCAGGCCAGCCAGAGTTGAGACCTGAGGGTTGGGAAGGTGACCAGCTATCTCCAGGGACATAAGGGTTGTACTCCAGGCCCCTTTTGGCTATAGCACCACCAGAATATGAGTCTCCTACCAGCACCTTGGGATGGCAAGCAGTTGCTCCTTCAGGCACCTGGTGCACACTCATCACAAGATCTTCACATATGAGGGCTCATAAGCTGGTAGAGAAGAAGGCTAAGTTTAAAGACACACCCTTTCTATTAAACATATCCACTGTGATGGAACAATATATACTACTCTCATAATCCATCTCTTAATGGATTTCAGCCTTTTTGAACTAAACTGTGGATGCAAATCAAGATAGTATCATGTAGACAGCCCTTATAACTCAATCTACCACATCTTCACTTGTAAAAAGAGTAGCCACACAGTTTGCCCATTAGGCCAATACATGCTTGGTAAGGTAAGATTAAGGGAAGAACTCAATCTACATTTGAGCTATGCAAATGCTCCCAGCAAATGTTCAATCATTCACTCTGCCATATAAAAAAGGCTATAGCTTAATCAAGACTGACCCCAGTGGTGATAAAACAGCATGTAGAGGGCCAACATCTCCAGAGGAGACAGTCTGCAGTCTTGCAGGGAAAAAATGTCCACAACATGTTTGAAAGCAAAATTGCAATGACATCTGCACACTACTGGTCAGACTTTGCTTATTATAATCTAAAAATGTCATCTTGTATTAGGTTTTGTGACAACTACAAGTTGCTTGAGTGGAATATAAACATATCCCCTGGCACCACACACCAGTTATTGCCTTTCAATTTGTAACTTTTCGGTAACTGTTCATTCTTCAGAACAATGAAAAATTAGAAATTTTAGAATTTGTCTGTAGTAAATGTATTTTTCCTCTGTTTGTTCATCAGAGTTTCCAGTACCTTGTTTTAATATGGCAGTGCCATTAATACACTTTCACCTAAGAGGACTGAATTATTTTTCTTACCAGTATTTTGGGGGGAAAGAAAGATGTTGTCACAACAACTCTGTTGATGCACATTCTTCAATGGTATGCTAGTACTTGTCTTTCTCATTTCTTTCCCTTAAGACTGTGCTACTGCAGTGCCCTGATTTCCTCATTTTGCCCTCTATAAGTAGCACTTAATTCAGTCCTGAACTTTGAAAGGTTTTCATTCTGAAATAGTCTCTAGTTAATTCCGTTATTATTATTTATAGGATTTATCGTAGCATTGAATAGCTTAATATTTAAAGCAGTAAATATTCATTTCTATTCTGTCGCATTGCATAGATGGCTTTCTATAGCAATGCTGTCTTCACCTGTTCACGTGCTTACATGTAGTATACAGACCATCCAGGGCAAAAAAAAAAGTTGTAAAAAAACGGAATTAAAAAAGCACGTTTGTACGGCCCTTTTCTGTAAACCATTCTGAACTCTGCCGAGAAAAATGCAACAACAGAGAGCCCTGCAGGCCCTGCCCTGCATTGCACTGAATTGTGCAAGACACAATTTCACACTCATATAAATCACATCCTGTCTTTTCTTTACATTCAATGCACACATTTCCCAGACAAGAGCTGTCATTGTACGATACCCATCATTCTGCCCAGTTAGTAGCTACAGAATGGTTTGGCTCTATGAAAAAGAAGGAGGCCGAAAAATGGCTTGCCTGTTTTTTGTTTGGAAGAGAAGCAGATGATGATGTTTACTGGCTGCAAAGGCTGTTCATTGCATTGTTCATTCCTATTCCACAAACAACAGACCTAATTCAATGTTTACAAAGTAAACTGTCATCACAGTAGATTCTGGACAAGATCTATAGGCTTCTAATTTTCTTAAATTTTAGGAAACCAGAAAATTCACTACACTTTCTCCAGTCAGCTGATTTGTGAGCATTTGTAGCAGCTGCTTTCATTAAATCCCCTTTGAGATCATCTTTCAATTGCAAGCAGAAATAAAAAATATATATTAAAAAAAAAATCCCAAATCCATTACTATACGCAATATAGACATCATTAGGCATCACTAAAATTTCTTTCCTGTTGGAAAGACTGTTGAGTCTTCCGAAAAACAGTACAGTGAGATGTTGTGTGAAAGAGCCTGTATCGTACCCTTGCTCCGAGGATTAAAACCACTCCTCTCTGCCTCACCATCAAACACAGCTTATCCACAGAGCACAGCCAGAATAAGAACTAAAATCCTTCTCCTAATACCCAAGGATCAGGGACTAAAACAACTGTAACACACACACACAAACTTTAATCTGTCACATTTTATCACGAGTCCTGAAGTTTTGTGACTACTTTGAACCAGAATTTGATTCTCTAAAGATGAAAGAGCCAAATCAGGTTTATCTCAGGTCAGTGACTGCCCTGGAGCAGCTCTCAGGTACCATCCTCAACACCTTTGAGATCCTCTAAACCTCTGATCTTGAAGCAAAAGGGCCACAGATACGCCTGCCAGCTCCTAGAGAAATGTTTCTTCTTAGAAAGGGTCAGGACATCTCTGGCAACCTTGCAGTGAAGGGCTAGCCAAAGGGCAAGGGTTTAATTACAGAATACTGATTTGCTTAGAGCCCAGAGCCATCAAGTACATAAATCTATGCTTGTCTGCATCCTCCCCTACAAACTGCTCCAATCCTGTTCTTCCATGAAAATTTACATAGCCATTTTTCTTCTGTGACATATAAAGTTCTTAATTTTTTACCTTAAACAAAAGATCGCATTTCTTAAGTTAATTTTTGCCAGTGTTTAAAAAAAAAAAAAAAAAGTAAAAATAAAAAATGAATTCCACAGCGAAACAAAACTGCATTTATGGCCTTCAAAAGAAATAAAACCAAAAGGATCTTGCAAGAAGGCCTGAATATAAAAAGCAAGAATATTTGTCGTTATTTGATGCACAGGGCTTATGTACGTGGGAGAAAAGATCAAAGCACCAAATTCTGTTCCCCTTCAATCTATGCTGGATATGGGATCACATTAATCAGGTAGACAATCTTCCAATTTAACTAATTTATGTGGATATTAAATTATTTCATAATCTTAATAAGGTTCGTAGCCACTTTCTAATTTAAGGACAACACATCAACACTGGCACAGTACACCATACAAATCTCCATACAAAATCAGCAGGACAACACTGCAGTGAGAATTATCCTACTGGTATTATGCCAAACCACACAGAGATGCAGATAAAAAATAATAAAGCAGTTCAGATATACAGCTACCTCAGCAGACAGACCACACAAAACAGCTTGTCTCTGCACCATCCCCCTTGCCTTTGGCAATAGCAAGATGGATGCTTCTCTTTAACCCAGTTCTGCTCATCCCTCAGCTGCTGGGGACAGGTGAGTTTGCTGTTATTCTCCTCCTCTGTCAGCCTCTCTGCACTCCCAGGTTAGCTCCTAGGAGGCAGGTGGATTTTTCCCGCCCAAACTTTAAACATCCTCCTTCTTCAAAGCCTCTTCCTCACACCCTTCTCTCCAGAAGATTGACTGACATTCTCTTTCAGAGACCACATCTTTCTGATCCTAAACCTTTCCTGCAGATCTTTCCACTGGCAGCTGTCAGACTGCTAACTCCAAAATTCACAAATTGTGGGTCAAAATCCAAAATACCAGGAAACACCAACTACGCAAGTCTTAAAAATAACAGCTGCTTTTGGGGGGTGATTCCTGCTTGCTTTCAGTATGCGTATGCTGCTTACTGCACTGCATCCCTCACACACTGTAGCAAGTAGAGATTTTTGGCTGCTACTATGGAACCCTCAGATGGGGCCCCTGTGGAGAAATCAGACCCATTGGGACAGATGCCACAGAAATGCATAGTAAGAGACAAACAGCATGCTCTACAGCATCCACAGGGCTGGCCCTTCATTAGCTAAGAATAGCATTGAAATGGACAGTATTCAAACTGGCACTCTACCCATGAAAGCCGCCAAAGCTTGTTAGCTGAGGCAGAGCACTGCACATACACATATATTTCCTGATAAGGAGAAGAAACTTATTTCCAGTAAATCTGAAGTCTTATTTTTCATTCTGAAGTCAGCCAAGGAAAAATTCAAGTACTTATATGTTTAATAGTCACATTGAGTAGCACAGTGGACAAACAGAAAGAACACCTTTTCTTTACTGAAAATGTTTCAAGAAGAAACAAACTTCATTTTAGAACAGTAATAATCAACAGTAAGCTGCAATGCCATTGAGTTTTACAAAGGACAGAGTGGAATATATGAAAATATTAGAACCTTTTTTTTTAAAAAAAGCTAGAAACAGCTCAGATACCAGATAGAAAAATGACAAAAGGACATGCGTTCTGCGAAAATGATTCAAATAAATCTGTACTTTGGCAAATAGGAAAGGGAAACAGAAAATGTGCAGTAGAATCCTGTTATTTCTCCTCTCTATTTCATTTGACAGCAATAATATCTAAGGTCACCTCTCACAAACTTACCTTAAAAGAGAAATAGTTTGCTTATGTATCTGCTAAGAATGAATAGGACAGACATTTTAATTTATTGCTCTCATTTATCTTGTGTGGTTCTTCACAAAGAAATACACTTTCTAATTGAAAAAAAAAAACCTTAATGCCAATGAGTGTGACAGGTAGTGAAGATGACAGTTTTACTAGCTTACAAAAATTGAAACAGGAAGACAACCATAAAAAATTCTGTGAAATGTTGCCAATATGATCATATTACTCACAAGAATATGAAGCTCTAAAGCTACTAACTCCAAATTATCATCTCTTTCTTCAACTGTACCGTAGTTTTGGCTGGGGTTACAAGCAAAATTTCCATCACACGGCACTATTTTATTCCCATAGCATACTGCCAAGTTGACTTTGTTGAAACAAAACAGCCTTTACAACTTCAACTATTTTTCAAGTTTCCATTAGGCTGCAAATAAAAATCATATAATAGGGTGCTTTTACAGACTGTATGAAGGCTGTTTTCACAAGAGTATTTACACATTTTTTACAGAGATATATATATATATACACATACATTAATTTTAAGTCAGATTTCTTTCCTGAAGTGAAAGAAGAAAACAAGCTAAAATTTTTCACGAGGAATAGGTGTTACCTGGTTTTGGATTTATAGTAATATTACTTGAGCTACCAAATCTATTCATGTTAGTCTTGAAACAATCCTCTTAAAGGTCTGACTGCATTTATGAAATATTTTATCTGATCATTTCCATACGGCACTCGTGAAAATGTGCCCTACACCTTTTTATGTTGTCTGTTCTCTTTTTATATACACTGATGTTCCCATGAAAAGTACTAACGCATCAGACATTTTGGCTGACGTTCAATATGTGCTGCTATGCCCTGTGTTCTGTTAAGAGCAGGAAAGAAGGTGCAGATCACCAGCAACTTTGATCTTTTAGACAAAATTCAGATCAAATTTTTAGCACTTATAATGAAGCATCACCATTAGAATGAAAACAAGTCTAGGTAATTGCTGTGACAATAACTAGGGTAAGACTGTATTTAATGTTCCCCTTTATTACAAATCCATTTGGCAGCCATTCTAACTGCCAACCTATTCTCAGATTAAAAAAATATTTAATGTGCCAGTGGTGTCATATGTGCCTTGTACTTTTATAGCACTTCCATTGTAATTTAACATTAATTACATTTTACATTAATGCACTGCAATACGGAATGTTAACATTTTGTAAATGAGAAAATTAAACTCACTTTTGTCTGTTCCAATCCCACTTTACCCTTGTTAGACTTCAGTCCCACAACTCCTCCCCTTTTCTGTTGTACTACCAACACCATGAGCAGATAAAGTGCAGCTCTCACACAGAAGATAACTTTGGTGACTATTTTTGCAAAGCAGCAAAAAAAAAAATTACCCTAATTTTTATCACTGCCACATCATTTTAACACACCCTCCTTCTTTAGACTTCTTACAGGAATCTTGAAAGAGAAGCAGGCATGAAAACATGCTAATGGAGAAGTAGATTCTGGTCATCAGAGACAGAGAAATAAAAATCATCCTTGACAGCAGAATACTGGCAATCCATTAAGAAATACGTCACTTCATGTATACTGTGACCCCTTCTCAGTTAGTATGGCATTTGCTCAGAGATGCCTAGTGTTTATTTTCCCCAAGCTGTGTTTTTCACAGGAATATGAGATAAAAGAAAAAGACCAAAGAAAATAACGGTTGGAAGGTTTTGATCTTTTAATGAGTCACAGACAGCTATCCTTGATAGAGTGAATATGATTGGTACAGAATAAGGAAAATCTAAAAGGGAATAGTACAGTGAAAGATGATTTTTCCCTAAATATGTGTAAAAAATTTATATTAGTACACTTTTTGAACTTGCTCTGAAAGCTGTAATTGATGTACTTTAGAGAGTGGAGTCTCACCAACCCTCTATTTGTAGAAACAATGATTACACGCATTGCATCAGTACACAAAGTACTTTGTAGCCTTTCTGGGGAGCTCACACCTTAGGTGCTTAGTGTAGCCAGACAGGTTGAAAACCTAATTATTTTTCTTAAAGAGTTTAGCTGAGTAGTTCTTTTGTTAAGTATTTATGTCAAGAGTGACACTTCTCAAACAAGCTGAAGGAACAACAGGAAGAAGCAAATGAAGAGGAAGAAATAAGAAAGCATGAACAAGAGGTGAGCTTTAAGACCACCCAGGCTTCCTTAGTCAATGAAATAATTCTCATCTTTCTTGCTAACCCTTTGAGTTAAACTCTCCAGAGACCACCAAGCAAATGAGTCATGTGCTAACAGTAGGGAAACAAATAAGAGGTCTGCTGTCAGAGCAACCAACACATAAAATGTAAGGCTTCAGTTTGAGAATCATCTTGCAATTTATTAGATTGTTACTGTGATCATAGTATGTATATACAGACACTGTGGATCTTAAATAAAGTGACAGTGTTGGATTTTGCTATCAAACACATCATATTTAGTCAGCTAATCACCTGCTGTGCATCTCTGAATATGGGAACACTACAGGCCAGAGGCTGAGATTTGGCTGGAAAATGTTATCTACAGCCTTTATTCAAAGGACTGCAAGTAGCAGCATGCCACACGCACAGCAAAGATTTGCTATGCATGGATCAGTCACCAAGCCTGTAAAGATTTCTTTAATACTCTTCCCTCCACAGCGTGAATTCCTTCCACCATTTCAGAAAAACACGACAGTGTTTTGAACCTGAATCAATCTTCCCTAAGCAGCCTACCCTAAGCTGTGTACATAGACTCATGGTATTCCGTGAAGATCAAATGACTCTCCACTTCTCTTTCTCTTTCTGAGACAAAATCAGATACTATGATGGCAAAACTCTTCACTTTGGCCAAAATAGAACCATTAATTAATAATACAAATCACTGATACTCCATGGAGACAAAGTATTCAGTTATTTGGAAAGTTGTCTTCACAGCCTTAGAAGAAATAGTCCTTGCCGGGGGAGGTCAGGAATCAAGGATAATGTAAGTGATACAATATCATCTTATTAGCCCATTTAAGAGACTTACCTGACAGGTCAGTTGGGTTTAACATAGATACTATTGTTACACTAGTTAAAAATGAAAAATAATCAACAGAACACAAAACACAGGAATCTTCTCATCCAAAAGTTCACGTGCAGTCACTTTGTGTGTAATCAAAGTTGTCTTGTCAAAATTTGTCACTGAGAACTTGCAGTAAAATTCTTGTTATGGTAATCTTTGTCCTCTATTATCCTTAATAGCATTTTCACAGGTGCTGCCCGAGGGAGCAGCTCGAGTCCCGAGATATAAAAATCAGGTATTTGACATTTGGAGTTACTTAGAAATACCCTGACAGCAGCTCAAAATAAAGGTTTTGTATGTGTAGGTATAAATGCATTCAAGTGTGTAGCTTTTCTTTGAGACACCTTTCTTAGCATTTTTTCTCTCTGAGACTCTATGCTGCTTTAAGGTCAATAATAGCAAGTTCACATTCAAGATTTAACCTGTCAGTAAAAGACAGGCATTGAAATGCTAATTGCTGCAAAGTTACACTATCTGGTGGCCGTTCAGTTTCCTTATTTGCTAAACATACTGGCATGGGAAAGCCCAGATTGCAAGATGGTCCACTGCAACATCTCATAGACACTGCAGAGTTTGTACAAACATACAAATGAACATGAACCAGAAACTGATCTGTTCTGAAGTCTAATTCCTTTAGCGTATGTTTAAAATAGTTTCTGAATACAGTTCAGGTCTTGCAGTAGTGTATAAGACAAAAAAAAAAATGCAAATATACCCACTGTACATATAAAAATTCAAGGCAACACATGTGACCTGTACAATATCATTAAATAGAGCAATATGAGAATTAGAAGAGAAAGTGGTTCTTTACTATGACAAGTATGCTAGCTATTACTTTGAGACCTTTGAGTTGCTCCAAAATGTACCAACATCACTGCTTAGTATTCCAGTTTAAAACATGTATTTTAATGCATTTTATGAAACCATCCCTAATATTAAAATGAAATTGATTTTTTGAAGGCAGAAAAAGCCTTACAGTAACCATTACTTAATACTGCAGACAGAAGGAAGAGGGATCTTTCTAGCTTTGTGTTTAGACTCCTCTTACATCAAACTCTCCAATTAAGATTTCTCCCTCTAGCAATTCACATTATTCTTTTACGAGACAATAGAAGTAGCTCAGTGTCTCCAAATAAGATGATAATTTATATTGACAGCTAGTTGCTGAGTTATTCTTGTTTTGCAGCTTTAAAAAATGGGAACTGGAATGGCAATGGAAACTTCTTATTACATGAGATAAAGAAAATTATTATGCTCGTATTTAGTCTTCAAAGTATAAACCATAATGCATCTTGCATTGAAGTCCCCCTCATTTTAGGTCAATACCAAGGCATTTTCATAACTTGCTATGGGTTTTAGTTCATTTTCTATAGATCACTAGTTTTAGCCAAGCCACATTTGGCAGCAATTTGTGTATTTATACAATGTTTTGAGATGCAGAACCACCAGAGCAGGGAAGTTCACATGTAGCTCCCAACTTCAGAAGAGAGTATAAATCACTCAGCACCAAGCTAGATGATGTCACAGCTGAACTGCTTTGGGTACTCAGGCAGGTTAGCTCAAAGCTACCAGTTTAGTCCAGGAGCTAACACTACAGACATGCTTGAATTCTTAATCTTTGAGACTTTTTCACCCACAGAAGAATATATGGAAGTTGTTGAAAAGGAAATCATAATGGCAGGCCATCTATCAGGCTAGAGAAGAAACTAGAAAGGAAATGGAGTTACACCGTAGATTATCTTTATAGAAATACAGGTCAAGATTCAATGGATAAACTGTAACAGAAGAAAAAGAATCAGTTCTTATTCTATACTGGTTATTTTAATGATCATTATTTCTAATTATTTTTGGAGGCTGTTTTTTTTTTCCTTACTATTCCTGTGAGATAAAATAAAGCCTTCAGTATAATGACAATGCAATGGAGCTACTGTGAATACAGATATTTCCAAAACCAAAAAAATATCAAAATCCCCATCCCCACACTATCTGGTCATTTTATCAATTCCTGTATAGTAAAAAGCACTCAGAGGAAAATGGAAAATAATTTTAAAGGTCTACTGTTGCCAACACCACTTGAAGCAAAAACAGTATCATTAAACAATCCAAAAGAAAAATATCCAAAACTACAATCAAACACCTTTTCAGCAACCTGAAAGTGAAGCTATTTGGAAGAATGAAAACAGCTGACACTTCCCTACTGCTGTCCCTTGGCTCATCTGTCTATATGAGTCATGATCAAATAAATCCACATATTTGCAATGCTCTTTTTTATAAGGCAATGAACAAATTGCATTATCATACCATTGAAATTTCAGAATTCCAGCTAGTTCAAAAATACATTTCCAGTGTCCCATCTATTTTGCAAATCACTGCACCAAAACTCTGCAGCATCCCTCAGTTTCCTGCAGCACTCATTTTTCTGCCATGCTTCAATGAACACTTCACCAGTCACACCTTTCTTCATCGGAATAAGATGAACGTAGTGCAAGGTTTCAAATCATGAGAAAATGAGAAAATAATTTCTCCTTTCCCTTCCATTTTTTTTTTTTTTAATCCACTGACTGTTCCATGTGCTTGCAGAAACCATGATGTATTCCTCTGATTGCTGGTAGGAGACATGATGAAGTTGCAGTCACTGTAGGAGGAAGCACTTGAGTTTTTAGCTCTCCGTTTCCACTTTTTTTTTTTTTTTTCCCCTTACATACCTGTTCTTTCCAGAACAGAATATAAGCATCATACATTACAAACCACTCTTAAAGAAATAAACACTCATTTTGTGTATTGGAATGTCTTGAAGCATTAGTCTTCAAAAATCTGCTTAGTGTCATTTTTCGATCTGATAGGTCAGGTTCAACCCACAGTAGAAATGCCTTTTGTATCCATCTACAGTGGCTGCTTGCAGCTCATCAAGAATTTAGGGCTGGCCACGCATGTTTTATCAGCCAGCAAACGCAACAGCCTATACCTATACAAACTGAAACTCAATCTAAGAAGTTGTTAGGCTTGCTAATGACATGAGTCACATTTCTCAGGTGCATTCTGGTCAGAAGGGAGGCATTGTACAAATAGAGTCAAATTGGATGCTCTTAGGGGAAAAAGAAAAAGAAAAAAAAAAAGAAAGAAAAAAAAAAGAAAAAAAAGAAAAGAAAAAAAAAGAAAAAAAGAAAAAAAAAGAAAAAGAAAAAAAAAAGAAAAAAAAAGAAAAAAAGAAAAAAAAAGAAAAAAAAAGAAAAAGAAAAAAAAAAAGAAAAAAAAGAAAAAGAAAAAAAAAGACAAAAAAAGAAAAAAAAAAGAAAAAAAAAGACAAAAAAAGAAAAAAAAAGAAAAAAAAAATAGGTTTACACCCACCACTTCTTACCAGCCGTGAAGAGTTTTACATGAATAAGGACTGGAGTAGGAGCACAGCTAATCAAAGTTTAAATGGATCATATTTTGCAAAGGGTGAAGAGAACCAAAACTAGTACATAGCTGGAGCCCTGCAGTCCTATTGGACTCTCTGTTCAGTCAGAGGAGAAAAAAGCAGGAATATATTCCGAAGAGTATAATCTAGATGCTTTTCTTAGTAAGATTTCTTTTTGGCAGCTTTGCTGAACTGTTTGATGAGTGAATTGTAATTAGATGCCAGACTGCCTGGTATGTTTTATATTGTATTACTCTTTCTTCTTTTCATAGTTTCCCTGATACACATTTTCCTTTCCCACATTCATTTAAGCAGATGTTATTTTTTGCATTCTGATGGATTTACCAACTCCTCAGAGTTCTGTAGTTGCATGTGTTCCAAAACTACCCTAGAAGCCAGAAGGACAGTGTCATCCACATCCCTCGAGAGCAGATGGCACAGCATAAGCACCACAGGCTGATAATACAGTGTGCAGACCAAGCAGTCTTGGACGCAAATGTTGTTTGACCCATAAATAAGCTATCAGAAGAATGGCAGTAACTGACAAAATCTGTTGGTATTGCTAAGTCATGCCTTGAGAACTAGCCAAGCCATAAACACTACACAGAAGTTTGTAACTGGTTCTTCCCTGAGGGAAATATATTAATTTGATTCGAGTTGAGACCATGTTCTCTTCATTGGCTATAACTAGGCACTTGGGAGAAGGGCCTACTGAGCACAGGTGGCTTGGACATCTCTTCATGCTTTCAAGACCCCTGCTTAGGCCACTAGGACAGTCTATTATACGCAGGGAAGCATTTCAAGTTAATTTTCCCTGGGCTAGCAAAACCATTTAATTTAGTCTTGCAAAATAAAATGAAAGCTTGTAGTAATGAGAACGGCTGAGGCAGCAGAAGCTATGCAGAGGGGGACCTGGGGATCTTTAACAAGACCCTGCTTGGAAGAACTCTGCTGGCTCCATTTTACAATTCCATTCTCTCCAATGTGAGAAAACAAAGCTGTGGTTTGTTCACACTTGAATTCCTCTCCTCTCTCATACTTCAAACATTTCTCCACCACCTGCTTCAGCTTTTGCTAGAATACTTTTTTTCCAGCCCTATCAGTAAAGTCAACTCAGTCAATACCTCCAGTACAAACAGTAGAAACCAAGTTGGAGCTTAAGAAATGTGCCTACAGCCATAGTGGCTAGTAAAAGCTCATAGTTCTCCAAATTTTGAGGTAGAGAGAGATCTCTGCCATCACGGTCCTAAGGAGTAGTAGTTAACTCCTGACCTCAGGCCACAGTTTAGGTGTTTTTTCAACCCAAGTCAGGGGAAAAAATAGGTAAAGCACCAACTGCTTCCAAACCTATAAAATCACAATGTAGCCTAGTTTTACGCAGGACTATGTTCACACTTCAGAATGTTTTCCATCTGCCAAAGACATCTTATATTTTTAGTAGGAAATCCGAAAAATTATTCTGCTTCAAGTTCTGATGTCTTCTACTACTTGCAGTTTTCATGCCTCAAGCTCAAATTTGACTTCACCTCAGACACATTACGCACTTCTAATTGATACCAAAAAGATCAGTGCCAAAGGAGAAAACTTTGGGTGAAAGCATTTGCAAAACTAAGTCCAGTCTGGGAGCCTAGCCCTTGAAGAGGAAGTCAGACAGCAGACAAGTAGGCTTCAAGTGCAGTAACTTTACGTATAAAAAAAATGGGGATCTTCACGCTCAACAATTTTCATGTTAAAAAGTGCCCAAAAAACAAACAAACAAACAAAAAAGCTTTATCTGGTAAAATACATTTACACAGAGAGAATTACTATTTAGCCTTGCCTCACCTCCTGCTGCAGTGAAACCCCATGTTTGAGGGTGCGGCCATCTCCGAAGCCCACTCACTATCCTGCACCACCACATCCAGTCACTGCTTTCCCTACACTCCTTCAACATTCCACTCTGCTGTACTCATTCCTGTCTCCAGAAGATAAACTCCCCCATCTCCCTGTGGGAGCACCCCAGGACAGGGCTAATAATCAGGAAGAACAAACTGCAGTGACTGTCAAATGGAGCCAGCTGTGCTCTGTACAAAAGGGAAAACAACACAAGGAGATGTTTTTGGATTCCCAGAGTGTGATACCTCATTTCTTTTGTGCCGAGCAAGACAACTTTTAGTACTGCTCACATCACAAGCTGTGGCACAAAGCCTAGATGCTCACTTTCCCTGTAGTTGCAGCTTAAGAGACTTACTGGCTTTCTAAGTAAGTTTATACAATCCATTGTATTATTTTATTAGCAAATTTCATTTATTAGAAATCCTTAAGCTAAACAAGCCATTCTGAGCATTGAAAAAAATATTACTTCACGAAACTGAAGCATCTCAATGTCACATTTTAGTGCTAACATTTTCCCCATTCCACTTTCATGTTAAGATTTCACAGGCCTTTCATAAGTGCTTCTGAAGCTCTCCATGTCCCATTTAGGGCTATGAAGGCTTGCCACTTTATGAAATACAGCCTAAAATAATATAACATTAGGAAGGAGCATTGGAATATATTCTTGTGTCTCCCACACTCTGATCCATCTATGAAAGGTCTGGAACCCAAGCAGAGAAATTCTCTGTGGAATGTTATGTTACTCAATGTAGATAACTGAATCCTAGTCTCCTGTGTACTGAATATACACTACCTTTAATTTTTCCCCCTTCTTTATCGTAACGTTGCATTGCAAAAATACCATAATGAGGAAAAATTTCACTGTAATATTTTTCTGGAAACTCACCATTTTTCATACTAGCATAGAGTTGCCATAACCTGAAGCAACAGCTTACTTGATAATCATTTCTCTGCATCCTTTTTAGCATTTTTAGTTGTCATGACAACAACATACATTTTGTTTTGTACCTATTTCCTAGAACTCTTAGATGTGTTTTGGTTGCTTTGAATGAAGTAAGACTCAGTCTCAATTAAAACGATCAGAAAGAAACTTGATGCAACACCTAGCAAATAAAGCATCCTTTTGGAAAAGCGTTCTAAAGCTGTTGTATATCACATAATTGTCTTTTTTGATGTACCTGTAATCCCTCCTAACAAAAATCACATTTGGAAAAATGCAAATGCTCTGTTTCATAGAATCACAAGGTTGGAAACGACCTATAAGGTCATCTAGTCCAACCGTCTCCTCATCACCACTGCCACCACTAGCACTAACCCATATCACTCAGCACATCTTCCAAATGTCT
Source organism: Tetrao urogallus (assembly GCF_951394365.1). Lineage (NCBI taxonomy): Eukaryota > Metazoa > Chordata > Aves > Galliformes > Phasianidae > Tetrao > Tetrao urogallus. The sequence continues at coordinate 32,732,817 of NC_136814.1, forward strand.
CTTGAACACTGCCAGGGATGGCGACTCCACCACCTCTCTAGGCAGACCATTCCAGTGCCTGACCGCTCTCTGAGAGAAAAAGTTCTTCCTTATGCCTAATCTAAACCTCCTCTGGTACAGCTTGCGGCCATTACCCTGTGTCCTGCTCGTTGCCTCGGAGAAGAGGCCAAATCCCTCTTCACCATAACCTCCCTTCAGGAGGTTGTAGAGTGCAGTGAGGTCTCCCCTGAGCCTCCTCTTCTCCAGACTGAACAATCCCAGCTCCCTCAGCCACTCCTCATAAGGTTTGTGCTCCAGACCGCTCACCGGTTTCGTTGCCCTTCTCTGGACACGTTCCAGGACCTCAGCATCTTTCCTGTAGTAAGGAGCCCAAAACTGAACACAGTACTCAAGGTGCAGCCTCACCAGTGCTAAGTACAGAGTTTGTAGTGTCCATCATTTTTATGCAAAAACCATAGCTCTTGGTTTGGAGATTGAGACAGAGAGGAGAGCTGTTTACAGTACAGTAGCAGTGCTTTCACCAGATAGCATATAGCGGAATTTTGTCTTCAACCTCTCCTGTCCAACAGCAGGGTCAGATATTTACATTAGATCAGAGTGCCATCAAAGCCCAGTAATAGCATTTTGCACTCAATCTTAATCTAGCAGAATTCTGAGCCTCAGCAGTAAAAAAAAGCTGTGGCAGCCTGATACTAATTTAAGCTATATGTTATGATGGAGGTTTATACTTCATTCTTTGTTATGAGGTGGTTGTCATGAAACTGTGACCTAATATGCAAAAAGATATCCAGTCATACTGTGGCTAAACATCAGAAAAGTATACAAATTATAAACTGAGCTTTAATTCAGGATCATTCATATAGACTAGACACACTATAGTTCACTAAGTTCACCACAGAAGTAACTGTTCATGAAGATGTCAGACCAATGTCTGAACAAGTCCTGGTCTTTTTTTTTTTTTTTTTTTTTTTTTTTTAAATCATTTCCCCCCCATCACCCTTATAGGCACCTACGCAAACTTCGTTAGCTGGCACAAACCCAGTTCTCTTTGAAAAGTGTGCCAACACCTCATCACTTGAAATGCAGACCTCAGAGATCATCTTATAGTGCTCAGCTCTGCACAGGTGTCTGAATTGTAAAATATTTACCAGTTGTGAAAGCTTATCATCCCCAAAAGAATCCCAACAACTTCCTATAATACACCAGAATATGCTTTCTGCATTTGCAGTCCTTACAGACATGCTCTCAGTCAAGGGAAATGTTTTAATTTAGAATATATCATGCTTCTTTCACCACAATGTGAAACTCAGAGTCATCCAAAGTGCAACAACATGTGGTTTCTAGGTACAGTAGCATTACCAGAAGGAATGGTAAAGCAGACACATGTAGCTAGGGAGACAGCGGTTATGGATTTTAGAGATATGAATCATGATTTTTGTTTTATTGCTTCTGTGGATTTCTATCATGTGTGCTGTAATGCAAGTATAGTTGAACTCCCTCATTGTTTTCTTCAGTTCTTATAAATCTTATTATCCAGGCATCCAGCTTTCGGTCTGCTTCTCTCTATCTTGATCATACACTCAAAAAGTACACAGCAAAGTAAAGACATGGCAAAGAAAGGGGTTGTTTGCTTTCCTGAAATATGGAGAACGAATTTATGTGCAAGGAAATACAAAAAGACTAGAACACAGTGAAGGGATAAACTAATGATCAGATAGATCAGTCTTTTTCTGACCACAAGAGCTAGGTGATAAATCACCAAAAATTAACACACACTGTTTTGTCACATGTTTTCAGTGAACTTAATAGACTGAAAATTAAGAACCTAGCTAAAGAAATGGCTGCAATTGCCAGATACGTGATAAATAAATTATAAACTACAAACCATTTAAGAGTGTAAATTTCTTCTTTTGGACAGCATATTTGAGAATTTTGCATAGAAAGTTGTTCCTGACTTTCTTCATAAACTTCTGCTGCTGAATCAGAAGGAAATAAGATGCTGTGTAGGTAGGTAAGATGCTGTGCAAGCCAATGGTTCTGAGATAGGAACACTCAGGTTCCTGGACTACATCTCTGCACACCTCCTGGCTGGAGTACGTGCATTGCCATAGCCCTGGCAAAGCAGAGCTAAGCACAAGAAGCAATAGCTTTGCAGAGTAAGACATCAGTATTCTGCTGCTAAGCATCCAACAGTAAGCTCACTCTCTTGTTGGTAGCAGGACACTGCAGTCATTAATGGAAGCACATATCTTAAGCTTAGCATTCTTGTTTTTCCTCACACAGATGTCTTGGGAAGTTACTTTGTGGTTCTTACAAGAAGAAGAACTTATCAAAAGTTTATATTCAACTTTCAACATCAGGAGATGACTCAGAAATCTGATTTACCAATCTACAGACATGTGGAAGTGTTGGTTGTTTCTCACATGCCCCAGACTAATTCAAGTTAATTGGGTACGTGTGGTTAAACTGACATTTGAACTACTACTCACCAAAAAAAAAAAAAAAAAAAAAAAACCCAACCAGTAGAAATTGCAAGGCACATTTACCAGCTTGCAGATGGACAGATTCAGAAAAAGCAATAGAAAGCATTGTACTCTGCACAAACATACAGCATGCAGTCGAGAGACAATCTGAAATGAAACTAAATTAACATCTAATTGTTTGTAAGGGAAAGAATGAAATGAGATGAATGTGAAATTGAGTTAAAAAACATTTGTAGAGAAGACAGATCTCTGACTTACTTAAATCTTTCTGCTTGCAATTGTAACGTGGCTACATGCAGAACCCACACTGATTTATTGATCTTCAATTTACTTGTGATTCTCAGAATTCTATTAACAGTTAACCATTTGTTTTAAAATACTCCAAAGCAACTCACTGCTTGATAATGCTTCTTCTGTGTGAATTAGAAATTTATTTAAGAAATGTGTCAACATCAATTCTTCATATTAAGAAGTGCAGTCTTTCTAACTATGTTTTAATGGAAACACAACATCCTAATCTTTATATTGGGATAAAATTTAATTTATAAGACCCCATATTGGGTAAAAACACTCTCTCTCTTTCCCACACAGATTTGTAAAGTATTAATTTTCAAGCACTGGTAAGATTATCAAAGCCCATCTGGTTTCCACACTGTTACTATTATAGCTAGATGATAAGAATATGTCCCAAACTCAGTAAATCATCATCAACGATTACTCAGTCTTCCACTTACTATTTCAAGTGGAAAACACATTTTTAGTCTACATAGCTATGAGTCTCCTTCAATCATCACTCCTGTAATTTAATTCATGCTATGCAGCATATAAAGGGGAAAGTATTAGGTATCTCATTTTTATATCACAGTTTCAAAATTATTTTACCTGAGCACTTCTCCTCTCCTGCAATATTAAATCAAGTTATCTATTTTATTCAGTACTTGTTTATATATAAACACTAGTTTTAGTGCTCAAATCTTTGACTTCCTTATAAAGTAAAGCTGAAATACAACTCACAGCTACAGAATTCTGCTCTAGACTTTGATAGCACACAACTTTCTTTTTTTCCTTTTAAATATAGCCTATTTTGTCAGCATTTAGAAATCAGAAATTCTTCAAAGTCTACTAGTATTCTCCAGTCAGAAGTACTGGAGACTTGCTTCAAGTAGTTTTGCAGAGCCTGGCCACCTTCTAAAGTAAGCAGCTCTGAAACTGGCACAGAAAGTACCCAACAACAGCTTCTAGGATTGCTTTTAAAACGCTAGTCTACTGATTGCAGTATACAAGACATTGGAGATTTTTAGGTATATCTTTGTTTTGTTTCATCACTTAACAAGAAGAATTAAGAATATATTATTAATTTAAAAAAAAAAAAAAGAAAAAAGAAATTCAGAAAACCTCAATTAATTGTAAGCACCGTAAGAATTTGTGTCTGCTTTCTGTATGTGGAAGAAAAACAGGACTTCATGTCTAAAGAAGGAAGCTAACAGCTATGCTTCCTACAACAGTGTAGTTCACTTTTAAGTACTTATTATCCAAACCAATAGAAAGCAAACAGAGGAGGAGGGAAAACATGACAGATAGTTGTAATTATTCAGTAGTAAAACTCAACTTAATAAGCATCTTCTGAAGCTTCAGCCTTTGAACATGAAACATAGCACTTGCCAGCCATTACCTAGCACAGATCAGAAAAAAGTCAAGAAGAGTACTTAGGAAGCAGCTTCTGTGACTTCCTGACTCTTGCAGATGAGGAAGGTTACCCAGTAAGCCTTAAGGAACTTTCTCCCAACTCACTGGCCTGTTACAAATTGCATCAGCTGCGATAAGCTCCAGCACGACTACTTGGCAGTACAAGTTGCCAGGCAGTACCAGCGATGCAGAAATAACCCTTCTCTTCTCAATTCTCCTTGATACCTACAGCTCACTGGAGTGTACATCCCAGACAAAAAAAAAAAAAAAAAAAAAAAAAAAAAGAAAAGAATTATCAGTTGCCTGCTTAGCCAGTCTTTGTGACAGCTTTCTAATGGACAAGCAACACAAAATGAACTCAGAAGGGGCAAGCACACAGTTCCCTTCCCACTCAAACAGAACAGACCCAAATCAGTAATCACAAAAACCCTCAGGTTCAGATGGTGGCTGATCATGGCTTTAAGCGAAAGCAGGTGTTAGAATTGTTGGGGTGAGATGAAAGGAGGAGACCATCACACACCTTCATTTGAAGAACAGAAGGTGCATGTGAGGCAGAGGCCAAGTTGGATTAGCCTCTCAAAATGAGTCTCAAAAATACGAATAGAGAATATAAATATGGATGAGTAATATAGGGATTTTCTTCTGTCAGTCATACAGGCAGTAAAACACAGCCCCCTTGTCAGCTGGGAAGACAACCAAATTCCTTAGTGTGACAGAAGTCATTCTGGGGCAATCTACTTGCACTGTTTGCAGTAACACAGAACACTGTTGCATCCAGTTACGCTATTTCAGTGAAAAAGAATAGTCCTTGTTCACAGTGAGCTCAGCCGACATTATTATTATTATTATGCAGATTCACATTCTGCGTCATGGCAACAGGGAATTTAATATTATATTGCTGCCTTTTTCCAATGAACTGATTCACTGCTTTGATAGAAGCACTAATTATACCTTTGACAGAACTGCAATTAAATTAACAAGATCATAATTTACCATTGACCAATATCAAGCAGTTTACTTCAGAGAACTGACAATTAGTTCATTTTCCAAAAAACGCCTCCTGAGACATCATTTGCAAGTTCAAATGTTAATCTAATTGAAGCACAGACAGTCTTATGATTGCCTATCCAAATGTTAAGTCATGTCTTATGTCACCACTGCCCTCTGGACATCTTGGCATCTTCACTGTTTACCTTTAAGCAGAGAAAAGAGGATAGAACTATGAGCTGTCAATGAGCTCTATCAATATCATCCATTTAGAAAAATCAAAAACTACACCCGCTTACATATTCAGCTCCTGGTGTGTTTTACCATAAGACTCTGCAAGAATTATGGGGAAATTAATACATTTTTGTTCATCAAAGACTACACAGCAACTTGCAGGGTCTATTTATTATGTTTGGTATTTATTTTGACTTTAACTGAATTGAAAGGATACTGATCTATTTTTATTTTTTTTAATAATACTCAAATACTTACAGGGCAGAATTTTTCAGGAGTTAAAAAAAATATCTATGTCAGAATAGTGGGTTTTACTGTTCACTTGGGGTTTCACGTTTGTTTATTGTTTTTTTTTGTTTGTTTGTTTTTGTATTTTTGTCCATTTATAAGCTTCCTGGGGAGACTCTGAAGCCATCTTTCCTACAAGATAATTATCTAAAAATTCAATCAATACTCAGATTTATATTTCCTGTTTAGATAGTTTTTCCATTTTTTAACTGAGCCCTTTATATTTTGAACTGTTTAAATAATCACTTTTTTTTTAAACCCAGAATAAGTAGGCTTGGAGTATTAAAACACCTGTTCCCTACAGTGACCCAAAATGATCCTGACAGTGCTGGCAAAGTGTTCTGCCATGAATGAGAAACAGCACTGCCCTGAACCAGGCAGACAACATCTACCTCCATAACATCTTACATCTACCTAAACGTGCTATGTAATTCAGTAATGAGTGCACTCTGAAGTTACATCTGACCCACGAGGCCTGGAAGAATTAGATTTAATTTGTGAACTCTATGGAAAAAGCAGAAGTGAAAAAACAGTTCTCTCAGAAAACCTTTGCAGGGATGTCAACTGGATCAACTGACATGGAACACAAACTAGGACCTATTCATGACTTTAAGCATATATCTATGTATCTATTTATAGAAACACAAACAGGTTAGAACCAATTTAATACAGAACTAGGAGTTTTTAGAGAAGCTACTCAAGGCTCTGAATTTCTGATTTCACCCTCCCCTGAATATTTCTGGGTGGAAGAGAAGAAAGCAAACATACAACAACAACAACAAAACATTACATTCTTCTCAAAATTTTCCAGCAAAGATCAAACTCTAAATGCTAATGGAGGAGGCTGTATCTAAACCATAGATCCCAAACCATTTAACTTTCACTCCGATTTGCCTACACACAAACGGTATTTGAATTTGCATTACTGAGAGCACTCATTCTTAAAACACATTTCTTTTGCACGTTACTTTCTGTTACCCTTCTCCTGTCTTCTCAGTGAGCACAAACCCTTCTTCTCTGTTCCTCTCCCCTAATTTAAAAACTAATATGAGCAAGCAATTATGTCCCATAATTAGAGTATGGGTGTGAATCTTTGGACAGCAACCTCAGAAACGCAACTAAATGAAAAGCAACAGCATTCACAAGCACCATCTACCTCTAATCAACTCAATGTTTCATTGGTTCCCCCATGAACTTGTTCTCCTTTTCGGATCTCACAGCCACCAGGTCTCAGTAATTTTCCTCCCTCTACCCCTCCTCCTCCATCTTATTTTGCTGTAGGGGTGGACAAGAGAAGGGGGAACCTGGCAGAATTAAAAGCTTAAAGAAAGCCAATCCCTAAGATGAAGCAGCAGCTGAAAAGGTACTTCTCCTCTCTGCTTCTCCCTAGAAATCATGCAGCACCCAATTTCCTTGAGTCTTTGAAGCAAGGCTAAATACAGTTTGTCTCCCATTCAGATCAAAAACCCTAAACTAATTTGATTTTACTCTTAACTACAGGTTCTAGTATTTTAAACAATATCTTTAGTTCTAGAGCAAATAACACGATACAACTAAACAGACGTAGTCAACAGGGGGGGAAAAAAAAAAAAGAAAAAAAAAAAGGATGAGTTCTAGAGGTCTGGTTATGCATCCTAGGGGATTTCTGTTTATAAAAGCAGCTGTCAAATTGTATTTCCCTCACCTAAAGGAAGCACAAGTGTGTTCCTTAACGTTCCTTATCTATTTACTATGGTCAGCTTAAGGGCACATATCCCAGAAGAACCATTTAGAGCATCAAATTTGAACTCCAGAGAGGCTGAGGACAGTCCATAGAAGCGTTCATTTCTCGCTTACGCTATTAAATATTAATGATGAAATAAAAATATTACACCAGTTCACAGGGATTGTCAAGCTTCACCGAGAAGAGAAAAACTAAATCATTGTCACATTAATGCAACAGAAACTATTCAGTCATGGCAAATAAGAGGCACAGTAACTTTACATTAGTACAATCTTTATAAGTTGAAAAATCCATTTCAAATAAAGCGAAGTAACTTGACATCCTAGTCTGGACACAGCAACAAAGTTACAACTGCTACAAAAGCCTTTTGACTGTGGGCAGTCTCACTGCAAAGACAGCTACAACAAAGCCCCTGGCCCACAGTCCACAGGAACGTATTTAGAATCTCCAGCATCCATAACGCTCCAAAAATGCTAAGCATTTTGAGCCATCTAGAAGCCAAGAGGACACAAGTCACTTGTAAAAGTCACTTGCAAACAGCCGGTGATTCAGAGTATAGTTTGGTAGCTCCGGCTCTATGTCTGCTGATACAAATCAAGAGAGCAGCCAGCTCAAGTCTCAGTTATTTGTAGACAAGAACTGATAACTTGTTCTGCTTGAGGTGCCTCTGAAATCAGCTGTTTACAAAGAAAAGTCGATCTGAAACCCATTGGTTCTTTCTAGGAAATCCTTTCACTAACATTGTATCAGGTCATGGCCTCACAATACTAAGTGCAACTCATCAGTATCAAAATCTGATACAAAACAAACTAGTACACATAGGAACAAAGGTTACCTCAACAGAAGCATATATCTCTGCGTGGCTGAAGCCTGAGCATTCCTGTCATGAGTTTTGCAATCATTTAGGTGACTGGTATTTTTATCTTCTCTTGGTATGAACAGTGTGCTACTTTTTCTTTTATCTGACACATCAGCATTGAAAACTAATAAATACATCTTCAAAACTGAGACAATTTCTTCTATTTCCTTGGAACCAGAATCCTGCCTGCTAATGGTTTATTTCAGAGGCCATCATCTAAATGAGGTCTGGCAAAATTATTGTCACAAATAAATCAGCAACATGAGGTGGAGAGTCTCTTTTCTTACTTGTTCTCTTCACCTATTATAGTGCGTTCATTCTCTGTACATGTTCATGATCTAATCACATCAGATAGTTAAAATACTTGTTGGCAAAATATTTTGACCATTAATTGGATTCATCGCCACCTGTGGCTGGTAAAATGGTGGTCCTTCAATAACAGGAAGAGAGAACCTGTGAACCAACAGCAGTTATTGCAATTCCCCAAATACCACCGTAGAAACAAAGCAGTTTTCAAAAACAGTCACTATCAGCCTAGCACTTGATCAACGATTCAGGAAATGAGTATTCAAAAGCACTTCTTTGAGCTACTTCTGATCTTGCACTTCAAAAAAATTACAGGAAAGGGAAGGCAGAGGCCTTAGTTGAAAGCACAGGTATGTGCCATAACAAAGACTTACACGACCTTATCTGCTCTGTGCGTGTGCCAGTGCAAAATAATTAGAAGTACACAAAAATGAGAAGCTCATCTACAAAGTTCAGTATTCTTCAGAAAATGCTGATTTATGTTTATAAATCTTTTTGATTGCATCAAGGGATAACTGCAAGAACAGAAACAATCAAGAGGAATGGGAGGCTGCATTTCTCTGTTTCTATTCACCTTCTGCTCCAATTCGTCAGCATGTCCAGCACAGAACTGCATGCTCCCCCAGGAAGCTGGAGCTGACCTTTGTAGCACTCTCTAAAAAGGCTCACTGGAGTGAACACAGCATTTGTTACAGTGACACAGCACCCTGCAAGAATTGAGGCATCATACTCAAAACTGAGCATTAAAGCACTGCCTTTACTCAACAACTTTCCCAGCCAACTCAAGTCATTGGGATTTGAAAGTATCACCAAACTGAAAGTTCTATTCTAAAGCATTGAGAACTTGGTGTGTTTTTTTGGTTTTGTTTTTCAATTGTCTTGGTTTGTGCTTTTGCTTTTTTTTTTTTTTTCCTCCCCTCTCTTTGGAGGGGATTGTTGGCCTTTTTGTAGCAGTTTCATTTTGCTTTCATTTTAAATGTCTTGAAATAGGCAAGTTCTCTGAGATTTAGTGTTTTTAGCTGAACTGCATATGAGACAGTACAAGCAATTCAAAGATACATTCTGTTCAAATGTTAAATAGATTTCAGTAAGTAAAAAAAAGGCATGGGATGCCTGGGAGGCTCATTTGGCAATGAAGCATGGTATCACTCAGTAAAATGCATCCTTTCAATTAAAATTTTATCTACTGGAGGTTTATTTGAATTACACTAAACAATTTTAAAACCTACAATTCAGTGATGTGTCAGAAAATGCACGCTTTGTTATTTGGGAGAATTTCTGCAAGCCATTAAAACCACTGGTCTGAATGCTTCCTTCCATTGCCTGCAATAAATGTGAAGCAAAGTCACTGCAGCCAAGGGAGTCACCCCGCTTCTGTACTGCTGAAAGTGAGATCAAGATTTAACTCATCATTTGTCATTATCAAAGAAAAGGACCCACACTTTTTCAAAATAATAAAGTGTCAACAACAGTGCTCCAGAACACATCTATTTTTATTTTAAATAGTTTATCTGTGGCTGAAGAGCATGAGGAAAATTAAGCTTCATCAAAAATCCTATTCATGCTTTCCAAACTGGAATGAATAGTCTGTCATTTTACTTATGCAGCTCTTTCAATTCTTTGCTTATGGAACAGTGGTTTTCTGATTTGTTTCTTCTAGTGTGAGCTACTGATTGTGTGCTGCAGTTAAAGCCTCTTCATCTCAAAGAAAAGTTATTACCAATGCATTGTGGGATGCCAGATCTACTGTTGAGTGTCCAGTAGCTTTAGCAGTTCATCAGACTGAAACTAGGAACACACAGCAGGTGGGACATCTGCTTGGAAAGCTACAATAGCATCAGTCAAAGACATACACACAAATTATAATAATGACTCATTATAAACTCTTTGTGCCTCTAGAAGAACACACATGTCACAGCTTGCCATCTTGTTATCATCAAGAAAATGAAAATGCTGCTTACAAATGGATGAAATGTATGTTCATGTAAACATACATATATTTAGGAGAGGAAGAAAGTGACAATTAAACTACATCAAAGTAGGAGGCAAAACACACAATACTGATGAAGGAGAAAAGGCTCCTGAAACTGTGCACAAAGCTCTTTCTAAACAGCTGAGAAAAAGCAACTCTTCACATTATCGTATGAGATAATTCAATCTGAACATAGAAATCCACTAATTCTTAAGGGAGAGGTAGTTAGGAATGTACCATAAAATTATCACACAAAAACTATGGAGCCTTTGGCATCTTATTTTTTCCACCTTATGAGTAAGAGTTTGCACTCTCCAGAGATTCTTTCCTTTGCCCAAAGCTCTCTCTGCATGTCATGCTAAGTTCTAAATTTAAGTTCACATTACCTGTTTCCATTCTCCCCTTGCCACAATTGATATGCTGCAGAGGTGAGAGAGATGAGCCATCTTTCAAAACTAGAAGCACAGAATATCAAACAACTTTATAGGAGATCTGCTTTGAAAGTAGTGTCCTCTATCTTTTTATGTTGACCCATGACATCAGAAGTTTATGTTGGTGGTATGGTAGTAGAGGTTGAGCCTTCCTGCCAACATCCCATTTTATTGCCATGTGACAGATGGCAGCAAAGGGGCAGTCTGACAAATTGGCACCTGACATGGAAGCATGTATGAAGCAAAGGGGTATCAATGAATTCTTCCATGTGGAAAAAATTGCACCCATGGACATCCACTGATGCACGCTGACTGTTTATGGAGACCGGTGGATGCGAGTACAGTGAGGCAGAGCTTGGTGCATTTTAGCAGTGACAGTCATATCAAAGAGAAGCTGCCTTGTGGACAACCATGCACATCTGCCACACCACAAAATAAAGAGTATCTTGATCATCTCATGCATTCAAGCCAGAGGATTATGATAAGCTAATTTCAATGCCATCATTGGAATACTGTAAAGCTTTTGCTAGATGGGTCCGAAGTATGCTCACAGGAAGATAAAGAACAGCCCATGCCATGGATTTACTGAACCAATACAAGGCTGAAGGTGAGTTTCCCAGATCACATCATTACCGGTGATGGGATGTGGTGTGACCACTACAAGCCAGGGTCAAAACTGCAGTCCATGGAGTGCTGACATGTGAACTCCCCATTGAAGAAAAAGCTCAAGATGCAACCCTCAGCAGGTTAAGTGAAATATGCTGTCTTTTGAGATAGAAAAGGGGCGATCCTTCCGGGTTTCCTGAAACCTGGACAAACTATCTATTCAGACTGCATCATGACACTGACAAAGCGGAAGGCTTGAACTTCCTGAGTCAGGCCAGAGGAGAAGATATTTCTTTATCAACACAGTAATACCTGATCCCATACCAGTTTGAAGACAGCACACTGTCAATCTTGGCTGGACTGTCCTACCACACCTACCACATAGTCCAGATTTGACACCTCCTGACTTCAACCTTTTTGGGCTAGTGAAAGATGGACAACATGGGTAACAATTTCCTAGCACTGGTATCATCATGGCAGCTGTGTAACAGCATGTCACCTCAACTGGTACAGATTTTTACCATCAATACACTTAGGCTCTTGGTCGTTGCCGGCAAAAACGCACTGCTAATCGTGAGGACTGTTGAAAACCAGTGTCTTGTAGATGAGAATTTGCTCTATTAGTGTTACTGTACTCTTTGTATCTGTTTTAGCTCCTAAAGAAATAAATAAGGGGCAGAATCCTTTCAGAAAGGATTCATCATGAAATCACAACTTTAATAAACACTTAAATTCTGGAAAGTTTAATATTTAATAAAAAGTCAAAAGGAATCTTTATTGTCTGGAAAGTCATAAGGTAGAGAGAAAAATAATTCTACCTTGTTCCTCTCTCGATGTCTGAGCTAAGTCCAAGAATACAGGATGACACGAAAAGTCAAGACCACTTAGAAAAGTTTCTGGCAAGAATATATCCTGTCTTTAGTCAGGTCCCTCAACTCTGAATTCAGTGAATGTGAAGTGTTAACAATGTCCTGGAGAGTTATCCAAAGTGTGCACTTCACCAGGGAATACAGCTCTGCAGTAAACTGATTTTTCAGACATACCAAACAATGGAAATGAACAAAAAATGATGAACTTAAAATGATCTTCTTTGAGGCAGCTTCTACAAAACACCAAGTTTCGAAAGTATTATCCTTTAAGGCACTATTTACAAAGCAGAACATTTTAGCAGCAGTCTATCTTCCCTAAGCCCGTTGCCAAGAAAGTAGTGTCAAAGTGATCACCATCTCAGCTGCAGAAATCCTGTTAACAATAGAAAACTTTACAACAATAGAGACACAAACAAATAACCTTGATTGCTCTAGCACTTTACAGCATTACTGACAAGTAATGCACAAAATGCCTCTTTCTGAAATTACCCTTTACAGATGTGATTGTGATGATCTTGGAAGAAAAGACAATTTCACACTTAATAACAACAGCAAGCACTAGGAAAGAAGTCACTAATGCATATTAAACAGAAATATAATGCTTTTTTTTTTTTTTTTTTTTTTTTTTAAATACTGACTACTGAGTAGCTGAGACAAGTTAAATCGACATTCTGAGAATAGCTTCCATTTAGCTAGGGTCATGGTAACATACTTCAGCATCCTAGTGAAGGCCATTTACTAGCATACAGAATAAGCCACTGTTTTCAGCTTCCACAGCCACTTTGTGCTCTGTGAGAAGTGCTTCTCCCCAGCTGGGTTTTCTGAATGCTATCATGAACACAGCCAGTACAGCAAAATCACAGTGCACACAATGTTAAACCCACTGTCACCTCAAGGGTGACTTCTGGCAAATACTCCCTTTCATATTAATCCAACTTTTCCTTCAAACAAAATTGTGATCTATTTGTCCACTGGCTTTTCCCAGCTAAATTCTTCTGAATAACTCTGCATCAAATAAGAACTGACACCAAGCAGACATCAAATGTGATCGGGTTCTCCGGACTGTTTAACTATTGAGCAGCTGGCACAGCAGAGGAATTGCATGAATTTCCCATTCTTTCTTAAACAAGACACTGGCAAGAGAACTTAGGGAGATAAAAATATTGAAAATAGGAAGGGAGGAATGCCATTGTTTTCCAAAGGAGGAATGCAATGTTTCTTAAGATAGTTTATGTGAACTAAGAAATTAGACACCTGAAAATGAATGCTTGAATATGAGGCAATAAAAAAGAATACAAAAAGTTTCAAGATCTGTAGATGTCTATGCTAGGGTAGGCTTAGATTAGCTATCAAGAAAAAACTCTTAAAGGAGATGTAGTCAAGCACTGGAAAGGGGAGCCCAGAGAAGTAGTGGAATCCCCATTCCTGGCAGTATTTAAGAGATTGTGCACATGTGGTACTAAAGGACATGGCTTGGTGATCAAACTCAGTAGGTCAGGATGAAGCCACCTTGAGTATCTGTACCTGGCAGCAGGCACTGAGGCTGGTCCCATATTAAGTCTGTGGAGTGGAGCAACAGGTGATGGTATCCATCCAGTGTCTGTCCTGCAAATCCTGTTTGCTGCAGTCTAGGCCAAGGGACAGAATGCCCATTGGCATCCATTGGGACTGGCCTAGAGCACTGCTTTCAGCTAACCTTCCTTTCAGAGAAAGCTGGCTTGCTTGATCTGAGACCCCTCAGGTACACAAATCAAAACACATCAAGCAAAAATTGCCAACAATTTGCTTCCAGTCTAAATTGACACAACAGCACAGTCACATGCTGACATAACTATATTTGAAAAAACTAGCTGTCACTCACAGAAAATGTGATTTGATCCCATAGCATTCACTATAAATAACAAAGAACCTTGAACCCAGTTATTTGAGAAAAGGCCTGTAAAATTTCTTAGAAACATTATCTTGAAACAACTGAAAATTCTTCAATGTCTGTAACTTGGAGGTAGTCTAACCCCTTGCCTCCTCTTTCAGTTTTTTCATTTAGTTCCCAGGAGCTCAGGCTGAAAGTCAGGTGCCCACATCTCCCTAAAGACAGGGAATGCTTTTATTTAATGGAAACACTTTCTTTGGTTTATTACAAAAGTTTAGACCACAGATGATCCAGTCTTCTTTCTCATGCCTCCCAAAAAGCACTGTAGCAGTCCATGATACTCAGACATGTGTAGGATTAATTTGAGATATTAGTAATTGCTTTCCACCTTAATCTCACTACATTTAAGAGAAAAGGATAGCATTTTTTTTCTTGGCAGCGTATTTAACTATTTCTGCTCCTAGCATGACCAATAAAAATAGGAACCTGACCTTGAGAAGCTGAGTCAGAGGTTGACTAACTCCCAAGCCACAGTTCTTTTCTTATCATCCTTGCTTTTAGTAGGTAATCTGATGCAGGAAACAATTATTGTTACTGAAAGTAATACCATTTCTTGGAGGAAATAAGAACTTTACCAAAACTCAAATGATATGTTTTGCTCTTATGCAAATATGCCTAGTAATAAAACAAGGAAAGATAACAAAATCAGTGGCAAGAGATCAACAAAATCGTAACATCAAGAAGTTTCCATGACACATCTGCTGTTTTTCAAATGAAACAATCTCTTCATTGCAAGTGCTCTTTCCTGAAATCCAAGTTTCCCTTCTAATGCTGACCACTTCTGGCATTTCTAAAGCCTTGTTCCTTTCCTTTCTTCTGGCTTTTCTTTGTTTTTCGTTTGTTTTTTAAATGAGTATTTCCATAGCCTAGAACACAAAGCACTAAAATCTTTGAAAAGTCCAGTACCAGTTTCCTCAAGGCATTAAAAAAAAATGCTGTACTTACAGCAGTAGTTAATGCAGTCACAATCAAAATCAAATTATGTTCAGTAAGTAGTGTAATTCCACAGGCTATAAAACTAGATACATATGCCAGCTCCCTCAAGTGAGCCTTGTGTATTTTCTTTATTCTTCTTCTTTATTTTACTTATTCTACCTTGTATTCAGCTTTCAGATAGCACGCTCCCTGTTGGTTTCCAGCAGCCATCAACAATAATATGAAATTTCTGCGATGCTGACATTTATTAACAAATCCAGTTCAAATGATTTTATCCTGAAAATTTGGCCACAAGAATATTCCCTCCTGGGATAGTAACAATTAATACTTTGCTATCTCAAAGTCAAAGGATTTCAAAGTTAACTACGTTCCTTGCTGCCAAAAAATAATTTCAACAATTTTATGAGGACAGCACCATGTATAACTTCATATAACCTATATAAACTATTCCTGTCTGTTATTCTTGTAATTTTGTTTCTATTGCAGTATCATTTCATTTTCTCAATAGAAAATTAAGCATTTTATATCTTTTTATTTTTTCAGTAACATAAGAATAGTCATTATTTGGGTTTATTTACAAGTATATGTACAAATGTGCATAGTAAATGTACATAGCAAATTTAAAAGAACTCTGTGAACAGCTTTGAAGCAACACGATCTAAACACCTGGATTAATTTTAATGTTTTCCTGAAAAGATTTGCCTTTTTTTTTTTTTTTTAATTGATTCAGTGGGGTTACTAGAGACACACTTCATAGATATCAGTACCAAAGTAGTGCCCATGAATTGTAGAGCAGTCACACAGGGTCTCAGTGACAAAAAAAACAGCCAAATCAGTTAGAAGTAGATAGCAGTTCTGCTGACACATTGGACAGCAATTTCACTGGTTTAGTGGTTTAGCTAAAGAGGAGTGGAAAAAGGCAAAAGGATCTATAATAAAACAAAAGTTAACTGATTATGGTTGAACACATCACTAATTCAACTAGAGGAAGCAGCTAACTAAGCCTTGCATTCTACACCAAGTACAACAGAGCATAGACCACATGGTCTCTAAATCCTAAAACCTCCTACTTGCATTTTATCTTCTTAGTGAGTAATACAAGAAGCAGGCTATCAGACTACTGTCTTGACTGAGATATTTGTGTTTCAAGTAGTAATATTAATTAACAGCTGAGAGTAGAGGAGATAGACCATTGTTATCACTCCATGTGGTAACCAAGGAATTAGAAGATAAGCTCTCAGTGGATTAACAGAAAGTGAAAAGAATGGCTGCAAGGTCTTCCTTTGTATTTTTTCAAGCCATGCTGGAAACTGGAATGAGTTGTCAAGTTATCATTAGAAAAAATAATCATTCAAAGCCCATCATAAAAGACTTGTTGCATTACAAGAAACTTGCTACTTCCAAAAAAGTTAAATTGGTTAAAAATGAACATTCTTTTTCAAATGGTGATTTAAAAGCTCCTGATTAAAAAACTACTGATTAGAAAAACAGTCTTAAAATATGATGCTATTTTGTAAACATCTGAAAAGAATATAAAATTCAGCAGAATTTCCATTGAATTCCCCATTAGAATTACAAAGAATCCAAAAAGAGCTGATCGTTGCTAGTGTAAGTGAACAATATCAAGCTCAAAAATAAAAACACATCCTAGAAATCCAATTTTAAAACTGCAATGAATGCCTTGCTAAAGATTCAATTTCAATTCTTTTCAGCTTCTCTAGAAGAGCTGCTATAGGTTGTACAACAGTAATAGTCAGCATGGCATTTTCAAATAAAAAGTTCTATTGAAAAAATTTGAAGTAATGCTACATTGAATGCAACTTGCAGACTAGACAAAAAAAACCGAAGTCTAATCTGAACAGTACAAATGAACTAGATAAAGAAAATCATAGAATCATAGAATATCCCAAGTTGGAAGGGACCTGTAAGAATCATTAAGTCCAAACCTCCACCTCCACACAGCACCAAGCAAAAGTCAAAATCTCTTTTTGAATTTTGAGAACATTGTCCAAACACTTCTTGAACTCTGGCAGGACTGGGACTATGACCACTGCCCTGGGCAGCCTTTCCATATCCATTGTCCTCTGGTAATATAGGTTTTCCTAACGCACTAACTGACCCTCCCTTGATGCATCTCCATGTTGTCCATAGCCCTCCTTTGAATACTCTCTGATAGGTTTGTCTCCTCATATTGCATCATCCAAACCTGCATACAGTGCTTAGAGTGAAGCCACACAGCACAGACAGTGACAGTCCCTACACACAGACACCTGTGGCACAGGTATACCATATTACACCCAAATACTTGGCTAACTTATACTGAAAGGCAATGGACATAGCCATTTTCCAGAGAAAAATTTCAGTTTCTCACATTTGGTTTCTGAACAGATAGTACCTAAACTACTGGTTTTCCCCTCACACAATGAATGCAAGTTGTTTAGGATCCCAAAGAAAACCTTTCCATAATCATAACTTCTTTATATGCTGCTGAATCATGCAATGATTCAGTTTCATTACTATTTTCCACAGACAAATGTATTGTGCCTTCTTTTAACATCTCATTTTAGTATTACTGGGTGCAACATTTTCAGCAAATGTTAGCCCCATCCTTCTGAAGTAATTGCCCTCAGTAAATGCTTCTGAGTCATCAACTTAGGGTTTGTTTTGTGCAATTATCCAATAATCTCACACAATGTATTCTTCCCCATTTTCCACAAGATTCATTTAACTCTATCAGCTAGATGCTCAAATCAGATACACATAAGCATTTGCTCTCAGTTAATTGCCTGGGCTTCTTTTTACAAACTATGGAAAAATAAAGACCAGCCCCTCTCCCCAAGGATGATTCAGTCCATCTTGAGCTCACTCATTTCAGCAGAGGGTGATTCATCTCCTCTCTTTCTCTTCCTGACTAGAACTACTATTAAGGAGCTGAAGTCGGATGAGATGAAACTCATTACTAATACCGTACAGTTATGTCTGCAGCATCAGCTAGCATGGTTCAACAGGAGCATATCTGGTGCAGAACACTTCGTGCTACGAAACAGTACACATTCACACTAGAAACAGTAGAGAGAAGCAGCAGTATTTTCAGACTTGTTCCAGTTTGTGCCTGTGGGCTGAAAGTCCATTAGCAGCAAGAGCTTATTTAGGTTTCCTACTGCAACTTGCCTGATTGTTTCGTTTTTATCATGATTTTCCACGGCCCAAAAACACTGCACAATAAAAACCAAAATTGGTAAACCCAGGAGGTTCAATTTAAAAGCATGTTCTTAGTCCAAACTGAATCGCTAATGTAGATGTATTATGTTAGTATTTGTGTACTTCACAACACAGCTGATGGCTTGTTGGCACGTTCAGTTAGCACTCTGCCATCCAGGCAAATACAATCCCTACTGACATTGACCCCTCTTACATCTGCTGGAGTGTCTATCATAAATGTAAGTGCAGTGTTTCAAATGGAGTCCCAGAACAAGCTGCACCACCAGCTCTGTTAACCCTGCTGGAAGGGCTCTGCCTGATACTGGCGTGGTTATTCCTGACATCTTCATGGTTACATACAGCTATCTCTCTCTTTCACTCCATAGTTGACTGATGTAAGAGACAAACAGCATGACACAACAATATAACTGAGGATGAATTGAAAAACTGTTGGTATTGAAGAGTGAAGGATTCCAGCACTCCCATTTTCTCAAACACATAATTCTTCCCTTTGACCTTAATGAGTTTCACTCACAATTCAGGTTTTAAAAGCCTCTGATGAATCTAGGGGCAAAACATTTTCGTTTTCAATAAGAAATCAGGCCAAACACAGCATGAGGCAAACTAAATTGAAAACTACTCCCTGGGAACAAAGTGAAGACTAATAACAGATGTTGAATCACCTGATGCTGGGTCTCACTAGCAAATGTCACTGCTAAATCAGGCATCCTTTGTTACCTTAGGAAAGACATTGCATGGAAAATTTAAATCCCACAAAGAGCACCATTGATTTTAGAAGAGGAGATGAAGGCCTGCTAATATGAAGCAGCAACAATGCAACTTCGCAAATATTTAGTGGTCTGAACTACTTGTCTTGAGTACTTTCAGTAGTGTGAACACCCAAAAGTCATTCTGCTCTGTCGTTCACATCTGCACATTTCATTTACGGTCTTCTACTTCCCACAATAAGGTAGTAGCATTTGAATAGAGTTTTGCACATGGAGCACTGTCACTAAAATGGTCCCAAATGCTATAAATCTGAAGTTTGCAGCACAATTTTAAGCACTGATGTGATTCAGCAGAGATAAAGCAGTAATTCAAAAAATGTTTTAGCTGAAACAAAGACAAAGTTGATGTTCATCTCTCCCCTTCCCCCCTTCTCCCACATAACTAGAACAAGCTAGCCAAGGGCATATAGGGCTATATAGGGTATATAGCCTATATAGAGAGGAAAGATCTCTCTATTCAGCCCCTCTTTGTCACCCCACCCTTTCAAAACCTTCCTCTAACCATCTGCACAAAGCAGGAGAGAGCAGAATTAGAAATTGTTCACAGATCTGAGCTCTCAGTTGAATTCACCATGTGCAGAATTCACCAGCCATTAGGCCTCGCCACCTTCACATCCAGCAGATTTCTACTCCTACATCATCTCTCACACCTGAAAGTCAGAAGAGGTAATGACTTTAGTAAAGCTACACTTTTACATACAAATATATATGGTCTCTTGTCAACTTATTCCCTCATTGTGCTGCTTACGAGTTACACTACCTTCTACTTTCAGTAGTAGTATATCAGTCTCAAAGATAAGAACATTAGTACAAATTACACATCCACATGATGCTAAAGCCATGCCAGCAAGAGTGTCTTGAAGGTGAGCTGGGTTAAAGCAAGGTAGATACAGCAACAAGCTCTGGAAAAAGGCTGAAACACCTTTCTTGGAAGCTCACTGAGTTCTTGGCAGTTCCCCCACGCTACTAAATTCTTATCAAGCCAGCTGATTTAAAGCTAATTTGTGTATGCAGTCCCTGTGCAGTCACAGTAGCAGCTACACTGGAGCAGATAAACCCTAAGTAAGTTCTGTCTTTTCTGGTCCAATTCCCCCCACTTTGAATTTTGTCACTACATAACCAATTAAAATGACTATAAAATATACAGTTCTACCTGAAAGCATTTCTTATAAAACTAAGCATATACACACACAACTCACATGAAACAAGCTGTAAATACATATTGCAAAGATTCAAGAGAAGCCAAAATTAAAGCAAAAGCTCCAATTCAGATCTCAGAGATCCAACAAGCCTGATCCTAAGCCTTCATATGATGCTAGCTATTATTCTCAATTCACATGAACGTGATAATGAACAGATGCAGGCCCAAAATAAATGAATAATAAAAAATTTCCTATTTAACAGTACTAGAACTATCAAGATTGAAACCTTAAAACAGTCCTGAGAAAAACTGGCCAGAGTTTGTACATTGTATGCTAAACTTTGCCCTAAATTCTAAACTTAAAGCTTTATAGATGTTACAGAAATTTTTAGTTCAAAATTATTTGGTGTTGCTGTCAGCTCTGTCAGACTACCGCATTTTTCTCTTCACGTTCAAAATAGAAATGCTGACAGTTGCACCTCATTCAACAAAATTCAGTGAATTACTACAGCAAGAGAATATATTGAGATATGAAACGCATCAATTCATGTCAATTTATACCAAAATATTGTAGAAGGACATTTTTCATCACCAGAACACCACACTAGAGCTTTTGGCACTTTACTTAGTTCTAGTTTTACTGACTGCCATGCTGTATTCCGGAAGACTTTCTTGCCTTATATCAAGGCAAAAATGAAACAACAAAAAATGTGACAAGTTCAGTGCACTCATGCCACTTCATACTTCCCACAAAGATACAAAATCATTCTTGGTGAATATCAGAAATTTCAGTTAACAGCTCAGCTGAACATTGTCCTTTGTCTGGAGCGAGAGTAATAAGACATTACACATTTTTGTGCTCAGTAAGTTATTCATCAGTTCTCTACAGCTGTTATTTCCAGCATCTTGGTTTCTGGGATTCAATACCATGAATTTTTCCACATAAGGAACACTCAGCTCCTGCTGACATTTTAAATACCGTGAACAAATTTCAAGTAAAAAAAAAATACACATGAAAGACTCATGAAGTGCACGTGATCATTCCTCCTGTCATAGGTAACAGTTGCCTAATACTATACACTACAAATTATTCTCTCATGATATGTATACTGATTAAAGTTTATCCCCAGCTAGCAGCCCAGGCTTAAACCCAGGTTCTGAGATATTTTTCCCTAAACAGAGCAAAGTAGAATAGTGAATATAGGATTTTCTGAAGTTTAGAGTCCTTCTTTAGACTCAGGTCTGGAAGCCACGACTTATTGTAAAATAACAAAGAATAAATTAAGGTCTAGAAATACAGCATGGAATTCAATACAGTCTGGGAAGACCCATTTTTCAGTTGGAGGCTGTAATTTAGTTCTCAGTAGAACCAAATATCACCAACCATCAACAAATTCCATTCTGCAACCTGTGTAAAGGCTGAAATGTCTATCTGTAAACTACATCGAAGAGCATTGGCAACACCTATCTCCTGTCACCTTTCCTCCTGGTTTATTTGCAAGGTTGCTTCTTGGATCTGAATCAAAGACTGTACAAAGAATTTCTTGAATACTGAAACTTCACACACCAGTCAGAAATGCTTCAACTTTTGTTAAAAGTTTTTGATTTTACGTCAAAAATTGATGCACGTCACAAGTGATTAGACTTGGAAAACCTTGGCATTCCACTGAGTACTGATGTCCTGGATATGTCATCCTGATTACGTTCCATTCCACAGATCCATACTGCAGATCTTCCTTTTAGTGTCAAAAACCTCTCAAAGTAGAAACATTGCTGGAATATTTGCATTTACTCAACTAAGAAATGTAGTGCCTGAGAGAGCAAAGTACTGAAATAGGCTAGGCCCGAAGAAAAGCAAGATACAGGCTGTGAGAAGCTGCAAAGGCATAATAGAGAAGTAGCTCCCACACTCCTGGAGGCCTCTCAGCCTCTCAACTGTCCAGCCACTGACACCCTCCCTGCCTGCTGGGCTGCACATCTTGCACATCCTCACCACGTCACGCCTGAGCTGCAAACCATTGATGTCACAAAACCTTGGGAGAAAATCACAACCTAAGCTTAGCTCCAGTGCTAGGTCTATCCTCCATCTGCACAGCTGAGTCATTGTGAAGTTTCTCTTGTAACATTTGCTCAAACAGAAAAAAAGTCTGCTCTCACCTTGCAGCCACCTTGTGCCACAGTCTGATGCCCTGTACTTCTGGATCACAGCGTGCCATCTGGACTTCTGCCTTCCTCTGAGCTCAGTCCCTATCCTGGGCCACTTCGCAATCGTTAATTAGTGGCACTGCCTTCATGCAGAGCATTCTACCCATCATCATTCATATTATAAATGCTTTTTCCCCCCTGAATCTCTGCTATGTTCCTGCTGCTAAATGTCCTTAATTTCATGTTCTTTGTACTAGGTTTTGACTTCAATAACACTGCAATGAAAAACTGTTTTAAAGCAATGCATGCTGTCAGAATCCCCTTCAAGCAAATGTAGTTTCTCATAGCTTGGCCTGTCTATGTAGGTTGAGAACCTTAAATTGAGCAATTAAAAACCTAAACAAACAATAAATGTTTATGGTCAAGTCATTGAACATGCTAGATTTTCAAGTATTTCCCGAACAGCTGCCCATGTGCTTGTGAGCCCTTGCAGACCATTAGTTTCCACACCAGCCTACTAGCATCGTTATAAGATTTAGCTTGTAAAAAGGAAAAAAAAAAAGCTAATATAACACATTACAAAAGGGAAGTTTTAGCGATGTGAAACCAACTAAAACGAATTGGTAATGAATGCAAGAGCTGACTGCCAACATGTTCTGTTCTGCTATTATACCAGCGTGGAAGCATCAATGAAAATCAAGCTTTTTTAACTGAAGAAGTTGGCAAATCGTCCAAATGTATCAAAAACTATTGCAGACATGAATAAGAAAAAGACTGAGAAACCACATTCTTAGAGAAAAGGCCCTAGATTGAAAACCAGAAGAGCAAGATTTAGGTTTTCTGATTTTTTTTTTTTTTTTTTTTTTTTTTTTTTTTTTTTTTTTTTTAAGATGCATCAGATATATGATCTTGATTCCTTTTGGTAATAGCAGAGTAGAAGTGCCTATCAATGCAGGAGAATTTTTTGAAAATGCTGTACAGTAGTTAAGCTTTCAGAAACACACAAATGTGCAAATGCTGTCCACTTTAAGTTTCCAGAGGTGCCAACGTGCTTTTGAAAGCATCCACTCAGGAACTCTGATCCTGCTCCAGAACGCATTCTTTCCCTCTGCTCTCAAAAATCCCATCCCAATTGATGCCACCAGGGGCTTGTAAAGTAAAAAAAAAAAAAAAAAAAAAAAAAAAAAAACCTGATCAAGACACACAGGAATTCCCTGGGACTTTCACTATTGAAAAAAGTAATGAAAGTAAAGAAGTGCTGGCCTGTTCTTGGTTAAAAGTTTGTCCAAATACTGCAAAGCCCAACTAAACTAGAAGAGCCTTTTACAGTACTGGCCAACTATTTTACATTCTTACATGCAATTGGACAACAGTGGAGCATGAATGTGAGTCACACAGGTGACTGAACAGAAATAGAGTTGCCTGAGACACAAACTAAAAATTTTGGGGCAAAAGCACCGCAGACTGACGTGTCATGAGAGAGAGTCCATCACGTAACCCTAAGCATTCTCTCATTTAAAATATCTTCCCCAAGAATGGCCTTTCCCTTCTTTCCCTACTCCAGGATGTGTAGCCTGAGAACACCCCACTTGGAAAAGTGAAGTTCAGTACAGGCAACAATGCTGAGAATCCCTGAAGTGTTGGAGAACATGTTGCAGATATACATCCAGATCTGGAGACATCTTCCACAGATAGCAGTCCCCCAGCCAGAAGCAGGATGCATGTGTATGGCCTCACTCCCATCACATCAGTCCTGCAGGAGCATCACCACCAAGCAGCTGAGCTCCCTTCCTGCCAGGCATAAGACTGTAGGCCTTCCTCGGGGAAGCAGCCTTGTTTTTCTAAGAAATTTGTTTTACAGGAGCAGAACTAAGTATCCCTCTGGAGAGACAAGTAACCTCTCTATACACTGTACAACTTGATGGCAGCCTCCAGACAAGCATTACTAGTCTGTTAGAAACCAGAACATCATCTAAAACCAATCCACTTCTGAACAGGAAAAGATTACAACAATAAGGAAATACAAGTCCACATTTTTATATCCTAGGAAGGAAATTACCATCCTTTTTCTATGAAGCTTCATGGAAAAAATGTGAACATCCCATCACCACAAAAAGAAGTTACATAACCAAAACTCCACAAATCCTGAGCCCAGAGGATGACAGGTTGCCAACATTAACTCTAAAATATTTCATAAAAGCATGCCAGAAAAAAAGATCTGCTGCAGTTTTAATTCTATTCCCTCAGCCACAGATAAATGTAATGATATAGCATGGCAAATTAAATATTCTAATGTAAATCAAGTCCATTTCTGAAAGTCACAGTGACCTGAGCAGCCACCCAGAATAAGAACTTGCCAAAGTTCTCTCAACCAAAGGACAAGTCTAATAGTTCCTACAGTATACAGAACTGGAGAAATAGAATTTTTCCATCTCCTATATAAACGCACACAAGTTAAAATACATTCCTCCGAAGAAGATGAGGTACTTAGCAGTTGTGTAAGGAACTAACGGGAATTTTAATAAGGTAGCAAAAAAAAATCTGTGATCGACACAGCTGTTCAATATCTCTCACATTTCATCCTGAATTTTAAATAATTAATTTTGAAAGCCAAACAAACAGTAATTGGGTTTTAATAATTGAGAGAAGACCAGATAAGGAAACAATATCCAACAAACAGGGAAGGAAATTAAGAAGCGATGGAAATGGTCTTAGAAGTTGCAGATAACTTCAAAAACATGGTTCAATGTATTTAATTTTCTCCTCAGGGAATTCAGACACCCTTGAATCTTACTCACGTTCTTGCTTTGCTTCCTGTTAAACAAGACTTCAGTGTTTTTATGTACTGCTGCAACACTATATTTAGTTTTATGACTTGCAGTAGCTAACAGTGCAATCGGACAGCCTTGTACTTATTAAGAAGCGGTTCTGCTAATGATGCTCATGATCTGTTCTGTAAGATGTGTAAGTAAATTCAGAGATATGCTCCTAGAGTTTATATCCACAACAGCTCTGTGAACAGCACACAAATATACCGCAGCCAGCTCAACCCTTGATGGATGGCTGCACAGAAAGGGGGATTCACATACACACAAGAATGTATGCATAAACTGTTTGTCTGCACTCATTCTGTTTATTAGTGTTTGGTGTGGGTGGGCATAGGTAGAAGCAAAGACCGTTGACATCTAAGAACATTTAATCTTGCTGGAACATACTTTAAGAATATAGGCTACATTATATACAAGGGCTGTGAAATAAAAGCCATTCTGTTGTCCGCTTTTTTCATTGCATGAAGGTGTCAGTGTTGAAAGGGTGCTGTGGATTTACAGTGTCCCAAAGCTTTCATATTTCTAAATGCATAAAGGAATTTCAGAAAGGCTTACACAGATAACTCATGAAAGACTTCAAGCAACAACTCCAGCTACTCTTCAAAAAAATTAAAGAAGAAAAAGCCTTTGACAAATTTGGAGTGTTTTTCCTACACCTCACTATCCTCTATACATTTGTTTAGTTAAATCAGTCTAGTGTGAGATTGACAGATATGCGGTATGTCTCTGATATAGCCAAGCCAGGGGCGGTTGGCTTAGCACATAAATCCCCATGAATGCATCTGAAGCCTCCAGATGAGCACTAAGCCCATTGATAGTATCTCAAAGCTACTCTCTGGGTCTTTTCTGACCCAGAATACTCCAAGCCAAAC
This sequence comes from Tetrao urogallus, assembly GCF_951394365.1. Taxonomy (NCBI): domain Eukaryota; kingdom Metazoa; phylum Chordata; class Aves; order Galliformes; family Phasianidae; genus Tetrao; species Tetrao urogallus. The sequence continues at coordinate 32,759,102 of NC_136814.1, forward strand.
AAGGTAGGTGGTTGAAAGTTTTCCAAGCCCCACGGCATGACACAAACTCCAATAAGTCACTCATGCTTAGAAAAGCTTTAAAAAGATACAGCAATTTTTGTTGCTGCGTTACCATAAAGCAAAATATCAGATCGTTATATTAACCAACAGTATTTTTCCCAATCACGAGTTAATGCCATACTGAAAGTCAGCAAGATTGCTTTAATTTGGATTATGAGTCAACAAGGAAATAGATATATTGCAACTAAGGTCCCATAAGACTAATTGGGACAGATATTGCTACACCTTATCTCTTAAAACCTACTGCACAATTTTTGTTCTTGGAATAGTAGCTGTAGCTCACAAAGCAACATATATCTTGTCCCAAGACACGTTACTACACCCCTGAACATCAGCAGTTAGAGATCTGGTCAACAATTGAATTGAAGCCAGCTCCGTAATTAAACTGCTTAATCAGCTTCATTGGCAGGTCCCCATTCTTTTCTCCTACTATTACAAATCAAGTTGACCGAGGTTACTCCTAATTCTTACTGATGTATCTGAGAGAAGTCCCTGGTGTATTCTTGTCAGGGGGATGCCCTGAGCAAGACGTCAACCTCAAAAAACACATCCCAGCCACCCAGGAGATGCCCTCCACTGTGCATCAGGACAAAGATGAGATTTATTTCCTTCTCTCTTTGGGGGCTAAAATACAAAAAAAAAAAAAAAAAAAAAAGAACTGCAACTATTATTTCCTAGAAGAATACACCGCAGTGAACTATCTACAGTAGTCAAGGACTGAGTTAGTCTTTGAAAAATTTAAAGTGTGCTAAATCAAAGAAAAAAAATCTTGCTTTTTGTCATACTAAGATGGTATTTCTTAGAAACAAAATAATTAAACATTTTAAACAGCATTACTGGTATTATAAATCAGGTTTCACGTTCCAGTAGTAAAGAAAAAAAATGGCTTATGTCTTCAATAGCACTCATTAGGGGGTATTTAAGTGCTTTTTTCGTTTGATTTACATTTTATTTAAATAAAATTTCTAGTTTTCACAGTACAATTTGCCTTTGGTCTCCTAAAATTCTACTTTGGTTATGCCACTTGAGAAGCTATTTCATGCTAGTTTTAAGAAACCTTTTGTCTTGAGTATGCTCTGACCTTTGCTGGACAAATATTTCAGAATTTGAATCATTCTCAGCCATTAGAAGGGTTGCTCTCAAATAAGCAATTGAGAAATGCGTTAGCTCGCTCCTCTCTCTCCTGTACAGCTTGAGCTGCCAGCTCCACTGCTCTAGAAGAATACCATGCTCCAGCTTTTAGAGGAGGCCAAAGGGCCATGCTGCTTCTCCACCCCACTCCCTAACTGCAGCCACAGAACAGCAAGCAAAGCCCTTCGACAGATCAGCACTGGCAGCTCTCCTGTTCACTTCAGTGGGTTTCAGACAGCCAGGTATCACTGGCCACAGAACCCATGGGATGTAAAGGCTCAAAGGCCCTTTTCCCATGCATCTTTAGAAAGGCTTGGCAGCAGTAGAGAGGGTGGCAGGCTGCCAAGCTCACTACTGGCCAGCAGTCAGACTTGCTTGCTGTTACAAGATTACAGGAGCAAAAGCTTATCCACAGGAACTTTGCATGTTTATAGTCCTGCAGCACTGCTGGGTCATCACCCGAGGCTTCTCACCTAGGTTCTGTAATATGCTTCACTCTACATTGCTGCTGCTTCAGAAACAACCTCAGTGTTCTTTCCAGCTTCTCACCCTTCGAGCACAGCCACAGGCAGCACCAGGAGGCATGCTCTCACCCATCCCAGCAAGGCAAGGGGTTTGCTCTCATTCCTGAGCCTCAATCCCCTAGGTGCTTTTCAGCCCTTTGCTTCCTGTTTCAGTCCCATTAATACTTACTATCCAGCACACGTATTACAAATGCACAGAAACAAAAGCAACAGCTTATCAGTCTGCTTTCTTGACAGGATCTGCCTTTTAAAGTCTCTCCCGGTAACAAGCAGAACCAACTACTACTGGAAAGAATTTGGAGAGAAATAGCATCAGCAGCACAGCGTAAATAATTAACTAAACCATTCTTTTAGATTGCATTATGCAGAGAGGAATAAATCATCAGACAAGCATTTAATATTTCATGAAAGTTATCATAAAGTTGGGGAATCGTGTGTCCTTCTACATCATTTCAGAGCTCAGACGAATCATCAATACATTAAAGAACGGCATCTTATATTCTCGGCAGCACTGACAGAGATGGATTCACTGAGTTTTCTGCATCCAGTAAGATTAGATGGCTCATGATCAGAGTTTCTTGGGCTGGGAAGCAGAGGAGAACCAGGCCTTTTAATGGACTTTTAAATTGAGTAGACAGAAATTGAGGCATACAGCACTGCTAGCTATTCCTGAAAACACTGACTCACTGAACTGGCGAAGAGCATTTGTGATGCTGAATAACTACTTAAACAAAATTTATTATCTACCCCCTTGAGTGATACTTATTAGAAATAAATCTGTCCTGTAGAAAAAGAAAAAAAAACAAAACATCCGACTTCCTATTTATAGCATTACCAATGAGTATTTAGTATAGCTTATTTAGAACTGAAAATTAGAAAACATGGAACTCATCCAGCCATGTAAAATACTCTCCAAATCATTTACCATTAGTTTTCTCAGGAAGAAAGGATTATGTGTCTTGTGACTTTTGCTAATGATACATTTTCTCTTAAGAACCTCATAAGTTCCTAGTATTACCATCAACTTCCCCAGACAAAATAATTTTTCAACACAGAGCTTGCCTGGAAATTAAAAGATACAAGTATTTACTACTTTTCTGTTTTATATTTACTTTTACCTATTTCCGAACATATGTATTTCAGACTTCCCTTACAACTTCTGCTCATTATCAATAGCATATCAGAGCCCAAGAGTTCTCTAGCATTTTCTGCCAAACTTTTCCCCCCAACCTCTGGTTGATGTTTTTCACCCTACACTGAAATCCCAGTTTCTTCAGGCACAATAAAGCTAAAAGTACTGCAGTATCTGGAGGGGAAAGTGAATAAAAATAAATACAGGAAGGACTAGAGCATCATGGTTTTTGTGCTTTGCTGTAGGTGTAGAAAGCCCAAAATAACTTCTACTCTATCTGAACTGATATTGTTTGTACACAGGAGCCAGACACCTGTAATTCCTATTATCCACCCTACACTGAAGAGCAAGTGCGAAGAATTGGAGCCCTAAGGAGTCAGTTCTCTGAGAGTTTTTCTGCCAGCAGAACCTCGCCACAAAACCAAGATGTGATCAGAGCACTGTATTTCTAATCTTATGATAATATTTTAACTTAAATGACAACACATGCTAAGGCCATTATTGTGTGCTTTTTTTTTATTCCACTGATAGATCAAGATAAAGAGAATTGTAGAAGCTCTCACATGAATATAGATGTTCTTTAAAGAGCAATGGAAAATTGAAGATTGCCTTCAGAGGGAAAGTCTTCCTTCTACTTATCATAAATCCTCTAGAAATAAGATGGTTGGAGAACTTGCAGAATTGTGCAGTAAGCAGAATAATAAGCTCTACAAAGATAAGACATGCATTTATTAGGAAAAGTCACTTTAAAAACACTTAGCAGTATGCAAACCTGTACACAATAAACGTACAGATTCCCAGGCTAGCCCTAACAACGAAACTTTCTCTTAAAAGCAAATCCAACTCTTCACAGAAACTCTGTACAGAATCAGTGTCCATCAGATGGTGCAAAAATGCAGTCTCCAAGTTCAGAATTGAGTAGAAACACACAAGATTTCCTAGAAAATTTGACAAAACTGAAAATCTCATCTTGAACAGTGAGTGAACATTTGAAGATGGATTGTTTGTCAGTTCAGCAATGCACTTCCTCACGGTAGGAGCCATGGAGCCCTGGGTTCTGAACCGGGAAGGGCCTCAGACTCAGCTCCAAACTGAAAAAGTGTTTTATGACACCTTTGTTCCAGTTTTGCTTGGATTCATCAATTTCTAAAATATGATTCTGATACTGAGAACAGGTTTGTCATACTTATTTATCCAAGTTAGCACCATGATAAACAGGCAAAGCTTTATATACGCACACACTGAAGCATACTTAGATATGCACACACGAACTATTTGGTAGCCTCTTCTCTTTTCCCTAGACTAGCCACATTGCTCTCAACCATCTATTGTTGGATGACCTTTGCAATACTGATATTTGTAACACAAATATTACATCTACAATTTATTACAAAGCTCAGCTGCATCAGTTATACCGGGAGAAGAATAGATTCCTTTTCTCTTCCTAGTTTAGATACAAGCAGACAGTCAGGCACAGCCCAGAGCACACATTGCGTTTTACCTGAGCTAATGGGCTACCACTAGTGCCTTGTGCATGCCGTAATGGGGTCAGGTACATTCAAATAGTGCACTGTTGGTGTTATTTTAAACAGACTTGTTATTCTCACTTCTTTTGAAGCCAATTAGTCAAAATTCTATCAGTTTATTCCAAGTCTAGTCAATCTCTAGTATGCTGTTATCAAAATATACCCAGTCAATATCCTTATATGTTTTATTTATTTATACTGTGAGGAGCTTAAATGACCTTCCATCAAATCCAGTAGCTTGGTAACAAACTAATCATCACCTTCACACAGCAACAAGCATAGCACTGCACTATTCTCCCCTGCACTCTCCTAGCAAGAAGGACAAATGCACATGACTACCAGTGAGATACAAGGTACTGAACATGCTAGTTGGCATTGTTCTGCAGAAAGCATGCGAGTTCAGTTGTCTTCCAAACAAAGGAATTGTGTCTGATGTGTTTATCCTAACAGATCAAATCTAACAGCAAACTTGAGATTCAAATAGGCAAGCAAGAAAGCGGGCAGCTTCCCAGAAATGTCTCTGAAGGCAATCTATCCTTCCTAGCAACAAAAAGATAATTACTGTGAATTAAGGAATTAGATAATAAAACATGAGCCTAATTAGAAGCACCGCTGCCAGAATTTAACTATCAGTGGGCTCATTGGAAAAAAAAAAAAAAAAAAAAAAAGACATACCAATTTTAATTTTGCTAAAAATTAATTACAAGAATAGAAAGAAGTTTCGAGACATGACAAAGAGAAGAAATCCAGACTCATGAAAATCTGCCAAGGAACAGGAAGGAAAAAAAATGACTGGTAGCTTTAGTGGCTTGGCTGAATTTGAACTAGCCAAATCCCCTGGCAGTGTACTTTGCATGTGTGGACATCATATAATATCTCACCCATTTGAAAGAGTTGAGCAAAATTCATATCTAGTTCAAGCAAGCATAGTTCTCCTAAATGCAGGAGATTCACACTTGCCTGTACTTGTAACAAACCAAGATGCTTCCCACACACTACCTAGGAATGATGAGTTTATGTTCACATGTTTACATTCTAAATCATAAGGTCTCTCATACTATTCAAGTTTTGTGCACAGCTAGCAGTGACACTCACGCAAGTATTGTTTAAGCCATATAATCCAGAACAGAAAATCAAAGAGGACAATGCATTCCCCCCTGCATTTATGCAGGTCACATAACACCTATGCTACAGAGATATTCCATATTATACTGTACTATTCCAAATAGTGCTCTCCAGAAATTCTGACTCTAGGTTGACATGAGATAAACAAGACTTCTATAAGCAGACTACCTGAGACAAGGGAAATTCCAAGGCACTCTGAACTACTTGTAGCAAAATTCAGGAGGTAGCTAGCTAAACAGTCTTATGACAGAAGAATTTCCCAGGTTCTACTTAATTTTCTTCTTTCTTTTGTCACATCAACCACCTTTGAAAGATCCAGAGGCTTCCTTTGTAGTTTTCTTTCACTGCTCCTTCCTCCCATGCGAAAAACAGTAAGAGAACATTATGACAATGAAAAATTCATGTTACATGACCAAACACATGGAGTTCAGGGAATTCTAGATGTAAGGTTAACAGCTTTCACTGTTCATAACATAATATGACCACAAAAACTGACAGATCCAATAGACTTTGCTGTTTTCTCGTACAAAGTTATCCACCTTCAAGGAACTTCACCACATATTTATTCACTATTCACTTTTTTTTCAGGTTGTTCAATAAGAGCTGCTACAAAACTCTAGCCCCTCTTTTGGTCTTTCAATGCACTGCTATTTTAACATGGTTTTCTGTCAGCTTCATCTTAAAAGAGATGCTGCTGTAATGCTTAATTTAGTTAATTATATACAACCTGATTCATAAGATACCTGCATCCCTTTGGTTATTGAATATTTAAAAAAAATAAAAATAAAAATACAGTTCAGCCAAAATTCTTGTTTATACATCTACTAAAAAAAGTCAGCCTTCTGGTATGTTGCTATTTCTTCTGAACCATGGAACAAGATAGTGTTCACTCAGATTTTTAAATTAATGGGTAATATGTATATAGTTACCTATTTCTTTCAGCCTCCAAAAACTATGGAAAAATTATACACTGGCTACATAAACTCTTTTGCACCTTTTTTTTTTTTTAAAGGGTGCTATCACAATTACAAGCATGTATAAAACATGATATTAGACAGCTAACAAACTGTACTATCAAAGTGTTGTCTAAAGTACCTATTAACTAAGAAACATTACAAAGGCAAGATATTTTCCAATGACAAGCCCTTTCTCAAGACTAGACAATCAGCAGGTAAAGAGCATGTGAAATCCACATGACTTGTATTTGTTTAGTCAGTCTGGTTTCATTGTTCCTATTAGTTCCTTGGTGTTTGTTCTGTAGTAAAGAAAAAATAGTGTGTGGGTTCAAAAAGAAACCACTTCTAGCTTGAAGTTCTCTCAAAAGCAGTCAATTACATGAAAAAAAAATCTGTACATTCTAAGTCAAAAGCAGCTAGGCTTATGTTCTTCCAGGTTTTCTCTTCAGCCAGCCTTGCTATACCAACATTTGTTCCAAACAGATTTGCAACTACGCCTGGTTCTTTGTTCTCCAGCACCATTAAGTTCAAGAGTATGTGACACCTACCTACTACAATAGGCTGATTATTTTGCTCCTATCAAATAATCCCATTTCTTGTCTTTTCGTATTAGCTATATTGATTTTTCTAGAATAAATGCCATTTTCATATTTGCCATACATTTTGCAAAGCTCTGTGAGTACCTCAGAATGTTATACTTCCTCTTGTATTCGCAAAAATTTCTGTACTTATCATCTGTATAGTTTTTTTTTAATATGCTGTTTACTAGCATTTACAATCGTTAATACAGATGTTAAAGAAAATGCACTTCATACTTACCCTCTGTAGTGCTGTTGGACACCACTCCCCAAAACACTTCCCATTTATCACTTTTCTAAATATCCTACCTCTGCACTAACTGAGCTGGAGTTGTGTCCCTAGAGAGAACTCAGATTTTCATTTACAGTGAGATAGTTTGACTACAATATGTTTCATTCGAGCCACCATAACAATTCAACTGCATTAACAATGTGTTAGAAACTAAATTAAGTGTTGAATCAACTGTGCTTGATTAAAGTTACTCTGGAGTGCTTCAGGAACTGTCAAGGACAATCAGAGCTTCTGAGGACTTTCATTAGCTCATGGAAATTTACTGAAATCTCTCAAGTTTAAAGCTTAGAGAAATGAAGGAAGGGCGGAGATGAAAAGGGAAATCCCAATATTATTTAATCTGGAAAATATGTAAGAGCAAATAATAAGACAATATTTTTCTTTGCAAAAACTTCAGCTTTTAAACTTCAAAGCGGGTTTACCAAAAACATCCAAGTTTCTTCTGGTGTATGAGAGCAGTGAGAGCACAAGAATGAGTAAGCACAAAAGAGCTGTTGCAGTGGCTTTTTTTGCATATAAAGCAGAATCATGGAAACATAAAGCAGACTTTAGATTTGTGAGTAAAGTCTAAAATGAAGGACTACCAGCCTCAGGCCAGCACACATTATGAAAATTTTAATCAGATCAGACATGAATCTGTAAGACAGTTGGAAGAAGGACCAAAAATCTAGAAGATGTGAACTGTACAGAAAATCTGAACAAATTTAGTATTTTCCATCTTAAAAAAAAAATAACCCACATACATACAAAAAAAGAGAAAAAAGCCTGCAAGAGGAACAGCAGATAATTTCTTGATGTACATTATAGGTAAGTTTAAATATAAGGAAATTTTTTTCAAATGGTAGAAACACAAAACTCTAGGACAAAGTTTCTGATGGCCAAAGAATGTTCCACAACTGACTAATAATAAGAGAATGGTCTCATCAAAACACCAGAGACGCACCAGCTGAGAACAGGCGATGTAACACACATCTCTTTGAGGGACTTTTCATCCCAAAATGCTGAATGTTTTCAAGTAAGCTCCATCCAGAACAGTTGCCCATCATATGGTTTAAAATCTAAAAGATTTTGCTATACAAAGAAAGGATGAGTTGCAAGGAGCCCGAAGAGGGACTATCTACACCTACAGTAATACTGAAGATATCAAAACATATAGTGTGAAAAGAATTACACAGAGGCCTTATATCAAGTTCTTTAAGTACCCTGCATTAATTTAATGGTAAGAATACTTTAAATTTGTGCAATAAGTTCATGCATCTTTAAAACTTTTGGTCCTCAGTGTGGACACTGCTACAAGCACATTGGCCCTGTCCCTGATAGAAATCCATGTGAAAGAACACACCAAAATTAACACATTAGCAAAAAAAAAGTTCATACTTCTTCTGGTTCATAAATGAAGTACTGAAGTCTAGCAGCATGCTGTACCACCAGACTGGCAACATGCCTTACTTGCCTCTAAAGACTTTTATTTGACAGGCATCAACATTATTAGCATTATTGCTTTTTCCAATTGAGGATCATAGAATGATTTGGGGTGAAAGGGACCTTTAAGGTCATCTCGTTCCAACCCCCCTTCTGAAGGCTGGAACACTTCCCTCTAGACCAGGCTGCTCACAGCCCCATCCAGCCTGGCCTTGAACATCCCCAGGAAGGGGGCATTCACAACCTCTCTGTGCAACCTGTTCCAGTGCCTCACCAGCCTCACAGTAAAGAATTCCAAAGATGGAGATAAATTTAGAGTGACCTGACAGCTAAGAAATTGCAGATTTTCATATTTGAGCTTTTACATTCACTTCAGTAGTGAGTCACCTGCATACAACCAGCCTTACCGAAAGCAATATGACATCTCAAAGAAAGGAATTTTAGATGTAGATACCAGATAATTTGCTACAAATTTCTGGGATTTCCAATTAAGTAGCAAACATTTGCCAAGTTTCAAAAGGCTAAATAATCAGTCTCATTTAAACCACAGCCATTAAATAATTGATCCATTGTGGATTGACCTGGCTCCAAATATTCTTTTCCACATACCAGTTAAACTAAGTTGAGAACTTATGGTGAGCAAGGCACTGAAAGCACAGCAGACAGGTAATATTTCAAGCCCTCTAAAAAGTTACCAAGTTTTATTAAGTGACTGCTGCCCTAAAACTTTGCAGGTATTTAAGATGATAGCACAAGTGTTATTCCAATAACACACCTTACCAGGAAACACATGCCATTGATATCATCACAAAATAGTTTGAGGTAACTGAGCTCCCAGGCTGTGGAGAGGAGAAGACTTGGCATCTTAGGGCAGAAGTTTTTCACAACTACTCCCCATCCCAGGCCAAACAATAGCACAAACCAGCCCTTATGCATTCCCCTCTTCTCCCAGGCTATTACAAAAAGAATGCACATGGAAAGAGATTTAAAAAAAAATCAGAAGGATAATCATGCCAAGTTCTTACAAAATAGATCATACTATAAGCAGCCTGCAGCCTCACCATGGGGAGAAGTGCTCAGCAGCACAACTTCCACAAAGGCAGCATGCCTTTAGTAGTAAAAGTATCCTAGAACACCTGCTGAAAGCTCACACTAGAGAGATCAGAGCTTGCAAAATCGCATTCACATCCAGCTTGGCCTGCTGGCTAATGGAGAGGGCAAGCAATATCTCAACTTGTCTTCCAAGTGGTTTGTAGTTAACCATTACCTAGATTCAAGGAAAATATGCTTTCCATTATCTCCTCTCCCTTGCAAAGGAAAGAGAAACAGAAGACTGTTCTCATCTCCCTGTAAACAACACCAAGCCAAGCCCAGCAAATACCCTGGACTCCTCTTCAGCAACAGTGTGAAAGCAAGCATACTCTGAAGAGTTTGTTCAGTCCTTTGTCACAGAAATTGTTTGCTTCTGTTCAAAACGAATCAATAATCACAACTAGCTCAGACATGACACTTGCCAGAAAGATTATTCTGTTTCAACAACATTCAAGGGAATGTTATGGCTTTTAACTAAATATTACTCAAGATTTTCTGTAGTATACTTTTCTATCTCACTGCAAAAGGAATGAGACTCAATTCAACTTCTCCCTTTACCTATCTTTCTACCATATAGGCTGTTTAAAATGGCTGAGAAGCAAAACACTTCACCAGTATGAAGTGGTGCCAGCCTTAAAGAATACAACACAATCCAGATGAACACAAAGGGGAGAGACAGCAATTACAATGCTAACGCTAAGTCTTTGCTCTGAGGTCTCATTTTCCACAGCAATTCAGCCGTAAGCTTGCACCACCATGGCCAGTGTACTTCATTTCAAAGCAGTGACTGCCCTTGCACACGCAAGTTTTTACATATGCCACCCACCTCTAATTGATTAACAATAGTAAAACTTATTTGTATCTTTTGCATGTAAGCAAATGATATGGTTAAAATTTTTATAAAGCATAAGTGGAAACTGCAACAAACTGAGCTACCCAAGATCTACAAGACTAAACCTAACTGAATATTAATAGTTAAAAATAAAATCATTCAGAATCAGAACTAAAGAACTGCTTGATCTTGATACTTTGTTGTTTTCTCAAGTTAAAAAAAAATTGTCACTACTACTAATAGAAGTCCCAGTGTTATTGAAAAAATATCCTGTTTTAAGAGCTTAAAAAGATTTATGACAAAAAAGTCAAGAGAAACTTAAGAATTACATAAAACTAACATCTACAATCATAAATTGAATTCCACACCTTTATCTCGTGTCATTTCATGGGAAACAGCTTTCAAATACTTATGTATTGATTGCATGTTTAGAGGCAAACATGAAGATTAAAATGCAGATAGAGTTGTTTTGTTGGATTAGATACAGAGGATGCCAAAACAAGCTGTGAAAAAATCTTTGAATAGAGTGAAGTTCAAACTGTTCTGCAGTACAAACACTCTGCATGTTTTATTCTGCAGAAAGTCCAGTTGATTTCTTTCTTATGCATCAAGGGAACAAAAGAAAAGGATTGTTAATCTCAGTATATCCTTACTTCTCCTCACTATTCTAAACTCTACCTAACCTAATGGGAATCATTAATGATCAGGAAAAAGGTTGCAAAGAACTCTTAGATCATTTCCACAAGTGAAATCAATTTATTATGGAATCATTGAATGACTTAGGTTGGAGGGGACTTTAAAGACCATCCAGTTCCAATCCTCCTGACACAGGCGAGGTTGCCACCAACTAGACCAGGTTCAACTCCATGGAGTAACTCAGGTCATGAGCTTGAGACAGTTATCTTTTTCATCCTCTATTTATGATTTTAAAGATTACTTGACCCTTTGACAAGTTTTTCCCATCACTTAGAAAACAGCTAAGGAATCAAAAATTCAGCATAATTTTTCTGACAAACATGGCTGCTGATACGAGGAACTAAGGCACTAGAACCACAGGCAGAGAAACACAGGACAGCTTCTCACACCTCTTCTCAGCCTCAGGGCTGCACGATTTACAGGTACAGCTCCTGGCTGGCATTCTCTGCTTGAGACCACAGTTTCAGAATAAATCCACACGCTGGTATGGTGACCTTACAGATTCAACCCTTATCGGCCAAGAATATGGAGCTGCTTTTATGTTATCATAGAATATACACTTCCTTTATTCCAGTAGTTGAAAGTGTCTAGAAAGAGACAAAATTCAAGGAATAAAATACAAAACATCCAACCCAAAATTCCTGATATGTATTACAGGCTTACCCAATTAATTTATTTTTTTAATAGTTGAATTCGCAGAACAAGACAATTAGCAAAGTGCTTTCCATTACCTTGTTCTGCAGCTTTAATCTTTAGTAGGTATCCTTAATGCAGTCAACATATTCAGGGAAAGAAAGCCTTAGGATAACATCTTACACAATTAACGACAATCTCAGTAAGCTGATTTTAGCAAAAAAAAAAAAAAAAAAAAAAAAAAAAAAAAAAAAAAAGGCAGTGTCTTTCAGTACCAAATAAGCATTTTCTTTTCCAACATGGCTAACTTCTGGTGAAGCCAGAACAGAATTTCCAAATCAGTGTCAGAAACCTCAATTCTTCCCCAATACTTAAGTCTCCTAACCACTCCCAGTCAGCATCTCAGCCATCCAGTTGTACACATTTATCTTCTTAGACTATGATCCATGAAAGCCTTGGTTTCGCTTACTGAAGAAAACAAAAACAGTTCCTAAAATCTTCTCCTTTTCTGTCAAACATTCTTATCTGAGAGCATCCTCCAGTTTCAAGTGCTGTAAATGACAGCTGTCTGACACCACGTCCAGCAGATTTAGGATCACAGCAAGGCTGCAGTACCACTAGCACAAAATGGAAACTGCACAAGGTTGATCTGTGAAGAATTCCCACTGCCCTGGGAAACATTTTTGTGCCAGGTTGAGAAGCCAATTCTGTCACCCTCAGCCACAGATTTCACCTACAGCAGAAAAAAAAAAACAGAGCAGAGCAAGAGTGGCCATCCACATGCCAGTGCTGCAGCCATGAGAGGCACTGGCAACAGGGGGTCAACAGACCATACACAATTGCTCCAGTTTCCCTCAGCTTCTTCCACTCTGTGCTGAGAGGCAGGATAGAACTAGGCTGCAGATCCAATTTGAGTTTTATCAAAGCATTTTCCTCTAGGATTCATAAGAATTTTTTATTTTCAAATTCAGAAACTGCTGATGCAAAAGAGCTCCTAAGGTTTAGTGGTATTTCAGATTATGCATTTCAAATATTCTTACATATAATGAATTATTTGCTGTGTCTTAGTTTAAAAACAACTGGCCAGAAATTCCACTTATATTAGTAGGTTAGTCATTTACATAATTTTAAATTATATGAGTAAAGAGATTATTTTACTTTTGTTACACTTGAATTTTTCAGTAAAAAGATCTGAGGCTGTAATTAGTATATAATGAAGTCATTCCATTGATACTTTTGAGCACGGTGTAATTACATTAATGAAAATCAAACTACAAAGAACTTGGCTTTCAATAGTTATTCAGGACTATTAAAGTAGACCTTTAAGAGCAATGCTAATTGCAAAAGAACAGAACTTTTTATTAGAATGAACATATTAAAAACCCATATACTGTGCAGAGGGAGAAATATTTTATGGTTTAATGGAAGCGTGAAACTTTTGACTGCAATATCTGAAGCGGTATGTTTTCAAGAGAAAGGAATTTGGCTCAAGTCCAGGAAAAGATTTGCTGTCAGTCTGATTGTGCTTTGCTCAGTTTCTGGACGCATAAACACTGAGAAAAATCCATGACTGGTACAAGCAGCCTATCTTTTTTATATGATATACATCCTCAGCATCTCTTCTTAAAGCTCTCGCCTTCCAGAGCTAGGAACAGCCTAGCAAAGGATTTTCACAATGACAGTCATGGTGACAAGACTCCCTTTTCATCCCTACTTTCCATATGAGTTTATCTATTTAAAAAACAAAAATAAAAACCAGTGAGTGCCTCCATAGATACAAAAGAGGATTGTAAGAGTGAGGTAGTAATTCTTCCAGCCAGCCGTGCCCCTCAGTATACTTTTAGAGACAGCAGATTGAAATGAATGGAACTGAAGGGGCAGGAGCAAAGAGAGAAGGATTGCATTGTTTGGGCAAGCACAACATTCCCCTTTGAGCAAAAGGCTTTCCTTAGATTGGCAGCTGGATTTATAAAAATTTACAAACACACTGTTTACAGTCTGAGATCAGGAATTACCTGAATTTCCAACTAACTGATAACTTAGCTTACATTTATTACCTCTGAGTTCCTTTTTTTTTTTTTTTTTTCTTCTCAATTCTACCAAACCACAATATCAAAAGACATACAGAATAATGCTTTCTCACTCACACTGGGATTGAACGCTGTACAAAGATGTTAGCCTGCACAGAAATAGCTGTTTTACTTAAAAATCAGCAAAGTCAGCCACCCTCCCAAACATGTTTAAAAACCTCAGGAGAAGCAGGGAAGTTATTCACATAGCAACAATTTAACATCCCAGTAGATCTCATTTATTTATTTTTCAGTAAGAAGGGTTTATTAGTGATGCACTGACGCAGGTATTTTTATTCATTTGTAAGGCACTTCTCAGCAGTAGCAATTAATGGTATTGCATACGCAGTCTGCTGTGAAGTATACTCTAAAATGGTTTCTAAAAACAGTCTAGCTAATTTTCCTAGGAAAAATCTTTTAACAGCTCAGCCAAAACACCCAGACATAAAGCAATTTCATTCAGACAGGTCTTAAATATTTGTCCCCTCACTCTGAAGTATTCCTTTCAGTCACATCGTTACATTTGGATTGTGCAGATGAATACAGATTGCAGGCCTGTTTAAAAACCACAATGATGTAATTCTAATTTCAAAAGAGATATTCATCTCCAAAGGGAATTGCTTTACTTGTTAACAAGCCTTGTCTTAGTACCATGTCTGATTATAAACACTGGTATGGGATGAAGTGAAGATTTTCCAACCACATACATATTTACCTAGGCAAAAGGTAAAGTTGGGGCTAACAAATTTATTTTCCAAATTTACTTCTGCAACACAGAGAAGACCATGAAGTACGCGTTCCCCATGCACCCTAATGAATATTAAAACAACCTCCTACAGAGAACTTTGTTCTCAGTGGTAAAGCCAAGACTTCAAGTACTATGAAGCATTGCAAGAGGTTAAGAGAAAAGCATCACTAGTGTCCATAAGCCAGCATCATGCCTCGGCAGACAATTTATTAGGCAATTGTCCCGGCTAATGTACTGGCATCAGAGGGATTACTTAGAATCATAGAATGGTATTTGCTGTTGCACCAATGAACTTAAGCAGAGCTTTAGGAGCTTCAGCTACAAGATCCGATTGTATTCAACCTGCTCTAAATAGTAGTACATTGGTTTCTTTGTCAAATAACCTTATGTCCCATTTAAAGTGTGTCACACACACTAGAGGAGAAAATGCATGCAGGTGACAAGATAACACAGGCTTACAGCCAGTGCCATTCTGGTGCATGGTAAGAAGTGAGAAACTCAGCCTTGAGCTTTGGAGACTATGCCTCAACTGAAAGGGCATGTGACTTTTTCAAGCAAATTTGCTTGAACTTGAACTTTAAGCCACTGAGGCTTAAAGGTGATGAGCTACTAATTATGAGGGCCTACATATTGTGGTAATAGGGGCCAAACAAGGATGAACTGAATTATATTGTGTCAGGGTGGTACTAACATAACTAGCCTCACAGAAATAAAAAAAACTTTTCACCTCTGTACTATGCTTCATCCTGTCCTCTTCAAGATGCACAAAGAAATTTTAATCATCCTAACAGCTGGAGAGACTCAAAGTAAAAGATTCTCAAGCACTGAAGAGCCCTCTACATAGGAATATAACAGAGCTGAGTAATCTTTTCAGAGTACAGGAGCATCTCTGCAATAATACTCACCATTCACCTCAGTAATGAGGATGGAAATTTAGCATTACTTACACTTCTGACTTTCATGATTTCTTCTCATCTCTCCTAGAGCCTGTGCTCCAAAAGTAGTAATAATCTCATCCAAACAGCACAGCAAGTTTTTCTAAGGAGGAGACAGGAAAGTTCTCTTTGAAGTTACCTAAGATCCAAAGCAGTCCACAGAGAAAGGCTGAAGAAAAAGAAAATTCCAAGGCAGACAGCAATACTTTGTTACTGACACTAATTCCACTACAGTTTGCAGGCATAATACCTTAATTACCAAAGCAAACAATTTCTCCTTAGAATTGTCAGAGGTGTCTACTGAATTTGATACCTAACATGCAAAAAACGTTTGAGTAAGACAAAATTTTGCAGTCGATCAACCTCTTTCAAAAGCTATCCAGCCTTAGGGACAGGAGCACTGCCAAGAACATTTTCTGTTGTGCCTGATATTTGAGCAGAGGAGTGCAGAAGCCTCCTTGAACTTTAAACTTTAAAGGTCCTTTTGAGAAGAACACAATTCTTCTCCTCTCCCTCGCCCCAGTTATACTTGAAGCGATGCTGTGCAAGTAGGTCTATTCTCTCACCTGTGCTCATACATTCAAGGACATTCTGGAAATTTAGCAGCAGTTCATCATCGGTAGACACAGAAAGGACCCCGGGCCATATAACCACAACAAGAAAGGGGTCTGTGACAGAGCAGCAAGCTGAGCCTCATCAAATCAAAAACTTCTGTTTAATTAGAGATATGGACTGCTTAGGCAGCACATATAACTAGAGATGTGTAATAATCCCTTTCTCTCTCTCTCAAATTGTCACTTCAGCTCAGGAATTCAGTAAAACTAGTACATCTCTCTGCTAATCAGTTTTAATATATGAACTTCATTGGGTTTCACACAGTACTTTGACTCACAACTTGCACACCTGAACGTCACCATTGAAGTCTCACCTGCATGTTCCAATTCTGATTTTAGTCTGTATCATGGATGCCCACGTATAACAGATGGAAAAGTCGCTGCCTAGTACTAGAGAATTATCAACATGGAAGAAGCCATTTAAATGAGAAATTCAAAACTAAAGACACAAGAATATTTGATGAAAATTAATCAGAGGTGAGAAACTCAAAACTATACCACATGCTCTCCAGAAACAGAAGTATTAATGTTATAATTATGCTCTCCAGAGCAAGCAAATCTTTCTGTCCTCCATTTCTGTGTGAGTGAACACCTGTGGTCTGAAAGCAGGACTCCAATGCACTGCAAAAAGTATGTTTTCTTTCTTTTCAGACCAGCAGTATTTTCAGCATCTCACACTTTAACTCCAACTGATTATCTGAGCTTTGGATTGCATTTCCTCAAACCTTTGCACACTTCTTCCCAAATAAAGAATCACACTGTTAAGTCCTTATTAGCTCACTTAGTCCTTCTGTTCCTCCTTTCAGTGATCCATGCAGTTCATTTCAATTTGATATTATCTGCTAATGTCATTAGTATATGCTTACATCCACCCTGAAGTAATTAAAGATAACCTACTGAAAAAGCTAAGACACCAGAAACACAAACGTTCACCAATGATTGCTTGAGGAACTAAAAAAAAAAAAAAAAAAAAAAAACCCAAACACAAGTCTGCTCCAGGGCCAGATTTCAGCACCAGAATAACAACTGTTGTAAATGGTATGTCACCTCTTCTGACATAAGATGTATCATCATGCATCTTATAAACACCTATGGAGAAATTATCCCTCATCTTTCTTCCCAGTCCCTGAGGAAGTTTTTGATCTAAGTAAAAGCATTCAAATTTCCATCAGATTCTCAATTTAAAATCAATCAAGCAAATATCACTTTATGAGGCAATGTATGAAGTACTGCACTAAAATCCAAATATTATAGCACCTATATCATTCCCTGTCTTTCTTCCACCTTCTCTTTTTATGGTTTTATCCATGAGTATAACCTAGTTTGCCTGACAATATTACTTCTTCATGAAGAGACACTGATTGCTCCTAATAGCTCCATTATCCTCTAGAACAGACTTGTCTGTGAGATGCACTGTGATATCTCAACTTAGAGGTATATCATAGACAACACATGCAGTGCTAGAAGAGGATTTGTACCAGTGCACAGTATCACAGAACACAGTCCCTGGAAGTCACCTAATCCGGTACTTCACCCAAATCACAGCCAGCAACATGGCCTTGATAAGGCAAGTTTCAAAATCTTTGCATAGCCTACCCAGTGCCACATTCCAGTGTTCTCACCTGTCTCATGGTTTATAAATAAAGAGCACTCTTGATATTTAATTGGAGTTTCATATATCTTAAAGCCCATGGATCGCATATTAATTGTGTATACTCCCACAAAGTTTCTGATCCAATGTCCTCAGTATACCCCTATTAACGTAACTGAAGACAGACTTAAGGTCTCCCCTCTGCCCTCCCTTTTCCTAAATGGACCCAGAACTCTCATCCTGTCACCATATGCCATCATCTCCAGACCTCTGATGAGACCTCAGCCCTATGCTAGACTTGCTCCAGTTCATCCAAGTTCAACTCCCTCTCCACTTGGGGCACAGAGGTCATGATGCAGACAAGATTTTCCTTCTGGAGGAAAAAGCAAGCATTACTTACCAACCACCAACTTCCATGGGATTACATGGTGTCAGGCGCAGCAGTTATTTCTCTGCTACTACTGGCCTACCATTCCCTGCTAAGACATTCTACCTGGTGTAGGGAACCTGCTTTGGCAGGGGGGTTGGACTCGATCTCTGTGGGTCCCTTCCAACCCCTACAATTCTGTGATTCTGTGATTGATTCCTAGCTATCCCTTGCCCCAATAGAAATGTAGTCTGGCACCTATCAAACTGACACATGGCTGGTATTAGAAATAGGAACTCTGAATATAGTCATTTCTATACCATTTACATGAAAGTCAAGCAAGGTTTTGCATGCCCCAAAGAAACTGTTTCCTTTCTCTCTTGTTGCTTCTTAACTGCACAGCAGTCATCAACCTTGTGTTCTTTTCTGAAATTAGCCTGCACTCTGCTTTAGCCTAAGGTACTCTTTAAAGTAGTTATTTCTGCCTGGTGACCACAGGTGGGGAAAGCAGTTATGCCCCTTGTTAACTCTTCCCAGATTTCGCAGTTGCAAAAGGTAAATAGAACTAGTTTTTACTAGGTCAGTCACCGGGGGAAGCAAACTCAATACACCATTTATTCTTTTAGTACCTTTGAAATAATTAGAAACCACAGCCTATAAAACATATGTATAGCTATGCAGAATGGCAAATGAGATTTTAATGATTTATTAACAATGATTTTCATTAATCTTTTTCATAATCATATATAGATCAAGGTACAGACTTGTATAATCAGTGAACATACAGATGTTATAATTATGAAATAAGAGAGCAGGTTATTACACCAAAAAAGAACAGATAGAGGGCTTACCCTTGTTCTGGGCTCACTGGAAAACTCCAAAAGGAGGGAGATCTCCAGAAAGAGATCCTTCCCCACTGGTAGTCAGCACTTAAATAGGTCTAGGGAGAGGTGCAGCCAGGTTCCACCCCTTCTGGCAGCACAGGTGAATTGCCCTCACCTGTGCTCCCAAGGCAGACTCGTTGCTCACTTCAAGTGATCAATCAGGGGTTCAGGCCGTGATTCAGCAGTTCCCATACAAGGCTCCTCCTACCCTACACTCCATCACCTCTAAAGCTCAACTGAAAAAAACATCCCTAGATTCTCAAATTTTTAATGACAGTTCCTAGTTCTCTGAAGACCCTCAGATCACCAATGAACCCACCCAGACTTCCAGGCAGTTTACCTGCCTTTGGATACTTTGTACTTTTCTTCCTCACTATGGCCCTATTAACACTTCCCAGGTCCCCATCAGCACTTCTATTCACATCAACTCTTCCCTATTCTTCCCTTCTTACAGCCACAGAAGTAAATTTGTCTACTGCACCAAGAAGCCACAGCAGTTTACAACTCAAAATAACACCTGCAAGCAGAGTAGCACAGAAAATCTCTTTTGAAGAGGTGACAAACAAGCCCAGGCATCCAAAGTAGAACACTGACATGTACAGAGCTCTCCTTGCCTGTTGGTACTTAAGTCCACTCATATGAATGCCTACTGCATTCCTTCTCTTCAGTATGCCCATAAATGCTTTGAAACTCCTGATGACCCCTGGATTGGAGTTGCTGTGAGAAGAGAAGGTGCAGAAAGCAGAAGATCAAATGGAACAATTACGTCAAAGCTCGCAGGCTCAAAAGACAGAGGAACATGCTACAGGAATGGACAATGGGCTGCGATGGTAGAAAGATGCTCACACACAAGTGTCAGGACAAAATCTGCAGTATGTCACTTCCTGCTGTCTGGAGTTAGGTCCCGGCACAGGACTATTAAATACACAACATTTAAAATACAGCCTAATTTCTAAATAATTAACTAAATACTAGCTTATATTCCTATTTAACAATATTTTATGTATTTTTTTTTTTATAACAGAAGTTGTGAGGTTTGTCAGCAGATCCCTATTTTCTTTTTTACTTCTCATGAGTCAAGCTGCCATACAATGAGGTTTTCGCACCTAAACTTATATCTGAAAATATCACAGGACTTGCCTGAACTACACACAACTATATTGTGGCCCACAAACTAATTTGTTTTCAGTGACATACTGCTCATGTTCCCAGCCTCAAAGAGGTTTGAGAGACAGTACTTAATACCATGCCATTTTCTGGGAAGGAAACATTATTTTGAGTTGCTTCTAAAGATATTCACTTATTTATTGAAGCTCAGTACATTTGTGTTCATGGTGACCAAAGAACTTGGTTTTCATTCAGCTTTTACCCCACCTATATCTGACCATCTTTGCAGAAAGCTTTTCACACATAGCGTGTAAAGAACACACGATTATGCGATGTGACAGAAAGCTTTTATGGTTCCTTGTCAGAATTTACTTCTTTAATTCCTTCGGGCCTTTGCCCAGTTTAGGTATGTAGTAAGACTACTCCCGTGGTTACACAATAAATTTATCAGATAACCTTTGACAACAGTGGGACCACATTCATTTACGCAAATTACAAACATCCTATTAACACAGCTGTACTGTATTAATCATTTTCTTATGTTTTTACTTTCAGTCATTGTTTAAGCACTTGGGTTTTGTGTCATTTTGGTTTTAGATTTTGTTTTTTGTTGTTATTTTTAATTTTCAGCTATTCAGGTAGTCCTGGTTCATATATACAGGAAGACATACTTATTATTAGAATGACAGTTGTATCAGTTCCACATATAAGCTGATTATATTAGCTACTTTTCTTATGAAGAAAGGAAGTTATCCTTTTAACAGCATATCTGCACAGTAAAAAGCGTGCAAAGAAACTTCCATAGCATATTTAGTTCAAGAATTCCATCACCACAGTATATTCACTTATCTGACACTGCTGTAACTAACTTTACTTCTATCAGATGGAATATTCATACCTCAGTCTGACTCATTTACTGCATCTAAACAGAAACCATTTGTTTCATCCCATATGACAGCCATGAAAATTTGTGATGTTTTCCTCTATAAGTCTTGCTGTCCTTTATGACATGTGAAGAAAGTATGAGTAAGGACATGCCTGAAAGTCCTATCAGATTGCACCTGATCTGCAATGCTTTGTTGTTGGCTTTTTTTTTTTTTAATCTTATTTCTCTTATGTGTCTAATCTTTTGTATTAGCTATACTTCTCCTGGGAAGGAAGATTTTCGCTTGCCACTATTGGACACTTACCACATATGTATATCTTTTTAAACAGAATTCAACTTCAAAACAAATTTTCCTGGCACAAGATCCATACACCTATTTATGTAGTTAAGTACACAAAATGTTATTTTCCAATAGTTTCAGTCATAAGCGCTTTTCACAAGCATTATCCACTTCTAGTTTATTAAAGTGCCATTTTGTGCAATACAAGAAACATGCATAACAAATGGTGGGCTGTGAAAAGGAAGTAAAAAAAAAAATAATAATCTCATTCTCTTGAAATTATAATAGACCCAACTCAAACATCGTGTTTTTCTACCCATCACTGCACTTGATTTGAGTAAATTCAACTCAGAATCTAAATTCAGTATAACCCCAGTCACGGTGAGAAGCTTCTTAATCACATTTAGCATTCATCCCACTCTCTAAAAGAAACTAGCCATTTGTCAGACTTTTTTTTTTAAAAAAAAAAAAAAAAAAAAGGAACAGCTGATATATTCAAAGGGAAATCATTCTGGCTAGAGTAAACAATCACCTCCAAAGGAAGGAAGATCCTCCTCTACTTTTCATCACGCTGTTGCACTGAAGCCTTTAAAAAGCTTCCATCGCACTTTGTAGGAAAGCTGCAATTCCAAGTTACTGGGGAATTAACAGGCAACATAACCTGCAAAGAATGCCAGACAATTTACATAGTTCATATAAATACATAAGTTAAAAACGAGTCATACGTAAAAAAAAAAAAAAAAAATGAGCTAAAGGTATCCCAGGATAGTAGTGGGATCTGGCAAAAACATCTCCTCTATAACTTTCTGGAATTTTTTAAAAATTATTCAGGCAGATGTGATCAGAAATTTGATGGAAGTCAACTGCTGTTTTCTACATAATTTCAACTTCCAACAGCTTTACCATTGCGCTAGATGTACACTCAGACACGTTGCTTTTTCACTTCCTTCCAAAGCACTGTTACCTAGTTGCAAGAATGCCAGCTTGTGCTCCATTTTAGGCTGGTCTTACTAAAAGGTTGTTCTTCAATTCACAAAGGAGTTCTGTTAAGCTGTTATAACCAGCACAAACACTTCAAGAGCAAGTGTCAAGCTGACAAGATGGCCTGTAGACAAGGTAACTTAACAGAGGAATGTACCACTTCTGATCGCAACTGTAAGTTCCCAGCTGGGCTGGCATCTTCTTTATAATAACATTAAAAGACAGACAGCAAAGAAAAGAATATATTCAGAACCTTATATAAGACTTGTTGGTTTTTTTGTTTGTTCAGGTTTTTTTTTGTTTGTTTTACAGTAAGGGTGGTTTAGGGCTAAAAGTGTCTGCCCAGAGAGGCATAGGGCACCCCATTCCTGGAAAGCCTCACAGTCAGGCTGGATGGGGCTCTGAGCAACCTGATGTAGCTGTTCATTGCCCTGTGCTCCTGTTCAGTGCAGGGGATCTGGACCAGATGGCCTTTAAGAGTCCCTTCCAAATGATTCTATGATTTAAGATGACAGTCTGGAGTATCTGTCCTGTGAAGAAAGGTTGAGAGACCTGAGACTGTTCAATCTGGAGAAGAGAAAGCTCAGGAGAATTTCAACATCTGTAAATATACAAAAGAGAGGGAACAAAGGCAAAGTCAGGCTTTTTTTCAGTGGTGCTCAGTGACAGGAAAAGAGACAACAGGCATAAACTGGAACACAGAAAGCTCCCTCAGAACATCAGAGAGCTTTTTTTTGTCTGTGTGCAGGTGCCTGAGCACTGACACAAGTTGCCCAAAGAGGATCTGGATATTCTTTGTGAAGATCACCAAAAGCTGCCTAGACACGGTCCTGAGCAACCTGCTCTGAGTGGTTCTGCTTGAGCAGGAGACTGGGCTAGGTGGCCTCCTGAGGAATGTGCCAGCCTTAGTCAGGACACGTTATAGGAACAGTTTTAAATCAGTAAGTGCAGCAATTGCCACAAGCACTTATTAAAAATAAATTAGGAGGCTAACCTAGTCATTTAAAATAGTAAATAGGAGATGATTTAATTTTGTATTGTTGTTTTTTTAATTAATTCTCATAAGATAGACTGTTCTGCTCTCCAGAAGAGGAGAGGCAGGACACAAGCTTCTACCTTAAAATAATACACACACCTTCCTTTAACTTGTCCTGTCCCAGAAGATCATTGCAGAACATAAAAGGAAATTCAAACATGACTGAAATTAAAGTTTTTTTTAACTTATTTACAAGTAATCATTTGGACTTATTTTCCTGTGGAGCTTTAGAACAACGGGCAAAATAACTTCAAAGTAAATAAGACACAGCATTAATTTTAGCCATGCAGAAATATTTGAATTTAATTTCTATAATCTATGCTATGGGAGGCTAATTTCTCAGGATAGCATTTTTTTTTTTTTTTTTATAGCAGTCAACTACATGTCACTGACCTTCAATGGAAACAGAACACTTAAATTTCTTTGAAGCTATTAAAAACACTATTTTTGAAATCCAGGTTGTTAAATCAATTTCCTAGCGGTTAATCAATTCTGGCAGAATCCAGTTATTCTCACCTTTCATAGTACAAATATACTGCAATTTAAGGTTAGGTGATTTAGATCTAAATGTAAATCTGAACAGAGATTCATAAGAGGCCATACATTTCACCTTTACCAGACTTCTCTTCATCCTTGACCTCACCTTCTACCTAATTAGCATTGAGGCATTTTAGACCAGCATCCACAGGGTGGCACAGAGTAGCATGACAACGTCTACACATGCCTTCAAGCAATTAGTTTCAAGCCTGAGGCTCCAGTATCGTGGATCTGCACTCAAATCTTACACTGCAGTGTGCAGTAATCCCACTCAAGATATCAGGGAACATTCTAGCACTAACAATTCACTTCCTTCCTACCTCTGCAATAGAATAAGGTTTTCTAATTGCCCTTTGGAAACAGGGTCAAATATATGCAAACACACTGTTTTTAAGTATCATTTAAAAACAACAGGCCCCCAGAACAACTAACCAGAAACTGCTGTAGAAAGCAAGATCTGGACAGACTCATCTTGAGTTTGAGAATAGAAGGGATGAGATTTCTCTTCAAGCACTTAACTTACTGCTTGTTAAAAATGAAATTATAGTTGACACGCATTTAAACAGTTCTTTCTTGTCAAGGAAAGCATGAAGAGATACACCTACTTCATTGCTGCTTGCTTTCTACATCCATAAGGTGCTGCACAACCACTCTGTGGTGGAGTAACTAGCCCATAATTCAAGACAGCCGGAGTTCGAACACTGAAATTCAACTCTCAGGTGATCATTAGTTTTTTAGTTTTAAGAAGATTTAAGCTGCATTCTCCAGGGTAAACATAACAAGTAGTTAATTAAGAAATCAGCAGTCACTTGGGGTCAATCTGGATCCCACCATTCTGTCTGAAAAGCCTTAATTCTCTGACACCTGCTCTTGATAGGACAGCTTCTACCTGTCATTTAGTTGTCCTCTTCTTGCTCTACAGAGCTGTTATTTTTTTCTTAGCTGCCTTTCCTGCAAAGCATGCACCCATCTGGTCATGTCATCTAACTGACAATCCATGTCTTTTTTGCAAGGCTATCTACACCTACCACTTTCTAGCTTCACTCTTTCTTTCCCAGGGTGACTTAACATTCTACTCATCAACGATCTCATCCTCACAACTCAGATAGCTAACCTTATCCATCAGACCTATTTCCCTTGCTCCCACTGCATTCATCTCCCCTTTCAGAAGTTGCATTCTAGATTTAATTAATTTACAACAATGAAACAACAAAATTAAAACCCATAAATATTGACAGCACGCTAAAACAATTGCAAGCTAATGAAAATGATTAACCACTAATGAAGAAGGATTTCACAGAATTAGCAGGCTGAAAAGTAGCATGACAGTTTTTCTGTTGTTTCCCACAGAACTAATTCAGTGCAACATGTTCGGGTATCCCACAGAAGGAATCAGTGATGTGCAATTGTCTCATACCTTATTCACACATTCTGAGAGACAAATTTCTATTGGGATAAGTTCAATTGGATAATGTTTAGTGGTGTTTTCCCCATTAACACTTCAGTTCTCATAAGACTTTAATGTACTTGATAGTTATCAAAGAACAAAGTAAAACAAAAGATAACCACTGTTTTACTGAATAGATACTGCACTGCGTTGTGGAAATAGGATTGAAAACTATTAGAACATAGGACTTAGATGGTAGCAATCAGTGGTGCAAAGTTTGTTGAGGCCAGTAATGAGTGGAGCACCCATGGATCAATACTGGATCCAGTTTTTGTTCATTCAAATTTCTTCACTTTCTTTCACTTCTTAATTATCTGGACAATGGGGTAGAGTGCCTCCTCAGTAGCTTCACAGGTGACACAGCCAGAGAGAGTGTCTGATTTACCCAAGGGATTTTGGCAGGCTGGAGAGATTTCTAACAAGAAATTCTTGAAGTTCAAGCAGTAGAGTCCTGAATCTGGAAAGGAACAACTCCAGGTACCAAGACTTAGTGAGGACAACAGCTGAGAAGCAGCTCTGAAGAAAATAATTCACAAGCACTGGTAGAAACTAAGCTGTGTGTGAGTGTTGAGCCCATTCCCCTATGAAAGCAAGTTTCATTACTGATGTCATCTACCTGGACTGGAGCAAGGCCTTTGACACAGTCCCCCACCACATCCTATCTCCAAATTGGAGGAATGAGGATTTGATGGGTGGACCACTAGATGGATAAGAAACTGGTTGAAAGGCCACAGACAGAGGGTGGTCATCAATGGCTCTATATTCAGGTGGAGGCCAGTAATCAGCAGTGCCCCCAAGGGATATGTCTTGGGACCAGTGCTCAGGGAGGTGACTGCCCCCCCGTACTCTGCTCTTGTGAGGCCCCATCTGGAGTACTGTGTCCAGGTCCGGAGCCCCCAGTACAAGGAGGACAGGTAGCTGGTGAAGAGGGTCCAGAGGAGGGCCACGAAGATGATCAGGGGACTGGAGAACCTCCCCTATGAAGACAGGCTGAGGGAGCTGGTTTGTTCAGCCTGGAGAAAAGAAGGCTGCAGGAAGACCTCACTGCAGCCTTTCAATACCTAAAGGGAGCCTACAAACAGGAGGGGAATCAACTCTTTGAAAGGGCCGATAACTGCAAGACAAGGGGAAATGGTTTTAAGTTGAGGGATGGCAGATTTAGGGTGGATGTCAGGGGAAAATTCTTTACTGTGAGAGTGGTGAGGTGCTGGAACAGGCTGCCCAGAAAGGCTGTGGATGCTCCATCCCTGGAGATGTTCAAGGCCAAATTGGATGGGGCTCTGGGCAGCCTGGTCTAGTATTAAATGTGGAGGTTGGTGGCACCGCCTGTGGCAGGAGGGGTTGGAGATTCACGATCTTTGAGGTCTCTTTCCAACCCTGGCCATTCCATGATTCTGTGATTCAAGTGATGTTCTTGGCTGCATTAGGCCAAGTATCACCAGCAAGTCAAACGATGATCCTCCTTCACTGAGCTTTGGGAATGCCACAGCTAGAATGCCTGTGTCCAGGTCTGGGACTCTCAGTATGAGAAAAAGATAGGGATATTGGAAAAGTCCAACAGAGAACAATGAAGTCAAATGGCCTGGAACACCTCTCCTATGAGTAGGATCTGAGAGCTGAGATTGCTCAGCCTGGAAAAAAGATGGCAGAGGCAGGCAGGATCTCATCAATATCTCTAAATACCTGAAGGGAGGGAGCAAAGACAGAATCAGGTTCTTTCCAGTGGTACCCAGAGACAGGAAAAGCAGCAACAGGCACTTTGAAAAATTGAAACGATGATGTTCCATCTAAACTTTTCTAGTAAGCTGTAAACAAAGCTCAAGACAAATGGACCAATGTATTAACACCGGCCTGCTCAAGGCAGCTAGCACCAGTCTACCCTGCAAATGATTTTGCTACTCTGACCAGCCAGAATACAACCAAATACCTACAACATCTCAAAACTTGATTTACTTGTTCTGCAGTGGTTATAATAACACAAAGAACTGACAGACATTTTATCCTATGATCCTCATCATCTTCTTCCTTGCAGAAATATGCTTAAACTTTATGGAAATGCAAAGAACAGCCAGCTCTTTTAACATTTCAGGGTGCAAATATTGCAGCTTATGAGTAGCACATAAAGCTTCCAGCCACTGGAAGAGGAAACCAGACAGAAGCATACTGCATGTTTTTAACAGTACTGCTGGCCACAGAATCCCATTTCTCCATCCTGCATGATTATAACACCTTGCTAAAAGAGGTAACTTGCTAAGAGGGGTAAAGTGATGAGGCTGTGTAAGCTAGAAGCTGGACTTCATTTTTATCTAACAAACAAAAAGTTGTGACTTAGAACAGAAGTCACAGAAGTCACCTGCTTGCAAGATCTTGCCTTATACAGACCATACATGGTTAAGAAGTGTTCAAAAACCAAATGACATTGGATGCTTGAAGTCTGCCATAATGATTCATTTTGCAAGGAAACTCTCTACTGGGCTTGCTAATTACTGTTAATAAAGTCATTAAAGAGAGCACAGAGACCCTAAATATGAAAGGAAGGACATTCACGCAACAGATGCAAAAATAAAACAGGGAAAAAAAAACTGATCCTGCTTGACTGTTAATTTTAATGTAGAAAGGTCAATATAAATCACCACCGCTCCCCAGAAAATAACCATGCAGAGACACATTACATTCTATCAATCTTTTAACATAAGCAAGCACCAAAATCACAAGCTTAATACTTGTAAGAAGAAAGCAGCTGCATGACATATGAAATTGTACTTGCAGAAAGGAAAGTCAGAGTTCTATGCTTCAAAGTGCCCAGCTCCAATGCAGGAGCATGAATGTTTTCTGGTATTCAGGAACTGCATAGTCAATTGCTGCTGCAACTTTTTTTAAACAGTAAACGGTAATACAATAAATGCAAAAAAAAAAAAAAAAAATAGGCAAAAGAAAACAAAATAATTACTACAACTTAAACTTAAGACGCCTTTTCAATCAGATAGTGATCTGGAAGTCTGTAAAAACTCTATTCTAGGCAGAGAAAACTCAGAGAAGGATGAGGTCAACCAAATTGTATCATCACCACTAAATTCTGATAATCCTCAAAATATTTTTGTTAGGAACGTTTACATGGGTAAAGCAGCACTGGGGAAAACAGTCATTATTCCAAACACCTTCCAGAATTCCATTTGCTGTTATCTACTCACCAGTTACATACTTCTCCAAGATGCAATAGCTGTATGGAAGGCAGTAATACTAAGGTGGTGTAATGCCCAGTATCCCCTTCTTGCTCCAGAGTGACCTACATGTACAGGACATTTTTCTTATAAATCCATCCATATATACTAAATCTTTCTTTCAAGATCAGTCTGCTTTCCCAAGAGCAAAAAATAGGTATCGGTAGTGGATATTAGGACATTGAGGCACTCAGCAACTTACCCAAATTCACACGAGACACAAGGAAACACAAACCATACCTTCTCAACTCCCCTGTATCCAAGTCCCTCATTTTTCCATTTTACAGTCAGAAATACTACTGTATTTATTTCAGATCCAAAGCATATTTATATACTATGATATCTTTATATAATCTGATCCTCATTCTTGATCTTCATCACACTTAATTTCTAAATTTACTAGTGCCTTGCATTGCAATATAGTGGCAAACTACCACATTTACAATGAGCCTTTTGACAGTTCATAACAATTAACGAAGAGTCTTCTGTTATGCTCATGAATGCTCATAAGAGGTAACTGTGAATACATTCAATATTATATGAAGTAATTTCATCACTCTAAGCACAGCTTACATCGATAAAAACTGAAGAACACATTGCTAAGTGACATTAATGCTTTTCAGTCATCTGTATCAAAATATTTAGCTGATGTATGTACACATAAATAACACATCGACATTCATGCCTATATTTTATCATAAATTTTAGGAACTATCATACTGAAATGTTAGTCTAAATCAAAACACAGCATATTTCTGCCAATCTTTGGCTAACATATATCACCCTTTTTTGCACTACAAGGGACAAGAATGTAACAGGACGTGATTCATTATCAGAAAGCTTCAGATTCTGAAGCAATGACTCAATAAAAGCTTTTGAAAGCATCACTGTGATTGTTCTGACAGCCTTTACTTCCAAAAGTTCATAAAGTGTTTCAAGTGAGCAGTTAGAATACAAGGTAACTAGCAAGAAATCTGAGCGTCTGGTAATAAATCATTTGTCACAAGAACCCAGACTTATGAAAAACCCAAATTTTTATAGGTATGGTCAACAGGAAAGTCTAGGTAGATATAGGAATTTTTCCACACCTAGAATCCCACAGCCCAAGTATGTGCATTGTGAAACAAATTATCTGAACCACCATGGTCTAAAGAGACAGAAAAAGGACATAGGAATAAGTTAAATAACCCACAGAACGTCAGTGAATATGAAAAACTGCTCATTTTGAAGAGTTCTGCCAGTCCGGGGTAAAAAAAAAAAAAAAAAAAAAAAAAAAAGCCACTGAAGTCACGCACTGACACTGACTAAAGCAAACTGAGATGTCTTCATGCACTCATTTTTTCCCCCCAGTCATTTGAATAGTACATCCTCTACTTAGGTTCCATTAAATATTTGGTTTCTTTTAGCAGAGAACATATTGACAACAAGAAGGGACATTTTCTGCTAAACAAAAACAGATTTATAGGCCTACCTAAGCCAAAGTCTAGCATTTGGCATACTCCAGCTTCATGAAAAGCTATAGTGTCTCCTGGGATAAATTCTAGTCCAAAAGAATATAGTTTACTAACATAGATATTCTCACTTGGAAATTTACTTCTACTGGGTGGATTCAAGTCACAATTTCAGTAATTGTACACAAAGAATTAAGAGGAAAACAGCTTAATCAACTCCATATAGACAGCAGAACTGGAGTTGGCTAAAAGCCATTCAATGCAGTGCTTTGTCTCTGACTACAGCCAGCAGTAGATGTGTGTGAAGCCTTGTAAGTACTTGGTAAGTATAGAGATACTTCCTAAGGTACACACTTAATTCAGGAGCATCAAAAAATTTGACATCGTACAGACTCTAAAGTCACAGCAGCACTGACAAGGTGTTTAATGATAGGTTACAATCATGGATTTTCTTATATTTAATTACCTTTTAACCCGTCTAGAAATTTAAGATCAACATCCTCTACAACATCCAAGGAAAGGTGACCTTCTTAACAATCTTATTTATCTTGAACCTGACACATAATGGTCTAATCTGACGCTCATTTTTGTAATAAAAGAGTGAGTAGGGGTTTGCTTGGATTTTTCATGGGGAGAGAGGTGGTTTGGTTTTAGGTTTTATTTTGGGGGGGGGGGGGGGGGGGGGAAGAGGGAGGAAAGGGCTGTCCATTTTGCTTCATTTTTAGATTTTCTCCTATCTCTCACAACTGTCTTTTCTCCTTAAGTGTTATCAAGGCTGACGGAATCCTATGGAATCCTACTTCACGTAGCCACTTCTTTAAGAAAGCCATTCTTTGTACATCTGAAACAAGATGGACACTCACTTTTGGGGAAAAAAAAAAAACAATGCTTGTGAGACCTTTTCACATCTATCCTGTTCTAGGACACTTTCCATTCTCATCTGGCCACACTTCAGGCAAGAGTCTGAAGAGAAATAGGGAATCTCACAGTACCTTCCACAAAAAGTCTCCGTATATTTCTAAGTAGATACATTACGGCAACCTCAAATTCTATTAGTCCAGTCACAACTCCTCAAGAAGTGCTATTTAAGCAGTTTTGCAGAACTTGGGGAGTGGAGGTGGAAAAGGTGGTGAGATGTGGACATACACTGTAAAACATTGGTCCTTTCCTTCCAGTAAGCTGTAGCCCACTTAGGCAAAGTGCCCATTGCAGTCCCTACCCAGGAAATATATGATGGCATGTTACAGCCCAATGAAAAGAACTAAAATGAAAATAGTTAGCACACTGTGAAGCTGTCCTACAAAAATGTCAACACATTATACTACTTTTTCTCCTAAGGAATTTCCCTAATGTGTAAAGAACAAAAACAAATGAAAAAAATTACAGTGAGGGAATGTTTATGATCTGTGGATAGCCTGTGAACAGGTACAATAATTTAGATCATGTTTCCAAGTACAAATTTGATATATGTTTCCAAAGCCATTTTGACCTGAGATCCAAGTATTTCATAAGTGCAAAATCTCACACCTGCAAAATGTAATTGCCTCTTTCCTGAATCACTGACAGGTATCCAACTGCACTAAGAACATGTATGTGTGAGTAGAGTCTGTCGGGACCCAAAACCTGCAATTTCATTAAATTCCATAAATTGAAACAAAACACACTGGAAGTTTAGATAGAACCCTTTCAGGATAAACTACTGCTATGAGAAACTATTCAAGAACTTCAAGCTGCTTCTTACAGAAGCCAGTTGCCTCATGCAGCAAGACTGATCACCCAGATTGTTAGCTTTTCTTTTGCTCTCCATGGATAGATCAATGGCAGATAGAAAGGATATCACTAGCCAGAAATCACTTTCCAGCATACATGAAATCTCGGCATCTTTTAAAGCCAGCTAGACCATCCCCATATTCTGACCATACCCTCAGAAAAGATCTTAAATTTTTAATGGAAAGATGTAGATTCTGTTTCAATGAATTAGATTTATTTACAGCTTCCTGTGATGCAGTACTTTCCAGAGAACATTACTTCAAAATACATTTCGTTCTTCTGTTTAAGCACAAATAGGACCAAGCCCCAAATCACACTTTATACAGCTTACAATCTGAGTTCAATACTTTCCCTTAGGGGAAGGAGAAACTTAGACAAGATCAGATTCATAACGTATTTCATGAAAGAAAATTACTGTATATTACCACCATCTACCACCAAGCAATTATTCTTTGTGAGTTGCTATGTTCCTCTTCCATGCTCACATAAGCAATAAGAACAAAGGACATGGCTGGTGCTCCGCACTTTTTTCCTTTTGAAATTTATGCTTGCAAAACAATTTGAAAGTCTAAGGTGCACCTAGGTTTAGAATTACAGAGTGCCTCAAAGCATTGCATTACTTGGTCTTCATGCCTGCCTTTCTCCTGTAGCAAGGCCACACAACTTCCCCACTCTAACCTGCCATCTACCCCTGCTTGAACCACTGTCGCATTTAGATCTGAAAAGATCAGCACGGCTTTCTTTTTTTCCCCCAGGAGTCCACAGTTGAGAAAGAGTGAAGCAGAAACATGGAGTGGAAAGTCCTGCCCAACTGTTACACTTGCATTCATGTCCAGATCGAAAAGTAGCAAGTTTTTAAATAAGCTAAAACTTACTCTTCAAAACTAATAAATAGAATGTCATTCCTTAATAACTTAAAAGGATTTCTCAGCTGAATCTGAAAGCTTTCTTATTTCCCTTTTGTCCTATTACTACCCAAGAAATACAACAGGATTCTCCTTCGCTGCCATTTTCTGTTCACATCACATTTATTATTACATGTATTAATTGCATACTCCAAAGGTGCTGACACGGGAAGAGCTTTTCTCCTTAAGATATGACTTGGCAACCAAGAAAAGGCAAACAACAAAAATTCAACTTCTTAACAAAATTGAAAACCAGCTGAGCTTAAAAACATGTTAGAATTGAAGCACATTAATCCTGGTAGAGACATTAAACCCTGTTAAGTATTCAATTTATCATCAGCTGCAGGATCAAGAGAGGAACTGTTCTCCTAGACAACACAGATAGGGACTATTGGAAATATTTGTTTACCTCTGCAACTGTGCTGGGAGCCCAGAGTGGAGGGCTCAACCATGAATTCATCTCCCAGGAAGAATCTCTTCTTCCAGGAGTTTCTGATGCCCCAGTCCCTCCCGCTCTCTTCCTGTAGATAAAATTTGAATTGGAAAAGTTTAAGTTTTTTCCAAGATAGTACACTATGGGAATTTTAGCAAAACCATAAACCTGGTGCTACAGCCACAGCTACACAGCTAATTCATGAGTCTCATCCATAACGTGGTTGTCTGGGATTGCATTGCATTCGAAGTAGTGCTGGTTCTTCTGAAGACAGTCATATTGTGAATGTGTAGGGAGGTGTTCTACTGTATGAACAACTGCACAGAATTCAAATCATGACAGACAAATTCCACAGCCACCACCTTTATGTCAGAGATCCCTCACAATTTTTCCTGCCTCTAAAGCTATTAGCCACTTGTTTATTAACACTGAACTATTATTAATTGAAAACCACCAACATATATTAACAATTCCAAACAAAACCTAGGTCTATAGCAAACAGGCTGTACTCAGTAATGTTTCTATGAGGATTATCAGGTCAACTAAATCCTATTTTATGCTCTCAATAGGGAGGAATATTCAGCTCATGTTACAAAATACATATTTCCTCTGCTATGAGAAGAGGAATAATGTGTTTGTCTATCAAAATCACACACCTTTATTCCAGAAAGAACAATATCTAACATCTGAACTTTAAAGTCTCATTGATTATCTCCAATGTAAAGGAATTACAGAACAAATTGAGCTTTATTCCCTGAGAGAAGGTATTTAGCTATCAAAAAGGAGTCTATGACACTAATTAGTTGATCCATAAAGCAAATATTCAGTAGATAAGAACAAATGCAAAATAGAAACAATAACTCTATGTTTTTCTTCATTCTTTGTATTTGCATTTCAATTTTATAGCTTTGCTAATATCCAGGCAGCAATACAGCTGCCAAATTATTAGAATAGGGAAAAAAAGTTAATATCCAATCTTTTATTTGTTTATTCAAATTTAGTCACTAATTACACTTATTTTTGGACAGTTTCTTTCAGATAAATATTATAATACAAGAGTTTTACCAGGCTCAGTTGAAACCCCTTCATTGGTATCCTCCTCTAAAAAGAATTCAAAGACTGTTTAACTGTCAAGAGCATTTAAAACAAAGCAATTGAATAATCATTTAGCTTCAGAAAAAATAAGCTGGAAGAAATCCTACAGAGCAGCTGATGGAAAAGGCAATAAAAGGAACTGAGATGACTAACTTCTGAGAACTTCACAGAGAAGGTGCTGGGAAAGGTGACAAGTTTTGAATCAGAGTAACAGTAAGGCAAAAATTATTCCATACCTCTCACTACGTGGCAACAAGGTCAGTTCTCCCAGCTGCATTAAAACCACTTGCTGTCGGATTCCAGCATTAGACATTAAGGGCCTTTCTCCACCTTCCTTACTACAAGTTGACTCTGAACTTTTAAAACCATTCAACTGACTGGAAGCAAAGTGGTTTTCTCAGCACCTGCATGGCTACAAACAGAATTATCTTGATTGCACGTATTACTCCTAAGTACCCTAAAATAGCTGAGCACACTGCCTAGTAATAACTGGTTATGTAATACAGCATGAAGACCTTATTTACAGTATGGAGTATTTTGCTAGGGGCGACAGGTACCGAAATATAATCCTATGATTCTAGAAGATGTGTATCATAAATTCAGTCTTCACAAGCAAAACAGCATTCTAGGAAAGTATTCATGTTTCAGTCAGTCCAAAATTAGGAATACCTCCCAGTTTTCCATGTGTTGGTGTGCCAGCACTGTCTTACCATACACTATTCTGAAAATCCATGCCACAGTTGAGCAATGCATGTAATTTTAAACACCTGCCTACTAAAACCTTTATATTACTTATTATTCCCCACAAGAAAAAGTGATTTTCCGTATTCTAGTGCATAGAAATAGAAGTGTACCCATACACACCAGCTCTGACTCTGACAAAAAGCATTTGAGATAGCTTAATTCAAAATACAACATACCATGCAGAGTCCACAATCATATGCCAACATGTGTGCTTTTATTACTGTGCATATAAGCCACAGATCATCCAGGTTTGATAAAGATTTTTTCCTCACGTCCCTATCAATTTTGATACTCAAAAGTGCATTTTTACATATCACAAAGATGACAGCAATTTAACTAATACTGGGGGGAAAAGCTAGAGAAAACATTTTGGTTTCTAAAGTTATTTTCTGACAGGAGCCAAAATATTCAGACTGCATTACATATCCATGTTTTTCAATAAAAATGAAAAGAAACATCCTGAGACTGAAAAATAGATTCCAATTAAAAATGAAGTCTTATCTAGAGGGACGGGAAACCTTAAAAATAAGTATATTGGAGAAGTAATCACGTTTGATGCCTGCATTGTCACTTTTTTTGTGGTAAAAAAGGTTTTCAGTTAAAAAATTTCTTCAGCCCCAAATAATAGTATGATAACTATCTTTCTTATTAATCTAAGAGCCTCACTGAGCGTGATCTAGCATAAATATATTACAATGTAAAAGGCTCTGAAAGTGGGATTTTCAATGATATTGTTGTTTTCATGGCACCTCATTTCCCAGAGAAGCACTCCTAGGAGTTTAACAAGTTGTCAGCATAGTGCTTTCCCTCCCCACACACAATCCTGTGTTCGCCCATCTTGAAAAGGATTCAAGGAGATATTTGCTACTGAAGCAAGCAACAGTGAACCTGAAGATACATAAGCAAATTTCAGAACTTTATGTGAGACTAATGATGTTCCCAAAAAAACATTTTAAAGGCTTTTGAAAAAAACATCTTGGCAATTTTGGGGTCATTGAGGTAAAGACTGCAATTCAGAATTGCACAGATATGGCTCCTGATTTAATTCCCAGGAAGCCCAAGTGCCAGGCTTCATATGGTTTATCAGCCTTCACTGGCAGCAGCTTCATCATCCAGCTGCTTGAGGCAGCAGCAAGTTTTCTAAGTGCCTCTAGCAGAGAGTTTGGTGCCACATATTCAGCGTGTGAAATATAAATATCCACTGTGATGAAGGAAAGCTTGGAGCACTTTTTTCCTCTTTATGTCCCAAAATGGGCTAAACATAGAACATTTCTTCCTGCGTGAACACTTATGGTCCACCTGACAAAACTTTTACTGTAAACCCAGCTAAAGAATCTGCCTTTATATTCTTACAGGCTGCAAGGTGGGAATACATGGGGCAACTTAGTCATAAGAACTTGATATGGTCAGTCACCAAAGGGAGATAAGGTTGTAGCACTGCCATCCATGCGGCAGCTTCAATACTTGAGAGATTTTAGATCATATTTGAGCCATATTTACTTGGGAAAAAACTCTAGTACCTTCTGCCAATATGTTAGAGCAGTAAGTACTATATCCCTTCAACAAGAACAATAGGTGTTTAGTTATACTGCCTCTGGGAATGGGAAGATAGTCATTTTCCCCTCTTCAGCAAGTAATATTTGCTGCATATGTAGGTTCAGCCACTTACTGAGCACTGTGCATTCTGTCTGCCTATATCCTCTGAGCACAGTAAAGCCCATAGAAAATGAAACTAGCACTGCAGCTAGCAGTACTAATGTAAAGTGTCACAAGCATCTTTCAGATTCAAAATTCAGATTCAAGACCTAACGATAACAGGACATTCTTCAACAAGGTGCCAATATCATGGTATTGCTCCCTATTTAATCAACTGTAAATAATTCAGCATTTTTTCAGAGAAAATTAGTCTTCAATTCAAGATTACCTTGCAGACTGCACTCACAGGAGAGTAAGCACTCAGATGCTGTACTCCACATCTCATAATGTGTCCCAGAAGATCAGAAAAGGACATAGCTTAGGTATTATACTTTAAGGAAGGGGAAAAAGGTGTTTTACAGTTTCAATTTTATGTTAATGCTAGTGTCATTACTACAGTCCCAGGAACTATTGAATCTGGACAAGTGTAATGGGATGAAACAAAGTATCATAGAAGAACTATGCAAATCACCTCATACAGTAAATCAGGCAAACAGGTAGACTTCAGCTTTTTTTCCACAAAGAACAAGCAGAGCCTGCAGTATGAACAGGAAGGGAAATCAGCATCAAGTAACTTAATCTAACTGCATTCATGGAATATAAGCAAAGAAATACTAAATGTTGGTAGCTGATTTGCCTTCATAGATGGCATGAATATTTTATTTTTTTTTTTTAAATCTCCTTTGATATCATAGAATCACCAAGGTTGGAAAAGACCTAAAAGATCATCCAGTCCAACCGTTCACCTATTACCAATAGCTCCCACTAAACCATATCCCTCAATACAACATCCAGTCTTTCCTCGAACACCCCCAGGGTCAGTGACTCCACCACCTCCCTGGGCAGTCCATTCCAGTGCCTGACCACCCTTTTTCATGCAAACTTCCCCTTCTCAACAGGGCAAGGCCAACAGAACTTTGTTCTTCAGTACTTTTGATCCGTTATTTACCCCATTTCTAGCAGTACCCAAAATTCATTTCTACATTCATATTTTCTCCAGCACGTATCCAGCCAGTAATAACATAGCAGCGTAACTTATCTGAACATGGACTATAACTAAGTTTTTCCTCTATTTCCTCAGGGACACTTTTAGTCTCAAACAGCTATTTCCTATACTTAACTCACAGTAAACAGCACTGTTCTCCACTTTTCATATGTATTTGCATGGTAGCCATTTTTTTTTACCCCCTAAATGTTGATACTGATCTAGAGTCCCTCATCTTTCTTTTTCTCATTACCACCTGCAAAGCATGTCATCTTTAGGCACTTCTCAGAATTTCCTCATCTACATTCCCTGATCTCCAGTGTACTGCTCTGTTCTTGCTTTATAGCTGTGTGCTTCTGTGCGACATCTGCACTACCTAGATGTTTACTTACAAGCCTGAGGTAGACTGTCCCTGCAGCTTCCCCTTCTGCTTCTATGAACCCTTAGGTCTCCTGTCCCTGATTGCCAATGAAGTGTTCACGCATACACTTTCTGATATTCACAGAATATTAGTGTGAGACAAATACAAACTCTCCCAAATCCAAAAGTTCAACTCCTCTCTATTTTACTTTGGGCAGGGAAGCAAAGCATTTGTTTAGGTCAGCTATGTTTCTTTTAGGCTTGGCCACTCACCAGCTGTCTTCAATGGAAGCTTTCACAGTCATTACTCCAAACCTCCTCAGTTCCACATCTACTTCATTTGAAAAGTATCTTCATTTGTTTCATTTAAGGTAGACTGCAATCTATATAGACAGGGAATAGGTTCAGCTTCTTAAAGGCCTTAGCTATCTGCTCTAGTGCATCCATACCTGGGTTACCTAGTCATTTTCCACTAAAATACAGAGAAATATATAAGTCTCTCACATTCTAAAATCCTAATACATATAGGCATTAACAATTAAGACCACAAACATAAGTCATTAAGTTAAAAAAAAACATTCTTCTTTTGAATAAAGCCAATAATTCTACTGCCATTTGGAAAGACTTTGTGGTAGAAGCACTGTATGGCTTCAAGCTACGGCAGGGGAGATTCAGGCTGGACATGAGGAAGTATTACTTTTCAGAAAGGGTGGTCAGGCACTGGAATGGACTGCCAAGGGAGGTGGTGGAGTCACCGACCCTGGGGGTGTTCAAGGAAAGGCTGGATGTTGTGTTGAGGGACATGGTTTAGTGGGAGCTATTGGGAATAGGTGAACAGTTGGACTGGATGATCTTTCAGGTCTTTTCCAACCTTGGTGATTCTATGATTCTAATCCAGAAGAATCAAATCAGGGTTGTTACTTGGTAATCTGCTGAAGTAATTAAGAGAGTTTTTAAAGATAGAAATTCTCCCTAGTTTTCATTAAAGTCAGTAGGAGTTCAGGAGAAGCTACACACCTTATGAAACAAATTACACATAAAACTATCTTCTCACTTCTGGCATTGTTTCATGCTAAAATGTAGTATTCTACTATTGTTCAGAGGTCAATCTTAAAACTAAGAATATTAGCCATCTTCTCCACTTATTATATGAGCACCAGCTACAGTGGTGCTAGATGTAAAATATCCGCTTCTGCACAATACTTTCATAAATCTGCCATTCCTATGTTCAGTTTTCTCAGGGTTTTACCTTGAACAATATCACCTCCCAGTTGCTTTGTTCTCCCCCCTCCCCCCCCCATCTATGTTAGTCTTCTTCCAGTCTCAGAGCTTTCAGGCAAAAAAAAAAATCTTCTGTCCTACACAGTTCCCAGAACAATGGTTTAAACTTTTCCACAGAAGTCTATATTGTGGAATCTATAATATTCCTCTGCATTTTTCAGTTTGTGTACTTTCGACTCAACAGGCAGTGCTGGCACTTGTGGCACACTGGAATGAAAAGGAAAGTGCCATTCACTGTTCAGTTTCATTTTGAGTCTTTACGCAATAAAATCTAGGATCAATAAAATTTTACAGCCAGTTTTAGAAGCCAT
Organism: Tetrao urogallus; assembly: GCF_951394365.1. NCBI lineage: Eukaryota > Metazoa > Chordata > Aves > Galliformes > Phasianidae > Tetrao > Tetrao urogallus. Next base: position 32,798,834 of record NC_136814.1, read on the forward strand.
TGAACTCTAATAATTTAATCAAAATTCTAGTAAGAGTGGGAATAATCATCTAATTATAGATGTATTTTCACAAACAGTAGTAGTCCCCTATAAACTTCACTTAGTTCCTAAACCAGAATTCAAAATAAAGGATAACAGTATTTTAAGCAAGGCTGTGAATTGCTCCTTACCTTCATTATATGGAAACAGGCACATAACCTGAAAGCAGGTTATTAAAAGATAAGTATTTGAGTACTGGCATAGATAAATATGCTTGCAGAACAGAGGCAGATTTAATTTTATTTTTGTGAATCTGCTGAAGGTCAGCAATGCTTAACATTCAACACTGATTTTATAGTCAAGTCTCCGTGGAAGTTGACAGGATTTTTACTCAGCAGAAATTAATACAAAATCTCCTAAAAACTATCATTAAGTATGCAGGAAGAACTTCAAAGATCATTGGGAAAGTCAGCTTCATTATGATAAAGTACACAGCCATAAAGAATTCTCATTGTCGCAAAAGATTTTCAAACAGGTTTGATTCTTTAAGCACATGATTTTACAGCAGCTTAGCACCTGCCTAATTCAGTTCATCTTTAATTAGTAACACACCAACTTCAAATTGATTTAGATGAATCCACCCTTAAGTGTTGACAACTCTACATGTCAGCTACCAATAGGTCATGTGAGAGGGTACTGATCTGAAGCTCTCCTCATTTAGCTCTCTACTAGGAGGCTCAAATCTACCACAGCCATAACTAGTCAAGCCTACTGAGTGTCAGGATATTCCACTGTCTGGAATTAAAACTATTTCAGTTACGCTTCCGACAGCTAAACAAGGAGATGCTAAAGAGCATGCAGAAGTAAACTGAAGAAGGAGAAAGAAATTTAGATAACAAGGTGGTTAAAGGGACAGAATTCAGAATCTATCTCAGGCTTTTCAATTGACTTCAAGAAGTAATAAACTATTTTCAAGCATTCAAAATATTTCCCTGTTTCACAAAGTAGGTAAGTAGAGTGTATAATGGCTCAGATATTAACACTAAACCGTGGAATTAAGTGCTCAAATAGATATTACTATTTTTCATTGAAATGTAGAACATGCTGAGAAGGATTAAGTGTTTGGTTCCATGGCACTCTGAAGCCCAAGCAACTAATAAACAAAGAAATGTTACAGCATTATGTAAGAATACACGTTAAACTAAAATATCATTCCCTCTTGGAATGAGTCAGAAGAATATAGAACTGTAGAAAGATTCACTAGTAATTGAATCTACAAGCAAATGGAAGAAATATCACAGTTAAACAAAATCACATTTGAACTGGAAACTAGCAAGTGAGTCATATTATGTGTTTTCAGAGAAAATTGGTAAAGCTTGCTATGAGGCTAATTTTCCTGATTCTGGCATATTCCTACACTTTGTAAGGAAGAGACACTGTTTAACTAACAATCATTACATGATTTATAATACATTAATCTTCCTCTGTCGACAAGAATTGCTGATGAAGAAGAGAAAGACCAAATTTTATGTAAGCTAGAACCAATATAGGCTGGTAGAGCTTGGGAAAATAAGAACACAGTATTACTTGTTTCAGTTCTCTGAATGCTACAGTCTCTCTCTGATCTTCTCCTTCCAGCCAAATTCCAGGCACAGATGCCCGGAGGTGGGAAAACACTATTTTTAATGCATACTTTTGCATTCTTGACCACTAAAACAAAGAGATTAGAAGTTGATTTGGCGGCTACTTATGTCTTCGACAACCACTAAGTAGTCAGTCTTAAAATTTCCAATTAATTGTTTCTAGTATTATAATTTAAAAGTTGTTCCCTCTCCCTCTTCCTCTCCCCCCCCCCCTTTAGATAACACAGCAGAAGTACTCTGCATGATAGCCTCATCAGACAGGAACAGAAATAGCAAGACTTTTAATGGCTTTAATGTTCAGGTTGGACTAAAGCTGCATAAATACTCAACCATCATGAAAGCTCTGCGTGACACTGAGCAAAAAAATGAATGAACTAGCCATCTAAAATGTAGACACACTAAGAACTAATTGAACATCCACTAAACAAAGCAAGAAAAGAGCTAATAAGGTTTCAGTAGTAACAGCCTCTGCAGAAGTTCATGAGATAATGAGGGTAGGCTACAACAGGTCAAGGAGAACAAGAGGGCAACTTGTTCAGCTGGCATGAGCTCAAGAGCCATGGCTGCAAGACAACTCAGCCAGAGGGAGAGAGAAACCTGTGTTTGTTTTCCTAGCACAATGAAAAATCTGACTTAAGATACAGCATAAAATAAAAGCAACCAATCTGTTAATTGTAAAGCACAGCCCCACACAGCGAATAACCTGTGCATATCACGCACATAGTCAGGAGTCAGAGGAATACACTGTTTTCCATGACTCATCAACAGTGGGCACAGAGACTCTTGTAAACATCATCAAGCAGAGTTTTATTCATTCTGAAGTACGCATTAGAGAATTCAGTGGACACTGTTAATATTCTTCAAGCAGCAGTCTGGAAAATCATGCTAACAAATAACCTACCTTTGTAATCTGCTGCGAATTGAACATAAGTCACAACAGGCTGTGCATCAATAGGCTACTGGTGCATACTTTGGAGGCATTCTAAGGATCAAAGCAGAAGGAAGAGCACCTCCAGGCTTCCAAGAAGAACGCTTGCAGCCTACTAATGTACACTGATTGTACAAACAGCATGATCTATAAATTCCAAGTATCAGGTTTTGAACAATACTCCTCAAAATACTTAGAAGTAAACATGTATATCTCTTGAAAAAGAGACATAAGCACCTCAACTACTATTTATGAGGCGTAATTTGTCTTGAGTGCTGTTTTTTTAAGAATTATAATTAGTTTAGATACTACCACACACACTGAAGTTTTTACTGTAGTATAGGTTTATAGCCCCTGACACTGGTAATTGTCATTACTGCGATTTTTTGTTCTTCCCCTCACCATTACCACCACCCACCTAGATAGAGAGCAGAGCATGAAGGGCTGAACTGACTTGCCCAAAAGCACAGAATAACTAAGTGACAAAAGCACTGTCTTCAGTCTCCATTGTTCATCCAGGCAGATTTACTGGTGAGAATTGTAATGGGGATTAATCACCCAAGGTTTCCTCAGCCTTTTGTAACTCTCATATCTTCCTTTTTCAACCTGTATAGGGGAAAGCTTATTAGACAAATGTCTGCTCAGTTGTTTCAGTAATATCTATGGTAATAAGACAACGATTCTTCACTGTACTTACTTGCTCTTAGTAGAGTACTGATTTTACTTTAGGGTACTGTACTTAAAAGAATCTGGAGAAATATTACAGGATAAAAAAAAAAAATACAATTAGTCAAAAGAAACCTTAATACCAGAGACAAGAAGCTAGTACTTTTGTAATTATACAGTACTTCTGTAATTACAGAGAAGATTAAAGCAAGTCAAGCTATCAATCACAAGGCTCGAAAAAGAAACGGAAGCTTTTAAAGTATGAGGAAAATTTAAAGTTTAAATATCAGGAACCTCTAGTAACCATAAAAAGCAGAGAGCAATACAAGCTTCCATGGAATATTCTGCAGTCATGGGTATAAGAAACACAGTGGAAACTGGCTCATCTTTAAGAGTTTAAGAATGAAGCAGTAACAGAAGAGTTGACCACATGGCCTCTCCATCTCAGATTCACAGAATTGACTTCACCAAACCTCATGTAATGAAAGAAACGTTTTTATAAAACACTGTGTTACCCTCAGGAAACAAAAAGAGTTGTGTCACAATCTCCACAGAAACTTAGGTGACTCAAGCCACCCAAGCAGAGCAATGCCAACAGAAGCCAGAAGACTTCTCAAGCTAAAACACAAAGTAATGTAATTATGCTGATAATTTATATGCAGCTTTCTTTGGAATACACTAGGAAACCAAGGAACACTCCAAACAAAAAAATTTAGAAAAACTCAAAAGGAAAAAGTGATCACTACTGGACAATACTACATTAATGCCTTATTATTAATGCCATCTCATCTACTACAAAAAGGTGTTCCTACAATGTTGCCTTTGTTTCAGCGACTCTGGCTAAAGTCCCTCTGTGAAGTGTTTCGACAGCCCCAGTCAATTTCACACACTTTTCATGACCCCAATGTGGTGAGCAGCAAAATGGCGTTTATTGCAAGCAGCACACCCTTCTTAAAGGTTTCCCCATACCTTAGGGCTACTAATCACCTTAACTACAGTTATCTCTGCCCAATGGACATGTGACATGTCTTGTTTTCTCCTTATTTGGTCTAACCTGTTCTTCTCTCTTATCTTCAAGATATCTGTTGCCATGGTTTCCCAAGGGGCCCCTGTGGATCCTGGCAACTGCCACAGCCCATTCAGTTAACTACACTATAAAAACTTAAGTACAAAGTTACTATTTCAGCCAAATATATTTATGCAACTCTCAGAGTAAATATCAATAATTTATGCAGAACATCTAAGAGTCTGAACACAGCTCCTTAATCTTAGTTTCTCATTTAAGTCTGACAACTGGTCTACTACCTACGGCAGTTAAGTAGAAACACATGCAGTATGTTTTCAACTACTCTGGAACAAACTATACATTCCACAACTCACCAAAACCATTGTTTTGACTGGTTTTATCTTCCACCCATGATTTCCAAACATGCCAGTCCTTAGTAGTATGAAGTTCCTTAATTTTGTCCAGATTTTAAGAAGTTAAGCTGCATATCTACATGCACATCCAGAACTGGATGATATAGTCTTTCAAAAATAAGGATAGCTTAGGTCAAGGAGGAAATTTGAATCTACCTTGAATGTAACCTGAAACAATGGCTTCCTACAGACTCTTAATTTTGCTCATTTCAACCTTGACTATATATAGGTAGCTTGCATAATGCCAGTAATCTGACTTCTTGGCATAAGATCTTGGCCACGTGCTTGTGGCAAGATGTTTCTCATACTGCTGTGGATGATAAAAGGAAAGGCTTTCCTTCTTAGTGTCTGCATGCGAAGATTTAACAAGAATAGAGCATCCATTCCAAAAGATATTTCAATTTACTCCAGCCACCCATGGACCTGAAGAGCCCACACAAAGTGCAAGAATAGAGCTTGGATAAATGTGAACCACACCTCCTCCAAGCATATGGTATCACAGCTCTGCTGGTGGTCCTCTGCCACCCACAGATAATTCCTCTGCAACTTGCAAAAACAGAAGTAGTGGAAAGGACTGAAGATATACCAGATTTTCATTATATATATATATTTACACACACACAAATTATTCTCACTTCACACGAATGTTTGCTTATCCCAACTCTCTCTTCAGTTAGTTTTCTGGCTTGACTTTCTGCTTTTTAGTGGTTTTCCATTCACTGTCTTCCAAGACAACACAGACTCCCTTTAGACTGCATACCAGGCTGCAAGATCTGTGAGACTTGTTTGTCCATGAATCATACTGCAAAAATGAAACCTGTTAATCTCCCAGTAGACCATCACCTCAGTTCACAAAATGATCAAGAGCTCTTGTGTCACTCACATCACCGCTAGCACAAGCCTAGATCCACAAGTAAATAGATTCCCCTTGATTTCACTCAGTTTACAGAACATTCCAGTAAGTGAGCCAGTAACTCCACAGGCAGTTTGGGGAGGGCTACAAGGTGAGGGAGGTGCAAGCAGCTATTACTATGCAAGTGCTATTACTGTGGCTTCCACTCAGTATGGCAAGAGGGAGGAGGCATTTGATTGGAATAGAGGTCTACCTTCCTCTCCATCAGGAAGGAAACAGCCAGCCCCTTCACTGGGAGAAAGCAAGATAAGGGAGCTCCTACTTCAGAATTATTTCTGAGTTGTGCTAAAGCACATAGAAGATAGGGAATTGTTTAGCAACAGCTGTTATCTCCTGTAGATATACTTACCCATCTAACTTCCTTCTCTTCTTAATGAAGAGAAGGTTAATGAAACTGATCATCTTTGAAAAATATTCCTAATAAAATGCTCCAAAATTCCATTAACTACCTCTGAAAATACTAACAGGCACATATTATACCATATAGCAATAACATCTTCCAGAATAAAAACTTTCTCTAATGTACAGTTCAAGCCATTCTCCCCATTGTAACAAGGTTTGCAAAGCAAATGAAGTCAGCCCTGCACTGAACAGATAGTGAGGATTTAATCTTAAGAAGATACTACAATTTAGAAATTATCACAGCAAGCATTTCTGGATTGATACTTTAATTTTTCCAACTGGCAGCAGGTGGAAGTTTCCATTGAAGTCCATTAAACAGGCCCAGGCTTTTCAATGCTTTCTGCAGTGGCACTTGCTCCAAATCTTGAATTTTTAGAACCTGAGAGTCTGCCTCTCAGCCTAGGGAGCCTGAGGCAGGTGCAGAGTAGTCTTGATCTTGCTTGAAGGCAACATCATTCTATTCTTTGTCATGAAGTGCCAGCATTTATTATGTATTCACTAGCTACACGTGGAAGGGCAATGGGATTGCTGCCCATGAACCTTAAGGGCATCAGGGAACAATACAGATTTAACTGTCATTAAATTGTAAGTAGCTCTTGTACCAAAAGTAGTTCAGACTTCCATCACTGATTAATATTCTCTCCTCAAAGCCAACAGCTGCTTTTTTCCCCCCCTTAGAACTGTGTTCTGGGAGGCAAGATCTGTTCTCAAAGACCTCATGCTCCTGAGTTGAGTGCAGAAGGTCACCAGACTGTGCTCTTTATACTCAGTAGTCTACATAGGAAAAAACAGTGAGGATGCTGGGTTTTAAATCAGGTGAAAACACAATTCATCTTGGTGCAGGTTGATTGGTTTAAGGATTCTAGCTGCAGCTCTCATACTCCTAAGGAATTCACCGTTTCATAGAATGGGAATGTTTCCTGCCCATTGCTCCCCACTTATTCTGCATTTGAGAGGAGGTGAGTCTGGGCCCTGACTCCTGAACATAAAGAAGCTGTGCAGTCATGTCACAGAATATAAAGAGCAGTCAGAAAAGCAGAAGTGACCTGGAAACTTCCAGTCAGAACCAGGCTGTGTGTCTGCTAAGCACTGTCTTCTCCACACCACAGCATCCAGTCCTCACTCAGGAGTAGTCCCAAGAGGTTAAGTGATGTTATTGCACAAGAAATGCTTTTATGTAAATCTTAAAGAGCAGCCATAGTTCTTCTGTTCCTGTTCACATTTTAATTAACTCATTTCTCATATCTTTTTCACCAGCACTAATCATTTACTTGCAGAAAGTGTGTTTACAGATGAAGTATTATTAACCACAGCAAAGATAACTCCACAAATTCTATATGCTTAAGGTAAGTTACAGCTTACAGATGAGTTACAAATGTAGATAAGGACAAAACCTCACCTAGTCACGATACCCTAGTCACGGTACCAAGCAGTGGGATGGAAAGGGATTACATGCGTCATGCTGGTACTTGTCACCAGAAACAAGACGTCCACCTGTAGCTTTGCCAGCATTTCACTGTTTAATAACATAGGGAACAGAAATTTTATTATTGAAGTGATCAACTGTCAGGTCACTGCTACATGAGCCTCTTCATTGAGCTCCAATTAAGTCCTGTTATTTATATGATCTTCTAAACATAAGCATTAGTTTGGCAGAGGCAAAAAGTACATCTAACCAGAATGGTATATTGACTATTTCTGAGGGCACATCAGCATCTCCCAGTAAGTGCCCTAGAAAACAGATCACACAAGTGTCACTTTAGTCACTGCTACTCTGTTCCCACCTCCTGAATTTTGTCAGAGCATTTAGACACACTAAAAAAAAAAAAAAAAAGATCATTTTAAAGTAATGTATTATGCAGTTAGGAGTTTAAGTGCAGATTAATCCTTCTAAGAAAAGTTGTTATTCTCAGTAATTCAATTTATGAAGTTTTGCCCTTGCCAGAGAACCAAGTGGCAGCTCGTTTCTTTCCCCCCTTTCTTGCCAAAGACCAATTACAGCAAGGCTTTGCTAATACAGTTTAAGCCTCTATACCCCCTTCATGTTTTGCATGCTGGGAATATCATATGTTTTGATTTCTTTGTATTATGTAGTTTCACATGGCTGGAGACTTCAAACACAGGGATTGTCCTGCCAGGAATCACACAGGGGACTTTTCTTTAGAAATTCAGCTGCTATGGTAGTCCTGCTAGGACTCATAGCCGTGTCCTAATGTGTAATGCCCTGCAATTTTACCGTGTTAATAGTTTAACTCCTGTATTTACCTTGAGGGGAACACAGGAACACCAGCAGTGAGCTATTTCCCTTGGACTTGCCTGGGTTCCAGGATGTGATTTCACCTCACTTTGCAGGGTTTGTACCAATTAACAGTCACCGAGGGACCTCATTTTTTGAATAAGAGCTCAGAGGGAGCTCTGTTTTTCCAAGTTCCCTATTGGAAATGCTCATACAGTTCCTCAAAATTTCAGTTCCCTTTTCGAAACAGTCAAGTGTGCTTGAGTGAAGATCCTGTGTACACATCAATCACATTTCTACTGCTCTTCTGACTGTAGGTGCCACAATACCGAGGCATAAGAAACACATCCCTAATAAACTGTATTTCAAAAAAAGGGCTGCTTGCACTGACGATACACTTGCCCCAAGCCAGTACATTACGGGCTTACAAAAACTCTCCTCCCAGCACATAGCAGTATTATATTAAATAACTGCAATTAGTAGAGTTAAATGATGTTCCTTTGCCACTGGGAACAGCGAAGCAGAAGCCATGGGAACAGCAGTTACTAGTGCAGCATACTGCAATTTCTGCTTACCATGGGAAAGGAAATGTTCTCCTGAGGGCAAGTAGATGTACTGTAGGGAGCTTCACTTTTAAATCCCTCCCATTCTGAGGCTGTTATATATCTCACACATACAGCTCCTATGACTAAAAGCAATTTGAAAGTTTGTGTTTATTCTTTCTATCTAGCCATTCAATTGCCTTCTAAAAAGGAACTGCAATGCCTCTGGCTGTATCCACACCATGGGATGCCTCTCTACCATCTGCTCTTTGAAGACAGAGTGCTAATTTGTACCAGGGAGAGAGAATTCCCTTCTAAAAGGCAGGCACCTGCCCAGCAGTAACCACACTGTCTCTTTGTATGGTCTGCTTCCCACAGCCTGGACACATCTACTTTTTTCTGACACAGTACATCCATGGGGAATGACAACCCTAGAACTTCTCAATATCAAACTGACTTATTTAGACTACACAACACAAAGCACATTTGATAGAGAAGAAGAGAAAGTTCATTTAGCAAGACTGAAATCAGACTCGCTGTTGCAAGTAGAGCAAAAGATCACAAGTAAAATAAATGAAAAAATTAAACAAACTTGAGCAAGATTTATCAGAACAACAACTCCACAATTTTCAGTGCCCTCCCCATTTCTCCTACATCAAGAACTCAGAGTACCACATGCCACCAGCTTCACACTCGCCTTCCCCACAGCATCTGTGCAGAGCCTCATAAAGACTGGGTGTTGGATTCAGAAACTGCTGAGTTACTATCAGGAACCATGCATTGCAGCTAAATGAACCTGGCCCTCTAGGCCTAGCCCAATCTCAGGGTACCAAACAGGTCATACAGTGATGTGCCAGCCCCTGATGACTCTTGCCAGCCATTCACTGTTGATATCTAGGAAGGATTTTCTGGTTTACTCCTGATTGTGCCACCAGTGGCTGCCTACATTATATCAAGTCATGGCTACTATATTCACAGAAAACATTACACAAGACACGTACCATTGTATTATCAACATAATTATTTCTCCAGCACCAACAGATTAAATGACTCTACATGCAACACTACAGCCAACACAGAGATGGAAGTTACTTTGCCAGAAACAGTTCCCTTTCTTACCCTGTATCACATACCACACATGTGGAGTATTGCTTCCAAGCCTGGACCCCCAGCACAAGTAGTATGTGGAGCTGCTGGAGTGAGTCCAGGGGATGGTTATGAAGATCAGAGGGCTGGAGCACCTCTCCTACAAAGACAGGCTGAGAGAACAGGGCTTGCTGAGCCTGGAGAAAAGGCGGCTCTGGGGACATATCACTGTGACCTTCTAGTACCTGAAGGGAGCAGGAGGGAGACAAAGTTTTTACATGGGCAGATAGCGATAAGACAACAGGGAATGGCTTTAAAGGAAAAGAATGGAAATTTACCTTAGATGTTAAGTGTTTTTTTCTCACTGATTGGATGATAAGGCCTTAGCACTAGCTGCCCAAAGAAGTTGCAGATGCCCCATTCCTGGAAGCATTCAAGGCTATGCTGGATGGGGCCCTGGGCAGCCTGAGCTGGTGGATGGCAGCCCTGCCCACAACTGTGGATTGGGACCGGATATTCTGAGGTTATTTCCAACTCAAGCCATCCAATGGTTACATTACTATTTCTGCTCTGGAAAGAGTAATTTCTCCCACATAATTCTAGAATGTGAAGTTTTTGTAATCAGTATTTTGGCTAAACACCTTCAGGCAGCATGTCACTTCTAGAATTTCATGTGGATTATTTTTTTTAAATAACAAATGCCTCTAAATGAAAAATGCAATTGCACGCCATCCATGTGAATTCTAGATTTGTACTTCACGTTAGATTATCTGCTTCCTCTATCTAATCTTGTCTAGTAGAAAGACGTATCAAAATACTTACAAGCTGTTCTTCAACCCAAACCATTGCTCAGCAATGATATACCACCTGAGTATAGACTTCTAGAAATGACACTTCACTCCCAATTGATCAAGCCTTGTTCTAAAGCACTATATGTCACTCAGAAAAGAAAAACTCTGAGCACTGGCAGATACTGAGATCTCATGTCCCTGGGCACGCAGCTGCACAGTGGGTTACTGTGGAGGTTACTATTTGTACACATATTATAGGGATACGTAACTTGGTATTATTCACATAGCAATTTCAAGATCATGCACAGCAACTCAAGCTGTACTGGTTATTATTTATATCAAGAGCACTTGCAGCACTGAACATTCACTTTTCTCAATTATTTGTTCAATTATAAGAACATAATTCATCTCTAAGATTAATGATTAAAAAAGACTATTCTACTGCTTTTCATACAGGATATTTCCCAGCATAATGCTGTCTAGATCCTTTTATAATGGCCTGAGTGAAAACACTCCTGCTACAAAGATGTGTGGTACACTTTGTACTCATTTCTGATCACACACGGACATCTACATATAGAGCTCTGAGCAGATTTACTTAGAATTCAAGGAAAAAAATGAAGCCTTTTTGAGAACTTCAGTGAAGAAAGAAGAGGTGAGGACTTCAGAAAGGACTTGCATTTCAGCTTCCTAGCTTTGAGTTTCCTCTCTGCTATGCCTATAGCAAATGCTTCACTCAATATAGCACTCAGGAATTTTTTTACACCCAAATCATCCTGTGAAGGAGGATAACACCTTACAACATCCACTTGAGCAGGTATCATTGAGCTACAGTGGGGAGCTATGAGGGAGCAGATAAACACTCCCACTTATTGCAAATATCATCTTGACTTGCAACAGTCTCAATTAAAGCAAGCTCCACTGTCTAACAGCAGAACAGAAAGAAGAGCAAGAAAACTTAAAATAATTATTTCCAAGCTAATAGACAGTAAGATAAATAACGTAACACTGAGATCACACCAATGAAATACATACTCAGCAAATATTATGTTTTTGAGAGAGAGCTATTTCTCTCAAAGACCTTTATGTCAGGAATGGCCCATCTCATGGGAAAGAGTATACTGATTTAAAAAAAAAAAAAAATCACTATTATTAAATGCGGAAAATATACAAAAACGCAGTACTGCAGTAATATTATGAATGCCAGCATTTGCCCAGAAATGGATAAAAAAAAAGTAACCTTGTTTTTGAGTCAGCTTTGCCATTTCCAGAGAAAGGTTTTGTGGTTTTTTGTTTGTTTGTTTTTTTAAAGCTCATTAGCACTACAAGAACTCAAATTTTCTGCCTTCATACTAGTAATACAAAGAACTAAGCTCCTCTTTCAATCTGTGTGAAGGCAGAACTCTCCTAGGGGTGCAAGTTATGGGACAGTTGCACCCTTTCATCTATCATCTTTCAACACAATCCTACCAGTCAAAACCTTCACTATATTCCCCTTTCACACTCCAGCTTCAGTTCCCTTCTCCTCCTCATGAGGTAAGCCGCTTTCTTGGGTTTTGTTTTTTTTTTTTTTTTTAAACCTAATAAATGTTAAATACAGGTTGAAATTATATAAATTAATCTCTTCCAATCTGATATTTAATTTACATACTTCTTTGCTGAAGATAGCAGACACTGACTCTATCTACAGTTTGTCCCAGTCTCTATAAAAACATGGTTTTCTTCCATGTTACGTTTAGGGAGAAATACATGTTACTCATTTACATATTTGAACCAGTGCCTAGGGCTCTTGTTTTAGTGCCAATAATCACTGTTTCTAGCACACTGGCTCCTGCACAAATTAAAAGGAAGAACGCTGGCCACATCAATTGTGTTCAGGCTGACAGCCTATCTCCTGTATCAGTGTGACAGATGAGATAGCAGAAGCACTCTGACAGAAGGACCATCATCCCTCTTGTCCTTCCTATGCTCTCTGGTCTATTGCTTAGAAATTGTGATAGTGCAATAGCGCTTGTGGCAAATAAGACCAGGCAAAATAGATATGTCTAAAACCACAATAAGCAGTATACTTTGCTGGGTTTCGGATCCTTCCCTTTCTCTACCTATAGACTCCTGTCCTGTGCTATTTGTGATCATCTGCAATTTCCATGTTTCTTCATAACAATTTTCATGATTTTCAGTGTAGATGCACAGTGTAGACTGTAGAAAAATTATCTAATCTTTTCCTCCACTGGTGCCAGTAACAGCTAGCTCTTGGTTTTTCAGCAACTGTATTGAAGTGAGTGTCTCCAAAATCCTGCCATCATATGACTTCTTTCCACGATTCAGGAAACCCAGGTTTTCCCAGTACACAGATACTGTTCTCTTGGCATATTCTGGCAAGAGGACAGACGCTGTAACTTGAAAGAGCCTGCAATACTAATGCTATTTACTCTCAGTGAGTAGTACCTAACCCTGGGTACCCTTGTGCATGATTACCAAAATGGGAAAACAAGAGGAAGGATTTGTATCCCTCTTCTCAAATTCAAATGCCTGTGTAAACTTCCAACAGACATCAAGATGTTGCATACTTTCGCCTTGAAACTGAATAAGTTTTACGTTTCTCCAAAAATATCTTCTGTTCTCCAGATACCGACAAAACCTGCTCCCCTATTTATTAGGCCCCCTAGAAAAACTTAGGTCTTGTAATTAAACTCACTGGGCCGTGTTTCACATGTCTCTTTTCACACACTGTCCCTTTTCACACACCGCCCCTTTTCTCCAATCAAGTATATTTGTCCTTTTGAAAACTTACCTGTCCTCTAGGAATTATCCAAATTAACTGAAATTGAATCCAATTAACCAGCTCACTGAGCACACTAAGCTAAATTTCAAGTCTGCTGATTTGAATATGCTCAGATTCTCCAGAAATTCATTAACAAGCATTTTCCTAATCTGCGACTTTCCCTTCTTTCCCATCAGCTCCTAAGCTGCCACTGCATTCATTTTTAAATGAATGTTGTACTAATGTAATGGTTAAGCACTTCACCCTTCACAATTTTCTCCTAAAGGACAAACTAGATATGAATGCTCATCATCAAGTGGGGTTTGGCGATTGCCAAGGAAGAAATCTGGCTCTCCCATATAGCTATCAGTTTTCGCTTGACAGCATTACCAGCTTTCACAATCCAGTTCTCTGCTACAGTGACCATTCAGCAAATACAAAGAACACATCCACCTACAGTCCAGCTCACAGCATTAAAACTGCTACTGGATAGTTGCTACTTGTGTTTTGTTGTATGAGGTCCTTTGATGGCTTTCTTCGATGAAAAATGTTTTTAGGTTTGAGCAGGCAGCTGAATACAGCACAGAGCCAAGATCTGTATCTTATTCTTTTCCTTTTTAGAAGTATTCACTCCCAGTTTATACCTGTTCTTAGTCCAGAAGCCTCTGACAGATCATTATTAAGCTTAATTGCAAAATACCATCAGTTTGCTGAAATGCCTCACTGTTATGCTCTTATCAGCACTTTCTCTTTCAAATTTATTTCAAGAGATAAACGTACCAGAATATAAACACAGCCATAATCTCAGTAAAGGACTGTACATCAAAACAGCAGTACTGTCCTGTCAAAGAAAGAATCTCATCAAAATTCTGTCAAATGGTTTTGATGTAGGAGAAAAAGTACATCAAGTACATCAAAGCGTAAGCACATTTGTATATCAAATGACAGCATATACATCCTGAACACTATGAAGACAACTACTGTAGCAATACAATAAACAATATTCCTGTTGCACAAAAAGAACTTTCAGTAAGCAGTGAGAGTAAAGACAACATAAAAAACAAGAGCCCTGTGTCTGAAATCAGTTCTCCTTTTGTTAAGGGCTCACTGAGAATTCAAATTCTACTTACATGGCTGTAAATGTAAGTAGATGATCCAACACTGATGGCAATTAAGCAAACAAGACTTGTTGCAAAAAATAGAGCTATGAGTAGATGTCATAGGCACCAGCAAGTTACTTCAGCCACACAACTGTTTTTTTCTCTGAACAGTTTAATTTTTGCAAAGAAGTGAACAGGAATAGCAATGCTAATGAAAAATCATCATGGAACACTGACAAGCTTTCAGCTTGAGTAGTTTTGGAACTTCTGGGAAATTATTCAAGTTGTATTCCTATAGCTTAAGCTTTCGTTTTCTTTTTCCAGAGTACCTGCATTGCACAGCCATTGTTTTCCTCTCTTTGGTAGTGAGAAGGTATGATGAAAGCAACAGCTGAAGATCACTAAACTAATTGAAGGCAAAGTTTGAGACTTTCCAGTAAGAAATTACCCCAAAAAAAGATTTTGCTATGAATTCACAAAAGAGCGAGTAGAACCAAAGCTCACTACCTACTACAACAAACAAACAAACAAACCTAGTAGCAGTATTTTCTAGAACCTGCCATCCCAAGCAAAAGCAGCTTCATTGTGTTGTTCCAGTAGAGTATATGCTTCAACATGAATTACTTCTATAGCTACCCTCCTCAAAGAAGAGTCTACAGTCACACACTCAGTTGACATTTCAGGTGTATATCAGCCTCCTTGAAGAATATCCCATTAGAATAAACAGTAAATCTATATTAACTTCAGGAGAGAATCATGGGGATCAACTAGGTTGGAAAAGAAACTCAGAATCATTAAGTTCAGCCACCCACCTAGCACAGGTCCACCACTAAATAACATCCCTAAGCACTGCATCCGCACATCTCTTAAATACCTCCAGAATGGCAACTCCAGCAGTTCTCTGGGCAGCCTGTTCCAGTACACAACCACCCTTTCTATGAAGACATTTATTCCTGACATCCAATCTAAACCCACCCCCAGCACAGTCTGAGAACATTGCCTCCCATCTTGGCACATGACATTTGAGAAAAGAGATCAGCACCCTCCTCACTGCCTCATCCTATCAGACAGAGAGCAATGAAGTCTTACCCTCATCTGCCACTGTCTTATCTCCAAGAGAAAGAACTCCCAGCCCCTCAGCCACTCCTCCTAATACATCATTTTACTGTATTAAAGACCTGAAAAATCCCCTTCTTTATAATACTAGAGCCATTTCTTCCCTTGTGTAACTGTTAACAGCCTGTTAACCTGCTGCTAATCTCCTGCAAAAGCCTCATGGCCTCCCATGAGATAGATGTATACCCCATACGACTAATCAAGGTATATTGCTAATATTCAGGCTAGAGAAAGTAAACAGAGGCTGATCAATAGCTGAAGGCAATTCACTGCAAATCCTAGAGCTCTGTACACAAGATAACAAGTAAGGCACTAGGCAGACAGCAGGTCATCCTTTCAGCCATATAGTAGCTTTATGAGGACCAGATTATGAAGCAGCAGCCATGCATAAGCACAAGGACCACAGTAACTACACCGGGGACAGTCTTCCTAAAGCTCCTTGGATAGCTTTCCTAGGTCAAGAGTTTCATTACTAAGGACAATCATGCCAGCCTTAACTGGCACTGCCCCTCAGCAAAAACTCTCATAAGAAAGGCAAGTTGCTTATAATCTCCCATTATTCGTGGTGCTTCACTTGCTGGCAGCAGTGCATTAACATGTATTCACTGCTCATGCTGATTTCTAGGATTCACTGAGGTGAAAGCAAAGGGATCAGCCATGGATTTCTGACTCTTCTGCATGTAGAAGTATTTAACAACAGCTGTGTTAACATAGGGAGCTTACTTACAGCCTCCCTTCATTACACTTGATCAAGATCAGTTACTCAGCTGCAGTAACTGAAAGGTCTAAATGATAATAACAAAGGCTAGCAAGAAAGGTGGGATTTCTTTTTCCCTTTTGAATTGGCAAGGTAAAGCACATGAAAGAAGTACAACCAGTAAATACTGTACTCTTGTGTGTTTTATACTAAAAGTCGTGTTCAAAAATACCCACCTATCAACCCAAAGGAAAGTTTCAATATTGAAGAGAGAACTGGATTTGTTATAAAAGCCTGCTTTGGTCCCAGCAGAGAGAAATACTATATATACTTCTAAACAAGTCATTACTGCACATAAGCACTTGAAAACTCATTGAGATACCTCAGATAGGTTAATTTTATCTGGAATAAGAGTTCTTACTACTTAAAAAAAAAAAAAAATATTTCACAGGACTTCACAGAAAAGTGCTGAAAGCATAGCAAGTAGATCTTCATGAAAAATATAAGTTGGCCAGCTTTCAAAAAGAAATAATGTAAACTTGTTATTTAATTATAACTCTTTGAAGAAATAGTCTCCCAGCAACATTTAAATATGAAAATATTGTAACAATGCAGCATACTATAGGTATAACAAGTTAATAGGCTTTTCACTGCTAAACTACTAATTGACATAAGATAAGAATGGGAATTGAAATTAACCATGGCAGTCTCATAGCATAGTCAATGAACTTCTAGAAACCTTGTCAAGCAATAACAACATAAGCTACACTTATTATAAATGAAGATATTACTCAATGATATTCACATACAAGCATCTGAAAATAAATCCACATTAGATGGAATCATGCCAAGAAGAGCAGTATAAATTCAAGCATTCACAAAGTTAGAATTAAGGCTCTCAAAACAGTGAGATCATCTGTTAGCTTGTGAGACTCCAATTCACACAATTTAGAAAAAAAATTTCATGACATGATAGCACATAAGAACTCAAAGACTCGATTTTCAAGTTTTCACTGCTAAAAATATTGCTTGTGAACGTAGTCCAGTGTCCCCCAGTCTTCACTAGAAAATAGCAGCTTGAGCTTAAGAAGAAAAAACTCAAAACATTTAAAAAATTCTAGAGTTTTCAGTTATCATCTCACTGATATATTATATTTCATGATAGCTGAGACTTGAAACTCCACAGGACCTTATTTCTGAAGGAGCTCATTTCTTCCATATGCTTTTGTTCTAAGCACAGAACGTTTAGTGTTGTTTCTCAGATAGCAATTTTCATTGTATTGCCACAGAGACACTTCTAAAGTACATATACATATATGTAGGTAAGAAAAGATCATGTAAAATAAACTGTATTAGGAAAAGTATCAACAAAGTCACAAATAGGTATATAGCTAATTTAGTTAGCAAGCTAACCATGCCCTTAGTACTTACACTTCCTTAGCCAGTCATACACAAAAAGTGCTTTCACATGGAATCACACACCACCACTTTCCCAAGAAAGTTAAGATTAGTTAAGTTTCCCTTTCACTCGAAGTTTCCCCTGAATAACATCAGACTGACCTGCTGTGGGGAACCTGCTTTAGTAGAGAGTTGAACACAATGGTCTCTAGAGGTTCCTTCAACTCCTACAATTCTGAGATTCTGTGGTTTCCACTCTTCAGTGGAGAAGGCACATGGCTATGGCTTTACCTAAAGCCTAGCTAAACCAGTATTTCTCCACTGCCACAGTGGGAGCATACACAGACCTTTCAGACACCTTTAAGCGTAACCAAATTTACATCCCTAGAAGCCACTTCAAAAACTTCCATCTTCATACCAAGATACTATCTTGCACTTCAAGAGCTAACCAGACACACAGTGTTGCACCACCATTAACCCTGGATAAGCTTCATCAGAAGCCAAGGTTTTTTTCAGTAATTTACCCACCTTAACACTAGAAGCTGCTTCTACATTCAGTTTGTGCTTTACCACAAATCACAGAGGCAGGAGACTACTGTTCTGCACTCTCCATCCTCATAAGATGAAAGTTCTTTTCATAGGCAAAAATGTACTCAAGCTCTACAGTTCATACCTCCATCTTAGGTGCTCCGAAAGTATCTCAGCAAATCCTGAGCCTTTGCTTCTCTGAAATTTACACACAGGTTTGTAGCTCTACACTCAGACCCTAGAAAGCTTTACTCAACAAAGCTCCCTCCAGCCCCTTTTCAAACACAGGTTTATTTAATCGCGATAAAGGTAATTAAGGAGTAATGGCATGCAGGTTATGCACCTGTTACACACAGTGCTCAGACTCAGCTGGTGCAAACGTGGGGAAGCTAGGACAGGACGGCCCCTGCTGCAAAGCGTCCTTCTCCAAGCCTCACTGCATTATACTAGCAGTTCAACATAAGAACTATTAAAAAAAAAAATAAATGAACCTGTAACATTTATAAAATAGCACTTGCTTCTTCGGCATTTACTACACACAATCATCTATGCAGAAAATAAGCGTTGAATCTTAATTGTAACTATATTAGAAATTATAGAGGACCAGGGAGAGCCGAGCAGTAACAAAGCAAACAACAGTATTTGCATTTCATCTCAATGAGTTTGTTAACAAAACAAAACACGAAGGCCTATACTCCACAATTAATAAGAGTCTCCATAATGAAATTCTCATAAATAGCATTATTATAATTACAGTCTATTGACTAGAAGAGGTTTAAGAATAAGCAGGCATAGATGAATAAATAAACGCTTGTAATCTTCAAATGATATAACACCATCAGGTCATACACTCTAAAATGTGAATGGAATTATATCATATAGAGGACATAACAGGAAATTGCCTCCTTCCTTCTGTTGTCAATATAGAATTATTTTTTTACAACTGTAGCAACTAGACAGATCAATATATTAGGAAAGGCTTTATAATAAAGGTGTGACAATGGAAGGTGGGGCACAATAGAGTAGTGCTATAAAAGAAAAGAAGAGAAGATTACTCACCCACATCAGAAGATTTCAGGTTCACGGGGGAAAGCTTCACCAAGGAGGGACCTCCAAAAAGAGATCCTTCCCCAGTGGCAGTCAGCCCTTAAATGAGGTCTGAGAGGTGCAGCCAGACTCCACCCATTCTAGTCACACAGCTGAATTGCCTTCACCTGTGCTGCCAGGGCTGACCAGGTCCTTTCCCCAGGTGCTCAATCAGTACAATCAGGCTGTAACTCAACAGTTACCATACAACATATTCCCAATAGTTTTAAATCAGTGTAGCAATAGATTTCAGAGCTTTGCAGCCCTGAGAGGTTAAAATAATAATCATCATCATCAGAAATGGTCTTACATTTCCCTCTGTTCAGTGTCTTCTCTCAGTACTGACCCTTCAGTACCTCTGAGATATTGAAGTTGAGACACTATCTGGACACGTATGGCAGGAGGATGAGAGACAACTGAAAGAAAAGAGGCTCAAAGTAGATAATAGGGAAAATCTTTTCATTCTGGCACCCAGGCAGTAGGACAGGCTGCCTCACAAGGCTGTGCAGCATGCATCCTTGAAGATTTTCAAGACCCAACTGAGCATCCTGCTCTGACCTGGTCTTGAGTAGGGTGTTGAACTACAGAACTCCAAAGGTCTCCTCCCAGCCTGAATTATCCTATGATCTCATTATATCTCACTACAGTTGCGAACTACCTGGAATAATCATGTCTACTTCCTTATTTCTTGCATTTTTGAACAGTGTTAACAGTGACAGGGAGAGCTCTGTGTGGTTTTTTATTGTTCAATCAGGAGAATCCATCTGCTCCTATATGGCCTGTTTCGTTTCCTCAGCAACTTGGCTTCTAGCTTCCCTACAGACAGCTTTGTAATAAGGCTAGCATTCATTTCAGTGATCACCCGCGGCTAACATTTTCCTTTGTAAGAAATGAAGAACACACATTCAGTGCTACCAAATCTCACAGTGTACTTGAAGCCCAAGCACCTAAAGATACTTGATTAAGTTAGAATCTCCATTTTTATTTCTGTTTTTCTGCATGGGCTATTTGTTAGCCCACACATCTTGAGAGGAAAACTTACAGATATAGGTATAACATATCAACTCATATCCCAGAAGGTATATGCAGCATGTTCTGTTTCCACCTTAGGGTTTTGGTGCCCAGGTTCTGACCTGCAAACATGTATAGTTAGCAGTAGTGACATTTCCCATACATTTGGGGTCTAGTCTCACCAAGCAAAACATCTGCAGCTAGAACTGTAAAGGAGAACAGGAAAAAGGGAAAGAAATATAGGCAGTAAGAAGTACGCATAACTGCAGATAGACAGGGGAGGCATAATTTATATGCAAAGTAACATTATAACAACTTCATTTGGCTTTGAGTTTATGAGGTAATAAACAAGCCTTGCAGAAGTCTTCAGAGAGGCATCACCACTCCCCTGGGATGAGGTCGTGGCATTTATTTGCCAGGACTTTATTGTCTCATAAAGCAAAAGCCAAGTGAAGCACAAGCAAAGTATTTCTTGCTCTGTAAAACTGTAATATTGCACAGTTATTTACTGTGTAGTGGCCCAATTATTTTTGGTCTCTTCACAATGTTAGGTGTTGACATTTGAGAAAAGGAGAGTTGCCATCCTAATTAAGAGAAAAAGACTCTTTCCCTTTTCAAAAAAGTATCCTTCTTACTGAGCTTCTAACTGATACACGGTTTTGATATTCTGACCGCTTCATTTAGGTGCTCTGAATGTGGGACAGAGAAAATAACAATTAAGTTTCAAATTCTGATATAATCAGAAATCAAACATTTTTAATATGGCAGATTAAGGAGTACTGTCAAGCTAAGGAGCTGAAGGGGTCTGTGTCCCTTACAGATACCACAGGTAACTACCTAAAGACAGCTCGGAACAAAATGCCTCCTATTTTAGTGTGCTGGTCCACAACATCAGAGGTGGATGTTTACGGTAAGGCAGTATAAGAGGAAGGTTTCTATCAGTGTCCTGTTACATGCTGTTGCCCTGTGGCAGAGGGACAGTCTGACAGAATAGCATCTGATATGGAGGTGTGTCTGAAGCAAAGGGGCGCCAGAGAATTCCTCCACATGGAAACAATTGCACCCACAGACATTAATTGACACTTGCTGAACATTTATAGAGACCAAATAGTGGATGCAAGTACAGTGAGGTGGTGGATGACCAGTTTCGGCAGCGGTGTCAGAGATGTGAAAGACAAGCCATGCTCTGAACAGACGTGCACAGCTGTCACACTGCAAAATAAAGGGTGTCTTGATCAGTTCATCCTTGCAAATCTTCGGATTACAACCAGGGATCTGCATACAGAAATGAGTATCAACACCAATGCATTGGAAACAACAATGGCAATGTTGGAATACATCAACTTCGTAGCAAGTGGGTCCCACAAATGCTCACACAAGAAGAGAAGGAATGCCATATACAAGGTTTTCAGGACATATTAAACTTAAAGGATGTTGAAGGTGACAGTTTCCTGGATCATGTTGTTACCAGTGATGAAAATGTGATGTCACTATCACAAGCTGGAGTCAAAACAGCAGTCCGTGGAGTGGAGACATAAGAACTCTCCACCAAAGAAGTTAAAAACACAGGCCTCAGCGGGTAAAGTGATTTGCAATGTCTTTTGTGATAGGGAAGGGGTGATCCTTATGGTTTCCCTGGAACCCAGACAAACCATCAACTCCAACTGATGCATTGTGACACTGACTAAGCTGAAGGCTTGAACTTCCAGAGTCAGGCCAGAGAAGACAGCAACTTCTCTCATGCAGCACAATAACACCAAACTCCATACCAGTTTGAAAACTGAGGAGACCATCGCTAATCTTGGCTGGACTGTCCCAGAGTGGCCGAGGTGAAAGGGACCTCAAGGATCATGAATCTCCAACCTCCTCGCCACAGGCAGGGCCACCAACGTCCACATTTAATACTAGACCAGGCAGCCCAGGGCCCCATCCAACCTGGCCTTGAAGACTCTCCTGGATTATTTGGTGGGTATGGTAGATATGGAACCCCATGGGCAACATTTTCCTAGAAATGTTGTTGTGAAACAGGGAGTCACCTCTACTGGTGCAGTTTTTTTTATTTTATTTATTTATTTATTTATTTTTGAAGTGTTGCATACACATTCTTTGTCATTGCTGGTGAAAATGCATAGCTAATTACGAAAATAAAGAGGAGGCTTTACTTTCAGAGCAACCCACATGTAACTATAGATAGTTACAGTATCACTACTCAGCTTGCATTTTCCAAGACTTTGGATCTCAAGCCAAGATTTTGGATCCCCTATTTGTATAGAAGTACTGCAGTCCTTCTCTTAAAAATCTTTTGTTTCATATGTGCTGTTGGATGTGGGTGGCCAACTCCACAGACAACACTGCAGGAGAATTTCACAACACAGTGGTGCAAATCCTAGCACAACTCTGTCTCTATCTCCAGCAGTATTCCTGACTTCTCACAGCAAAAAAATAAAAAGTAGGGTTGTAGTATGCAGAGCTTTGCAGAAGACACCTATAAAAGCAGACCATACTGGAAAGGAGCTTGAAAAACCCTGCTTCCTACTTCATGATCTTAAGTATACTAGAAATATCATCAAAATACAGTCCTCCCATTAAGGTTGGGTTATCTCAGAAAAGAAAGGGTAGTGAGGATACAGACAACCAAGCTTTGAAGTACTCAAAAAGATAAATGGCTCACAATTTATTTTGATTGCTATGTTGTGAAATACTCAAATGGTATCTACCAACATCACTCTTACTAAGAACTGGCCATACAATTTTTCAGCTAAGTAAATGTATTTAGATGGGTCCAAGCAGACAGACACAAATACTCTTAAATCTGACAACAAGAACAGTACATAAGACATATATCACACCATAATTTTTTTTAGTACACAGCATTTTTTAAGGCAAAAAAATTTTGCAAGATTTGCTATTTATTCATGACACCATAAGAATATAAACAATGCTGATGGGCAGATGTTATATCTCCTTTAGTCCTGCTGACCAAGGAGAGAGAAATAAACCATCATTCTCACAAGCCCACCTTCAGGTTTGAGAACAAGTATGAAACAAGTACATAAAAGACTGTATAAAGCTTATAAATGGGAAAGAAATATACAAAAACAAAGAGTCAGGCCTACCACACTTGGTTCCATCTCTTCAAAAATTGCAAGCAACACCAGAAAGGAAATACATTATCTCAGTTATGCAAATTTCTGTAAGTATTTACTCCATCAGATCTGATCTCTGTGGAATTCAAATAGACAAGTGGGGACCCACTAGGCAGCCAAAATCATTTCATTACTGGGACACAGGAAAAAGGAAGAGAAAACAAAGTTTCATTAACTGTATATTTCTGGGCTTTGTTATGGTTGTACTGATATCACAAAAGGCAGAGTAGATATCTTTTGCCCTTCCGCCATAATATGAGCTCTGAAGCAGCAAAATCCTGTTTTCTCAGCAATAGCTGAGCATATAGGAACTCAAAAAATGCATTAGAGCACAGAATTTAAAAATGTGTCGCACCGTGAGAAGCATTTTCTTGAATACAAACCATGCTTTCAAGATTCACACTTCTGACTCAAAATAGGAAAATCCCTGCTCAGCGTAAGATATCAAAGGGCCTCTTCCTCACTGACAGAGATTTTAAGCAAGCAGCCAATCTGTGCCAATCACTAGCCTTATTCCAATTTAGAAAAAAAGAGTTTTCACAAATGAGCATAAGTTGGCTGCCAGTAAAAACAGTAGGAAGAATTCTAAATACATCAATTTTCTGTCAGGATTTTTACAAACTCTTCCAGTGTTTCAGCTTTCTCCAGCTGATGTGTTACAAGCTTCTCATGACAAGAGAGCGTGTAAAAATTGCATGGCTCTGCCTCCGCGTTGCACAGAGAAGACAGCTTCAAAACACAACACTTTCACAAATAAAAGGAACTCTGAACGTGAAATTATTAGTGTTCCTATGACAGCATACAAAAGCTTACCTCATGCTTCAAATCCCATTCTGTTGGATGTCGTACAGAGTTGAGAAGAGGCAGTTCTTTGAGGAAGACCTGAGGGAAACAGTTGTTCAAATTTCACCCAGCAAAGGAGGAGAACCTGGTCTGGCCATGTGTAGACCTGACTCCTTATCTGGCTCACCAGCCAGTAGAATGATCTATCCTTCGCAAGTTTTAAAAGCTTTTACAAGTCTTCAAAAAGTTATCTTTACATTTTGCAGATGTAGGCCCAGTTGCATGTCACCTTATCAGATTCTTAAGTACCTCTATGTTGGGACAGCTGTTTAGGCACTTTGGTAGCCTACAGAGGGAGAAGGGACCCTCTAGGAGACTGTTCATATCTTAGGCGACCTAAACCAGATCAGATTGCTATCAGTCCCTGAGGAGCTTTTCACACTAGGGGAAGACATTTTATCAACTTCTGCTTGGAATTAAGATGCCAGTGATTGGTTATGTTTACGCCTCAACAATACCAAGTAATCATAGGATAGGATTCTCACATTTTCTATTGCCCCCTAAAACAAATCTCCCTGAAGCATACAAAAATGCATCTTCTCTAAGAGTATACAAAAATAAAGCAAAAAGATTTTATATATTTAAGCATATATTTAAGTTCTGGCTACTTTTTCTTTCCCTTTACTTAATTTTTTTTTTTTTTTTTTTCCTTGCAAACTGCTAACTCCTTAAAGAAAAATACCACAAGTAAAAGCCTAATTGAATAGGAATAATGTAGAGACACAGCAAGTGAGATCAAGACCAGACTCTTTAGCAGGGCCTATGACTATAGCACAAGGAGAAACCGTTTCAAGCTCAAAGAGGGGTAGATTTAGGTTACATATAACGAAAAAACATCTTTTACAAGGAGGGTAGTGAGACATGGAACAGGTTGCCAGTGATGCACTTGATGCCCTGTCCCTGGAGACATTCAAGGCGAGGCTGGATCAGACCCTGAGCCACCTGATCTAGCTGTAGTGCCCCTACTCATTGCAGGGGAGTTGGATTAGACGGTGTGTAGTCAATGAATATAAAGATGTTATAATTATGAAATAAACAAGGGAGTTTGGCAAACAAATTATAATAACAAAAAGAGAACAGATAGAAAACTTACCCTCATCCTGGGCTCGCTACAAAACTCCAGAGGAAGGATCTCCAGAAGAGATCCTGTCCTCCCAGTAGTCAGCTCTTAAATGGGTCAAGGAGAGGTGCAGCCAAGCTCCACCCCTCCCAGCAGCACAGGTGAATTGCCTTCACCTCCTGTGAGCTCCTGTGGCTGACTCATTGCTTGCCTCAGGTGATCAGTCAGAGGTTCCGTCTGTGATTCAGCAGTTCCCATACAAACGGCCTTCAGAGATTCCTTCCAACTCTAAGGATGCTATGATTCTAAGATTTTCTCCTGTTTATTTCTCTATATTCAGAAAGATATATCTCTCTTGGACAAGATCCATTAGATCTCTTTTTCACGTATCATTGTACAAGATTTGGGACCTTTTTCTGGGACCTGCATTTATTCAGCCCTTTGGTCTGATACAAGAGTCAGCACAAATATAGAGCTACTTTAATAGTATTGGCATCAAAACAGTATTCTTTGCATAATACTATACCACAGTCATACTATAATCATGCCACAAACTGCCCTGTGGGAAAAGAAAACAAAGAGAATAGCAAATGCCTGAACTGATGGATGGATGTTGGACCACAGTGTGTATTGGTGATAAGAATGATTATTTTACTGCTGTATAAATATTTGAATATACATGATCAATTAATAATTTCCAATATTTTCTTAAAGAGCTGATAAAAACGATTAAGCTTCAGGCTCATTTCAGCTTGCTTAAATTAAGGTGGAAACTTACAGCACAAATCAATCTACTGGCATATTCACCTAGGACTTATGAATATAACTAGAGTAATTTTTTCTTATCTTACAGGAAGCACTGTGAAAGGTATTTCAATTTATTGTGGATAACAATCTATCAAAATAAACCTGCCTAGGACATGCTCTGAATATAAATGAGGCAGCATGAAAATAAAAAAAATAAAAAAAAAACCATGAATTTTAATTAACCTTGTGCTGGTTTGCAGATCCTGAAAATAAAGAGCTTCTAGATTTCATGTCGTTTATGTGCTTCTACAGCAATAATTGTCACATCTATTAAAACAGTATAACAGGACATTTCATTTAGGAAAGTATAGAGAAGTAGATCTTCAAGAACTGTATAGAGCTACAGACTCCTGGACCAACATTACCAGCGCCATCCAGGTATTGCATGCCAATCCCTCAAGTCACTCAAGGTACAACACCAGCTGTGACAGATGCATCTTGCATCTTTACCACATCAGGTTTAAACATCTCACTCTGAACTTTATACTATAGTCTCGCCCTGAAGCAGCCTACTATGTGAATACAGGCAGTTCAGTGCTTTACTTTCAGCCTCAGGATTCCTTAGATAACTTGGAAACCACGTTATCCAGCTTTTATATCTGAGTGGCAGAACATATTCTGAAAAACTAAAATGTAACAAGAATTAAAAACAAGTAAGAAAATCCTCGCATAACACAATGGAAAATGCAGCAAAGGCAGCAGAGTAGCAAGGTCCTAGGCTACAGCAAATGAGGATACGCTCCTAGGCTACAGCAAATGAGGATACGCTCCAATGCAACAGCCACAGAAACGAAGGAAAGAATGTGCTTATCTTCAGAAGACCTCAAGTGCACATGGATCTCCAACAAGATACCCTTGCCTCCACTGCCAACCCTCAAATGAGGTCTGGGAAGGGGTGGATCCCAGCTCCACCCCCTCTGGTCATTCAGATGCATTGAATGCACCTAAGCTATCCGGGGTTGGCCCTGCCTTCCCACCAGGTGCTCAAACACTGGTTCATGCCGTAACTTAGCATTTCTGCTACACCCTGAGATTTTTTTAACTCTTGCATTTGGACTGAGGAATTAAGATTCTACTAATGACTTTTTAAAGACTTGAATAACAAGATATCCTTGTCACAGACTTGAACTGTAGGAACTAACATTGACTCTTAGCTCTTCAACTCCTTTAGCAGCCCACAAACTAATTTTCAGATGTGTCATACTAGGATCATGCTTGCACAGCCTTACCTACGTATACCAGCAAGATCACTGTTTTATCACCAGTCACACCATTTAACTTGGGATTTCCTGCAGTTAAGGGCTCTGTGCAGTAAGCAGAATAAACTAAATTACTATTGAGAGGGAATCACATTATGAATCTTAATGCCACCAAAGATGACATTAAGACACAAGGACACTTTGCATCTCTTAGTCACCTTCCAGGAAACCTCTGTCTTCTTCAGCTGTCAAAGAGCTAGAAATACAAGAACAAGGAAACTAAATGTGACCCCTGTAAGAGGGCAAGCCACCAGCTGGCTAAGGCTCAATGTTTCTAACAAGCGAGGCAATGCACAATATAGATTTACTCTTTAGATACCAAAGTGCTACTACTCACGGACTACTTCATCCCATGTATCCTTTGCTCATGTTGCCATTGCCAAAGGCAGTGAGTAACATCACACTTCATTCAATATAACAGCAAAACTCCTGTGGACAAGAGCTGAATTAGAGCTTCTTTCTACACCTAGAAGACTTTCTGAGAAGTACATTATGTCAGTCCCATAGACTGTTCATAGCTGATCAGAAGGTCTGATGGACACTGATGTGAACACAAAAAAGCGAACAACCATTCCTTCTCCAAGCTGCTGTGAACATATCCAAAGCGTATTTAACTTGTGAATAGCATCATTTTCATCTTCTAGCCACCGGTTTTTCCTACTACCAAGGACTAATGAAATTCTCAGAGTTGTTGCTCTGATTATAGATTTCCATAAGCCAACAGAAAGCCAACTTCATCAAAGCTATATAGCAATATGGAGGCCTGGGAGAAGCCAGGGGGCAGTGAAAAGACCTTCAGAGAGCTCATAATAACTTTCTGCAGAGGTGTAGCTGCATAGAGCACTAAAGCCACTGATACAACACCCAATTGCCTTTTTACTTCACTTTCAAAAATGCCTGGGTAAAGGCCTCAGACCATATTTCTTCCTGCAGGGCGGGCTGTCAGAGATCAGGACCAACCTGAGGACAGTTCAGCCAGGGCTGCCCCTTGTTTCTGGTGGCTCTGACAACACTGCTGGGAGATCTCAGGCACACAGCACTGTTTTTAACTGAAACTTCCACAACTCACTCAGCCATGTTAGTACTTCTGCTTCTGCTGTGTCCCAGTGCCCCTGGTGGTCTACCTTTGGCTGGGGTGGTGGGACCCTGAGGGATTCTGGGAAGCATCCATGACTGTTGGCCCCTCAGGGAGCCACTGTCCCTGGTGGAGGAAGCTCTGAAAGTAGGCATTTTGTGAAGAACAGTAGCAAAACCTATTCAGAAAATTGATGACATTCGGCTTAATAGAATCTCAGATATTACTATACTAATCTAACGTTCCTTCTCTGTCCATTAGCAAATGCAAATCCCCTGAAAAATGAAAGAGCTTTAAATATTAAAGTAATAAGTTGATAAATAGGTGGTTACAAACTATTATTTCTGGCTAAAATTAATGTAGCAGCAGGATTTTGATAAATTCTAAGAGGAAAAAATTGGAAGCCTTTTAGTATTTAACATAAGGCAAATTAAAGCACTGACATTTTTATGGTGTTTTAATTAATGAGAATCTAGAGTGGAATTCTCATGCAAATACTGTACATATTGTATGACAACCATATTAATACTAGAGGAGTTAATTATGATTAGTGCTATTAAACTGAGTGCTGAATGAATTAACAATAGTGAGGCACTCCTAATACTATCATCGCATTTCCGCATACATTTTAATGGATATGTTTCACCCTGATTAGAGCTGATAAATTATTAGCAGCAAACAAAATTATCTATTCCATTTATCGCTTTGCCTTGTCAGTTTGATTCAGAAATCAAAGCTCATTTCTGAGAAAAAAAAACGTTACCCGTGAATATCCAACATATTTCTGGATTTATCAAACTGTTCCTGTAACTAGTAATTAAAGAAATTTTTGATTGCAGGATCCTATTGCTACTCCTAAATATATGAAACAAAGAATATTAATTTCTTCAAGCTCACTTGCTAGGGAGTCAGCTAGCCAGAGCCTTCTATTGCCTCTAAGTAGCTGGGCAACAGATAACTGTGTTGCCATCACTTAGCAACCTGAATTGCTAAAAGCAAAATCAAGAAGACTGAACTTATTGGAAAATTTGGAAGATGAAAGGGTGAGTTTCAGACAATGTGGTGAGCAAGAAAGTCTCAGATTTACAAGGCACCACAGCAGGAGAAGACCCTGTCTGTACTCATGTCCTTCTGTCCATAATTCCCCATCAGAAGTATATGTGCATGTACTGCTTGCTTTGTGCACAGCAAATCCCACGTTCCCAGGAAATTTCAGATACAGGAATGTGTTCTTCATTCATGACATAAATACGAAGTGTTGGGGGGAGCAAAAGGAGACATGAACAGAGGCAATGAATTTACTGCAAAGTTTAGAACATGTGAACAGCACACATGCAAAGCATTCCCTAAATAGTGTCAGAACAAGAACAAGTGGGCCAAGCCATCTGTGCAAAAGTACGTGAGATTTAGCTGCAGTATGTAACGCACACACATAGACACTTCGGTCATTTCTAGAAGTGCAGCATGCTGGAGCAGGTACCTGGCTTGGCTGAACTGGAAGACATTCTCAAATCTTATTTAAAAACCAATTTAAAATGTCCTTATAGTCCATCTGTGCATGATTTCGGGTTGGAAGATGAGATGTGTTCAGTAAAGCACTGAAAACCACAAGGCTTAGCCTTTCACAGAATCATAGAATATTCTGCGTTGGAAGGGACCCATTAGCATCATCATGTCCAACCTCTATCTCCACACAGGACCACCCAAAAATCAAACCATACGTCTAAGAGCACTATCCAGATGTTTCTTGAACTCCAGCAAGCTTGGCACCATGACCACATCCCTGGGGAGACAGCTGCAGTGCCTGACCACTCTCTGGTGAAGAACCTTTTCCTGATATCCAAGCTCAACCTATTCTGTAGCAGTTCCTTGCCAATCCCTTGGGTTCTATGACAGGTCACCAGACAGAGGAGAAGACTGGAACCACTTCTTACTTTCTCTTAGTGGACTCCTGGCAATTGCCATGGTTGTCCCTTCTCACTTAAATAAATAAATACATACAGAAATATTTTTTTAAATCATAGAAGGACTTCTGTGTGAGTAGGAAGGGCAGGAAAAAGCAGGAAACCATCAGAAGAAGTCTGTATAGAGGAAAGCAGTAAACATGAGCTCGAGAAGACTGTTTTCATACTGTCAGCTTCATGGAAGGGACACCTCTGTATGATTTACTCTAGTTCCTGACGTTCATTTCCACTTATCCCTATCTATATTATGCCTTGTCACTGCACGTTGTTTCAATTGCTGCCACAAGGTGAGATAATACCATGTGCTCATGAGATACCTTCTCCCAGCTGTGTTACACTCAGGAATTCAATAGCCAGAGCATAGCTAAGTGCTTCTTTAAAATAAGTTCAAAATCAATGTTACCAAGTGTTTTTAGATAAGTTAGTGTATTGGTTTAGAGGAAAACAAATTGTTTCTTAAGGTGAGCATTCAAAATCTATCTACTAACTCTGGAGACACAGCTATAAATCTTCTTTGAGAAGAGGTTCTCTATCTTCAAAATCCTATTACACCAAAGCAGTGTTTGCATTGCAGTGTCTAACATACAAAAGTATATAAAAATTCACACAGAGTAGTAATTATATTTTTTTTTTACACGGAGAATTAGTCTGATAGTATTCTTTCACTGTTCGTATTTCTGATTTATATTGATGAAAGCACTCAGGGCACAAATAGATTTTTCTGTTCCCTACAAAATGCTACTTTTCTTGCTGACTTCTAATTCCAGGCATATTAATGCCTTAAAAAACAGTGGAATAGAATCTAATTGAAACTTACAGCGTCTTAACTTGCTATGATATTAAAGGAAATCGTTTTTAATGTATATGGGGAAGTAGGAAAGATGGATTTCATCTCACTTATTTTGGTAAACTAGAGGAATGAATAGATTTATGAAAGTGTAAAAACAGCAGTTGAATGAAAGCCACGTCATTCAGAAAATCTGGCCCTGGATCACCAGGTTCAAATAGCACCTTGTGGCTGGAGTAAACCTGCTGGTTTCATTGGTCTTACTGGTACAGGAAAAAAAAAAACCAATATGAATAAAGTTGTCAGGTCACAGTATTTATGTAGTGTATTACTCAATCAACATTTACTCTTCTGTACATACCCACTTCGCTACAATGACCACTTTTATCAGATAGCCAGTTGAATGTTCTGTTTTGCACCCCTGACACAGATCATTAGATCATCTTTATCTTGTCAGTGTGCATTTTGGTTACAGTCACAAACTTGGGATCAACATGGTTTCGGGTAAAACTTTTGTTATTTCTGGCACTGATGGGGAGGGCAGAATTAGGATCCTGCTGATCTGGATCCATGACCTGATCAGCATTCAGGAACAACTTGAAAGCATTTCTTGATTTTAAGAATGGAGTATGTCTTTTCATAGCACCTTTTCATGGGACAGAGGAAATTTTACCCCGGGATAGATATTTCTGCTTGTCTCCAATAGCATCTGATCTTAACTACTTGTGAAAAGCCCTTCCCTGGTGCACCTAGATGTTTGGAGTAGTGTAAAAATCATGAGGGCATGATCTGTTGTTCTGTTGTGTCAGGCTGATGTGTCAGGTTTTGCCCTTCTTAAACCTTCCTCCTGTTACTGTTTCTAATGTCTTTCTTCACCTAGTTTTCTACTAACTTAAAGCAATTTGCAGAAGTACCTTGCAGTTATTCTTTGCTTCTGAATTCTTTCCAGAAGGAATTGGCTTTGATAAAGAAAGGCAGACACAAAAGCAGCACAAGAGGTATGAGGGGAAGTGCAATTTAGCAACACTGGTTTTAAAATAGCATTATGTTTTTTTCTTAAATGCTAGAAAGATTCTGCACTGAGAATCTCAATTGATAAGGGAAAATGGAAAAAATTAAAGGTCACAGCATAGAAGAGAAATGAGGAATAAACTGAGGAGGTGGGAAAACAAGGGAGGATAGACAGAGAAAATAGTTAGCTGTAGCTAAAGAGGAATTCATCTCTTTTTGACGTTTCAGCTTCTCTCCTCACACTTTTTCTTTAATTATGTTTGTAATTTTTTCCAGTCTTTCTTTCCATTTGCCCTTTTACTAAGAAATTATTTCTCCAATGAACTTGCTAAGCTATTTGAAGTTCTTAACTCCTGTACTACGTTATAATTGCTTTGCCCAGCAAGACAAATGTTAGAACACTGTGGAAGGCTCTCATTATTACATTTACATATCAGTAAAAATGACAAAAATTTTTATGCCATAAAAAGATATTGTCAACACCAATAGCAATGGCATAAAGTCATTTACAGTTGAGTATTTTAAGGTATGACTCTTGAATGCCCCATATAACGAACATTATAAAATCTTGACCCAATACAGCAATATGTACTTAAGAACACCATTCTGATGGTCTCAGGCAAACACTATCATGTGCTCTTCCTAACAGCTCAATATCCTACACTCTGAACCATCATATTGCAAGAGGCAAAAGCACTTACATTTAAGTAAGAATAAAATAAAGGAAAGAAAAAAGAGAGAGAGAGAGAGAAAGAAAGAAAAATGAAGCATAATTCTATTTTGCCTATCAGGAAACACATAGTGACATGGAAGACAAGTAGGGACCACATGGGAAATTAATATCAAGCTGGAAACAAAACATGGCCCTTAACACGGCCCTGTTCACAGTCACAAGGCTTCTTATCCCAATGCATGCTCAGTAACTGCAAAAGAGAACACCTAGTGCATATACTGGCACCATGTCCTCGTAGTGAAGGTGTTTCTCTGAGCAACATGATTCTAAGAGGACTGTTTATACTCTGAAACTTACAGGATCTAAAAATATTATACAAGAGAGAAAAATAATACTGGGAGCTCCTGTCTCTTGCCCAAATGGAACTGATTATGATCTGTGTAGGATACTTTCATTTGGAAGAATTTTATCTAAAAACAAAGGACAAATTGAAAAACAGAATAAATTGTACGTGGGGGGTAATGAAGAATCACCTTTTTGGAATTACGTAGTGGATAGAGTATTCACTGAAATCTATTAGATAAAATATTGAGTGCCTAGCTGTTGTTGTACTCCAATTTTAAAGAATAAGTATTTGAGCAGGCAAAAATGGCAAAAAATGTGTGTAGGATACAGTCTAACACACCCATAAAACTCTTACCAAGTCTTTTTTTGTGCAACAGGTCCCTTTGTATGCGCAGCTGGTACCAGACTCAATATACATCTTCAATTGCATTTCACCTTAGCTTCTGCTCACATATAGGGCATGCTAAATTTTATTACAACAGATTTTACCTTATGGTGATAACAATGGTTTAATTCATGACAGAAACATTAGTGATATGCTTAGCTTTCCTCATAGTATGAACAAAAATTAATATTACTTTCTAGCTCAGCGTTCATAAAATACGAATCTCAAGCTGAGGTACCTGTCAGAAAATACATTTATATGGATGTATTTATATTTAGACATACTTAGCCTTCAAAAACAAAACACATCATCATGTTAATGGACATATAATCTAAGGATCTTAAGGCTTTATGATGAAAAAACCCATAGTCAGTGACATGTATAGTTGGTCCAACTATAAAGACAGTACTATTGCTAGGTTTTTATTCCTTATTCCAGATACTTCTTACAAATGCTTTGACTTACTGAGGCACTGCATACCTCTGCTTCCCAATGAAATCACGATTGCTCAGTTCTTTGTATGCCAAGCACTGCAGAATTCCATTTGAACTTCTGTCTGTTCAATCAGTGTAAACATACAGATATCAAGAGTATACTTCCCATTCATCAGGAAGCTTCTTTTCTCTACATTTGTTTGTAAATGATTGTTGATATACCATAGGACAAATAGACCATTGGTATTTTTGCCAAGTTCATGGAAGTATTCTGAAACTGAAGGTAGAACTTAAGCAA
Organism: Tetrao urogallus; assembly: GCF_951394365.1. Classification (NCBI taxonomy): domain Eukaryota; kingdom Metazoa; phylum Chordata; class Aves; order Galliformes; family Phasianidae; genus Tetrao; species Tetrao urogallus. Next base: position 32,833,226 of record NC_136814.1, read on the forward strand.
TTTACCTTCCTTCTTCCCTGACAGGTACTGATTTACCAATAAGGACGGAGCATGCATCTGTTTCATGTCTTGTCCAAACTTGCACCATTGTTCAGGCAGTATCTGTACACTTATTTACAAATTCAAGTATCCTCAACTTTAAGATATTTCTTATTCAGGACCTTCAGCTGTGGCAATAAGGAGATACTGTGTAAATGCTTTTTTTGCTGGAGATTACGAGTAGTGAGACCACCTCACTGTTAATAGCTGAACACTTCTGGTAGGCTATAGTGATAGAACAACTTGCTATTCCAGGAAGACTGTGGATATGTAGCCTTCCAAACTGAGTTCTCTAAGAGATCTATTTGTTCTTTAGTTCCTAATATTCCTGAAGTATTATATTTGCAAATATATCCAGACTTCAGTAAAGTTTTGTTAATGTAAAAGAATTAATCCATACATTGCTGGCCAAATTGAAGAAAATTAATCTTTTTTGTACATTAAACTGCATTACATTTTATAATAGTTAATCTATTTTTAAAGTTCGGTTTTAATTTTCCAGTAAAGCATATTCCTTTATTGGTCAAGTCATTTATTCATCGCTTTGCTTTTCTTAAATGATTTTGAGTCTCCACTGCATCACAGTATCATCTTACCCACATGTTTAAAATCAAAGTTTAAGCAATTTCCCTTTTACCCTTTTAATAACATATGAAATCACATTCTCAGTTGATAATGGTACTTCTTTTAATATACCAAATACAAAAGGTATGCATTCCATCATACCATATTTGAAATCAAGTACATGAATGTAATTCTATCTTATTTCAACTTTCAACTTTTATAACAGAACTGTCTCTTTATAAAATGTTTAACTCATTAAAATTTTACAAAAATCCATTAGAAGAGTTTCTCATTTTATCCAAATACTATTCATCAGCATTTCTAATTTCATTTTAATAGCCTCCCTTTTTATGATTATAAGAGTAATGTCACACATATCTTTTACACTGACATTAGAAAAGCCTGAAATGGAGGATAGCTAGGTGCTTTTTTTTTATTCTCTAAAAATAAAAGAAGAAAAATAACCTCCTTTTAGTATAATTTATTACTCCAGTGAAACAATGTATTTTTGTTCCAAACAACTTATACATCAGTCAGTATTCATTTTAAATTATTAAAAAAATAAAAATATATTATTCTCTTGCATTGTGTATATTTTGAAATGTAGAATTTAGGAAATTAAAACTTTCTTCTTATCTTTACAGAAGAGAAAAGCAGAAAGATGAAATATTTCTTTTTGCAAAAGTTTCATTAAAAAAAAGCTGTGACCTTGTAAACAGTGCTTCAGTAAAGCACTATTTCATATTTTTGCCCTTCAGACATATTTTAATTCAACATAAAATCCTCTGTTTCTCTTCAGATACCAAAAAGAATAAAATAAGTCACTGTAAGTCTCTGTTGAATGTTGAGAGGTTTTTTAGTTCTGTCACAATAGGCAGCATCAACACATAAAATCTCTGCAGGTGTAGTTAAAAGTATGTTATTCAATGGCATGCCTATACCAATCCTGAAATCAAATGGTGCTTTAAGACTAACTGGAAACCATTTTCACTGTACAACATCAAGCTGCGCTGAATTTTAAAGAATGATTTCTTGGAATGTACAAGCTACACTAACTACACTAAATGAAAAAATACTGCACTGCTGTGGGAGAAGTACTGTGTCACAAAATAGAAGTGCCTCATATAATAACTCTGCTAAATGAGAAGCAATAGAGCAATGCATAATGTTTTACCAACACCAGGCCCTCATGGTAGTAATGCCAAAATAGGCTTGTGGGGTTTTTTAGACAAGAATTTAACAGCACAACAGGAAAGTCTACACTTTATTCTGTATAAACCATTACACTCATTTTCCAACTGCAGAAGCAGGCATTTCCCTCTCAGATGCTCAGGCTCAGTTTGTAAAAATATGTGGATTTGTTGCAATTCCTGGATCAAAATAAATGCCTGGTATTTTTTCTCATAAACTTGAAAAGGTCACATATGAATAAGTAAAAAAGAGAACTGTAATGCTAATAGACTATTAACATGCTTCTGGTTCCATTACAACAATAAAAATTGTAGATTTCTATGATTAATGAGTTATCACTCTGTTATTTTTCATTTCATGTTCCCACACATCTTCATCTCTAAACTGGGGAGAAATGGATTTGAAGGGTGGACTATTTAGAGGATAAGCAATTGGTTAGATGTAGGGCTGTGATCAACAGCTCCATGTTTAGACCGGCAAGTTTGTTGACAAGTTGAGTGGTGCAGCTGATACAAAAGAAAGAAGGGAAGCCATCCAGAGGGACCTAAAGAGGCTTGAAAATTGGGCCCACATTAACCTAATGAGATTCAACAAAGTCAAGAGCAAGGTGATGCAATTTGTTTAGGGTAATCCCAGATATGTGTGCAGAATGAGAGAAGAATTTCTTGAGAGCAGGCCTGTGGAGAAGGACTTGGGGGGCTGGTCAATGAAAAGTTTGTGTGAGCCAACAGTGTATGCTAGCAGCCCAGGTGACCAACTGAATTCTAGGCTGCATCTAAAGATGGATGGCCAGCAGGGCAAGGGAGGAGATTGTCCCCCTCTGCTATACTCTTGTGAGGCCTCATCTATACCCACATCCAGGTCTGGGGCACCAAGCACAAAAAAGATGCAGAGCTGTTGGTGTGAGTGCAAAGGGCCACAAAGATGATCAAAGGGCTGGAGCACCTCTCTTACAAAGAAAGGTTTAGGGAATTGAGTTTGTTTAGCTTGGAAAAGAGAAGGCTCCGGGGAGATCTCATTGTGGCCTTCCAGTACATGAGGGTCCCTTATAAGCACAAAGAAGACTGACTTTTTATACCATGTGACAGCATTAGGATAAGGGGAATGGTTTTAAAATAAAAAAAGAGGAAAATCAGATTAGATGTTAAAAAGAAACTCTTCACTGAAGGGCAGTGAGCACTGTCACAGGCTGCCCAGAGAAGCTGCAGGTACCCTATCCCTGGAGGTGTGCAAGGCCAGGTTGGATGGGGTCCTGTGCAGTCTGAGTTGGTGGATGGCAGCCCTGCCATTGCAGGGGTGTTGGAACTAGATGATCTTTGGGATCCCTTCCAATCCAAAGCATTCTATTCTATAATTACTCCAGCAGTACCAGCATGTGTGATACTCTCAGTTAGTTAAAATTCCACTTCAAAAGTTTTTTCCATGTTTTCAATGCAAATTCTAAACTTCTCGTAAGAATGCATACAAATGTGTTTGGAGAGATTTCATCAAAAATGCCTGGTAAAATTGATTGAATATTCAAGCTAGTAAAAAACTAAATTGACTAAAAAAAAAAAAAAGTTCCACAATTTTTTATTTAGAGACTGCTGAATAGGTATTTGGATTGTTTCTATCACAGTTCAGTTTTAACTATTTTATAAGACAGAGGGATTTCTAAAGATGATTTTGAAGTATAATAAGGTCTCAATAGTGTAAGGATATCACAAATAGAGAGCCAAATAGAGAATTATGCTGTAGTGAATTAATAAACTTCAGCTCTATGTATTAATTTAGTTCTGCTTGAGGGCAGGACAAAACATAGTAAGAAAGAAGGGAGTGGAAGATGGGTAATTACTAGAGGAAGCTGCTTGTGAGGATGCCAAAAAAAAAAAAAAAAAACACAACACAACTGGGGACTATTACAAATTCACAGACTTTGACCATCTTAAATCTAGTGACTCCGAATACACTGTGCCGCCCTCAATAACTGAAAGCAAAAGATAAGCCATCACCAGAGGAGGTAACAATCTTTCTGGTGCACTTCTCTCAGTAAGTCCTCTGCAGATTTCTTCCATTATTCATGTAATAGATTCACTACTGCAAAAATACACTAAGTTAGAATAAGTCTGCAATGAGGTGTACCCTGGGGTTCATTATCACAGATAGCCAACACAGGGATTACAAAGGAGCTGTGGAGACAGCAGACCTGTGCGAGAATTGCTCATTGACAGAATATCATAAATTTGGCTCAAAGTCACTCTTTAGAAAGTGAATCTGTTTCTCACCTCTCTGGGACAGCTCTACCCTCCAGGTTCTCTAGCACCACATACTGACTTTATAGAATCACAGAATGGCCTGGGTTGAAAAGGACCACAATGATCATCTACTTTCAACCCCCCTGCTAGGGTCACTAACCACCAGACCAGGCTGCCCAGAGCCACATCCAGCCTGGCCTTGAATGCCTCCAGAGATGGGGCATCCACAACCCCCTTGGGCAACCTGTTCCAGTGCATCACCACCTTCTGTGTGAAAAGCATCCTCCTAATAGCTAACCTAAACCTCCTCTGTCTTAGTTTAAAACCATTCCCCCTTGTCCTATCATCACTTGTTAGAATAGCTAGGTTTAGCAATAAAACAATAGGTATGAACTATTCTTACCTTCTATCTACTTCTGAACTTACATTATTTACTCTCTCATCAGAGTATTTTCTTTTAACAGTAGGTACTTACAAAGCAATATTTACAACACACATCAGAAAAGGTTTAACAGGAGAATAGTCTGACAGATTATTCTAAATTGTACTCTTTAGATGATCGATATTTCATCAATTCTGCAATAGTTAGTATCATACTAACTATAAATCTTTTAGACTAGGCACTCAAGTGATGTAAACCAAGGTTAATTCCATCTTGTGACATTTTATACAAATTAAAAATGTTGTGTTCTTTCTGTTTTCTAGTTGTGAAGTTCACCGGAGCTCCACAAATTTTCTCTGATCCCATAATATTCAGAGCAAATCCTATCACCATCTATATATGCCCAACATTGTCCCTCTCTGTTTGGATTTTGTGAGCAGATTAGAATTCCTATTGCCTTTCAGTCAGCTGAGGTCCAATGATTCTTTACATGCCTGTGAATGTCGTGCTACAAAAAATGATTTGGTGTGGAGAGCTTACAAACGAAACGCGGTACCTGTAAACATATAATGAGATATTGACTAAGATGGCTCCTGGACAAATCTTACATTCATTCACTCTGAGGAAGTAATGCTACTGAATGTTAGTGGTTGATAGAGGAGTCTTCTACCTGTGAGGAGCCTGATCCTGATTTGGCTATTACATTTTTGGTCTCAGTAGAAAGTGCCTTTATTGCCTTTATTTTCAAACACACAAGCAAAATCAGGAGACCTCACCAATTACATGACTTGCTTTACTAGGAAACTCCAAATGAATATCACATTTACCATTTCTGAAAGAAACTTATTCAGTAATTATTTTCACTTTTTCAGCCTCTTTTACAGATTAATTACATTTAGCAGTTACTCAGCTATTCTTTTTGTAAGACCCATTCATTTACTTTTCACTGCCTTTTAGTAAAATATTGTATGCGATTAGCATGTGAATGCTAATCCTTTTTCTTCTTGGTTTGACAACTTTGCGAATCAGAACTCTTTTCAGTGAAACCTGTGGAAAAAGCCTTATAGATTTCAGAAGGACCAGGAATGTCGTGCCTCCAAAGGTGAGATTTCAAGCCTGCATGGCTAGGTACCTAACTATTTAGAGCATTCTTAAAAGGCAAGATGAAGAAGGGGGACTCAAGTTCTTCATCACTAGCTTTCCAGGACTCAGTGAGTTGTTCTGACTTAGAACATCTATTTTAAAGCATTACACTGATGTAGGACTGAAAAGGCTTGTACATGAAAAGAAAACCATTATATACATCTGATGTATGCACTGAGGATGCCTAGAGTCCAACACAGAAGCCAGTAACCATTGGTTGTTCTGACATGATTGACTAGAAAGCAGCCTGTCCATGCCATTCCTCTGAGCAGGCTGCAATCTCAATACTGCAGCCAGGCCAGTTTCTTCACATTAAAAAGTGCTGATTTTCCTAATGCTCTGTACACTGCAGGCAGAAGAATATAAATGCTAAGTGTCCCACTTAATTAGGAGTTTTGCCTCTTGGCATTGAGAAAATAATTATGGGCAGGACAAAGCATTGGCTTGCTCACTTTTGACTCAGAAGGGTTATCCCAGTCAGTATTAACTGGAAAATAGGAACTGGTTTTGTAGTAACAGAGAGAAAATACAAAGCTATGATCATAGGATATATTAGGTAGAAAGGAGTATAGAGTTGTGAGATTCTTTCTTAATATAAGGTTGAATAGTAATAATGATAATATAACCATGACAAAGCTGTTACTGCAGAAGTGATATAAATGTAAATGAGAAAAACTTTAATCAACTGAATAAACTCCCCAATGCAATGTGAAACAAAACACTGACTGTGGCTTCTAGAAATCAGTAAAATACATGTCTCAAAATATAAATTCCATCCAGCAACAAAAACATAGCTAAGTTTGCAAAAATAAGAAATTACTAACAGACTTTTCTTTCCAAAGGTGTTTATTTTGATGTTGGTAATATTAAGTGTTAATTAGTGTTTTGTTTGGCTCTTGATGAGGAACCCCAGAAGTACCAGCTCTGGAGTAAAGATGACTTCTCTACACCAGAAATACAGTTTATCAGATCTTATAGAGAGTTTGGTACTGTTGGGTTTAAACATCAAAGGCTCAGATTTCAGCCACATCAAAAGTGTCAGTGGTTTCCACCTAATCCAGCAATGCTCATCTCTACAGATTTGCACAAATTTGTATTGTAAAAATCTAGTCCAGTAGCTATATCCTATGAGGTTCAGATAGTTTCTTCACAATACTTTAAGCACACTAATGCAGGATGGATACAAGTAAGAACTCAGTCCTGCAAACAATTCCTATCAGATAAATGCAGTTGAGGACAAATCCAAACAGGCAGTGTTTATCCATTAAGCCTGGACAATATAGAGCTCTCAGTGCTACTACTCAAATACCAGAAAGGTGATTTTTCTCACACATTGTTCAGTAATTTTATAATTAGAAATGCAAGAAATACACACAACAGATTCATAGAATAACACGCATTTCTGCTAGCACTTCAGTTACTGTCTAGCACAAAGGAGGGATTACTAGATAGCTAGCATGATCCTTTTCTTTCTAAATCATTTCCATGCCCAAGACAACAACAACCATGTAATCACAGCCCAAATCAGCTTAGAACTGAATGAAAATTTCATATGATTTGTCATTACTGCTGTGCAGGATGGCTTTCATATTACCCTAATAGCAAAAATGAAACATGAAGCAACTGGTTCTACAATAGATATATTATAGACCTACATCTCATTTTCCCATTTTTATTTTTTTTTTTTAATGATGTGGCAAAAGATTTTTCCTTTTTGCAAATTTATTTAATTGCTGCTTCACAAGGGATGAGGAAAAGACTCTGTGGGTTTTAAAGATAATATTTTCATCCTTCTAGTAATATCAGAACTAGAATTTATATCAGGCATGCAGGTTTGATGCTATTAGTGTGTCAGTGGAACAACACCAGGAGAGGAAATGGGCAGAAGAATGAAGACGTACATTTAATTTAGAGTTCAGCTCTGCCCACAGTGCTCGTGCTGAGTGAGAAATCCTACTGATTCATGTGATTACTCCTTAGGCAAAGTGCTTCTTGGGGGGAGGAGGAATGAACAGGAAAGTTCATTCCTAGATTATGATGCAACAAACATCTATCCTTGCATACCATATTGCCAGGAGGCCCAAGTTTGAAAAGAAAAAAATGAGCAAAGTGTGAAATGGATTTGGCATTGATAATAATTTACACTTCAAAACAAAACCACATTAACTTCCCTACCTGCACACTTTCCTGCTTTATTGGCATGTTAACACCTGGAGTCATTGCATTCGTCTGAACTCTGACAGTTTTGCAAATTAAGTTCAAAACAGGTTAGCATTCTATCCCTATTTTCTTTTTAATAATGATTATTTTACTGTGAGCTGACACGTACATTACAAATGCAGTATTTTTTTTCTGCGCAGTTCTATTTGTTGTTCTTCGAACATAAGATATCTTAGCTTTAAATTCTGCAATTGCAGTGTTTCCAGTCCCACAACTGCATGTTGAAACTGAGAAATCTACAAATGCACTTGGAAATTGCAGTACTTTAATTTTCTGATTGTTTTTTATTGGAATCCTGTCAGGTATACTTATTGTATCAGAAATTGGATGGTATTACACCACTTACCAGAAAACTCACCTTGTGAATGGTTCTCACATTTCCAACAATATTGGAATTCCACAGATGGAAGAAGTAGATAGGTCTGTGGTGCATGCATAGCTATAAGCATGGCTTTTTTCTTCTTTTGTACTGCTGCTCCAAAGCACACACGTTAAAAAATAAAATAAAATCAGAAAGTTCAGGAGTGCTACCAGAAAATGCAAGTCAGCAATACAAAATTTAAAAGTTGTTTTTCTGGCAGGGGGAGGTGCAGGGAAGTTAAGTGGGAAGTTCTCTAAAGCATTTACTTCAAAAATCAACATATTCCAACTTGCATATTATGTTTTGTACTGAGGAAGGAATACAGAATAAAGATTTGTGATTGATACAGTTCTGCAGCCTAGCAAATTATTTTTTCTTCAGAATGAGCTATGGAATTTTTTTTCTTCCAATCTTAGTAAATTAACATTGATGATAAGAAGTAACGTTCAAGCAATTCAACCATACTAGCTTCTTTCCTTGTACATGCTCTTTAGAATGAAGGTATCCATCATTTTCAGGCAATTGAAAAGTTGCTCACAGAATGGATCTTTCTAGCACAGTGGTGAAGCATTTTAACTGCAAGTTGCTGACTGCTCTAATTAACTTAGGAAGCAGCACTATTTTTCCAAACTGAAATCCTATTAATCAAGTAGAATTCACTATTTTAATATGAACATATTCTTCTACACTGGGTCTTTTTTTCCCCACTCACTTTCATTTCAGAGATTCAATTGTTGTCATTGTAGTTTATCTCCAAAACTTTCAGTTTATCTTTGCCTTAAGCAGGAAGGAGGAACCTCAGTAAAGTATTCCAGGTAATTCCAGCTATTCTGGAATATCTCAGCCCTAGCAAAGCATTAAGAAACAAATTTGAGAGGGGATCCAAAAACTGAGAGATGTGGAGACCATCTTATTGTATAATAAAGCTCAGGTTTACCTGGTTTGCTTTGCCCGGGCAAAGTCCGAGTCACCCTTGCAAATTTATAGAGTCTGCTATTTATATCTCCTGCTTGAGATAGAATCTTTGCAAAGCTATATACTTAGATTTAGTGACAATTACCTCTCTGAGGAGAGGAACCGTGCTCTACTTAGACTGTTCTGAAACCAAAGCTCAGTATGCGTTGTAAACATTTCCTCTTGCTTTACTTGCACGTACTTACATGTACATTTTAAGGACATTTTATTTGCAATGTAAATTCAACAACCATGCTCTATAAATTTCATCAGTCTAAGATAAAACTCAGGAAATTTGAAAAACAAGATGCTTCTGCCTTGCCAATATCACTGTCATATATAAACTAGGAAAAATGGAAAATAAAATGCTTCAATATTTACCTTAAAGTTACAACTTATATTGAAAATTGCTTAGTCACTCAGACTAAAATCAACAGCAGCAACAGCAGAAGAGAAAGGGATAGGTTATATAACATGAAGCATTGCCCAAGCTAGGCATCCAGATAGATGCCACAGTGCAAAGCACTGCCTATGGAAAATGCCAACACTACAAACAACAAAGCATGAGTTCTGCAAACTGCAACACTTAGAGGGAAAACCAGTTAACTGCTCTGATCTGCAGCACACATTGCAGATGACTCTGGGTGTCCTGCAAAGTAATTTTGGCATAAACACTGCAGGAAACAAACAAACAACAAAAAAGAACACTTTGCTGGAGCATGGTACATTGCTTCCTCTTAACAAACAGGCAAGTAAACCCACTGTTCCAGGCACAACTCTTAACTTCGTACATAAATATTCCAATGCACATTGTATTAACAACAGTGGTATTTCTTGCTAAATCAGGAGACAGAGATGATTTATTAAGGTCGGATTCTGGCTCTACAGTCTCTGCATTTCCTGAACTCATTTACTCTTCCTTAAAGGCTAATTAATTACAAGCAGTGAATGATCTGGGGAGCCAGTTTCTATGCTTGGTTTGCTGTACATGAACATGGGTTTTGACACAGCACAATTGCTGAATTTAGTGTTCTGTATAAAGGTATGCTACACATGATACAGTGATGATGCAATGCAGGCATGTAGATATCTGTCTGCAAAGCTCCAGCAATATTGCACGCTACTGTAACAGACTGTAATGTCAGTGACAATGACAGTGCTGACAAAATAATACTGTGTAAAGGGTCTGTTCACAGAATCACAGAATTGTAGGGGTTGGAAGGGACCTCCAGAGATCATCGAGTCCAACCCCCCTGCCAAAGCAGGTTCCCTACACCAGGTCACACAAGTAGGTGTCCAAGTGGGTCTTGAATATCTCCAGAGAAGGAGACTCCACCACCTCCCTGGGCAGCCTGTTCCAGTGCTCCGTCACCTCACTGTAAAGAAGTTCTTGCACACATTTGTGCGGAACTTCCTGTGCTGCAGTTTCCGGCCGTTTCCCCTTGTCCTGTCTCCACTCACCACTGAAAACAGTCTGGCCTCGCCATTCTGCCCCCCACACCTTAGATATTTATAGACCTAGATCAGGTCCCCTCTCAGTCTTCTTTTCTCAAGGCTGAACAGACCCAGTTCACTCAGCCTTTCTTCATAGGAGAGATGCTCCAGGCCTTTCACCATCTTTGTGGCCCTCTGCTGGACTCTTTCCAAGAGATCCCTGTCTTTTTTGTACTGAGGAGCCCAGAACTGGATGCAGTACTCCAGATGAGGCCTTACCAGGGCAGAGTAGAGGGGGAGGATCACCTCCCTCAACCTGCTGGCCATGCTCTTTTTAATGCACCCCAGGATGCCATTGGCCCTCTTGGCCACAAGGGCACACTGCTGGCTCATGGCCAACCTGTCGTCCACCAGGAACCCAGGTCCCTCTCTGCAGAGCTCCCCTCCAGCAGGTCATCCCCCAACCTGTACTGGTGCATGCAATTATTCCTCCCCAGATGCAAGACTCTACACTTGCTTTTGTTAAATCTCATCCGTTTTTTTTTGCCCAGCTCTCCAGCCTGTCCAGGTCTTGCTGAATGGCAGCACAGCCTTCAGGCGTGTCAGCCAATCCTCCCAACTTCGTATCATCAGCAAACTTGCTGAGGGTGGCCACTATCCCCTCATCAAGGTCATTGATGAAGATGTTGAACAAGACCGGACCCAGCACCGATCCCTGAGGAACACCGCTAGTTTACAGGCCTCCAACCAGACTCTGCACCGCCAACAATGACCCTCTGTGCTCTGCCAGTCAGCCAGTTCTCAACCCACCTCACTGTCCACTCATCTATCCCACACTTCCTCAGCTTTGTTATAAGGATGTCGTGGGGGACAGTATCAAATGCCTTGCTGAAATCAAGGTAGACTACATCCACTGCTCTCCCCCCATCCACCCAGCCAGAGACAACATCATAGAAGGCTACCAGGTTGGTCAAGCATGACCTCCCCCTGGTGAACCTGTGCTGACTACTCCTGATAACCTCCTCTTCTTCCAGTCGTCTGGAGATGACATCCAGCACAAGCTGTTCCATCACCTTTTCACCTTTCTTTTCATAGAAACAAAATCCAATCTAGTGTTTTATTCATAAAATAGAAACCCACCAATTGTATCCCAACCTACTGTCTGCATCTTAATTCTCTAAAAACAATCCAGAGTAACATTTCTGTTAAACTGAAGTTTCAAAATGGTCTTGCCGATAAATGTGAAAAGCCAAAAATCGTGCACCTTTGCAGATATTTAAGAGAGCAAACCAAAGCCAAGCAACTGCATTTCATGTATTTTATGAAAAAAAAAACAAAATTGGTATTTGCAGAATACACAGAGATGTCATTTACTGTTGATTTTGTGCTTTACTACATAAGTGTGCAATTGCAAAGCATTTTACCACACTTGATGGATTTGTCCATTTTAAATGAATATATGGCACGGACTTTCTTCCATGCCCAACTTTTTTCAAAGAATGGCAGGCATGTTTCTCAATAATCAGTGTAGAGTCCAAATCCAACTGGGACAGGTTTCTCAAACCTGTTGTACAGCCCTAGCCTTGCCTTGCAGGGCAGCATACACAGTATGTTTGCAGAGAGGTAGAAACTAAACTTTACCAAACACAACTTCGTGCTGGCAAACTCATTTTGTTTCGATATCAAATGTCTCCAACAGCAGTAAAAACTCAGAATACTCAAATATTATTATAAAAGGTCCACCAAGACATTTTGACTTAATTTGTATGACACAGTTTGCTTCTTCTTAGCTATGTATTTGCTGCACAATTACTTAGAGTGAAAATCTGTAGAACTCCAAAGATCTGAAGCTGATGTATGAACATCCAGGTATTTATATTGCTTGCCCTAAGCTATACACTATTGTGACTTGGTCACTGCATCCAGTTTTGATCTCTGACTCATACTTGCAAAAAGCCTGTGGCGCACTGCTGAGAGGACCATCACATTTGTGCCTAGACCATTTGAAACTGAGTGAAAGTCAAAAACAGAACAAAAACATGTTCTGCATAGCTACAATAGCAAGCCTAATTTAAGAATATAAATTTAGGATTTAGTGCTGTACTGAGACACCAAATATGGATTCTAGTCACATACTAGTGCAAGTCTACTTGTGCAGTAGTGCACAAGATTATATTTCTCTGTGTACAATATGCATTTTAGACCTTGGACTACAAGTGTAACTACTCAGTGTTTACCACTTGTGCTTTTTCTCTACTGTATACCAGAGATACAAAGTTGAACAAACGAGAAGATTATTCATTGGCACCTATGAAAGAAATATTCAGTATTTTTTGTTTAAGATGCACTGTTCAACAAAAATGACATGGCATCTTGACCACAAGACCTGCTAATTCCATCCTCGCTGTCAAGCCCTACTTACTGTTTCTGCTACCATACAATCTTTCTCCTCCACAAAGCTATGATACAAGTTAGTCAATGATTTATTACTCTAGAGGATTTACAAATACACTATGATCATTTTTATGTCTGAATTGTGAGTCCTGTCAATTAACTGTCTGAACAAAAGAGTGCTTATAGAATCTGTATAGGGCAAAGAATTTGGCAAGGGAGCAGTGACTTATGCATTACTGTTGCAGCATGTGCCTTTATCTGATTCATCTTGGGGAAGGTTTGCTACTGATATCAAAGACCTATTTGTTCATGCACCGTTGACTTCTGCTGTGCCTTCATCCTGAGAGATTGCTTCGATAAGTGGCATTTACGTCACAAGTCACACTTGCTACCATAATTACTTCCCTGCCCAGTTTCCCACAGAGTCCAGAAGCCCAGAAGACTTAGTATCCAGTAATGGATCACAGTTCACCTTTGCAGAGTCTGAAACTTTTCTGAGGAAGTAAAACATCATATGTAGAAGATCAAATGCTTTAATTAAACTTTGGAAGAAAGTGTAGTGATTGCTGCATGGAAGGCTTCCTACAAAATCACAACAGAGCATACTTCCAAAAGTATAACACAAGAGACACTTCCCAAATGGCCATACACGAAAGAGAATTAAAAAGCTAGATGTTACTGCATTATAGATAACCTATTCTGAAAAAGAAGTACAAGTGAATATAAGATAAAACAGATGCAGTAAAAACCACAAAATGACTAGAAGTTATCTCACGGTGCTAAAAATCTCCATGTATCTCACCTGTGAGAATACACAAACTTTGATTTCTTTAAAGGGTAGAATCAAAGTTCATGTTTTCAAAACTGCCTGAAAAGCAAAGAGAAAAGAAAAAAAATTGTACACTTCCAAACTATACGATAAGGCAGATCAGAGTGTTTCTCCCTGACTAATACATGAAGCCCAGGTTATCATCTGGTAACAGGTGATACATAACAATCTCCAAACAAGAAACACAGCAAGAAATGAAGAGCAAATGCTACCAAATTCTGATTAATCATCTGTCATGCAGCTAAATACTGGAAAATACAGTTAAAAGTTTAGATTTAAAATTTAATTTTCTTCTTAATCAGTTTGTTCCTAAACATGGGACTTCCTCATGAGTGGCTCCTTCTGAGACAGAAGGATAATAAAGTTACTACTTCACTGTTGCTTTAGCATTGCAATAGGCGCCATCTTTCAAGAACTGGAGCATACATAGCTGTGCAGTAGGAACGTGCTGCTTACATGCTTGGCATGCTGTCTTCTCTCTGCAGATAGCTGGAAACTTTCAGGCCTGCTGCCATAGTCATCCCCACTACCTTTTGCTGCTCACACAAATATATATTCTGAAGACTGTCCTTTATATTTTACATTGGCTACACTCTTAAACACACTAGGAAATTCTAATTAGTCAGGTTTAGATAAGCATTTGCAATATTCCCTCTAAAAGAAAAAATAGAGAAGATAGAGTGACATAACCTGGGTTTTTGCCTAGTCTCCTCCCCACAGCAATTTTCAAGTACATTTGAGATCAGTACAGGTGTATCAAAGACAAATAAACTCTTGCAAGCTTGTGAAAACAAGCAACTAAGTACGCAGCAACTGACTAATTTGCCAGGAAAAGAAAATCATTAGGTAATATATTAAATTACACTCCAAAAAATCAACTTATGAGAAAGCTCCTATGAGCCTTTAAACTTAAAAGAGCTTATAGTTGTGAGATGCAAATCCAAAAAAAAATTATAGCTTCGGCTTTCTAAAATATATTACAGCTGAAAAGAACCAAACAATTATACAGAATACAGGGGGCAGTTCCTGCTGCATCGGTTATCTTTGACAAGTCTGTGTTCCACAGGAGGACTCGAGAAGCTGCATTTAGCTGCAGTTGTCACTATGAAAAAAGAGCTGGCAATACCTCAGCTGCCCTGCCACCATGGAGCTGTGGGAAAATACTGATATTAATGGTCTGAGCACAGTTGTTAATATTGGGATCAGATAACCCAATGAACTATGCTGGCAGCAGTATGTTATTTTCTCCCATTCCTCATTATCTGTCATTGAAAGTGACACTAAAACATCAGGAAGTAGGTGACTAACGCTATAATGTCTTTGCTAGTAATAATACCACATTCAGTTTCTTTTGTCAAATCAGTACTCACTGATTCGAAACGTCCATTTAGCTTTGATGGCGCAACAGCCACAATGAGTTAAAAATTCCAAGCCACACATCGATAAGCTATTTACTGCACTGCAAATCAAAGGACACATTTTCATTGAAGAATAGGCATGCCAACAGCAATAGCCAAACATCTGCCTTGTCCAGGACAAAGAGTCATGCAGATGCTCAAAGGATTCGATGATAACAAATCTCTACCCGTATTGAAATGTTTCTTCCTATCCTCTTCCTACAGAAGCACTCCACCATGGAGAGTCACACAAATTTCAACCTTTTCAGATTAATTGTCCCCCACAGCCCTTCAAGCTCATTCACTTTTAGACATCAATGTCAAGTACCTCCTAGCAATGTATTAAACACTGTTGTGCCTCTAAGGTGTTTCTTAGAATAGGGGAAGCTTTCCCCAGCTTTAAACCTTTCAGCTGCGTCCATTCTAAAAATGAAAATGTCTGCCTATACAATAGTATCTGCACTAACTTTCTGAAGGTTAAGGTGGCTTACCACTGGATTTCAGACATCTTTTCTTAAAATTTATCACAGTGGCTTTAACATCATCTGTTTTTCCTGCACTGCTTGCCAAGGATTTAATTAACTATTGCTTCAATTAGCAATAAATCCAAACTGTAAGGATAGATCAGATTGGATTTTGAAATAAAATTCTTTCACGCTCTCAGGTTTTAGGACTTAAATTTTGATTTAAGCGTTTCTTTTTACTGAACACAGTGTTGCTTTCATTTCAGTGTTTGCAGAAAATGTCTTTACAATGAATCACAAAAAAAAAAAAAAAAAGACATTTTCTTTGCTTGTCTAGAAAGCAGATCTGAAAACTTACCTTAATTACGTGTGTGTATATATATATATATACACACACACACACACACAGAGCTTTTTTAATGGTTAGGAAGAATTCATATGTTGTTAAAAATTCAGGTGTGCTTCCTGACTGAGAGATCTGCATGTTAGCAGCCAGTCAAACGTGTCTTTTTTTTTGTTTGTTTGTTTTTGTTTTTTTTTTTTAATGCTGGGGATTATAGGACTGCAAGGCATAGAAAACAGGCTTTCCTGTCCCTGGCTACATACACCTTGGCTTTCCTCCCATTGACCTACTCTCCTGGCTACAATTCAAGTCCGGGCTTTCTTGAAGCCCATCTGGGATCCAGTTACAAGCTAGTAAAGGAATCATGGTAGCATTTTTCTGACGTGCTCCAAGTTAAAGCTTTCCTTCTCTGGCAGACTGGCAGCTGGTCCTTTTATAGAGTATCTCATAGCTGCAATTTGAGATGGGGCTATCCAGAAGTCCATTATGCATGCTTCTGTTTTTATTGCACTAGCAAAGTTCAGACATCTGTCAGGTATTACTGGTGATTATATACTCGCTGGACTATTCCATACAAGTAGAGAGAGAACTGGGGATACACAGCTATTAAATGCAGTACATAATAAAACGTGTGAAGAAGCATTTATTTGGAGTACAGACCAGAAGCAGCACTCAGTCATGTATCATGAAGAGATTCTAACAGTGTTTTTGTTCAAGCTCTCTCACACTCATTGCAATCTACAGAAGTGCTCGTGTTGGTGTAAGATTGCGTGCCAATAGCCAGCATGCTGAATGATCTGTTATTATCTCATAAGATTATCGCCCGTTTCCCTTTTCAACAAGCCATGTGAGGATTACCTTATCCAACATTCATGATATAAAGCCAACTGACATTGTGTAAACTAAGCAGATTTGGATACGGAAGCACTTTTATCTCAGATGTATGCAGCTAACCTATTAGATAATTCCCCCGTGTTGTGGGAAAGTAAAGCTGGGTGGTGTGGCATCATGCCTTTCTCCTCAGCAGGAGAAATGATGTGGTACAGAAAAGAGAAGTGAAGAACGTTACCATAGCAGATCCAAGTGTGCTGGAGCTTAAGTACTCCTGGGCTCTTTACAGTATCCTGGGTTTTCCAGATTTTGGAGAGATGGTCCCGAATACCAAGGCAAGGTTGTGGAGTCTCTCTAGAATGTCCCAATTTCTTTCTTCCTTTCTTTCTTTCTCTTTTTTCTTTTTTTTAATCTTTCCTAGTCATTAGACTAGGAAAAGAGTTTCTCTTTGGTGATTTGTCTGCTCAAAAAGCATTGTCAATTTCTGATTTGCTGGCACTACTGTTGGTGCCAAACATTTGCTTGTTTAGGATCTTTCTGGATGCATTTACAATTAATGATGATTAGCAAGCATTTTTTATAATTTGTCTATTTCCGTGGATGAATTCAGATTGATGTTCATAAGAAGATGATCATATCTTGTATATTTCTGACTGAATCGATTGAAAAGTTGATTAAAGCTAACGGCCGTGCTAGCCAGATTTAACTGCTAATTGAAACATGATACATCATCCTGTATCTCAGTCACAAAACAAGTACCAGAGTCCACCCCAAAAAAAAAAAAAAACAACACAGCTGTGTGATTTCTCTATGACTGATCTATCCCTTGAAAAAGTGTAGAACTGGCAGAAATCTTTCTGACTGTGTTTCATCTCTAAGAAACATAATTTTACAGAACCAAAAAGCTCTGCAAGGACATATTAATGTAGCTGATAATGTTTTCAAGCAGGCAAGGCAACTAGCCTGATAGTCAGCATGCAGACTGCTCGCTTTCCTGTTCCAACAGCCTGGCAATCTACCAGACTTTTAGCCTGCCAGGTTTGCTGGGCTCCATTTTGCTTAGCCAACTTTCCCACTAGTATCATATTTTGATACTTTGGGCTACCTCAGCTCACTATGAGAAACAAGCTAGAAAAGTCCTGTCCTCACAGAACAGTACATTTATCATCTCAGGTTTTGATCATTTTTGCCCAATGGCCAAACAAAAAGGAAGATTTAGTATAGAAAACAAAATGTGTTTTGTAGCTCTTTGTACCATGATATTAACAAGAACAAACATAGCTCTTCTACCCAACAGGCTCAGTCAGTAATCACATACTTCTAGGGAGGCTGAAACTTTTCATAGAGCTGGAAGGAAGAATTGTGACCAGGAGTTACTGTAGTTACAACAGAAAAATCTGCATTGCAACTCCTGGTCCTCTCAGCCATACAGGGAATGGATCAGAGGCAGGCTGGTTTCAAACACGTTGTCATTGGGAACTTTAGGATACTGTTGTCTCTCTTTTTATCCATCCTACTTGACCTAACTCTGAGCTACTTTCTGTTTAACTTTTCTCTTACCCTTAGCCATTTCTCAGACCACTGCCAAATCCCTCACAGGGCTCTCAAACTCTCACTTTGATCACTTCTTTTCCCTGTTCTCAAGAAATCCAGGAATACTAACTTTACTTTCTGTAATTGCTTTGAAAGTCCTTCTCCATCACTTAATTTAAGAAATCGTGGGGTTTTTACCTATCAGGCTCAGGTTCACTAAATTATCTATAGTACCTACACTTTGTTGATATTTGCCTCAGGACAGCCTATGATGAAGCATCAAAATTAGAACATGATGAAAGTTCACATGGAACTAAGGAAGACAGAAGCATGAAGAAAGGAGGAAAAAAAAATTTCGTGCCAGTGTTTAAAGAGAAGAGCAACAAAACTAATTACCTTCTAATGAGTCTGGCCTATCCAAGAGAAACATTTTAGGTGTGAATGTTATATGAGAAATCTGTTACTATGTGCTAAACCATATCTAAGCCAAATTTAACCATAAAATGACTGAAAATTATCTGAGGTTTGCTCTAAGAAAGGAAGTCTTGCAGTTTCTCAGGAAAAGTACATTTGCTGCTTAAACAAGAAGGGATTAGAAGATTTTTTTCTCTTGCTTCTTATATATTTTACTTATTATATCTCTAAACAGTATGTAAAGATCACAAGGCACTGTACCATTGCAAGCTATAAAATAGGAAGCTCTTATTTAGAGACAACCTCTTTAAATGCTATATTGGAAAATGCTTGTCTATAAGTTCCCAGTGACAGTCAGCAATTTTAATGATGTAATTAGACTTTCTTCTGGCAGGCCCTGTAAGGCTAGTATTTCGTCATTGTTGGTTTAAATCTCTGATGTAACGATAACAGGTATCACCATAAAGTCAATGGTTCACAGTAGACAAGAGAACTATATACTGGAAAATTCATGAAGAGTAAGGCACATAGACCAAAATAAAATTAAAATGAGGTTGTCAACATTTTGGCAGAGAATAAAATTAACTGGCTGGGGCCAGAGGTTATTGATTTACAAACTAAATCAAAGAATAACTGCATCTTACTCACAAGGAATGAAAAAAGGAAAGACACTTCTCAAGCATTCTCCATCTCTCTGTTGATTTCTCTTCTTTGGACTAATTATATGATGATGTTTTCTGGTCTTGCCCAGTAACATTATTTCAATAAGGAGTCAAATGAAGTTCAAATCAAGAATTAATCCAAGATCTCAAAGCCACGTCTCAGTACTCAAAGTCTCATCCACAACAAAACATATTTTATATAAATTGATAACTATTTATATATTTCCCAGGAGATCTTGCGAGGGACTACAAAAGTGCAAGAAGAAAGATCTGAGGAACTATAGGGTGGTCAGCCTCACCTTGATTCCTAGAAAAATCATGGAACGAGTCCTTATGAAAGCTATTCCTAAGCACAAGAACAAGATGATTGGGATAAAGTCCAAAAGTCTAGCATGGACTTTCAACAACCTGATTGTCTTTTATAATTAAATGACTTGATACACAAGGGGAGACTAACCACTGGTTAACATATTTTTCATCTTGAGTTTATCACAGCTTTTGATATTAGAGACTCCCACAGCATCATTTTAGACAATCTGCGGATTTCCTATGCAGCACTGTATCACTGAATGGTTTTTACGGACATTAATTCAAACATTTTCCTATACACCATTGCCAATAAGAACACGTAAACTTCAAGATTGTACTTACGTGAATGTCTAGTCCAGTGCTATTGCAGTCACTTTGGTGGGTCTCTCCAGAAACTGATTCTGACCTAATATATTGGGATCCTGGCAGTCCAGTAGAGGTTCTTTCTCCACATTTACACAATTTAGACCTTGTACTCGATGCATAATATTTTTTTATCCCCTTTTAAGTAGTGAAAAATGTCTTCTAGGTTTTAGAGAAAAAAAACTGCATAAAGGCAGTCTATTCCACTCTTCTTGTACCATCAGGAGAAAATGAAAAAAATGAAGATTCACCAAGACTTCAGTCACATTTCTATTTTCAATAAAAGTTTATCTTCAGCCTTTTCACTTCCAGTATCAGGTCCTTCAGCTACAACTTCTGGAACAAATAATTCCTAGACACAAGAGGCCTAGATGGATTATAAGCAATTTGTACACGAAATGGAGGCACTAATGCTGTCAGTGAACCCATTTGTTTTCTTGCCCTTCTAATTTTCCTGCAAAACACTTCAAAAAAAAAAAAAATACCTTGTCTTCATTCATGGCCACTTTGAAAAATACAATGGCAAGGCATAGATGTCATTTAACTGAAACACCCGCTTAAAAAGCTGTAAATACGCATTGACTCTCATAAGGAAATGAAGTAGCAAGTTACTCAGTGGAAAATAACAATGTAAAGGAAAGCAGCTTCTTCCTCCTGTCTACATTTTAATGTTGATTGTGAGACTAAGCTTGATCTAAAGGGCCCTCTGACATGTCCAAGGGGAATGTCCAGCATAAAGGTAGACAAATACAAAATATAATGGGTAAACAACCAGCTGACAGGTCAGAAATAAAGGATTACAGTAAATGGGCTTGCATCAGGATGGCAGGCAGTCTCTTTTGAGGCTCTGCAGAGCTGCATTTTGGAGCAAGTTCTCTTTAACATTTTTACAAATGATCTAGACACAGGACTTGAATTCACATTAAGTAAGTTTGCAGATAATAATAAATAAAGAGGGTCTGTTGACTCTCTTGAGGGTAGAGAGGCTTTGCAGAAAGATCTTAACAGATGAAGCAATCACCAGTAACAAGAGCATGCACCTGGGATGGGGTAAACCTGGATATAGGGACAGACTGGGGGTCAGAGGGAGGGGAGGAAGAGGCCAGAGAGCATACCAACAGAAAAGGATGTGGGGTTTTGACTGCTGGCAAATTAAAAAAATTAAAAAATTTTAAAAAGTCATTCTTCAGTGTTATTCAACAAAATCAAACAAAGCTGTGCACTTATGAATCACCTGCATCTGACCTCACTTTTATGTGACTTCCAAGGATTTCTGAGCACCAAATTGTCTGTTTACTTATAATAATGAAATAGAGAAGTTCTTTTTCACCACCCTCGGAAACATGAACATTTACAG
Organism: Tetrao urogallus; assembly: GCF_951394365.1. Classification (NCBI taxonomy): domain Eukaryota; kingdom Metazoa; phylum Chordata; class Aves; order Galliformes; family Phasianidae; genus Tetrao; species Tetrao urogallus. The sequence goes on from NC_136814.1 coordinate 32,854,644, forward strand.
TAGGATTTACTCAAAGCTAAAACATCAATGCTTTGTCACAGTCCAAAGATTGACAACCACACGTTGAGGTACTGCACACAACTCTCAAGTGACAAAGAAAAGATGTGATAATAGATTTGCAGTGCTCAGATTTTATTGTGAATAACATCCATGCTAATCACAGGATTATTTATTTTCGTGGTCCACAAATCTCTCCACTCTCTACACCAAAAGAACAATGAATGTCCGTAATCATTTCTTACTCATTAAATATAATTGAATCTCAATTTTGTTTCCAACAACTTTTTCAAGGTTATTAACCAGGTGAGATCTAAGTGGGTTGTTTGTGCCACTCAATCTTTCTCTCTTGTTTTTCATTTCTGTTCCTGTCTGACAGTTTTACAGAACAGCAATTATCAGCACATCCATAGTAGCAACATCGTGGCTATTAAAAATATTGTAGTTCAGAGCAACGTTTTTAATAATTCACCAGAGCCACGTTTAAGCTGGCTGCTCAGTGATTTTTTTTTTTAACCAAACTTTCTCTTTTCAAATACTTTGATTAAACATTTTAGACACATCCAGATTATTCTGCATTTTCTAAGGTGTTTTCTTCTTTCCACATCCTCTATGGGCCAATTAATGATTCAAATCTGAATATTCCCAGGATAGTCAGTATTTTCTGTTTATAATGCTCAGAGATGTCTGCAGATGATTTTGTGTTTATCAGTGCACAGTGCATGAATTATGTTCTAATATTTATGAAAAGTGAGGAAAGCTGGGTTCCAACATTGACCACTATTCTCGGGACATGATAATACAACCAGTTCCTCATCCATTGAATGGTCCACCCATCAAATCTATACTTTTCCAATTTGGAGAGAAGGATGTTATGGGAGATACTGTCAACAACCTTACTGAAGTCCAGACAGATGGTATTAGTGATTCCTCCTTTGTCCACTGACACACCATCACAGAAGGCGACTAGATTGGTCAGGCAAGACATGCCCATGGTTTTAGGCAAAAATAATATAATAATAATAATAATAATAATAATACAAAAAATTAAATGCCAAAGACTAGGAATGTATTCTTAACTTGGAAACTGTCTTAACAACCACCAACCTAAAGCTAAACCATAGCTATTTAAAAATTTGTTATTGTCGGGCAAGTTTTCAGACCCAAGTACAATTAATCACATCTAAAACCCTAAAGGTCTAAATCTTTTATCACATAGGATTTGTCTACCTGAAGTGTAAGTTGCACTAGTTGTACTTTGAGACACAAAGTTTGGGCAACTTAAAACTAATAGCACAATACCAACTGGATCTAATAAGAAGCCATTTGTTTTAGTGGATCTTAGAAGGGAGTTAAAAAATATATAACCCACTCTTTTCATTTCCTAAATGTTCCAAGGGATATTTGTAACTGTGTCTCTTTGGCACTTTGACCATGCATTTCAAATGTTCTAGTGGTGAGTGTGGATGAAAAGAAATGATGGATGGTCAACTACCTGATAGATAATGGTGCTATTTTCCATCTCTAAAACTGAATCCAACATAATTAAAGTTTCTTTTCAATATTTTTTCCTTCTTCGAGGCTCACTGTCTTCAATTTCCCCAACTACCATGATTGTTCCCAATATACAATGGGTACTATTTATCAAAAATGACATTTTCAGATGAAAGCAGCTCAAGAACCTAAGTACGAAGACTACAGCCCAGAGTTCACTTCCACTATTTTCACTGCATTGAACTTCCTAGGTAAGCAATGGCTTCCCTGTCAATCAATTCAAGACCTTTGCATTTATTCTTGCTAATTTTTTTTTTTTGTTTGTTTGTTTTTAACTGTCAAGAAGCAAACAGTAGCAGACTTGCCCTGGAAGTTTGCGAAGCACTTAATCAAGAGAGGCCTATTCAGTTCCATGTTTGGTCACTTTTCTCTTTTCTTTGTTTGCTTCACTGTATCTCTACCTTACCCAGGTGCCTATGAAAAAATATATCACTCAAACATAAGGGTTTTATTTCAGAACAGCCAATAATGTTTCCACAGGCTATGTAGTATAATTGTTTCTGGGAATAGAAAAGATAGGAAAATTACTATGAGAAGTGATCCCACTAAATGAAGTGTTTTCCTCACAGCTTTTATGTTCCTGATACAGAGTATGACAGTATTGAATGTTTAATGGCACACAGGGGAGGGGGTCTCCCCAGCCCTCGATTATAATCATGAAAGATTCAGTAAGTATTCCCTTAACAGTTCCGTAATCCCATGGCACCACAAATGGATCTGAATCTAGCAGTTCTTTCCCAGATGTTTTCCCTGTGTTCTCCAACTAATTTATCCACTGACACTTTCATGCATGTCAAGGGTAGTTCTGATGAATAAATTTGCAGCAATTACAAGGCTTAGCTATTATGCCTGCAAATAATTTTGCAGGTTTTCTTGTCTGCTTTTAACAAAAGACAACATTTTCACATGCTACTGTTGATAATGGACTTAATTTTCTGAATGTAAGCCTCCCAAAATTCTGAAATCTAGCATTCTCAAAGGGGATTGCAGGTGTTCAATGTCCATTTTATGCATCCAGCGTTTAATTCAGTAAAAACACTGAGAAGGACTCATAATTTTCAACTCCCAAAACCATTTGAAAACCCTGAGGATTTCCACTCTTGTAAGTGAGGCATCCTAATAAAGAGATGGCATGTTGAAAACCGAAAATAAAAAAGTCAGTTCTAAGCAAAGCTGTTTTGGGGTATATGGAGAAATCACCTTGCTGCCATCCTGGAGATTCTAAATGATTATAAATGATTAAGTCCTCATCCCACTAAGCAGACATTTTGCCATTTTGTTGTATCATGATCTACTCTGCGAGCCTCATGCATCATGTGTTTATACCAAAAGTCAGCTACGAGGACAATTGTACCTTTGCAAAATGGAAAATCCTCAGATGTTAACAGAACAGCATAGATGGCAAGTTACTACAGTCTCAACACGTTCCCTGTTTAACTAAATACACAAGACACTGTTTTCCAGTCAGTGTGCGTTCCATCATTCTGCAACAAGAATAAAGCAGAGAACTGAACGAGTTAGGCATTGCTGCAAGCAAACATAAGAACCACCATGGGATAAATTCAGACACATGAAAAAAGGAAAACTTAAAGTTAAAAACCAAGAGCAAAAAAGAGTCTGGAATTGGCAAAATGCTGCTTCTGATCCAGTAATGTGCCACTGTAATAAAAATGCAGCAGTACATGATTTTCCACCAATACGTTTCTTTTGGTTAGACACAACCAACTGAATCTACAGAAGTGTACACCTGATCAGAGCTTGACTAAAGAATTTTAGGATTCTGTGAAAGCAGCAGAACACCATCATTACCTTCATTTCTCCCTCCTACAGGAATAGTCCAGGACGAGATACTACATGCACTAATACCAATGACAGTCACTTCAAAAATTCTTGGGTGGTTTACAGCACAGAGACTTCCATAAGAATGAGAGTAGAAACAAACTTCCATCAAACTGATCCGTGCAGAAATTCAACTAATTATCAAAAAACAAAGTTGCTTTTGTTTTCAGAGCCCAAAGCCTAAACACATTCCCTCAGGCCATCAGAGAAGGTGAAGAAGAAATCTATCTTAGAATGAAAAGTATTTGAGTTCTATTTTGAAAAACATTTCATCCAGAACTGTTTTTTTTAAATGCAAATAAAATAACTAGCTATAAGCTCAATCTTCTTTATTTCAAAGAAAGTATTTTCTTCTTACATCAGCCAAAGGCTGCACTGCATCATATACAAGCGTCATATCACAGACAAGATTTGTTCCTGCCTTGCTAATATTAAAGCAGTCTTGCTTTAAATGACTTTAGCAGTCTAATATTAAAGCAGATGAAAACATCTCCATTAGGCTGTCCATACAGAGAAGAAACATAAACCTATCCACCACAGATTTCTTCAGGAGGAACTTTCAACAGTTTCAGGGCTTGCAAATCCAAATCTGCAAATGAAAAACAGTCTATTTGTTCCCTTGCCTGAAGTACAAAAATCAACACTGTAGAGAGTGGGCCTTTCTGGCACAGCACTCCATTGTATGCTATTTAAGACTTTGCTAACTCCTGGTGACTTTTTCTCTAGCCATTCCTAAACATCTGCATTCCTAAGACATACCTAAAGCATAAATCAAAATTTGTGACATATGAGCAATCAGGACAGAAGAGCACTGGAGAGAGAAAGTCTACAGACTGCTAAGCAGGTGAAGATACACCTTCGAGAAGACAATCAATTGTCCTGTAAGAAGCATCTAGTAGATACAGCCCGTAAAAAACAACACTGGGAAACATTCATGATCTTGAATTGAAATGTCTCAGATCCAGAAGGGTATCGCTTGAAGAAACTGAAGGCAGTAGCAACCACACAAAACCTTTCAAGACATTCAGCTTAGATTATTTCTGCAAAAGATAGCGCCAATTATTTTTTTCCATGTTGAATGAACTCTGTTGATATTAACAAGAAAAAATATTTAGCATTGAAATTCCATTTCTCTATCTATTCTAGTGTAGCACAAGCTATTTGCTTTTCTGACTCAGTAAGTCCTAAAGACAGGTATCTGAGCTGAGCTACGGTCTCTGCTCCTATATGCTTTTCTGTTCCTATAATCTCTCTGCTTCTTAAACTCTTCCTGAACTTCAAGTCTCACCATTCCCTCAACTTTTTAGTTTCCTGTTTTTATCATATTTGGAATATTTTAAATTTCTTCTCCACAATTTCTCATATCTCCTTTACATCCAAGCTCTTCCACGTGCCAGTTTTGTGTTCTGTTTTTTGTGTTTCTTTCTTAACATTCTGTCCCAGCCACCCATTCTTATACATTTAATTTCTCAGGGGATTTTTCCACATTAAGACCAAAGAAAACCAAACACAATCTTAGGATTTACACACAAAAAGGTGATAAAAACTTACAATTTCTGTTTGCTTCAATAAGAAATGAGCGGTTCAGCAGCTAAGGATTTCAGATCATTATGGTTTTAAATAAGATCCTTAACAGTGATATTCTAAATGCACACCTGGAGAAGTGTAATCCTACAAAATCTAAGCATTGTCAACATAATTTGCAATATGAAAACACGAGAATCAAATAGATTGGGAAAAAAAAAAAAAAAAAAAAAAAATGATCCAGACATTGCTGTTAAAATTCATCATCTAACCTGCTTTGCTTTGCTGGGGCTTTTTGGTGATTCCTTAGGCATTCCTCCAGGTGCTGTTTCTATTTATCGTGCCTTACTTCATTTGTTGTTTATCAAATGCTTACAGTTCAGATCCCCTTGGGTAAATTTTTTGCAACCCTGTGCTGCTGCCTATCTCAGCTGTTCTCTACGCTTGCATAGATTTTCAAGAATTTTGTTTTCCAAATACATGAATTTAAATGGTATAAAATTTCCCTGAGCTGTCAATAGCTTGTTTTTAAGAAGAAATTCTCATTTCATTTTAAATAATCAAGAGTACACTAGCAACTGTTCTAAACTTTTGTAAAACACACACTGGACCTTTCTGAATGAGAAGTCCTCCCTTCTGCGAAACAGAAATGCTCAGAAAAACAGAGAAACAGCATCCCAGAGGGAGGAAGTTTGCTATGAAGTCCAATCGTTTTAAAAAGCCAAAAATTAGTGGTCCCCCATTTTTTTTTTCGTTTGTTTGTTTTTACCCTTATAGAGAGCCAACATGGTTTAATTAGCATCTGAACACTGGAGCCTGTACTATGACTTCAGTGTAGGTCTATATTGGTCTCATGAAGTCTCCGCTTCTTTCCCACTCTTACCAGTCTTGTCAGAGGTTAAGACTCTGCTGAGCATTACAGAACCAGCAGCATATCTTTGTTCTTGGTCTGCACTGTTCTGATGTTTTAAACTTACTTAACTGACCATGTTCCATCATCTAATTTGTCTGTTGTACTCATTTTATCTTAAATTTAAAAAAAAAAAAAAAAAAGCTAAAACTTATCAGGACAGAACCCAGCAGCACTGTGTTTATAGAAAGATTTTCAACACTGGTTAATGAGAATCTCATCTACAGGTATTATAACAAGGACAGAAGTGTAGAATTTACACATGCGTTGTATTTTAGGATGACTGACTGCCCCTTGCTCCTTCTGCGTTCTGCCCTAAAACTAGATCCTTACACCATATTTCAGTCAGCCCTAGTTTTCACACTTGCTAAAAATTAAGCATGTAACTTCAGCATGACTGAAGTAATTCACACAATGTAGTTATAATAATGAGTAACACTTCAAAGGGCCAGGGCCTAAAATTTCAGTGATATACAGTTTCCTCCATTAATGCTTGCATTCTTCTAAATAACTCTAACTCCTCTCTTTTTCAGCTTTCATCTGCATCATCAAGCAACCAATGTGGGACTGATTATCACATGAAGGAGCACCATTAAAGTGTAGCTTTATGTTTTGCATCTAATTTAACTCAAGAAGTATCTTATATACCTATGTTAAGCTTTTCATCAGATCTATTTTTCTCATCTTAAGAGTTCAAAGGTTTTATCCCCCAGCACTCATAATAGGATATAGCATCTCTACAAAGCAAGTAATAGGCACAGGCTGGGTCTCTATTGTGTATCTCAACACTTCTGATGAATTTAGCATCTCCACTCTCTGTAGATACATACTTTCCACTAGAATTCCCTCTCTGGTGTTCAGCATTACACACTGCACTTATGCATGCTGTTATTTTGTTCATGGCAGTTGTGGGCTGTTTGATAGTCATAGTATTTCCCTCTGGATGTGACTGCACACAGAACGTTTGGAAAGAGTGCACGTGTTTATGCTGTACTTTGGTGTACTGCAGGGATAAAGATGTTATAGATGTTATATGGTAATGTATTTGAAGAAGCACAAGTACAATGTAACAGCTTTAGCCTCAAATGGATTTACAAGGTTAAAAACTGGTTAGAAAGAGAAGATCGTAGGCTAAGAGAGGAAGAAAAAAATACAAGAAGGAAAAGATCATAGAGATGAGGCACAAACAAATGACCCAGAAATACAGAAAGGCAGTTCGCAGTTGGTGAAGCTCCAAATACAAGATAGTTCTTGTCATTGTACTGCTGAGGTTACTCAATAACAACAAAGTTGGTGTATTAAAGAGCAGATAGATGGAGTCATTTTGTCAGTAGTAAATGCATAAAACATAAAAGTGGGCACATGTAACAGTCAGAGTCTTTGCAGGTAAAACCATGACTATGGAAAGAGAGTATCCTCAATAATAAAACAACACATATAGCATTAGGTGGGAATTGGAAAGTTAAAAAATCTCTAGAAGCTGAAACGAACAGCAAGAGATGAGAAGACTAGCATCAAGACACACAGGAATTCAGAACGAAGATGTGAAAAGGAAATAGCAGATATTGGTAACTCTCTTAAACGATAGAAAAAAAATTGGGGAAGCTGGAAAGGAACTCAAGGTACCAGAGCTAACAAGCCTTCAGTGCAAAAAAATGCATGGCAGATGCTCAGAGAAGATAGACAGTTCAGAGGAAGTGGTTCCATGCAGGTTATGCTACACGTATGTGTATACATACGTATCTGTGTTACATATTTCTGAGTAGTAAAACTCACCTTATGCAATCAAAGGATGGCCACACACACAACAGGTAAGCAGACTGCAAGGACATTAAGAACAAGAGAGTAATGGTGGTTGCCAAACCTGTATGTGGCAGGGGGGTTGAAACCACATGATCACTGTGGTCCTTTTCAACCCAAGCCATTCTATGATTCTATGATTCCAGGTGGGGAAAAAAAAAAAATATGAAGAAGTTGGAGTAGGATAACAGAAGGAAAAGTAATACCTAAGGGACCTTGTTTGGAGCAGTAAGCTGTTACTCAGAGGGGAATACGGGCAACAGATTTGGAGATGCTGAGACATTTGGATATCGTAGGACTTCATCAAAATGGGAAGCACAGATACAAATAAAAGCAATTGTGGAAATAAGCATCCTAAGAAAAAGTACTGTTCATGCCTGTGACTCCTTGAAAAGGTAGATAAATACTAAACACACAGAAGAGTTAACCAGATAACAAGGAAGAAAAATCTTCTTCTATGAAAAATAAACACTAACCCCAGTATATTAGTGGAAGCACATGCATTTCATCTAGACATCAGTCAGGAAGAATTTTTAGAGATAAATTTACACAGATCACTCTGAACAAAAATACAAAATTTCTAAAGTGTTAAAAGAAAATCTCAGCTATTGTAACACAAGTTACTATAAACAAAAATGCAAGCTAGAAGGAAGCAATGCCAGTCCTCATATAAGGTCAGAAAACAGTTTATGATGCAGCTTATTAATGGTCTTTGTGACTGACTTCTCCCAGACGTAATTCTTTCTCAGCATCTGCTCTATTAGCCCAGCCTTTTGCGTTCTAAAATGTATTTAATGCTTCCAAATCAAAACTAAGTGCACACAAGCACGTGTGCACATTAACAGAAGCTATTTATCCTGATGCCTGCAGAATGCCCTTCATGTTTTTAATTTAGTTAGAACTTCTCTGCCTTCACACTTTGTAGATGTCTTATAGGCAACACCTGGTTTGTTAGGCCATGCTGACTGAGGACAGCTTCTCAGATCAGTGCTGATACAAAATCTATAGATGAAATGATATCTTGACATCAAGCATACAAAAAGTTTTAAACTCCTGATGCCATTTTCTACAACTTATAGAAGAACATGCATGGAAAAACATTAAGACGTGTGATCTCTAGTATGTGCTCTCTGGTCATCTTTGTCACCAAACTCAGTAAGGGTAGTTTAAGATTTGTCACCCAAAGATTGTTACACAGTTTCTAGGGAAAAGAATTTATCCACATTTCCACTTCATCTCATCTGACAGTTTCAGCGGAAGTCCTGCACTCTAACTCTTTCTATGAATCTAAAATTTAGAAGTCTTGCTAGCCATTACCCTTCGTGCTTTCATGTGCCCATGCTGTGATCTGAACCAGAAAATAAAAGAAAAACTTTCTGAAAAAGAAAGGTCACAGCAGAAGAACTCAACGTTGTGGTATGATATTGTTTGAAGCTGTCTACTGAATTCACTGAGCTCTCCCAGTGCTTCAGACAGAGAGGTTATGTAGGAAATTTTTTTTAAAAAAAGAAATTCCACTGTTCAGAAGCTTTTCCTGGCTTTGATGACAACTCCTCTGAAATTGCTTATTTTTCAGATCAGTGGAGAGTGATACAGAAGGTCTTGGATCATTACAGAACATGAAGATCCTTACATAACTGAGCATATTGCAAGTGACAGCAGAACACAGAGCAAGCCCCTGACAACACTGCCAGCAGCCGTAGCTAAGAAAATAACATTCACTGGAATTTTCCTTGCTTACAGATGTTTTCTGACTTCTTTATTGACCCAGTGCTCTGGTATGTTTAAAGCAGTCAAAGATATATTACAGCAGCTCTCATGCTTGATGCAAAAACACAGAGAAAAGATCATCTAATGAACCACACTGATGGTCAAGTCAACAACGCGGACTGCATACAGATGCAGATGGCAGCTGTCCTAACAGCAGCATCCTTCCCACTTCTCTATCAAAGAGCAGACTTCCAAAGGCTGCAGTTGATGAAAAGATAACAAAGAAAAAGAGAGATGGGAAAAAGGGAGAAAAAAGTCTGCCTGCTATGGAAGAATGAGCAACCTGGGGAGAATACTAAGAAGTTACTAAGATACGAAGAGAAAATAAGAAAGGCAGAAGCCCACCTCGAACTTAATCTGATCACTGTATAAAAAGAGAACAAAACATTTCTTTACAAACAGTAAGAAAAGGGCTAAGAAGAATCGCCATCCTTTACTGGACGTGGTGGGGAACATAACCACTGAGGATAATGAAAAGGCTGAAGTTCTCAATGCCTTCTTTACACTTGTCTTTAAAAGTCAGACCGGTTATCCTTATCCTCAGGGTACTCTACCCCATGACCTGGAAGTCTGGGATGGAGAACAGAATGAACTCCCCAAAATTCAGCTGAAAACAGTTAGAGACTACTATTCCACTTGAACCATCACAAACCCATGGGGTCAGATGGAATCCACCCAAGGATGCTGAGAGGGCTGGCAGAGGTGATTCCAGTTCCATAAATGAGGCCAATCAATTTCCCACCATCTGTCAGTGCTCTTAGTCAACCACAGAGGTCTCAGGGGATTGGAGACTTTACAGCATGACTCCCACCTACAAAAAGGTTTATAAGGAGGATCCAGGCCTGTCAGCCTGACTTTGGTGCCAGGGAAGGTTACAGAGCAGATCACCCTGATGGAGATCACACTGCGTGTGTGGTACAGTCAATGGTACCATTCCTGGAAGACATGAGAGCAAAGTTTCGTAGTATAACAGAAGTTGGTTTAAGGTTATTTTGATCATATAGTCTGACCTCAAGTTGTCATCTTAAATGTTGGCTTCTTTTCATAACGTGCTTATTTTGCTTCTTTCTCCATTACTTTTGTTCTGCTTTACAAGTTAACAGTTCACAAAAAGGGCCATTTAAACACCACTCCTATTCCTGCTTATTTGAATAAGTTGAAAGATGTTTCTAGAAAAATTTAAACTACTCTGTAGCATCTAAATTCTCTTTTACAGGAAGACAACTGTTGTTGACCAACTTAACAGACCTTCTCAAAGAGGAAGGGGTATTTGTTTTTATTTTCTGTATACTCACCATCTTCCACTCCTCAAATTGCTTTCTGGGAAGATGAGCAACAGAGAAGAGAGAACTGCGGTACCCTGTGATTGATTACAGCTTTTCTCCCAAGTTGTTCTCCTCATTTATTTCGTGTGACATTTGCAAAAGCTAACGCAATGTTAAATTCATCAGTTTCTGGAGGAAGAAAACGTCTAGCGATGAGAGATCAATTTGTTTCATCAAAAATAATTTTATTTCTTCTCAGTCTGTCTTGGGAAACATAATAAATATTTCAAAGCACTTTCCAAAATATTTCTCAGATATATTTCCAAAGCTATTTCACTTCAGAAATGTTTAATTTTGTTATCAGTTGGTATTGTTCCTGAGCTTTTATCAGTCAGTTTTTTTTTCAAAGCCTTCCTCTGCTTGACTTCACAGGCACGTGTATAGCACACACACGTTCTCATTCACTGCATAAAGCCACTGAAAAGCTGACCAAAACTACAGTATATGATTTCTAGTTTGGGAGTTACACTGTGCCCTTCACAAAAGACAGTCTCATTCTGAACTGGCAGCCCAGGCAGCCAGCACCACCACTGAGCATCTGATCAGCCTCACTCAGCCACATTGCTGCTGGGCAAGAGTAGGCAGGCAAGAAATAGAGCAAACACAAGAAGACAGGTTGGCTACAGACTCAAGCTACATTAAAGCAAATAGCTCAAATGGAAGCAGCAGCAACCTGACCTCAACAAGTTGTTGCATCACTGGCCATCCCACATAACACCTGGTAACTGCATTTTACAGTACAAGACACTGTAACACTGTCTTGATGCTCTCTTTCAGGATGCCATTCTGTCCAATATTTTAAAAATTGGACAAAAAATTATCTGTCTCACGTCCCAAAGAATGGGAAATTTACATCTACCCAGTGCTGGTGAATGAGAACATCAAGCCCTGCCAGGTTTCCAGCTCAGTTACTGGCAGGTACCGTGGCACAGCACCTTCCCTTCTCAGCTGCTGGATGATCCCCGCCTGCAGTACTCCCTGCAGATTCAGCTCCAGGCTGAACATCCTGCACATGCCACTGTGGCTCACTCTTGTCTCATAGAATGTAGCTTAAAAGTACATGCCATTATTTCATTTCTAATAAGCACAAGCTCTGTATTTGTGTTCCTTCATTAATAAAGAAATTAGATGGACCCATCTCACTCCATTCTTTTCTGAGATCAATGTCCAGAAATCAAAAATGGAAGCACACTATGTCCAATGGTTTAGAGAAAAAAAAGTATACATAAAGCCACAACTACCCCTCCATTCAGTTTCCTGCATCTGTCACACAAAAACATCCAGGGTATGCTGTGGTAAATGGTCTCCCCGGCACTGATTCCTGGAGCAACATAAAGCAGAGCACTATGCCTGGCTCCCAGGCTCGGTGGAGTCACAGGAGAGCCTCTCTAACCACAAGGAAATTAGATGACGATGTAGAAGATGTGTTTAAAAATAAATAGCAATGAAAAAAAAAAAAAAAAAAAAAAAAACAAGTTCAGAAACATTGAAAGAAACATTGTGAAGGTATTACACAGCAAAGTGAATACCATTCTGATGCATGGTAGCTGGGAAGCAAGCAGCACAGAATCCCAAGCCACAATACATTCAGTATACAGCAGCAGGATCAGAGGTCCACTAGCCAAAAAAATCAAAGTGCTCCCTGCACATAAGGTGGTGCACTGTGGAAATGATGGGTTTTTTTTTTCATTATTCAAATCCTTTATTTCCAGTCCTCACATCACTCACATATCTTCACAAGTTGTTTGTTTGTTTTTAAAGCTTTCCCACCCACCCTTGCAACTTTCCCATTCACCTTTACATGTCAGAGTATTCTACAAATACTCCTTAACCACGTATGTGGGTGTTTATCCAATCAGAGTTGTAATCTGTTCATTCTTCTAGAAGTGCCCTTGGTTTTCATGCTGCTTATCTTGCTCCACAGTTACTCCTCTGAACAGTTTTTCTTGTATTTCCCAATCCCCCTTTTTTGTTTATTCGCAAACTACTACCATACTAAATAATATAATTACTGTTACTATTTTAAAAACTATCATTATAACTCAATGAAGACCTTGATTGGCAATACTCTAGATGTGAGAAAAGAGGCAAAGCAAACATAGCATAATGACAAGAAATGCCATTAAAGCCACTAAAAAGAATAAATGCATGTTTGGCCTGTGGCCCAAGTTTCTGCAACCTGGAAAAAAAAAAAAATTACCCTGAGGGTCCCATTCTGTGTTTGTCTGTAACTGGTTAGAAAAAACTCTTCAACTTTTGTATACTCTGATATATTGATTTTGAATGATTACTGATATTTGTCAAACAAATGCTTTTAGAGTGCTCATAACCATGCCTTTGGTCACGGTGCAGGAGCCCCCAGCACACCAAGCGGTGCCATTTTCATCAGCAGAAACCAATTCAGTAATCATTGTAACATGATGTGACCATGTAGCCATTCCCTTCTCCTGTAAACACAAGAAATAATAGCAAGAAAAACAATAATTGTTTCAACCCATTTGTTAGTGTTGCACTCAGTGAGCAATAGTTTTTCCTTACCAGTCTCATGCGCGAGAGCTACAGGAAAAGTGAATTTACTTTTATGGCAGTCCCTGATGATGACAAGTTCTGGAGCATTTGCTTCCTTTTACTGCTTTTGGAGCCCAGCTAAACAGTTCACTCTCCATGTATCCACAGAAGGAAGCTTCCCTACCAGACATACTACATTAACTTCAGATTGCCTTCTGCTCAGGGACAAATTGAAGCAAAGGAAAACTCCCTCTGCAAGGTAATCTTTAAATAATATTATTTAGATACTCTATGATTCTGATAATGCAAAACTTCCTTTAAAAGAGGAGTTAAGTTGCAGTCAAAAACACCTTGTCTGCCAAGTGACCACAACTAAGGCATGCTGACTTTTCCTGCTGTTTCCATCTGACTCCACAGCAGTTCTTCTGACTCACTGCAAAGGACCTACCATTTGTTTTATTCCATCTACATCCTTACTAGCTCAGCCATGAATAAAATACTGTGATATTATCATATAAAATGCCTGTCCCTAAGTTGCAGTGCACACTCTCTTTCAGAAGACATCTCTTTTATTACTTGAGAGAATTGTTAGCACCCAGCAGCTCGAGTTATGCCACCTTTGCTGGCAAGTTTTAGGTCACTTTATTGCAGAAAATACAGCATCAACAAAAATATATCCTCCAGCAATTACAATACCAAATTCAGGGCCACACCAGGGCTATTTTGTAACATTTTCATTTATCTCTTTCAGACCACACTTTCCAGCTTTACTTACAAATAAAATTAGATTAGACTTAAGAGATCAAAGAGAACATTGTTGCTGGACAGATGTAGGCTAATTGGCAATGCCCTGACCCCCACAGGGGTCTGCAGTCAGCATGATATATCAAGAGCTATTATAGTTAATAGGTTAGTCCTAATTGCACCTTCTTTTCCCCAAAACACTGCACTAAAAAATATGCCCTGCAGAGACAGAATGTGCTGCTTGGTCATTCGCACAAGACTTGTACTCCAGCAAACTAACCTAGTGCTTATGGCAAGAATTAACACATCCAAGTTGTGTACTTTAGAAATGGGAGACAATAAATGCAGGGAAGAGAGAACATTACAAAGTAGTTGACTTTGCTTCTTTCTCTTTCACCTTCACAGTTGCCACAGGCTTCTGAACTGATCCTTCCTTTATACAGACCATCACTTTCTCCTTATCTCCTTGTTCCTGCAGATCACTCCTTTCCAGCTATGTTGAATTACCAAAGTCAAGTACTCATAAGATTTGAAATGTCAACATCACTATTTACACGCATTGCATATTGAAGTCTTATCTGACACACAGTCTATCACAAAACAGACCACAGCCACTAAACGCAGAGGAATTGGAAACCACTGTCCTTTCCATCACATTAGAAGCTGCCTGAATCTTTCCCTGGATCATAAAGCACCAGCAGAAATAGCTTTTAATAGGATGAACATTTAGACTTGTCTTGAGGAAGATTTCTTCACTGCTTGTGGATGGATGTGAAACATTACACAGGCAGAATCAAGAGGCCAGATTTTATCCCTAGCACATTTTCATCCTGATTAGAGTAGCAGCTTCTCCTTGAGTTGCACAGCTGATCTACTTATGTTGTGCCTTTTCCTTGTGCAACTTCACTTTATAAGAACAAAAAGCAAATTTCTGGCAGCTTTACCAATCCTGCAGGAATTGTCAGGAATCAGAGGAATTCAGCCTTAGAAGCACTTTCAGATGCTGCAGGTACTTTCTAATGCAACAAATCGAGATAAGCAGAAAGTGATCCAATGACCATCAAAAATAACATCAACTGGAAATGCAAAATAAGTTTCCTTCTACCAAATATATTTCCCCAACTTCTGAAGACACATACAGTCTTCTTGAATTAATAGGGCTAAGATGAAGGCAGTGAGATTAAAATAGATTAACTTCTTTAATTTGAGGAAATATAATCAGGGTATTAAGACTTGAAGCTAATCTCTTATCTTTTCTTAAGGAAGAACCACAGAACACATCCTCCCAGTCTCTTCTGCCATTGACACAGTGCTAAATGTCCAGTGTTGGAATACACAACAACAGGATTGTTTGGTCTACCTGCTTAGGTAATGAGGAGAGCAAGTATTTCATAAAACTTCCTGATATACTTCTTTCAATAGCAGAAATGTCCTATTTCCCTACAACCATCATTTGGTACTTCAAATTAAACCCGCTCTAAATAGCTCAAACCCAGAGGTAAAAACTGGTACTGAATTTGAAATCTGGTAACAGAAGTCTTGCCATGGGCACATCCATCTTCCATAATCAAGAGAGACTGCCTACTCTAGTTTCTCCATGGGTGACTGTGAGAGACTATAGGATAGTTACAAAATACACTATTCTTTTTCCTTAGGCTTACTTCTGCCATGGGTTTGAGTGCAGAAAGCAATCATCCTGTAAAGCTCTTCATTAGAAGAAAGCTGACATTCATGTCACATCTAAACCCTACAGGGCTTTCCTCTCCTCCAATAATAACAATAAAAAGAAATAATAAGAAATGTTATAAAATGAATATAGAACCAAAACTGAGGGTTCCAGATAAAGTTCCACCAAATGAATGAATATAATTTTACCATTATGGAGCGGTATAGGAGCTTACAGGCCCCATCAAAGTCAAGCATTTAACATCTCTAATTCCTCCTAAAATATTAAAAGGTCACCGGAAGATGGTATTCTTATTGAACTACGCATTTTCTTACTGAGCACACTAGGTTATACTTAATGGGTAAAAGATGAAGCAGAACAGACATAATCAGCACGGCATCTTGCCTTTTAAAATATGCAAAACTATAATAGCACTGGAAGAGCAAAGCATGGCAAATCTTTATACAAAAGCATTAATCAGGCCTCAGCACTAGGCAGCTGCCTTGCTTAATGACCTGTTTAATACAAATCATATTTCTTGTCAATAAGGTTCCATTTTGTTTATTTGTATAAATCTTAAATCACACAAGAAGTAAATGAAGTGTTGGTAGCTCTGTAGATAATGTTCTATCCTCTTGTTCCAGGCTCTCCCTCATCTCCCAGTACAGAATACAAAAGCTTGAGAGAGTGGTTTGTGTTCTTAAAACATTAACTGTAATTATTCAAGACAGTGTGCTGAGAGGTTGACACAACATAACTGCAAAAGTTGCCTCCTTTTTATTCATCTCCTGCTTGTGGATCCCGAGTAAGAGCCATGAATACCAAACAGATATGGTAAGATCTATCCGGGAGATCAGAAGCACAAGATTCAAAGTCTAAATCATTTCCCAGTCCCAAACCTTCCTGAGGAAACTGACAGCTGAACTGGAGTAAACACGTCTAGTGGACAGGTATTTCTTATTTAGAAAAGACTACATTCAAACCAACACACAAAGATACGCAGAGATGCACACTAGATTGCACTCTGTATTTGGGTATGAAACTTCAAAGCAGCAACACCAAGGCTACATTTGGCCCAGCCAAACGTTGAGCCTTTCTTTCACTATTACTCCATTCAAACCTTTCTAGGCTTCATTTTACTGCTGGCATTCAGGACTTTAAATCAGTCCAGAATAAGTCTCGTGAGTGGGGAGAAGTGATCGATACAAAACAAAATGCTGATCTTGCCCTCAGAGCTACCTGAAAGGGGAGGGAGTTGCTGCTAGCCATGCAGATATTTCACTGAGCTGAAGAAATCCTCTTTGAGCCTTTGACTTAGCAACCTTCCTCACCTCGCTGTTTCAAAGGAACTAATTTGGCACACCAGTAAATGTTAATTTTCCAGGTGTTTCCTTAGAGGGAAGACCTGACTTTCCTCTTAAAAGAAAAAAAATTCTCAGGCTCCCAACTGTAACCTTTCTTATTTTTAAAGAAAACAAGAGGTAAGAGGGGAGTGTCACAATCAGGCAGCAAAACTATAGTCACAGATGGGTGATCTCCACTGTACTACAACTCTAACATTCACACGAAAAAATAAATGGTAAGAGTCTTATGAAGCCAGAAACCTGTAAGAAAACTGAAGTCATGCTATACCTCCTTTTTCCTCACAGCCTCAAGGCTTATAGTGCATTCCTCACAAATCTGGCATTACACGCTCAGTTGTGCCAGCCAGGGAGAACAAGGAAGCGTAAGATCATAAAGGCTCAAGAAGCACACAGGCTTTCCCCATCCAGCCCTTCCTAAAAGTAAGAAGCATTTAATACCCTTGCTCCATCCTGAGTGTGTGGCAGCTGCTGGATCACAGCGGGGATGCAGCTGAAGGTCAGCAGAAGTCTTACTTCTTGTTACAATTGAGAAGATTTACACGGTGGAAAGGCGATAGAGGAGCATAACAGCAAAGGGACCAGCGTGGATGGAATGGCATTACAAAGGAAAAATGCTCACCCATCTCTGAAGATCTAGGCTCACAGGAAAGACTCCACAAGGGAGGAATCTCCAACCAGAGATCCTTCCCCAGTGGCAGTCAGCCCTTAAATGAGGTCTAGGAGAGGTGCAGCCAGGCTCCACCCCTTCCAGACACACAGCTGAATTGCCTTCACCTGTGCTCCCAGGGCTGACCAGGTCCTTTCCCCAGGTGCTCCATCAGTGGTTCAGGCCATGACTCAACAGCTACCATACACCCCTGCACTGCCCTAGCTGAAAAGAAGCATTTGCTTCAAATGCATCTTCAAAATAATCACAGGTTTCAAATAAACATCTTCTAAGTGTACTTCAGTGTCCACACTCTCCTGCTCCAGTAGCATGCTTCATATCAGCACCTTTTGAGAGAGAAGAGTCTGCAGAAGTAGCTCAGGTGAATTCAAAAATTTGAGATGAGACTTTCGGCACTGGGTCCTCAGCAGGTATTAGTCAAAATGGCTCCTTTGGCTCTGCATTCAACGAACAATAAATCAAGCCCTATTTACAGGGTTATCCCTTCATTTTAAATAATAGCCATTCCCCAAAAGATTGGTCTTTAGGATTCAAGGCTGCAGGGTCAAAAGGAAACACACAAAAATTCAGCTGGTGAGAAGACAGAAAAATACAGAGGAGGAAGGGAGGGAGGGACTGAAGAATGAACTGGCAGGAAAATCAGCTACTTGATTACGCTTCTGGAGAAACTGCCCTAGTAAGCACAACTTCATACTATCTATTTTTATCTTATCATCCATGTCAGCTTGCCTAATTTATTATATACTTGAATAGCCATCTTTGTTTTAGTCACCGCTCCACACTAACAACACTGCTTACAAAATGCAAGTTACTGCTCTTCTCCCATGCATCAGCACCACCAATGGCCAGAAAAGAGAAAAATATCTGATTCTGAAACAAACAGGCTAACATTTACACAGCAGAAGCAAGATGGCTTGAGCTCATTTTTATTGCCTTTCAAGACTAAACCACAAACCTAGTCTTGTTATTTGTCTGGACAAGATGAAAGAGACATAAGGAAATCTGACTGAACACTGCATGATGCTCTCATCCCACTGAGATTTTCCAGAAGGAACTGAAATGAATTGGGCTTGCAAAGAACACAAACACCTCAATTTGGAATAGGTTTCAGAACCAGAGGACCCACTCCTATGTTCTTTGCATAGCTCAGCAAACAGACATTTCAGATATCTATGAAAAGTGGAGTTGGGATTGAAGGAAATACCAATACTACTGGAGCAAGACACAAATGAGGGGGAAGAGGGAAGTTAACCTCATTTCCACCACAGGATTCCAGGTATTGAAATGCAGCCCAAATGCTACGCTAGTCTGGCTGATGGCAGGGGACTTGGCAGGGGAAGGGGGACACCTCACCCTCACAAACTAACAGCTCTCCACAAATCTCAAAAAAAAAAAAAAAAAAAAAAGACAAGTACAATTGAAGTTCTTTATCTGCCCATTAAAGAGCTTTCTCATAGACTCCAAATCATTCTTTTTCCACTAGTCACAAAAAGGCATCCTTGAGCCGTTCATACAACATTTAATCTTAGTTGCTAGTTTAAAGTGCACCAATTACAGATGTGAGTCCATCGTCTCTGCACAGTGAGGATTTCTGGTTTTATATGGCACATCAGTATGAGAACCCAAACAGTGATTAGTAATGCTTACACTGCAGCTGGAAAGATTATAAGAGGACAGGGCTTGGAGACTTGTTCCAGCAGGGCAGAGGAACTCAAAGAGAACTAAGTTTGTAAATGAGCAAGTATACACTAAGAAAAAGGAAAGTAAAAATCCTTCTCCTAAGTTCAGTAGAAACACACAGGCTGCTCTCCCAAAAAAATCCCAAGGCAGACATCTCTGTAAACTCTCCAGAGGAATCAAAGACTGATTTTTGAGTCAATGCCCTATAGACGTGCCTGTGTTCTATCTCTAGCCCTGGGCAGCCAAAAACTCTTCATTTCTGGATGCGCAAAGGGGAACCACCTCCAAATCTGGCCTTGCATTTCTTCAATATTCAAATTCCACAATCCCTGTAGCACGAGCTCCTAGTCATTTTTAAGAATATAGAGGGACTTAGGTTTTTTTTCTACTGAGCTGAACTAACTGTTTGGTATAATCCCTCTCCAGAGGCTCCTTGCTGGTGGTCATTATCAGCTTTTAACATTGTACTGAACTTCTTGGTGTCCCCAGGCAACCACAAAGTCACATTAGCTTCATTTTGCAGATGGGGAGCAGAGGCAAAGATGCTTATCTCAACAGAAGCAGGGAGTCTGATAGAAGCAGCCAAGGTGCAGCACAAATCCCTTGACACATACCCACATGGTGCTCCTTTCCATAACCACAAACTAATCCTTCTTCATTACAGAGCCACGGAGAAAACAAAATGCCACAACATATTTAAGCCTCAACAGAGGTAAAGGGCAGAGATCCCTGTGGTGTTCTGTATGATAGCAATTATTTCTACTTTCCATGGTCTACTTGTAAGAAAGTACTTCAACTAATTTAATGGCTCAAATTTACCTTTGCATTTAATCAATCACAGAAGACCAGATCATGCTGGTACAATCAGATGATGTTATCACTGTTAATGAGCACTGAGAAAGAGAGCACAGTTTTAAGTAGATATAAATGAAAATGCTATACTGTGTGTGTTCACTTAGCAGTGATGAACAGCCGCATATCCTTTCCCCAGAGGGCATGTGTCCAGGAACAGCAACACTGATATCAGCAGGTCCTGTGACCATTGAGATCTCCTGGAACCAGCTCAGCCATCTCTCCAAATCAGCAGAAGCATTGCTGTTGCCAGTGCAGACACATTGTTGTAAAACTTACGTGAGCAAGACCAAATAGTGGCTACCAGCACCGCCCCAGAATAAAAGTTTAGTGAGATGAGAATTAGGCTTCTAAGTGAAGTCAACTACCTCAGGACATTTGGTTCAGCAATGTGCAACAGAAAGATAAAAGTAAGGCTTTAAGAACACGTTGGTTCCCTTCTTCTGAAGTGTATTTGTGCATTCATCTGGCAACAGGAGCGGAAGGTGATTTTAGAAGGTTGCGCTTCAATTCCCACTCATGTTCTAAATGTGATTCAATCAGAAAAGGAAAAAACAGAAGACTCGAAGATTTTGATCCCAATCCTGTTGATATCTGGGGGAATTCTGCCACTAACACCGTAGAACAGATGAAACAGGAGAGGGGAAAGTAAGAAGCTATGTGGCCATCACCCTGCCATCTTTCCAAGCCACCCTGTCCAAGGGAGTACATTTTTCTGCAAAACCCAGCAGAACAGTGTTAAGCAGAATCCTCTTTGTCAGACTGCACCCACCAGAGTCAGAGGCAGATAGCCCCAAAGCAATTACCAATCTGCCTTTGCTCTGGGTAGGCTTGTGTCAGCAGTGCCAGTGGAGTCATTCCCCAATTACAAAACTCAAAGGTGACTAATGCATCCCAGGATATTCTCTGTACACATAGGTAGCCATATCTCTCTCATGTGAGTCAGTACATGGGAGACCTTTCCACAGAAAGAGCTCTGCTTTGGAACAGAAAGCAATGCCCTTTCCCTACTGAAAGGAAACTAAGGGACAGGCATGAAGCAATCCATTCAGTTTCACAGCAAACATTTGGAACATCACAAAGCTGAAAACACATTTCCTTTGTCCCACCTGATACATTAACTTAAAAGCTGCTGAGCAGCAGTTTTCAAAGAGAGAAGAGGGGGGAAAAAAAAATAAGACCTGATGTCTATGTCAATTAATGCCTACTACTTTCCTTACTTAAGCTATCAAAAGGAAAATCTTGGTTATAAGAATCCATGCTGCCTACATCCTATCCAGTGTAAAAGGCAATGCACTTTCTTAATGTACAGGAGTGTCCTCTACCCTCCCACGATCTCAAAGACTGAAGGGAAATGCATCACTTGATGTAAATCTTCTGAAAGAAACACAAACAGTCCCCATGGAGAGATAACCTCTTCTTCTATCTGCATCTGTCAAGTTTGACTCGTGACAGAATTATGACCCCAAAATAATATTTTAATAAGTGTTTACACGCTACGGCTCCCCAAAGAGTAGGCTGATAACACTCTTCCTCAGAACTAATTACACTTCAAGCCGAGGCGGCCCTGAGCGGTGCCGCAGTGACAGCACCGCACAGAAGGCTGAGCCTTCTGCGGGCCTGGGGCTCCTCCCGGTGGAGGTCTGTGCAAAACCGCGTGGATTCCCATGAACGGACAAACACTGAAATCTTGTGCCTACGTGCCTGGAATTCCCACTACTTAGCTGCGATACGCTAAAAATATGGGAACGTAAAATGCCTCCCTTCCTTTCTCATCTCCCTCCTCACACGAGGTGAGGAGCTTTTCCTGACTGTGGATTTTGGGATCAGAGCACCAGAAAGGTAAAACAGCAGCAACGATTTGATGTTATCATCTTGTCTTAGGCTGTGAAGTGGACATCAAACCTTGCCTTTTCAGGTGTACAAGTCAGACAACACAAGGAGAGCTGCCACACAGACGTGAAGATCTGGGTAAGAAATACAGAAGTCCTGGCATTCTCCGTTCCACCTGGCAAGTCTCAGACCAGTTTCTTTCTGCCCCAGACCACTGGAGCGAAGTGAAAACGGAGATTTAAATCTTGCCCTTTTAATCTTCATTTTTTTAAAAAAAACAGGCAGCTTCCATTGCTGACAGGAGGTCTTCAGCTTTGCAGAGATAAGAGGAAAGATTAAGTCCATGCTAGTAGGATCATCAGGAGATAGGTGGAGCTCTGCTTTTGAAATACCCATATCAAGACTTAGTCAATACTGCTATTAAAAAATACTCCCCCGGCAGTCCTGCAAACAACAGGTGCCACAAGAGCAGCAGCGCTTTGAGCTATCTAGCATACAATTCTTTCCAAAACAGGCTCATACAGAGCCAGAGTATAATCTGTTACTGCATGATTATTCAGCAGATCATCAAATATTCATTCCTCAAAGCAACTAAAAAGGAGCTGACAAGATCAGTTTTCTCAAACAGGCCCCATAATCCACTCAAGGAAAACATCAGTCAAATTTCTCTTAGCTGCAATGTGCCAATCAGAAGTGAATTTAGACCTCCCTGCCCCAACAGCAAAAATCACTTTGTAGCCAGAATGTACACCTAGCTTAAACACACTTGCTCTTTTACTAATGTGATTCTTCAGCTTCTCTCCCCTTGTCCCCCTGTCAGCATTTCCCCTAAACACTCAGTTTCTCAGCCTTCATTTTTCTGGTTAAGCAACAAAATCTGTAGTCTCTTCCTGAACCTTCTATGGCTGTACCAACCTGTTCTAATCTGAGTCTGTCTTCATGGAAGATGGGATGATCAGAATGTGTACAAGTATCAGAGAGGAGCGTCTACAGAGCACTAATCTTCTTCTGTCTATAGCTGAAATAGCTTATGAGAAACATCTTGCACTTACTATTGATACCAGGGTACCCTAACTTCTAACAACCTAGTGCATATGTGTGGTCTTCCAGTCTGTTAATTTCCACTTTGCAGAAAAAAATATCTGTGTAATATAGTAAATCTGGAACAAAGAACTTCGTGTCTTTGGGATCATCACCCTCATGAAATTTACCAAAAATCACTATTTTATGATTTTCATTTGCTACTGGTGAGCCTTCAACCTCCATACTATACTTAACCCACAAATGAACTATCTCATTTTGTTCTGTTACAGTTAAGAAATATTTTCCCATGCCTTCACTAGAAACGTCTGTAATCTGTTCCTCTAATACTGTATTTAAACATTTCAAAGAGATTCTGTGTCCTCATCTCTGGAAAGCACCAGTGCAGGAGTTGAAGATACCTAGCACACTGAGAAGTCTCAGGGACAGACTTTTGGCCCCAGTAAGTTTCTGCTTGGTACAACTTGTGACACTTGCCAGCATCTCTGGACAAAAGTTCACATCAACCCATGATAAAGAGATCTTGGTGCATACTTGGCCTCTAATCCATCCAACACACACTTCCCAAGAAATCCACATTGCACTACTTTCAGCACAAGGCTTCTGCTGGAGATAACGTTCACTCTTTCTGGCACATACAATTTGTTGCATTATCACATCAGAGTTTAAGAATCAGTCTTGCACGTTATTCATCTTCAATTTGTTTACTCGTAGAACCTAGAAAGCACTTTGCTCATGTCATCCTCTAAAAGGGTTACATGAGAAATCGTATTCTGTTTTACAACCGCAGAGTGGGCAAAACTGCATCAGTGGGTAAGCCCTCTATCTAAAACTATGCTTAGAGTTGTCAGATATCATTATAACTTTAGAAGCACATTGTAATTAGGAAACAAAGAATGAACAGACTGTTTTATTTTTAAAATAGCATTCTAAAAGGATGTTTATCCAAAATGCAAGCCATTACCCAGGGAACACTAAGTACAGCTGAGCTTGTCACTGGATTATGTTACAGAATGGCCCGTCCTTAAGCCACCTGAGAATGATTAACAGGAGGTCTCTACATAGTCATCTAATCCCTGAGATAGGATGTGTAAGCTACAGCAGGCTCATGGAAATCTTCCGTCCTGGCTGAACAACGTGAGTGAAAGGAACCATTTTATCTGCAGATAACTGCAATTGGAACAGGAGTGTACGGGTCATTTCAGCTATGTAACGTTGCCATCTAGTGATCATCTTTACATATAACGCACGAGGGCACTCACCTGGTTCTGCTTAAATTTCCCAGCCCCATTCTGATTCACCAGCAAAACAGCTCACACCTGTTCCAACTTGGATGGCAAAAGTCAAACCAATTTGTAACAGGCAGCATAAGAGAGACACAATTTCTAAATCTTTATACATATATATATATATATACACAAACACACACACACAGTGTAGTATACGCAAGTGCAACTGCAAAAAAACAGAAGATTTTCAAGCAAACATATTCAGATTTGAAGACTCAGCAGATAAACATTCGCTATTATTAACTTTAACTAAAGAAAATTTTTACATGGCCATAATTTTCCAATCATACAGCTACTAAAGATATTGCAGGGAGACAGTGAAGGGCAACAGTGGGAAGGAATCATCAAGAGGAGAAAAAAGAGCCAGGAAAAAGCCTTTAAGTTTAAAACACGCCAGAATCCACTCAATACAGAGAGATCTGAATCATCCAGCAATGTCAGCACTGGGAAGTCTGAGTGGCTGCATATGTGTGGTGCTGGCTATGTACCTGATTCACAGGATACCATGAGAGCCGTAGAATGACAGTATTTATCCTGTAGTCTGCCTGTGTTTGTCTCAGATGGTGGGTGTCTGGGAGACTCCACACAGGCATCTCCAAAAATGTACCGCCAATCTAAAACTCTGCTGTGCATGGAAGACAGCAAACATGACTAGAGTTACAGGGAGAAAACGAAAGGAATCACTGACCTGTATACTGATTCTTTGCCAAATCCTAGGCTGCAGGCACACAGTAGTTTTGTTAAAGAATTAGAAAAAAAAGAAAAGAAAAAAAAAAGGCATTTTTCTCAAAACCAAATGACTCTCAAAAATAAAACTCAGTGGCAGAGACACACGATGGCTAGGAAATATTATTTTAACTTACATGTTGAACAGAACTCAGGGACGACCAGACTGAGTGGAAGCCAGCAGATTCCACTACTAGAGCTGTAATGTCATTCAAAAACTCAGGTGAGGGAAAGTTAGGTAGTAGGGTTTTTACTTTAAATATATAAAATATAAAAAATATTAAATATAAAATATATAAAATATATTTATATATTTAAAATACATAAAAAGTCAGAATTAGGGCAAATTATCAAAAATAGAGTCGTGTCTAAGTCGCCACACTGAAAAGGCTCAAAATGAAAGGCAGTGAGTACAGTAGTACAATAACACAGATGCAAAAATGAAAAGTTGTTTATCTGATGTCTTGTTATTCTAGACTATTTGACAAGGCAATTACTGTCAATATTTAGCACTCTCTAATGTCTTCCAGGCAATAAGGGCTAATTTTAAATTTGTTTGAGGAAGCTCATCACACCAAAATGTCAAGAATAACTAACGAGCTTTTCGTAAGCACTCAGCAGAGAAATCTTTTATAGGGTGGTATGGTTGGTGTTACAGCTGGAAAGATTATCATGGGGAAAACAGGAAAAGAAACAAGCAGGGAAGGAACGCTCACCTGTATCCAAAACTCTAGGTTCACAAGAAAGACTCCACAGAAAAGGGATCCCCAAAAAAAAGAAATCCTTCTCTGGTGGCAGTCAGCCCTTAAATGGGGTCTAGGTCTTCCAGTCACACAGGTGAATCTCCTTCACCTTGCTTGCACACCTGACTCAGTTCTTTCCTCAGGTGATCAATTAGTGGTTCAGTCAGTGACTCAACAGTTCTCATACACAGGGTCAGTTATGTGCACATACAGCTCATTTGATTGAATCAAGGAAAGTGAATTAGGTTAAAAGTTATGTGCCTTCATGAGGTGTTGAATCGGCACCTGCAGATTTGCCCTTGCTAAGGCAGGTTCTCGCTGCTGATAACAGATGCTTTTCTACAGACTCAGACAATTAGTGCAGACAGTGGGTTATTTTTCAAGTAACATGGTTAGCTATCCTATCTTTGGAGTGCAAGGTAGCAGGCTTGGACAACCACAAATTAACAAAGAAGCAGCAGATTGGTGAACGGATTTGTGGCCAATGAGACAACCAACCAGAGCCAGTCAAGTGTCCTCCATCCTAACCCAAGCCCAAGAAAATAACATGATTGGAAAGACCACCAAGAGATACGTGCGTGTAAAAGAGCTGAGGGGGGGATGTCAATCATTCTGGGGACTCATTGTAATAACCCAGCCTTTTCTTGGACATTGAATGCATATGTAAGCAGCTTGCTCTTTAAGTCTGTGTCTTTCTTGCCCTCCACTATGCAGGCTAGGTGGGAATATCCCCCCTGCATCCAGCACGTGTGCAGAGCTGATTAAACACACCTTTATAACTACTTGATAACTACTTTATAACTACTCTGTGGTTATAGAGTTTGATTTCACATCACCGTGCACGTTTCTAGTTTACTATCCTTGCTTCCCATAATTTGGGCACTTCAGTGGGAACACAAATATTCTACAGAAATAAATAAATACAAAAAAAAAGAAATGTGTGGAAAGAAAAAGATCACCTGTCTGCCTTTTAAACAAGAAAAAAAGTATTAAAAAGATCTATAATTATCACCTGAGAAAACTCATGGTGCCCACAAAGCTAACAGCAACAGCTGTAGGTACTTAGGTTACTCCCTTCCCCCCTCATAAATATAAAAACTTTTCAAGAATAATTTTTATCAAAGACTATGAGGTGGTGAAAGTATTTCATTGACCTGGAAAAATAAATTCATTTAGAATGAACTGAACTTCATATTACTTTCATTTTTCTGCTTCTCTGAATACCATTTTATTTTTGCCATTTTGAGCTCAAATTTGTGATACATTTTGGTACTGTAAGAGAAAGATTCCAAAAAATAACAAGTGCTATTGGCTCAGGGCCTAATCCAAACCATACAACAAAGATTAACTAAATTGTTTCTTGTGGCTTACCGTTTGCGAAAACACAGAGTGGAATTTGTTTTCAACTGTACTTTACTCACAAATGACTTTTTTCAGTTCTGGTAACTGATCTTTCAGACAAAGTCCATATTTTGGATTTTGTGCTGAAAAATTGGGTAAATTCAGCTCCTTGAATCCTAGATGCCCAACCTCAAGCACAAATTCTGACTTGCACCAGGCCTTGTCTCTACTACCTTTCTGTAGAAAGAGCCTTGAGCTATAAGGGAAGTCCCCAGACTTGTAGGGCCACTAACACAGTAACCACAGTCGGGTTGCAGTAGAATCACTCAGAGATTAACTGGAGAAACCCTGCAGCAAAGAGGAAAACAAAACGATTCACATGCAAAAATTATTTACCTACACCTAAGTCTGCAAAACTGCATGCCTCAAAATTGCTTCTCATGATCTAACAAGTCTGTTATGTAGATAGATTGATACAGAAGCTCTGAACCATCTTATTCTGTATCTGTAGCAGTGCTTTGCAGACTTCACCGCCATCCAACAATACTCTTTCACTTCTGTAATTGGCCTTGCTCAGTACTTCACAACCATTTTCGTTCTATCTCCCCAGAGAGTTAAAAGGACTTTATACTTGAACTTGGGAGAGAAATTAAACCTCTAATCAGGCCAGGTGTGTCTAGGACTGCATCCCCAGGAAACCTAAATAATTGTGCTTCCATTTTACAAATTTATAAATCATTAAGATGCAAAACCTGTAAACAGGAATCTGTCAGAAGCTTAAGAGTACACACCAGAAATGACTGCAGGTTTTCCACTCTGAAAACATCCCACAAAGCATTAAATTCCTGATCCAAAGCTCAATGGAATTATTGAAAAGAGTCCCATATGGTTTTGGATCAAACCTGAAACCCTGCAGGCGTGCAATGTTTGACAAGACAGGGCTGCCCTGGCTTGGTAGAAGCATCTCAGGAGCCACAGATTAGCTTACCCAGTGAGTTAGATGAGCTTCCAGAAGCCCAGTCTAGAGGCTTTGCCCAGAGGATGAGAGCTTGAATAAAGCTGTGCCTGTTGTGCCTCTGAATAAGAAACAGTCTGCTTGCAGCTCCAAGAAAATTAAAGTACAAAAGAAGAAACAATTTGCTTGAGGCACATAACAAAATCAGGATTACAATACATGTTGCACAAATCCACTTCTCATGGCTCATCTTCAATGCAAGAGGCAAGGGTCTGGGTTAGCAGCTTTTTGCACTTCACCCAGCATCTCCAGCTAACACCAATGCAACTCACACTTTACAAGGAATAAAAGGTGATCCTGGCAGCTCTCCTGAGCAGATAAAGGGAGGGCACTTGCAGCATCCTAAAGGCTATTATATAGCCTTTGTATAGCTATATATATATATATATATATATATAGCTATATAGCTATCCCTTGCTATTAGTCAGATTGCCTAAGAAAAAACACACCCATAAAAATTGAGCAAATGGCAACTGTGGTTACCCATGCTAATCGGTGAGGTGAAAACTGCTCACATTGGTCTATTAAGCATCCACTGATTTACTTAATCATGGAACAAATGCCAGCACGTCAGTAATTAAAAAAAAATGCCTTTTGAGGCATTTGTCAGCCTAAACATCTGCCAGGGAATTCAGAAGAGTAATGGCCCATATTAAGGTTGCTGTTTAAAAAGGTTTAAAAGGGATGCAATGCCTCTGCCTTCTTTGAGATCTAATGAAAGTTATACATGGAAATAATTACAATACACATCTCCAAAAGGGAAATAACCTTCTCATACTGGTTCCAAATATCAGCAGTTAGTACATAACTTTCCCTAGTACCTGTCTCTATTCAAGTTTCTCCATAAACCTTCTCTATGGGCAAAGGAGCCAGAACAGCTTGCAGGCATCCCAAAAGATCAAAGCAAAGAAATAGCAAAGGAAGGTGACTCAGAGTCATACGTTAGCTAAGGACAAAGCACATGACTTGTATTAACCAAAGGAATAAAGACATGAGTTAAACAAAGCTCAGACCCTTGTATTATAGATTTTGACATATGTAAGAAAAAAATACTGTTAAAAGACAGTTTTCAGAATCTACTTTGTATTTTGCTACTAATTTAAACAAATATTGAAGTAAATGTGTGTTATCAACATTGTTCTTGTTCTAGAATCAAAACACAGCATCATACCACTTTGAAGAAAACAGTTCCAACCCAACTGAAACTAAGACACATGGCAGAGCTGTAAAGAGCATCCACAAGCCAATAGTATGAATGAGAGGGGCAGCCACTGGTTTCAAGATCTCAGGCACTGTGCCATACAGTGGCTTTTCCACAGAACACTGGCAGAGAGTAGATGGGTCCTCAAGATATGTTCTAGAAAATATACATAAGAAGTGTTACAAGCTACTGGGATCAAGGACGCAGTGGGGAGAAAGACAAAGACTGAGTTTGCAATCAGAAGGAAGTTTGCAGCCTGGAACAACCACTCTCAGAGTGTTCTTAGTATCCCACGAAGTCCAGAGAAATGTATGAATATACATTCCACATTCTATCACAGGTATTTTTAAATACACAACCAAAATGCTTGCTATTGCTTAATATACCGCATAATGTCAGAAGATAAGAGTACTTCCCAAAACACTGAGGTGTTTAGTAGCTTCAGTGAATACTGGAGTTCAATTGCACTCAGTTTCAAAAGATCACCAGGGCTTTTACACTTCACCAGTAAATGAACTGTTCTTGTGATCCTTATCTTGTTCAAAACAACAAATACCCTTCTGTACACATGTTGTAGTCCTTGACCTTTGGCAGCACACACAATGGCTGTATCAAAGCTACATTTGAGCCCTTGATGACCGCTGATCCCCCGTGTCACAGACACAGCTCATACTTTTACAGAGTTACAAAGCACTTAGATAAGCAATCTGAAGTGAAACCCATTTATATTTGTCCTAATGAAAAGATGATTCAAACTATATAAACTGATAGAAACAAAACGTAACAATATCTGAACCGTTTTGGTGCTACAAAGCCAATCTTTGGGTCATTACACTACTAAGGGTTAGACTGAAGCTTTCAATACAGCTCTCTCCTGCACGTTTTATAAATTCCCCAAGCCCTAAAGTATCCTGACCACAGGAGTAATCCTGAAGGGACAATTCCTATATTCCTGAAAAAGCAAAAAAAATATCTTCTGAAGATAAGCAACAGAGGTAGAAGTTTCTGTCTCCATCAACATTGTCTCATATGGTATTAAAATCCAAGGGATGGAAAAGACTTTCATTAGATCTGCAGTGAGATGAGAATTTGATCCTAAAAGTCAGCCATATATTATGGCTGTAGGGCATTCACTAAGATTAGTAATAATAAAAGTAAAAAAGAATCAGTACAGATCAAACTTACTCTATAAGTAGCTCATGTAGAGATGGGAGAACACAGCAGATGTTACTGCTTCCCACTGTGGCACGTATGTAAGTATGGAAAACTTCTCAGAAGGTGGATGTTGGCATTTTGTACAGCAAGCTGGAGGGCAAGCTTTTATAATAATCCACTAAAAGGAGGAAAAAATTAAAGATCTTTGCTCCTTTCCAGTTACACTGTGGTTTCACCTGAAGAAGAAAGCTGATTCCCACTGCACCAAGCATTCTGCTGCTGTGGAAGCACCTCAGCCAGTGAAACATTTTTCCCCCATTCTGCATTTTTCTCCTTAATGTTCTGTGATGCTCCACAAGAAAAATGCTTCTATTGATATTTTACTAACTGTCTCCATGTTTCTCAGATAAGAGAAGTGATCAGGCTAGTAATACCACACCCTGGCAAAGAGGCTCTTGAGGAACTGGTGCCCAAACCTGAACCTAATTCCAAACATTCCTTGTTAAAGAGCATGGTTAAAATTCTGGATCTACATTTTTCAGCTGGTCACAATCTCTAGAACAGGACAGCCCAATTCCCAGATATAAGTATGCCCACATCTTAGGGGATCCAGCATTTGGATTTCTTTCCTAAATAAGGATTTGGTACATCACAATTTGGGTAACATTACATCACAGACAGAATACGTTTTTGAAAACTAATGGTATGGCTGCAGTTCAACAATGCCTTGTGTGCAGAGCATACAATATTTTTACAGGATGTTGTCAGAAACAAGAGGCATTCTTTGGTAGTAAGCCTTCAGCCCGCATAATGCTTTGGAAGGCATCATCAGATGATGAGCAGCTGTGGCTACTTCCATCCAGGACCCACCAGAACAGCTGCAGCCCTTGAGACAAGGGAACCCAAAGCAAAAAAGGTGAGAAGAGGAGGAGGCACACTTATCTTTAAGGAGAGCAGTCTAGACAGCAATTCATTGGGGGACTTTGGAGTTAGCCCACCTTTGAAAAAAAGACTTATCTGAAGAGAGCATTTTTATCAACCAGAGACTAAGGGGAATGGTAGATGAAGGATAATAAAGACCATGATTAATAGACTTAAGCACTTCATAATGCAGTAAGAAATCCATGTGGTCTACTGGGGACCTTAAACTAAGCCTGTTCTCACATGTTTTTCTGAATAGGATTGATTCAAACAAATGTTTAAGTGCTTTTTTCTTAAAGCAGGGCTTTAGTACTAGAGAAATCAATGGAAGCATTTTATCAGGAGAAAGTTAAAATTAAAGTTACTTTTGATTCCAAATGAACACTGGGGACAAACTAGGTTCAGAGCATTACCTTTTACAGAAGCAAAATTTCAAACAAATTTGCAACAGAAAGCTGTGTAATATAATTAGCTAGTTCTTAGCATTAATCTTGTAACACCAGTATAAATCCTAAAATCCCCCTACAACTAAAGTGTTGTCAAACTTCATTAGTGGTAAAGACCAAAAATCAGTGAACTCAATACTGGAGATAAATTGTTATTTAGCTGGTCAATAAGCAGCTCCACAGCAGTTCCAGCTTTTATCTGGGGATTAGTAGGACTGATCATGAGAAGTTTACACAAGTAATAATTCTACACAAATTGTTTCTGAATGTTTTGTGTAAACAACAGAAAGAACAAGAAGATGGTTTAGAAACTGGAACCTGGGATATTGGTGTTGCCAGGGATGTTGTGTGCTGAGAGATGCTGGCATGTCCTGGAGCTTCTCTGTCCAGAACACATTGTAAGGACAGTATATGCTAGAAGCTACACTGTGAAATACAGATCATCCACACTTTCTCCTTCTAGGCCCCAGCAGCAAAGTGCTAGCAAACAAACCACCTATTTTCCTATATTTTTCATACTGCTTTATGTGTACTGAAGCTGACAAGGAGCCAGGGGACAAGGCAGCAGTAATGCAATGCTGTGCTGTCATACGCATGAGAGAATGGGATTCTTCAGATGATTCTTCAGATATGGTACAGGCAAGTCACGCTGGAGGCTGAAAGTCACAGGACAGATAGACAAGAAGGTGCAAGCAGAACAGTGCATTGTACAGAATTTTTTTAGCAACCCTCAGCTACATTTTCCTACCACTCCTCTGTCAAAATTTTTGTTTCCTCAAGCTGATCCAGCCTCTCTTCTTTGCCATGTATTTCTCAGCAGTCCTGTTGCTGGTCCTGAGGGACATCAAGGTGACAGAGACAGGGTACTGTTGTCACATCCAGCTAGAGTTAGATGAGCTTGTCCAGATAAGCTTTACTCTGTGAGTATAAATTTCCATTTAACTAAAGATTCATATTGTTTTCATGCCCACATGCCGATATATTTCCATTCTCCCATGTCTAAATCTGCAAAGATTAGCAGGAGGACATTCCTCAGCCTCCCTGAGGACCTCTGAGCTCGCATGCCTGCCTGATAGGCATGCACTAAGCTGCCTGCACCCATCGGACTGCTCTGCACACCACGCACAGCAGAATGCAGAGATCAGTGATTAATGTACTATGCATAATACAAGAGACACAGTAATTTTCCACTCCTTTTCTAATGTTTCAGCCCCTCACCTCACATCTCCCAAAAGCATGTAAATTGGCACAGACAATGTCGTGTTCCCACTGTCTTACCCAATTAATTTTAATTGTTTTAGCTAAGTACAAGAGCTTCAATTGGTGAGTCATTAAGTTCCCTTATATCACAGGCACCTACAACTTGGCACTTTCATTCTCTCTTGGGAGATGTGGGTTTGACCTCCAATGAAGGAATTAAAATTTGGGATATAATTCCTTGTGGGGTGTCCCAGAAAGACAAGAGGGGAAAACTAATGTAATCACTGCAGTTAAGTAAGCAGAAAGGTGAAGACTGCTTCATTTCTGGTTTGTGGGTTGGACAGCAGAGGTGGGAATGAAAAAAAGCCTGGCATCAGGGCACCACCTAAATCCCTGATAATCTGAATCCATATTTTAGGGAAAGCAATACAAAGAACAACTGAGAAGTCCAGTACATCCCATCCAGTCCAGTACCTTGTAACCATTGATGATACATAAATGCTGGCAGGTTTCATTGCCAGGACTACTGCGCTTAGACGAAAAGTGACAAAATTATGCACAAAACTAAAGACAATTTGTCATCCCTCAGGATTTTCCCTTTAATTCAGCATCTCTGCCCTGTAACAGTGTTAAAATATATTGGACTCTTTCTTTTCACTCTGTACTCTGTCACACAAACAGCGTCACGCATGCCTTAATGCTTACAGGGCATGGTCATGTTATGTTTTGCTCAAGAGCATCTTCACAGAATCACAGAATCATCGGAGTTGGAAGGGATCACTGGAGATCATAGAGTCTGACCCCTTGCTAAAGCAGTTCCTTAGAGTGGGTTGCACAGGAAGGCATCCAAGTGGGTATTGAATATCTTCAGAAAGGTAGACTCCACAGCCTCTCTGGGCAGCCTGTTCCAGTGCTCCATCACCAAAGGTCTGATAGATCTTCTCAGATATTAATTCTTACTGAACTTCATAATCAGATGGATAGAACGAAAGTAATACCTAATGACTAAAGCGGTGCCAGCTCCTCAGTGATCTGACTGTTCCATGATACACAAAAAAAGGGAGCCCAACATGAATTCCTGCCTGCTCCCCTTGATAAAAAGGGCTGGGAGCATGTTTCAACACACACAAACACTAAAAAGGCTAACCTCATCCCAGAAGACTGATACTATTTCTAAGGAGAGCATTTACCCAACAGCAGAATGTGGCACAGCTCTTCTCCTATGTTTAATTTAACATTTACAGTCCAAAGAAGGTTGGGGGGAAGTGGGTTTTGTTATTGTTGCTATTGCAACAATCCACACTGTTCAGCTACACTCACTAAAGGAAAACACAGGTCTAAAATTTCTCCCCTTTCCCAAATAGCTCCTAATTAGAGGATAAATTGTATGCCATTCTCCTGCAAAGGGTTTTATAGGATGAAAGTTTTATAGAAAGAAGATGGCTACAAAGATGTCAAGAGCCTATTCCCTTAGGATGGCTTACTCAGATTTAAAGGGTCAAAACAACAAATTCATTTTACTGAATATATGGCCAATTACTCACAGCAGCAGAATGAACACAATTCAAATTGTAATGGATTTCTTCAAAAGCAGACTGCTGCAGTAATTACGTAAGACATTACAGATGGGAAACAAAGCCAATTGTAAATTTCAGATGTTATTTTATGCAAATAACGTGGCTGTAGTTTTCTGAAGAATTCCATTGTGAGCTGAATTGGCCATTTCTGATGCTATGAATAAATGCGTACCAATTTATTTCTAATAACCTATTATTTATGTGCAATTTCTTTTGTCCTCTAAATGCTAGGAAGCTGTTTAGAGCAACCACCAACATGACAACTTACCAATTATCTTTATAAAATCCAGTATTGCTTTGGATTAGTTACATGCATAATTAAATGCCAACTAACCATTATGTTCTTATAAAGTTCTCAAAAGTCTGCAAAACTCAGCAGTGTAATATTTCATTTGATTCTAAAAAAACACTTCTAAAAGAAAGCAATTTTTATATAATCATCCCAGAATGCAATCAAATTAGACTCAGATTTCCCATTAAAAAGATTAGTGACTGCATGAATCAATATTGAAATACACAAATAACAGCCATCATCTTCCAGACTTTTTCAAAATCAGACCCGTTTGCGAATTTATTTTCCCAGTGTCCCCAGCAGTAGGCTCATTGCAACACGTGCATACCCAATGTTCACCCTCAGGATGCCATGTTTTGGCTTGAGGCTAGTCACCTGAGTTACCCTAGCTTTCCCCCAGGTCACATTGATCAGCTCTGGCAGATCCTCACCCAGAGGATCTGCACTTGGGCTCTGGACCAGCCAGGAATCAGGGTACCACTACATGCAGCAAGGGCAGCTCCCCCCAGCACTGTCCCTAGGCCAAAGACTGTCATAGAATCATAGAATGAATCATAGAAGTGGCAATGGGAAGACAGTGCTGGTGTGATCCCCCCAGAGCTCACAGAAAAAGGCACCAGGTTTTCAGTGCAAGCCAATGCACTTTCCCTGCCCCAGAACAAGT
This sequence comes from Tetrao urogallus, assembly GCF_951394365.1. Classification (NCBI taxonomy): domain Eukaryota; kingdom Metazoa; phylum Chordata; class Aves; order Galliformes; family Phasianidae; genus Tetrao; species Tetrao urogallus. The sequence goes on from NC_136814.1 coordinate 32,890,288, forward strand.
CAGGACAGCTCCTTTGCAAAGCACCGTAACCACAGCACCTCAGCATAAATGCCTGAGGGCTGCTTGCCCTTGCAAGATTATACAGGGCTATTGACCCAAACCTAAGGTCTAAACAAAGTATGCACTGAAAGAGCTCTGATAGACACCTCAAGGTGAGCAACTGGAAGTTCAGAGCAATCAACCTACGACCAAACAACCCAGCAAGGCAAGCTGGATCTTCGCATGCAGAGAATGAGAAGTAAATACCCAAGAACAGGGTTAATATTATCCAGTACACTGAATGAGAGAGACAGAGGGAGAGCAGACAGCTTCAGCTAACTATTGGAAAAGTCTGCAAAACACAGCGTATCTGCAAAACCACCTTCCTAGAGACAGGCACAGATGGGAAGCTGGAACACACAGCCTGAAAGCGCTTCTTGGGTTTTGGCATCCACCTCCCCCTTTAGGCTCCAGAGATGCAAAATAAGAAAGTGTCACTTCTACAGGGCTGTAATCAGCAGGCGTCAAAGGTTATTACCTTATTTGAAGGGGGGGGGGGGAAGTGGATATGTTTCTTCCTAAGTTCCTTTCCTCTCCTTATGCTCATTTCAAAACTTCTCTAGCGTCTCATAGTTTCTATGCCCAAGAAGCACTCCCCATCACTGGCTCAGGAGACAGTGGGCTGGCCATACAACGTGCAGAGGATGCAGCAGCAAAGAACTGTGCTGCCACATGTGGGTTACAGAGGCAAAGAGCAGGATGCAGCCAATTACAGAACACAGAATTCATTACTGCTTGTGTCCTTGTCCTCCTCAACACCGAGAGAGATGTGCTGGAAGCCTCTGTATCATAAAACAGAATTTCATGTTCATTTATGTAAATGAATGCAAATTTAATGCAAATTTAATCCGTGGGCAGGTAGGCGAGAGGAATTCAATTGGCCCAAAGGGATCATAGCCTAACTTTGGGGGTTTTTTTGTTTCATTTCATTCTGTATTTATGTTCATTCTTTTGTAATCAGATGCCACATTTGGTTTGGTTTCTCTTTTTTTTATTCAAGCTGAACTGTTTCCTACTCAATAAATGCAATTTGCCATATTGATTCTTTTGATATACGTTCTTCTTTGGTACACCAGCATTCATCTTCACTTTTGTACTACAAAACAGCAGCAACCGCATCACCGTACCCAAGTTAACACTGTCTCTTTTCTTACTTTTACCTTCAATAGCTTTGACTCAATTCTGAACTTTGAACAGGTTTCCTTCTGAAACAAATGCGAGTTGCTTCCATTATTGCTATTCTGGAGAGTCTCTCATGCTGGCAAATAGCTTTGTATTTACAGCAGTTAATAATGATACCTAGTGTACTACATTACATAGCTGCCTTTTTGTATTAATGCATTTTTCTTCTCTTTCCATGCCCTTGGGCTTTCAGCACACAATTCATTTACGGACAAAGCACTTGTACAGCCCTATTTTGTAAACTATTCAAAACACTGTCAGTGAAAAATGCAACAAGAGAGAGCCCTAGAGGGCCCATCTTGCATTGCACTGAAACTTTGAAATCATTCAGAAACAAAATACTCTCTCTACCTCCTGTGCTTCAGATCTTATTTAGAATGACAGTAGACAGGGCATAGGGGCCGGAGAGGCATAAAATGCTTGCAAAGCAATTATATACCACAGAGAAATTCACAGTTGATAACTGCAGAAGATTGTTTACTGCCTTGTTTACACCTCCACCCCGAGCATTATTCTCTGCTGTGTGGAAGACTGAACAAGCCACAGCACTCAAACACATTTGTTTCCCCACAGAGGTTCTGTAACGCACACATGTTAAAGATGGCACTCAAAATGCTTTTTGCTCTGCATGCCTCTGGCTGTGCAGGAACGCACCCTTCACATGTGCACGGCAGGTAGGAGGCCCAGTTCCACCACCACACCATTACCGCAGACACCAGAGCCTGCCTGACAGAACTAAGTCACAAGGAACTGATTCCCCCGCATATTTGCCCCAGTGCGGTCTGAGAGCTGAACAATATTTTTCAAATATTAGAGAAGAACAGTTTATCTTACCTTTAAGAGCAGCCCACGCAGCATCCACCAGACAGCCCAGGAGAGCACAATCCTCCCCTCCCCCAGCCAACAGGTGCACGCCACCAGCCCTCAGCTCCAGCTGCCCTGCGTGCACACCTGCGCTGCAGTTGCCCTTCACCCTGCTTTTCCACTTTCCTGAGGAGAAGTGAACTTTTTTCCTTCCACAACCTTCACTTGGGGGCGGTGACGGCCACACGGCTCAAGTCTGAGGTGGCGCTGCTGGGCATCTAGGCCTCAACTTCAGCTCAGGGCAGCTGAGCACAGGGCAGCCCAATCTCTATCACTTCCCTTTTTCCTACTCCAGATAACTTCCCATCCTCTTGAACCTGTTTCATGTAGAGGTCTGGATGGCTGCTAAATGGAATCTCGGCAGAGGCAGGCTCCACCAAGCAATACCTCAGCTCAGCAACACTGGGGTAAATCTGTGGGGTAAAGAGTGACAATGCATCTGGTGCCAAAGCCACTAGGAAGACAGCTGCTCAGAAGCCTGCAAGTAGCAAGTGAAGACAAACCCTGTAACTTGCCGGAATAAAACAAAACAAAAGGTGGAAAACAGCTCTCTAAACAACTAACAATCAAAAAACAAAAATAATTCTACGCCAACAGGAAGAAGATAGTGGAGTGTGTTGGGGGGAAAAAAAAAAGAAAAGAAAAAGCGTACACAGGATCAGTACTTGTACAAAGAACAAAAGAAAAAAGTAGTCTGGAAATCTGCAGCAGCTATTCCAGTCACTCTCTGTGCTTTGTGAAAAGATACATCCTTCCTTTTTCTTCGTAACTGCTCCTTTTGGGGGGCTGCTTGTTTTCAGTAGGGTTTTGTTGTTGCTTTTGTTTTCACTTTTTGGGGCACACGGCTAATGTGGATTATCTTGTATTTTATTTTTTCCTCTGAATGTAAATATTTTGCCGATGGATACAGCGGAAATACACAGTAATGAATCTATGACTTATTTACCTGCTGGGGGAATGCTAATGAGCGTTGTAGTAATGAAAACAGCTTCATTGGCTTGTAAATGCAAAACAGCAGGGAACTCAGTGGAGACTCAACATGCATATGCCAATAAGCTTACATTATTCACAAGTACACAAACCTCCCAAGACACTAGTTTCAGAGCCTTCTTTCATTTCCTGCCTGCTTCACACTTTGAGCCAAGTCGAAGAATATTTTTCTATCTTCCTTAAGCTTCTAAAGGATTTGCGGAAGCCAAATGATCTTAAGGAAAACTTTCCATTCAGATGTAAACTGAGTATTTGTAAGACTAAGCACAACACTTACACATTTCTACTGTTACATTTTCAGGCAGCTGGGAGAAGGGACAAGCTGATACTCAGCCCACTCCCAGCACCAGCTGACCCTAATTTGGCTGCAAAGCCAGACAGTGCCAAACACCTGGCACCAGAAGATCAAACACACACCATGGTAGGCCTTTCTGATCTCCATACCATATTTTTATTCTATCATCTTTACTGCTTTGTAAAGAAAGGAGGGAGGGCAGAGAGTCCAGATGGTCACTTTGTTGCTCACTCTGCCTTTCAGTTTGAACAAAGATCTGGTTTTCACTGATCGTGGCAAGGAGAAGAGCCACAAGGAGAGAAGAGTAATAGGGGTGCACCTGTGTGACAGCACCCTTTCCTCATGTGACACTGTCAGCAGTGATACCTTCTGCCATCATTCTTACCCAGAGCTCCCAAACCAAGTCTTGCTCTCTAACCAGCTGGTAATCCAGTCCCAGTACCATATCTAGAACCTCAATTCTAGCTGGCTCTGGCTGACATAAGTAGGCATAATCTAGACTGTGTCAATACTAACCATCTATACACTATTACATTGGCAATTGCTTCATATTATCCAATCTACAAGTACAAAGTGTGACTACAATTCATCATAATTGTATCCATTTCCATAAGTATCTGAATGTAAACAACATTTTACCAGAGCACTTCTGCAAGGTGCTCAGACATAGCACTGATAGAGTATGCTGTCGTTCATTATGTTGTTTTCTATTTCTCTCCTTTGCATCAATCCTGACAATATTAACATTCAGAACAACCACTGACCAGTCTCGTTTCAGCACCTTTTGTGGATGTTGCCAAGCTTTGCAGAATGTTAAGAGTAGAACAGAAGGTGTTGTTCCCCACCAAAGGTGATCTTTCAGCCAAAATAGAGATCGGTGTTAGGGCTTTTCCTAAAGAGACAACATTAGATACAAGTCCAGGCATTTGCTATTATGAGATTGGTATGATTTGCTTCACATCCTCCTTCATTATAAATCCATTTGGCATCCATTCTAATAACCAGCATACCCTCAGAAAAGAATTATTTGATGTTCCTGTGGATGTCATATGAGCCTTGTACTTTTAGAGCACTTCTATTGTAATTCAACATTAATTATCTTTCCAATTAATGTACTGCATAATGCTGCAATATAAAATGTGTGCATGTTTAAATGAGAAAATTGAGCTCAGTTCCGTCTGCTTTGATCCCATTGTACCTTTATTACAATTCAGGAACAGAATTCTTTTCCACTGGGTTATTGACACCCTGAACACACACAAGGGAGCATTAGGAAGATACATTTACGCTTCTCTTTTCCAAGAAGACCTTGAACTTCTCTTTTTCAAGATCATTTTAATATCCTTTCCTGCTTTATGTTTGTTATTGAGCAGCTCATAAGGGAAATGGAGATGACAGAAGTACTAATAGAGCAGCATTTACCAGTTACTATAATACAGATACTATAAATACTTACAACTGTTAGAAAATGTAAGTGCAAAACAAGTCATAAAAAATAGAATAAAATAATAATAATAATAATAATAAAATAATAATAATAAAGTCAAAGCCTGTAGTCAGGGAGTGAAAATTTTCTTCTTTGAAAGGCAAATGAAAGACATATTCTTTAATGTGTTAAAATACCACTTAAAGTTTTACTACAAGTTCCATAAGAACAAGTATAAAGGGGAACACATATATATAATACAAAATATAAATGGAAAATGTAGAACCAAAACTGTTGTCTATGCATATGGCTGAAAGAGTAGAATATATGAGTGGTGATTTTCCACAATGAGGAGTTTAATTTTTCTGTTGGGATGTGTTTTTTTGTTGTTGTTGTTGTTGTTTAGCTGCTGTCAAAGCCGTGAACACTATGGGCTATTGGGTTTGACCTTCAATGCCACCATCTGAAAACATTTCACAGTGCTTTTCCATTCTGAATGTGTTTGAGGAAGGTAAAAATTCTCTCTTTCTCTAGCGACATGACATTTAGATTTCAGATGTGCTTTCATTTTTAACAGAACAGAAACTAAAACACACAACTGCAAACAAATCAGCTGCCCCTCACACTCAACAGTCTTATATTCAATATGCTTTAATGCTCATTCTTGGCTGGTAATCACTGACTGAATGTGCTGAGAAGTGGCTGCAGATTATTAATGTAAGAATGTAATCTATAAAATATTACTTCATATGGCTAAGCAACCTTAGCTTAAATTATCTTGCTGATCTAAAGGTGTAAAAACATAAAAGTAGTCTATTTAGCATCTTGATACAGAATTTTCTCTTTAACTGTCCTGGAATACTTCAGAAAAATCTTAAATGGAAAAAGATGGCAGTTTAAGCAGGTAGACTGGCTGTTATTGGTCAAGCAATTCATGCAACCTGCTTTACTAGAGATTGGTATTCCTTTTTCAACATCATCTTCAATCAGAATCTTTTGAATTTCCTTTTATATATTTCTTAGCAATGACATTAACCTACTGTTCCAGTAGGGCCTATTACAGCTGAAGCAAATACATAAGGAACACAGCTGTATTTTCCACTTAAACGGATCTTGGGATTAGTTCGAAAACTTAATCAACTTCACTCGTTTGGTATTAAAACAATTCATTCTGATTTGGTCTGGTTTAGTGTTTGGTTTACTTTGTTTTTCAATCCTCACTCCAACGTCCACAAGCAACTTCTGCCCCAGACAATTCCTTCAATTGCTCAGAGTTAGAACTTCCACTAACATTCATCGTTTTTTATTCCAAAGCAATGAAAAATATTCATGCCAAAAGAGGTGGAAACTTTCTAACTTACAGAGAAAGTGATAACAACAACAACAACAAAAAACATTCTGAAATTTCACTTTAAACCAAAATACTATACATTTCTAAATCTGAAAATCAAGAAGACACCTAATGATTGGCTTAAAAAATCTCATGGAAGGTCACTTCCAACTTACCAAACACATTTCCAGTGATTTCAGCAGGTTCAACTACTGCATATAGATTTCACACAAAATCATGGCTAAAAATCAGTTTTAAAAAACAAGATAAATCAGTCAAGTCAATGACACTGTAACTGTAAGAATGAGGATTGCCTGTGCAAGACAGCACAAACATGTTTGCAAATTACACAGATTTTTAAAAATTTCAGATCAGATATTGTTCTAATTTCTCTTTGATTACATGAAAGTGAACAAAATGCAGCCTAGATGTTAGACTTCTCCTTAACAGAAGCTCAGGCCTTGCAGTACACATCATATTTTAGCTTTGCTCCCAGCTTGGTTCCTTCTAAGCATACTTTGAATTTGGCGTCCATTTCCTGATTCTGAGCTTCAGTGAAAAGATTTTTCCAGTCCCCAACAACACCTGGAATATAAAGAAAAGTAAAACAATAGCCCTGAATGTAAGGACAAGGGAGTATGGTTTAAAACAAATAATATCATGCCTCTTGTTATATTTCAGGATAATCCACTTTAAAAAAGAATCTGATCAAGGAATACACTCTGCTTCTTTACTTTCAGTGTCCTTAAGAGAATGTGAACAGAAGTGGGACATGGGAAGCTACTGGTCTGCCTTTTGCCTTATGCAGTTGCAGAAGTCTGTAAAAGATGATCAGCAGCTATGAAAAGAACTCAAAAAATTCAAAGATGTGGCTTTTAACTGCGAGAGAGTAGTGTGCACAACCAGACACTACCCTAAGCTGCAGTCTACTTGTGATCTAGATTTTGGGGGAGTTCACTGCTGAGGTATTCTGGGTCTACAGCTCTAGTATTAGCCACAGCTAAAAGGCATGGCTCAACCTGTAGAGCATCTGGATTCAACAAACTGAGTGAGGTTCCTAGGCAACCACAAAGGTTATTTAGGAAATCCAAGAAGAAAAATCTTTGGAGATACTTTGCAGATCAAGTGCCAGGCTAACCTCAGTAGTCACAGAAGCCAAAACAAAATTCTTTGCTTTAATTGGTGCTTGCTGCAAACCGTGACCGAAGGGTGTGCTACCTGGAAGGCACTTCTGCTAACCACATTATGCAGGGCTTTTCTGAATGATACTGGCACTTATGATGAAATCAGTTGATAGCATTCTGAAGCACCAGCAGTGTTTCCTAAGTTCCAACCCCGAAAATTATGCATAAAAATTAATCACTTACTCATCCAAATCCATTTGTCCAAGATGCAGCTACCATTCACAAATCTTGCAAAATATGCTGCTTGTTTGCTGTAAACAAATTTACCTTTGCGGAAAAGAACTGTGCCAACAGCACCATGAGTCTCCTGAGCCTTGTTCTTCACTGCCTGGAAAGTAGCCCTGTCTGCAATGGACTGGATCTGCTCTGTTGTTGGGAAGAATCCAAAGAATTCTGCTATTTGCTTTACACCAGAAGCCAGATTCTGAAAACAATGCAGCAAGAGGGGATCATATTATATGCTTCCTCTAAAAAAGGACCTACCCACTTGGGACACACATGGCCATCACCTACTAACACCATCTTCCTTCACAGTACATTTTGTATGTTACACTGGAGCTCAGTTTTTATATAGCCAGATTCAATTTGTTCCTAAATGGATACTTGATTTTGCCTTCAGAAACCTGTGCTATTTGCTTCTAATTTCAGCAGTTTTCAGGAAATGGGCTCAGATTGTCTTGACCATAAGTACATAGTGACTGCTTTACCTCTTTCAGGTCTTCATACATTACAATCATAGTGTTCTCATCGTCAATGTGTTTGTTCCAGGTGACTGCATGGTCAAAATAAGATCCCCAGCCAACTGTGAAGAGAAAAAAGCATCAGTGTGATCCCTTTTTACTGCTGTGTGCTTATTTCCCTCTGACTGAAGGATTGCTCTCTGTGGCTCACCAGTTACGTCCATGAAGAAAAACAGAACAGTCTGTCCTTTAGGTGGTACCATACTGCATATCAGAACAATAGAGACTTCCATTGGACTTTTGTAGGTAGGTGGCTTCCACACAGGAACATGTACTTCCCATGTGCTTCCCCTCCATTTCTGTATTGTCATTAAAGATATCTCTTAAGAGCCAAAGCTAAACATCATTCTAAATCTAAAATCTAAGTTCCTTACAGGGTTTTTGGCCTCGTATATGGGAACACAACAAACAGTAATTCCATTACCATCATTTCAGATCTGTAGCACTGCCTCCATTACTAACTGACAGGATTTTATCCCAGTGCCATTATCAAGCTGCCAGGCAACTCCCCTTGCTTCCAAGAGCAAAATATCCAGAAGCAAAGTATCTTTTGGGCTTTCTCCCCATTTTTGCATTTAGCTATCTCCTTTATCATGAGGTATGGCCACCAGTGAATTAATTATGACACAGCTGTTTTCCCACTAGTCCCATTTAGATGTTTTCAAATATTTTCTTCTGTTGTTTCTTCAGCTACATTCAGTAACTATTACCATACCTTTCCCATTCATGAACTCTGAGAAGAACTCATCCCAGGAGCTGTAACTGGGGACACTTGGCACATTCTTGTGGAAATGAAAAAATGAAACAGCTGTATCTTTAGGGTTTCGAAACAACACTAGTATCTGGAGCGGGAGAAAGAGATCAACAACTTTAGATCATTTATTTCCCCTGGCAACCAAAATGACAGTAAAACCAAACATTCTGCAATCAATAACTTAGCAGGAACCACAGAATATTTTCATTGTTAGGTAAGGCATAGAGAACAAGTTTATAACATGTCATAATAAAGGCCTTGTAACCACTCCTAAGATTTGCCTATAGCCCTGAAGCAGCTGTAGGAAGGAGCAGTTGGAAAAACTGTAGTACTGTTATGGAAAACTATCTCTTAACTACCCAAAACCTGGGAAATGTGAAAGAACCATTCACCAGCCCACTGGTAGGAAAAGCTCCATTTCATTCTTCTTCAGGAAACCACAGCTGCTACAATCGTCTCCCGTTTTTCAAAGCATGGCAACAATGTATTTGAAATCCTAAGAAACTGCAATCCTTGGAGACAGTAAACACTTCTGTGAACAAGCTATACATAAAACAGGAAAAAAATACTCATAGAACATGGCTAAAACCCGCATTCCTTAACTAGTTCCTCCCTTCATTTGTGGTACATTTTCTAACTGCTATGTACTTAACTGCTATGTACCTTTTGTTGTTCAGTGACTTGGAACCAGAAATACTGAAATTTTTTAAATGTAATTCTATATGGAGACAGTCAGGGTCTCAAGAGGTACTGCTGTCACATTAATTCTTACCATGGCTATATGTAGACAAGAGTAGCATAGAAGAGAAAAGCATGACACTTCAACCATTTTTTGAGCACCGTGACAGCTTCTAGATTTGTTCTTCGTTTATGTGCCACTAATGTTTTTGTGCTAAGACAGTCCAGAGGTCATATAATCATAGAATGGCCTGGGTTGAAAAGGAGCACAATGATCATCGAGTTTCAGCCCCCTTGCTATGTGCAGGGCCACCAACCACCAGACAAGGCTGCCTAGAGCCACATCCAGCCTGGCCTTGGATGCCTCCAGGGATGGGGCGTCCACAACCTCCCTGGGCAACTTGTTCCAGTTCCAAGTTCTTTTCCCTCAATGACATTTGCTAGGGTGCAAGAAAAGGATGTAGCCCCAAATGACATTCATGCATGTTAGTGCTGCCAATGAAATTAGGCTTGTTCTTAGGAAGAGGAAGGATTTAAAAAAAAAAAAAAAAAAGAAAAAAGTCCACCTTGGCTTTGTTCTTGAAAATAGACTTCGGGAGGAAATCATAATTCAGATGTGTTGCCAAAATCCTTGGAGATGGAATCTGCTTCATCCTCTTTAGAAATAAACAGAACAATAAGTGAGAACAGGTTTATTACATGGGTGCAGCAACAATCTGCCAGCATGAGTCGCCTGCGTGAAGCAGCTCCTAATCAAAAGGCATTACTCATCCAAGATTATCCTTTTTTACCCTCTCAGGAGAAATATCTTTACTTGCTACATGACTTCATTTTAATAACTTGCTTGCGGGGGTGCAGGAGAGAAAACTACAGACTTGAAGTAGGTTCTTTTCACTAACCTGATATTTATCTGGATCTCCACATTCAATAAATGGTAGCTCTGTTCTTACAGGTTTACTCTGAATAGTTGTAAATATCAAATCATTTAAAATCTGGATAAGCCAATTCACACCTGGATCAAGAAACCCAGAGAACAAAACAAAACATATGAGAGGTTTATGTAAGATCTCAGAGCCTTCTCATTACATGGCTTAATTCAGCATAATAGACAATAATAGTCATCAAATTACAGATTCAAATAAAATTAAAGCTCTCAAATGACTATAAATAATGTTTTCTGTTAACAAGATCCTCAACAGCTTCTTAACTGTGACCTTCTTGGCTCACTTACAAATGATATGTGGAAAGCATCAGGAGTAGAATTGACACAACAATATGTTGTGTATTTTTAATATATCATAAAACAATCAGTGACAGACAATGAAGGCAGCTTTCCTGTCATTTACAGAGAAACACTTGGAAAGTGTCCAGGTAGGAGTAGGAAGGAACGAACAAGGAGTTTCATTCATCTGTCAGAATTTTCTGCCCCTCTCCCTGCACTGAGTCGAGGATGAAACAGAGCCATCTATTCAGCATTACCAGCAGCACTTGTCCTACACTGTGCCTGTTGCTTTCTCCACAAAAAGACTGCCAGAAGAAGGGCTAGAGGAGCTGCAGCCCACCAGACGCCTGCATCTTTCCCATTGGAAACCACCTTGCAGTGAAGACCTACCATGCATGATGGGCTGGGTGCCAGACCTTGTCGGGAATAACCCACTTGGCCAGGGAAAACCTGCTGATAAACCTGGGGAAGCACACCAACTCAATATGAGTGAACAGCTTCGTTTATTGGTAACCACAGCAGACCTTATATAGATACAGAACCCGAAACCATGGTTATAAACAACTCTATAAATCACATACCTAGGGTACAGTGGTTAGACAAGCATGCCGAAGGAACAAAGGCGAGCATTCCAGAAACCTATTCACCAAGCACCGCTGCTTAGGTACAATCTGTGCTGTATTCCAAGCATAAACTGTCCCTGGCTCCTAAGCCACGCAAGCTAGTTCGAGCCATCTTCTAGAAACCCAGATTCAGATACAGAATAAAACCCACTGCAATTCCCCCCTTTTTATTTTATGGACGCATCTCAAGATATTCCAAGGAGCTATGACCTCCTTGCTCCTTAAGCCAATCTTGAATGAACTCATTCGTCGAAAACGTTGTACTAAATACCGGCATGGCTCGAGGGGGATCGATTGCCCTTTGAAGACAGCCATATACAATTCGTCCACATATAATTATCAATAGCAAGATCACTAACCATCGCAAACCTTCTTTTATCAGGCCGTATGCCCATGAGGAAAGGCCTGGAAAAGTAGAACGAAGCCAATCATCTATGGGATTATGATCTTTACTCACAGATTGCGTGTGATTTAGGAGCCAGCGAATCTGCTTATGTATGGAATCACTATGATCAGACAAATTAAAACAACACATTCCCTCAAAATCAGTACACCGGCGTCCCTGCGCTAACAGCAAAAAGTCTATAGCTGCTCTATTTTGCAACACCGCGTGCCGTAAACTGTCCATGTCCTCCAGCATTTCTTCAAGGATCTGGGACGTAATATTGCTTTGTTTGACTGTCCAACATGCCAATCGCTCAATCTGCTTCAAGGCTTGTGCAGCCGCCAGACCTGGTGCTAGGATAGACGCAAAGATGTTCGCAGTGACCGTCCATAGCTGTACCTCGTCACGACAATCCTCAGTCAGAATCACTGCCGAGCGTTGATCCCTCAGGCGGTCGTCTCCAGATAGCATCCTGTTGATGTTCATCCATTCCGCTCGCCGTGGTGCAAACAAGGTTAGCTTTCCTAAATAGCAGGGTCCTCCTACTATATTCTTAGGTACCCCAGCCCATGCCCTATCCCCACAAATTAGAAATATACCGGGGGGAAGGGCTTTTGCTGTATTCATATTGACTAGGGTCTCCAGCTGTATCTTCTCTTGTGCTATCTGCAAGCCGTTTTTCTGTAATTGCTCCTGTAGGAAAACTTCTTGTTGCATAGTAAAAGGTTCAGATTGAGCAAACAAAATATCATCCATGTAATGATAAATGATAGCATGAGACCAAGCTTTTCTGACCGGTGCTAACGCGTAATCAACAAACAACTGGCATAAGGTAGGGCTATTTTTCATCCCCTGCGGAAGCACGACCCATTGATAGCGCGCCGCTGGCATGCTCTTATTGATTGCTGGCAATGTAAAAGCAAAGCGTTCTGAATCATCAGGGTGAATTTTGATTGTAAAAAAGCAATCCTTCAGATCAATTATTAACAGATGCCATGACTCCGGGACCATTGATGGGTTTGGCAATCCCAGTTGCAATGCCCCCATTGCTTGCATTTGATTATTAATAGCACGCAGATCATGTAGCAGCCGATATTTCCCTGATTTTTTCTTAATCACAAAAATAGGAGTATTCCAAGGGCTGGTAGAAGGCACGATATGCCCTTGCTGCAATTGCTCTTGTACCAACTGACTGGCATACTGCAGGCTTTCCTGTTTCAACGGCCACTGATCAATCCAAATGGGATGATCAGAAATCCATCGCAATCGGATCGGGAAAGCCCATGCAGTGGCCGTTAGGGAAAACCCGAAGACTACAAGACTAGCTAGAACGAAGCTAGCAAAAGTTTCCTCTCTGCCCTGCTTAATTGATAAATATGATGGTGTCGGCTTTGACGTCTTTACCATGTTATATGCATCCCGCGCCAAGTTCATACTTTCCATACAAACCTCAGGTCCCATCTGGACCTGAATGTCAGGGCGAGAAAACATACTGCTGCCTGTCAACTGATCAACCGTAACCTGAAACAACGGGTGGTGCATATCCTGCGGGGTCTGTGCAGACAGCTCACACAGCCGCCGCCAATGTGCTTGCCACAACATCTGCTCAGAGGGCTTCATAATCATGCGCATTATAGTTTTTATGTCCTCCGGAACCAAAATGCTACTAGCCCACATATACGTCAACAGCTGTCGAGCCGGTTCACTATGTAACCCATGCTCAGCCACTGTAGCCCGCAACTGAAATAACATTTTCCAACCGATTGGCACATGTACCCCATGAACCTCACCATCCGGTCCTGCATCATAACGAATTGGAAAAGCTTGACTCACAACCTCCACTATATCCATTTTCCCCTGATGTGCGGCTTGTTCCGCAATCTTAGCCCAATTAAGTCTTGTAATCCGTCTATTTTTCCCTATTTGAGTAACATTGTCACAGCCCTTTTGCTCATTTCTCTTTGGCAAGACCCCCGCCGGCACAGGTGCAGAGGCGAGTGGAGGGGGGGGGGGGGCAAGTCCCCATTACCTTCCTCCTCAGGGAATAAGTCGGGCTCAGAGTCCGACTCTTCCTTTCGTGGAGCGCTGGGCAAAACGTAATTATCCAACTTAACGGGGACAGGGATGCCCATAGATGGATGAGGGGGATCCTGGATTCTCCCCGTAGCTGTCCCAACCCCCAATTGCTGAGCTGCCTGACCGGCCATATCCTGCTCCACCTTATGTCTCTTAATACAGTTAATAATCTCTCTCCAAGGCTTCATCAATTTCTTAGCCTCCTTTTTATCATCAATCACCTGATCCCAAAGTATATCACCACACGTACGCCACTCATCAACATTAAATAAGGTTCCTGCATGCAAGAACACCCCTGCCGATCGCCCGAAATCTAAAACGCTCGGTACCGACTTTAAAACTCCCGTATCCACCCCGCGTTTTTCTAAAAAACGTAAAAGCAATTGTTGGGCTACCTCCCGCTCCATTCCGTCTGATGGAGATCCGCAATCCGCCTTCCGCGGTCGCGCTCAGCTGGCCAGCTATTCACACAGGTTTGCCCTCCGAGTCTGCCCTGGTTGTTAACCGCATAAGCCTCGCAACGCCAGGCACATCAGTCAGGTCCCTGTTCGGGCGCCAAATGTCGGGAATAACCCACTTGGCCAGGGAAAACCTGCTGATAAACCTGGGGAAGCACACCAACTCAATATGAGTGAACAGCTTCGTTTATTGGTAACCACAGCAGACCTTATATAGATACAGAACCCGAAACCATGGTTATAAACAACTCTATAAATCACATACCTAGGGTACAGTGGTTAGACAAGCATGCCGAAGGAACAAAGGCGAGCATTCCAGAAACCTATTCACCAAGCACCGCTGCTTAGGTACAATCTGTGCTATATTCCAAGCATAAACTGTCCCTGGCTCCTAAGCCACGCAAGCTAGTTCGAGCCATCTTCTAGAAACCCAGATTCAGATACAGAATAAAACCCACTGCAAGACCTGCTGGAGCAGCACACTTTCCTCCATGCTCCATGCCCTCCTGCAGCTGCTTTGTGTTGCCCTCAGGTTTTCCAGAACTCTATGGATGCCCCAATGACAGCTGATGGGACAGACTGAGGGAACGGTGTGTTCACCACAGACCACAGCATCCTCCAAAGGCCTCGCAGAGATGCACTTGCAGGGCTTCCCACTGAGGCCATGGAGCTGTGGCTGCAGAGAGCTGCCTCAGCCTCCTGTGTGTCACCAGTCCCCCATGAATGCAGCTGACAGAGGCACTAGCACACACACAGGATGCAAACAGCTTTAACCTCATGCTTTCAGCTTTAACCTCAACTTCAGAAAGTTATTCCCAGAAAGCAGGTCTTCCACCCTGTGTTACATGAAGTGGCTCAGGATTTATACAATAATGTGTATGCAATTTGTACACATCATACAGTGCTTTGTAATACATCTACATATATAGAAATCGTAAGGTATTTGGTGTTGTATAAATAAAAGACATTTAATTATGCATGAGATTTATCCCAATCTCCTGTTTACACAAAAAACAGAGCTGAAATCATTAAGAGTCATTAAACCCATGTCTTCAGCTGCCCACTATAAGCTGAATGTGCACAAAAGCTGATTTTATTTTAACAAAAATCTACAACTGATAAACCTAAAATGCCTAGCCTCTAAATCCCCTCTTGGCTTCTCAACCATCCTCAGTACCACCTCACAAATGTGTCTCTCTGCATCAGCCTGAGTTTTCCTCCCCACTGCACACACGAGATCTTGGGGAAATGCTACATATAGCAAGACTTTATTGTAACTTATCCTTCATAATCCTCAGTAAGTAAAAGGAATGAGGACAACATTAAAGTTTTGAAGGGCCATCAAACATATTCATAATCATCTAAAAATTACGTATGACCATAGAGTTTGAGCCTGGCATGGAAAATATCTGTGAAGCTGGCAGAGGAAGCCAGCCATCAGACCTCAGATGCAGGCAGTACTACAACTCCACATCTGCCAAACTCTATGAGAAAATAAAGCCAAGCTTCTGCCTATAGCCTATCTTTATAAGTTCCAGCCAAACCCTGGACACAAAGCCAACAGAATCAAAGTCAAAAACAAAGATGTGTATTTCACTTGTTGTGTCACCTCCCTCCTTTTGTACTTTTGTGTGCCCTCTCCTTCTCTTGGCTCAATGTTCTGTCTCACAGCTAGCATATATTTACTACAAACACCACAGGCTTACTTCTTCAGTGCCTAAATGCACGACAGTTTATTATCAGAACTGAGCAAAACAAAACCATAGGAACTGACCATGCTCTTCACTTTGCTGCGTGAGATTTTGGCTAAGGACTTTCCTATTAGAGCTCAATGTGAGCACATCAGCTGTGATAGTGCATTGAATTCCTCCTCTGGACCCACGCTCTCTCAGCAGCCCCTAGCTTCTGTTACTTGCGTCTCAAAGTAGAAACATAGGCTTAGAAAGAGCTTCCTTCTTTATCAAAACCCGGCCCTTCTTTGTAAGTAAACGTGTCATACAAGGCACAACACTGATCAAAATCAGCTAGCTGGTAGGTTGGTTGGTTGTAGAGTGGTTTTTTTTTACCCTCACCACTTCTATTGCACCTTTCTTCCTTTCTGCTGACCTTTGACTACAAGATTTTTAATTCCAGTATGCTATAATATCATAATATATTATAATATATATGTAATAACATATAGAATAATATAACATATAATATATATATATCACAATGCAATTACAAAGCAAAATACAATAATGATAGTAAATACACTGCCAAGAAAATTATTATTATCTTACAAGTACAGATGCTGCACACTGCCACATCCTACTCCTTGCGAGTCTAATGCGTAAAACTTCATTGCTTCTGCACATTACACTACATTATATTACTAATATTCTTTTCAGAATGCAATTTATCACACTGGCAGAGGTATCTTGCTCCACTGATAAATAAAAACTATGGTCTTTACTCTCACAAAATAGTTTGATTGCTAAAACATTTCATCCTTTCAGAAGCATACATCATGCTAAAAACCAGTGGAACAGATCACATAATTAAATAAAGCAGGGAAAAAACCTGCTGCCTCTGCTTGTAACAGAAATGCCCATAATCCTCACACAATGTAAAACCATTATTTTCCTTCTTACTGTGTCAGCTAATTAGTTACTGTACCACAGACAACAGCAAGTAATTTATAATGTATTCACCGCATTTGGGGTAAGACACCAGCACCATATCATCTCTTCTGGCTTCCAGGTTCTCCAGGGCTTGGAATGTCTCTGTGCTGCACACTGTGACTGGATAAGGAGTCCCCCGGTAGGAGAACAGCATGTCCTTCAGGGTAAACCCTTCAGACTTTGCCAGTGCTTTATTTATTTCATCTACAAAAGCTTTATTCTCCTCAGCCATGGTTACCAACTTCTGCTGGGACATGAAACTACTGGTCTAATGCCATTAAGTGCCTTTAAATATACATTTTTAAGGGGCGGACCAGAAATTGTTGGTGATATTTCTGCATCTCCCGTTCCCCCCACCAAAAAAAAAAAAAAAAAAAACAACAAACAAATAAACCTAAGAATTTGATCATTTCTTTCCCTTCTCACCTTTCTGAAAATGAAAACAGGGTTTTCACTTTCAGAATGTTGCCTATCCATAATTGGCAGAGGAGAAATTACTTCAGGAGCAAATCCCAGTGAGAACAAGTAGAGCAAGTAATACTAGTGAGCTCAGCCACCAGAGAATACTGAATTGGGAAAGAATTGCTCTGTAAGAAAATGCAGCAAGATATTAAATCCAATCTTACATAACATTAATACGAAAAAAAGCCTCAGAAAAAAAATGTCCCTAATAAAAATTTAAGAATTTAAAAAAGAGAGATTTTGGCAATAAACTCAACCTCAGACAAGAGAAACAGGTAACAAGTAACAAAAAACAATGAAATCAAAACCAAAGAACAGAAAGAACAATACAGAGAAGGAAGCGGTGCTACCATTTTGGTTTCAAAATATCACTGTAGCTACCCACTGCCTTTAAACGTATTTTTTATGTTAAAAAGAACAATTAAACACTGGTGTAGTGCAGGCTTTTCCAACACACTCATTAAAAAGGGACTCATTAAAAAGGGACCCTTGTCCCTTTTTTAATGTCTTATATATCTGCCACGATTTTCCCTGCTGGGATGTGCAGAGGGGCACAGGGCTGGTTCAGGAGGGGCAGAGCAGCTCCTCCATTGGGCTGAGCAGCACGAGAGCTGTACTGAAGAAAATTAATTTCCTTTTGCAACATTACCCATACAGTTGATCAATGGAAGCCACTTGGTATAATCTGTTTTCAATTTCAGCAAAATACTGTTTCTCGCAGCACCCTATTGGACAAAATGGGGAGGACACACCTAGACTAAAGTGTAACGTGATGGGTGAACAACTTTCTAATAGGTTGGCTCAAAGGATTGTAATAATCAATATATATTGGGCTGACAGGCAGTCACTGGTGGGCTTCCTCAAGGCTTCTTTTTAGGGGCAGTTCTCTTCAGTGAGTTGGATAAAGGACTTGAATGTACACTAAGGAAGTTTGAAGATGACACCAAACTGGGGCAGAGAGGCCTTGCAAAGAGGTCTTGACAGAGGAAGAGACTGCTGACTCGCATTCAGCTTGTCACCAACCACAGGACCTTTAACAAGAGCAAGTGCAGAGTTCTACACCTCGGATGGGACAACCTTGGATCTATGGACAAGTTGGGGGATGAGAGTTTGGAGAGCAGTCCCACAGAAAGGGATGAGGGGGGAGGTTCTGGTTGGTGACGAGCAGAATACGAGTCAGCAGTGTGCTCTGTCAGCCCCAAAGGGCCAACTGCACCCTGCAGTGTACCAGCACAGCACCGCCACCAGGCGAGGAAAGGGCATATCTTGTCCTGCTCTGCACCCTGAGGCCTCACCTCCAGCACTGAGGGCTGTTTTAGGTACCACGCTGCAAGAAAGACATAAACCCAGTAGAGTGTCCAAAAGGAACGCTACACAGATGGTGAAGGGTCTGGAGCAGATGTCTGAGGAGCACCTGAGGCTCCTGGGTTCGTTCAGCCCAGAGCAGAGGAGCTGAGGGGAGGCCCGATGGCGGCTGCAGCTCCTCACAGGGAGCGCAGGAGCAGCGCTGAGCTCTGCTCTGTGTGACAGCGATGGGTCCGAGGGAACGGCATGGAGCTGCGTCAGGGGAGGGGCGGCTGGGAGTCGGGGACAGGATCTGCGCCAGAGGACGGTGGGCACGGAACGGGCTGCACAGGGCTGCGGCCCCGAGTGTCAGAGTACAAGCAGTGTTTGGACAACGCTCTCGAACACGGGGTTTAGATTTGGTGCCATGCTGTGTTAAGCCAGGGATTGGACTCCACGGTCCTTGTGGGTCCCTTCTGACTGAGGCCGTTCAAACACACCGCTGCCAGGCCGCCCAGCTCAGCTACCACCCGTCCAGGCGCAGGCGGCAGGAGCCGACGCGGAGGTACCGCAACCCCAAGAGGCGGGGCGGGCTGACTGCGCGTGCGCAGCCTGTACAGGCCCTACCGGAAGCGCGGCCCGGGGGCTGCGGCGGCCGTGAGGAGGCGGCTGGTGGCGGGGCTGGTGGCGTTGGAGGTGGCTGGGCTGGGCGGCGCACTGCTGCTCTACCGCGCCATGGACCGCAGCCGAGGTGCGGCGGGGCGGCCGGGCGGGGTGCCACAGGACCCGGGGATTGCGCTGCACCACGGCCGCGTTTGTTCTGCACGAGTTTGGGTTTTTTGGCGGCAAAGATCAGTGCAAGTTACCTGATGCCGGAACGGGGTCTTGTGCTTTGTCGTAGTTAAGGGGAAGTAGCCGTCAGATGGGGCAGGATTCGATGAATCCTGTTTCAGGCATCTGCTCTGCAGCCCCTGGAGGGATCCTCAGGTTCACCGCTCGGTCTCACAGGCGTTATGATTTGACATTTTCCAGATGAGAGCAGACCCAGCTGGCAAGTGCAGAGGGCAGCCAGGGTCAGCTTCCAATGACGTAATGTCGGTCCCCGAAGCCTCTCATGCTTCTGATTCACTGCTTAGGGAACACACAAGTAAGCCGTGCACCAGCTTAGTTATACAAAGAAGCTCCATCTGTGCTGCAGCCGCCTCGTTTTGCACTCAGGGCCCTGCAAGACTCAGCAGTGCTGTGACAGGCCTGCACCCCTGCAGATGGCAGCCAGCCCTGCCACCCTAGGGTCAGCACGATCGCAAAGGCACCTGCTGCTGGAGCTGTGAGGCACCAGCTCCCTGTTTCAGCAGGAGAGTCATTTTAGACCGACTTCCAATGGAACACCACCTACCCCTTTCTGTACTGTATCTTCATTCCGACACGCCCTTGTAGAAGTTCTTCAGTTGTAGTTCTGCATGGTGTGGTGAGCTCAGGCATTGGCTTGCTGTGCTCAGAGTAAGGCTTTCATCACTTTGCACTAACAGTAGCGCTTAGAAGTTTGACAGACTACTGCAAATCATTACAACAGCATTAAACTATCATTTCATGATTTTCTGTTGGTTCAGTCAAGCTGCCTAAAGGATTCATTGAACACCGAGGCCGTGTCAGGAATCAGTTTCCTAATAAGTCCTTTCAAAGTCAGTCTGCTGTGCTTCATTCAGCTTTGTTTGGGTGTGCAGCTTGTAATGCAGTTACCACTAGTGTGAGGAAGCTCAGAAAACACTCATCTGATTGAGCTGCACACAGGAGGAGCCTCAATATGTTTCTGATATGATTTAAAAAAATGTGGATCACAGTATTCAACAACCTGTAACAAAGAGCTAGGACAAACTTACGTAAAAGTAGTAAGAAAAATAGAGTATTTAATTATTTCTCTTAAAATATCATAAGTAACTATGACTTATCTTTCTTGTCAGACTTCAGATACACAATGCAGAAGAGGTTTCCATCAATTCTGGAAGGTAGGTTTGTGTTTGCTGACTTTGGAAAGATGGCTGAAGCTTCTCTTGCATCTTACATATAAAACAGATTGTATCATTGCTTAAAACTACACCAGGAGAGATTGCAGAAGTGTTTGTTGTTACATGTAGGTGTGTCTGAAGTGCTTGATGGAGACCTCAGAACTGCAGGGCTCTGTGTCCAAACAGACTAACCGTAAAATCACTAAGTTACAGCTAACAGATTTTCCTGTTTTTCAGTTTATTACAAATCCAATGAGTGGTCTGGAATTCACGGCATAAGGGAGAATGACCAAATGGCATGGTTAAGCAGCAAGAATTAAAGTAAGATAGGCTGATAAAGAGAATAATTATTTTGCCATAGTTATTGTAAAAATGCCTACATTATGATGCCCAGCTCATCTTTTTGATTTCTTGCCTCTGTTCTTCTTTTTCAGCCCTGTGTGCCTGAACTGTTTTTTCCTTTTGATGATGCTTTTCACATCCCTATTGTGAAGCCACCTGTCACGCTCTACTTCCCACTTGATTTGCTTGATATCTGGAAAGATGGAAGATAAGAAGTCAGCAGCTGATAGACATCATGTGGAATACAGATAAATCATGTAAAAGTTAAGACTTGACTAATTTATTTATAAACATTAATAAAATGCAAACTGCTGATTTTTTTTACACCAGAGAACTGTTTTCTGCACAATACACACCCTACTATCTCAGAATCTTGGGGTTTAAGACTGCTCTTAACATTGATTTTCTTTTTTTTTTTTTAATGCTACATGCTCTCCTGTACAAGTATGCAGTACATTACTATTTTTTTCAGGTGACATCAGAAAGGCTTGTAAAGGCCCTACAAAAGACTGACTATTCAAAGAAATACACATTTAATTCATCAGCGTTATTTCTGACAAATTACTTTTGCTTCATCAATATCATGAGGAAGCATTTCCAGTAGGTAGGTAAAGATAGCCATGCTATCTTCCCTTCACAAGGATCCATGATACTCTTGATGAGAGCAAAATTCATATGAAAGCTTGACAGATGGCACACCGTCAATTTTTATTTACAGTGTGAAAGGAGAAATAAAAGCCACCCCCCTTTCTGAAGCCTTATTAAGTCCAATTGTTACAATTAATATTAGCACTGCACATCTTTTGACTGAAAAATACTACATCATCTCTTAATTACATTGAGCTACTTTCCCTCCTGTGTTCTCACTAACCTTATTTGTACCACACTTAGAGTATATCACAAAATTTCAAGTACAGAATCTAAAGAGAAAGAAGCAGAAGAGCACTACAACTACCTGCTCTCCATAGCATGTACTTACTTGCATTGTCTCTGTTAGCCATGGCATTCATTCCAATATTGTCAAACTTGGACCCAGCATTTTCATCCAGCAGATAGCCAATCTTTAAAAAACAGAAATTTTCTCATTTTAGTACAAAGAAGCATGTAAAATGCTTGAACTTTTTTTATTTTCCTGAGCACTGATCTAACATACCTCTTCAGCAGCTGCCAGTATTTTGGCATCTTTGAGTTTTCTCTTCTTTCCTTGGCTGGATCCTTCAAACAAGAAGTACGATTCTTATGAGACAGAAATTCAAATTCACAGTAACACTACTACAGAGGCGTTTTAAATAGTTTTGTTGGTTCTGTTTGTTTGTTTTGTTTTTCAAATTTAATAAGATCACCTAAAATAATCTGTTAGAAAACTTTATTCACCACCTCCCCTAAAAAGAGGGGGGGGAAAAAGTTTTCCAGCAGGAGCTAAATAGGATAAATCTACACAGTGTGTATTAGTAGCAAATGCAAACCCACAAGCTACTCTGCCAGTACAACTCCATTCTTCAAATACACTTCCTTTGATCCCCAGCCCTTCAAGAGCAGATCATCATTCTGAATTAGGCCACACTGTTTAGAGGACAAGGCTATAACCAATTCCTTTTCTTCTATGGTTTATTGAAATCTGAATCATGATCCACAAATCTACTGTACTGGACTCTTCTTGTTACAATTTTTCCCTTTTGTATTAAGCCTTCTCAAATTGAAATACTTTCTTACCTTCACGTGATCCCATAAAATTCATATCTTTCTTTCTCTTGGTCTTTTTACTGATAGACTTCGACTGATTGTCGTTGTTAAGGTCTGACAGAAAAAAATAATAAATGAGTTCCTCATTCCCACACCTTCTACCTGTACTTAAAGCACACTATAAAAATATCTATTTAGACATAAATCTATCTCAATGATCTGAATCTTCAAAAATAAGTTTAAAACACAGTGGACACAACTGAACCTTGATTTCTTCCATAAGCCATAAAATTAAGAACTGCTCAGTGATGTGCCTTTATGCTTTTTTTCCCAAAGCACCAAATATTAATGAGGTGAGAAACTAAGATATTTAACATATGAAGGCTAGGACATTATGTAAACTTTGATTGTCTGCTTAAGTATGATGCAATAACAGTCTTATTAAAGATTCATGTATTAATAGCTGTATGAGTAATTTATCTGCTCAATCTTCAATCATAGTCCTGTGACCTTAAGTTATTACTTGAAATACTCCATTAATTTGTGCTTTGCCAGCTAAAGAAAGTACATTCTGAGTAACCCGTGCTTTTCAGTTGAAAAGAAAGTAAAGACATAAAGGTGCAGCAATCAGTTACGGTTACAGAGGTAATAAAAATAGAGGTGCACAGCTGCATTGGAAGAGTAAGCTGTTATTTGCAAGCCAGTAATGTAGAAAGTTACCTCATCTAAAAATTAACATTAACTAAGCTAAACAAATAAAAATGTTAGGAACAGATTTTTTTTCCTCTTAGAAATCTTTTAATATGCTTGTGTACTGTAGCCATTACAAAGCTGCTTTTGTTCTGCCAATGCTTTTAGCATCAAGAAAACACGTCTTGTATGCAAACTGTTGAACTTCATGTATAGCTCCCGTTTTCATCTCATAGACTGTGCAGAAAATGTTGTTTTTCTGAATTCTTGATCAACAAGAGCAACATTTTTTCACTTAAAATCCAAACCTTACACCCAGATAACCAGATATTAAATATGTAGTTGCAAATTAAATAATCTATTTTAAAATATTTTTCTTTTTGTTTTTGTTGTTGTTTTTATATTAAATGTTACTTCACCTGGGCTGTTATCATCATCAGACACATCCATAAATACGCCTCCTTCCTCATTCATATCCTCTTCAAAATCATCTTCCTCCATGCTTCCTAAGGAGACTTCCTCATCATCCAAGTCACTGAACTCATCTTCATCATCAGAATCCTCCCAGTCAGCACCGGATTCCTCACTTCTGCTTTTCTTATTTCCATTGCTTTTCTTTTTTATATTACTAAAGAAATACATAACAGGTTTAACACATCATATGGTAGAATACCGTTTGCCAGATAACATCCATCTACCTCTAAACAATATGGTAGAAAAGTAAAACATCACAGCAAATTCTGTAAACACAGTAACAATAAATATAATAAAAGTATTATGCACACAGGTATGCAACTCTGTTAAAAACTAAGTAATGTTAAGAAGTTTTGCAGACAATCCTATTCTAAAATAAACTGAGTCTTTCCAGGTGTCTTTGCTCCTTATCAGAAAGTCTTTTCCATAAAAACCACACAGTATGTTTGATCTCTGTATTAGAACCTCCTCTTTTTTTCCACTGAAAGCAAATGCAGCTCTTTAGATGCTAGATGCTTAGTTGTTGTTTTAAGTCTCCTCTTATTTTTTACTCCCACCCACCTGGATCACAGAAACATTTCAGTAAGAGTCTAAACTTTAATTCTTATTTCAATTTTTAGAAAGAATATTCTATGCTGATTTTAAGGGTATACTGAAGATACTTTAACTAAAAGAAGAGGTTAATCAATCACTAATTAACTGCTGACTTCCTGAAAACTGAGCTCTGTGATTCTGGACCCCAGTTTATTCCCTGAGTTAGGTCCAGTTACAACCAGTCCTGACAGCAGCAGCTGTCTCATAATGTGCCTCATTAATATGCCTCATTTTGTTTCCTTTTGTACATGGTAATTCCCAAACAGAAACCAGAGACAATGAAAGCCAAGTAGGATTACACCTTGTTTACGGGTTACTGCATTGTGCAGATAAAATACTACAGGTCTCATGCTCCAAGCAAAGGTCCTGTAAGCACCACCGAATCACAATGCTCCATTCTGAGGGATGTGAGAAAAGCAGCACTACCCAGCACTCAACTGCCACTGCCTTTTTTCTTTTTTTTTGCTGCAAAAATGATAAGCTGAAAGATGAAAGAACTGATTTGAAGTCTTACCCAGCAAAATCAAGGTCATCCTGGCTAACACCAGCGGCACTATCATCAGCTTCAAATGCATCTGGGGAAAAAAATACTTTTTACTACAAAGTGTCAAACAAAAATTATGAAGTTATTGCAAAATATTAAGTGTTGTTTTCCTGAACAACTTATATGATCTGCATCAATAGATCTGATATTAAACGGCTCATACTCCCACAGAAAAATAATCCACAAAACAGTTACTTTAAAATAACTGGACTTTTTCTGAAGAAAAATAAATAAAACACAATGAAAATAGATAGATAGATCTCTCTTTAAGTAATAATGACAGTTTTCTTTTTCCAGAATATAATTTCTGATCGGCATCAGACAGTATCCAAGTCAGACAAAAACTCAATTAGGATACTGCAAATGAATGTCCGACAGCTGATCTGCTGGCTAATTTCCAGGTTAGCAGTTTGCCAAGGCCCTAACTGAACAACTCATCTCATGAGAGATGTTAGGAATTATGACAGAATCTCTAAGGAAGGTTCAAAAAGATCAGGGAGTAAAAAAAGAACAGGCTACAAGAAAAAGTTATTTCATTGTCAGGCTACATTTGGAAATGAACAAAGAAGCAGCAACAGATCTGTGCCAGTTTGTTTACACTCAAACACCCAACATTTCCTACTTGAGCTAAACAAGCTATATTGTTAACTACAGTAGCATAGAACAGGAATTGAAAAGTCAATTTTCTTCCACTTTCACATTCATGTACCAGATTATTTTATACGAAAAGGATACATTAATAATTTGTAAAAGCAGGAAATACCAGGATAGTTTCTACAAGAAAAAATGCAACTTTACCTAATGCTCTTTCAAACTCATCATCATCCACATCTTCTACACTTTCTTCATCCTCCTGGCGCCTGTGTTTCTCTCTTGTTTTATCAAACTTTGTATAAAATCTGAAACAGCATATTACTTTCAGGCACAAAGCTACAGGTAATTCTTTATAAGATTAAAAAAAAAAGTAAAAAAATAACCCAGCAGATGGATTCAACTGTGTATTTTTCCAATTGAAAAGAGTAAGTTAACTATTTCAAACACATCCCAGAACAGAGATTTGTATTTTCTTTCTTTTTCAAGCTGTAAGTCACTACTGTAAGATTAAAACAATACAATTTCACAGAGGTGCTAGAAATCATTTTGAACACAGTGAATTTATAAAAGGGCAAAAGGAAGATGTGTAGATCTGGAAAGTGTCAACTAAGTTCAACTTAGAATCATAGAATGGCTCAGGTTGGAAAAGGCCTTAAAGATTGTCAAGTCCAACCACAACCTAACCATACTACCCTGAATCTAACAACCCTCCACTAAATCATGTCCCTGAGCACCACATCCAAATGGTTTTTAAACACATCCAGGGATGGTGACTCCACCACCTCCCTGGGGAGCCTTATTCCAGTGCTTAACAACCCTTTCTGTAAAGAAGTTTCTTCTGATATCCAACCTAAACTTACCCTGGCACGACTTGAGGCCATTTCCCCTCATCCTGTCACCTGTCACCAGGGAGAAGAGACCAACCCCATCCTCACTGCAATCACCTTTCAGATATTTGAAAAGCACAATAAGGCCTCCCCTCAGTTTCCTCTTCCCCAGACTGAAAAAAAACCCACAATCTACCAACTAAGTTATATTAAATCTACCTCTGATACTTAAGAATTACGACCCATGAGCCATTCATTATCACCCAGAGTTTAGGTGTATTTATCATAACAATACTATTATTTGATGTATAGTTTCCAAGCACTGACTGCTTTCATTCATGATATTCTTTCCTTTTGATAAATTCTGAAATTACGTTCTAAGGAAACTGTCATCACAAGTCATTCAAATTAATCAAAATTTGCAAGCACATGGAACACTAGCAAATACTTATTAGATGTAACTTTTTTTTGAAGGCACTGCATTAAAAAACTCTTAAAATGAATGTTCATAAATATCTCATTACCTGTGAAAAAATAATTCATCCACTGGGATTTTGCTTTCATCTCTGGCAAGGAATTCCTTACTATTGACTGCAAAAGCCAAAAAGAACTGATTTTACTTCAAGTTGAAATGACTGTTATTCTTCTCAGTGGTGTCACAAGTGGTTAAACAGCAGCATAGACAGAAGTACTGTGCTCAGTGCTGTCTGTTGCATAAAGTGAATTCATCACAAACTTCAAATCAACAGTTCTTTGGATATACTGATAACTAGCTGTGAGCAAGGCCCCTTGGAAAAACTCAGCCAGGTTCTAATTTACACGCCAACAAGTGAGGTTTTGCAGTCACCTACCCCAGGGATACTTTTTGTTTTGTTTTAATTCTTATTAAAAAAAAAAAAAAGTAGGAAATAATGTAAGCTAGCTCTCATCCACTGGAACAGCAGAACTGCTACTGCCCAGCAACCCTGGCAGTAAGAAGCAATGCAGCTGAAATGACAGCCATGCACCAGAAGCCAATCGAGCATGCTGAAGAATGGATCCAGCCCTACTCTACCACCATTTCTGAGGAAACAGGGCAAAGTATGACATCTGCAGCACCAGATCAATTAGGGTATCAACGATTGGCCCTGTGAAGAAGCTTTCCCTCTCGTGTCTTTCACTTTCCTTCCTCTCCTCAGAAGTGCTACTGCTTATCTCAGTGGACATACATGGTAATATTTCCTAAGTGACAAAGGTTCGTTTCTGAAAAGAGATCAGCATACAAAACAACTGTTCAAATGAATAGTAGAAGGTATCAGAGGATTTGCAACCTCAGTTCTTCATGCCTCAGCAGTGCCTACCTATAGTATATAAATCCTATTTTGGACATTTCACTTGTAAAATACTTAATTTCCTCAACTTGTGGTAAGTGTTCAGTTTGTTCCTTCAAATAACAATAAACTAAAGAATGCAATAACAAATTACATCCTCAAATGCATTCTAGATAAGAATTATTTAAGCTTTCATGGCCAGAAAAACATACATCACTAAGGGCACAACAGTTAATCTATATTAATAAAGCTCCTGCTTAACACATCAGATCTAAAGTTACAGAAAGTACATCTGTGGGAATGTTAGGGGCTTCCCCACAGATTATGGTACCTCTTCTATGCTCAAGGAACAAGTCTGAAGTTTTATCCTGCTTTTAACTACTGGTTCTTATCATCAAACCTTGCCCATAACCACTGTAAAGACTGGGGCAAAACCCAGCTTTTTTCTGTAGGCAGGTAGTTACCTACCAAAGGAAGAACAGAAGAGATGCTGAACGCAAATCCTAAAAGCCACAGCTGTGGCATTGTTTGAAGTAATCCGCATAATCTAAGGAAAGAGCTTAGTACGATTTACATTGTTACATAAATCCATTTTCCAAGATTGTAAGTCACTTTTCAATTATATTAAGCAGAATTAATGGGATCATGTGATAGTTTGGAAACAAATTCATTAACTGCATACTATTACTGCATTAACTAGTAATAGAGCAGCTTACATTTTAAAGATTTTTATATAACTCTAGGTATATTTTTAGAAATTTCATGGAGCAAAAAAACTAGGATGCCAGACATAAAAATGGCACATATTTGAGCAGGAAACTTACTATTTTGTAAACATAGTATCTCTAAAGTTAATAGCCTAACAAATTGCTCTTCTAACTAAAATTGATATTAGCCAGAAGAAACTCTAAGGCTGTTTATGTTTTTTAGCAGCATTTTTTCCCCCAAGGTGTCACACTGCCAGCTACAAGCCAATCTGTAACAACGTTCTAAACTTTTTACACAAGACTGCAAAATTTACTCTCTACCCAGCTAATTTATCACCTTGTATGAGATGCTGGAAAAAAAAAAAAAAAGGTAATTTAGCATGAGAAAATACAGAAAATACATGCAGACGATAGCAGAAATAGCACAGTAGACAAAAAGGCATGCTGTTTTCAGGCACTCTGTCCTGTGCTGTTACACATTTTCTAATGGCAAGGAGAAAGTATAAGGTTGATGATGCACTGACTAATAAAAAGGAATTGCTATGAGAAAATAATTGACAACTAGAGAGAAAATACAAGGAGAAAAGGTATTAAAAAGATTTGTTGACTAAAGCTAAGCAGTAGTACAGCAGAAGATAAACTGTTTTTCTACTCAAATAGACAGTGATTGAGACAACAGAAACAGCACAGCACAGAGGATGGATGTTCACAACCATCAGCCAAGACTTTTTTCTTTTTTAACTTCAAAAGGACAGTTTCTCAATCACAATGTTAAAAGAAAGGAGGCCAGCCTACCCGCCAGACTTCGTATATCTGTCATGAACTGCTTCTTCTTCCGCTGCATTACCGCACTGCTGGTGTTCTCTGTAGCAGAACATAAATCAGAAACACTACTTCAGTAAAAAAGTTCTACTTTATTAGAACTTATACAAAGCTGAAAGGAATGGTTGCCATCCCAGAGGGATCCTGACAGGCTGTAGAACATGCTGTTCAGCAAAGAGAACTGCAAGAAGTCCTGCAACTGGGGAGATACTACCCCAGAAATTAATATATATGTAGGGAGTCACCCAACTGGAAAGCAACTTGGCAGAAAAGGCCCTGAGCGACAGCAGGTTGACCAGGAACCAGCAATATGCCCTTGCCACAAAGACAATCAATGTTAACCTGGACTGCATTAGGAAGAGTGTTACAGCATGCCAAGGCAAGGGATCCTCTCCCTCTGTTCACTCCTGGTGAAGTTATGCCTGGAGGGCTGTGCCCAGTTCTGGGCCCCCAGTACAAGAGATGTGCATTCTACAGAGAGCCCAGGAAAGGGCCTTAAAAATGAAAGGATGAGAGCATCTCTCCTGTGAAGAAGGGCCACAAGAGA
The DNA here is from genome assembly GCF_951394365.1 of Tetrao urogallus. Lineage (NCBI taxonomy): Eukaryota > Metazoa > Chordata > Aves > Galliformes > Phasianidae > Tetrao > Tetrao urogallus. The sequence goes on from NC_136814.1 coordinate 32,920,083, forward strand.
TGGGATTATTCAGCCTGGAACAGACTTAAGGGAGAATCTCATCAATGTGCACAAATATCTGAAGGGAATGTACAAAGAAGATAAAGTCAGATTATTTTCAGAAGGGTCCGGGGAAAAGGTGAGGAAATGGGGTTTGTACTCATCTGAACATCAGGAAGCACTTTTTACTGTGAGATTGGCTGAGCACTGGCACAGGCTGCCCATAGAGGCTGTGCAGTCTCCCTCTGTAGATGTCATCTTCAAAAGCTACCTGGATATGGTCCTGGGCAGTCTGCTTAAGCAGGGGAGTTGGACTAAATGATCTCTACAGATGCATTCCAACCTTGATTATTCTATGCTCAGTCTTTACACTCCCCTACATTTATTCCTGCTAGCTTGGCAGTTATTGAAACTCTGATAAAGAGGCAACACTATGTGGCTAGCAGCTGGTTCTAAATTACAGATATCTTTCACACAGCCCTGCAGACTGATGTCACTCCTCTGGTGCACCATGTGCACTCCAAATATTTGACAAGCGTAGGTCGTTAACAATCTGAGAGTTTCACCATCAACAATCAAGATCAAATGCAAAGAAGTTCACCTTTGCCTTTGTGGAGTTTGGGATTTCTGTACACAAAGCGATCCAAGAATCTCATTAATGTGAAATCTTGCAAAGGGTCACCGGAGTACTGAATGTGATTTCCCTGAAATAAGAAAATGTTTGTGATCTTCATTTTCAAAAGACAGCAACATATAGCTAGAGGCTCAAATGGTCCATCAAACAACAATAAAGATTTGGGGATATCTCATCATTTAAGCCTGACAAGTTAACTCGCTCCTTCATGCTTTTATTCTTGGAATCTCACTGTTTTCTTCAAAAAGCACCTCCCTCACTTCATTTCAGTGATGAACTGCCTTGCCATGCACTGTGCTAAAAGAGAAACATTTTTATTGACAGCGATTCATTTGCAACTACTAAGTTAATAGTCAGTACAACTTGAATACCAAATATGTAAAAGAAAGTAAAAATTCTAAGTAGGCACTTGTGCATGATATCATCACAGTATTTTAAGAAGTAAAAGTTGTGCTCCAAAAACAGAGCCCTCTCACATCAGAAATAGAACACTTTATGCAGACAGACCAAAATCTAAAACAACTCTAAGGATCACATAATATACACTTTTCAACCTAGTTATTTCCTTCTGTGAACAGTCTCATTTAGATAAAGCACAAATTCAGTGGAAAGCTTTGTCTTTGAGTGCACGTTACTCACAGTGTTACAGAACTTCTAGCAACCTGCAGAGTGCAATAAAGCTTTATACTGTTTTTATTGGCAAAAGATAGCTAATAAAAATCACAGCTAGACAGGTAAAAGTACTTACTTCCAGAATTGTTTTTGCAAAGAGAGCCACAGACGGATGAAAATGTTCAGAAAGCTGAAAAACACAAAACATTTCTTTATTTCTACTTCAAAAATAAATGCCATCGTTTTTCATGTTGCCATAGGCTTCTAACAACATTGTATTTGAAGACCACTCTGCAATTCACCAAACAACACACAAGCATGTACTGGGGCTCTGCTCCCGAACAACTAAGGAATGTCAAGTTCTAATTTTTTGTTAGCATTAACCAAAAGTATCCACGACTATAGTTTTATTTAACTAAACACCAAAAGGCTTCATTAATGAAAGTAAAGATTCAAAAGTCTAAAAAAGATCACAGATCAATCTCCACTACAAAATTACTATTCCTACTCTGGAATAACACCACCAAATACAGCACATACAAGCTTAGAGCTGAACAGTGTGACCTTTAACCTTTCTGTCACATGACTGAGATAACCACTCCAGAAATAACAAAGTTAATTCTCTTTTCTTTATACAAGGACCACACTAAGAAACACAGTATGCAGTAACAGGAGGATGCTTTACCTTCTTCAGTTCCCAAAGGCTTGTACTTTCAGCACCACAGTATAAAGGACTTCGGTGCAAAGGATCATAGGAAACCCCATTCTTTTTCCCTGGGGAACAGTAGAGATAGAAAAAGACTATTACACTTCCTCAAAAAAACTCAGGAGAGTATTATCTTCATTTCACCGTAGCAGCAATGCTGTTCATCATTCTTTGCTAGACAGACCACAGATTCATCCAGTAGCAGAAAAAGATGAAATCCAGAAGCCCACAGTATGACCAGGTGAATTCCTACTTGCTTTCAGGAAAGCCCTTGAAAACCCCTTCTCTGTTCCAGAAGGGAAATACTGTCCCCTTGTACACAGCATTGGTCAGTCCACACCTTGAATACTATGATCAGTTTTGGGACTCTCACTATCAAGATACTGAGTTGCTCATGAGTTTGCAGAGAAGAGCAACGCAGTTGATGAAGGGACTAGAAAATAAGCGTTACAAGGAGTGGCTGAGGGAACTTGGGCTGTTGAGTCTGGAGAACAAGAGGTTGAATGGAGACCTCAGCACTGCCTGAAAGGAGTTTGCAGGTAGGAGGATGTTGGTTTCTTTTCTCAGGTGAAAAGCGATGGCACATAGGAAACGGCCTTGCATTGTGTCAGAGGTTTGAACTGGACATCAGAAATAATTTCTTCAGAGGGTGGTCATGTGCTGAAATGGGCTGCCCAGATGTGGTACAGGCCCCATCCCTGGAGGTATTTAAGAGACATGTGGATGTGGCACTACAGTATACGGTTTAGTGATGGGACTTGGTGGGTCAGATGGATGGCTTGAACTTGATGACCTTGAACATCTTTTCCAGACTGGTGATTCTATGACTCTGTGAAAAGGTCATCAGGAAAGAGCAAAGCTAGAAGCAGGCTCAGAGCTAGACAGGTTGGTTGTTCTAGCAATGTTCAACCGAATATGCACCTACACACATCCTGACAATGGCTACGTTACTCTGAATGTCTTTCAAGTTGGAAGAAAAAAAATCCAGTTTGTTTATGACTTGGGCACAAACACACTAACCCCTTAGAGAAAACAGCTAAAAGATGAATACAGTCTCTTCACTATTGCTGAGCTAACAGACAGAGGAAAAAAAAAATGATTCTGATTGCTTTGAATCAAACTTCAATTTGAAAAACTAAAATTATGTTCTAATTAATTTTACCAGTCTTGATCAGTATGCCACTGTTACTGAATGTTAGGACTTGAATGCATTATGTTTTCTTGCTAATTTACCTCCCATATTCTCATGATGCACCCATGAGGCTGCTGAACTCAGATGATTAGTTTTAGCAGAATTTTCTGTTGTGCTCCTCTCTTCCTTCTCTACTTTGTCTGCATCCACAAATGTTTCCTCACTCTCTTCAACCTCTTCTTGATCCTTAAAGCACTCTTCTTCATCAGACTCCTAAATAATAAAGAAAATGTTTGTGAACAGCTTTTCTTTTACAGTTTTATTACAATTTGTTAGAAAAATCCACATACTTCTGAAGAATCAGCATGTTTAGACAACACATATTTTTGGCCACAATACAAGACTACAATTGAACTTTGCAGTCATACAGTTATACAGTCGTCAGTGCAAAAGTCCGTCCTCATTTGATGAAAGAAAATATCTTATTTAAATACTGCCTGGTTATACTTCAGAGACTGCATAAAGAAGAAGGCCATGTTCTGACAAAACTTTTTGGACTGGAGCACTTATCTGCTTACTTACACAGCATTTAGCAAAAGAACTTCCTCCATGAATGAAGGCTGTAGGACCTGCTAGGAATGCAGACAACACCTTTGCAGATTTTTAATGCAGTTGTAATTGTTGAAGTACTTTTTGCCACAGAAAAATCAGATATTAACAAAATCTCCTAAGAATTCCATTTTACAGGACAGTCCTTTCCAGATACGAAGAATTATTCACAAAGAGAAATAGGTTAGGGAAAGGTGAACATCTCTCTTAGCCCTACAGAATAAAGTAGTCATACCACGTGATCCTGTAACTGGACCCTCAGGCCTGGTTTTACTTTCAGAAGCTCAGACAGAAGGTACAGGGTTCCACAAATGAAGGGTGGTGTCTGTCCAGTAGTGACCTGAAGCAACCTCTTCACGAAGGCCTTCACTCGCCGTAACACCACGTCTGCCTTCAGAGATTTATAGACAAGGTTAAGAAACATGGATGGCTTTGAGCAGGCTGCTAAACCAGGATCCAGAAGCTTCCTGTAGAAAACAAAGGAGAATTAATCGCCGTAACGCACACTGGAGAATAACTGCTATCAAAAACTACTATCCACATTTTTCAGACAGGTGTCCAGAAGTACAGTCACAGCTTGTTCTCCAGTAGAACAAACCATTATGAACAATGTTGAAAATGTCAACAGCTGTGTAATATCTGCAAGTCCATAACAAACAATTAACATTAAAAAAAAAAAACCTGTATCAGTAAATGAAATAAATATAAATATATATACATATATTTAAAACTGAGTTCAACACAGAAGTTTAAAAATTGAGGACATACAAGTGAGAAACTAATCTGACCTATTCAGATAACCGAAAAAGTAGAAAGAAAATGGTTGGCAACTGTCAGGCTTCGCAATCAGGCCAGATAACCTGTGTCAGCAAGTCCACTTTCTATTCGCTTTTTTTCTGACACTATGTGGTACGGAAGGCCTCAAAATGCATTGCATGGTCTTGGGGAATCCGAGCTCCCTTTATAAAATCAGTATCAACTAACCAGAAGCCTGTATGGAACCTACCAAGTGTCTAAATAATCACCTAGGATCAAAAAGGAGATTCTTTTAGAACACGAGTTTTCCCAACCCAACAAATTAAGTCATCTAAGGATCATGTTGACATAGGGCTTTCCTCCCTTATGAAAAACAGACAACAGGATTTTAGGCTATTACATCACTAAAACACACTGTCTGTAAAAGTGATTTCAGAATAAGTAATTATCAAATAGTATTAAAATGTATCTGGAATTAAAACCAGAAAACAGTGCAAAGGCACGTTCTCACAGCCGCCCACTGTCCTCTTATCCCCATCTTATTAAAAAAAAAAATTATGTATGTTGTTTTCTAGCCCATAGTAAACATCAGAAATGTTTATTCAGTGGGACACAAAGTTTGCAAAATCTTAATGGCAGTTAAGCTTTTACCAAATATCCAAACGTGCCACTTACTTATACAGCGCTGCGTAGTACCTATCGGATACAGTCTGCTGGGAGTCCATAACCTGGAACAGCAACATCAAGGCCTGGACACTGGTACTGAAGTTCACAAGGTGCAGAACTTTAAACAAGGTGTTCATCTGTTCTTTCACTTTCTCATCACCAATCTCAGCGTAAGGGTAAGCTCTGTTTACCCCGCTAAGAAGAGCGCTGAGCATTTTGGATTCAACATCTTTTTTCTTAATGCAGTTCCGAAAAAAACAGAAATACAAAGATATCAGCTTGTTGGCCAACGGAGTTTCTTCATGACTGAGGACTATCTGATTTAAAAAGCACATGGCATAATACTGAGTCTTTGCACTGATGTTTGTGCGGTACAAAAGTCTCTCCACCTCACTGCACACCACTCCTTTCATATTTGGATGCTTGTGAAGTAAAGTCTCTAGAAGGTAAGAGGCTTTGGTGGCTATTTTGTTCTGAGGGTCTCCAAGTTTATTTACCAGCTGAACAAGCAGAAATTTCTCCTGCTCAGGTTTGTTGCAGAGAAGCTCATGGGCAGCTGCCAGCGCTCGGGTTTTTGTTGCCGTCAGGGAATCGTGGCTCAGTATTTCCAAGGTCTGCACAAACTCTGCCACCTGCAGCTTCAGCTGGTGCTCAAAGTACCACAGTATCAGACGTCTGTCCCTTGAATCTCTGTTGCCACTCGACATTTTCTCTATGTTGTTAAATGGACGCTGTGAGAAAGACCACAGCTTGCGAGTATCCGGTAAGAGATCTGAAAGGAGCAGCTCTCTGAAAGTATCCAGAGCCATGAGGCTCTGTTGCCTGCTGCCCTTCTTCTTTACGAGGTTCACCAAGTTCTCAACAAAGTGGAGACTGTGAACAGCGCTGTCCTGAATGAGGAGGGTCATGGCTGCCATCCTGTCAGCGAGGGTGCCCGAGGACACAACGGTTTTCATCCATGCCGACGAGGCCCCCTTCTGATACTCCGTCTTGTTCTTGTACAGCTCTGTCTCATGCTGGTACAGCTTTTGGGCCAAGGCCTTGTACTGGGACAGGAGGGCTGGATCTTGCGGCTCAGCAGAAGTCTCACCGGTGTACTCCAGGTCGTACCACTTGCCGCCAGGTTTGACCAGTATCACCTCCCTAGCATGAAATGTGAAGTCCTCTTCCAGCCTTTCCTTCTGTACTGATTGCTGCTGGCGTGCTAGCTTCTTCTTGCTGTCTTTTCCACCACTCACTTGCTCTTTGGCTTTTTTTTCCTTTTCCCCTTCTGATGAAGAAGAAATTGTTTCTTTCTTGCTTCTCTCCTTGCTTTTCTCCTTCTTGCTTTTCTCCTTCTTTGGGGTCTTCTCTTTCTCTTTGCCGCCCTTTTTCTCCTCCTCCTCCTCTTCCTCCTCCTCCTCACCCAGGCAGCTCTTCGCGTACTTGCCAAGCCCCAAAGAGCCGATGAAGGCCTCCAGCTCCCCCTCCTTCAGATCGTCGATGGCACCTTTCTTGCCGCCGTCCACCATCTCCTCCGCCTCGTCCACGGCGCACAGCATGAGGAAGTCTTGCTGCGGGCGGCAGCGAGGCGGTTACACGCGGCTTGCACGCGGGCCCACGCGCTCTCTCTCCCTCTCCCTCCCGCCTCCCCTCACCTTGGTGCCGCCGAGGCGGAGCACCTCGTCCAGCGTGAACCCATCGGCACCTCCACCGCCGCCGTCGTCGTCGTCGTCATCTTCATCCAGTTCGTAGCCGTCCGCCTCCTCCGGCCGCCGCCTCGCGCCCCAGTCCCCCAGCGCCGCCATGGCAGCCCGCAGGAAGGCGGCTCGGCGACGCAGGCGCAGCGCCCGCTTCCGGCGCGGAGGAGCGGCCGGCGGTGCCGCAGCCCATCATGCCGCCGCCGCAGGCGTGCTGTGCGCTCCTGGCCGCGGCCGCGCGCCTCGCTGGCCACCGTCGGCTCCTCTCCTCTCTCCTGGCTCCGTTGGCGACGCGGCTCCGTTCGTGCGCGGGGGGCGATGAGGAGGCGGCGGGGAGCGGCGGAGTGCTGCGGCATCTGCTGCTGAAGCTGCGCGCCACCGGGCCGGTGACGGTGGCGGAGTACATGCGGGAAGCGCTCACCAACCCCGGGCAGGTGCGGCGGGGCCGGGTGGGGGCCGAACCGAGCGCCGCGGCCCTTCGGTGCTCATCTCCTCCCCCCGCAGGGCTACTACACGCGGCGGGGCGGCGTCGGAGAGGACTTCATCACCTCGCCGGAGATCAGCCAGATATTTGGAGAGGTGACGCGCAGTCCCCGTATCCCGCTCAGTGAGGTTTAGGTTTCGTTCCGTTGGAAGGCGTCCGCCCAAAGATTTGAGGCTGCATCTCCAGTACCGTTCTGAGTTTTGGGTCAAAAAGCACACTGGGGCCCTGAGGAAAGAGCAGCAAAGCTGTGAGGGATCTGGAGCGCCGATGTTAGTTGGGGACAGCTGAGAGAACTGGGGTGGTTCAGTCTGGAGACGAGGACATTCAGGGGAGACCTACGGCAGCCTGAAAGGAGGTTGTGGTGAGGTGAGGTCGGCCTCTTCTTGTGGGTAACAGCAATAGGATAAGAGGTGGTGGCCTTAAGTTGTGCCAGGGGAGGTTCAGGTTGGATATTAGGAAAAACAGGAAGGTGGGGGAATCACCATCCATGGAAAGTGTTCAAAGACAGTGGATGTGGCACTGAGGGACGTGGGGATGGGTCGGTGGCTGGACTAGATGATTTTCACAGTCTTTTCAACCTTAATGAGTCTCTGATTCTATGAAAGAGGACTTGGTCTAGGAGAGTGGCTTGTTTTTGCAGGAGACTGGGAAGCCCTTTCTGGTTTTATAGCTTGGAACACCATCTGTAAGTTCTGAGATAACGTATAACCACTCTTAGCTATTAGCAGGCAGAAGGCAGGTGTCACTTCCCACAGATTCTGGAGTTCACATGTATCTCTTTGTGTTGTTTCTATCAGTTAATAGGAATATGGTACGTTAGTGAGTGGATGGCCATGGGTAAGCAGAATGCGTTCCAGCTGGTGGAACTGGGCCCAGGGACGGGCACCCTCACAGGCGATATACTGCGGGTAGGTGAAAGCTAACTTTAATGCTCTCTAATTCTGGCCTTACTCACTGGCTGCACAGTGATCTGAAGAAGTGAGGTTCTGCTGTTGGAGTTTAATGTTCTTAAGTAGCCACATCACTGCAATCAGATTTGCAGCATTGACTAACTAAAACGTGCATGTCTGTATGTTTAGAGAAGGGCCCAGGCTTCTGTATGGACAGCAGGACAGTGCAGGCACACATGTAACCACACAAACACTGCTTGACAGGGAAGGCAGGAATATTCCATGACAGCTTATTTATGAAAATACATTATCCAGGCTTGCATAAATGTGAGGCCTCCGTGCCTGCAACAGCAGGGAGCAGAGAGGACAAGAATGCAGGAATGAATCTGTGTTGGATTCCCCTGGGTCTTCTGGGGCTTGCTGGGTTTATTGCTTGAGTTAACCCTCCTTATTCTTATACTGGAGCATGGTTATCAAGTAATTAACATACTAATAATTCAAAAACACACTGATAATGGGATTTAGTATCTCAGAAGTTTCAGATTTATGTGTTAATGATAAAAATCTGCACAGGGAAATATGTAATACTGAACATGTTTTACTTATGCTGTTTGGGAAAACAGAGCTGTTTTTCTTTCAGTGCTAAGTGCTCTACAGATATTAGAAAAGTTAATTTAAAAGAGTGGGAGCTTTAAAGTGATTAACATTTCATGTCCTTATTATTATATGTTATAGTCCTCTAACTTTGTTAGAACTGTAGCAGCTTTTATTATATTCTGTTATTCTATTTTCCTTCTAGAGAAGCAAAATGCAGTTGTCTTAACTGAGACTGTCTTAGTGAATGAAAGCTAACTCAGTCTTATCCTTAACCCTTAATCACATCATGTTCATTCTTCGCTCTTGAAGGTATACAGAATATGACTGTACCTTATAGAACTTCTCTGCCTTTGCAGGTCTTCAACCAACTTGCCTCTGTACTTAGTAAATGTGATGTCTCTATTCATCTGGTAGAAGTGAGTCCTAAACTCAGTGCGATCCAAGCAGAGATGCTGACAGGAGGAAGGGTGCAGTCAAACCCTGAGAACAAATCTGCATACATGAAAGGCATTAGCAAGACTGGAATTCCCATTTACTGGTACAGAGACATTCAGGACGTACCGCAAGGTAAGGGGCTTGAACATCCTGTTACAGCAATAACCGAGGACAGCTCTGCTAACCTTCCTTGTGGGTAAAAGAAAGAAGTTATGCAAGAATTAGGAGCTAGTATGTATGAATCCAAGGCAGGTGCTTAAGCTTATTAATGAGAATCATAACTTCAGTTTGGGATAGCTACCCAATTTCATATATTCCAAATTTTTCTTCACCTTAGAAACCATTTATTGTTTTTGCCTAAATAAAGGCACAGGAACTGTAATAGTCCTTTCATGAGATACAGATCTTAAAACAAAAAAAAACCAAAAGAAAACAAAACAAAAAAAAAACAACAAAAACCATGCACTGGAAACTATAGCTAGCTGTAGAAATGTTGCCTTTAATGCATCCAAGCTGGGAATAATAATTATTTCAGTGCCATTAACTAACAATGCTTTAGAAGTTTAAAAAATAATAATAATTTTAATTTTCCATTAGAAACTGCTACAAAAGCATTAATGATTTAATATAATGTTTGATTTTTTTTTTTTAAACCTTCCTCCAGGTTACAGTTTTTACTTAGCGCATGAGTTTCTGGATGCCCTGCCAATACATAAGTTTCAGGTATAGCAAGAATATGGTAAATGTGACCGTATGCTTAATGATCTTTTCTCTTTGGAGAAGAATAGAGTGATGGTACCAAACCAGACACATGCATTGGCTGTGGTGATGAAATGTTTCTAAATAAGCTTGGACAAATAAAGCTTTAATTCACCTGGCAGCTGTAAAGTTAGTAATTGTTCTTGCATAAGAAAATCTAATCTTTAGAAATCTAAAGACTTCTTTTTGCTTAGACAAGTTTTTTTTTGTTTTTTTTTTTCCCCTCATTTCTTACACAACATGAGTAAGGTTTCCAGTTCAGCATTATTGTGTGTACCACTACTGGCAATGTGAATAGCAAAATGAAGTCTAGATGAGATTCAGAAGGAACTTTCAACTTCAGTTTCAGAATATTTATGAAAAATTATTGCTAGAATAATTTTATTTTAGTAAGTTAAACAATGAATTGTCAAAAGAATTGTTCTCAATGGCATCATTTATTCCTTTTAATTCAACCTGTACTTATCAAATCTACTGACTAATTTTTATCACATGCTTTTTCAAAGGCAGTTACTGAAATCAATTAGCCACAAGTAACTTATAACAAGTAAATTAATAGCACATTATGTACTTAATTAGAACTTTTGAAAAATGCTTGGCAGTGTAGTTCAGTCAACGAAACAAGATACTGCGTACCTAGTAGAGTGTAAAATGAGTACTCTGGGTTAATTAAACAGAGAACAGAGAAAGGCTGGCATGAAGTGTTGGTTGATATAGATCCAGAAGTCCCTGACCAGCTGCGCTTTGTCCTGTCACCATCCAGGACCCCTGCAACAGAAAACTTTATTCAGGTAAGGTTACACCTGTCAGAGTTTGTAATTAGGTCATTACTGTCTCATTAAAGTCACATACTGCCTCTCAGTTACTTTGGCAGGAAGATGATGCCTCTCCATCCATCAGTGACTAAGCACAGCTTACAGTTCTTTCTTTACAAAGCTTCCACCAGCATTAAACATTGTGTGCTTTGAAAGTGTAGCACAACAATAAACAGGTACATCAAGTTTAGCAGAATCGGGGCGTAAATGTTTTATGGATGCAGCAAGCAACAAACAGTTCTATGTTGTGTTTGTCACATCACCCTCTCAAACTGGCTGTACCTAAGCCAGGCTCTCAGGCTCCTCTGTACATACTCAATGGGTATACGTGCCATACTGACCTTTAATGGCAGGTGTCTAAGACTTCTTCTCTCTAAAATTCACTGGATTCTTAAACTAATTGAGATTAAAACCAACTGCAAGATTTTATACAAAGGTTTTTCTGAAGTGTATGCGTGGCTGAAGTGTTGTTTCTAATTTTTGTTACCACAGTAACACAGTTCCACTCTATGCAAGTATTCTCATTTGTTACAAAGCCTCATTCCAATGAGTAGGCTGTACAGGAGATGAAAGAAATTGAGAACTTGGAAAACTCTAATTGAAAGAGACCATTAGCAAAAACTAGCTCAAGTTATAGGTAGCCTGGACTGTGCCCCTGTATCTCTGTGCCCAGTGATAAGTCCCAACAAGACATGTGTGGAATACTCCTGCCCTGTACTTTTTGCTAATACAGGTATTTTGGTCTTTGAACTCTGCACTAGCCTGAAGAAACACGAGATCATGTGGAAGTATGTCCTGAGGCTGGCGTCCTCATCCAGAGGCTTGCTTGTCGTATAGAAAAGGATGGTGGGGCTGCACTGATTGCTGATTATGGTCACGATGGAACCAAGACTGACACGTTCCGGGTATGTCCAGAAATACTATGCTAAAATACTCAGTTATCTTTTCTTTTTCCCTTGGATCATTAAGTTCTGTGCAAAAAAAGAATTAGTTGGACATTATAGAAGAAAACTCTACTATTGCCACAGCTGTAAAATGGTGTTATTGAGTTCTCATTTAATCAGTACCTTTTGGGGTTTCTCTCTGGTAGGAAGCATAACTTCAGCCCCTGCCTCACTTACATCTTTGACAGCCAGGAATACAACTGAGTGTAATCTTGCAATTTAATTTTTCAGGGTTTCCGGAATCACAAACTTCACGATGTACTGAAAGCCCCAGGTACAGCAGACTTGACAGCAGATGTTGATTTCAGTTATCTTCGAAAGATGGCAGAGGGAAGAACAGCAACTTTGGGCCCCATAAGACAACGGGAGTTTTTAAAAAACATGGGGATTGAGCTCCGGTTGCAGGTACAGTAGTGTTTGCAGGTACAGTAGTGTTTGCAGTATATAGCACACTCCTCATCCACTGGCAGCACTCTCAAGCAGCAAGAGAGCTGCTTTACAATCAGATTCTTATTAAAAGTTGTTAAAAATGACCTGTTGGTGTGAAGTAGCATAAAGTTGCCTCCCTTATATATATATATATATATATATATATATATATATATATATATATATATATATATATATAAAAGATATATATTACTTTGGAGACCTCAAAGTGAACTCATCATACTCCTGCCATATTTTGGTATGTACTTACTGTGCGAGTTCCACTAGTGCTCATCTGTTCTATTGAACATTATGGGACTGTTACACTAGGATAGATGGAAGAATACAAGGGCAGGTATGAGGGATTGTATAGGGAAGCAGGAAAGGCTACAGCCTCCTTTCTTTTTCTTTTTAGGTGCTCCTGCAGAATTCACGCGACTCAGCAACTCATGAGCAATTGCTCCACAGCTTCGATATGTTGATGAACCCTAAGAAAATGGGAGACTGTTTTCATTTTTTTGCCTTACTGCCTCATCACAGAGTTGTACGTCCTACCAACAACGATAATCCACAATCCAAGTCTCCCCTACCACCTGTTGCTGGATTTGGTGAACTATCACTGAAGTAAGTTCAGTCACAAATAATTTCAATGACTGTACCGAGATGTGTACCAGTGGTAACTTTCAGCAGCAACCTATTAAATAAAAAAAAAAATTAAGGTTAAAGCAATCAAGTCCTGTGCATTTTACATTTTCATGGACTAAATGTTTTGCAATAGTAAGCAGTAAGGTAACAACTAAACATTTTGATTTATCTTTAAACTGAAGGAAGATGAAATGTCACATTTTTTCCAGCAATTTTCCTCTTACCAGCTTTTCTCCGACCAACCCACATTCCAAAGCCTAGGCATGTTTTGAAGAGAGTGCTTTCAGAGCACATGTAGTGCAACACAGTGCTCTTACAGACTGACCTACTTAAACCACATGTGTAGATATCAGGGACTGCATACACAGAGATCAGTGCACACTGAGCTGAGAATAAACAGTGTTTCAGGGGTCTTACTACAGAGCTGAGAGTAATACTGTGTGGAGGAATCAAGTTAAAACTTGTCAGTGACAAACAAGATCTGATAGACGTCAGCTGCACTCAGCTGAGGTACTTTCTCAAAACAACATGCCTTGACATCTTTGAAGTTTTTATAAGAATGGTAATAGGAAGCATGCAAAGAAGTTATTTGTCAGAAAGCAACTGCTAACAGAATTCCCACAACAGAGTATATCTAATGCCAACAAAAAAGTATGAAGAAACTTCTAAGAAAAGTTTACAGGAGAAAGAGTTCATGTAAATACAAGGAACAAGTCTGATAGGGAAATAAATTTTATTTTCAAGCTTATCAGAGGATATTTACAAACAATTGGATGTATAAAAATATAAAAGTACTTGACAGTGTCCATTTGAGGCTATAAAATTTTACATGAGCTTTTTTCTAGCATCATCATAGCAATATTGAATGCAACTTAATTCATCTAGGGGTAAGGATATTAAACACTATAACCTACTGCTGTCAAAGTTTGCAGTAAGGATAGAAAAAAGGGAATAAAGAAATTCAGCTATTTTTGCTACTCAATGAAAAAAGTTTACTTATAATGCATGTCTGATTTTTTTTTGGTTCCTCAGCTACCAGCTTGTGGCTTCTATTGTCAGGCCCCATAAGTCTGTATGTGTGCATGTATTATCAGGCAAACCACTCCAAAGGCTAACAGCATTCTTTTTAATACAAGTTAAGAATAAATAGTTAATATAATTTTTTTTTAATGCAGCACAAAGCAGACTTCATGGGGAGAGACATCAGTCAGGCCTTATTTCTTACTGTAACCCTTTCCTCTCTTGTGTGTTGTGCTTTTCAAGCGACCAAGCTGGCTTCTTTTCTCCCTTTAAAAAACAAACAAAAAAAAAAAAAATAGACAGTGACAACTCAAGTTTAAAATCCAAAGCTTAAAACCAGACTGTATTTATATTATTACAGTTGGAATGGAAAATAGCAATGGCTTCACTGAAACTTGGTCAGTTGGGTGGTGAAAGTTGGGGGGGGGGGGGGGGGGAAGAAAGATTGCTTCCCTTGCCAAGCCTGAGCCAATACTAGACTACCAACTTCATGGTGATTGTTCTGTTTCCAAAGATTAAAACAATAGCGCCTCTTGGAGAAGAATCAGTCCCAAAACTTCACGAAAGCAGGAGGGCAAGGTTAAGGGTCAAATTCTGCCCCTTTCAGACTCCTTTACACTGCTTTGACAGCATAAAAGTAAAAGAATGACCTCCCCCAGTGCAGGAGTGGCACAGACTCCCATCAGGCTCATCTCTGCACAAACCTGAGAATAATGTGCTACGAGAAAGGATGCATGATGGTAGGAAGGGCAGAAATACTCTGCCTACTGGTGGCTGTAGCAAACTGTTGTGCAGATTCAATCAAGATTTTTCTGCAAAGTTAGGTGTACTTTAACAGGGATGCCAGACTTCACTTTAATTTACTTAGATACCTGTAGAACAACAGCAGTTATACCGAGGGCAACTGGAAAAGTAAAGGGATGTTCAGGACTCAAGACTGCCCACATATATACTTCTGCAGCTGCCACTGACCTTATTACCAGTTTACTGTCACTGCAAGCAGCTCCCAGCACCAAAACAACTTGGTAAAATTCTGTGATTATCTAACAGCTTTGGAGACATCTGCTTACCTGTTTCCTTACCTGAACAACACTCAGAGGGAAAAAAAAAAAAAAAAGAAAGAAATATATCTCTACATACACAAAAAGAAATTTGTAGGAGAGAAAGGACCTACTTCAAAGCACCCCCCAGCTTTGCAGTTCAAGTCTATGTAAGTATTAAGGTATTTTCAGTTGCACTTAAGTAGCTTGGCATATCAAAGACATGTAGAGCCACCCAGCATCTTCCAGCAGCACAACGCAGCTGATCCACACAAAAGGAAATCTTTTTCTTCCCACTTTTTTTAATAGGTGAGGAGAAAAAACACCCTCTTCCATCTGTGTTTAGCACTCAAGGTCTCAAACTTCCCTGAAATACAGTCAGTTTTAACTATGCTCCTAGGGAATCATTTCCACAGAATATTACTGCTTCCTCTTTTGTGCCAAAGTCCAGTAAGTAGCTGGGAATCCATCAACTGGGGCATCTGCAAAAAAAACTGAATTAGGGGGTGGTTTTGGACTCTCCATTCAGCTCAAAACTGTTCTGAGCACAACAGGGACAGAAGAGGCTGCAGGTAAAGGTTGCAAGGAAGGCAAAACCCTTTCTCTTCCAATCTAGCTGCCCTGGTGGAAGCAACAGGTGATTTTGTCATACCCAAGTACGTATCAGAATTAAGATACAAGCTAGCAAGCTACAAACTATTCCTGATGTTAGTTGAGGGAACCTTAAAAAAATTAGAAAAATACTAGAAAATTTAAAAACGTCGTTATTCCAAACAACAGAAGAAAGCTGCATATGTTTTTCCCTATTTTTCCACATCTTTCTGCTATAAACTTTTTCCAGAGAGAAAGGATAAGCTACATCAAGTCTTGTGTGCTCTCTGCACTACTGATGTAGTTTTAAGGCAAAATGCCTTTGGTGTGTATCAATGACACGCACCAGCCTTGCGTAGCAACACAATACTGTGGCTTATTGCTCTGTTTTACCAGACAAAATATAGGGTGAGCACAGCTCTGACTGTCTTTTCAGATTGTCAGCCAGCATTTCAAGAGGAATGTAAGAAGCTGCACGTTTTCTCTTTCTTTTTTGGTATCTGGAAAAAGTTAAGTTAGGGCAAAGACAGACATACCCAACTGTCTTAAGAGCAGCAAATTACTCCTTCACCTATGAAGCCATATTCAACCTTCAACTGCCATGTTTTTCTATTATCTAAGGTATTCTGAACTGATTTCCTTTTACAATCTCTTCACAATGCACAGTCTAAGAAACAGGAGATGTATCTAAGTAACAAAAAACAGTCCTCTATGGCCTAGTAAATAGGGATAAATAGGGATTAGAAAACCATTACAAAATTCTTACTGTGTAGGCTACAAAAAAAAAAAAAAAGAAAAGAAAAGAAAAGAAAACCTTGAAAAATGCAAAGCATTCCATCTGTACACATCACACTTCAGTAATGGCTTTGCAGCCATACAACTGGGTGCAGCGTTACCCAGCGGGCTTATCCCACTGTCCAATAGCCATTCATAGTTTAGGTCAGAGCTGGAGGAAAGCTTGTCAGATGACAGTCTATTCCCACGTCAACACAGGATCCTCTGAGGCTCCGTATGCTGAACTACATGTAAAGCATTCAGAAAGAGCGACAATTGTTCCAAAACTTATCTTCAATTTCGGTCTGGAGTGTCGGCCTTTGCTGCAGTTTAGCAATACAAGTAAATCAAGGGTCCTCTTCCATGTCATCTGGATTCGGAGCCATAATAAAATGCTGGGGGTATTCAAGGTTGTGTTCATACGCATGTTCCTTCCAGCGTGCATCATCGCTCTCATGGGTAATGTAACGCTCTCCAATGCGTGTTTCAAACTCTCTGAGGTCAAGCCAAGTCTGATAATCCTAAGGAGGAGAAGAGTTCATGAAGCAGTTCAAGAAACAGCAGCCTTATATTTCCAAAAATAAATTCGGCAATTTGTCTCTTTTAATATAAATAACAACAAGATAAAACCAACAGGAACTGTTTAAAAACAGAGTACAACAAAAAAAGAAGGGTTCCAAATTAAGTAGGCTAGTTCCCAAGGCTGTAGCATTAGAAATCATGAAAACTGCTAGAAGACAGATAAGAGAGTTTTATTATAAAACTAATTGTACTACTATTCATATCTATACATACATAAAGTGATACTAGTTGCAGTACTGTTTGTACTGTTTATTTAATTGGATTTTCCCCTTAATGTCTTCTAAGTTGTACAATGTCTTTTAAGTTACTTACTACGTTCTATTTCAAACAGTTCTCTTCTAAAATGGCTACAAACTACAGCACCCCCTAGTTTGTGAGCCATCTTTAGCACTGAACACTGTGTGTCTGCACTGTTCTCATTGAGACTCCGTGCATTCATCACTGCCTCTATTCAGAAGCGACAGAAAAGTGGAACTCTGTGTTAGCATCAGGCAGTGAATAAGAAGGAAGGGGAGAGGAATGAACAATGTTTCCTGTGGAATGAGAGCCATAAAGAAATGGGCAGAGTAATGAAGCACGTTAAACATTAAGCCAAAACCAGAAATACTCCATGAGTGTTTCTTCACAAGCATTACTAGTAGTTTTACTAAGCTTGTCAAGGATTTCATACAAACAATTGTTATTATTTGTCCATTATAAGCATAGGGATGAAGACACATCATTTTACCTGCAACCATGGGTGACTAAGAGATTTGTCAACACTGAAACGTTTCCTCATCTTGACTTGAAGCAAATTGTTTATTAAATCAATGGCTAACAATGAGAAACAGAAGAAAATATATTGTTTAAATATTAATCACATCTTTTGCATGCTGCAGTGAAAGTGAGTTGTGCATACACTACTGAACTCTTCTAAAGTGAATCAAGCCCCTGAATTTTATACGTAGCTTTGCTTATGTTAAACTAGGCTACAAAATAGGCATGGGGAGGTTTGTTTTTTTTTTTTTTCCTTTGACAGAAACAATAAAAGCTTTATTATATTACCTGTTAAAATTTCAGTAATTCTCAGAAGTGTTTAAATAAAGCTTGAGCATAATCCTGTGTTCCAACATGACAAAGGTACTTCCACTATTTGTGTGATTTATTAGGTGTCCTTTCACACCTAGCTGTGTGTTAATCATATAATCATGTTTGTGTGATCATATAGTCATGTTTATATGATTAACAAAGTTGGCATTAGAAAGTTCTGAAGACCATCCTCATAAATTTCCAGATTGTTCAGATCTGAATAATACAGATCCAGGTTTTGCTTTCCTTATTAATGTACAAAACAAAATTCCATATTCAACTTTGAACCATTTCTGTAATTATATCATAGTTTAGATAAAGTATGTTTTATGACATCAGTGTTCAGCAAATACTCAGGCAAGATCTAACTTTTCATTGGGATATCTGAGGAATTTGGGGTTGTTTATCCCACTCCTTATGAATGCAATCAAGTCATTACATCAGATTTTCCCCCACTAAATCTTCTGGCTCCTTCTTTTCTGAAAACGATCCAAGACACTGTATTTAACATTTCACCTTTCCCATGTCTATGCCAGCTCACATTTAGCAATTTTGGCATACAAAACCCAAACTACTCAAGATTTTGGCACTGATCTCTCAGTGAACCTTGTGGTTTAGGCACTTGGATGCACTATCTGTGCATAAAGATGTTCTAATAAATCAAATTCATTTCTTTACCTTCACTGGAGATTTCCTTCCAAGGATTTGGTGGGTACATAAATGCTGCATTTTGAATCTGATCATTTATATCCTCATCTTCGTTAAATGGGAATGTACCACTAAGGCTCACATAGACAATAACTCCAACAGACCACATGTCTAGGGAGCGGTTGTAACCTTTACTCCTGAGCACCTCAGGGGCAAGATAAGCAGGTGTCCCCACCACAGAGCGCCTGAAAGATTTTTCACCAATGATACGTGCAAAGCCAAAATCACACAGCTTCACCTGCAAAAGAAATGCATTTTAAACTGAGAAATCTCTGCCTAATCCCCTAAATGTGCTACTGAGCAAAACCAGGGTGGTACTTGGTTCTATTCCTGTCATCGTTTAAATACTGAATGCACCAAAACGGAGACAAAAAAAAAACACCAAAAAACCAAAAACCACAAAGTGAGGAAATGAGTATTTCTTAGTCTTCACTTACTTGAGGGAATGGCTCTGCTGATGCTAGTAGTACATTTTCTGGTTTTAAATCACAGTGCACAATATTCTTGAAGTGTAAATTCCTCAAAGCAACAAGTATCTATAGAAACAAAAGAAAATTTTCATAACTATTTAAATAGATCAAAAGCATCAAAATCCATACAGAAAGCAGTATAAAATTTGTTTCAATGTAGCCTTGAAGAGTTAATATATAACTACAAGCATTACTTTTCCAGTCAATAGGCCGGAACCAATGGTTTTGTGATGACCTTTTATTTATTTATTTTAACTCCACCGTTTTGAACATTTAGAGTTTTGATGTACATCTTTGGATATCCATAATGTTAAGCCTTGTGAAATAGGATCAGAAAAATATTCCAATTTATTTCCATGTTTTTTCAACTGCCATTCGATGCACAACTCCGTGTGCTGTCTCACACAGAGGAAATCCTTCTCCAGACTCCATTCTCACATAACTATGAAAGACAACTCTAGCCTTTCCTCTCAAGGAGGGAGACCGAATGCTAACCTGAGTGACCATGAACTTAGTTATTCGTTCTGGAAGTCGACTTTTCTCACTGGAAAGAATCATCTCTAGCATATCACCATGCAGCTTTTCCATCACAACAAAGACCCGTTCCGGGGTTTCAAACATACATTCCAGGTTCACAATCCCAGGGTGATGCAAATTCTAAAATAAAGTAGTAGAAGTACATCACTAAAATAAAACAGCATGAAATATTCTGAATTACACAGCAATATTGTAGCACAAATCAAAGAGTAGTTAAACAGAAAGAAATGAAAAACAAACATGTAAGAGGCAAGAGATTAGTCTGAAACATATACAATAATCCATGAAATACACAAACTATCACTATTAAGGCTTTTTTTAGCACAGATTATCTATAATTATTTTACAGTTGGTACACTCAGTAACTTGAGTACAGAACATGCAAAATCACCATTCAGACAGGGGAGCCAGTAATCAGGGACAACCTAAAATACTACAATTTCCAGCTGGCTGAGGGAGACATGGGACCAAAGCACAGGTCCTTGGTGTATCTCCTATTGCAGCAGATACTACCCTCAAGTTATCAACACTATCAAACACGTGGCAATTCCCTACTTACAAGATTCCTTCCTACAAAAAGACTCAAAAATCACATGTGCAGATTTAGCAATCAATACAGAGCACTTACAGACATTATGCAATGTTATCAATGGCTTATGTGAAGAAAACTCAGACATGATACAAAAATAATTTTGTACCTGGAGAATGGCAACTTCGTTACGAAGCTGACTTTCCTGCTTAGTTGGAAACCTCATCTTGTCAATAACTTTGATAGCTACATCTCTTCCGGTCTTCCTATGTTTCCCTGAACAGAAAGTCAACATCAAACATCAAGAGGTACAAGCAATTCATAGCTACAGAAAACTACAGCAGAAATCTCTTTTTGGAGAAACTGTTATATTCTATATAAATCTACAATATCGCTCTATTTGTATTTAAAACTGCAGTTGGTATATGAGTAACCAGAAGTGACCAACCTCAATAGGAGGGCTGTAGGTAAGTTTAAATCATTTGCTTAGATAAACATGTTGACATTAGCCCTGCTGAAAAGGACTTGTGGATCCACTACTGGTGGATGGGAAGCTGGACATGAGCCAGCAGTGTGCCCTCATTGCCCAGAAAGCCAACCGTATCCCAGCCTGCATTAAAAGAAGCATGGCCAGCAGGTCAAGGGACCTGCCCCTCTGCTCCAGATGTAGAGTCCTCAGTAAAGGAGAGATGTGGACCTGTTGGAGCATGTCCAGCACATCCTTGGAGATATTCAGGATCAAACTGGAGCAGGCTCTGGGCAACCTGATGTAGCTGTAGGTGTTCCTCCTCATTGCAGGGAAGTTGGACTAGATGGCATACAGGGGCCCCTTCCAACTCAAATATTCTATGATTCTATGTTAGAAGTATTAGGTGGAGTTTTGCCTTGTGCAAAGAACTTCTATGTTAGCAAGTGTTACCTACTTCAGAATCTTGCCTCTCTTCTTGTATAAAAAACATACAAAAAAGCACCACAAGAGAGAAACTAACAAACAGAACAGCATTCAAGACAAATGTGAAGGAGGATAAACAACATCTTCTCCAGCGGTTTCAGCAGATACTTTTATGGGCTCCATGTGCTCAGAAAGTTATAACTAATAGTCTGCAGAAGTATAGTCTGGAGGAACTATGTGCCATAAAAGACTAACACCCATCAGCCCTAGAAGTTTCTAATTTAGGAAAGAAAAAAAAAAATAGGGCTGATGATGCCAGTATTAAACCTTGCTGTAACCTGCAGCAGCTAAGTGAGAAGCATCCTGCATACACAGGACATTTCAAGAGCTACGTGGGTAGCTCACCCAGGTTTCCTGTAACTTCTAAAACTGTTTTCTCTCACACTCGAATCAGAGAGCTTAATGGGAGGACACACCGAAAGACTTGGACAATTTAGAACATTTAATATTAAACTAATACAGATAAAGTGAGCCCAAGCCAAAGAAAAAGAAAGTAATTATCTGCTCCATGTAAGGTCTGGAAGCTATTTTAGAAGAAGGGATGACACACATACAGCTACAGCACAAAGAGCAACACAAAGGATTCTACCTGCTATCACAGCTAGAGACAGGGCTATGGAGAGCCCAGCTACAGCTCACTACTAACCCTGACAGCCTCACCTGCTGCTCTGCAGTCAGAGCTGCTGGCCAGAGCTTAAGTTAAGGCAGAGAATTGCTTTTGAAGGCTGCATGGAGCAACCAGTGTGCTTGCCTTAAAGATCCTCATGAATAAAGGCTCAAAATCAGGCTTATGTCCACTGGAAGAAGTAAGAGAGTGGAATCACTCAGTCCAAAAGAGTTAAACAAGGTTGTCAAATAGAACTAACAACTGCAAAAGAAATATTTTTTAAAATTACATTAGTCCTAGGGAAAACAAACTATACAAAGGCAAAAGCATAAAGCCTCAAGAGATCAGTGAAGCTTTGTCTCTTTTTCCTGTTGCAAATCAGCAATTTTTAGGCAAGATGTTAGGAATCACAGCTCCTGGCTATGGTTTAAATAAAACCCTAAAGTAGTTAGGGAAAATGTCTCTAGCTCCAATAAACATCAAATTATACTGAAGTGTCAAAGAAATACCATAAGAAAACCGAGAAACAAACACAAGGTTGCAAGATAACATAAAACAAAAGCATCAAACTAACAACACACTTAGCTACAGAAGCTAAAAGTACACAAAGAAAGATTAACAGAAAGGTAGCCTGAAATTCCTTCTCTGTGTAAAACCACCCCAGTTTTCAGGGCAAGTATAGCATCAGTAAAAAACTGTCAAGAATTGTTTTTTTTCCCCACGTTTCCCAATTATTCAGACCCTTCAAAATGAACCAAAATAAAAAACACAGGGGGAAACTATTCTCACAGAAAGAAACACCAGTGGGATATCAATAGCCCATAAACTTTTTGACTTACAATTTGCAAACGTCTAATATTTGTCCAGAAGGGGGGAAAAAAAGACAACAGAAGAAGCAACTTAATTATATCTCTATATTTCTTCAATTGATAGATTTAATTATTTCAGTAAGTCTGTAAAGGTCAGAAGATCATTGAAAAATACCAGCAACAGTTAGGCAGCGTGCACAGCCAACAAAAGAGAATTACACTATTCCCATGCACGTTCTGCTCATGATTTTATCTTAAGAAATTGCACATGCATGTCTTACATGTTTGAAGACATCGTTAAGTGAGAAGACTGAATATGATCAAAGACTTTTATAAGCATTTATTATGTAAGTCACTCTGTTGTAGTATGAAAAACATGCACCTGAGGTTTATCTAAAATGCAGCTTAAGGGAGTACACTTAGAAAGGCAAAACATGTAACTACTGTCTGTATTTATGTACATTCTGTTCATAAGAAAGAAAGCATAATTCAATTCACAATATTCTTTAAGAAATCTTGGGGTGGAGACAAAGGAGCCTCTCAAGCATCGCTGATATAAACCAGATTATCAAACAAAGATTCCATCAGACGGTGCTGAAGTAACAGAGAAAAATATTTACCCACTATATTGGCAGACAGAAGAATGATAGCCACAGAATTTCCAGACTACAGACAACATGACAGAAGCAGAAAGGTTCCTACTTTAAATCATTAGTTACCCTTTTTCTTCCTTTCCAGATCTACGGTCTGTTGCTTTCTCAACATTGGAGATATGTTATATGGGACTTATAAGAAATAAATTTAAAAAATAATAAGGCATCCAGTTCATGACATATTTCTAACAGTTTTTCTTTTTGTGATTAAATACCATCAATAAGTTACATGTTGCAATGGAAGCTTTTTAATAAATTAGTGACATAACTACATCCCAAGACTAAAGCTGAGACTTCAGTAAAGAATTCCTCTACTTTATCCTGCTGAGAAAAACTGGTAGTGAAATCATCTGCATAAAGTACTGCTAAAGCACAAACTAAAACATGTACTCTTCTGTTTTCAGCTGCTTCTCTCAGATATCCATAAAAATCAGAGCTATACTGCACAGCCTCTTTAAATACATAATTCTTACACTGTGTAATACAGACAACAGTGATAGAATTCACTATTTAAATAAAAGTCACAAAGGCCAAACTGAGACTAGTGACTGCTTTGTATTTTATTATAGTCAAAATGCAAGGCGTATTCTGAAGTGATTTTGAAGGAATGCAGAACTCTATGTGGAAAAAAAAAAAAAAAAAAAAGGAAAAAAAACCCTAATTGTAAGAAACACTATAATCAAAATGCAAAGAGGCCATACCACAGTTATCCAAACCACACTTTTAACAAGATCAACTTCACCAAGATATTATTGATACAGCTAAGCAAACATAAAAAGGCCAACAATAATAAGTTCAGTTACACTCCATCTTAGTTAAAAGCATAATGGATTCTACTTACCTCCATATACAATACCAAACTGACCGGAACCCAGAACTTCATCAGCAAATATCTGGTACACAGAGCTGATATCCTAATGCATGAAGAGGAGAAATCATAAGCATCAGGCATACTCAAAATGTTCATGAGCATATTAGTTAGTACTAGCTAAGCTGTATTTAAATTTCATGGTAAAATATTAAAGAGTAATATCACTGCCTTCAAGGGAAGGGAAGAAGAAACTTCCTGAAGTGGTTCCACTTAATCACACTATATACACAGACATACATGAATACAAACTAACAGGTGTGTCAAGTAAGTGGACTATCTCCTGTTAGGTACATAATATGGTCTTGTCTAGCTGAAATACCAGAGTGCTGCTTTCTCTGTCATAAACTGTTACTACCAATTACTTGAAAAACTCAGATTAATAAACACCATTTCTTATTACAATGCATGTGACTCACCACATTCTCCTGGACTTGGCAATTTGAAACAGAGATGCTTAGAGATAAATCTTCTGCAACAAAGAAGAAGATACAACAGAATAAGAAAATAGAAAAGTTAGGCTTTTGACAGCAAAAAATTATTGACTTTTATCCCAATGAATGATTTTTACGGCTGTTTTGCAAAAGCATCATAATCTGGAACTCAAGTTTCACAGACTGATTAGTGAACAACCCAGGGAGTTTGCTGAGATTATTTGTCCATTTTTGTCATATCACTGATAATAAAAATGATGGAGCAGTATGAGAGTATAGAAAATAGAACTGGAGAACCAAAAGCAATAGTAGAGTGGCAATTGTATCAGAGTTCATTAAACTACTAAAAATTTCTGGTAGTAATAGGGAAGAATACAGATAAGAGGATTATGTACATCCCCTACAGTCAAATGTGTGATTAATTTTGTATATCTTGATGCTACACAAAACCTGTAATGTACAAGAAAAGGAAATAAATCAAGCAAAAAAGGTAACAAGACCTGATAGTCAGAAAAAAAATCCACAATATAAACAAAGGTTTTCAAAGTGTTTCACAGATGTTCTGTAGAAGCATTACCAATCTTTAGAATATAACAGCACATCTAGGAAGCATAATTTTCAAGTAAAAGTACTAAAAAAGGGTGCACAGTTTCTTTTCAGCCTGCAACAGATGATGACATGAGGTTTTCATTATAGAAATAACATTAAGATAAGCAGGCAAGAAAAGGCATGTGGAAGCAGAAAGCACCTTTTTCCTTTGACTTCAAGATGAAGGTCAGGCATCTCAGATAAACAGACACCTACTATTTCTTATGTTAATTAAAAAAAAAGAAAATCACTTGTAAGGTGAATGCAGGACATACTACAGACTACAGATTTTGAAAAGAACCTTTATCACTCTCGGAAGAGCTTTGTGCTGTAGTAAGCTTACTGATGATATAAAGTTGGGAGTAGTGGCTGACACACTGCAAGGCTGTGCTGCCATTCAGCAAGACCTGGCCAGACTGGAGTGTTGGGCAGGGAGGAACCTTAACAAGAGCAAGTGTAGAGTCATGCACTTTGGGAGGAATAACCACATGCTTCAGTATAGGTAGGTTAGGGGCTGATGTGCTGGAGAGGAGCTCTACAGAGAAGGACCCAGGGATCCTGGTAGACAACAGGTTGGTATGAGCAGACAGTGTGCCCTCGTGGCCAAGAAGGCCAACGGCATTCTGGGCTCCATTAAAAAGAGCATGGCCAGCAGGTTGAGGGAAGTTATCCTCCCCATCTATTCTGCCCTCATGAGGCTACTGTTTAGAATACTGTGTCCAGTTCTGGGCTCCCCAGTTCAAAAAAGACAGGGATCTCCTAAAAGGAGTCCAGCAGAGGGCCACAAAGATGACTAAGGGCCTGGAGCATCTCCCATGTGAGGACAGGCTAAGTAACCTGGGGCTGTTCAACCTGGTGAAAAGAAGACTGAGATGGGATCTCATTAATATTTATAAATATCTAAAGGGAGGTGGGAAGCAAATGCATGAGTCCAGACTCTTCTCGGTGGTACGTAGCAATAGAACCAAGAGTAATGGCCTAAAACTCGAACATCGGGAGTTCTGTACTAACATGCAGAAGAACTTTATGGTAAGGATGACATTGTGGAGTCTCCTTTTAAGGAGATATTTAAGACCCATCCGGATGCCTACCTGTGCAACCTAGTGCAGGGAAACTGCTTTAGCAGTGGGGTTTGACTCAATGATCTCCTGAGGTCCCCTTTCAACCCCCGCAATTCTGTGAACGCATACCCAATTTTTGTCACCAGTGCCTTACCTCAAGGAAAGAATGTATAGACTTAAGATAGGAAATAATATTAGTTCTCAAAGGACTCTGACTCTGCATCTGAAATACTAATTGGAATTACAGCTATGCACGTGTCTACTGACTACTGCCTTCTGCTTGAAGTCAGGCAGGTCTGTGTTGGAGTAACAGAGAACACAAGGCAAAACAAGAAGAAGGCATACAAAAAAGTTACCAAGGACAATTTGTTTCAACCTCGCTACAGTTTAACTAGAAAAAAAAGTGAAGACATCCTTTCTGAAACTATTTAAGGGAATACACTGAACCCCTCTCCACTGATAGCTACATAACACAAAGTATCTGCTTCCCCCCTTTAGGTAGGGACTGAGTTACTCCAAATTTGTTTCTGAAGCCTCCAACATGCACACAAACAAGGACTGAAATGCTGACATCTATGAAGAAAACAGTAATGTCAGAATTTAACATCTAATTTACACCAGGTAATAGCTTATGTAATTGGCTACTTTTACTTTACTTTTAATCTCCCCTTTCCCATTTCACCTCAGAAACATCATACAAAGAAACATCTCATCCCAAACACCAGGCAAAGCATCCAAAAGGATTCTTTCCTGTGAGTCAGAGTGGAGGAGTATCCCCATTACTAATGACTTGCTGGCAAAAACACGGCATAAACTGACTAGTTGGTGCCTTGTGGACATTTTGACACTATACATTTCCTGCTGCTTTAAGTATTTCAAGCATTAGCAGTGCCCTGCTCTGGTCTACTCATTTAAGAGAACACATCTGAGGATACAGAATTATTATTATTTTTTTTTTTTAATGCAAGTCCAATTTTCTTAACGGTTCTTGGGACACATCTGATGGAAGAAGAGGTAAGAACCTACAGTTTGTGGTCTTCTTAGAGTTGAGAGAACAACTGCACTATGAATGTGGAAATGCTGCTATAGATCCACGGTCATTTCTTATACTCCTACAATCCTAATCAAGCTAAAATATGTCTATATGTCTTCTCTATCTAGTCCATAGCTCTATTACTTGCTACTGATAATTTTTCATTCAGATTAAAAAAAAAAAAAGGGAGGGTGGTAAAAAATTGGTTTTGGAAAAAGTAACTGCATTCAAATATCTCTCATGGACAGTCGGCCCTCAGTTTTAAAGAACAGAGAGTGCTTCAGCACATTGGTGTTTGGAACTCATATTTACATATCAGAAGTGGCATTTTACATAGGTTCAAGGCCTGTTACAAGCTACCTTCTTACAGCTATGTTTCTTGACTCTAGTTAATTAGAAATGCGAGTACACACATTTTACAGCTTACCATTTCAGACCACAGTTATATTTTCAGAAAGTGCCTTTACCTAAGATTAGTATTTACATGCCCTTAACTGTTGCTGATGTGCATAACGAGATACCAGAGACATAAAAACTAATCACAGGATCTCCTACAGAAAGAAAAAAAAAAAAGAAAAAAAAAAACCTAAGAGAAGATTAAAGAGTATCTGGAAGATGAAAGGAAACTGAAGAATGAAAACATAGATGTCAGTACAGAACGTGCATGACCGTTGTTGCAAAGGACAAGGAGATATCTGAAAAGAAAGAGCACAACATGTGCCTAGCAGAGTCTTGATAATGAATATGATCCTACGCTAGAGAAAGAAGAGAAAAAAAGGCACAAAAGGAAGAAAATGTATTTTATGTTACTGCTCAGAGCTCAGCAAATATTCTTTCCATCACTAGCAAAATCTATTTCATCACCAGCTTGCTTCCTTCTCCTTAGCTACAGATCTCTTTTTTTTTTTTTTTTTAATATGGATGATAACATCAAAAAGCATCCGATTTTTTGTACGTACATAAATAACCTGATGGAAAGGGATGTTTGTAAAAGTTTATTAGAAATGTCTCAACTATGGTCCCCTTTAACATCCAGCAACTACGTGTGAATTCTTGATACTCATATGATAAAAGTTCTGCGGTATGAATTTATGTGGGCAAACTGATTTTTTACTACTTGCTGCTACAACAGATTCAGAGATTTGCTCATACACCCTCCGTAAAACTTGAGTGCCTCTTCTTAGAAACTTGTGGAAGATTACAGACCTAATTCAGCAGAAGATAGACAAACAGACTTTTCTGAAATGGAATCTCTACCATTTACAGCTTCAGAACACGAGTAACAGTGCCTTGTCTGCCTGCTTACTGTGATCTTTTCCTTGTCCTGCAGCAGTGCAAACGCTAGCTTGAGGAGTGACTGGCATCAAGGCCTGACGAATGGCTTTCTCCCAGCCCTGAGCTACGTCAAGTCCAACTCCGGTGGCAGCAAGAACAGGACTGTGGTGACTGCTGCCATTGTTTTCGCCAACAAAGTACACCATCGTATCAGTGATGATCTCAAAACAGTATGGATTGCTGCCCTGCACCATGTTTGAGAAATCTCGAGGCTGAGTCACCTGGAGAATTTCTGAAAGTGGAATCTCCTGAAGAAAAATATTAAAGATTAAATAATGAAAATACATACAATACTTTAACACACTACTGTTCAAAACTTAAAATGTTTGCAGAGAAATCAAAGCAAATATATCAAAATAGCAAAACACCAAGCTTTGTAACTATTGTCAAAATGTAAACAAACCATTACCCACCCACAGATCTCCAAATTCCTCTACAGATGCCTAGAGAGCCCCACCACACTTCCCTCTATGCAACCACTAATCTCTACACAAACTGCATTCATGTTCAGCATAAGACAGCCCACCATCCAGCATACAGGTGATGCACAACTACAGAATGACTGTTTCCCACCACACTCACAGATTATACAGCTTAGCCAGAGAAGAACACAATAAGGAAAAAGAAAGACACATTAGGAAGAGGATGTAGTTGTACAAGCTGGCCAAAAAGTATTACTTCACATTTCTGAATCAACTTTGGAAAAGATTATTTTTCATGTAAATATGAACAAATTCTTCCAATTTCTCTACCTCGTCAGTTTAAGAACAATGTTACACTGTTACTACAACAAAGCAGTATTAGGGAACAGATCTGAAGGAAGGGAAAGCTGCAAGTTCAAGCTAGTCGGAGGAGGACATTCCGCATATATGGAAGGGCTTACAGGTGCACATCACTTGCAAGAGTAGTGAACAAGCAGGTGAACACTGGGCTGGCATTATGAGGTTAAGAGGCTGTAGCTGATTAGGATAAAGAGCAAATAAATGTAGAGATAACAACTGTGAATGTTTCTAATAGCAAAGACAAATAATCCAAGATTTAAGCAGTAAAAAAAGGAGAGGTGAAGGGGCAAGTCAAGGACTAAAAGCAGTGACAGGATGGAATAACAAGCAAGGAACATATTTTACCAGCTGTGTTTTGAATGCACAGGGCAATATACAAGTATCAGGGAGGTCTGAGAAGAAGAAACTGCATTGGTCAAGATAGGGATGAAAAGGATCTGGGCAAGTTTAGCTGGGTGTACAGAGAAAAGGCTTGATCTTAGAGATGTTATAAAGGAAGAAACTGCAAGATTTGGACCCCCACCTAAAGGCAAAGAAAAGAAAGGGAAAAAATCTTGTTTATACAATTGCAGACATTTTCTGAATATTCCACCACTGAACACACTACTATATTTGCAGCATAACATGCTTACAGCCAAGCTTCTTTCATATAATGCCAGGCTGCACAGTAAATTCCCCTCTAAAATTTGCTCACAAATTTCAGTTGTACTGTTGGGAAATAAATAAGCATGCAACTTTCAGTCACTACTTACTTTTTCACTTTAAAATATGGGGAATTAACATAATATTTATTATACTATTTGGAAGCAGTTATTTCAAGCACACAAAACCTCCTAAGTAAATCAAATGCAACACAATTATTACTCATCCTGAATTACCTTGTAATATTTTGTTCCAGACTCATTTTGAAATAGTGTGAGGCATTTGCTGTCTAGTCTCCAGTAATGTCTTTTCCTCTACAAAATGCACAGAACAAAAACATAAATTATTAAGAGTACTTATGGTATCCAATTATTTAAATGAGAAATTGTTTAAATAACTAAGATAATCAAATGATGTTAATCTACGGTTCCATCTTAGACTGGATACATGAAAAACACATTTTGGGAATACAGTTATTTGCTTGCTTTCTTTTTTTTTTTTCTTTTTCTTTTTTTTTAATTCAATAATAGGCTCATAGAACATTTGCACATTTCATATTTGCACAGACCAGAAAAAAATATCACTTACCTTCCAGTAACAGAGGTGATAACAGTTATCATCTCCTACAGGAAACAACTACTGACACAAGTTTCACTCTGTGTGCGTGTGCTCACAAAATCTGAATTATTTCACTTAGCAACAATTGTGGGAGCCATAATTTCTCCTTCCATGCCCTCAAACCAACGTGACGTGGGTTTAAGAACTGAGCAAGTCTAACAAGTCCTCCATTCTTTTGTAAACAGAAAATTCTGGAGGTCAGACACGATGATCTCTAGAAGTCCCTTCCAACCCCTACAAGTCTGCAATTCTAGGTGGCTGAAGTGCACAGTGGCAAAAAAAAAGATAGGTAGATTATGAGAGTCAAGTGGATAATCTATCTTAGGGAAAAGACGAAAAATAAAGATAAACATCAAGACAGATTATGTAGCCACTTTTGAGAAGTCTCCATCAATGAGAAATATGTTTTCCATCAGAGAATAATACGCATATACGTTCTGGTACGTAACTGCCTAATAACCTTAAGCATAGGAACATTCCCGAAAAATAGAGAATCATCTGAAAGCTATTTGGACTTGAAAAGCCATATGCCTATATGGATCTTACTGACTTGCTTGCACCAAGCTCATATAGTCAGAAACTCTTTTTTTTTCCCCCAAAAAAAATCAAAGGCCCTTAGCTTTGGACATGACAATGCTTAGAAAAATAACACCCTTATTATACCTAATACAGAGCTTAAATGATTTCAGTCATAGGGAAGCTAAAACCATCTGTAGGAGTTAGGTGAAGAAAGCCAGGGCATGAATAGATTTAACTGAATGGAAGTTCAAGCCAGCACCAAGTGGAAATCAGGTGAAAGTATAAGGCTGAACTCATCCTTTTAACATATGCTTTTTAAAAAATCATAAATCAAGGAAGGCTTAGAGTGTTTAAGGAACACGTTGGTAGGTACTCAGGAACTCTAAATATGCTTACAATCTATACTGAGAAAGGAAGGGCTCAGAATGAGAAAAACAAGAATACGGATGATAACAACAATTTCTCCTATACTGGGTGAAACACCTTGTTATCCAGGCTCAACAGAAAGTATGCTGATATGCTGTTAGAATGAACCTCTTTGTAACTAATGGAAAGTACAAGCTGTGACAGGAACAAGAAAGAGTTTGACTCTGCTGAGAGAGAGTGGACAAGGGATACAGCTGATTCTGTAACACGTAATACAGAAGCTTCCTTCCAGTAGGAAGCTCTCTGAAATCTTGCTTGGCTAAAGGTATCTTGCTTTGGAACAGAAAACTTTATTTGCACCACCTTTTTGGTAGCTATCATCTAGATATAGCAGCTCGACTGATAGATGAAAAAAAAAAAAAATTGATCTAAACTAAGGTGTTGGCTGAGACAATGCCAAAAAATAAAAATTAAAAATAAAATCCATGGGAAAAATGTTCTGGTTGTGCTAAAAGACAAAAACAGAGCCAAACACCAGGTCTGCCCCGAGTACTGCTTAGAACAACTCATCTTCTAACTATTATCTGGCTCCAATTTTTTCATAGCAGATGATAATTGTGCCTATTAAGGAGCCTAGACTGAAATCACACCTGAAATGCAAGATATTTATTTGGATTTGCGATAAATATAACTAGTTAATACAAAACTGTACTTTAGAGACCACTTGTTCAGCTGACAAACACAGAAAGTGAAAATACTGGAGTACCCTGAGCTGTCTATGATTTCAACACAACTAAAATAAACTAAACTCCCAAATTCCCTCTTCTGACAAAGCCCTTCACAGGGACAAAGAATGCAGGAATATTTATGCTGCCTTTCTCATTCTCAATGTGACAAACTGGACTGCATGAGCTGTGGGAACTTCTCCACTTCATTCTTTCATTTCATCTATCAGAAAAAGTCAATTCATTTTCTTGCATTAGATAATTCTCTGGAATCCAGTTATTCTTATTTTCTTTCACAAGACAAAAACAAAACAAAACCTTGCAAGGAACTTGCCTTAGAAGGTTCAATTAATTAAGAGATCATTACTAGTAGCACTGCAAGCAAACAGTGTTGACTTTGTGGAAAACCCTTACAAACCCAAGCTAATACAACCAAACCATTAATGTTTATTCCACAAACATGAAGAGAAATAGTGGTTTTGGAATGGGGAACAGTGCTCAGTAATGCTTACTATGAGACAGAACAAAGTGCTAGAGGAATAACAGGCTTCCATATCTACACACCAAATTTACTAAATATCTCTATCAGTGGAATAGCATTGACTGTTTCAATACTGGTCATTTTATAACAGGATTAATATTTTCAGGTAGGTGAAGAAAACCTCCAAATGGGAAGAAGATAAATCCAGCTGAAAACTTTAACATGCTATTCATTTCAGACTGATTAGAGATGCCTCTTTTTCTAAACTGAGAAGTGCTGATAGGTCATCACCTCAAAGATTTCTCCACTGCATCATACTTCCTCTTCACAAACACTATTGCTAAGTTATTTCAGATGGTACTGTAAATCAGATTATCTAGATAACAGAAATAAAATACAGTGGTTTAGAGAAATAATTTAAGTTACTGTAGGAAGAAACCAAAGTCACTGACCAGATTGTCTCTACTAGTATAGTGGACCATCCATCCTTCCTTCACCATCGTACTGCTCTTCCTCTTTGTATGCTTGATGGACTGTACAACCCTCATGAGAGGAATATTATTGCTTGTTGAGGGACTAAAAAAGAGAAAACAGTTAATATTTAAGCTAAAAAATATAAGAGTACTAATAGTACTATACATCTAGCCCAAAATTTTCAAGAATAGGCATTTACTCTTCTCTTACAACTTATTTCACTGATAGATTAGAAATTTGAGCTCCCACTAGCTCTCTTTTAATGCAAGTATTGCATTACTTGTATTACATTACAGAAAGCAAAGGAAACACACTGAAATGAGACACCTACACAAATAATCCTTTCAAAACAATTTACTGCTTGAATCTTAACCCAGCGTAGAAGTAATTAACACTGGCACTTTTACTATTTTCTCTTGACTAAGTCAAGTTAATTATTTCATAATATTACACTAATAAAGCACACTTTCAATTTATGAAAACAGAAGAGTGTTAATTCAAATGATACCTGAAAATTTAAATCAATGTCGTTTGTATTAACTTTCTAAGATTTCTAAGATAAGGATTTGATAATCTAACATTTTGACAATCATTAGTTTAACATACAGGTTTCAGTCCTGCTCAGTATGGAGTGAGCCACCACTTTATCTGCTTAGTACAAGAGATCCTACACATGGTGCTAGCAGTTAAATTTGTAATCACATGAAATCAAATCATGAGGAGAATTTTAAATCAAAACTTAAAGATGCTTTAACACAGTGCAGTGTTGTAGAAGTGGCTGACACAAGACATTGCACATGCCAAAAAAGAATTGCTTCAGATGCTATTAATAAATGGAAAAATTCTACTTAGAAGTAGACACAAAAAGATACTACTTCCAACTTAGGAAGTCCTTGAGCTATGAATCATTGAAAGTTGCTCTTCCTGAGCCATATGTTCTTCCTGCTCTCATACTCTTCCTTACATATTTGCCATGAGACACTGGGTTAAAATTACCTTTGATTGACCTATTACAATTACTCTTATTTTTAAGAATGACACTAAGAAAATCAGGATGATGCTATTCAGAATAAGAATTTCCCCAGGGACATGGTGGAGGCTTTCAAGATGCAATTAAAGATAATCACATCTAGGCTACTCTTTCCCACAAACGTTGGATCCTCTGGGATCCATTCCAACCTGGCCTGCTCTGTGATCCTATGATAATATAAAAAATAAAAAGGCTAAACTTGATTAAAGGAACTATCACTGGAAGTGTTCAAAGTCAGGTTGGACAGGGCTTGGAGCAACCTGATGTAGTGAAAGATGTCTCAACCCACAGCAAGGGAGAGGGACTAGATGATGTTTAAACACCCCTTCCAGCTCTAACCATTCTGTGATTCTAGGGAAAGTTAGCTGATGAAAGACTTCAGAGAATCACATCCTAGTTAAAGCAATTGGCTGCCTAGAATAAACTAAAATATAAGTATTAAAGTGTCTCTAGAGTAATTATTTTTAGATCAACACTTGTACACTAGTAATTAAATTAGGCTGAAGTACAAAGATCTTTCCGACATCTTTGCTTTTAGCCACACTTTTAACCATGGTTCGATAATTTCATTTTATTTATTTAATAACATTCATAGCACAGCACTTTCCAATTAGAAAAGAACATATTATTTTACTTTACTTACATTTCAGGTTTGTGTAAAAAAAGAAAAAATACACAACTTAAAGATGGGCTACTCAGAAACATTTTACTTGAAATTTTCCTTTAGAATACTGAGGAAGACACATCCAGAGCACAAAAGTTCACATTATGACTTACCTGATGGTTTTAACAGCTTCTTCATCTTTGTCTGTATCAAGGTCAGATGGATCCATAAAAAAGATTTTGTCTTCTGGAGTTGAGGACTCCTCAGTATCATCCAAACCCCGACTACCATCACTATTCATTTCACTGCTATCAACCTCCATTGGCAGGTCCAAATCCTGGCCTGGGCTAGCAGGTTCTGGGAGCAACACAGGATGCAGATTTTAGATTTTAGAGCATAATTTAAAAAAAAAAAAAAAAAAAAGACAAAAAATTGTTCCCCAGTTCACATTTATGCAAATAAACATCATAGTGCAATCAGAACATAAAAAATCCTCAAGATTGTGCTAAATGATTCAGAGTGCGCTAATCAACATTATCAACTTGTTTGTGTTAAATACCAAAGTAAACACAACCAAAACAACACTCATACTGAAAGATTCATAGTGAAATTCTCAAGGCCTGAACTTGCATTTCACTAAGCAACTCTGGTCTACAAGTGATCAGCCCATCAATATTATTCCTTCTAAAATATAAATTAAAATATAAACATAAAGGACATAAGTTATTTTCTGGTTTACTGGGCTCTCTCCAGTACATCCATATCTCTCTTTCGCTGAGGAGCCCAGATGGAGACGCTACTTTAGGTGTGGCCTCAATAGGGCTGAGGGGAAACATCTTTTCAGCAAAGCACGACGAAATGACAGAGACTGGAGCATCTCTCCTATGAGGAAAGCCTGAGAAAACTAGGATTATTCAACCTGGAAAGAGAAGGCTCAGGATGATCTGATCAATGGATAGTAATCAACACAGGGAGGGTACAAAGATGTCAGAGCCAGGCTCTGTGGTAAGCAATGACATTACTAGAAACAGAGCACATGAGGCTCTACCTGAATATCAGGGAACACTTTAACTGTGAGAGTGTCTAAGCACTGGCACAGGCTGCCCCACAGAGGTTGTACAGTCTCCAACCCTGGAGATACTCAAAAGCCATCTGGACACAGTCTTAGGCAGCCTGTTCCAGGTGTCCCCTCAAGCAATCCCAGCCTTTCTTCATAGAGGTGCTCCAATACCCTCATCAACTTCACAGGTAGATTATCCAGAATGCTCATGCCTCTCTCATACCACATTTCACTTGCCAACACTGATGAAGTAAAACTGAAGTCACCAAAATAAATTTCACAGTGAAATCTTAATTCTCAGCAATCTCAAGTGAAGGAACTTGAAAGGTAAAATAAAAACATGTAAAATAGTCGAAGTTGAGGACATGTAAAGCTGAAGGATCTTTTTAAGCCTCCAAAAGTTTGCCAGTACTTGAAAGCATGTTTCTCATCTTACCTCCATTGAAAACCACCTCTCCAAGACAGTCTTTAGGTACTTTAGATGCACAGCGTTTGTGACAATTGAATCTGCAATCTAAAACAAAAGATAAATAAGCCCACAATACCAGAATTTTACTCCTACTCAAGTAGACACATCCTATCACAACTTCCATCACAAGCTTCAGTTCAGATGCATACATTTGCACATACTAGAAGACAGTACTGATGAGATCACCTCCAGAAAGAAATGGACAATCTTGTCCGAATGTCTTACGATGATTTGCCAGACCAGTGTACTATGTCAGCACTTTCCCTTCCAGGACAAAAGTTTTCTAATCTCTGGCTTTCTTTCTAGCTATTTTTTCTGTTATGATGCAATTTTTCCCATTCTCTAGTCTGCTCCACACTGTTTTTTCCATTGCTACTTGTTTCAAATGTGTAATCTCTATCATTTTTCCCCACCTGCTGCCTAAGATTTGCAGCCATCATAGCACTAGGATCACAATCCTAAAACATAGAGCAAGAATGCTTTGCAGTAAACCTCAGAGTTCAGCTCCCCTATCATTCAGATCAAAGATTTGGCCAGGTAATAATGAAGCTCCATTTCTGCCTGCCCTAATTTCTTTGGACAGCAAACTAACAGAGTAAGATACGTCAAGTCAAATGTGGAGATAGAACACTAACTTGGATGTGTGCCATTTCTGCATTTAAGTAGGCAGTATTTGATATCCAACAGTCCAGCACACATTAATAGCATTACAGGAATTTCCTTTGTTAGTAGCATCACCATAATTTCCAACCACACATCCGCATCATGAATTTTAAACTCTCTACTGTCCTCACTGCTGTTTTGAAACTGATAATTTAGTCCCTTTCTGCTATCATAGAACCCTGGAACACTTTAGGTGAGA
Source organism: Tetrao urogallus (assembly GCF_951394365.1). Classification (NCBI taxonomy): domain Eukaryota; kingdom Metazoa; phylum Chordata; class Aves; order Galliformes; family Phasianidae; genus Tetrao; species Tetrao urogallus. The sequence goes on from NC_136814.1 coordinate 32,957,145, forward strand.
AGGAACTTGAAAGATCATACAGTTCTACCACCCTCACCAGCCACAAGCAGGGACAATCTCTCACTAGATCAGTTTGCTCAAAGTCCCATGCAACCTGGTCTTGAGGACTCCCTGGAATGTGGCATCTGTATTAAATTACAGTAACCAAATTAGAAAATACAGGATCTACATCTGACTTGCTAATCAGTAGCTTGTTGTACTTTCCTTTTAAACACAAAAAAATTATTGTCTTCCCATTTTAAGTAGCTGAGTAGCCAAACCCTGAGGCCAGCTACAATCCTGTTTACTTTCCAAGTGCCTAAGAGGAAGCATTCAAGAAAACCAACTAATCGTTCTTTCTATAGCAGTGTTTTCAGTCTGTATTATGGAATATGGTTATTTCACTAGCCTGAAGAGTGCTGGAACAAACAAGATGGTTCAGATCCTATGAGGGAACTACTAGAAAGACTAACTTATTAGGATTGACTCACTCATAAGGTCCATAAAAACACAGTCTCAAACAGTTCCCAGGTCTAGCTCATAAATTAGAGCATTCCATGACACTGTTCCCAAGAGGCAGTTTGCATACAGCCACGGAGGACTGGAAGGCTAAGAAAATTTGTATGTGAGTACAGGCCATTTTGTCCCAGTTGACTTCATTTATTAACATAGTTATAGCGTTAGCCCTGAAGATCAACTCAGAGTTCAAATTCAAGCCTGAAGAATTAAGAAATCCAAGCCTCTGAGATACTCAGAAATATAAGACTGCTGAAAGACCTCAAGCTTTGGGAATGTGAGCAAAAAAAGTCAGTGGGAAACAGTAAAAAAAAAAACACAGGAAAAAGCAGTATGAAAATGTGTTGATAGTTTGACATCAATTGCTGATATATACTTAGATATGTATATATACATAGCACCATGCTGCTTAAATGAATATCTCTTAACATAACTACTTTTCTTCTGTGTACAAACATAATATATTTTCTAAGGTAACTTTCTATACCTAAACAGTATTTTCTACGAAGAGTTTCCTGAGAATGAAGTGGCAACCCCATTTGTTCAGTTGAATATGCAATCACAACCACTGGAAATGGTCAGTAATTTAAAACTGCAAAACATCTTCTGTAGGCTTCGTTATTTATTTACTGCAAGTATCCAGGAGATATGGTGACTGAAGAGTCAAACAGTTAGGGATGCAGACTTTGAGAAGGCTACAAAAACTGCAAATTAATAAAAAGTAAAATGGAAAATAGAATTACTCCCCGTCAGCAGTATTTTTAGTTAGCAGAGAGTTATCACAGATATAAGCCTACACTTTTTGTTCTAAGTGACCTCTTCCAACGTGTTGATCTTTGGTAGTCACATTTGATAAACTTGTGTGAGAGACATGAAAAATCCTTACCATATTAACTTTTAGGATTCTCCACTAGTTTTCTTTCCTGCAACAAAGCTAACAAATCTGTACGATCCAGTCATGAAGAGGCAGAAGAAAAGCACAATGCCATAGTTATGTCCTGGGATAGGCATGGAGGAATCTGAGAGCTGAAGTCATGAACATGAACATGTGCTCAATAAAAACCACCTGATGGAGCATAATCTAGTTCAGGAAAGGTACAATCCTTGTAATTTTTTCCAAAAGATAATAATCACTATCCTGTATTAAAATAACGCAACAAAAGATACTGAAGTCTTTAGTGATGAGTGTAGAAGACATTTAACAAAGGGAAGGATTTCCTGTTTTTATTAATAGCTTAGAATTATTGTTGAATTATGATGTTTCCATTCCACATGTGATTAGATCTCAGTTTTCATAAAAATATATATAATGCAAATAGGGGAGCCACAATCCTTTCCAAAAAATGTATTTTTTTCAAATATTATACTGCTCTGATTCATATCTGTGGCAGAAAAATAAGTGCATACCTTTACACTGCATTCCTTGACGAAAAAGGCCCTTGAGCAGTCGTTTGCAATACTGACATATGGTGGGACGAGTATAAGAATGAACAGCAAAGGTGTGCGGAACCTTCACTCTGCAAAGCACCATCTTTTCCATCCAGATGGGACGGCCACTCCAGGAGGGAATCCTTTTACTAGGTTCTGGACAGCAGCGCTAGAATAAAGAAGGTATACATATAGGACTTGCAGCAAACAAATTTCCACCTCATTAAAAAAAGAAAAAGAAAAGGTGGAGTAGATAGTGACCAGATGAGAAAGCAAAATTTGGCCACGAGGCCTCTGACAATATTAAAAAAGACTTGGAATAGGCTTGGGAAGCACAGGAAAGTTTGTATGAACATTTATTTCCATAGGAACTAAAATTCCAAACAAGGTTAAAATTCATTGATGACGTGACAAGGCTTTTTTTTTTTTTTTTTTTTTTTTTTTTGCTTTTTAGAGCAACCTGGTAAGGTTCACAAATAGCATATGCAGATCAGCATACAGACCTCATGTAGATACTAAAAAGCCACTATTAAGACTCCCTAGAGCCTCCTCTTCTTCAAGGTGAACAGTCTCAGCTCTCTCAGTCTGTCCTCACAGGGGAGGCGTTCCATCCCTTGGATCATTTCTGTGTCCTTCTGGATGCACTCCAACAGGTCTACATCTCTCCTGTACTGAGGACTTCACATCTGGACACAGTATTCCAGAAGAGGTCTCACCAGCACAGAGCAGAGGGGCAGGATCACCTCCCTCGACCTGCTGACCATGCTTCTTTTGATGCAGATACAGCTTTCTCAGCTGCAAGGGCGCACTGCTGGCTCATGTCCAACTTACCACCCACTAGTACCCTCAAGTCCTTTTTGGCAGGGCTGTGCTCCATCCTTACATCCCCCAGCTTTCACTAATATCAGGGGTTGCTAAGAGCCAGGTGCAGGACCTTGCACTTGGATTTGTTGAACCTCATGAGGTTCACCTGAGCTCACTGTTCATACTTCCTACGTCTCTATGAACGGCATCCTCTCACTCTGGTGTGTCGACCACCAAAAACTTGCTGAGGGTGCACTCAATCCCACTGCCAATATCACTGATGAAGTTAAGAGCACAAGTCCCAGTACTGAGCCCTGAGGGACATCACTTGTCACTGATCTCCATCAAGATGTTCAGCCACTGATCATCATTCTATGGGTACAATCTCACAATGAATGTCTCATCCACTCATCAGTCCACTCATCAAATCCATACCTTTCCAATTTGGAGAGAGGGATGTTATGTGTGACTTTATCAAAGGCCTTACTGAAGTCCAGCTAGATGGCATTAGTGGCTCTCCCCTTGTCCACTGATGCAGTTACATCATTATGAAAAGCAACAAGGTTGGTCAGACAGGACCTGCCCTTGGAAACCAATCATCCCTATCACCTTCCCCTCTTCATATACCTTAGCATAGCTTCCAGGAGGATCTGCTCTGTGACCTTCCCCAGCACTGAGGTGAGGCTAATATGACTGCCGTTCCCTGGGTCATCCTTTTTACTCTTCTTAAAAATGGGTGCTATACTGCCTTTTCTCCAGTCACCGAGGACTTCACCTGATCACCATGATGCAATTTAGTTATGTGGGAAAGACTCCTTTTACCTTTTAGCGAAAGTGGCAATGAAACAAGTGCATCTAATAACAGTCTGCCCTATCTCGTGAGTATATCCAATGAACTCTCAGCAATCGGAATACCCTTCATAACAAGTAACTAGTATGGGTGATGCTTTTACTGCATGCTCTTAATCCCCTGCACCTTTCCATGATAAGGTTGGTTTATTAAGATTTTTAAGCAGAAAGCTTAACAGTGTACCAGAACATTCTCACCTCTCCCCAGATAAAAGCTTACAATTTGTTCTGATTTAGCCAAACAATTATTCTATACTGATACAGTAATTACAGAATAAGCGTGTATTACAAAGGCAGCAAGGTATTTTATCATTCCCAAATTCAAGGTTCTCATAGCTCACATAACCACTAGAGACAGAGTAAGAACAAAGTAACACATAACTTATCATTTCCTTCCATTTCTCACAATAATAATAGCTATCTGTAAATGTCTCAGTCTAGGACTCAACAGAGATTTAAAAATGAACTAAAACCAACCACAGTGGTTAAGTCCAGCTCTCTCATAATCATTTTTAACCACGCACAACACTAGCTACTTCACCAAAGATAAAAAGTTTTAAAACGAGGAATTGTTTCCCCTTTCACATTACATACCTCTTCAGAAGCAGAGGATGTGTATTCAGCTTGTGCTGGTCTTGGAACTGAAAGCCCTGCTCCTGGTAAAGACACGTTAGACAGACGCCTTTTTCTCACTCCACTACAGTTATTTGGAATCTTGAAGGCACACCGCTTATGGTAGTTTAATCCACAACCTGAAATAAATGATTTTTCAGACAAAAAATTGAAGAAAAAAAAGAAGAAAAAAAAAAATTGAAGTAACAAAAATAGTATTTGTATTTTGATAAAGCAGTTGAAAAATTGGATCCAAACGAATGCTAAAGAAACAAACTGTTCTGTTAAACACTCTTATGTTAGTGTTCTTGATGTGATTCACAGAAGCGGCTTTTTTTTGCACTGCTGGCTTTATTTATTGATTTCCAGTAAGTGCAGCTCTAGAAACAAGGTATAAGACTCTGAAGCAGCTGATCTCCCTTCTCTCTTCTCCTCCCACCAGGAGGCTTTCATCACTCTTTTGCTCTGGAGAACGGGAGCCAAGGAGCAGGGTTGGTACCTGTCAGCAGGCTGCAGAACGTTCTGCAGCCAGCTGGATGAAGGCCATAAGCAATGGGATTTCCCTTCAGGAGTCTCTCCAAAGAATGTGCTCCTTGTGCAAGGAACAAGTCTGTCAGCTAGATATTTATTCAAAGTGAGAAACAAGTACAATTCTTCAATTGTTTGCCCAAGGTCACACACAATTTGCATTAAAGTCAGGATCAGAATTCGGGTTTCCAGATGCAGACTTCCAACGCTACAAAACATTATGTGCTTCCACTTTGAAGAAGATGCATTTTCCTTTTTCATACAAATATGGATACAAATATCCACAACAAAAATACAACAAAAAAAAATCACAGACTTACCTTCACATTTCAGTCCTTGTCGTACCAAACCCCAAAGCATCTCTCCACAGTAGTCACAAAAAGTAGGAGCCTTGTAGGAATGCACATAAAGCGCATGAGGACGAATCTGGAAATCCTCAACTGTAGCCAAAGCTTTTAAAAAATTGCAGAAAGTTATGGTTCTTGTCGTAAGATCAACAATATATTATTTCCACATACTCTTGTTATAAAAATGGCAGACTCAAAGAACACTAATGAGCTGTTTACATATGAGTATTATGCTGTATAACATTTAAATACACATTTTGTGCGGAATACTCTATTTTCAGAAAGCTTGTTTATTAAGGAAAAAATCCATCAGACTGTAGGCTGACAGCCACAACTAATCAACAGTCTGAGTTTGGAATAAAACATGCAATTTTCAGAGTTTGTTGGTTTGTTCTTTTTTTTTTTCCATTTCATGTTTAAAGGCAAAACTCCCTCATTAAGTTAAGAAGGAATAAAAAAAAAAATACAAGCTTTATTAAAATCAGCTTAGAGGTAAATAACTGATAAAAAGTTAATTTTTAACCTGTTTAGCAATTCACAAAATTTTCAACCCAAGGACAGGTTAGACTTTTATCTTCTTCAGGACTTTCTCAGTAAAAGTTATTAGATTGAACTTGTCCAAACAGAACTATGGATAGAGTTTCCATGGAACACTGGAAACTTCCCTAGACCTCTTCTGTTTCTTCAACAAGCACTAAACATTTAAAATGAGTTTTTGTCCTCTTTTCTTTCTCTGAAATGAGAAAAACTGAATTTATGGCAACATTATATTCCCCTAATGGCTATTATCCTTTGATTACAATATATAATAACACTTCATATTCAGATTTCCATGTCTCAGTTTAAAAAATCCTATTGAAAGAGATTTATTTGTCTTCAAAATGCCTCAGATCCTCGTGGTCTGTCTCTATTTATAAGGAAACTGTCAGAGATTGTCAAGAAGATACACACAAAAGTTTCCCCCAGTGTGCCATTAACCAGAAGCAATGAAAAGCTCAAACCAAGATGATCAATTACTGAACATCCTAAACTTGCCTAGAACAGTGGGTCCTGAATTGCAGCCAAGAAACTCAGCCTTATGACTCTGAAAATCATACTTTATTGACCCAAGTAATAAACCCCAATACAGCCAAGACTTCTGTCTTTCTAGAATGCAGCCTCAGTCTGGCACTGACTCCTCAAAGCCTTGAAGAACTGCTCAATATTGGTTCAGCTTCTATTTGCAATTTAGCTAGCAAGTAGTCTACAGCTGATTTTTAGTTGACTTCAATGGAGTTTTTCTGAAGCACGTACAATCCAGGTTAATTAGGGTACTATATGTCAACACCACTGCTGCTACAGACTTCATTATTTCAAAGAAACTGTTTTCAAACACTGCAGTAACTCTTAAGACTGTGTTCTCGGGTATGAATTAGCAACTGCATTAATACGAAGCTTTTAAAAGCAATACAAACCGTCAGTGCAAAACCTACAGGCTGAAAAAACTGTCAGATCTAAGCAAAAGAAAACCAACACCATTGAAAAAGCAAATCCTGAATACTACCTGCATTTCACCTTCAACAATTAATAAACTCAAAGAAGATTAAAACACAACAATGAAACAACAACAAAACTTAGCACTGATGCATCATTACCACTCAGTTTTCTTGGAAATCTCCACCCCAAAACACTGACCCAGTGTGAGACTACTTAATCAAAAGAGCTCAAGGCAAGCATGATATTAATAATCCATAAGGGCCCGTTTTCTTTTAAGCAACTGAATAAAGTACTGTTCCACTGTTAGAACGATACCTACCAGAGAGAACAACCTCAACAAGATCACCCTCATGTATCTCTTCTGCTGATGTAATCCGTTGCAAAATATTATCTGAGTTCAGGTCATGCCGGAAGAGGAGAATTTTGTCATACATGCCAAAGAAACCACACTCTGGGAACTGTAACAAAAAGTAAACTCAAATTAACACATGATTTTTGCTAATCCTATTCACAAACTGAACTTCTTTTTCTTTTAATAATAGCTACAGAACTTCTGTGTTTTAAGTGTCCTAAAGGCGGGGGGGGGGGGAAGCCTGATCTGCTTGACTTATTTTTGAGGAAATGGAGCATTTGGGGTTTTTCTTTGGGTTTTTAATCTCTGACATGAGTAATCAGTCTGGCCAACCTGAAAACCAACACAGATCTTTAACTCAGCTTATCACCTCCTACAGGCCTCACTTCACAGATATTCTGAGCAGCCAGGCAGTCTGCTCCAGACACCTCAGGAGCACCTGCCACATTTCCTTAGAGAAGCAAGCAAAAAAGGCTCCATGCTGGCATTCCACAACAGATTAGATTTGCGGGCATATTAACTAAATTCATCCCAGTGACAGAGAGTAATACTCCAAATTCATATAGAAAACAGATACGGATGGTTCTACCCTGGAGGTGTTCAGGGCCAGCCCGGATGAGGCTTTGAGCAACCTGGTCTAGTGGGAGATGTCCTTCCCTATAGCAGAAGGGTTGAAACTAGATGATCTTAAAAGCCTCTTCCAACCCCAACCATTCTATGACTCTTTGTAGTACATGTCATGCTATATTTTCATGACATTTCACTGAAAATAGTTTTCTTATTCTGTATTTGCTTCACTCTCTATCGGTGAATGTTATTAACTTATTAAAATAAACAGTTTAAAAATTAACAGACAGTTCACAGAGAAAAGGGGCAGGAGTAGACCCTGGAGAGCAATGAGTATCAATCAATCAGCTTCTTTGGCCCTTTTACTTAATGCAGAACTCAATCAAACTCAAGGTGTGAATAAACACACAGGAGTGCTTGACAGATGACAGGAAGTGTGGGAAAAAGCACAGAATAGCATACGACAAACTTTCAATGGATTAGGTAGCAAACAGACTACAGTTTGGTAGTATAGGCCTTGCATAGTCACTAGCAGGGTCTAAACTGCATGAAACTTGTGGTGTATCAATTGTCCTCAGCTGAAGTAGCCAAAGACTTGTTTCTACCAAATCAAACACATAATGAAGGTATCCGTCCTGGCCATTGTTTTCACACTCCCTTCCCACTCAGAGAGAAAATAATTTCCTCTTTCCGGCAGCAGTTTCATCCAAAATATTAAAGTGGCCCTCTCTGTTTTGGTGTGCACGTCCTGTACGTTTACAAACTTTCACAATAGGCTTCTGTGGGACGCAGAGGCCTTGAGGGGCTATTTTACATTCCTCACAAGAAGGTAAAAGGGTTGCTCATTGTCCAACTACTGCCTGGACTCCGATGGCCCCTTATGCCAAATCACAACAGGTTTTCCTCCAGTCCCCCATATTTGTAAATCTGGCCCTTCTGTAAAGCTACAAAGCCTTCCGTGTTCAATTACTAAGGAAGTACATTATACTTACAGGATTTGAATATATGCTCTGAGATCACTCCTTGATCTCATACATACTGTTCAGCCATGAATCACATTTAATGTTAGTATCAATAACACAAAGTTAACACATCCATGCTGCATTCAATTTTAATCCTCAAGACAACTTCTAATTGTAGCATATCAACTGCACCACCTTGCTGACTAACAACTCCAACAAAAGGGAGAGAAAGTTAGCACAGAGAGAAGCTATCAGCCTGCAGACAAATGTGATACTTCTTACTGACGCTGGTAGTTAACTTCAGCTGTCAGGACAGACAACTGATGATTTAGAGGTGGTCTGAACTATTGCCTCTTTGTTCTCAGTTCACAAACTCCCCTACTAACCACAAGTGTTATGGACATAATGTATGAACATAACATCACAAATCTGTGATATTTCACAGATTTAAGACCCCTTCTTTTGATAAAGATACACCTCTTTTTTTCATTCCTCAAGCCCATAAATCTATCATGCAGCTGCCAGAGCATCCCTACACACTGGATGCAGGGTATTCCACCCCAGTAACTAGAGATCACAATCACATACAAAAAATAATTTCTTGTATAATCTACAGATGGATAGTCAAATCATCTTTGTGACAGCAAGTGCAATCATTAAAAACACAATTTACTGTTACATTCCTTCAAAAGTAGCAACAACATGAACACCAAATTTTGTAAACAACAGTGTAGCACCTGTAACTAAGGCCTGGGTTTCATGTAAATTGCACACTTACACTCAGTTTATTTCTATGGAATAAAAGTACCGTAAGAGAAAAAGCAAAATCATCCACTACTAGAACAGTTGGCAACAACATCCTCAAACAGCTCCACATTAATTAAATTGACATTTTGAGCTGTTTGTTAGGAGTGCTTATGATACTGCGGTTACATGTTTTACTGCCCTCATCTCTCAAAAAAGAGTACACCTACACATAGATGAAATGACTTGTCTGTTTTCACAACCATAATATTTAACCCATAAAAGATAATACCTCTATTCACAAACACCATCCTGATGAACAGCAGAATTACAATCCTGGGCCAAACAAGACTAGCAGAATTCTGTGGTAACAGGTATTGCAAGTTGTCTGCATACAGCTGCTGCAGATGCATGTGACAGACTTCATTCAGAACACACTTCTATATGTTTTGTACAGCTGAATTGTTGGAATACCTATGTATCCATATTGCCAGCAAGTAGAAAGACCAGACTGAGTGAAACCAAGCACCAACAACCAGAGTGGGGTTGCTGCCTCAGCAGCTTATGTATTCACGTGCCAGCAACTGGGGAAACTGGGATCCAGCAGCCACTGCTGGGCAGTGCACCTGAGCCCAGCATGTTTATATGCACATGACGCCATTACCAGAGCTTCATCCTGAACTGCCAAAGGGAGAAGGATGAGGCTGTTAGTACTGCTTGTGCACCCACAAGTGCTCAGTGCGGGACCACAACTGTGTGTGCGGCACCCCTGTGCCTGTGCCCACTGGGAGCACACGGCCTCCTGTTGCCTGGGCCCGCAGCTGTCTGCAGACTGCCGGATTCAGTCCTCCCTAACCACACCTTTCATGTCTGATAAACAAGTCCTGCCCTTCCCTTGCATTCCCCTGTTAGACAAGAACAGACCCTACTGCACGGAATCCCTGAGCATTCCCTTCCACGTGCCTGAGCTCAGACCACACTTACCAGACCGCACACAGGCCTGGGTGCCCCGGGCTGGCTGCCCTCTGCACAACCGGCCCCGAGCAGCACAGGTGGCCCACCATAGCCCACACCTAACATGCTTGGCTTAGCTTTGGTGCTCCTGGCAGGCCTGCAGTGCCCTGCTCTGCTCTTCAGCAGCAGGAATACAACATTCCCTGCTGGCACTTCAGGCAGGATGCGTGTGGACTGCTGGCCAAGAACAACCTCATCAATTAACACGGGGATTTTTCTGTTGAGGTGTTTCTTCCCCCCTCAAGTAGTATCTCTTAGCAGAATGTTTACACAACCTTAAACTATAATCAAGTTGCACACTACCGAATTTTTCTCTTTTGTAGCACAGCACAGTACAGCTTTTATAGCTGTCCTTACTCTCAATTACATGAAGTTGTTAAGGAGGAACACTATCGAGCTCCTTTGATGCGTTAAGAGCTCATAATGTAAACTTGAAGACAAAACTCAAAGCCGAGTTTTTTAAAGCCTGTTTTATTTTACAGGATTATGTAGCTATTACTTTCTTGCCTAAAAGCCCAAACCATCTGCACAGTCACTCAGAAAACAAACTGCTAATCCCAATATCACTGTTTCCTAAAAGCAAAAGGGAGACTGTTCCCAGTGCTAGCAGTTCCAAAAGAGCATCTAACTACAGGAAATCACTTGCGGGAAGTCTACAAATGCGATGGACTGTGCCAAGTTCATCTGTGGTACACGAATATTAACATACATGAAGAATATACGTGGTCCTTTGCACTGGGGCAGTACTAGCACAGTTATCACTACTGCATTATTAGGGTTATGCTGGGAAAAACGATTGGCATCACTCGAATGCTTAAAGTAAGTATTACAACATGTCTAGTTTTAATTGATAGCGCATTACACCGTTCCTTTTCCCCAGACAAATGCAACATACAACTGGGTTTCTTTCTATCTTGGCAGTAACTGAAAAATCCTTCTAGTTCAAGTTCCAGGACTTACTTTACGAAGTTCTGGACCAGTTGCCAAAAATTCACACTGGGGAAAAGCGTAGGCGGATATTGTTTCAAGATCCAGTATCTCATGACCCATCATAACTCAAAACAAATGCTTCAAATCACTGGAAGTTAATCCCCAAGTCTAATGGTGCAAAATACCCTTACCTTGGAAAGTCTCTTCGTTCACTGAAATCACTCTCATCCATTCTCCTGCATGCTTATGCAGCTATCCACTCCCACTCTTTAAAATTGTGTGCCAAATCACATTATCACACAGAGAACTAGGCTTCAAGCATGGTGCATGAGATACTTCCCTCTCCGGATGCCTCAGTACAGACACACTTGGACTACTGCTTGGCTAGGTTTTCCAGCACAGAAACCTATTAACACACTGCAGATGCTCCACTGCCCCGCACGTATTTCATCTCTTTGCCCCCTAACCCCCCCTTGCCCCCTCCCCCATTTTATTGGAGGCCTGTTTGCCTCTTGTGCCCCAGCTCTCTAACTCTGCTGCCTTATTTAGCTCCTACAAGGAAAGCAGATGGCAAGTCAAGAAGGCAGACCTACAGGGAAAAACATTCAAATACAGCTCATGAGTACAAAGCATGGTTTGGATTCATTTCAGAGCCACTCAAAAATAAGCACTGTGAACCATTACAATATTAATTTGGAGGTGCAACAAAAAAAAAAAAAAAAGTGGTTGCAGTATTACTACCTTCTTAGTACACCAAATTACTAAAAATGGATCTCTATAACTCTCAGAGTAATGTCAATCAATTGTAATATGATCTTTGCAATGGGATTCTTTTACTTCTCAGTATTTTATTAGTAAAACATCTGTTAACAGTTTAGAAATCATTTTAAGCTTCAAGTCAACACCTCTGCCACAAATGGGTTAGATAGTTCCCCACTATTACGACAGTGTCCAAACCTTCAGAAGACATCTCATAGTCATTCCACATGTTTTGGTCTTCTCACAACATTTTTTACCCTCTTCAGCAGCCATTAAAGAAGAACTATCTATCTAAACCACTGCAGTTCAGTTCCATTAAAACTGAAGTTCTTTGGTATACAAATAATACAAGCATACAGTTAATTGTCACTTGGTTAGAAAAGACAACAGCATTATTTGTATGTTTTACACGTCAGGCTCTTTTTTCCCTGATTTTCAAAGCAAAATGTTTGGACACATCTTAGCTTTTATCTCCTTCCCCCAAGTGTAGTTCATCTTCAAAGAAAACTGGCTTGTTTTCCAAAGAATCCACAGACTTCAGTCATAACTCAATTATCAAAAATGAAATCTCACTTAGACTAATTAAAATGAGAGCCAGAACAATCAAGAAAGCACATGCATACTAACAATCACATGCAACTCAGTTTAAATTTTCAACCAAGGAATACCTGAACCAAGACACTTATAAATGCAGTTGAAGTATGAAGCCACACAAGCAGTAGAAAGACCCACAAACATGCAGAATATAACTCCTTTTGAATGCAACTATACTTGCTGTGACTGTGTTCTCCACACCTTACACAATTCAGAGCACTGAATAAATAAATGAGTACATGTTAAACACTGTAAGTAGCTATTAACAATTCAAAGCTTGAATTTAGACAAGGGAAAATGACATATTGTAGCACTAAATAAAGAGGAAATTAGCAGTAATAAGAAAGCGTTAATAAGAAGAAATTTAATGTAAACAATGTCACCTTAACACTGTACAGAGAAAAAAAGATGACCAAAAAAAAAAAAACAAACTTGAAAAGTGGTAAAGATTAAAGTACAAAGAAGCATAAAGAAAGATGGAAATCTAGGTAGCCATAAGAATACAAAAGCAAATTTGATGCTGTGAAACAGACAATTACTTAAGTAGTTGAAAGAGTGATCAAGGTGGGATGACCAAAAATGAGGACAACAAAAATGCTATTCCCAGCAATTCAAAGACACCAAATATAGAAGTAACAGGAATTGAGATAAAAGCAACAGATGCAAAATATGCATTTCAAACTTTTATATTAGCAAAGGAGAGAATCTTGAGGCCACTACAAAGATAAAAGTGAAAAAAACAACATACAGAAGAGATGGTTTGATGATAGCAGAATTGCAAACATTATTAGTGGAGATGATTTAAGAACAATCTGAAACAGAGAGACCATAGAAGAAAAAAACTACTTTTGGAGGTGAACTCAGAAAGATAAGATCCAACACAGACTGAAAAAACACAAGGCGGGATCAAATTCAGTATGAAAAAGATAAAAGACAAGAAACAAGAGTAGCAAGCATGAATGGAAAACTAGAAATATAAAGGCAGAGAAAGATAAGCAAAAGAGTGACAAAGTAAATTTGGGTTGGCTTTGGTTTTATTTTTAACTTTTGAGTTAGGAAGTATAGCCACAAGACGTTATGAAAATACAGAGGGAGGTTTATTAATCAGTAGGACAGAAGAAGTGCCCCCCTTTGACTGTAAGAGGGTGCAGTGAAGTGGAAAAAAAAAAAAAAACTAGGTTGGAAGATTAGAAACAGATTGTAGAGGTTGGCAGCGTATCAGCACTCAAGTCAAAGAGACGGCAACGGTTAGAAAGAGCAATGACAATTTTGTGCAAACACCCTAAGATAGGTGAACAAGTGGCTGACTTCAGAGCAAAACGTAGCAAGGCCATTGGAAGAAAGGTATGTAAAAGAGGATGCTGCATATGACTGAAAATGAAAAGTGTGAAATATAGGTTAATCGACAAAAAGGGTAGATAAGGGAAGTTTCAAAGTCACATAAGTAAAGACATGCTTAAGAAAAACTTGCCTTGCAAATACTCAAGCTATTAAAGTAATAACAGAACAATAAAATGTTTTTCATTTACAGCTTTTACTTTAACTAGGAGAAATAAGTAAACTGAAATAAAGCACTTATAACACCATATGCTGCCTTACATAATTCTCAGCTTGCAGACAGCGGTGCATCACCACATGTAAGCTTCTAGTTTTAGACTAGCAAGCAGCACGCTCTGCTTCTTCATATCCGGAACAAACAGTGTTTAAACGCAAGATTGAGAGCTTGTCTCTGTAACACTTTATCACAGTGCAAGGACACATTCTGCCCATCTACACCTTCTCCTACAGACAGCTCTCTGCTTTTAAACACACTTTCTATTCCCATCTGTTCTTGCTTTGGTTCTTCTTCAGACTCTCCCTGACAACTGTATGTCTGGTACTTCAATATACAGCAATCTACATAAGGAATGAACAGAAAAGATGGATTAAGACTACGATCAATAATCTTCTGAAGCATCCCTATTGTGTCTCAAGCCAGGCTTTGCTGAGGACTTCTTTTAAGCATTCCAATATGCAAAATCATTAACTTAGCAATCCTCAAATTCAACTTGAAAAAGCAGTTTTGCTCCTCTCCTGATGTTGGCCATATTTAACAGAGCTGTGAGACACATCAAATCTTTGCATTGCTCATCACTCTCTCCTGCAAATACATGCCTGCTGCTTCTTTAGTTTCAGTTCTGCTGATGCTACTTTTAAGCACCCTTCTGCAAACACTGAACAAGCTGCACAGAACAGCAGCATCTGAAACAGGAAGCACAACTGATCATCACCAACACAGAAAGACTGGTAAGACAAAAAACACTGTGAAAATGCATTTGGTAAACACAGTGCTTAGTTCCTAACCAAACTGCTCCCTCAAATAAGTTTTGTTCAAGATAGGCAGAGAAATACGAGTCTGAGAGTAAGGAAACTTCTGTTTAATCCTAGTAGAGTAAAATACCATTCAAATAAGAAGACAAGCTATGAACAATCCCAAATATAAAAGATCTCTGTCCTTTTTCATTAAAAAAACTGCAGCAGTAAATTGCAGGCTAACTGCAGAATTATCACAAGAACAAACTACAATATCCTAAAAGTGATAACCAGGAATTGGTCAAGAAAAGACAGTATGAGCAAGCTGCAGAATGCCAGAGCAAAGGGAAGCTTTAACACCACTGAATTTCAAAGGCATGCCCAATAGCTTCATGTCTGCAACTGGAAAAAAACAGACAGCCATATGCACAGCAGAAGAACACTGTTTACAGCTTTTTACACAAATCAGGGATTTATATATTAGCACTAACACGTTCAATATGCTTGCAACAGCCACCAGATCTATGAATAAAATGCAGGCAGGACATATTACTGTCAGACAGAGGGTGGAGGGAGGATATTGCCACTTGTGCACTGGGTGCAGAACAACTCACGAAAGATGAATCTACCGTACATTTCCTGATGAGTTTGCTGTTTGCAAGCAGGCACTCATTGAGTACTGGTAGCATCAGCTGCAGAGCATGCACTGAAACAAAGCCAGATGGGAAAAGGCAAACTCTGATCCCAAAATCTTTACCAGTTTTGCAGTAGATTAGGCTCAGCATGTAATAAGCTCCTTAAGCCATACCAAGAAATTGAGCTAGAGAACAGAAAGGAAAAGTAAGCGTGAATATATTTGTTTTCATCTTTCTTCAAGAGAGAAGACAGGATATATGCACACACAAGAAGGAGTTACACAGAAAGAAAAAGGCCCTAAAATGGCTGCAAAAATCGCACCTAACGCATATAGCACAGGGGGAAAAAAAATACAGAAGAAAAAAAAAAATTGACCCACATAACTTGTCTGTTTAGAAAGGCACTAACGTGATGAAGCACATTGTGGTAAGCCATAAAATTATTATGAAATCAACTTGCCTGCCAACTAATTTGTAAACATTTGGAAGATGCAATGGGTTGTGAGATGGGGAAAAAGATATGCAAGTATATGCAAACAAGAGTTCATATAATATTTGCATTCAGTTTCTCTCAAATACAAATGGAAAAACAACTACCTAGTAAGACTAATCAACAAAAGACGCCAACCATTACAGTGAAGGACAGGGAGAAAGCAATTCCCTACAAAATAACATATCCTCAACTTCCTTTAGGGATAAAAGCAATTATTTCATAATTAATTGAATGAAACAGTGTTAACTGCTTCTCAGGTTGGTTAGTAGTATCTAACCTGCCTAACGTAAATAAGGATAAAACTTGGATACAAAATGAGATCAACGTTATTTCATTCTCAGAGAGACAGAATTTTGCAACAGTCTGGCCAATATTTCAAAAGTATGGTAAGATTTCTTCCTTTTTTTTTTTTTGGTCAACCATCTCTTAGTAGGCATTATGTTAACAGGCTTCTCATAGAAGAGTAGAGCATGTATTTGGTATAAGGAAGAATGATGCCGGGGCAGTGTGAGCTGTTGAGTGGGTTTTTTTGTTTGTTGTTGGGTTTTTTTGGGGTTGCTTGTTTTTTTTTAATTACTAACTAGAAACAACAACAAAAGCTAGCATCATGCAAGTCTGCAGGCTCACAGTGTATTTCTGTAGCCACAATTGGTCCTCTGATTACAGCTGGCTGTACTGTACCAAGAATGCCTCATAACAGCAGGAGGAAGGACAAACTTTAGTAAAAACTTGATGACAAAGTTAGTGGAACTCTGATGACAGTCACTAAAAGCAAAAAACACATTCACCATACTGTGAAAACTAATCCTTGAAAGCAGCTTACTACTACATTTCTTTTATTGGATTTCACAAGCAAGAATGCAACAGAAAGGTTTATTCCGTTTAAATTGAAAGCTTCTATCCTGAGAGTCAGCTAAATCTCTTTGTGTGCAACTGCAAACATCTACCAGGGATCTTTGTATCAGACTCGCTGTGCATTTCACACTGATATTCCTAGCAGCTTGTTAGAAAACAACCACTGCCATCAGCAGAATGTGGTGCTGTTATACCATACCTTCTGGTAAACTATAGAGCACACGAGGTCTTTAACAGCAGAGAGGGACAGGTCCTGAGCTTCAATGGTGACAGTCTCCCGCGTGAGACCAATCTGCAGAAGGAATGAGACCCCATGCATAGAGCCCCGGGAGTTGGTGAGGCTCTGCGTGCTGAAACTGCCATTGGAGAGACGGCTGGAGAGTCCCGACAGGGGACTCGAAGACAAACTTGGGGTTTGTGGTGCAGCAGCATGACACGTGGGCGGGGAAAACTTCTGTAAGGATGGGGGAGAAGAGTCGTTTGCTGACATCTGACTTGATTTAAACTGTCGAGATCTCCCTAGTAGGCAAATTCTAAGAAAAATGTGGTCAGTTCTTGGTTTGAAATTAAACAAGGACAATCTAACTTTCCCTTTCTTCGTTCAGCAAAATGCCCCTGACCAGTAGAACTTGTTCATCTTCCCTTTCATTATGTGCAAGCCAGAAGCTGGAAGTTGCTTCAATTTAAAGGTTCTCTTTCCACAGATCAGCCACAATCAGCTGATCAGAAGCAGACTGCTTTCCCTTAGCACCGGGTCCAGACAACGGGGGCTTACATAAAGGCCTCAGAGAAATACACCAGCTCTGTTGTTTTATACTTGTCCTTCATTTTTGTGGTAAAAAAAAAAAAAAAAAAAAAAAAAAAGAAAAAAAAAAAGCTGGAAACACAGATGGAAATAAACGTTGGTCATTCATTAACAGCGTCCTCTCTCATCTAACCCAACAGCCTGTATGCTAAATGCAAATCCATCTTCATGCAGATAGTCTTTCAGAATGCAAAAAAAAAAAATAAAGAGAGAGAGAGAAGGGTGTCCTTAGGCAACAACAGAAGTCCACGTGTCTGATAAATCTCCTTCTTCAGAAGATGCCTGAATTCACAGGATGTGGTCAACTCGGAGATCAGCAAAGGTATCCAACTTCATCTTTATAAAATATTTTAGCTCATGAAATGCAGGAGCAGAATTTCTGAAGACACAAACACATTAAATGTAATCTCTAAATTCACCCAGATAACCTCCAGCATTTTGAAACGTTGTACTCTGCCTGTAGGGAAAAAGATACAGTTATTTCACATGAAATGCAGGAAGTTGTTTTGCCATTAACTGAACTCTGCTTTTGAGCAGAAGAATCACCAGTTCCATTTGCTCAAATACAGCATAAATTAGTAACATTTTCTACTTAAAACTTGAAATCAAGTCTCTTTATACTGTGTGATACACAAAACAAACCAGACTTCATGCTGCCCAATACATTACCACATCTTTTAATTAACAGCAATTTAGAACCATAGAATGGTTTGGGTTGGAAGGGACCTTTAAAATCACTTAGTTCCAGCCCCCCTGCTATAGGCAGGGACACCTCCCTCTAGGTTGTTCAGTGCCCCATGCAGCCTGGTCTTGAACGCTTCCAGGGACAGGGCATCCACAACCTCTCTGGGCAACCTGTTCCAGTGTCTCATCACTCTCACAGTAAAGAATTTATTTCTAATATCTAGTCTAACTCTACCCTCTTTCAGCTTAAAGCCATTTTCCCTTGTCCTATCACTACACGCCCTTATAAAAAGTCCCTCTTCAGCTTTCCTGTAGGCTCCTTCAGGTACTGAAATTTAGCAGAGCAGGAAAGAACTCAATAAAAAAAGAAGGGGGGAGGAGTAAACCACAGCTCTGCTCTGTAGGCATATGCAGAGCTGCTGGTAGGTAGGGAAGCAAATTTGTTAAATGCACAGAAACATCCAAAAAACATAATGCCAAGGTTCAGAAAACCTGTATGTAGAACGTACTCAGGATACATTTTAATACTTCTATTCAAAACAACTAGAAAACAGGAGCAGGAGCACAAACTCTAACTACAGGAGAATTTGCATAGCATGCAATAGAACATTAGTTCATTTGAAAAATAACAGTTAATGCTTACATGTCTGACTACAATGGAATTCTGCCACAACCTTTAAAACCAATCACTTCATGACTGAATCCTGGATTTCTGTGATTTTTCATGACCAGACACCAACTACTTGTTACAAGATGCTGTACCATCTGATTCAGCACTTCAAGCACTGGCAAGTCAAATGTTAAAACATGTGCATGCAACCATATCTGGACCCAAGCAGACCTCAATTGAGTCACATTTGCACATTTGGCAGTGCATTGATTTTTAGCTATAGGATCAACTGCTTAAACACCATCATATTTACTCTTCAGTACGAGGTCATGTCAGACATTTCTAACTACTTTCTGTTCTCACTTATTTTTGCGGAGTTGAGTCAAAACAAGTTAATTAACCAGGACTTGATTCTAGCCAAATGTGGCCGAGATGCTTGAAAATAAACAGCCTCAGATTGCCCATGCAATGTCTTCAAGGGAAAAAATTATCTGTATATGGTCCAAATACACAGATATTATGTAGCACTCAGTTTTTAAAGAAGCATAGAACCATATGGGACTCAAAAATTAGTAAGCTTTCACTCCCTGAAGAAGAAAAAATGATTAACAAAAATAAATAAATCAGAGACATTTTTATAAGAATTAAATGAAATTTTTGAATAGGAGTGCCAGTTTATCACATGCAGTATAAACTTTCACAGAAAGAAAATCAACTTTTTACACAGGACGATAGTGATAGGATGAGAAGGAATGGTTTTAAACTAGACGAGGGGAGATTTAATAATTAGATGTCAGAAGGAAAATATTTACTCAGAGATTGGTGAGGCACTGGCACTGCTGCTCAGAGAAGCTGTGGGTACCCCAGGTGAACTCCAGGTGTACCTGGAGGCGTTCAAGGCTGGGTTGGATGGGGCTTTGGGCAACTGAGCTGGTGGGGGACAGCCCTGCCCATGGCTCAGGGGTGGGGCTGGGTGGGCCGTGAGGCTCCTTCCTCCTCAAAACTATTCTGTGGTTCTATTCTCACTAGAGCTATGGCTGATAACTGATAAAGGACTTCATTCAACAGATGATATACTGCTCCTATTCACCAACATAACAGCTCAACAACTCACTGCCACTGCGTTCTAATAGGTGCATAAAGAAGCAGGGCTACATGAACTGGAAGGAAACGGCAATCAAAATTCCTAATGGGGCTACAGAAGAGAGAATAAACTGTTACCTTTTGGATTTCCAGCACAGGCATCTACAAAGTAAGACCTACAAACACCCAGGAGCTGCTGGACTGTTGGCAAAGACACCTGGAAGGGCCACTTGTGCCCTAAGGAGCATGCTAACTAGGGTACCCATGAAGGACATAAACAGGAAGAGAATAAGGGCAGCAGCTGTAACACCGAGGTGCTTTTCTCAACAAAGCAGCTTCACAAGCCTTCAGTTTTGCTTGAAGATGACTTACTTTTGCGTTCACAGACACCAAAGACAAAAAACACCAAGCCTCAGGGGTAGAACCGAAAACGAGCAATACCTAACCAACACCATAGGAAACGGGAAAGCCGTATGACGTGAGAGGGGCTGCTCTGGGAAATCAGTGCAAACACGCAGCCTAAGCTCAGCTATACCTGCCTCGTTGGAACGCTACCTATATTTACCACAAGCGCGATGCCTGTGCACGCACACAGCCCTTCCACACGGCGCACACTCGCACTAAGCCTGTCACGGAGCTCATTCCGCTACCGCACAGGACGGGATGGATCCTTCTAAGGAAGGAAACCCACGGGCGCTGCCCGCTCGGTAGAAGCGAAGCGCGGAGCCGCTCCGGGACGCGAACCCAGAGACATTCCGCAGCACACCGACAGGGTGCCGCGCGATCCGCCACTCGGCGATGATGCGGCCTCGGCCCCGCACGCAGCGCCGTCCCGGCTGGGGCCGCCCGCAGCCCCCGGGCAGGGCCGTGCCGGCGGCGGCGCCGCTCCCGCGGCGACAGGAACTTTCCGAGTCCGCCTCCGCCCTTCCCCGGCACGGCGGCCCCGCTCCCAGCTCCTTGCCCGCCCTCTGCTCCCGGCGCCTCGCGCCCCCCGCCCTCACCTGCCGCGCCGCCGCACGCCGCCCGCCCGAGGGCCGCAGCCACCCCGCGCGCATCTCCCCCGCCGCGCAGCCCCGCGGCTCCCCGCACGCACCAGAGCCGCCCGGGCCGGGCTGCGGCGCGGGGGCTGCCGGGAGCTGTAGTCCCGCGACCCCACCGCGGTCCGGGGCGCCGCGAGGCGGCGAACTACAGCCCCCGGCGCGCCCCCCGACGGCGGGGGCGCAGCCGGCGAGACGGCGCGTGCGCGCTGCTGCCCGACGGAGTTTCCGTTACTTTCCTCGCCCGTGGCGGTGGCAGCCCGGAGTCGCTAACGGGACTGCTCGCCGCTCACAGCCGCCGCCCGCACCTCGCCTCGCCTCACCTCCGCAGCCTCCTCGGCTCCCGCCGTGCCGGAGTACGGCCCCGCGCCGTCCGGCCTCCGTGGCGTTCTCACAGCTCCTCCCGCCGCAGCTCGAGCTGCGCCCCGCGCCTGCCTCCCTCCCGCGGTCCGCCTCCCCCGCCCTCCCCCGGCCCTCTATCCGCGCCGCTTTCGGTTCACCTTTCCGGGCGGCGGGTGGCGCGGCGCAGCGCCGCCGCGATGTCTCCGCGGCCTCGGACGCGGCCCTTCGGCTCCGCACAGGAAATGCTTGACCGAGTGTGTCACCGGATCGCGCCGGCCTCGCCGCCGCCGCGCTGACCTGGCGGCTCCGAGCGGGTGAGGCCGCTCACCGCTCTCCGTGCTCCCTGTAGAGAGCTGGTGCTTCCCCTCAGCGAGTGGCCGGGCCCGCCGCCGTGCCTCAGCCGCCCAAATCCTTCACCCAAATCCTGTATTCCTGCTCAGTGTCAGTAGTCTGCATCGCCAGTGCGTGTATCCGGAGCAAACGCTGTGTGAAACTGGTTACAAATCAAAGCTGCGCTCCAGCCCCAAAACTCCCTCCTAGAGACAACCCATCATCTCCCTTCTGGCTTTGGTTGCATTTCTGTGTACAGCTCTTAATGCAATATCCACTATCATCATCATTTGCCGAAGTTTAAATGATGCATGCGTGGCAGGGAAGCTGCTAACAGAACTTGTCAGAACTCTAGCTCTCTGCTCGGCGTGCATAAGATGAAGAAGCTGATTAGTGCTATGTCACTTGTGCTGTTTGTAACGAACGTTTTTCATTTCCTTCATCTTATGCTCCTGGGGCATGACCCAAGACCCGCTGAAGCTCAGCAGAGGCTTTCTACTTACTTCACTCAGTGCAGCTGATATGGCATGTAACGAAGGCTGTGTTCCCACTGGAGAGAGTTCACTTGATAAAAAATTAGCCTGAAGCCGCTCACTGAAATCTGGAACTACTTTTAACCCCAACTGTAGCAGCTAAGCGCCCATTCTGCTTTTAAGTGGTTTCAAATGCTAAAAAACACCCTGGGACTTTTTAATGGAGGCTATTCCATGAATAGAGGATGTTCTCGCCAAAGTTCTGCACCAGATAACTGAGCAATCCTCATTTCCCTTTTCTTCCTGAAGTGGGACTCCCACACACCAGCGCTACAAACAGAGCTCACCCCACCACCGTGAGTTCCTGTGTGTAGCACAGCAAGGAGTCACACTGCACAGTGCTTAAAGCTTCTCGCAATCTGAGTAACAGCCCCACAACGGCCATTTATGGACACTACCAGATGGACATTAGGAATTACCAGTCACTGCGCAGAGATTATACTTCTTTGTGGAGAAGCTCAGCTTTGCATCATCCGACCAGGCTGGAGCCATTCAATTTGCTGCCCTAAGCCATAATATCTGCTTTTTCAGAAATGAGAACAGAAGATGGATTAGTTGAAATCGATTTATTATAGAACACGGGAAAGCACCCATCAAAACAAAGCAAACAGTTATAAGTATTCATGCAGCGGTACTTTCTGCTAAATGAATACTCCTAAGCATCCAAAAATGGTCTGTTTGCAAAGATCTCAGAGCAAAACACGTCTGAAAGCAGCTCTGCATGTCAGCAGCTATGTATAGAGAAGCACATACAGCTGTGCATATGCCCAATGGAGTCTGTGTGCTCACGCAGCGCAGCATTACAGCAGCACCAGCCCTGGCTGTGCCAACTGACACAACTGTTATGTTTTGAAATGTTTGTGACTCTCGTAATTAGTGATTTCCTGTGGAATTCATTGAAGTCCTTCATCTCTTTCAGAGCCCACATCAGTCTCAGAGCTTGTTCTCACTGCAGAGATCTTTCTCTACCAAACCCAGCTGCACTTTGCTAATTGCTATCTCCTCTAGGTGCCAGATGACAGGAAATACGGGTAACCTACGCTGTATTTATTTACTTTTTCTAACCCCATCTTTTCATTCTAGACGGGTCACTGTCTGTAGTGTAGAAAAGCTGCATTTGGAACAACTGCTTTTTAACTCTGAAAACACATCCTTTATATCCCGGTTTGAGATTACTTCTATAGCACTGTGTCAGCACATGGAAACTGAATATATTCATTTCTATGCACCAATCTGATGTGTGGAACGTTTGCGTATCATCTGTCTTGGTTACAAAGAAGGCAATGTCCTAGGATAGCTGACTGGACCACTTGTCTGAGAAATTCCATTAGTCTATAGTGCCATGATTATTTTTCACTATTTTTGACACTGAGTTTGCATAGCAAATGTGCCTGTGCGAGATCCACAAGAGCTACCAGAAATGCCTGCAGAAAGAGCTGTTCTTCCTCCCCCCCTCCACCACCACCCCATACCCTGTATGTTTAATTGCTGTTGCAGTTCACGGTCTCTTTCCCCCCTAATCCTCTGTTATAGGAGAACTGAAAAAGAACTAGGGGCTCACATTTGGTTTGGATAAAATCCTGAAATGTGGATGTGTCTCTGAATTACCTCATCGTCTCAGTTTGAGCCCTCAGCTGAACTTTGTCCTAAAATCCACCAGAGAAACAGTGAAAAGTTCAGTACAGGCTTCAAAAACACAGTATCATGCCTTCGATCATCACAACAGCTGAGGCTCTTAGGATGTCCCCAGGCCTTTGGGCTCCTTGTGACACCAGCCACGCCACCCTTTGCTGCAGCTTGTGCTGCTCCCTCACTGGTTAAGCTGCCTAGAAATCTCAGCCCACACAACCCACTTCGAGCACTAAATATTAGCTGGACTGAAAGCACAACGGGGGACATTGAATCTCCTCTCCTTGCCTATTAGCTGCAAGAGCCGAGCATCAGAAAGCGCAGGCTCCTTTCATACTGCTGCTGCCAGCTGTGCTCCCGGATCTCAGCAGATGGCACTGTCACATCAGCCTGGGCACAGGAAAGAAGCAGAGCACAGATTGTGTTTTCACAGGTAATGCTTGTTTTTCTTCCTATATATACATATATATTCTCTAATTGGTACCTAGCTACATCTATTTGAATTTCAAGTTAATAAACCAAATGAATAAGATAAAAGAGCAGCTAACCACTGACACCTTACCAATTTGGTAGTATGGAGTAGGACTAAACAACGCATTTCTCCTTTACAAAACACTGGAAAACAAAATGTTCATTACATTTGTTTGTTTGTTTGTTTTAACTTTTTTTAAAGAACTATTTTCTAAAGTAGTTACATAATTCTCTTTGCAGCTGTGACCTGCTCTGATTTATGCTATGTTTTTATTTGTTATTGCTCTTTGTCTCCTTAGTCTTGTATGTACTGTTAGATGGGAAAATCTTTGGAGAATCAAATGAGAGGGCAGAGAGGTCTTCAGAAGTGCTACCAGGATGTATTTCGGTGAACTGGCAGTAGAATCACTGAGTACTGTCCCTATTCCTTCTCAGCGTCTGTGCTGAGACATCCAGATCAATGACCTCAAAGAATTCCACTCGTATTTTAACAAAAATCAGTTTCCCAGATGCCACCATCCCATGCCCCCTGCCTAAATACTTTGGTACAAATTCTCCTCATGTCACTCTTTGTACAGCTGCTCTCAAAGCATAGGAAGGGCTGCTGCTTCCCTCCCTCCCCCCACTGCTGCTGCAGTTACACATATGCCTCTCTTTCTGGTGAGCACAGGACTGTTTGAACGATTGGAGAGGGGAAAAAGAAGCCTAAGAATATCCCGTTTGAGCCCTTTATGCAACTACCACTGTTATTTCCCCACTAAGCCACATCCTTTAGCACCACATCTAAACGTTCCTTGGACACCTCCAGGGACAGTGACTCCACCACCTCCCTGGGAGCACATTTCAACACCTGACCACTCTTTCAGAGAAGAAATTTTTCCTGATACTCAACCTGAACCTCCCTCAGATTGCTGTCACTTGGGTTGGTGGGCTTTTGTCTGAGAGGCTGCTGCCACTCTTCGTAGTCCACACTGTTCTTGGTGATCAAATGATTGCCCATTTCTCCCTACTCTGTGGTGGCTTGGTTTTACATTTGGAATGATTTCCTAACAAAGATGAGGTATGGAATTCTGTGGGAAAAATGGCATTCCTATACACTAACTTGTTATTTCCCCATCTATGAAATCTTGGTTACAGCCACATTCTTGGTATCCACTTATAAGGGTGCTGACTTGGCAGTAAGAACATCAGCTGCAGAGAGCCCATCTGTCCACTGGGCAGCAGAGCCACCAGCTTTTCTAGGAAATCTGTGGATCTGGTTCGAAGATCTGCAAATGGACAAATGGCTCTGCTTCTCTGCTATTAGCCTCACAGGCTCTTTGAATACTTGCCATGCTGTGCTTCCAGAACGTGGTGTCTCAGGATGAGGCTCTCCCCTCCTTCATTTCTGCCTCCATTTTAACTTTTTTTTTCCTTTCAGTTGCATAGAATCATAGCATATCCAGAGTTGGAAGGGACCCATAAGGATCATCGAGTCCAACTCCCGGCTGCACACAGAACCAGCTAAGAAGGAGCCCATAGAACTGAGCGTGGTGCAGACAGTCCTTGTACTCCCGCAGGATTGGGGCCAGGCCTGCCATCCTGGGGAGCCTGTGCCAGTGCCCACCCACCTTCTGGTGAAGAACCTTTCCCTGGTAGCCAACCTGAATGTCCTCTGAGGCTAGCCCGAGCATTAAGAATAATGTGGTAATTGGAGACTTTTCTGTGGAATTTCTGCAACACAAAGGCCAGAAGTTTTGTACAAAAGCACAGCCCAAGGACAGTGACACCGCCTGACCTAAAGGACTCGTGTGCAGGGAAGCTTGCCTGCTTGTTTTCATCATTTTAATTGACCTGCTGCAACATTTCACTTCAGCACGTATTTTCACAGAATCATGGAACCGTTTGAATCAGAAGGGACCCTTAAAGGCCACCTGGTCCAGCTCTCCCACAACAAACGGGGACACCTACAGCTAGGTCAGGCTGCTCAAAGCCCAGTCCAGCCCGAGCCCTCCGAGCCTCCCGGCAGGGCCGCGGCCGGGAGGAGCCCGGTGCCGCCGCGGCCGCCTCCCTCCCTCCCTCTTTCCTTCCCGCCCAGCCTCCGGCGCTGCCTCCCCGCAGCAGAGCTGGGGATGGCGGGGCTGGCCGGGGTGCTGTGCCTCGCCGCCGCCGCCGCCTGCCTGCTCCCGGCGCAGGGGCGGGAAAGCGACGCGGGATGGACTCAGCAGAAGGTGGGTCGGGCCGGGCCGCTGTGGTTTTCCGCCGCCTCGCGGGTCTGTCCTTTGTCCCTCGGCCCGCTGCCGGGGGCGCTGCGCCGGGACGGGCGGGGTGGGTGCAGGTGAGGGGCGATGACTGCCCCAGCTCCGGGTACCGACGGCCGGGCGGGGTGGGAGCAGCTCGGCGCCTGGTAGGGGCTGCAGCCCGCGGCTGCGCTCCCGGAGCCCCGTCAGACTTAACGCCGCTATGGAGACAACGAGCAGCTCTTCCCGAGGGGATTCACGTTGAGGTAGGAGAAAGAGGATGGGGTTGAGATGATGGCAACTACACAGGGATTTTGAAAAGATACAGTATTGTAGCGTCTTGTAGGGGCCACGCTGTATTCTTCTTCATTTAAAACGCTGCGTGAAGTTGCGGGGAAAAAAAAGTCTTGAGGTAATGCTTAAGGAAACAACATGTGTAGCCTCTGTTTCTCTATGCAGTTCTCAGTGGCTGATTACGAAATGCCAGCATAGCTTCTTAATGAACCAAATCACATGGAACACAGCTGATCGCAGAACAGTGAATTCCATTGAGTTAAAGCATTCACAGATTTCGAAAAGGAAAATGATAAAATCACAGAATCATATTCCTTTAGTCCCCGCTGCTGGGTGGCTGTAGATGCTCACCTGGAACCACAGAGCTCCGCTGACTCCATGCACTGCTCTCTGCCTCCCTCAGCCAGAGCCAGGACAACCTTCATGCCTTCCCAGTCACTCCTAATTCAGTCTTTGTTCACTTTTCCCATTCAACAGAGGTTGTGGGTTTTAATTTTGAAAATCAGCAGAAACGTCATTCTGTTCTACTCCTGTTATCTCTCTGTGTATATATTTATATACACAGTTATTCATACATATACATCTATCACATATTAAGAATGTACACTCCTAAAATAGCTGCTAGAGTTCCTAGCTGTGCATACATTTAAGACTGTGTAAGTGAGGCAGACCTTCAGCTGTGGCAGTGAGCACACAGCCGTGCAGCCCCAGTGCATCTTTCAGCCCCCTCAGCCACAGTGACACATTCTGCACCTCATCTCACTCCAACCCTCTGAGCTGCTTCCTCATGATGCTCATGCTTCCTCCCACTAACCATAGAACCACCGCACTTGAACTCCTCAGCCCTGGCAAGCACCCACCAGGAACCACTTCCTCTTTCTCATCAGATTCTCGGCCCTTCTGCTCTTTTTCCCCTGAAGGGAAGCATGAGCCAAAAGCTGGACATCTCAGGAGTGCACAGCCCACTCCCTTCTGCTCACACAGGCAGGAAGAACCAGCTCCTAAACTCACCAGCTCTCAGAAGAAGAAAGCTTCCATTGGCACTGAGCCAGAAGGTACTCAAATCAGCAGGATAAGTACAGGCTGCTGGTAGAAGCTGCCATTTGTACAGCTTAGTGCAGATGGCTCAATGGCAGCCCTGCCATGAACACACTGCTCTGCTGCCACCCTGCAGCAAACAGACTGAGCAATCCCAAGGAATGAGCCACCGGCACACTTCATTCTTCTTTTACTTCACGAATGCTTTTGTAATGCCTTTCATTTCCCAGATTTGAATGTATTTTCACTAGTATGAGTGAGAATGTATTCCTTTCTTCTGAAGCATTTTTACACATTTGTACTATAACAAAAACATTTCTTTGCAAAGTGTTTCCATGACCCCAGCTACCAGGAAAGCTCTGCTGCTATTCAGCATCCTCACAGAGCCTTTCACTTCTTCAGATATCCTTCCCACTCCTAAAGCACGCAGTTCTACATCCCCTCTTTCCTCCTCAGCAGATCGCTTCTGACATTTCTCTTGTCTTTGCCTTTTCTATGTATGTGGAATGGTCCTCACACAAACAACAGCTGGGAAACTGGAATGAGGAGAATTAAATGCTTAATGTATAGTCAAGTCCAGAAAACAGCTGTGCTGGTATCTGCTTTGCTCAACACAAACTAACAAAGGAGGAAAGGTGACAAGTTGCGAGACAGCAACTTTTTTTTTTTAAACCATATTTGTCTAATTAATTAATTAAGATAAAAGGTAATTCCAGGAACTGCAGAAGGTCCCAAGGGTAGCATGCTTGATGACCAGGTAAGGAATGATTTTCTGCAGTCATTTTAGACAGAGATTAAACAATGTATGTGAGGAAGCAAGGAAGAAAGAATGATTTTTTAATTTTTTTGTCGTTAATATATTCAGTGCTGAAGTGAGAGTAAATGCATCTAAGAAGACATCAGCTCAATGCAACAGCAGCCCAAAAGCAACTCCACAGTTAAGCATTTGTAAGACAGGAGAAGAATAAAATAGAAAATACCATTCTCCTGCACTATAAACTGTGGCTCTGTCCTGCTCCTGTTTCTCTGTCTTTCATTTTCTGAAAAAAGGACGAGGTACACGGGGCAGACTGAAGAATGGCAAGTTTCATCAACCCTGTATGGCAGTTCTGAGCAAAGCATGAGCAAGCACAGCACGGTATATCAATGGGAGAGGGGACCAGAAGGAATTCCCTGTGACAGAAACACAGAATGGGTAGGATACAAATATCCTATGATAGTACCTATCATGTTTATCTATAAAACCAAAGGTGGCTCGAGAAGTTCCTGAGAAGACAACCGCTTGTGTCTGAGTAGGTTCAAACCTGGTACCCAAAGAGCATTTGAGATGTCCTTGGATTTCCCGCCTGGCATTCAGCTGTTGCTCCAGGACATCATAAGGCTCATCCCTGATGGATTTGCCAGCCCCACAAAGATGCGACAGGTATTCCAGGGCATCTCAAACAGTGCCAAACATTCATCCCTAGGCAAGAGAAAAGAAGCACTTGGGAAGTAGCTAGCACTACTGGCTGTCATCACAGGAGAGAAGTTGCCACTTCTGAGGTTAACTCAAGGCTAACAACACTGATATGGACCTGAGTACACTCCGAAAGAGTGTACATTGCACCGTGCAGTCACACCAACTCTGCCCTTGTGGATAGAGCCACGGTAGCACCACTCTTCTAGGACTGAGCTGGCTGATGCATTTCTTCGCAGTGCTGTGCCCTGTAATGTGCACAGACCATAAAGCTAAATATTATTGCTGCCAAAATAAGGCTTGTGGGGTTTGTCACAAAGAAATCTTTACTCGAAGGAGGCACTGTTGAGGACATGACTGTAGAATACATATAATTAAGATATCAGAAAAAAGAACTCAGTAAAAGGCAGAGTTTGGTTAGTAGGTAAACTACTTCTCCCATGTTCTTAATATTAGTTTATTTTACATGGAAATCAGAGCTAGAAAAGCCACAGAACCTAAAAATGTCTTTTTCTAAATTTTTGTCAGAAAATCTGTTCTTAAAATAACTGTCAGTAAACCAAAATAGCTCCATATACTGAAACATTTCCATAATTCATATAATCATAATTCTGAAGACGACTATGGTTAAAAAAATTTCAGTAACAGTTGCAGCAATCTTTCCTTTTTCTCTCCAGTATTCTCACCAACCAAGTACTTTACATCCTGATGCTATCCAAAATGTTGCAGAAAAAACAGATGTTTCTGAAATGTGGGAGAACGATTTGCGCCCCATCCTGATAGAAAGATACCCAGGGTCACCAGGAAATCACGCCGTACGACAGGTAAGGAAACAGTTCTGCCAACCTCTAAGCACACCTATTCTTTATTTGCTGGTAGAGCCTTTAGGCACCACAAAGGGACAAGTTTCTCTCATGCGGTAGATGAACCTGATCATTGTGCTGGTGCAAACCGTGCAGTGTCTACAAGAGACAGCCTGCACTTCAGCTAGCATTACTTCCCAGGACTGCATGGCAAGAGGAAAGATTAACTTCAGGTTTCAAATTAAGAAGCTGACCCCAGGTCTGGTAACTGAAGTATAACACAGCGCTTGTCCATTTCCTCACATGAGCAGGATATTGGTGATTCAAACACCTGGAATCCTACACATCCCCACTCTTTGTCCTGGAGAGGTCCGTTAGAGTTGATTCATCCATCCAGGTGAGCCTTGGAGGGATCACAGAGGTCCACACAGGTGGGCAGCCTGGATAGGCAGCACAGCAGCATGATAGTGCTGGGCTAGCACAGCCACATCGTGCTTGGCCCCAGGCTGGTGAGAGCTCCAGCATGTTGTGCTTCAGCCACAAGGATTCAGCATGAGTAGGATCTCACAGTGCAGGCATCTCCAAGGCTGTGTGCCACACTCACTCCTACTTATATCAGCCAGCCCAGAGACTGAAGCACCAGCATGGCCCAGATTACTTAGAAGGCATTTGCAACATCTCAAGAACCATCATCTACCCTTTAGGAATCAACTCAACAGCTCCATGATACCCGTAACTACAATAAGCTTATTTGCCACTCTACAAATGGTAGGTGAGGAAAGTGCAGCTTTTTTATACTGGTTGCTTCTATACATTTAGTTTTGTGGTTTCCTTAGTCATACACTAGAAGAAAGCCAACTGAAAGGGAAAAAAGGAAGAAAAACAAACAAACAACAGGACAGCCTGGAATAGAAAACCACAAATTACATTCAAAAAAAGGATCATTTTGTTACAAGGTAACAGCATATATTGCAGTAGACTCCCGGGAAAGAAAAAAAAAAAAAAATCCTCCCCTGAGACAGGGAAAAACATCAGACTCCTGGAAGGGAGAGGGTGGTTCCACTCACAGATAGTGCACCCTGGGAACTTCACCCAGGCTTACGTACTCCTCTATAACAGAAGTCCTTTGCTCTGTTGAAGTAGTCCTACAGATGGTGAGGAGGCCATATGATGCCATAAAAGGTTCCAGAAGGTGACCACAAGCAAAATGGAAGTTTCTTCTAACACTGAATTTATGGCAGCATTCTTACTGACTTCACTGAGAGCAGGACAAGTCCTCAAAGTCTATTTCCATTTTTTCCCTTAGAGGCTTTTGCTAATGTTTATTTAGAGAGAGAGGAATCTGCCTTGAAGAAGCACTCTAGGGACACATAAAAATCAGCTGCTCAACAGAGATGGCCCTCTAATAAGAGTCAGTTAGAATTCTGTACTAAGTACAGCCTGAGTAGTTAGATTTATTCTTTTAAACGTGAAGCTACCTAAAAATGAATCATCCTTTACTTAGGTCCGCTGTATCAATTTTTATTAAGGGCCTCATTTTTAAGACATTCTGAAATGCTTCATTTATTCTGTAATTGACAGGCATCACTGTCTTTTATAGCCTCACAAGCAACTTATGCCACTTGAAAGGCAAATTTCTCTTAGAAGGTAAAAATACCAATATTTTCAAAAACGCCAATGTTTTATTTATGGAGACTATACATAGCAATTGCCAAAATAGCTGCAAGTTCTCTGCAGCCACTTTTGACACTTAAGGACACAACTGAGTTTATATTTGAATGCTGTATCGATCCTAATTACTCCTGGAAAAGTCTGGCTTGGAGACTTCAGAGGTCAACACCTCAACAACGTCACCTTGATGGGCAATCACTCTAAGCTATCTCAAGACTCCAACTACAAGGGACAGAACGGAGAGATGAAAAGTGAGTGAGCCAGTCAGAGGGTAGGCTAAGGCAGTGAGGATGATGCTTATCTTATTTTATACAGTGGCATGATTATTATAATCATTTTTGCTATAAGAGTAATCTATTAAAAACACCAGAAATAAGCTTCAGAGCCACTATTGCTAATTAGCTACTGATAATTTGTCTGCAGTACCTTTCCTTCAGTAATATTCATTTGGTATATATACAAATATATATTTCATTGCAGCACATCAAGCAGCGTCTTCAAAGACTCCAGGCTGGTTGGGAAATTGAAGAAGATACCTTTCAGAAGTACACACCCTATGGGTATCAAACATTTTCAAATATCATCAGCACTCTCAACCCCTCTGCAAAGCGCCACCTGGTCCTCGCTTGTCACTACGACTCAAAGTTCTTTGGCCCACAGTGGCACGGAAGAGTGTTTGTGGGAGCAACCGACTCAGCTGTGCCCTGTGCCATGATGCTGGAGCTGGCACGTGCCCTGGACAACAAGCTTCAGTCCATCCAGGTAGTTGGCTTGGTTCCTTCTCACATGGTTTTGCAATAGCAACAGACCTGAGGGCATTTCCATGCTCTCCCTTTTGGTCCGTGTCTGATTCCCTGGTCGCTGTGCCTATAGGAAGATCCCCATCATATTCCAGAGGAACTGAACAGAGATCTGTACACGTGTGCTTTAGTACAGGATAACATTACAAACTCACATGCAAAGTGGGAGTATCTTATATACACTATATTAAAGCAATTTATACATGGAGAACACACTTAATAGACTTAATGAGATATAGTTCTTCATTATACATAAAAAGCACAGAATCCTATCCAGCCATTCCTACCCTATTAAGTAAAGCACTACGTTTCTTTCTGAATGATGCATTTTTAAAGTCTCCCTGTTGTACTGGGAGACAGCTGAACCGATTGCTGTGGAGGAGTTACACTGTCACATGCCCCCAGCCCATAACAACTTCAACATTTTCTTCCTGTTTTCTTTTATCGGTTTGAGTCGTTTATTTAATAGATGAACGACAGCAATCTGAGTGGAGGAATGCAGACAAGTAACATGATTACATTATCAGACTCTGACCACAGGAAAATTTGCTTCCCAGCACTGCCACTGCTGGGCACAAAAATCTCTCGGAGCTATTTCACAGACTTACGAGTGCCATCTACTGGCTCGGTATTTACTACTGACAGAATGCTCACCAAACACCAACAGATTTCCACAGGAAGCTTCCTCAAACGTTTTGCTAACTAGTGGAATGCACTCAGTTCAGGTATTGAGATCAGCTGCTTACAGTTGTCTCCAGAACTGATTTGGTGCCTTCTGACATTAGAAGATTTAAAAATTGAAAGACTAAGGATATGCCATGGGTTTTAACTGCAAAAATGAAGCACTTCTGTGAACACACGCAGACTCCATTTACAAGCTTCATTTAGAATAAGCCTGCCTGTTACTTATGGAACAACCAGTATGCCGATTTAAAGATTGGATTTTTTTTTTTTTTTTTTGGCAAGTAATACGTTATTTCTTGATTAAGTTTTCATTAAGGTGACGGCATTTGACAGAAAAGCAATCTAATTACTTTGCACAGACCATCACTCGTACAGCCCATTAACAAAATATACTTTGGGACCCATCTGCTTAATCCATTAGCAGTGACCTTTTTGCTCTGCTCACAGCAGCATAACAGACTTTGCTATGCTTTCAGCCAAATCTATTTATACTTGAAACTGCGATCTTTATCTTGATGTTTCTTCAGTTACACAAGAGTAAGTTTTAAAATAAAAAGGGCAAAGAGATCTCTTTACATTATCCAGATCTAGGAACACGTTAAGCACTAATAATAATGGCAAATACTGCTTTCTAAAATTCAGATGGTGTTAATGCCATTTCCTCCAAAATGTAATGAAAACAACTGCTATCAGAAGAGGTCTGTTCCGTGCGAAGGACAAAGGGCAGCAAGGCAGTGCCATTAGAAAAAATCCATACATTGCTGTGGGCATAATCAATAATCATCTTGCCTACATGAGCAACATTTTATAGAGGTTTTCCTCTATTGTTTGCATTGGATCAGCTCCAGCCAGTTGGGAATTGTGGCCCATACAGGACGTGACTGCTGCCAGTGACCCCACCTTTTTAACCACATCATGCAATTCCATTTG
Organism: Tetrao urogallus; assembly: GCF_951394365.1. Classification (NCBI taxonomy): domain Eukaryota; kingdom Metazoa; phylum Chordata; class Aves; order Galliformes; family Phasianidae; genus Tetrao; species Tetrao urogallus. Next base: position 32,991,300 of record NC_136814.1, read on the forward strand.
AAGAAAAAATTATTCATAGAGGGGTTAAAATATTCACAGCAACTGCCAACATCACAGTTCCCGTATAGTGGAGCTGAGCTGGGTTTAGCCATGCTGTAAGTTACTAGGAAGCGCTGCCAGAACAAACAAGGCTTCAGTTAGTAAACAGAAAAAAAAAAGAAGGCTCCTTCTGCCTTGAGAAGGAATTTCACATAGATGTCTCCTTTGTGACCTTAAATACAATAATCATGTATATATTCTCAACAGTTTCACTGTTGTGATATTGTTGGTGGCCAAAGAGGAAGAGTGTATCTATTCTCCTCTCTTCGGTTTCAGGGTAAATCTACCTGAGTGACTGCAAGTGTCCCTGAAGAAGAAGAAATGATCATTCTCATGACTGACTGCTCTTTGTCCCTCAACGAACCATAAGCCTTTCATAATTCATCTCCACTTCAGAACTGTAGCAGGAATACTATTCCTTTGAGGCACTGCCACAGTATTCACAGCACTCACCTCAGATGCCGTTGCCGACATGTCTCCTCTGCTGCTCAAAATGATGTCCTGGCTACCTGGTTTTGTAGACCTTTCTCAAAATACTCAGCTCACATCCACTGAAGCCAAAAATAAAACTTTCAACCAGAACCAAAAATCATGCCAGGGTGGGGGATGTGTCATCGTGCTAGATTAATAAGTAATAATAATTGATCACTATGTCACCATGACATGTTTGAGATTAATGGCCATAGGAAGGCTTGCATACAGTACCCTGAAGATACACCCATACCAAAGGGGCTTATCTGACTGCAGTATTCTTTCTTTACACAATGCTCTGGCCAGAATCAATTCTGCCACCTTTTACTTCTTCCAACAGACAAGCTCAACATCAAGACCAGACCTTTCACTTCAGCTTATTTTTTTTGATGGAGAAGAAGCTTTTGTCCGGTGGTCCCCTTCTGATTCCCTCTATGGGTCCCAACACTTGGCTCAAAAAATGGTATCTACTCCACATCCACCGGGTTCAACCACCACAAATAGACTCCAGGGCATGGTAAGTATCTTCACCTCCATAAGGAGTAATAGCAAACTGCAATTGTTTAATAATCAATTAAGCCAAATACCCAAGAAACCAAGAAGCTCACCTAAACTGAGGCAAGCTTGTGCAAATTTTAGACATGCTAAAACACAGAGCTGGCAAGAGCTTTTCAGATGGACCAGCACAAAACTCAATGCAAGTATGAGGATTTGTAGAAAAAAAATGTAATATTCAAATTTACTACAGTATAAACTAGGGCACCTACCTCCTTTAATAGAGATTCTTCAACATGATCACTAAAGAGCACAGAACTAATAAGATTCTTTGAAGAAAAAAAAAAAGCCCCCCAGCTCAGCCTTGGAGTCAGACATCTCAGAGTTATAGCAAGCTCTCAGGATTGCCCTTTGATTCCTACAAACATTTTGTCAGCTCCCTTCTGGTTTCCCAACTCACTGCTCAGCCACTATCACTCTATCTTGTGACTCATAAAATGTCTTTCCCTTGACAGAAGCTGTTCTCCAGGGAAGAAGTAATTTTCTCTTTTTTCTCCCCACGTAACATATTATTTTAAAGGGATATAACTCAGAGACTGTAAACAAAGCAACACAGCCCTTTTCAGAAAGAGGACTGGACAAACAGTCTGTCCCTCCTCCTTGGAAAGGCAACAAGATGCATTGGGTCTGAGTAGGGTTCTGCTAATGAGTTCTTCTCAGGTACTGTGGTAGAAAAGCCAGATCTTTGTAAGGAGCTGTCAATGACCCCGTCATCATCTGCACAGGAACCAAGAGATTTCACTGCTGCTGCTGGTGGGTAACTTTAAGAATACTGTGCTAAAGATTCTTTCTTCTGTAGGACCTGCTGGTACTACTGGATTTAATAGGCGCACCAAACCCTGTCTTTCCCAATTATTTTCCAAACACTAGCCGATGGTTTCAGAGGCTTCAAGCAATTGGTAAGGAGAGGGGCATGGGCTCTTAATTTAAAGATTTAGGATATAGTTTTCAAAGGAAAAAGCCATGTGAATCAGATTTTTAGATTACTTTTCTGGTTTACAGTTCTAATATTTAATGATGCAAACATTAAATTTGGTGCATCTTCAAAATTGATAACTTCATACATGTTTAATTAATAAAATAACTATGATTCACAAACACTTGGAAAACATGATTCTGATGGCCACTTTGTGACTCTTGGGTTCTGCTTCACTTTCGTGTTTTAGTTCTCACTTCTGTAAATCAGTGGTAACAGCATCAGTCTTGGGGTCTTCTAAGTACTAAACAAATGCGAAAGACAGTCACCAGCTTCTTTTTCTTGCTTAATGGAAAAAGATTCCACAAGAGTGGAAAAATTAATTTGTGGTAACATGCCTTATATTGTCCAAAAGCTGTAACAGTCATTTCCATTGTGAATTACAGAGCAGAAGCTACACGGTATGAATCTGTTGAAGAATCACCTTGATGAGACACAGTATTTCCAGAATAATGTATATCGAGGCTTGGTTGAGGATGACCACGTTCCATTTCTATTGAGAGGTACTGGCAGTTCTAATACTGCTTTTAAAATACAAGTTCAATAACCAAAGCTCCATTTAGTAAATAAACAGATGCATATGAACTTGGTTTTTTCCAGCTTATCTGCCCGAGGTTGTGGCTTCAAACTCCAATGTTACACAGGCCTAGTCATAGCTTTGAAAAACATAGAGGAAAAGCAGAGATAGAACCATCCTTACCATCATTTTGTATGTGCACAGCTCCAATGGCACAGAAATAATGGAAATTTCTGCCAGCACTACAGTGTTCCACAAAGATGAGTAACTGACCCAATGGGCTATCGCTACACACCACACCAGCCTGCTGCTTACTATTTCTAGAAGCAGCGAGACACACAAAAGGGCTGCGTTTGCAAAGATCACAAAAGTCTCTGAAGACCTTTTGGCAAACTTACTGAGTAATGCTCACAATTACCTGTTGAAATTTGAAGGCACTAACTCCTGCAAAAGCTAAAATATTCAAGTTAGACTCTCATTTACTAGAGCAGAGATGGGAAAGGTGTATATAGTAATCAGTAAGAATGGCAAAGGACACAACATGCATAATGTGCACTAAGTGCATACCTGAAATTTTCCCTACCCAAGATCTCTCCCAGCAGACACCCACACCACTGGCACCACGTTCATTCTTTTCTTTCAGGAAGCAGCCAAAGAAAGGGAAAATGGTTACATCACTGCTACCCAACTTGCACAGCTACGGGTTGGTGATTAAAGCTCTTGCCCAGGTGCAAGATGTGGATTTGATGTTCAAGTACTAGATATGGCACCTTCTAAATAAAGGTGAGCCACATAAGAATAGCAAATACAGCACATTCTTCTAGTTGAAACTATCCACCATAAACAAGGACTACAATAGTTGCATTGCTAGAGAAGGACAAGGTCGAAAGGAAAGTAAGACGAGTTCAAAGCTGCTACATAGGAAATAAGGGAGGTACTTCCATATCCAGATCTTTTGTTTACGCCTGCTTGTGATCTACAACTACTCAGTAATGCTGAATCAGTACACAGTTCTGCAAGCAGATGAGTGCAGTCATACCTCCCCACTTCTGAGCAAGCACTCCTTTAACTGAGCTGCACTTACAGTCTCTTGTTCAATGGATTTTCAGCTCCATGAGTCCTTCATTTCTGGAAGGCAGGACTCAGCTCCAATGAAATACATGCAGCTACCACATACATATCCAGGGACATAAGAAAATCTACATGGGAGAAACCGGTCAGAGACTACACCTCAAAACCTTTTCTAATGATATAAACAACACCCAGTGAAAATAAAGATTCCTCTTTGTGGCTGAAAAATGAGGAAAAGTGGCAAAACAGGAAAGATGGAGAGAAACAATGCTCCACCACTGTCCTGAAAGAAGGATCAGGAGACAGCCGAATGAGTTCTTTTATCTAGAAGTTGCATCACGTATCAACATACTGGTGGCTCATATCTATCAACATACACACACACAGTAATACATTTAAAAGTGTAAATCCTTTTATGTGAGGATAACAGTGGTTCTGTTTGCTGGGAGAAAAATACAGGCATTCTAATTTACCACTTAAGGAGAAGACTAGGATCTGCTTCAAAAATATGCTAAATCCTAACACTGGCATAAGAACATAGTAATTGGGAGCTGCAGTGGTTTCTCTGCCCTTCTCTACCTCCTAAACACAACTTGAACCACTACAGTGCATGGAATCCAGGAAAAACAAAGGGGCAGGTATCACACTACAACTACTAGCTGCAGATACTTTAAAAAAGATAGTGCTTCAAGGAGGGTATGGATTTTAGGAAACAAATAGTGAAATGGATGGGTTGTAGCCACAGACTTTAAAAAAAAGAAAAAAGATTGTAGGACTGCAGTGGTATACACTCCTTTAGAAAGTGAGCTGAGTAGCTATCTGACTGTCAATAAGCAGTGATGTATCAACTTACTTAACAGAAGTTCTCTAACGTGGTTTCCAAATTTCACTTTGTTCCTCACAGGGGTTCCAGTCCTACATCTGATCCCGTCCCCTTTTCCTGAAGTATGGCACACTATGGAGGACACTGAAGAAAACCTCGACCAAACCACTATCGAGAACCTCAGCAAAATCCTCCAGGTGTTCGTACTGGAATATCTAAACCTGTGACAGAAATGTAGGCTGCAAATCTTACTTCATTTTAAATGTTGTTTGCTCACCTTCCCTTCTGTTATTTAATTACATCAGAGTGCACTGAAGCAAAGCAAAATACGGCGATAGCTCTTGTTACACTGATTACTGATTCTGCTGTTCTCAGCTCAATGTTCCATATAAAGAAATAAAATATGGCATTAAATAAAAATTAGTTTCAGCCCAGAAATAATTTGATCTTTCAATGTCTTGCCTCTGGATAGACCAAAATAAAATTCCAGAGTTTTCCCACATTGTTATCACCGTTTTTATGTCACACATTAAGATCCCAGCAGGGGGTGCCTTCAGATGTGTTCAGCTCAAATTTTTTTTACAAGGTGTTACCAACTTCAGCAGCCTTCAGCAATGGAAATTTTTTAATACATTACCAAAAAAGGCAAAAAATCACATTAAAACAAACTTTGCTTTGGGCTGAACCAAATCACATGATCACAAAATCAGCTGCAAGAACTCCTGACACACAACAGGGATTTGTTACTCTCTCTGTTCTCTTCTCTCCTTCCCCTAAGGGGGAGGCTGCAGGAAACAAGAACATAGCACAAAAATCAATTTTCTCCCAGTTGCTTCTGGATATTTTTGATGGAGAAGCTGGTGGGGTGTGAGAGCAGTGGGAAGTGCTGTGGGGACTTCCACTATGCTTCAGCTGCACACAGAACAGGCACTGTGTGGGAGCAATGACCAAACACAGTGTTTGTGCGCCTCAGAATCATTCACAGTTTCACCCAAAATAATAGGAAAACTGTAACACAGATTACATCAGAAGTAGCCATACTATGAATGTGATCATTTTAGAAACTGCAGTTTTATGTAGGTACCATTTTAAAAGCAATGTGCTACCTATAAAGACTGAACTAAGTACAGGAGTGAGAAGGTGACATCAAAAAGCCAAGAACCTCTATCAGAAGATACTCACCATTCTAACAACCCTGCACTTGGACATTTCTTACTGGAATTGTTCGATACATTTCGTGTAGCACTATGGCAGCACAAATCTACCTGCAATGACATCAGTTAACAGAAGAAGCCAGAACAGCAGTATCCAAAAGCTACATACAGGATTACGGTTTCCTGTGGGGAGAAGATGATGAGGACATCTGAAAAAGAAAATAGAACAATATAATAATAGTTGTTAATTAAGCTAGCAGAAGATGATGTCAGTATTTGCCTGTTTGAACTTCCTTCATTAGAAAGTTCTATACTGGACATAGAGATTTAGAAAAGGAAATAAATAAGCTGTGAAGCTATAGGCACATCAGACGTGGCTTCTGTTTTAGTATTTTACCATTTCCCTAAATCAAAGATTTCTGAATCTAAGCAGAATATTTACAAGCATTTTAAAGTTTCAATGGGAACTTGTATTTACAACAATATAAATTTGTTAAAAGCTACTATTACACAGCAGCCTAAAAATGAAAGTTGATCTGTCTTTAGTATTTGAGATAGAACAACAACAAAAAAAACATTTTATGTTTCCCATCATTTTACTGTTTGTGAGAAATGTTTCTTCTGTGTATGAAAATTCTGAAGTAGAACACAAATAAAGTTCTAAAAATGGGTCAGATGTATTTCTTTTTCAAATAAATCTAACTGCACATTCATGACTACATCAAAGCTACTGGATCTATTTGTAATCATATTCCCCTCTACTTCAGCCCCCAGTGTAAGATTACAAATAGCCATCTTCCGTAACCAGAATACACTGAGCAGCGTAAGTTACCAAAACAGAGAACAGCAGAGCTGTATACAGAAAACTGCGACAAGAGTTTGTGTTCTTAGGTACTTCATGCTTTGAAAAATTCATGATGCATGTGCAATGCACACTGCTACTCTGGTTCTTCAAGAATGTGAAGGTTAACCTAAAACGGACCTCATTAAGAAACGTGGGACCAGGGGGCTGTTGTAACTGGAGAAAGCCTAGGTTTTTTTTTTTAAAAAAAAATCTATTACAGGGAGTTGAAACAGCATTATAGTTATGCAGTTTAAAGCAACTGTCCCTGAGTGTGCCATTCTCTGAAGTTCACTTGGTTCAAAGAAATGACACAGAGGCTGCTGTAATAAGATTCAGTGGTTCTAACACAAAGAGGGATGATTTTCTTTCTTCTCTAACTATATGTGAGGCCCAGAAAGGGTTTCCTTCAAGAGGCACACAGCTGTCATTTTTAGAAGAGGAGGGCAACTTAAACATCCTGGCAACTTAAATGACCTGTCATTCATTAGAAAACTGCTGATGGAAAATGTACATCAGCCCAGCAGCCACGTGACTATGGATCTAAAGCTCCAAAAATTGTCAGTAAAGACATGATACAAGATGGGTTCTCACTGCTTCTATGCCAAAGCAGAACAAGCAGGTAGGAGACAGTCTGTACCAACTCGAGTCTGGTAAAATGGCAGGGAAGGTACGAGTGACAAGACCAGGACTGGCAGTGCAGTATGGGTATAATCAGTTCAGAATTCAGAGCCCAGCTTTATGCTGAAGTTCATTTCCCTGGATGGTTTCTCCTTCCCTGTCTGATGGCCGCACCAGGGGAGAGAAACCACCAGGAGAGACTTTAAGTAATCTTAAAACTAAAGAAATCAGCGAAGGACTTTCCCTTGAATAGGGTTAGCCACACCTCTGTCAAGTAAAAAATGAATCCACAATTCCTGGGAAGCTGTCACTGCCTTGTCACAGTCCTCCTCAAGGTGTATGAAGTTATTAACAAGGGAGAAGGAAACAAACTGAACAATCAGAGCTCAACGGGTTTTTAGTTTGGGTTTACACTAGTTGTGTGCTGTAACATGAGCTTTAACTCCTTTTATAAGTTCATCACAAGGAAAGTAATGATGCACAATCCTCATTCTTCAGCACTTGCTGCATTTAGCTACAAGTGAAGTGATCCTAAGCATACACAGCAAGAACTGGCTAAGGGAGTAACAATGCAGACTGTTCTCTAGGCAGAAATGATGGCAAGAATGAGCACCAGTCCTCTTCTTCCTCTCACTGAAGTAGCAATCCTATCGCCAGGAATGAAGACAAAAGAAATTAGCAGTTCATAGCCACATCCCATGTAATTGTTTTGATTGTGAGCACCTAGCAACAAATAAATAAAATACGATTAGAAAAGATAAGGTGCAGTAAAAATGCTTTTGGTAGAAATATTACAAGGACCAATCTACATTGGCAGTAGGCCCAGCAAAAATTACAGTTCAATGTGTAGATGGGTGCCACTTCAGAGTATATCCCATAAACTACATCTATTTCTCTAAGTGAAAGATAACTACAACATTCTGCACACAAATTACCATTTTTTTCCTTGTCATTCATGGATGACACTGATTTTATTTTCCTCTTATAAAAGGAGACATTTTACTCTCTGTTGATTTAACAAATATTCTGAATTATATTCATTACAATAAAGCAGCTAAAAAGCTGTTCTAATCTCTAAAAGAACCATTATCATCTGCACATGTGAGATATATATATATAAACAATCACTTCAAAAATAATTTTGTTCAAGTGATTATATTGCACTCAGAATTCTGGAATTCCATTCTGCCTTCGCATTTTAAATCAAAGATCAGCTTCATTTTTTATTTATTTTTTAATAAAATGAAGCTTTAACTTTCTACTAAAAACAAGTAGGCATGCAACCAATATAATACAATATATTTCAAATGTCACCAAAATGGAAAAGTTGCTTATGAAACTGGAGTAAGGAACAATTCTGCGATAGGCCACGTGAGAGTAGTAAATGTAAACATCCTGCTGGCACTACGCTGTTGCAGGTGGTGCAGAGTGCAGCCCAGTTCAGCACCCAGGAGGTACAGGAATTCTGTTGAAGCATTCTGTACTTCTGTGAGTCTCCATGCAGCAACGGCACATCCAATGGACTATGCATGAACACAGAGCAATGAGAGGATGGTGGTTACAGAGCTAACGCCGACCTTGGAGCGCCACGATTTTGAAATGATGTTTTCCTGATGGTTACATATTCAAAGACAGCAGTGAAACTACTATTGTTGCTGCAAATTAAGTACAGAGTTAGATCCCCCATGTGTAACTTACATTACTGTATGCCAGCGGCAGTCTGTACACTAACTTCAGCCTACAAAATCCCAGCAAGGGGCCTCTGTGCAGATTGTCACCTTGCTTTGTTCACAGGAGTGACGCCCTTCTCCACGCGTCAGAGGCAGCAGAGAAAAAACACAGATGAAAAAAAGGAAAAATCCTCAGCCAACGCTGAGGCCACAGATCTTGAAAATTCAAATGAAGGCAGCTGATTCTCAACTCAGCTCTACAGGAGAACAAGATCTTGCTCTCTATCGAACTCATTAGCTTCAGGTAACAAACATTATTATACTTGGAGTCCCTGAGATACTACAGCTCTCTACCTGGGACAAATGGAGAGACTTCAGATACACAATAACGAGGTGCAAGCCAAGATACAGCACCCTGAGTTGCAAGTGAAATGATAGGAATGGGCAACCCGTTCCTGAACAGCCAAGAGATGCAGAAGAAAATGCAAAGGAGGTACTGGCTGGGGAATTAAAAGATGCGTATTGCAAGGGAGGACAGAAAAATAAAAAAAGCTGACTTTTTTCTACAAAGCCTTTCCCTATTACCATCAGAGCAGAGCAGAAAAAACAAGCAGAGGGAAAATCTTTCTGAGAAAGGCCGTGAAGAAATAGGGCCTCCTATATGCACAGGAGAACAATAATGCAAAAGCAGAGACAGTTAGGCAGTCTTGTTCCCAGTGTGCCCCGAATGTTAAGCACTCCAGCAGACTGTAAGAACTGACAGTATTCTGGACACAAACTTAGGCAGAGAAGTACATAATCCTTCTCTCCTAAAACTACAGGAAAAATACAAAGAGGCAAAATACAAAGTCACAATCAAATCAGCGAATACTTTCCATAGTGAAAAATGAAATACTGGCTTCAGAAACAAAACAGACATCTGTTCTGTATCTTTAAGCAGGGTTAACTGTAAAAAAGAGGTGCTTCTAAAATCTTAAGTTTGAAATCCTTTATTTCCCAGTATATTGCTTATTCCGAAATTAAATAAAAAAGAAATATCAGAGATGGATGTGGAAAACTTACAGCTAGAACATGGTTGCTGAGCCATCTGAATTTCTATAAAGGCATCAACAAAAGTGTTAAAAACTGCGTCTCGTAAAATTAATTAGAATCTGAAATGCCAGATTGTCCTTACAATGGCCACAATATGAGAACTGATGGACTTCTGCAACCCTGGAAAAACTAATTGTGACTTTGCCAAAACATGGCTTAATATAGCAATCAAAACATCCTCAAAAACAGTCCTGCACATCTGCGGTTTCCTTTTCTCTCAACCATTCAGCACTCAGTAAGTTGCTCTCATTAGTTAAAAACATTACTTTGTCACAAATTTACTTTCTTATGTAGTTGTGCTGTAATCTTGATACATTCTTGGAGAAAAAAAGGAGAGTGAGTAGAAAGCTGAATAAAAGTAGACACTATAAAAACTACCTGCAAAGTATCATAAGTCTGGAAAACATTTGTGGCATTACGCAGGCTACTGTTAACATAAAGAAAAAAAGCAATTTAACCATTTCACAAATATGAACAATGCACTTGTTCCCAGCCATTCAGAATGCTTTGACATTCCAAATGTTCATAAAAATTGGGTAATAAAATAATTAAGTCAATACCCTTAAGTACAATAAATAATGCTGTTTATTATGGTCGGGATTGACCACGAGTGTTTGTTCCATATCTGCTTGGGACATTTGTAAACCCAGTTCTGAATCCTTGAGTTGCTCCCACTCCCGGTATTCCAAATCCTTGATTGAGTGCACTGCTGTAAGGTGTGGGTCCATGATTAAGGCCTAATCCATAGGGCCTTGTTTGAGCGTTTAAAAGGATAACTGGATTCACGTTTTTGCCTGGTGTATTGAAAGAAAATTCCGGTGGCGGGCTGCTGGGCTTTGCTGGAGTAGATGTAATAGGGTTCAAGTTGTCAGCAGCTTTCAAAGACGGCATCGTAATAACATGGTGATCCGAAAGGTTCAGCATGTTGTTTGCTATAGGCACAGATGATAAGGTAGGTCTGATCCAGTCATCTTTGAAAATCTGAACAGTCAAGGTTGAGACCAATGTGTATAATCTGTTAGTGACATGGGCAAGTACCATTTGCTCATTCGCATCTCTTCGAATTCGGACATGTACTGATCCAGCCTAAAAAAATGATAAGAGTAAGTTGGCTGATAACTAGCACCTTCATAAGGTTCTCCACATGCATTCAAGAAGAAGCAAAGTTATCCTGCAGAGAATCACACAAAGACCTTTCTCAGCGGAGATTATTAACTAAACTGGGAAGCATATCCAAGAATTCCATTACTGGAACAGATTTTGATCTTTGCTAATGTGTTGACCTCATGAACAACATCAAGATCAGTATTCAGGAAGAGTTGAGTCTTCAAACTGAACTATAAAATACAACATGTGATGGCATGAAAACAAAAGGAAACAACAAAAAAGGCCCAAGCAAAGAAGCAAGCACAGACAAATTTCAATTTCACACTCAAGAATCACAGAATCATAGGGGTTGGAAGGGACCTCCAGAGATCGAGTCCAACCCCCTGCCAAAGCAGGTTCCCTACAGCAGGTCACACAGGTAGGCATCCAGGCAGGTCTTGAACATCTCCAGAGAAGGAGACTCCACCACCTCCCTGTGCAGCCTGTTCCAGTGCTCCGTCACCTCACTGTAAAGAAGTTCTCGCGCACATTTGTGCAGAACTTCCTATGCTGCAGAAAGAAAACGTATCATCGCTAGGCTGCTGGAGCAGACAGAAGGCAAAGTCAACAAAGAGCACGGCAGATGCTAAAAATGAAACCACCAGCAAGAATAAAGGAAAGACACTGCCCCTCAGGGAACTCAGACCGACTTTCTCCTTAAAGCATAAGCGTCTGTGAGCTATCCCTGCCTACCTCTCAGTAATGCTGCATTGCTCACCTAGAACTACTGATGGAAAAGTACACAAAATGAACCCCTCATATCTTTTTTTGTTCATGCTTAATAAAAAATACTTCACAGCCTCTCCTAATCTAGGGTATTTTTATGTCAGATGGAGCAGTTGAGAGCGTACCCAGGTCTCTGGAAGTTTCTACTGCCATCTGGAAGGTGCCAGTAGAAAATGTACAAGCAAAGGTCTAACCAAGTCTTTCTTCTCCTTCCAAAAAGTAGCTTAATGGAACAATAAAGTAGAAATAATAAAAAGAAATCTAACAGTTCTAATTTTCTGACTGTCACAACATCAATTCAAGAACAACCGAGTTGTTTGTGATCATTCTAGATCACTAAAAAGGCCTTCTATCTTTCAGTAGAATATCAGTGTACATCTGTAGTTGCATTGCACTTTTTTTTCTGTTATGTATAAATGCTGAAAATACTGCAGGTCTTTTGTGCATAGAGGTCCATAGTTTTTTTCTCTTCATAGAGAGGTTTTACACTAACATGTTTTGAAAAATGTCTTTACTATCGTGCGGAATGCCAAAATACAGGATAAGGTCTGAAATGCTCTAATTCAGAGCTGCTACATACATGAATAGAATTAACCAATAACACCACTTTAAAAAAACATAAGGTGGGAGAAAATAAGTTGGTTTTTTTTTTTTTTTTTTTTTCATAAATCACAGAAAAAGACTGAGCACTGACTCAGTGCATTTGTTTTCTTTCTTCTTTAAAAGAAATATCTTACTCCTTTTATTTAAATACACTTTTTTTTTAAAAGACAATGAAGACATTACTTACCAAAGTGCCAAAACCTAATGTCCAGAAATGCTCATTTCGAACTTCCAAGACACCATCCAAAGTTGAAACCTAATTTTCCACAAATACCCAGAAACGTGAGAAGTTAGAAAAGTTCAGATCTTCTTAGAATATTTATTCACACAGCTGAACACCAACATTTTCATTAACAAAACAACAGCTTCCAGAATACAAAATGGAACAGATCTGTTAATTGTAACATAAATATTTATCTACCACTTTCTCTAAACATCCAAATCCATCAGAAAAGTGGATATAAGTAGCTCAGGCTAAAGTAGCTCTCACTGTGAAACTGAAACATCATCTAGACTTGATATGCTGCCTGTAAACAGCATTTTTTACTTCTCTTTCCCTCAACTTACATTGGTAAGCCTCTTCCACAGTAGGTTAAAACTTAGAAGAATCAACTGACCAACAACACACACCGCTAGAAAAGGTATGTGCCAGATACCTCTGTGACACTACTTGTCCTAGATAATAAACTCCACGTTTTCTACATTGAAAAAAAAATTAAATATCTGAGGGATCATCTTGGATTAGTCATAAAAACTCTTCATACTCCCGAATGCTTACTTAACACTGGCTGTGCACGACTTCTTACCTCTCTAAGAAGTTTATCCAACTGGCCAAACACATGTGGTGGGGTTGTCTTGAAAAGAAAAAAAAAAAGTCACACTAAAGATTAACTGGCTCTGATTAAACAGCAGAGCCTTTAAGACCAGTTTACCTACACAAGCCCAAGGACATGACACAACGTGTTCTTATTACTTCATGCTGAACGCTTTCACTGTCTTTACAATTCCTCTGGCCCCTTATCAAACATTCCTCTTGGAACATTTCCCATTTACAACCTTAAAACAGATAAGGATGTTTAACAAAACTGAAATCCTCCCAAAACAGTTTTGCAATATTGCCTTACCTGGAGCAGTACTTTCCCACTGTAGACACTCATGGGGTACATTGTACCAAATGTCATCAAAGCTATTGCTATAGCTGACGCTGTGTCTACAGCATAGTAATTGCTGAAGAAAAACAATAAGGGAAAAAAGGGAGTGCTATTATTGAAAGGCACGAGGACTTTAAAAGAATGAAAAAAAAAAAATCAGATGAAACTACATACTAACTGAGAAGATCTTAACTATGTATCTTTGAGAAATGGCAAATTGCAACTGCAAATTCATTCATACATAATGCAGCTTTTGAGGAGAACACTCTTTGCACGTAAAAAAAAAGCAACTTCCCACAGAATGGATATAAAATGAACTTCATTAAACAACTATACATACTTGATTTCAATGAGCATATATGTAATGCAAAGAGCTAGAGCTCCAGCAATATCAATCAAGACGAAAGGGTTCATCCGTGGTAGAAAGATGCTACTCAGTCCTGGGATGATTCCACAAATACTGAAACAAAAGCAAACAAGCAGTTGTTAGCTAGTTGTTCATTACTACTTCCAAATCACAAAAACCATAAGAGTTAGACCCACCACTCCAGAATGCGACACCCTGCAGTCACAGCAAATGACACCTCCAAGAACCCTAAAAGCCCTTCTAACTCTGCTCATTTTACAACAGTTTGGGATTCATATTTTCATATCAACAGCATAAGTACTCAAAAAGGTACGTATAACTAAAAGTAAACACTTCTAATATCTGACAAAAATATTTGAAAATGATTTTGTCTTGCATTCAGATAAGAGTACAGCAGGAGAGTTAAAAGCTAAGCTGAATAAGAAACTTTGAATCAGTGCCTGGAAGACACAGGCTCTCCAGTTTTCTACTGGATAGGTGAGGAGATTCCATAGCCAGCTTCACACATTACACTTAAACTGCAATCATCCCAGCTGCTTGCTTGTTATACAGAGTAAAAAAAAAAAAAAAAAAAAAAAAAAAAAAAAAAAAAAATCACTCTAAGATATATTGACCAGATAGGTAACAGCTGTTGAGAAATGCAGTCAGATCTGTACCAAGCAAAGCTAGTTTACCTCACCCCTTCCAAGGAGAATTATATACAATGTACTGAATGCATTCAAAAGGAAGGTTATACAGAAAGATGTATTCCTATGAGATTGACACATCTTGGAAATATGAGAGATGATGCTTTGGCTGGAGTCCACAAGTTGGCTCAATAGATAACGCTGCTTAAAAACCTCTAAAATGCAACAGCTCTTGTCTCAACATCTTTCAAAATTGCTATTATGCACAAAAAACAACATTGCCACCCAGAAGTTAACTGCTAAGAAAAACAGAGCTTTACCTTCTACTGAGATCTGCAACGTGCTCCTGAAGCCAGCTTGTGCTTGCAGCTTCAAAAGAAAGTTAATGAAATGACTACAAGTAAAGCAAACCATTTTAGAAAATACTTGAAGTTTTATTTTAAGGGAAGAACCTATTACACTGTGAATAAACAAATGCACCTCAGCAGAATCGCTGTCATATTAACAATACAAAGCCTGGCCTTTCTAGGCAGTAAGTAAAATGCTTGTTTCATATAACAACCTGAAATGACTAAATACAAATATAATTTCAGGTTACATTCAACATAGTTATCTCTACCTCACATAAAGTATAATGCATATATAGTAATTATAATTACACAATTTACACAAAATTACATTCACTGAAATGAAGCATTGTGTATGGCAAAATATATAGAACAGCACGGAAACAACAACTTCTCCCACTTGACCAGCGTTCAAAATACTCAGTGTCTCGGCAGCTAGTGAGACTGTTTGCAAGATTATTTTATAGTGGAAAAGTGGGAGGTAAAAGCACTGTTAGGGAGAAATTATTACATTCATTTATTTTCCATCCATGAATAAACCAACAAAATGTTTTTAAAGTAAAATTTGAAATATGACCTTGAATTTAGAAGATAAAAAATAAAGGGTACTTCAGCATTATGGTGACACTCAGTTTTCAGCAACAACTACCTAGAAATTCTGAGAGCCATGTAAGCAAACCAGTGATGAAATCTGGAATGCAATCCTAAACTGCATTAAGCTCAGAAGTAATAGTAACATAAACCAGCTAGTTAAGGAAGTTTACCAGACCATCACAAAAAAAGGAACATTAAAACCTTTTCTTAATTCTTAGTATATTTTAATCACATACCTTCAGAGACATAAGCAAAAGGCTTATTCCTCACAGAAAGCATTGTAAATAAGTTGAAAAAAAGAGCCACAAAAGTACCAACTAGTAGTCGTCCCCTAGGGAGAGAAAAAAGGATAGCTATTTCATATTATCAACAACATGCATGACACCAAGCTGTAATTACTGCTAACAGTGCCATACCCACGTCTCTTAGCAGCTTTCACTGAAATCAAAAGTGAAAGTAAGATAAATTACCATGCTGTCTAATAGCTGACAGCATACTAGCAGTCCAGGGGGAAAAATTGAAATCTCCAAATATCATGCATTATCACATCACACTGAACACGATGTTCATCATGCTGAGTAACTAACTGCACACGTGTGTATGTACACATGCACATACACACAAACATGTATACCTTACTTGCAATTGTATATTTACACACACAGCCCTTTGAAGTTCAATAAATATACTGTCCCTTTAGCAAAAATAATATTTGTTTTCCTACAGAAAGGGCACAAGGCCCCTACTCTTTACTAGAGCTACTATTTCACCACACCTTCCACCCCTTCTTTTCCCTTTCCCATGTTCTTTGCAGTCATGATCATCATCTTTGTAATAAATCCAGTTCCCTAATGATTACAGCATCTTTCCCTTCAACATACCAGGCCTCCTAATGCATGATTTAGCAAGAGGCAGCAGATACTACAACACTTTGCAAACTATGAATGCACTGAGAGGCCAGTCAGCAGGCCTGCATGCTCACAGAGAGTCTTTCCTACAGTGTGAGCACTAACCTGTGCTTTTTCTGCATCCAGCCTCCAAATGTCAAAAAAAAAAAAAAAAAAGCCACATTAACTGCCTACCTCTAAAATTTTGTAAAATTATAGCAGACAAAGAACAATTGATAGCAAATGCCTAATGTCTTCCCTTAAATGAGGTCTGGGGGAGGCGAGGAGCCAGGATGCACCCCTTCCAGTCACTCAGATGCACTGCATGTACCTGAGCTCCTCCTGGGTTGGCCGTGCCTTCCTACCAGGTGCTCAAGCACTGGTTCAGGTCATGACTCAGCACTTCCACTACAACATGCTAGACTAAGAAATAGGAATACAAAGGGAAAGTGAAAAAGCTCTCATTTCATATATCAACATAATTTCTTACGTGTGTATCTCAGGCTGTTCCAGAAATCGCTCTGCACTGCAAAGACAATGGAAAATCTGAGTTACATTATACAATAAAGACTTGACAACTGAAGTATACTTATGTTCTGAAAAAATAGCTGCCATCCATACACAAAACTAACAGATACAATATTGGGGAAAACAAATTACTTAAGTAAGCACATCAGTTTTTGAAGTTATGAAAATATGTATCACTAAGACGAAGCAGGATAAATTTTCCAATTATTTCCACACTATGCCACGTACACAACAGCTATCATAGGTATTGTCTACACATTAAGAAGATGCCTGTAAATGAACGTGTCAGAAAGTACTGCTACTCTCTCCACTGTTACTGCAGGTAATCAGAACAAAGAGTTTGAAATCCCTGACTTACAGCTTCTCACTAAGGTCAAACAAAGCAGAGGTTGGATTCTGCGGTGGGGATACAAAGTTGTTGCGTTTTTACCCACCAGTGAGATAAGAAACAACCTTCAGCTGTAACAAAGAAAAACCTAGGATGAGTTTAGGGAATTTCCTAAAGCCAGTGCCAGAAAAGTTGGAGGCTTTCATGGTGTCTCATTATTAAAATCCATTCCAGTGTACTCTGGGACAAAAGATCAACTAATATTGTAACATTTCTACGTTGCTGATACACGCCTTGATAGAGGAAATAAAACCTTCCAAAAGGGAAAAGGAAGATAAGTTGCCTCCATTCTAGGTGTTAACAAAAGCCTTTTCATTTTTTAAGAATTAAATAACTTTTGATGCTAAACACCTGAAACACCACCTACACCTGGAACCTCTTGTACTTCAAATTAAAGCTAGAGCAAATTTTGTAGGACTGATGAAATTGCTAGCTTAAACATTCAGATCCTTAACACATTAAGAAGTTGCTTCATTTCACGGTGCAACTTACAGAAAAAAAGTTTTCTTCAGTAATTAGCTTAATAAGTCAAGATGCACAGGGAGACACACTACATCAAATTCCTAACAGTGCTTGGAAAATATCATTCCTAAAAACACCGTCTTTTCCTTGACAGTTGTTAAATTCCAATTATCAATTCCTATCATTTCATTTAAAGTTCCCATGCAGAGTAATCAACAGAAATTCGAGGTTAGGTTTATCAATATTTTTTCCACAATTTATCACTACAAATAGCACTGGTAGAATGCATATGCATTCTCAATGTGGACTATCTTCTTATGCAAGAAAAATCAAAGAAAAACATGCAGATCCCTACCTTTCTTTCAGTATAAAAAGAGCACCAAGCTGCGCCAGAACCGTAGAAGCAAATACAGCTAGAACTTCAAACCTCTCAAACCTGAAATTTATGAATTAAGTTACTGAACTTTCAACAATTCTCTGAATGCATTGCAGTCTGTAGAGAAGCAATGGAATAGACCTACTATTTCTAATTCTTTCAAGTGGAAAGAGAGGAGGAGAAACCGGAAATTCACAACATAACACAATTTTTAATTAAGCCAGAATTCCAATTACCACAAACAAGCCTTTGTTCTGACAGAAGACAGACTACAATTTCCAGCTTAAAATTACACATTTCTTAGGTCTTTTTCCTGTTTCTTTCCTTTCCTTTTCCTCCTGCATACTGTGCCTGTTCTTCAGAGAACCAGTCTTTACACGTATCAGTTCTCTGTGGTGGCTGTTACAGAACATAAGCAAGGATATCCAACAACGAATCAAATGCTGTATTATCAAACACTGAATCTTGTTAACAGTACTCACCCAAATGAATAGACTGGACTGGGTTTCTTCACCATTACCCAGTAGCTTATTAGACATGTTATCAAACTGAAGAAGAAAAAAAAGGGGAGAATTAGAATGTAATAAACAAGTATGGCCTTCACAAACTCCAAAGTAGACACACATGCACTTCAGCCATCAGAACTGAATTATCAAATGTAACGGTTTACCATGAACTCAACCCTTTCATCTCTATCCCAATGAGGTTTCCAGTGAATCCAGAAAAGACTGTTTGGAAACAGAAGGGATGTTGCAAAGACATCTAAGCTGTCCCCAGAAAATGGACAGCAGAGTACATTAGCAAACTGGCAGCCAGTCTAAATCCTTATATCAGGAGACTGCCAATGTCATACTGACAACATGCTGCGCTTTCAAAGGCTACCATCAACATCCAATGCAGCACATCACTCAGCCTAAATCAAGTTTGTCACAACCCCAAACGTAATGCATTTTTCACTGACATCTTGATAAGCACAAATAGTGTTTATTTTGCATGCAAACGGAGTTTCTCTGAAGGGATACCAGAGGCAACGTGAGGTCAGACCTAAATCTATCTAGCAGGGAAAGGCATTTTGAGAAAATCTTCTTTATACTGTCTGATATCACACTTACAAATGAAGAGTAAAAAGCAAAGGCCTATGAAATTAACACAGGAATCTGATCGTTGTCACACAGCCATAGAGTTCCTCATCTATTTATTGTGATGTACAATTTTACATTCATTTAAACTATCTTTAAACCAGCTGGTGTTCCATCACTGATATGCGTTCATAAAAACATTTTCTATGTATATAAATAAACAAAACCAGGCACAAATAAACTGTAAGATTAAGTGGGAAAAACTCACCTGAAAAGATCAAAGATTGTCAAATACGTGTAAGCAGTTAAAGCTGTAAAAAAAGCAAATATTTTAAATGTATAATTTTTCAGTCACTTGTATTCTTCTGCTAAATCCCCCTACTGCATCTCTATGCCATTTTCTATCTAAACAAATAATCTCTGCTGATACTGCAGAGTACTCTCTTTTTGTGCACGTAATACGAATGTTCTGAAAACACAAGCATCTCTCACCCCATGAACAGGTTGATTTTGACAATCCAAATTCTACTAAATGCCCAGCTACAGAAAGTATTCAGCTACCAGGAATAAATAGTTGTGACTAACGTCTTAAACATGGGGAAACTGGGAGACGTTCTTGTAACACATTTCACCAAAGCAAGAAATCTCTTACATACAATACTGCAGGAAAAAGTAGGTTCACTAGTTTTGCTTCTCTAACTCATCTAAAATAGCAAGAAAACTTGTGTTACAAACTGAAAATATGGGGCATTCTACTTTCAGTACTGCTGATAGGGAGCATCTTGGAGCCCCTGTACAAGAACAGAAAAATACAAAACATTAAAAAGAGGCACTCCTGAAATTAGAGAATGTTTTTGCCACACTACAGCTGCCTTCAACCAACTGCAAATGAGGATATCTCTGTGTTGCTAGTGTTACTTCTATAAGGAACAGCTTTGAGGACTAGTTTAGAATTCTGTTTTTTCAGTCTTACAGACAGAAGATGCTACATAGAAAAAAACAACAAGAAGTCTGGAAATCCTTGCACACCTCTCTGCAAGAAATGCTTCCACAATGACCATGGCAAATGAAAAGGAGGCAACTTCCAAACCTGGCTTCTCAGTCACCCAATTCCAATATGCGCAGAGCTTTGATTTGTAGTACTCTGGAACTTCATGAGTGCAGAAACACAGTGTAGCTGTTAGAAGCTTCATTGCAAGAGAGCCACCTACCTATGCTGTTCGTAGAGCTGCACCACATTAGCAGGAAGCCAATACATATTAAATTTATAGCACCGAACAGCAGGATCTTCCAGGACTGTTGAGGAGAATAAACGTGTAAATTTTCGGAAGATGTAAAATATAAGACAAAAATACACCTATGCTGTTTAAAAAAAGAAAAACAAGAACACAATATTGCAGCACTTCATCATGCAAGCAGAACTCTCTCTGTTTCTCCCACAAACATACAACTCACTTTAGGGCAAAAATTTCATATTTTAGTTTAATTTTACAGATTGTCCCCAAACTCATTTTCAAATAGCATTACGTACTACATTTTTTTAATCTGAAAAAACTCCCCTCCATAGCATGTGCATCTAATTGTAGCACATTCTACATGATTTTTCAAGACAGAATTACGACACCTTCCTATTTCCTGCCCTCAGTTCTGACAGAGAAGTACAGCCAAAAGACCTAAGCAGGTTCCATTCTCTATGCTACAACTTTGGTCCCAAGAACACCTGTGCAGCTTCAACTTACAGTTCTGCCCAATGCATTAAACATAAGCACAGTTCTGGGGAAAATTAATTATCAGGGACAGACTCCAACTTCACAGAAAGTTCAACTCAATTTAAAAATAGAAAAGCATTCTTACTATTCATAGCACTAATAATAACGCAGTATCTGTACACTCTGGCATATAAATGTATTTATAGCAGACAGTGTTACTGTGATAATCTTAATATCTGATGCATAAGCTCCACGTGAAACTAAATTCAAAAAATAATCACCTCTTTTTAAAAGTACAGTTATGTTTTTAATATATTTTCCATAATTTGCTTAAATTAATAGTGTATCTCAATTTACCACAGCTAACATATTTATTATTTATTTTCAAAAGAAATACTCACCCTTCTGTCTGCTGCAACCAGCCTAAATTCATGTGTTAACTTTCCAACCAATGACCTCTGTGATTTGCGGAACAGGTGTATTGTCCCCTTAAGAAAGGTAAAGTTTAATTAAATATTTTACCCAAACCCCAGTTTAAATTAAAACAAACAAAAAACAAACACCAAGCCTTCACATATAAACTATTTCCATAATAAAAGCTCACTCCAATTCGTTGATATAATTAACATTAAATTGAACAGTGCCTCTCAGCAGCAATTTTATTTATAACAATACACATCCTGTTACTACAAAACGATGACTGACTTCACGTGGACACAAACCAGAATTCATGACAGAGGGGTGCTTCTAAGCTGGTTACCTAACCAGACTCAATCGGTTTACAGACACACCTGTCAACAAAGCTGTATTTCACGCTGCTCTCAGTATCTGCAGGCACACCCACGTTTTCTTCGGTACCACGAGTATCAAGCAGTATCACAGACTGCAAACGCACGTTCCCCGGGGCAGAAGCCCAGCACTTACTACACTCTCTCCATGCAAATCATCACCGAGCCCTCCCCAGGACGCCAAGGACCGCCCGCACCTGCGGCCACAGCTGCCCCGGAGAAGCCACCTGCGGCGGGGACGCCCCGGCCCGTGCCCATGGAGATCCGAGCCGACGCAGCGGGGCGGACCCGGGCGGCCACGTCACCGCGGGCCCGGCGGGGCTGCCCCGGGAGCGGGGCGCCGCAAGAGGCGCTGAGAGACGACGCGCTGCGCGCTCGGAGCCGAAACCCCCCCGGCCCGCCCGGGAGCGGCGCCCCGGCCCCTTCAGCACCCCGCTCCCACGCGCGGCGCCCGTCCCGTCTCTCCCTGCCGCGTCCAGCTCACCATAGTACTCCCCGCACCGGAAAAGACGGCGCCATGCGAGGCCGGAAGAGGCGGAGGGGGCTTCCGTCGCTGTGGCAACGAGCGGACCCTTACAGGCGCGCGTGGAACCGGATGTGACGTATAATGAAAGCGCCGCCTGGGCGCGGCACGAGCTCCTCACGTGCCTCAGCCGTCGGGTCCTTTTTACCCTCGGCGCCGCTTTCGCTGCGGGGTACCGCGCTCCACAACGACTTCAGAGCGGGCGGGCAGCTTTGTTTCTCTGCCCCCTTGTTCAATTAAATATATAATATTTAATATTATATATATATATAACGTATTAAATATTATTTATCCAAATATATACAAAATAATAACAAAAATTTATCTAATACACCCGGCAATATTGACAGGTCATGGAGTTAAAATCACAAATTCGCGGCCCCAAAAACGGTAGGGGTAACATTGTGGACATATGGTACAAGCCACAAAAATTGTTTGGTAACTTCAGTGCTGATGCATTACCAGTTTTTTTTTTCCCCCATTGTTTTTCTTCTCCAAGCTCAGATAAGATACACACCACACCTACTGGCACAGCATTTTCACACATAACAGAACTAACGGCCTGCCACGATATTGCACAACCAAGGCAAGTTTGAGGTCTTTTAGAAATCATTGAGATCTGACACTGATAACGTTACATTATAAGAACATATTGCACCTACAACATACATTTGCAAAAATAAAATAAACCTTAAAAATATTTGGGTGAAACAACACACTTGGCTTGTGAGAGCGGTCCCAGCCTTCTTTAACTCCCACTGCCTTTTTCTGTTGCTACACCACAGCACCTGCAATAAATCACTTACATGAGCTGAGGTGAATTTTTGTTAAATTCCATCTTTCTGCCTTCACCACCAAGTAATATTTTCTCCGTTACCATTACACAATGAAAAATGATTTACAGAGGGTTGCATAACTCTTGCCTGTTCCCAAGCCACATGTGCTCTTGCAGGAAAGATGCTGGATTTCACAGTTGATAAACTATTTGGAAACTTTCTGAAATAGCATCAGTGAAAAATATATATATATATATATATTTATATATATATATTTATATATATATATATTTTTTTTTCCCCTTACATTTTCTGGCAACCCTAAGGCATTAAGATACAGAAATAAACAGATTTCCATCTGCAATGTCTGCATCTGATAATAGGCACAGAGTCTTGCTATCTTGGCTAGAATGAGAGAAGATTCATTTTTTAATGAGTCTGGCACACTTAGATCAGGATATCCTGCCAAATCCACTATCTCTGTAGATCCCAATATAGCAAGTACTAGGATATTGTTTTAAGCTTCTTGGCTCTTCACTAAATTTAATTGTGCGCCTTCTCTCAAAGAATCAGAGTCTGCTTGGATTTTCGTAACCTCTATGCATTTTGAAGCAAAGTAAGTTGGTGCAAATTGCTGTTTTCAGGACTGTTCACCACAACAACTACAATTAGCATAGCAGCTCTTATTTTCCACTGCGATTTAGCAAGACTAGGATAAGCATATTTTCAGTAAATTAATGTAGGAAGCAGCCCTTGCTTACATTAGTATTAAGAACTTAAGTCCTTTAGAAACTGAGATATTTACATATTTATTGTTCTATCATCCAGTAGGCATACAACACCTGATTTTACTTATTTATTAAGGCAGTAATAATTTAATCAGATTCAGGTTTAACGAGAAGGCTCACAGCTTTGGACATTTTATCTGAAAACAGACAATCTATCTAAACAGACAAGAACAGTACGAAAAGGATAAACGCAACATTTTATTGTGAAGCTAATGCTATGTGACTGCTCATCATGCTGTCTTACATTGCTTATTAATAAAGTGGTCGTCAACATTTCAGAAAACGTTCTTTAGGGAACACTGAAGCAAAAGTCCCTCAACACAACAAAAGACAAGAATAAACCCCATCCCAAACAGGAGTTATTCACTGTATTTAACATGGTAGGGCATAGCGATTCGCCTCCATCTTTCAGTTTTGTCACTTAAATCCAGATTTCTGAAGCCATTGACTAGCCCTTCATGAAGACATGAATAAAAATTTGAATTGTGACAAAAACAGTTTCCATATTCTCAGCCTTCAATAGTTATGCAAGCATTAGATCAAGTACTTCTCACTTCTAATGTGTAAAACAGAACAACCCTGCAGAACCGAGACTAGGCCTTTAGCATCCTGAAAGAATAAACCTGCATTAACCAATTATGAAGAAAGTTCATCTTCTTCAAAGTCAGTCTCTGAAACAAAACTTTTAGAAATGTTTTCTTATGAAGACAAAGTCTTACAACTAATCACCTGTTTCCAGACATGTCAAGAACTTACAAATCAAGAAGACGAAACTGAAGAGTACTGACAGAACCCACAGCATTTAACCAATACATTTAATTCACTGGAGGAATGTCTACCTTGTCAATTATTGCTGAACTCAGGAGGTAGTTATTGACAAAGTAAACAGTTTACACCAAGACAGTTTGCAATTTACAAGAGAAGCAGGAAGAATATAATACACATCTCCCTGTACTTTAGATGATTCTGTCTTTGCAGGAAACTAGTTTACTTCTGTGTCCTGTTGAATTACAGTTACAGTATTTAAAACAAAATACTATTTTAAAATATTTTATCTATTGTTCATCTGGTCATCTCTTAGGATGAGCATGGAGACTCAAGTAGGTGAGTAAAACAACATCTTTCAACACTAATCAGCAGCTCAAGAGAGCCTGGTAACTTGGTAAATTGGTAACTGCCTCTAACAAGCACAATGACTAAGGGAAACGTTCTACTGTCTGCTTGTTACCTTCCTACCAGTTGTCAGAAATAGAAGTCTCAAGAACTGAAAATACAGGAGCTTAAGACTATCACAGAATGAAGATCTGTAACCTATGCTTGCCATCTCCCACAGCTGCCACATGCAGAAACATCACTAAAGCATTAGAATAGCTAAACTTATCTTAAGCACAACTATGTGATTATCCATGTCTTGTAGACATGCAGCAGAAGATTCTAGCACACAAACTTCACCAATTGGGTAATGAAGTCCTAAGCAGAAAGCTGCTTTCCATATCAGTTGCGAAACAGACATTTCAGTTAAATTTGCCAACATATCTGGCTTCCCTGTACTTAAATTTCACAAAATGACAGCTGTGCCAGCTAAAAGTTGCTTGTTTAGAACAGGAAAAGAGCTACCAATTTATTCTATACAGGAAAGTAAATTTAATTATCACAGGAAGTTGTATGCGTAAAAACCTGTCATTTTAATCACATTCAAAAGAATCCAACAGGGAAATCAGCATCTGCTTCTAATTAGTGCAGTGACGACTTCCTTCCCACTTCAGATTCCATTCCAGTTATCAAGTGTTACTATCACATTTGGTATCTAAATAATCCAAGTTGCAAGGCCATATTCAACAAAACTACTACTGTCTGACTTTCTTTAGTACAGTTGATAAGAGACTTTGGGAAGGATTGCTTGTTCCTAATGCATCAAACTCTATAATTCTGACAAAGAGAACAGGTAAGACTTGCAAGTGCATAAGTGTACTACTTCAAGCAACCCACTACCTTAGAAGACACTGCTCCTCCAGTAGGTAGAAAGAACAGGTATTTCCTGCTTAATAGGCAAAGATGCACAGAGTTTTAAAAAGCAGCAGTCTCATAACACTTTTGTTCCCTTCCCTCCAGTAAGTGTTTAACTTTAAGCCAGTAAAAAACAAGTGCAGCAAGCTAGACAGGCTGCTTCCTAATCATCTCTAAGAAGTGGGTCAAGTCATTCATTAGCAGTGGACAGATTCATCCAGAGAGGTAAAAAAAAAGTCAGTTTAGAGAGTCAATGCAAATGTAACCTTTACAAACGTTAAAAGCATCCAAGCTGTTGTTCCGATTATCCTAATTCAAGACACTGTATTAGAACATAATTTGATTTTATGACATATAGAGTTGCAAAGTTCTGTACAAAATATGAGAGCTGTGGGTTCCCCTCTCCCTGCTTTGTTCTTAGATTTGCTTTTATACATAGTTAATCTAGCACACAGATGAAAATCACTGAGCTGGAAATTACTCAGTGTATGTAACATACACACACAGGATATGAAAACAGGATAGGTGATTAAATATCCCGAGGGGAACAGAATTATTATTAAAAGACACTCTTCAAGAAATACTGTAGATGTGTAAATGAAATTTAAAGGCAATTTATGAACCAAATGGCACTTGGTTATGGACTAAAAAAAAATACAGCAGCTGTTGGGGCAAACAGATGAACAGAATCAAGCTCTTTTTACTGTGTTCCAGAAGTCATTCACAGAGCTTCAATTCAGCCATTACATAGAAAACAATTAAGGCAGGATAGATACCAAAAACCATTACTGTGTCACACACACTCTCCAGTCCTGAACCAGTTATTCTTTTCCTTTCTGAGGTAGCAGCTCAGGCTTCTGACCCTTTGTGCTGCTTGCTCATGGTGTTTTAGCAGATGCAATGTTCTACCTTCACATTTGAGGTACCTATCACCTCACAACACACATCTGAAATTAATACCACTATATTCCTCAAAATTTAAGGGAGGAAAATTGAGTTTGATAACAAATACTTAGGAACCCTTACAACCACAGAAGTATTATCTCAGAGTTCCCATTTGCAAAGGAACTCAAGGAAAATTTGCAAGCTTGATCAATAGGAAGACCAGAGGCATTTGTTATCTGTTTAGCTATTTGGCACGTGGTGATAAAACAGTAATATCTGTGTTTAACACTATCAAGTCTGTGACAATTACAAGTTACACTAGCCAGAAATCACAGACAAGGATACTCAAAAGGCGGCAGAATGAGGCAAAGCAAGACGTGAGATCTGACAAACTAAAATCTTCCAGCATTTCTTCTCTGGGAAGGTTATTCAGCATAACAGAAATGACACTTCATTTATATCAGACACACATTTGATAGAGTCATACCCTTAGAAGGCTAGAAATGGTTTGGTTAGAACATTAGAAGTGGTTTCAAAAGGCATACTAGTGTAACACAATCTTTTCTTATATTAAAATTAAAAGCAATTTAAAAAGTTAAAAGCATCCCTGGTTAAAAAAAAAAACACGTACAAATCCCAAGTATCCTGCATGTATGCATCTCAAAAGCTTTACACAGCTTCAGCTGTCTAGTACTAAATACCATGCAGCAAACACCAAGCCATCTCTTGGTATTGCTATATTTGCACTGCATCAGTTATATTTTTTCACACATATAAAAATACAGTCAATTTTCAAACGAGTAGCCCCAGAAATATTTAAGACTTACTCCTTCCAATAAAATAAGTGAAAAGGACAAAATGTGCCATTCAGACCAAAAGGAAATGAAACAGATAAATGAATTTCGTTAAAACAACTGCAAACAATAAACAACTTTGCAATATCACTAAGTTGGGAGAGATGTCTTTAATTTTAAAACTGTTCTAACAAGGAACTAGCATTCTGCCTTACAAACATCTCAGTGTTTGATGCAGAATTTGTAAACAAGATGTCAGGCCTTTAGAAGTAAAGGCAGAGATGTTTTATTACAGTATTTAAAGGCTCACATTTTTTTAATAGCTTGTCATTTATATAATAAAAATCCAAGTATTTATACAAAGATGCAGTTTCTTTCAAAAAAAGCAGATCAGTTGAGTGTTTCATACTTTAATATATAAACCAAAAC
The DNA here is from genome assembly GCF_951394365.1 of Tetrao urogallus. Taxonomy (NCBI): domain Eukaryota; kingdom Metazoa; phylum Chordata; class Aves; order Galliformes; family Phasianidae; genus Tetrao; species Tetrao urogallus. Next base: position 33,019,109 of record NC_136814.1, read on the forward strand.
ATATGAAAGCTATAAAAACATTAATGTTCGCAATGTATTAAACATGTAGCCTTATGTTTAAAGGTTAAATGTGTCGATTAAAAAAATTACACAATGGAAATTTCACTTTCAATGGCTGGAGCCAGACCAAAATACAAAGTAGAAACACATTTCTGAAACTTGACAATTAGCATCACTTACTCTCTCAAACAGCTGGCCTTCAAGTTGCACACCATAAGCATAAGCTAACATTCTACCAATGGAAGCATTACAAATTGCATTAAGAGAAAATACTGCCAGTAAGTGAACGTCTTAGTCTACTTTTTATTTAGTCATTTCCTTAAAAAAAAAAAAAAAAAAAAAAAACCAGTTTGAACTGCTTTTGTAGTTTTTCTTTTTTGCTGTTCTGCTATCAAAGGTCTTTTCTAGAACTGTTCCATGAACAATGCACTCACATACAACTAAACAAAGACAAATAATAACAGACCAGCTGCATTTTACATTTTAATAGTTGTAATCCCCCAATGCTGTTCTTCATCTTTACACAGGGAATTTGTTTTATTTGGCACATTAAAGGTAAAATAAAAAAAAAGACAAAAGCAGAACCAAAGGTTACAAAAAAATCCAACTATTAGTAGTTATCAGGAAGCCAGACATTAATGTCATGGCAGAATTAAAAACGAAAATAACACACAACATAGGGAAAAGGTCTTCCAATGATCAATATCATCAGAGCCTTCCAACTGAAACAAAATATGCATATTGTTCAAACTACGATCAGATTGGTAGGAATCTTATCCAAAGTCCTATTGTGCTCTTACTTACAGTGTGTAAATCCTCACTAAACGGCAAGGAGGCTTTGATGAATTTATTTCACATTGTATAATTTTTTTCATATTCTCAAGTTTTAACGCAGATACTCAAAGATCTGCCAAGTCCTGTAAACTTTGGCTGCTTTCCAGTAGTCTGTACTCCTGCTCCTTAGGCAGCATTCCGTTCCACTTAAAGTAGTGTTTCACACCGTGGTATCTCCAAAGTCCTTGTTCCAACGAATGTATGCTTCCAGTGTCTGAGGGCTCAAACTACGCTTTATCTTCTTCAAAGACTCAGTGAAATCTGATAATTTAATATTTCTCATCTAAAAGAAAAGCAAAAGACATTAGGATCACAAGCAGTTAAAACGCTTCCGTTTATTCAAAAAGTACTTTGGTATTTAATTCTAACACGCTTCATATAATGATGCAATAGTCTCGTGTCATTTAAGATTATCAGTATTTTCTTTGTTATAATATGTTTGATAATTACGTTAGCTTTGTTACTTGATAGCCTATGAGTGTGTGTTACTGTTCCCTATTCCACTAGGTGGTGCAAGTCAGTGCACATCAGGACACAAGACTGATTAAAGTGTACAATGTGAGATTTTTAAAACATTCAAAGTGCACCTTTGTGCCCCAGGAGAACAAGGCACCAAAGGTCCTCCACGCCCAAAAAAAAGATGAACAACTAATGTATTCAAGATCACAGCAGGCTGTCAGCCAAGGAAATCTTATCTCCTTTCTCTGATTCAAACACATGCCTTCCAGTTTGTTGAGAACATGATTATAAGTGGGCCTTTCCTCATTAGAGATATGTCCAGACACAGTGGTAGGTAGGCAAAGAGTGTGTAAGAGCAGTCACATCATCAAATACGTATTAACACTACAAATGGTGCTGATCCTCCAGGTTTCATTGGGACAAGAGTTTATAGGCTATTGGAAGTAAACTTGCACTTACAGTAAAGTCACACTGATGTTTTCTAGTTCCCAGAAAAAAAAACATTTTCAGCTGACTGTAGCTCTGATATCTAAGGCCGAAATAGCAAGCAATGGGCGTTTCATAGTTTTCCCTACATAACACTGATTTCCAAGTACTTTTGAGTAGACTTTTCAAAGAGCCAATTTCTTCCTTTTCATTTAGGTTTAGAGATTTAAAATTGCTCAGAGGTTCTTCTTAAAATGACTTGTTTTATGTAAAGACAAAAAAAAAAAAAAAAGCATTTTGTACAATACTTCTGGGAAGTTTTGGAGAGAGCAACACTGAAAAAAAATAACAAAAGCCAGGTCTCTAATGTCATCTGAGAGGTATCATGAAGTTCCAGCTCAATATAAGGGAAAAGACAGGATAATCTGCTGAAAATAACAATATTGGAGATCAACTAGGAGAAAAAGAGGCACTCAAACTTGACAACCAAGCCACACAAAGAACCTTTGATATCTCAGGGTAGATGTTTCTTCCCAATCACAGTCTTAAAGAGCCTTCTTAAGTAAGGAAGTAATCACAAAGATGTAACAGCCAAGAAAAAAAACACTTGTTTTTTGTATGATACTAGGCATAAGTAAAGAGACATAAAAAGTTTCTGCTGAGCATGTATTCCATTGAAAAGGGAAAACAATTGCTGGAACAGCATACCTCACTGGCAGACATGTTCTTCACTTGCTCTGGTTTTAATTCTGTGAAAATAAAGAAAGATCACTGAGTTCTGTACAAAAGCCTACTTCTTCTGACAATTAAAACATACTAACATGTACTTTTAATTGGAACACCACAAACAAGATGCGTGCCTATCTGCCACAACATAATCTTCCTTAAGGAAAAGTACATGGTGGTGTTTTTCTCTTCCTTCCCTTTCTTCCCATTGAACATCCATGCTGCTCCCAAAGTGACTCATTACAGATACAGTACAAGACATTAGCAGAACTACATCCTTCCTCGAAAAGGGAAGCATCCAAGTATAACAGCTGCCTTCCACCATTTTATTCTTAGGACCTACAACCTTCTGTACCAGCAGAACATGCACAGCTCTCAGCAAAGAAAAGTACTATCAGCCAAGAATACAGAAATAAATCAGGTAGACACCTAACACTGCATCTCACTGCATACAGTTCTAGTGGGAACTCATCAATTCAGTAGCCCATCTCATTTTACAGTTCTCTTCTCAAAGTACTATTATGGTAGCAACACAGTACAGCAAACTTTTTGCTCTGAAAATCTCTGTACAAAGAATGTAGGTGAGATCAGCAAGGCTGACAATTTTTTTTTTAATGTTTTATTTGGAAGCCAGGATCAGGTGGAAGAAATAATTTCTGTGATCTCTTCTCAACATGGACTCGCATGTGAAGCGATCTGCCAAAGTAAAATTTGTATATATAAATGCATGCACTAATTTAACCACTCTAGATAAACATCTTCAACTTCTTCAAGGGTAGCGCAGTTTTTACAAGTCTAAACATAAAAGCTGTGCAAGCTTACCTCGGATAGGACCCAATGCTGCATCCTTTGCTAATGCAGTTAAATCACTTCCAGAGTATCCATCTGTCATTCTTTAAAAAAAAAAAAAAAAAAAAAAAAAAAGGGAAGAGGAGAGGAAGGGAAGAGGAGGAAAAAGTGCTTCAAAACATCTTGTTTAATTACACATGGTTAAGACATTATTTGATCAGAAGAAATACTATTTTAATGTTGTCCTCCAAATTTAATAAACTAGTAGCGCATTCAGTGTAACTGATTATATGCAATCTCTTCCAGATAAATTTTAGGCACAGATATTCAAATTCTGCCTAAAACGCAAGGAAAAGCAAGATGACAGCAAGCACTTATACCTGTTGATGAAAACAGAAGTCAAGCTTCTATTACGAGAACATCTTACTGCTAGTTTGTCATCATTTAATTCAACTGTCTCATGACCCAGTAAAATGAGAATCCAATACCACACAAAATCTATGATTTGATAATCAATCTTCTGAGTAAAACAATATGCATTTTTAGTTAATATTGGTGCCAAAGGGCAAAAGCAAATATCTCTAAAAGCCCAGTAACAGTATTTGGTTTTGAAAGTGACAGTTTCAGAGTATGCTCCTTATGAAAAGCCTCAGGAACAACTGACCAGTGGATACCAAGGAGTAAATCGATCTACCAATTCAGTAGAGTAACTCCAAGTCTTTAAAGCAGTACATCTTCGTTTAGCAAGTTACAGTGCAGAGTTATTTCTGGTGGAGTGCCTTTCTCCCATATTTGAGACTATACTCTAAAAGTAATTGGCAAGTAACTCGGAATTTGCAGTCTTTTCTTTTCATGCGAGGTAACAGTTTAATATTTTGAAGAATAAACCTCCCCATTGAACTGGGAAGCTGCAGATACTGCTAACATAAGTAAGAAGTTACCTAAAAATGATTTCAATATGAAAACTCACCCAACTGTAGACTTGAAGCTGGCTATAACAAGCAGCCAAAACCAACACAGGTTCATGGACAGAAAGTCGTATCTCACTAACTTAATATCCTTTTATGACAGTTTTGTCCACCTTTATGAATGGAGGGAAAGCCGCAAACAGGATTTTTTTTATCAGAAGTAATAGTTTTTGATACTGGGTCTCACAGTATCCTTCTGGACAAAATGTCTAGCTGTATACCATACAAGTACACAATGCAAGGAATGAATAATAGGCCAACAGGATGTGCTCAAAGGGTTGTGGTAAATAAGGTACCATCAGGCTAGCCAGTCACTAGTGGTGTTCCTTGAGTTTGGTTTTATGGCTTATACTTCTTAATGGTTTGGGGTTTTTTTGCCTGCTTACTTTTTAAATCAATAACCTGGACTACTCAATTTCTGGACACTGGAGTTGAGTGCAGACAATACTAAAATAGGAAGAGCCACTGATTCCTTTCAGAGTAGAGAGACCTTAGAGCCATTTTAATTTAAGGGATACATGAAACTCAACAAGAGCAAATCCTGGATTCAGCACCTGGGACAGCACAATCCTGAATACCTTGAAGGCCAAGGGACTGAAGGACAGACCTGCAGAAATTCTCAGGTTGTTAGTAAACTCAGCATGAATGAGTTTAGTAGATGAGTATATTTACTCAGTATAGTTACAAAATACTTACCTTGCTAGCTGTGCCAACTCTTTTTGGGTCAACGGACTTCCTTGTTTGCTTAGAAGATTCTTTAGCAAAACCAATCTCGTCTGAAAAGATGATACATTTATCATATGTAAAACTGGCTTTTTTCATGGTACACTTAAATTTTATTACAATAACAAAACTGTGTGTTCATTGGGCTAGCTTTTGTGCTTCACTGACTTAAATTTGCCTGTAGTGCTTTTGTGATTAGAGTGTACAAAATAATCTCTTCAGAGAAAGAGACAGGGATTTGCTAATAGTAAGAACAAGGATCACACTGGCTCTAAAGATGCACACAGTACCATGTTAGAATCCTCATCAAAAGTCCTAATCTGCTGCTCAACTGAAAATAACACATTAAGAAAGTTACCTTTATCTTCTGCAATAAACATTCTCTCCTGCCAACCAAACCTGCTCCTGCAAGCCCTAAATCAGACTTGTCCATGCCTGCCAGTATGTAAGCAACATCTCACTAATACTGAGTAACTACTACTAAATTTGCTGGTAGCAAGCATAAAAATGCAACAGCTTAAGGTAGTTGCCAGAATTAAAGCACAGTGTATGGGGCCAGGCTGGGCCAGAAATTAAATCACCAAACTGCAATCATCCAGGGCAAGTTAATTTTTTGAGGCTTCTGTTTTTGATTCAAAGAAAATATACCTCAAAGAAAATCATGGAAACCAGTACTTACTTCCTCATTTGGTAAAGATACATATACCCGTTTGGTGAACCGTCTAGAAAAAAAAAAACACACGTATAAATACACATGCTTTTCTGGTTTTCTATTGCATATGGATCTAACAGCTTGATAGATATCAAGATTTCACTTCCATCATCTAATTCTAGGAAGCAGAACTCTAGGTTTAAAAGAAAAACAACAAAATCAACATGCATGAGCTGCTGGTGTCACCTTACTCCTGCTGAGGTCATGAAACTCCTCCCAAAGAGGAAACACTCAAGAAGTAAAAACATCACTGACTCTCACTAACAACAATGCATTTCTTCACTGTACACAAAAGGTCTTTGGAATTTTTAAAAATGCAATTTATTTGTTCAGACAGTGCTGACACACTTATTTTCCTCAGTCAAGAGTGAATAGACAAGCAAACATGAAAGCTTTTAGCTAAAAAAAAAAAAAAAAAAAAAAGCCTATGGCAAATCTACAGCAAAATCTTCAACTACAGGGAACATCAGAAGTCAAATTTTCACAGAGAGTAAGTACTAGATTTCATTCATCAAATTTCTTCTTCAAGCTCCAAATAAAAAAAGCAGGGTGAGAGATGCAAAAGAGTTACAAAATACTGACTTGATTTTAAGAGGCACTGCTGCTTTAGACAACTCTAACTGTTGTCATGCTTGTGCAGATGTATCCCAAAAGAGAAGAGGCACCTCTGAGAAGCTAAATTTATTCCTGTCAAACAGCTTTGTCTAATTAGTAAAAATTTACAATCAAGAAACTAAGCAGCAAAACCAGCTGTTCATAACAAGCATCCCATGATCACACTCATAAAAGAGACATTCTGATACCTGAGAACAGCATCATCAAGCTCCTGTGGCCTGTTTGTTGCTCCCATCACAAGTATTCTGTCCTCTCCAGAAGACTGTACCTATATAACGTAGACATGCAAGACAGTTTTCAGTATACACATTTCAGTTATAAAAACTTGCCACTGATTCAGTGCACCAACAGGATTTTGCTGTACGTCTTTTTTTTAATGCAGTTAGCTTTCATATTTATCTAAAGAATGCTTTAAATTCAAGGGAAAAAAAAGTTAGCACAAGACAAAGTGTTCAAGTTCATTGCTAAGTGAGCCCAAAACAATCCACCAAAGTATTGTGTAATAAAGCTCCACCTTGATCTCAAGTCTCCCTAACTTGAAAATGACATTTGATTTTCTCCTCCTTATTTTAAAAGAAAACCCTGTTTGAATACACCTGGACAGTAATTTCTGTATCTTATTGCCACATCGTACTATTTGTCCTGATTCATCCCACTCTGGACAAATTTTTCCTAATCTTGTTATGCCTCTCTATACAATTATCTTCTCCTCCTGTACTTCATTATCATTGCTACACAGCTGCAACAGTATTCCACTGCATTATGAGAAAATGAAGTAAGATTTTTCCATACAAATATCAGTGCTGTGTGACAAAAGCATTCTGACGTTCATTTGTGGGCTCCCCTACAACAATGAAATATCCATTTTGTTTTCCTGGATATTACACACACGAGGCTAAATATATTTAACTGCATCTTGTCATCTCTAGGTTATGATACAAACAAAAACCAAACAATAAAAAGCACGCTAACACAAAAATTATTTCTGATTTGTATTTCTATATTTGAGTATTTCTGATTTGTCAGAGCTGTGTATACCAATGATCCAGAATAGACTCTTTGAAATTATCATCCCTCAAATCTCACCTTACACTTTAACAAAGTACACACTTTGGCGAGACAGAATTCTTAAAGAAAAGCAAGAAAACCAACAACAAAAAAACAACCAATGCAACAACTCTACTTAAAACCCACTGAATCCTCTTACTTTGCCAGAAACGCATTTCGCCAAAACATGCAGTTGCAAACAAAGATTGAATGCTGCCTGACCCTGAAATATCACTCTTTCCTGGTAACAATATTTTTCGTTCTCACAGCTCCTTTATTAGTGCCAGACTCAATTTCCTAAAGGACAAGAGTATGTAGGTAAAAAATAAAATAGAATTAACAGCAAGAAAAAAAGAAATAAAACACACACTGTCTGTCAAGGTAAGTCCTAGCAGCCAAATCCTATTCGTGTTTCATCTGCAGCTTGCACTGGCACCATGACATTAGCCAACTCACCTAAAATCATGCAATACTTAGACTAGATACTTACACCATCAAATTCTATTAAGAATTCTGTTTTTAGACGCCTGCTAGCATCATGTTCACCTTCTCGTCTTTCACACAAAAGGCTATCAACTTCATCTAAAAAAGAAATAAAAAAAGGAAATATGCCTTAGTTTAACATACATTAAAGTCTTCATGTTTGCTTAAATTCTTTTACTAACATAGGACTCCAGCAAGGAAGATCAAATATTTTTTCTTCCTTAAGAGACAGACAGATCTTTTATCTTTAACGTGTAAGCTCAAAAGCTTGTTTATTTTTCTAACTAGGTTTACCATGCTGCGTGTTGCTATTTAAACATTTCATACTACACACAAATGAGAAAAAAAATCCTGCTGGATAATAAACTGTACTTCAGAACAAGCAAAACCTGTTTTCATGCTTGAAGTTAAATACCAAAAAGGACTCTCTCTGTAAAGATGTACAGCCTGTTATGGTTTTGATGGCACCAATTCCCACTACTAGCACCTCAGTAACAACAATTAACATGTGCTTGGAATTACTGGTTAGCCAGCAGGTCATAATCAAGACATATGCTCTACACTATAGAATTACCCAAAGTATTCTGACTGGTAATTGAAAATTAAAAAAGTCAATACGTTTAAAAAGAGTAAAAAAAAGGTCAATAACATTTAAGGTCTTACCAATAAAAATTATAGAAGGCTGCAGTTCTCTGGCTACTGCAAATAGAGCACGCACCAATTTCTCACCTTCACCCACCTGAAACAATAACAAACTGTTTTTGGAAGGAATTTAGAAAGCATTTATTACAAGACCCCTAAGATAAAGGCTTACAGGAAAAAATGCTGATGAAGTCACACAATCCACTGGTATGTACTCTATTATTATTACTAGTTCAGTATTACATACAGTCATGTTCTTTCTGTTTTAAAAGAAAGGTTCAAACTTATGATCACAATTAAGACATCAGAGATTTTGGTGTTTAAGTTATAAAAGCTTCCTTTACTTTTTCTAAAGGAGGAGAAAACAAATACCACTCATCTCTGTCAGTCAGTGCCATTCTAAACAGGAAAAATCCAGTGAAATTGTCTTATCACAGGCACAATTTTTTTTTTCCCTTTAACTTGTCAAGTTAAGTCTCTGAAGACTTTATATTCACTATAGGGAACCAGTTCACTAAAGAGTTATCAGAAGTTCTGGTCTTTATAAGCCCCAGTCACAGGCATGTGTTTTCTCATTAATGCAGTTTACAGCTAATACTTACGTATTTTGAAGTTAGGCTTGCAGCACTGATGTTGAAGAAAGTAGCATTTGATTCTGCAGCAACTGCTTTGGCCTAGGGCAGAAAAAAATACATTTTTTAAAATGTCACACTGAAGATGCCTCTTTACTTCTGCAGCTATTACTGATGTTCTCCATAGTGATTTGAAAATCCTTACTCCTTCAGAGGGAATACCATGCAAGTGCTAAAGACAACTTACGCACAAATCAGAACAGAGAAGCAACAGAACCACTACAGAAGTTTCCAGACTTCCTTATACTTCTCTAATCACAATATCTCCACAGCCATCTACAATTTGCTCACCAAAGAGCAGCAGTCCCCTGCTCCTTTTAGCGTATCATAAGTAAGCACTGGACAACAATTTTAACTCATTTAGAGAAGCAATTTAGAGTAGCATGAGTCAAGTCGCATTAAAATTACATTTTTACCATACTCAGAGTACCTTCTTCATTAACAGTATAACCATATTCAAGAAGTTACTATTACTTGGTTTTACAAGCTTTTTGTGTGCGAGTGGGGTGAGAGTGGTATTGCTTTATTCTGTTTGTTTCTTTTAAATTGATTAGCAGTTATGTTCAAATAAGTAGAACAGAAGAGCCCAAGAAAAGTGCCCAGTATTTCCACTAAGGGCTTCAGAGCAGATCCAGCTTCATAATCAGCAAAGGCAGCGTGCATCTGCAGCACGCCACGTGATTAGGGAGGACGTGCCAAGCTCAGCTGCACTGTCACAATGTTCCCTGGCTGATGCACAGCCATCTCTCCAGCTCCCTGAACCCAGCACATCATAAAACAAGAAGGTGCCAGGCAGCTCTCAAGCTATTGTTTCTTACATAGCATGGAAGGCAAAAAACTTGCTACTGGGCTTCCTCCCAGTGCAAAAAACTGTCTGCATTTCTTGTATATTTTGATAGAGAACAGAGTGTTTTAATTGCTGCTGCATACAAACGATTAACCATGTTACTTTTCCTCTCTCAGAAAACAAAACTTGGATTTGCTAGTTTAAGATATTACTTGTGATACTGAAGAGAATTCAGTTGAGAACAGTTCGGCCTTCCCCACAAAATGCATCATTTTGCATTTCCATATTAAGGCAATACTGCAAGGACTTATCCAGGACATTGTATTGTTTGTTACTACAAAACTCATGTTTATTATTAAAACCCCTTTGCTACTATGGATCTGGAAGTACCCACTTAAGGGATATTATTCTACTACCCACTGAGCACAACCATTTCAACCTCACCAACATTCCTCTCCAGTCAGGAACACCCTGGTGTAAGCCACAGTGATCTTAATCCAAGCCCTTCAATGTCAACAAAACTCCCCAGTGTTGCAGTGAGTTTTAAATCTTTGAGAAAGTAAAATATACCAAAGAAGTCCAGGAAATTTAATGCATGTACACACACTGCATTTCTACTGCACATACAGCTGGAGAAGTTCTGGTTCGAGTTCCAACTGCACTGATAGCATAACAGTGACATTACACCCATTAGCTTCCCAGTAAAGCAGAATTTAATTAACTTACACAAAAGATACTGCTTTAAGAATAGTACAAAATAATGCAACATAGAAGGCCACACAGAACCAAGGAAGTTCAGAAAACCTGAATGCCAGCCACCCCAATGGCTACATTTGAAGCCCACCAACCCACGTATGCAGAATTTTTCCTCACCAACATTGTCTTCCCATTTCCTGGTGGGCCAAAGAGCAACAATCCACGTGCAGGAGCTCTAAGTCCTGTAAATAACTTGAAAAATACATAATAATAAGTTTACTTCAAAAAGAAGTTAAGTGTTACAAACAGTAAATATACACTTAGTTAGATCATTACATGGACTCAAGACAGTAATTTCTTTAAACTCTGAATGAAAATTGTTTGTTACACTCCCCCCCCCTTAATTTTATTAAACACCAAAAGATGTTTCATTGTCTCGCCGGCATTAACAGCCATTTAGCTCCTAGAGTAACACACTGCTTTTAACTAACTGTGATGACAAAGAAAAAGCAAGCCATTCAATCTTGGCAGGGTGAAGGGGAAAGACAGGAAAAAAGATGTGATGATGATTTACCTCTGCAAGAAAATGGTTAAAAATTTAGGAATGGCTCACTGGATAGGTCTGGCAGCAACAGTAACAGTGCTACAACTGTACAGATTTTCAGAGAAGTTACATTTCATTACTACCTTGCCCTAATGCACCTCACTACTTGCTCACACAACAGTCAAACTTCACCACAATCATTCCATGTATAGACATACCATGAAATGAACATAAGAGAAACATTCTTTGAGACAGAGCAGCTTATCAAGTCTAAAGCATTAATTTCCATTTAAAATGTGGGTGGGTGCACAAACACATGCACTGTAGGAGAATTAAAGCAGTGTTCCTATTAACTACATATGAAATAACAATTTTTTTTTTTTTTTTTTTTAAAGGAAAACCTAGAGATTTTAGTTTTAACCTGAAAACTATTTAAAATATTACCTACCTGCCACCTACCCTCTCAACACACCATTGATAATCTCCTCCATCTCACTCAGCATTGGATTTTCTTTCCTACACTACAAAACTACTTCAGTTATCATGACAGCAAGCAAATCTACACTTTCCCACAGCAAACGTCTGTTGTTGTTGTCATATTTTAGCAGGTTCAAAAGTTTCAGATCTAGTTCTCTGACTCACTCCTTAATTCTACCTTATAATAATTCCAATAAACAAACAAAATGGATGGTTACAGAGTCACTTGTATGTGCACCATGTCTGAAGACCAGTGTCAATAGACATTCTTTTCCATAATATCCATCATTAGAAATGGCTGCCAGTTTCTGTAGGATGGCCAACCAACATGCATTTCCTCTATTTCATTACAAGAAGCATTTTGTTTGTGTTTAACTCTTTCAGTTCTGGGCTTTGTCCTCTACATCTCCACACATAGCTATAACTATTTGCAACAGTCAGTTTCACTAATTTTCAGGCTCCCACCTCAATCCCTTTATCTTACCTATGTTGACTAACCAAAAGGTGAAAATTCATCACAATATTCTAACACATATGAACATGCAGACATTTCTCCCAGGAAGGCTGTCATCAAATAGCTACGGATAACTATCTTACTCAACACTGACAGGGTATCAGAATCCCCACTTCAAGTGTGAAGCACAATTCATTTCTTTGACTCTGCCACAGTGATAACACCAAATTGCTTACCTCAGGTCTAAGAGAAGGAAGGATAACAATTTCTTGCAAAGCTTGTTTAGCCAGTTCCTGCCCTGCGATATCATCAAATTTGACAGCTGGCCCACTAACAAAGAAACAGAATACTAATTAGTCTAACAATGAGAGATTCTTTTTCAGCTGCAGCTGACTAATTAAATGTATTCGACCATGAAGAACTACTTTGAGGAAATCTACAACTTATACTGCTACACATTTCAAGAAATAGGCATTTTTTTAAATTGTATTCCTTGTTTTGCTAAGGTAACAAGGAAACAACAAACATGTATTACTAGTTCTCATTCTGAGAGCACAAAGATTTTTTGAATGAAAAACTGGCTTTCTGCAGCAAAAAGCCTACTTTTGTTCAAACTTACCTATCAACAATTTCATTCAGGATAAGATTAGCAAGATTACTGTCCACATTCCTAAATATTTTCATGTCTTTCTTCTTTCGAGCAGCAGGGGTAGGCGTAGAAGGCTTATTTGTTCTGCTATTTTTGGGAGCAGCCTAGAGAGGAAGAAGAATATAAAATGCCTTGATACATTTTACACTGTTATAGGTACTAAATATCTACAAACAGTAGTGCTGTCATGCTTAAACATATATGTCATAATATGTTCTACTCTATTATATGGGAGTAGCATGACAAAGTGAGAAAATAAGGAGGGAAAGGCAGGATATATTGCAAAAGAAACACAGCATTTTTCTGCCTTAATAGTACAGAACTTACTTTTGTATTCCAATCACAATTTAGAAATAATTTGCTTTTCAGTCTGGTTGCAATATGGAACCAGAATCTTTAAGGTTCCTTCCAATCCAAGCCATTCTACGATTTAATACAATCAAGTATATATGTTTAGGAGAAGGAAAATGTAGGGATAAAATGTAAGGATAAAATGTAGGAGCTCCCCCCCAGTCTTTTACATACTGCCAGTATAGTTTGTTTTTATGCCAGCTCAGTTTTCCTCAGCATCCCATGCAATTTCATAACAAAGTATTATCATTTGTTATTACAATTTGTTACAACAAAAATCCCCTTGCTCTCCAAGACTCTGGAGACTCTCGCTTTCAAAAATTCACTCTGCAGTCCAGCTTAAGAGGCTTAGCCAAAAGTTTGATGTTTATGATTTAGTTTAGGTGTTGCGTTGTTTTGTTTGTTTTTTGCTTAGTTTTGTTGTGGGTTTTTTTGTTGTTCTTGGTGGGTTTTTTTTCTAATTTGTTTTCCTCAAAACCCTGTTGTAATCATACCACAACACTGCAATAAAAGCAGCAAATGCAGAGTTCATTCTGGATTTTACATTGATCTCCACAGCAAACACCACTATACCTGTTGTCACCATACCTTGTGAGTTGAAGTTGTAGGGTTTGTTGCTGGTCTAGACACAGAAGCACTCGATATCCCACTGTAGCTAGGTGTTCTATGGTGGCCTGAAAGGCCTGTGGATCCAGTTTTTGCAACTGTTTTTGAACGTGGAAGGGAATTACTTGTGTGTGTTAAGGGATCCTTCTTTTTTGGAACTGCTCCACTTTCTATAAAGAAAACCAAACATTTTTAGCAACTGTAACTTCAATAAGAACCCTAATTTAAAGATAGTATTGTTGACATATAATACAGTATTGTATTAGATTAACAGGAGTTTATAAAGAGGTTTAACGCTTTTAAGGAGATATTAGCTGTAGCTTTCTTCTAAAATTAAGTTTCAAATTTTTAGGAGCTCTCAGTATCAACACTACCTTGCCATACTGTAAAAGCTGAAGACATCTAAGTCTTATGTCTCCTATGCAAGGGAAAAGCACCATCAATTTCTTAAGTCAACAGAATATCAGCCAGAATACTTTCCTTCCCTGAAACTTCTATAAACAATCGTTATAAGAAAACATGGAATTTCAAGCCATTAGATTCAGAGCACTCATTCTTTAAGTGATGTTATCAGGCACTGTCTAGCACTTTCCACACACAGAAGCTTTACCAAAACACTTTAAATTGGGAAAACTAAAATACTTATATAAATATAATATATTTAATATAATATATTTATAATATTTTATAAATACTTATAGCTGGAATAAACTCTTAAAACCTTTTGCTTACAACTTTGTTCCACTTCAGGAATCTCAAGGGGTAAATAAATTCTGTGTGGACAGCACTGAAACATTTTCCCATAGTTCAAATTGAATCTTAAAATATTTCAATTCAGTGGTGTAATACCATTTCATCTACACTTGCTCCAATTCACCTCCATGATGGAGCAGAAAGGTCTTGCACCTGGTGACAGATTTAACTTATCTTAACATCTTGGCCACAAGTGATTAAACTCTAAAAAGACATTTCCAGTCTAGAGTAAGCAAATAGCTCTTGATTTCTACATTCTCTCTGTGGGATACAGGATGAAAGAGGGTTCATTGGCTCAGAACTGGCAGGTGTAGAACATCAGACACAGATGTAGACAGACTAAGAGGTGAGAAGCAGGCACAAAGACTGGTCAGGCTAACTGCTGAAAATCCAGGCACAGCATCTGTCTTCTTGTGTGGGGGGAATACAGTACTGGAAGATGCACATGCAAAATACGAGGGAACTTGAAGAATACAGTCAACTGTATCTGTAAGATGCTTCCTGACTAAATCACACAAAGATCCAGATCTGAACTAAGTGAGTTTTCACTTAGTCATTCCTGCACGATAACTTCTGAGTCAAAAGCTGTTCGAGGCATACTTCAAAGCTCAAGTTCAAAAAGCAGCTTATCAATCTGTTAAAAATGCTACTCATTTTAACTTTTCCAATTTAATCAGTAGATGACACAAATTTTATTTTCTGAGCTTCATTTGCACAGCTGGTTTTGAAGTCAATATGGGGCAGTTTCAAGAAGCTACAGTAATTTTTCTCCAGCTCCTTCACTCTAACATGCTGCTCAATCCTCATGTTTTTCCAAAACTTTCCCTATCTATGAAGAGCAATACATACACACTGCAATTTTTAGCATCATACAAATTGCACGGGTAACGATTATTTCAGGAATCTGGAAACACAGGGAGAACAAAACATGGAAAAGAGAAACATTTAGAACAAATCACAATTTGTTACTTCAAACAAGAAAAGGTTTAAGAACACAAATTATTATTTACACTGCTTGTACCTTCAGAAATCAAAACCACTAAACTTACAGACATTCTGTGGTCAGTCCTACTGGGTAACACAAAGTGCTGCAGAAACAGTTCTGAATATAGATCTTCAGTTTCACCTCCACAAGGAGGCTTTGCTTATATATTATCAAGAATTTATTTATAAATTAACTACGAAAACACACTGTATGTAGCCTCTGGACTCAAATTCAAAATAATAGTAAATATTGTAAAAAATCCACTGGCCTAGAAATGTTACATAGTGTTACACAAGCAAAAGTCTTTAAGATGCATAGCTATATGTTTTCTGCAAACACTGCACAGCAAAATATACACAGCAATTGTAAGGAAAAAGTATTCAGATTTGACAATCACAGTGGTCCCCCTAATAATAATTTCTTCAAAGATAATACTCAATTTTTTCAACTACGTACAATCAAGTAATAAAAGACAATCAACAGAAAACTTCAGTGGCTAACAAGAACCTCCATACCCATGCTCCATATCCTGGATGCCAGCACAACTATGCCAATGCAGGATGCTTTCCCAGTAGAGCCACGTTAGTCAAACAGCTGCTAGGCCAAATTATGGTGACAGAAAATCTTATTGCTATTTGTTCTTCTATTTGGGGATCCTCCCTAATAATAATAAAGGTTTTTTTTAAGAATGTAATTTTTGCAACTCAGAGAATATTGCCAATCCATGCTTACGATTAAAGACATGTAAGCAAAGCTTACGAAGTGAAAACAAAATACAAGCTATTTATACAGTACTAATATTATGTTAAGAACCAGAAATATATTGCCTTTGAGAAGGCGTATCTCACTGACTAATAACAGATCAAATGTAAAAATGGTATATTAGAGTTACTCTAATAACAACAATATTGTGCTGTCTTTTGCAAGATCAGTAATCTTCCCCATCTAGCTTGATGTCATGGTTTTACAATTTCTGTTACTAGTATTCCACACTGTAACATCATGCAGAGCAGTGGGAATTGAAGAGTTCATCCTGCAGTTCCATGGATGGTTGACAGTTCTTCTGGGACAGGTAAACAGAAACATACTATAGCTCCCAGAAGACACCACTGCCCCATTTCCATTTTCTGGTCAGTGGGAAAGATAAAACTGACTGCAAGTCACAGGACTCTTTCTGCTCCCTGGCAGATCAGAGGAAGAATTTCGGTTTTCAGAAAACTCTTTTATTTATTTGATTTGTTAGTTTCAATTCCAATTAACTTGTGTTTTCGCTATTATAATTAGTAAACAAAATTTGTTTTTCTCCTCAGACCATTGCTGCTGTTTTTTTCCCTTTCTGTTCCCTTTCCTCCCTTTTTGGGCCAGTGGGGCTCCTGCCCCCCATCACAGACACAGATCTAGAGATAAGACAGTGACCTCTGAGAAACTGAAAAACAACCCTACCACCCAGAATACAAAGAGGAATACACATCTGAACAACAAAAAAAGAGATCCAGCTAAATCTTCTTAAATGTAATTAAAGACCACTATGAGAACAAGAGGGATGGACAAAAAGTTTTGCATGAAGGCTGACACTCTTAAAGACAGGCAACTGCGCAGTCTCCTGCAAGTGGAGGGCTATACACTTCTACAATGAGGTTTTACAAAACTCTCACCATGCACATTTTCCAGAAGAATCTCTAGCTGCTCAGGTAAGTTAGAAAACAAGTGTAACAAATTCACAGACACCTGTGGTAGAATCAAGTTATGTCCATCTAGAATCCATACATACTTAGAAAGAAGCTAGAATCTCAAATCAGTACCAGTTTGGAAATATAAGAAGTGTGCACTATAAACATAAGAAGATAATATCAAGCAGAATTAAGATACAAATGAAGTCTTTAAACACCTTAGGAGTTAAATAGAAAAGAACGTCTTACATCTCAACTCCTTTGCTAAACTGCCCTTTCTTGACATCAAATATGTGATTGACCATGCATCACACCTAATGAAATCCTGCACTCAGAAGAAGCACAGCCTAATTAAGGAAGAGCACAGGTAATGCTTTATGCAGGTACAAAAAACAAAGCTTACATCCAAACCCTGTAGGCTCTGTACCTCTGCTTGTTCAATAATAGCAGCCCTCCTATCTCCAAGTAGCTGGCTGTTTTGCTTTATTCACGTAGTTTAATTCTTTCCAGTACTGCTGTCACTGAAAATACTAACTTCATTCCAATGTGCTAAGAAAGCCCAGAGGCAAGATGATCAACAGACTGACGCAAAATTGATAAGGTAGTTCAAAATGAGTTGCAGTAGCAACACATTCTCTTGAACAAGACTAAGGAGACAGAGCACATACAGTCTACTAGGGAATGGCCACAACAGCTACTAACAGGCTGACTTCTGAGGCTCTTCCAGGGATCTAGAATGGCAGAAGAGGTTCAGTACTTTGGGTAAATCCCTGACTTGTACGTATTCTGAATATGAAATGTATCTTTTACAAGGTAAATGGAGATGGAGCAAGCCTTTAGAAGCCTTGCTCAATATAATCAGTCAGATATTTGGTACCTAACTATTTCAATGGCCTGTTCTTTCCTCCTTCTGTCTCATCTCAGTTGTCACAGAGTTGAGTAAACGCAAGTTTCCCTGTGAGTGAAGTTCTGTCAGAAGGCCTCCACTGCACCCAATCTGACACAGCCTGCAGCTTCTCCAACTCCAGCAGCAGCCTTGGAGGAATGGGAATCTTTTCAAACAGTGGAAGAGACACACAAAACAAAAACAGAAAATGCCCTTCACAGGGCCATTCACAGCTGCTTCTCTGCTCCTTGTAGAACAGTTCCGAACAAGTGTTTCACTCATCCAACTTCCATAAATCACCGTAAGTATGACTCCACATGAGTAAATTCACTGTTATCACTTTCCATATGTTTACCAGCAATGACTGCTGCAGAACAACAATTCTGTTACAGAAATTTCTGTAAATAAAGACACCTGTCACAGACCAGGCAAAATGTTTCTTTCTCTCCAGGAGGCACCAATGCTGTTGTACTAACATTTAATTGACAGAAATAACAGTCTTAACAGGAAAGAAAGCTCAGGCTAACCTTCTTCTCCCGCAACATACAATTTTGAGATGTTGACAAAAAAGGTACAAAAACAAAGGAATGGGTTTTAAGAAAAAAAACTGTTAATACTAAATCAGATGGAACTTGCTATCTACTCTCATGTGGATGCATTCATTCATTCAATCTTCTGCCAGTCAGCTAAAAAATCCAGACGTACTGGATCATTTAAGATAACGTGTTCTCAAATCCTATTGAAGTAAGAAATTATACCTGAGAGCCATTTTTGCTAAATCTTTCTTGACAAATGCCATTTTAACAAAAACACCACATGCTCTAGTCTAGAGGTGCTGAACAAAACAGTTTTACTAATTCAACTCCTCATACATAAGAACGTACAAAGACAAGCTGGAAAAAGACTTCAAAGCCAGAAATGGAATAAAAAAAACAAAACTTATTGTAAACCACATGATTAAGCTTAATTACTCTAAAAACCTGAATACTGTTCCTTAGTAGGCAAGCCTTGTGATTTCTATTGCTTCTCAGCTCACTATTTTACTCAACCTCATCACGGTCTACTGTATAAATTTTAATTTGAGATCATGATTATGACAATCATGATTATGACTGCTGTTTTAACACATTCCTTGAAGACAATTCACAAACCTCATAGCAACTCTATTCTACACGTTTGCTTCCAAGAGCTCAGTATTCCTAGTGCAGTCTTCTGGCAAAGGATAAAACCATCCTTCTATGACAAAAAACACAGCCGTCCCCTCATCTCTCCCCCTTCCTATCTTAACTGCATTTTGCTTTTGCAGATTATAAATCCCTATATTTTAGTTCCTTATAAAAGGAACTTAATGCAAATGTACATTAATTTGTACTATATCCTAACCAAAGAGCTGCTTATATAGGCACAATATATAATCTACATTTATTTTTTATCACTTTCTAAAACAGGTTTAATGCTATTAGGTATATAACATCAAAATTTATTTTCTGAAATGCAGCGTTCGTAAGTAGTCTCAGATTCTAATACTTGATTTAATGAAGAGGATGCAAGGACAGTCATTTTAAAGACAGAACTGCATACTACAAAATAAAACGAATTTGTCACAGACACCGATAGAATGAGATGTATTTACATAGTCTTTAGACAGAAATATGGAATGGGTTTTTAAAAGGGTTGAGGGGCCAGAACATAGCATAGCATATTATTTTCCTTGTAACACACCAAAAACTGGAAAATATCCCCTGAATAGTTAGGTGCTGGTAAAGCCAAACCCACCTGACTGGAGATGTCCATTGCGGCATGCCAGGTTAGTACTGTCATTATAGACCTCCATTTGCGGCTTGGAAATTTGCAAATCTGCCTGCAGCTTCTCTACACAGTAGAAAGAGGGAGAGGGAGAAAAAAGGACAAAACAAACAAACAAAAAAAAAAAAAACACAACAAAAATGAACCAAGAAAACTCATGTATGTTGAACACACAAATGTCAACTTTGGCTTTGTTATATTCAATATCGGGTTAAAAATAAAAGGAGTATTTCTATCTATTCTACACAGTTAGCAAGCTAGTAAGAAAATGCTGTCAGTGCACACGTGACTGAGAACTGCTTAAAAACTAGCCGCTTCTGGCTGAGTTCATTACAGCAATCTTTCCAGTTTAGTGATTGCAGTTACTTGCCAAAAGCGGTGGTCAGGATTAATTTAATTCCATCTACTAAGATTTGTGCTGATAACCCATTTCCGCAAGTCCTCCCCAAGGCCTTACTTTTGACCAACTGCAAGGAGTCTTCAATTTTCTGCATATTAAATGTTTTGCTTAATCAGTAATATCCACCATTTTACAAAATCTTCACTGATTCAAGGAAAACACCACACAGATATCATTAAAACGTCTTCAAGATTTATAATTATGGTTGCCCTGAAAGTCAATAAAATTGTCATGCAAGCTGAGTTCCCTAAGAGTATTAACTTCAGAAATATCCAAATACAAGATTTATAAGATTAAAGATTAAGGAGAAAGAAAAGAACTCCCAGTCACAGTAAAGTATCCAAAGCACAAAGCAAAGAGGTGCAAGGCTACAGCCTGCACTAATCAAGAATCATGTCTCAGGATCATTAATTCAGTGCAGCTCACGAACACTGCTTTTACCACTGCTCTCACTTTACAGCCCCGTTACAAGCCCTCCCACCTCTATCTTGCACTCAACTCTGCCCCTTTTCAAAAAAACAAACAACCATCAGTGAGACTGCAAGGCACACATCACAAAGAAGCTGCAGGAAAACAGGCAGCTAAGCAGAGGATAGAGGTCTTCTGGCAACATATAGGAACTTAATACAAAAGAAGCTGAATTCTACTGAAAACACTCATGCTGGATAGGGGGAGAATCACCATTCAGAGCTTGCAGATCATATAATCAATAAGCAAAATCATTTCCTAAATTTCACTTCATCTATTACAGTTCTTTTCCCACTTTTTTCTTCTTTTACCTGCTCACAGTCACTTACACCCTAGCTTCCCCAAGAAGTATCTTTAATACTATTGAGTGCAAAGATGTGAAGTGTTAACATCCGTAGAATAACATCCAAACTGAATGAGATGCAGTATAGAGTGAAAAGTCAGTAATCGTAGGAAAGTGTGAAAATATAAAGTTCAGATTAGCACATGCACCCAGAGTGTATTATGTTGCAAGCTGAAAGCATTCAGAATTTGGGTAGAGTAAAACCAAGAATGCTGGCTGCGCAAGAACAGCTGCCAACCAGCACATGCATTGAAACTTCATTTCTCAGAAAAGCTCCCTGAGCATGACTGACTGTAAACACAGGAGGCACAGCACAACTGAAGGAGAAGGCAAAATAGTCTATTCCCTTCCCAACGACGCACTCTAAGTGGGAAGCACGTACAAAGTTTTGGGAAACAAAATTAGTATTTAAAGACATGGCAAGATACTAGATAAGCAGTTAAGTTTTGGATAACATTTCTCAGCTTCACAAAACACACACACAAAAAAGCCTCTAGTAAGTATAAAACCAACTGGCTTGGGCAGGAATTCAGGAAGTCCTATTTGCTTCAATACTACAGTTTCAGACTGGGGTTTTACCATACTTATCAATTGCTACACTTCCAGAACAGTTTCATGCCTTCAGGAACTCCAGAATTGCAACAACCACCAAGCAACCCAACTGCTGTCCACCTTCAATTCACACAATTCCTCCCAGCGTGCTACATATTAACATGCCATTTGAATATGGCACATAAAATTATATAATGCAAACACATCACTTTTCTTCAAAGGCAGAATAGCTGCAGAAACCTCCAGAATAAAGAAAAAAAAAATAAACCGAGCTATTAAATGTTATCTCAGGGAATTCAGAGGTCTCTATCACTGTTCATTTTAATGTTTTCTTCCTAGAAATTGGAAAGGCTGACAACAGTTCATAGAATCTCATTATTTCTCCCTAATGGTACAACATTGGCATAAACCTACCAAATAAACACCGCAGCAGCTGTCCTTTTATCTGTGTAGCATTCCAAGTAATGTTTTCTTTTACTGGAAATCACTTATCACATAACACAACCCCAAAGCAAAAGCACCATCATCTCCAAAAAAGCGGGGTTGTCACAAAACGTGTCTGTTAAAGTTCATGTCCATACCTGGCCAGAATTATTACCAGATAGGAGTCTGATGAAAAGTATCTAAATTATGTGCCATATACACCTTCTTTCAACCAAAATAAATTATTCTACACATAGTATCCAGAAATACACTTGTGCAGACAACCTGTCCCCAAACAGAAAATCTCCCCAAAATGGGGGAATACATATTCTTACTAAGCACTTTCAGCATTAGAACTGACTTGCATTGTGCAGACATTGCAGTTACCCATTTTTTGGGACAGAAAAATGACATGTTTTATGTATTGACTGTAGAAAACAAATAACCTCCTGTGACTCTTAAATGTATCAAACATAATGATCCTAACTTGAGTGATCAGCCATCCTGGAGAGACCTGGTCTGTGAAGATTTATCCACTCACCTTAGCAGCCGCACAGCTAACATTCCCTAAACCACAGTGCACCAAATCCCTATCAAAAAAGGGGACATCCACCAACACCAAGTGGTCAAATTTGATAGCCACCTGATGGGCAGACCAATGGCAATACCCAATTCTGCTGGCTAAAAAGACTGAGTCATCTTGAGGTTCTCCAAAGCATACCTGGCACAACTTCAGCTTCCAAACTGTGTCACAATAAAACTTTAAACAGAATTCAATACAGTAATTTACACTCCAGATGCAACAGGGATCAAAACATGTAAGTAGCTACATCCTCTTGTTCAAATGTTAAAAGACCAATGCCATCATCTTCACCTTTCACTGATGACCCAACACTTTGAAAGACAAACACTGAGTACTTCTAAGTGACAGTTAAAACCCAAGTATAGAAAGCAAAAATCGAGTTATATTACTGGCATCACTTTGACTGAATAAAATTTCTGTTTAGCAATCTGCATTTGCGTCTTTGTCTGTCAAACAGAACAAAATATTTGATATTTTTGTCTACTTTAAGCCTGTTTTATCTTGCTAGCTAATGCAATAAAGTACCATTAAGAAATAGAGAAAACTCCTAAGGGCAAGAAAAAAAAAAAGAGTTTACTCCTTGCCCTTCAGAGCTCAATTCATGGACAAATAACCTCACTGAATCCTAACAGCTCCAACAGCCCCAGGTTCAGTTCAGTTGCAAAAGCATCAAAAAGCCATCAGAAAACTTCCAGATATCTGTTACTAAAAGTAACAAGCTACATTTAGAAATAACACATATAATTCAACTCTATATTACCTTAAATTACCACCAAGTCCAAGTATAATGACGTGTAATTTAAAAGAAGTTTTAAAATACTTGAAAGTAGGCTAAATGTTATAACAAATATTCCTTAAATAGATCCATAATGATGAAGCTTGTAGGATGTAATGCAGCTGGAAAACCTCTCAAAACAACATTTTTTCCTTCACAGAGGGCAAATGACTTCACTTGCTCCTTCCCAAGCTTTGCTCTCACACATATTGTTGGAAGCCTGAGCCTGTTTTAGACTGAGACTCATGTTCAGTTTGCACTAAGTTGAAGTACTAAGCTTGGGATAATTTCAAAAATACATATTTGACACCAACTTAGGCAGTAAACACTATTCTACCCATTTACCTCTCAACCTGCACTCTCAATGAAGAATCCAAATATCACGTGATCACACATTATGGTAGAAAAGATGAAGATACCAGCTTGACCTCATCTGAGTATAAGAAAAACACAAAAAAATAACAGCCACTTTCTTGGACATACGAAGGTTCTACAGATAAAAGCCTACAGCAAAGCAAAGAAGCTGGAACCTTGACTACATATTCCCTCCACATTTTGAGGAAAAGGGTTAGAGGACACCTGGAATACGAGGGGAACAAAAAGAATTCACTTCCTCGTGGCTGCCGTAACACCCCCACCAGTCACCATTTACAATGACAGAATCAGAAAGCACAAGCAGAAGAAGGAACATCAGTTTTCCAGCTGCTCTACATGCTCCTAGGAGAGCGAGTTAATGGAACTGGAAACACCACAGTGCAAGATGAAAGCTACAGACATGCAAGTTAAGCCCAAGTTTGGGCTCATTTGTTAGTTCTCCCTAAAAGAACACTAAATATCCTTATTTCTACTTTATTGACTGAACACATTACCAAAATTCTCAGGTTGGAGGATACACCACAGAAATCTGTGCACTTGTAGGCTTTTGACTTTATATCATGCACAGTAAGATGCCATTTCCAACCCTCCCTGTTTACTCTGACCATTAACAGCTTATACAAAAAACTCAATTCTAATAAAGCCAGAATTGTGCTATATCATCCTTCCAAAAAGAAGTGATCTTACCTACTAGACTTAAAATAGAACACTAACAGATAAAGATTACAAGAATAAGTATTTCACAAGCTTATGATCTTCATAATACTCAGGAATTATTACTATAGTACGTACCAATAATCAGAATTTTTTGTGACAGCAAAATTTCAGGAAAAAGTCGCACTTACAGGTGCACTATTAGTGCTGATTGTGATCAGCAACACATCACAAGTTTTACTACAGTTCTTATACAGAAACCCTAAACCAACTCCAACACTGACAACATTTCCCCAGTTTACAAGTTTGGAATGCTAAGCTATAAAGACTTCTCAATAACTTTTTCACCTAGTTTAAGGGCAGGAAATTTCGAACTCAACAGCATTGAAAAACATTACTTAGTTTGGAGATCCTACAGACAATGACTCCTTCACCATAAATATCACAAAGACATTTTGGAAATATGGAATCCATCAAGTTGTGCAAATAACGAGAAACTTTCCAAAGTCATGAATTTTAACTGGTACCTAAAAGCTGCAAGCGATCCTTGGCCATTGCCAAATTTGTCATCATTTTAGACTGCAGACGTCGAGCCCGATCACACTGATCACCTTACAAAGAAAAATCAATGTTAAAACTTGGCAAATTAACTTTTTAAACTGCTAAAATACTGACATCCAGCCATCCTCTTCTTCCTCCCACTCCTTAGCTGCCCCCTCCACTAAGAAATAACTGATGAAGTTTCCTATTCAATCAATATTTTCAAGCTTGTTGCTGCAATATTTCACAATACTGCTCATAGAGAGGTGGATATCTATTCTCTTACATCTCACACTGACCTAATATACACTCCTTTCCACCACATTTTTCTTTAAAAAAAGAGTCAAATAAAATAGGTTTTTAAGAAGCTTGAGAAGTGACTGAGAGGCAAATACAATTTAGAATCACTATTATGATAATATGAAGAGATTTAAATTCAGTTGACTGTGTCCCTTTACATTTCAAAGTACTCAGAGTTACAGATATTTATATTACTACTTATTTTAAATAAGATCTGTTCAAGCTGAACTTTTTTTTAACTACACAATTTAGACTGTATCAAATGCCAATGGTGATGCTGCACAGGTAAAACATCAGCATACACTGTTCACAAACATTTCGGAACACATCTGAGGAACAAACCAGCAGTCTGCTAAAGCAGCCCTGGAGGTTTTTTTGTTTGTTTTTAAATTATTTTGAGGACAGAGATCTTTAGTTAACCTTTCCCTACAACTATTTCTCTGTGTTACATATAGGCTCCTATGCTACAGCTCAAGATGCTTCTATATACACAGATAGCTTACTTCCTTCGTTGGAAGTGCTCAGCTATTTTGACATAAGCTATCTAGAAAGACAATTTTAGACTAATCCAAGTCAGTGAGGCTTTTACTGTTTCTTCCTTGTTTATACTGCAGAGATTACAAAATTCTGAAGAAGTGAGAAAACGAACTAATTCAAGATTGCCAGCTTTGGCAAACCAAATCAAAACACACAAAGGAAATGCCAAAATATTAAGAAATTGAGCATTTGACTCATAACTTTTTTTTTCTTAGATGAACTGATTATTTTGTAATACCTGAAGCAAGAGTTCCATTACAGACAGAACATTAAGGCAGAACAGAGAAATGGACCAGTGCTCACTCACAGCTTAAACAAGAATGAGAAACAGCAAACCATTCCTAGCACCTACCACATTTAGCAATTATATCTCATTTTTGAGGAAGCCATAAAGCAGTACTGATCAATAAAGCAAATCTTTTTCACAAGACTCAAAACTGGCTTACCTTGACCAACAACTAAGACAGCTATTCCTCTTTCCAGTTCTTCAATTCCTTTCTTATACCATTCAACAGCTTGTTCCTTTTGTCCTGCTTAAAAAGGAAGTGAACCCATTATTTTATGTAACGGATTAAAGTTCAGGAATGCTTCCATATAATGCCACAAAACAAGCAAAGTGAAGGAAGATTTATTTGGACAAAATTCTAGGAAACACTTAAAGGGACACTGTCAACTTCATACCTACTTCTAGTTCCAAATGAGCTTCTCTATTAACAACAGGTATCACACCAGCCTCAAATCACTTTTGCCCGTTTTAGAAAATACCTCGACTAGCTTAACGAGATTGCTCTCCCTGTGGGAAGGAAGAGAAAGAAAAAGCCAACACAGAAATAGAACCACAACAGAAATGGTGAAGTGTGGATTTCTTTCCCTTCTGAAACATCAAAACAAGACATGCATGTTAATCTTCCAGGGACACCTAATACCAAAGTAACACTAGAAGTATTGAAATTCAAGAAGAAAAGTAATGAGCCTGAGGTACTACCTACATGATATCAGATACTTCTGGTTCAGTTTTGCCCAGAGCAGTTCATTTGCCATGGGTATATTTGTTTTTTTTTCCACTCTATCATGGAATTGCTGTACTGCGGGTGTACGTCAACGTGTACATGAAGTAAAACACACAGTCTTGAAAAGAACAAGTCCATCCGCATGCCTACACCTTGCCCGTTTTATCCAGCACCATGAAAACAAATGATCTATTGAAAGTAACTCAGATCTGCGTAATCCCTCCCTTCCTATAGATATCCTGTGGTCAAAAGCTATCTTGCTGCATACTGACAGATGCTTTTTTCAAGTTAGCAGTGCCATAACTAAACATACCTTTCCAGCAAGGAATACAGACTTACGTTCTTAGTGCTGATGAGCACTAAGAAGCCCCTAGTGCTAGAAGAACAAGAAATACCTAGAATGAAGTCTTCAGATATTATGACCTTGGTTTCAGAAGAGATAACAAAAGTATTCATAAGTGCCAGCTAGCAGTGAATGTGTTGCCTCTTTATTCAGACCTTTCTATAACTTCAGTCCCAGGTGTATTTTCTACAAAATTTCAGTGCCAGGAAAATATTTCAATACATTTCAAGAGAAAAACCTTAAGATGATTCCTCCTCCCTGTCCAGATTATTATCTTTTATTAACTTTTGGCAGCTTTTCTTGTGCAGCTAACCACATACTTCACCCTCCTTACCAACACAGAAAGCAGGAGCAGCACCTTTCTACAGCTGCATGCATTGCACACCTTGGGAATCATTTCTGCTTGTTTTCCACCAGTCTCACACACCCTGACTGTTAAGAAAAGCTATGAAAGTGAAATAACAAAAGCTGTGTGGCTACCATCTCTCCTGCAGCCTCCTTTCTTTACATTTTTCCTTCTCACCTACAGAAATAGTGTCAACTGCAGTGCAAGCTTAAAGCTGCTTAAAACCATTAGAAAAGAAACATGAAGCGATTCCAGCCACCCTTACTACTGCTTGAGTCACTTTGCTCCTTTGAGGAGCAGTCCCAGGCGTGCCAAGCACATCATTAAATCTCACCTCCACCTTCCAACAGAAGGAAGCTCTGAAAGCAGAGCACCAACCCAGCTGCTTGCAAGGGCAGCACTGCACCCACGCAGAACCACTTACACATTCCCAGGGGCTAAGGCATGAAAAAAGCCACATTCATCAGAAGTCACTGATTCACTGTAATGAGATAGTCTTCTTCACAGTAGCCTGCACTGCTGCGTTTTGATCTGTGACTGAAGTCTTGACAAGACACCCGTTCATTTTGACTGTCACTGAGCAACACTTGCACAGCCTCAAAGATTTCTCCTGCTCACTCCACTCCCCCAGAGATAAAGCTGGAGTGAGAACAGGACAATTAACTCAAACTGGCCAAAGAAATACCGCATACTGTGTAACAACACGCCCAGAAACAAAAACTTAGAGGAAGAATAGGGCAGGTGTATGTGCGTGGGGGGGCTGGCTTGCATCACTCAGAACCTGGCTGGGTATAAGTCTGCCTGTGAGGAGTTACTAAGGGAGTGCCTTTCTGCCATGTGTTCCCCTCCCCCTCACTCCTTGTATTCTCTGCCCACAAGTTCTCACTTCTACCCCTCTTGCTCCCTACCCACCCTTTTCCACTGGCTGGCAGCCACCACACCATTCTTTCTGGGGAGGGGGGAATTGCCCAGAGAAATACAGGGCACTGAGCTGGAGTTTGAAAATGCCAAAACATTAACACTGATTTCCCAAAAAATATACAAGCACAAAAACTATCTGAAGTGATATCATAATTACTGAGCTTCCAGAACAGCAAAAACTCCACATAACTGACACAACATTAACTAATCCAGAAATTCCAACCATTTCATGTACTACACCTAACACAGTTTTTACTGAAAGTTACAAAAAGCTATTTAAATAACAAACAAATTAGAAGGTACAACATACAACAGTGGTATGAGCAAAACAGATGAGCAGTCAATCTGTGCATTAAAGCAATCCGAGCTCCTTCTCAATGATACAGCTAATGCAATTGTGACTGCTGTATTGGCTGTAAAGTATACACCTTGTGCAGCTAACTCAAATATGATAACTCTAAGAATACCTATAAAACAAGTCAATGACAAATGAAGATCTGCAGGTTCCCCCTCCCAGTCAGCAAGCCACCTGTTCCATAGCTGTGTCTTATATCAGCAATTCAGCCTTGGCCACTGCACAGAGCTGCCATCAGCACCACTGAGCTCCTTGCATCTGTTCTGAGCTGACCTCAATGCGCTCACAGTGCTTTCCTTTCCCCAGAGCTTAATGCTGCCACTCCCAAACCCTCAGTGTAACGGAGCTCAGACGGTGTGCTCAGCAGGCCACTTCCAGCAGAGGCCTACTACAAGGGTTTCAGTGTTACTGCTTCTTTAGCATGCTGCACTGACAACCCAGTCAAAAGGGTAGAGTGAGGTCTGTTGACACTCCCCAAGGATTTTAGAACATGCACAACCAGCAGGGCTGCCTCTGGGTGCTGACAGTTGTGCTGCTGCAGTTAAGCCAAACATTCAGGCCGGAGAAGTGAAGGCTCAGCGGATGGAAGTGAAGGCTCACCTGATGGAAGGTGACCTTCTGGTACTAAAAGGAGCTTATAAAGCAGGAGGGGAAATCAACCATTTACGTGGGTAGAAAGGGGTAGAATAAGGGAGAATGGCTTTAAATGAAAACAGGGGAGATTTAGGTTAGATGTCAAAGGGAAAAATCTTTGCTCAGAGGGCAGTGAGGCCCTGGCCAGCTGCCTGGAGAAGCTGCGGGCGCCCCATCCCTGGAGGCACACAGGGCAAGATTAGATGGACCCTGGGCAGCCTGAGCTGGTGGAGGGCAGCTCTGCCATGGCAGATGGCTGGGACTGGTGGGCTTCGAGATCCCTCCCAACCCAAACCATTCTGTGATTCTGTTACTCATGTAGCTAAAATCAAAAACACAAGCAGAACCGTGATTTGGTTGGGTTGTTTTACCCTTCCAGACAAAAACAAGCACAAAAGACAGGTGCAGCACCCTCATATCTGCATTCATCTTCCTGAAGCCCACCTATCAGTTACACTGTGAGAAGTGTTGTTTTGTTTTTGTTTTTCTTTTCAAACCAGAGAAAGCCTGTCAAATGCAGAAATAAAAGCAGACCAGCAGTTGCCCAAGCACGAGCCTTTTCCCAGTGACTCCGAATGGGCCGCTTACGGCGCCTGTTTGTCGGAACGAGTCTTCAACGCGCCCACCGCTCCTCAGCAGTACTTGGAGGGCTGCACCCACCTCGCCGGCCCAGGCGGCCGGGTTAAACCGGGAGCCAGCTCCACCCGCACCCCCACAGCTACGAACCGAAGGCCGTAATTAAGGTTACGGGGCCGCCCTTCCTCAGGGCCACTCCCGACCCGCAGCCCCGCATCGGTCGGGACGCACAGCGGCCGTGGGCACCGTCGCCGCCCCTACCTGTCTCGTCCTCGTCGATGCGCAGCGCCATGGAGATGCACTCGAAGGCCCGTTTGTGGCACGCCCGCACCCGCTCGGCCGCCCCGCCGGGCTCGGGCGCGTCGCCGGCCCTGCTGCTCTTGGCGGCCATGAGTGCGCCGCGGGAGAGACGCTCGCAGAGCCAGGCGACCAGCAGCCCGAGCTGGAAGGCGACGAAGCGGAGCAGGGCGAAGGCAGCGAACAACGGGTACGAGAAGTAGTACAGGTTCCGCTTGTGCGGGGACGCCGCTGCCGCCGCTGCCGCCCCCGCCGGCGGCGCGGGGGGAGCCGGCCCGGACGGCGCGGAGGGGAAGGCCCCGGCGGCGGGAGGCGCGGAGCTGGAGCCGGCTGAGCCCTTCTTCTTCCCTCTGCCTCCCGGAGAATTCATTCACCGCCGTCGCCATAACCCGCTGCCAGCGACTGACAACAACCAGCCATGGCGGCGGCGAGCGACGCCCCTTTCACTCGACCCCGGGGGAGGAGCGCTGACAGCGGTCAGGCGCAGCGCTCCCAGCGCCGCTATTGTTGAGGCGCAGCAGCCGCAGCGACAATAGGAGGCGGGGTCGGCGCCGCGGGGCTCCTGCAGCTCGCGGAGGGTGGCGCGGGGTGGGAGCGGGGCGGGCACAACGCGCTCGGCGCGACGCGGCGCTGCGTGCGGTCCCGCGGGAGACGTAGGCCGGCCGCGATGCACGCTGGGAAATGTAGTCCCGGGGAGGAGTAATGGAGCTGAGCGCGGACATCAAGCACAGATACGTCACTCTGGGAATAAACCTCAACGCCTTGTACTCTCGTTGCGAGGATGAATGCCCCGCTGGTCCAGTCAGCCTTATCAATTATTTATCAACGGCAATATTTATTGCCTGATGGGTCTTTCCCACTGAGACATAACCCCCAGCTGCTTAGTGCCTTTGTTACCTCAAGTCCTCCAAGTGCTTTGGCACAACGAGTCTGGCATCCAGGGCAGACAGCCATAATCGCCACCTTCTGCTTGCGCATCTGCATCTGGCACATGCAATGCCATCGCACATCCTTTCTTCTGCTCCAATCCCAACCCCACCACACCTTACACACATACAGCAGGGAGAGGCAGTGATTCTGCAGCACGACTGACCATCTGTCTACTACACAACAGCACTGTACACAGTAATCTGCACTGTCCCCACAGTATAGAAATACATGAAAAATGAATGAAGTTATTTATTCATTGCTTGTTTATGCCACATACAGGTATTTTTAGTAACGAAATTTGCCCTGGTAATGCATATTTTTTTTTTAATAAATAAATGACTTATTGTATTTTAATAAAGAGTATTAGTTTTTATCAATGTCTAAACTACAGAATGAATTATATAATAATATACAACAAAATACATATTTGTGGCCTAGAATGCTTATTAGATGGAGCTAGTAACCTATCAGCACCCAAAAAATGCAGTAATGTTCATTTTTTTTCTTTGTTAAGAAAAATGATGTGCTTAACAACCTAAAAAAACCCCACTTCTTATTTTGTTAAACTGAAATTATGAGTTGAACTATACATTAACAAGCTGAATTACCTAAAAATTTGACAGAGGTTTTGGAATACCAACAAGCTTCTAGAAACTTCAAGCAGCGTTAATATTACGTAGTACACAAAGAAGTCATGTATAATAAGCCATGTGACAGACTACCCATGTACCATCTCTACTGCCCATCTGTTATGTACACCATCATCCTATTCCTATGCAAAATAATAGGAGAGTCTGTCAGTGAATAAATTATTAACAAACCGAAACAGCTTGAATGGCAAGGGGAAGAGTGTGTGGACAGTGAGTCTCCAACAATCCTGATGACTCAGTCTCTTCAGCTACTGTTATTAAAAACATTGAGAATGTAAACTCTGTAAGGCATCTGACTTTGTCATGGTATGTAGAACTACACACTGCTAAATAGTGCACCTGCTAAGGGAATCATTTTTTAAGCCAAAGCACAGTTCAAGAAGTAGACATGTCAGAAATTGTGATAATGCTTCTAGTGAGAACCTAAAAAACTCAGTTCATTATTATGACTAATATTTCAGTCATCTGTGAGTCCGTTTCATTGCCTTCCTATTTAAAGCTGGCTGTAATATTCATTGGACCTATCCATGAACTACTTTAATTGATAATCTGCCATAATAGTTTTTGTGTGTGTTTTGTAAATAAAAGCTGTAAACAAACAAAGGAAGCCAAGCCAAATGAGAGCAACAGATGGCTTTCTGCTGTTGGCTGAGACAATCCATCTCAGCAAAAGCCCCGAGGAGCACCAGTGAAGACATGAGACCTGCATTGAGGAGTGGGCAATGGCTCCATCAGCTCGTCTGCCTGACGGGACTTTTCTGTGAAAAACCAGAGCTCAGCCTGCAGATCAGGGACTCAAAATACAGGAGTTAGAACACGGCACTTCAGCAGAAGGTTCAGGAACTGGGGCAGGCAAGTCACTGCAGTCGTAGGAATTAGAATGGTGCAACTACCTCAAAACCAAATGCCACTGCATAGAAGGTACCGTCAGGAAACCTTTTCTAGCTGATATAACATTATAGCAAAACTTAATGCTACCCTCAGAGCTGCTCGCCCTGAGGCGGAGCACCTCCCGGCAACCAGGCTGCCCGACCCACCTCCCCTCGTAGCGGGCGCTCAAAGCAACCCGCAGCCCAACGGACCGCCAACAGCAGGGCTGCGGCGGGATAGGCTCCGCCCAAGTGACGTCACTGCTGTGGGCGCTGCCGCCGTTCTCCCGCTTCCCCTCGCACGGACGGCCGAGGTGGGCGGAGCTTCACTCTGCGCAAGCGCAGATTGTCGGAGCGCGGCGGCTGCAGAGCGACTGTTTCACTTACGTCCGAACAATTTACGACACCTGCGCCGGTGGCTGTGGTTGCTACGGGCAAGCTCTGCCGTCCCGTCGCGAAGTAGCGTGCAGCGGAATCTACGCGGGTGAGAGCGGTGCGGTGTAGCAGGAGGGGGTCCCGGGCTACTGGTACTGTAAAGCGGACACGCGAGCGGAAGAGGGAAGGGAAAGAAAACGCTACGCTTGTCTCGTCTCGATCTCAGCCTACTGACCGGTTCGTGTTGTTGCTTTCCAGGATTCCTGTATATCCAGCAAATCCCACGTTGGAAACCATGGAGGCAGAACAGATCATGGAGGGACAGCCGCAGGTACGGCAAGAAACGTTTGGTGTGCGTTGTCGGTACGTGTGTAAAATAAGCGGTTGTGCGTTGCTGACCGTGTGTTCGTTTTACAGGTTCCAGAAAATCCCCATTCTGAATATGGGCTCACTGAAAATGTAGAGGTAAGGCAGACTTTATTACTTTCAAGTGTAGCAGGGGTCACGGTCCTGAGGTTAAATGTTGGGTCTGAACTTACTAGCCAGTGTTCCCAAGAAAGTGAGTTGGGATCTGCACCAGCAGATTGCCTTACACTGTCAGCTGTTAGTGCGTTGTCTTGTGTTGCTTCTGTGGGACAGAATGCTGCTGAAGTAAGTAATGAACGTTTTGATGAGATTCCTTTGAGATGTGTCTTGTGATGGCTGTCTGTGCCAGTAACAGGCCATGCTGCTAAAAGGCAGACAGGCTTTCATTACAGAGAGGAGAATAGGAGTCGATGGCATTTCTGTAAAAGTATCAAAGGGAGGGATTTTTTAATATCCTTGTAAATGGGAACATGGGATCACAGTAATCTAAGCTAGCTGTAATTACTTATGCCGATAGAGCAGACAGAGTCCAGTCTGCCTTTGCCGCGGGTAACAGCGTGGGTTGGAATAATAACTCTAAGATGTTTGTTTACTGCTGTTTGTGAGCTTTCATCTCTGTGTAAGCTGGAAGCTGTATGTGAAGACTTTGCAGAAACTTCTCAAACATCCTGAGTGATCGAGCTCCCTGAAAACTGCCTGCACTCCTCCATTTCCACTGCAGTCATAAGACATGGGTTGTATAGTTGTAGATCTCTGTAGATGGTGTTTAATGTATTTCATATGCTGGCAGCAGTAGTGTGTCTTTTCTTCAACTGGAGTTCATAGTTTCAAGGTGTTTCAGGCATCTGGAACCATTTTGTGTATCTTTTTCTTAAAGTATCCTATACTTTACTGTGGTCTCTAAGTGTTTGGCATTAACAGAGTCCCTTTTGTGTTGGAAGCGGAGGCATGCGGGAACCATTCAGTTGGAGCTGGTCATGTTAAAGTTATACCTTCCTAAGACTGTTTTCTCTGAGCAGAGACTCCTCTGGTTTAAGCTTGTCCAAGGAAAAATGCACTTACATTTTCTTAAAAGATGTAAAGAAGTTATTTTCAGTGAGCTCGCAGAGAAACAGGTACTTTATTTGCCCACATACTTCAAAGTAGATCTAACTGCTATTACCAATATTCATTCACTTTTCCTTCAGAGGATAGTGGAAAATGAGAAGTTAAATGCAGAGAAAACATCGAAGCAAAAGGTGGATCTTCAATCATTACCCACACGTGCCTACTTGGATCAGACTGTTGTACCTATCTTGCTACAGGGACTTGCTGTTCTTGCAAAAGAGAGGTAAGATACTGAAATGTTCCTTCTGTCCTTAGGAAGAAAGTAGGTCTCAAACTTGGGTAGTTTGTCACCTTTGTTGATCTCACACACCAGATATGGTGTTAGCTTGACAGATGTAAGAAAGCCATAACAACAAGTTCATAAAATGCTGTGATTGTAGCAGGATGTGATCCTCACTTAGCTGCATGTGGGATGGTTAAGGTTATTTAATTAATTTCTTGGCTCACGATGTGGCTTACTACTGCAAAGTTTTTGTAGGGAAAAGACTACTTTTCATAAATTTTATCACATAATTTACCTTATAAAAACAAGGGAAGAAGCTGTTCTAATTTTGAACAAAATTTCTATCATATGGGATTATAAAGAGTTCTGCTTGCCATTCAAAAGAAAGAAACAAATGCAAATCAGGCCTGGACATAGCTTCTCCTAAGAAGTTTGAAACACTTTTTAATGGATGAGGTTGACCCTGCAGTGTTAACACGGTAATACAACAAACAATAATAGTTCATCCTTTGAGTAAAGATTGTTCTGTTCTGTTAAGGCACCTCAAATCTCTTATCAGGCAACACAGAAGCATATTCTTTAACAATAATAAAGTGGTTAATCTTGTCCAAATGAATTTCTATCTCAACTATTGGTGAGTCACACTGCATATAAACCATTTCTCAGTTTTGCTGAAATAACATTTCCAAAGCTGGTATGGATGAATGACCTCACTGTACCTATAGCCAGAACAACCATCCGCGGTGCCTTAATCTGAGAAGGAGCTGTGAATTTGAACTGATTGTACAGGCTTCTAGCAAAACAAAAGAGCATGTAGGAAGGTACACCCTGCTCCCGAGGCAGCACTCTGATCTTCAGTTGCCATCGGTGGGAAGTCTGCTGCAGACTGAGTGTCATCTGGGGAGGAATCAGCACTTTAAGTCTCTTGGTGTTAATTGAAGGAATCAACAGACACATGTAAACAGGAATCCAGATGACAGAGTCAGTTTAAATCTCCAAAAAGCTTCTGGCAGTCTGTCACTAATGGCCGTTAATGAGAGTTAAGTTGCTGTGAGACAAAAGGAAAAGTTTTTATGTGAGAGGAACTGGTTGAATGATGCAAGACGTAGAGTGGAAGTAAATGGTGAACTTCTGTGGTGAACAAAGCTCAACACGATAATCATGGAAAGGATTGTTTGTAACAACTTGAAAAAATTAGTGCCAGTTTGTTAATGATACTGAGTTTTACAGAACAGCTTGGGGTTTTTTGTTGTTTTGTTTTGGAGTTGATCAGCCTGTAAATAATAGTACAGGAACTTTATAAATTGAGAATTACCCTTACAAAAATATCTTCTGAGTAAATAAAGAGTTGGAACTTAGTTACAGTTTGTGTGACTTAGAAATTGAAGGGATAAAAACACAATGTCATTATTTAAACCTTTAACATTCTTGTATTTTGAATGTTTTGCATAATTCCAGTTCCCCTGTATTCTGGTACAATGTGAAAAAGTAGAGAAAGGAGTGACAAGGTGGTCATTAAGTATGGAATGCCATCTGTGCAGGGTGTGACTGAATGGACAGTACTGCAGCCTGAGAGAAAATATATTAGAAATATGATTAATGATGAATAGCAAGGAAATGATGGATTGCATTTTCCATCTCTTCTGATGCAATAATGAAATTGAGCTAGGTAGAAAATTCATAATTGGAAAAAAAGGAGGAGACTCTTCATAGGTCACATAATTAAGCCATGTAACTTTTAAGATGGGGTTGAGGACATTAAAGCACATTATTGCTTTATTTGGGCTAAGGGCCCAGGAAATAGTAGTTGCCAGAAACTACGCAAACACTTGTAATGCACAAATGCCACAAGAATCACAAGAAGAAAAAGAAGCAAGAACTGATAAAGTGTTATTTGATGCAGTATGAATTAAAGAAATCGATAAATGCATACAACTTACAATGAGGTACGTACACTGTGAGCATAAATACTGTATACCCTCATTCCAGGTGTGTAACTGTTTTAGCAATTTAATAGCGTGGAACTAATGGCCACCAGGATTCCTTATTTAAAAACTTACTGACCAGGTGTAAACTGGAAACTTCCTGAGTTGGTCTGGGTAGTTGGTTGTCCCTAAGGCAGTGCCTCCAGGTGTTTGAGAGGAGTTACGTTGCTTTTCAGAGAAGGCGATTAGTTCTTCACCTACCCAGTTTCATATAACAAAAATTAATTGCTTTTGATTTACACTTTTTTTTTTTACAGACCGCCAAATCCCATTGAATTTCTAGCAGCGTATCTTTTAAAAAACAAGTCACAATTTGAGGACCGAAATTAACTCCATTATAATGAGGACAATTTGGCTGCTAGACCGAAATGCTTATTTGTCACAACTTGTTTTCTGCTGTAAAAATCCTTTGGAAGTAGTAGTATTGTCTCTCTTCATCACACAATATGCTTTACCTTTTGAGTTATTTAATAAAGAACACTTGACATTTTATTTGTTCATTTATTTTAAACTAGCTAGTCAGAGTCTTTAAAAATAAAATACTGACACTGCACTACTGGATGAAAGGCTGAATACTTCACTGGGGATACGTCACCTGTATGCAAGAAACAAAGGAATACAATTTATTATGGTGGTCATAATGTCTGTAACTTAATTTATTTTGCACCTTCCTTTGCAAGGTATCTAAACACAATGTAAATTAAGAGTAGTTAGAATTTATTTTGTGGATGGATTAAGTAGAGAACTTAATTCAGAACACTGGGAAGTTTTCAGTTTAAAACACAATTAGTTTCACCTGCAGACAATGTCCAACACTTCAGGTGCTTTTATTAATGGTGTGCTGTTAAGCATTTGTTGTTGATCTCTTGTGGCTGGTGTGCTGGATTTAGCTGGATTTAGAAAGTTTAAAGGGACTTTAACAGCTCAGTAGTTCAATTCTCTGTTCTGCTAATCCTAGTTGGTGCATTCTTTCTCTGTCAAGCATCATTCTGATCTAACTCAGTGAAAGACTAAACCTTGTTGGTTTTTTCCCCCCTTAGTTTTGCTAACATCTCTTTTCATTTTCTATTCTTAACATCTTTTTGTGCCTTTCTTGTTTATCCTGTATTCCCCTCACAAGAGGTGAAGGCTACAGGGCTCAGTGTACAATATTAGAAAGGTGTGGCAGAAGAACATTGGGGAAAAAACAAGACAGAATTAACAGAGTAAAAAAGCATTTAAAAATACCATCAAAGACATGAAAATCTGAATATTGTAGCTGGAGAACAGGCTCACTGGGTTACTGACAATGTGTGCATGGGCTAGACAGCTAGACTACACTGGACTCCTTCAGGTAGCTGCACAAAAGCTTGAAAACAGCTCTTGGCTCATCAGGCATCAGTACAAGCTTTCAGGCAAGCTACTCCTCCAGCAGCATGCCAGCTACTCAATTGGCACCACCATGTTTGGTACGTGGTATAACCTGCTGTTGCTTTCCCAATGAGACCAGATAAAGAGAATGAAAAAGCCATGCTCACAAAATAATAATATATTTACTGTAGCTGCTCCATGGGGAAGCTTCCTCCAAGAAAATAAGGTGAAATATTACCAGCAGCAGTGAATGTAGGAGCTCTTAAGGTATTTTATCAACTCACAGAAGGGTGTGACAGGTCAGTAAGAAAGTGCAACCATATTCCTTTACTTGTGAACTGGTCTTCAGCAACTAGGACTACCCACATGGGAAACATCCTGTAACAGGAAGAAGATAGTGAGTTATTATTTATCGGATCATGTCTGATTATTCTAGTTTTCAAAGTGAAGAAAGTAATGATACATTTTTTAAAGCATTTACCTGTTTAAACTCTTCCTGGCAACAAAGAAACAAATATATATATATATATATGAAGAGGTATGACACATGCATCCCATTTTAATTCAGAAAGAAAGGAATATGATTTTAAAAAAAAAACAAAAACACCAATTCTGAAGGCTTCAAGGTAAAATGTATTTAATTTCGAAATACAAACTATATACCAATTATATTATTTTTATAAAATAGGAACTAATTAATAAAATGGAGAATAGATGTAAGGCATTGAAAATGATTAAGATAAAAGCTTAAAGAAATGAAGGAAAACACTAACTTTAGTAACATTGCTAAATAGATGAAAGCCATATCTCTTGAACAACTGTTTTTTCATTTTCTTTGCAGTCCCCTGGGTAACTGAATTAGCACACCCTCGAAAGGGTAATAAAATTCAGCAGAAAATAAAGCAATTTCTGATTAGTAGTACAGCACAATTTCCAAGACGACCATTTCAGATCTAATATACAAAAGTTACCATTCAGTAACCAGAAAAAAAAAAAAATACATTATCCTCTTAAATGATCTGAGATGCTATTACTTTATAGAGGAAGTGGTAACATTTCTCTTAAGAAATATGAAGCTTAGGTGGGGCTGCTTTTATTGCTTTTAACACTAGAAGGAAGGACTGCTAGCAATAACAGGTTCCTCATGTGGTGAATGACAGCTGGGAATGACAGTTTGTAAAGAGAAAAGAATCAGAATATCAATGGCAGGGAGCAAGTTCCTGAGAAGGGTGTAGACTGGAAATGGGCAATGTGGAAAGCAAGATAGGGAAGAACTCAAAATAAAGCACGTGTAAGAGAACAAGAGAAAAAGACAGGGAAACAAAAGAGCTAGAAAATTGGGCCAGCTGAAGTCCTGAGTCACCCAAGCAAAGCATAGCATGTACTTCAGGAAAACCCTGCTGCTGAGTTCACACCAAACTGGAAGTCATTTTTGCCCCAGTCTGCCTTCATGCTTCCAGGTAGGGACAAAACTGCCAGCAGAAATACATATATAGTGAGAGTCTGTGCTTAAGAGAATGCTGGCTTGAGGAATCTGACTATGCATTGACTCAGCCCTGCCCTGCGCATCAGAGAAGGCATGACTGAAATTGAGCTTCACAGGTAAGTGTTCCTGTTACCTCTCCCTGTACGAGTGATGTTCAGAATAATTGTAAACAAAGCAGGAGAAGCTCTCGACCTATGCTCCAACAGCACTCATTGAGTCCAGTTCCTCAGCCTGTGGCTAGAGCATTTCCATTCCTCTGTGTGCTGAGCACCAGGAACCCCAGCACCACCTTCTCCTGTTTATCTGAAGAGCTGCCTGCTTTTATTTCTGCCTCCCTACCAGCCCTTAAAAGAAACAAAGAAACTATTCATGATCAGGAGGCAGTGATTAAAAGTCCATGAAGAAGAACCCACAAATCACTGACTACTGCTTTATGTTACCTGGGATGAGGAATGATGAAAGAAACCAAGCCGTGTCAGCCTTGCCAGTGGAAATTTCTCCCATAGTACTGCAGATGACAGGCTTTGTGAGGAAAAGGTAGAAATTGAGGAGGATGTCCTCCACTTTTACTGGGTTTTGGATTTGTAGTGTTACTTGGTAACAAAGGACAGAGATTCCCCAGCAAATAGGCTCTTGCAAGTGGTGGCATATGCCACAATCTAGGTATCTGAAAAAGCCTTTGTCTTCTATGACCTGTTAACACTGAGCTACAGTCATTCTTTGCATCTACGCTGATAACATATTCGTGCCACGCGGGACTTAATCTATACCAACGTCTATTCAAAGAAATAACTGTCAATGCAAAAAGCAAAGGAGGTTTAAAAAAGGAAGCACAAGGAAAAAAGGGATTCATCCCAAGGGGAATTCAACAACAAAGCTGAAAAATACTGAAGAAATTTATAAAGGCAAGCTGAAGAGAAAAAAGGAAAGAAATCAAAAGTGATACATAAAGAAAGGCAATAAAACAAAAAAAAAAACACCTTACAAAACATATAAGCTTGCTTATAAAACAAACTCAGAATGGTGTGAGAAGTTAATCTTCTTACGAAAATTCTAGAATTCTAATATGACTTTAAGAATAGGGCAGAGAAAGAGCTAGAGGTGTGATAATGATCTATGACCTATTGTATTGGAAAAGCAAATAAGTCGCTTGCTGTGGTCATATGAACGGTGTCACTTAGGACTCTGTGTGGGTGTGCTTGCATGTCTAGAACTAATCAAGGCACTGAGTTACATGGCATTGATACCTCTTATAAATGGTAATCTTATAGCAATGTTTTTATCCATTAAATAGTCTAGACTGTCACTTGGAAGTTCTTATATTTTACTTGCTTTGTGCTTAGGGAGATGAAAGCTCTTCCTCTAAATCATAGAGACAAATACCAGATAATTAAAAAAAAAAAAAAAAGTACAATTAACCTATAATTCCTCTGCTGGATTGTGGGACAACAGTGCATTGAATGCTTTAGCACCAGCATAACCTTTTTTGTAGCATATAATCACAACTCTGATTTTTGCCCCCTTATTGTCTTCTGATGCATTTGGTTTATGTTATTGATAGTCAGTTCAGGAATATTCACAGCATTTAAGTTTGTGTAAAAGATTTGCCATATAATTCCCAGTTAAAAAAAAAAATTAACTGCCAAGATATTTTTGTGTTACAGTAGTTTGGTGGGATAATATTCCTAGTCCAGCCAGCAGTTACAGTCCACGTCAACCTTTGTTTTTAAAATAACAACTGCATACTGAAGGGATCGAGTAGTAATGGCT
This sequence comes from Tetrao urogallus, assembly GCF_951394365.1. Lineage (NCBI taxonomy): Eukaryota > Metazoa > Chordata > Aves > Galliformes > Phasianidae > Tetrao > Tetrao urogallus. The sequence continues at coordinate 33,060,371 of NC_136814.1, forward strand.
CCTTGAAAACATAGGGTGTTTGCTGGGACGGTCAGTGCCCATTTCCTCATGACAACCCCTTACAAACACTGTTTTCAGTGCAGGCCCCAGGTGTTACAGCCCCTCATGGCGAGGCTGGTGTTGGGGGAGCAGAGGAGGATCCTCACTGATGGAAACGACGTGAAGCACTCAGCCGCAGCGCTGGTCTTTTTGATCCACCGGATGCACCTCGAGCGGTGCCTGTATCCCCGTGTTTCTTTTGTCCTGCCGTTCAAAAAACCAACAAGTCGTGCGTTCTGCCTGCATTTATAGCTTCGGCTGCGAGATTTTTCAAAGAACAAAATGGCACGGGGAGGAGGAGAATGCATCTCCTGAGCCGACCCAGACATTTTCCACCTCACAGCGCATCAGCGTACCTCTGCACACGGATGGCTGCCGCCCTCCCCTCTCTCCTGGCCGCATCTCATATAGCAGTGGCAAAAAGGACCTCTTCCCTTCCCCCGTTCGTACCGGCCACGCTTCTCTTTCCAATTCGCCTTATTAGCCATTTTGAGCTAAGCCTGGCGTCTCCATAGCAGCAGTCCGTTCACCATTAAAGGGGTGGGGAAGCACTAAGCCGAGAATTAGAGACTTCTACACAGTACTCCCGCAGCCCGTGCTTCGTGCCACAGTGGCGAAGCCGAGCCGTGCACGTACGGACGGGAGCGGGTGGGAAATCGCGCTGCCTCAGAACAGGGAGCTTCGGCCTAAGGAGGTCCTCCGGAGAACTCTGCTCCGTCAGCCTGCGACCGCTGCCGCTGGGATCTGACGTCCCCGATGGAGAAGCCATAAGGGCCGTCCGCAGAAGAATACTGACAGACACTCCGGGGCACCCTCGGCGGAAGCAGCGCGGAGCCCGGCACATCCTCGCTAAGCGCAGAACAAAGCGGCGGCGCACCGAAGTGACCGTCGCGGAGAGCGGGAGCCACCGACGGCCGGCGCGCCGCTCCCGGCACGGGGCAACCCGAGGAACGGGAGCGCGCACGGGCCGGGCCGGCACACGGAGGGTCGCGCGCCCCCAACGGCAGCAGCCGCCGCGAGCCCCGCGCGTGGCCTGGACGGGGTCTGGGGGCGTGGCTGCCCGCGGCACCGCTACCCCCTCCCCCCAGCCCCGGCGCGGCCTTCCCCTCATCTGACCCGCGCTCGTAATCTTCCCTTCCACCACGGAGACACGGCCCCGCCAATCAGCGCGGGCACAAGCGGCAACCACGGCAACGCGGCCGGCCAATCCGCGGGGGGCTCTCACCCCGGGCCCCGCCCCTTTCCGCCTTCCCCCCGGAGGCGCCGCCGCCGCCGCTCCATTCCGGGCTTGTCAAAGCGGGGGGCGGGCGCGGACGGGCCGGGCGCCCAATGGCGGCGAGGCTTTTGCTTTCGTGCCCAATGGGGGAGCGGCGCCCGCGCGGCCTTTAGACCACGGCAGCCGAGCCGGGCCAAACCCAGTCGCGGCCGCGTCCCCCTTCTCTCCGCGTCCCCCACCCGCCGGCGCGGAGTTGGCGGCGGCAGCCTCGAGCTTCGTCCCCGCCTCCCCCCCCGGCGCGTCCCGCGGGGCGAGCGCCTGCGGCCGAGCGCGGCCCCGCGGCACCGGCCCGCGCCGCCCCGCCCGCCGCCCCCGGGCGCCCCCCTCCCGCTCGCCGCCCGTCCGCCCGCCCGGAGGCGCCGCCGGCAGCGCCGCCTCCGCCCGCCGGGCCCGGGCCGCGCCGGGGGAGGAGGGGGAGCAGCGCCGCCGCCGCGGCCGGGCCCGTCCCCCACCGGCTCCCCCGAACACCATAGGCGGCTCCGGTACCAAGATGTCCAACCGGGTGCTCTGCCGGGAGGCCAGCCACGCCGGCAGCTGGTACACTGCCTCAGGTAGCGGCGCCGGGGCGGGGGGTGGGGGCTGAATCAGCACTTTGCGCCGGGGCCGGGGAGCGCGGCGAGCCCCGCCCCGACGGCGCGGCCGGCACGTGGCGGGCGGGGGGCCGAGGCTGGCGGCGTGTCGGCGGCCCCCCCGCTCGTGTCGCCGTGTGCCCCTCCCGGCGCTGTGTCCGGGGCCGAGTGCCCCGGGGTTCCTCCTTGGGGTTTAGAGGGCGCGGAGCGTGTGCTGCAGGGGTCGGTGCCGGGCTGGGGGGTAGGAGGAGGCTTCGTTCTCTGCCTGCGGCCCGACTCGTGGCTGCTCCTCCGAAGCTCCTCTTGTGCTAGCGGTTGTACGGAGCGGGCTGTGTGCCTTTTCTAAAAGCGATATTGGTGCGAAAAGAGCAGAAGGGAGGTGGTGCGTTGGAGGGGGGGAGCTCCCCACCCTCACGTCAGAAGTCAGGAATGGCTCTGTTTCTATGCACGTGTGCATGGCGGTACCCTCTGCTGGGTTTTGGAGCTGTGTGGGAATCCCACTTGCGTTTCCACAGCTGTTACTGAAGTGACATGCAGCAGACAGTCCGCTGTTGGCCCTGGGGATAAAGACCGTTGCAGAAATGTGGGTGAGCGAGAGGTTCTTGTAGAGAACACCTGGGGTGCAGAGATAGGGGAAGGGTGCAGTCAAAGCCCTCTGTGTATTCAGAATCCTAAACTGATACTTATAAAGGACTTCTCCTGGCTGTAATGAAGAGGTTTCCTCTCTCCTTCACAAAGTAATTAATAAGGTATGAGGCAAAAAAAAAACTGGAAAGGAAGTAAAGAAATACACGGGGGAGGTGATACCGGAAGATGCAGGCTGTGAGATAAGGAGCAGGGCTGTCGGCTGTGGCTGTCTGCTTCCAGACAACAATAGAGAATGACTGTCTTCCTTTTGAGCTTCACGTTGGAGGCATAATGGCTGTGTCCATTGCACAACTGGCCTCCAACCTGTGTCTGGAGCGGACAGCTTGAATTTAGTTTTCCAGTTGTTTGGAGAGAAAGGTAGTTGCCCTCTAGCAAGCAAACAGGACTGTGTCAAAGGTATTTTTAAACGTGAGAACATCAGAATGTCAAGACTGGGTGACACCATCACATCTGTTTGTGCTTCTTGTCATTTTGTTTATTAATATGGCAGAAAATGGCTTTGTAATGTGGAATTGCTAAAGGACCTTAGCTATATCTTGTAGCTTTGATTTTGATGCTGGCTTCGTTCCAGGTTGCAAGTAAAACAATATCTACTTTTGCATCATAATTTATTCGTGAGGCATAGCTGCTGTTGGTTTTTTGGTTTTTTTGTTTGCTTTTTTTTCCCTGTGTGAATTCAGCAGGTAGTTCTGTGGGACTACATTTCTGTAGGTCTGTGTGACCAGTTTGGCCAGTAGGACTTGTCTGCAGTGGGACATCCAGAAACTCTCTGGCTGCCTGTGGCTATTAATGGCTGGGGAGGGGTTGGGTAGGGTGGCAGGCACCTCCCTGCAAGAAAACAACCAAACAAGGATATTAAAGGGAATCATGTTCTAACTAGTTGTGCTGATGGTACTTCTGACAAGTTAAATTGTAACTGCTAGTGTGTGGCTTTGGGGTTGGTGGATAATGTTGCATAGACTGCAAGTTTCGGGTGATGTTTTTACCTTTTGGGGGGGTTCTTTTATAAATGAGAGAACTTTATTAATGTTTCTTTCTGTAGAGCTGTTGTGTGCCGTTTACATAGGGTGTGTGAGGCTGCAGGATAGGGGCTACATGTTGTTTGCTGCCTGGGAACTCATTCTTGAATTCTACTTGGGGAGGGTCTATGAAAAGTGAGCAGGAAACAGATGAGGACCAAGAGGGCATTCGTTTACCATAGAATTAGAATAGCGATAGTTCTTTGCATTCCTGTGATTCTGCAGAAATCAAGTCCTTCTACCTACACCCTTTGTGCTTACCATCCAGGCCCAGAAGCGATTTGATGGGTTATATTCAACTGGTTAGCATTTAAGCTTCCCATTTCCTGAAAACTGTTCTATTTCAATAGAGCTGAGCTCCCTTGTGCAGAGCAAGCAGGTACTTTGGGAACCCTCATCTCGCTCCATAGGTAAGATGACTATTAGCCTGCTACATCTGTCCAAAAGGGGCAACAAGAAATGTGGTTCTTGAAGGACACGTTCAAAAATTGATAAGATCTGACAGTCGATGTCTGATCTGGGAAAAAGATTAAGTTAGCTGAGAAGAGGACCCTGAAAGCTGAGGGAGAAGAGGGTGAAGAACAGATCTGAAATGGAAAACAGGATTGTGGCTAAAGGATATCCTTGAAAGGATGCCCTTAAAAGGGTTTACAAGAAATACTGTTCTTTCTCATTGAAGACCAATCGTTTTTGTAGGGCAGCAATTGCTTCAGCTGAAAATAAACCCTCATTCCACTTTGTTTTCTCCAGCTATGGAATATGTACTGCTTGGGTGTTCTGCCTTGGAAAATATAAACATGCGCTACATTCTAGTGAGAATACATCACCTAATTGTGTGATGTTAATAAACTTTTCAGAGCTGTTGAGACTGGCTGCCTGATTATGCACATCTAGGCGTGCCTACACATTAGTGTGTCATATCTAGCTGTAAGTAAACAACTTCGTTGTTGAGAGAGGGAGGGTGATGTCACAGGCAGAAAGCACTGCAACTTCTACTTGTCAATGAAGCTGGGGGATGCTTCATGGTGGTGGTAGTGCTTAACTTCCAAAGTACTCTACATCCATACCGTGCTATTGTAAAAGAACACTTAAAAAGCAACTTCCTTAATAAATTTCTGCAGTTGAGTTCTGGGTGATGATAATTATGATAGAATATCACATATCTTCTAGAATTCTTGGTGTAGGGAAGTTCATGTTTGTCCCACATCAGTCTGAGTAGTATATTAATAAACTTTAGATGTGGACTTGTAGAGCATTTGTCTAATGAGATGTGTTTGGTCAGACAGCTAAGAACAATGTTCTTCCTTCAACTTAGCAGCAGCTCTGAAAAAGGGAAGCTCTGCAAGTAAGCTTTGAAAACGTACTGCTGTGACCAATGCTAAGAGTAGGCTACTGATCTAAGTAACTTTTTTGTCACTTCCAGACTTCTATCTGTATGTTGTTGTTGTTTTTTTTACTGAAAGTCTGAAATAGTATGTGACATGCCATTGCTTCTCTGGCCTAGCAACCTGATGTATGGTGGCTGCTAAAACTGCTTGCGAAAATAAGATACAGGCATACTAATGTAGACAAAATGATGAACCTGTTGCTCTGCTCTAACAGATGCATGTATATTTCTGAAGTATTATCATTCTGTGGTGAAAAATTGTACACTGATTTATTTTTGGAAGAAAATCCTGCTGGGTTAATTCAATTGCTTAGCATTCAGATCTCTTGAGAAATTGATTTTGACCAGCAGGGAAAAGGAGAAGATTAGGGACAACATGAAACAAAAATCACATAATTTTCCATGGCTTGAAACGCAGGACAGATGCTTTCCTAGATAGAATCATAGAGTGGCTTATGTTGGAAAGGATCTCAAGGGTTGTCAGGTTCCAACACCTACCCAAAGCAGCATTGTCAACCACTGGATCAAGTACTAGATAGGTTGCACAGGGCCCCAGCCAACCTGGCCAGTTCTGTGGGACATTGATCCATGCATGCCTGAAATGAGAATAAATATTATTTTTTGTGTATCCAGTTATCTTTCCTTCTTATGTTATGTGTAGCATGCCATTACAGGTGAGATGTCACACGGGGTACTTAACACACTTCATTTACTGGCAGCCAGCCTGCCTTGTCTGGCTCCTGGAAGTGCTGATCGAATACTACAGCACTCCTTAATAGAGTATGTGATAAGTCCTCTTGTCTCAACCTTTCTCCAGTCAGTAGCATCCTGATACAATTGAAACACAAAGGACGTGAGTAAGTTGTTCCAAATCACGTGAGCAAAATCAAATTGACCATGTAGATGACAATACTGCATGAGTTGAAATTTGTCCTGTAAAATGGGTTTGTCATCATGTTAGGTATGCTTTATTTCTGTTCTCTGTGACTAAGCCTTGTGATCAGAAGTATGGCTCTGGTAGCCTGTACCAAATCCTTTGACCTTAATTTCTGTATGCTTTTTAATGCAAATGTAAGTTGGCATAGTAATCACTGCATTGACTTGAAAGGCCATTGCAGTCCTGAGTTACTTTGTGTGATGAGCCAAGTAAATAGTCTATCTCTGCATAGATATTTGAGTGAGGGGTAGAACCTTATGGTTGTCTTGTGTTCATTTCTTATCAATATCAGAAAAAAGTGCGTACATCAGTTACAGCCATTTCTACTCAGCGACTGTCTTCTCGAATGAGTGTCAGGTCTTTGCCAGGCCTTCTGCATGCATTCTGAAGACAAATGTGGCTGCTGGGGTGCCTCCCACTGACTTCTGGAGCCACGGCATCCTGCCTTCACTCAGCACAGAGCCGCTGCTCAGTGCTTTGCTGAGCCTGAGTGTCTGTGGTGGTAGAAGGGGCCAGAAGTGAATGATGCGAGTGGCTTTGTGAACTGTTAGACTGTAAATGCAGGTATGGGAGGGGGCTAAGGGAGTTGGTTGCTGTTTCATCCAAGTTTTTTGGAAGTCCATAATCTGGTGTGCCAGGAAGCCTGGTGTGCTCCCATAATTTGGAGTAACTCACCAAGGCGCATTCATAAACATAATGCAGAAGTAATGCATGTAAGCATCACCATGTTGTTTGTCTGGGGTAAGTGCAGTGGATCCGGGAGAAAAAGAAAACATGAGGGACAGTGAAAGGAGAGGAAATAGTGACCTGATGCTGCTGTACACAGCTCTTTTCACTAATAATGTCTGCAAGATAATTAATTACTGGCCACAAAGTCTTACTGTTGTGACATTAGCTGGCACATTTCAGATGCAGCCAAGCACAACTGTTCTTACCTTAAAATCTGTGAACAACTAGTTGTATTATCTCAAGAATTCAGTATTTGCTTTGCGAGGTTAAAGACTGCATGTAATGTTTCTCCCCTTTTGATCTTCTTTCTTAGAAATTTTATGGGAAAAGTGGATGCGTTGTTGTGTTCCATGATTAATTAGTAAGAGACCCAGCATTAATGTGCAGACTTCACTATTCAACGTTGTGCAGTGCAAAAGTATACTGAAGTAATTTTAAATATGCTTCCCTGGCTATTGTTTCTAGCTGGATCACTTAAACACAGTTGAAGTCAAGGCACTCCAAGTAAAGAAAGTAAAGAAAGTAAAGCTTCACCTTTTATGGTGCAAATAAAATTGAAAAAGAGCTTTATGTTTGGTGTGCTCCTAAAACAGTCCTGCAAGTATCACCTTGTGAATACTTACACAAATTCTGATTACGTTTAGCACCTAAGTGTTTCACATTAGAGTCTAAATCACTTTCTTGGAGCTACAGAACAGAAGGTCGTTTGTTTTGTCTCTGAATGGCCTAGCTGGGGAGGATTGCATAAAGTAGGTGCGTGTTGGCTGATGTTCTTAATGGATGTAGACAGTGTTTGATTATTTATTTCCCAATAGCTTTCGGTGAAGCAAATTAGAACTGGTAGAATACAGGAAAGCTGGCACGTGCCCGTGGGAACTGCCACCAAAGCAGATTTCAGTGTTGTGGCTTCAGTTTTATTTTCCCTCATTCAAACATTACCTGCTGTTTTATGTTCATCTTGCAGTGTGTAAAGTAGGAATTTATGTATCGTAAGTATAATCTTCATTTGTATTTTAATGTTTTCTTTTGCAGTCCTGCAATTCACCTAAGTAAATTTCTGCCTTGCTCTTACGCTGATTTCAGTGTTTCATCAGTATTCAGTATTGGAAAAGTCTATATCACAGCAGCAGAGAATGTGCTTATCAACACAAGCCTTTGAAAGCCATTTCCTATTCCTGACAAATTCCAGTCTTTGTCAGTACAAAGACTGTTTTTTATTCAAGAATTTGGCGTTTGCCGTTTGAAATAAGCACTTTTTTTTTGAGTGGGACCTGTAGTTTTTAAAACAACTGTTACATTTCTGCAGTTGTTACTAAGAAGAGAAACTAGTCAGTCTTCTGCCACGTTCCAAACTGAAGTCTGCCTGACAGTTGGATTGGTTTAGACTCCCATTCGAAGACGCAGGCATAGGAGTTCCTCCAGTTTATCACGGAACTGCTTTGTGGTAGCCCCCAAGGTTTCACTGTTACTGACCTCGGTTCTTCTAACCTGACACAAGACTAGAGACTTAACAAGTATATCTGCTGTAGAATGTATTAGAATTACTTCTGTAGACTTTCCCATCTATAGGTAAAGATAACGAGAAGATCTAAGGAGTAAGGTGCAGTGAAGAAGAGGTTTGGTTCCTGTAGAACAGCGCATGGCTAGATGGGCAAAAGCTGAAAGTAGAAGCGTAAAAGCTGGGGACAGGGTCTGCATTTCCTCATAGTACGTATGCAGTAATTAGCCATGTTCTCAGAACAAATCATGTTATAAACAGTGTTACTGTCACTGTGCTCCACCACTACTTGTACTGCTGCACCTGCTATATATGCATGACTGAGAGATCAGACAGGTGTCCCATGTACTGCTCAGAATTTTGATTGAGCCTTATGCTCTGCCAATGAGAGTGACACCCACTGTAAGGGAGACTTCAAATCACCGGCCTGAAAAGAGAGGTTTTGCACTGGTAATGGTGGTGGCTGTGTCCAGAGCAAGCTTCCAATATATTCTGCTGGCCGTGGCATATGAGCGCTTCAGTCTCATCCAGCAATGTAAGGTTGGCTATGTGGAACATGTGTTGCTTTGCTGCAGCTTACAAAGCCTGCACTGTGAACAGTCTAAATAGGAGTGATGAACCAAAGTGTGTGAGTGCTGCATGTTTGACACATGAGGTAACACCATTTAACCATTATTAACCATTATTTTAATGGAATGATTCCTTTTTGCTCACTGCTTTGGATGATGTTGATTGTAAAAATAAGTGCAGCTTCTAGGCAGGAAACTTGGACCAACTGTGTCTGTAGCTATCTCTGTACATCTGTCTGCTGGAGACTTGGTCTGTACTCACAATTATTCTTAGTTGGTGGAATTTCTGCCAGTTTGCTAAACAAAACAGGATGTGAAATATCCATAGATAATGTCAGCATTCTTTAGTTGCATACTTATATTTATACCTTATTTCAGAGGATTGAAATCCTGTCATAATATTACTCGTTTCAGTGAAGCTCATGGTTTTTGCTTAATCTTTCTTCAGTCAAGGACAGGTCTCATCTTGCAGTATTAATGCTGAAGCATGCTGACTGTTCATAGAATTCAGCAGGCTTTCTGAGGCCTTAAAAAAAAAAAAAACTGTTGCTCTATCTGCCAGCTTTCCCAGGCTGGGCTTTCTACCTGGGACTGAAGAGACAGGAACCCCTCTTCTTTCCCACCCCTGCAGCACAAGGTTAGACAGGCAACACTGTCAGCTGAAGAGTTGACTGTTTCACTTATCTGGGGACTATTTGCAAAAGCTTTTTTCTATTTTAACTCACGTTCACATATGAAGAAAACTTACAGTGCTATTCGTCTCCTATTATATCATCCCATATGGCAGAACATACCTACTGTGATAATGTGGGTTTATTTATATTGTATATATTCATTTCAAATATTTTGACTTTAGCCTTAAGCGCTGTCATGTTTGATAAACTGAAAGAAAAACCTCTCTGAACGCTTTAAGTTGATGCTAACAGTAGCTTTCTGTCCCTGGGTAATGTGCTAACAAGGAAATTACCGTGCTAGAATATCCCCCTTAAAATATTTGTAAGAACAGGGAGCTGCAGGTAATCCTGTCAGTAATGCGAGTTCTCTTGGGGGTACTGAGGTTTATTTGGGTTTTGTTTTACTAAAAGGTTGGATGGGTATGTGTGGGGGGGTTTCTTGTTTGTTTGTTTTTTTTCATTTTCCTTTGCATGCTTCCTTTGGAAAAGGATTTGATTACTTACATTTTCTAATGCAAGTAATTTCAAAAAGATGTATTAGTTGATAGGGAAACTTGCATTAGGTTTGAGTTAATGATCTCCAAAGTCACCATTAAAGGGGGGAGAAAAGGCTGAAAGAAAACCTGTTACTCCATCCTTGAGTAAACACTGATAGAAGTTCCATCCCTTGGGTTACACAGACTTGTTAGTGATTTTATTGCCTGTAGAAAGAGAAGTCTGTACCAGCAGACCGAGCAAACAGGACACCTTACTTCACTATGCTGTAAGAGCAGAAATTTTGGTTTTGGTCCCCTCTGAACAATCATATGGAATGTTAGAAAACTACAAAAAATTCTGCACCTTGTGTTCAAACTGTCCAGTGAGTTACCTGATTTGTCTTAATGAAAGATAAATCGTCTTAACTGCCTTCTTAATCAAAAATAGCTGCTGGAGAAGGAATGAAAGAAGGCCAAACACATTGGCTGGGGGTGAGTCCAAGTCTATCTCAGGCTGCCTGTAAGCTCCTGGCACTTCTGCTATAGAGTTGCACCGAGTCCTTTTTGGAGAGAAGGGTGAAGCTGGGGCTGATTCATGGGTTGGTTAAGACTCTGGTTAGGAGATGTTTCAAGGAGTTCTTTCCTAAAGAGCTTTTTTTAGAAAGTTCTTGCACATGTTTTGGGAGAATTAAGGAAAAAAAACTTTGTGGTTTTTTTTTAATTTTAAAAGTGTGCAGTAGAAGCAGCAGAACTAAATTGGTATGTGGGTATTTTAGACAGATTCATTGCTTTATAAGGTTACAGCATTGCAGCATGCCACTTATGCCACATTAAAGGTGTAGGCTGCATCTGAGGCCCTGGAGGTGATTGTAGATTGAGGGAAAGGAGTTGCAGTAAGTGTTCAGCTTCTACATGTAAGAAAATGGGAATCTTTACAACCACAGAGAAAGTCCTTTCCCCTCCTACCATCCCCTTCTACAAAAGCTGGCATATTGGCAATGTTTTGTGTAGCTGTATGCTGCTCTTGAGAGGGGATGAGATCTGGTCTGTGAAATATGTAGCTAAGTTTATGTCGAGAAGTATATGTACTTGTAGTGTATGATTGGAAGCTGCTGTGGAGTTAGTACTAGCATTTATTTTAAGCTGTCTTCTTTACAGTTCTTCCAGCTTACAACATGCTTTACGTGCTTTGTATTCTATCGTATTACTGTTGGCCATCAATATGTATAGGGCACACCATCTTCCAATATTGTTTTTTCTTGGCATATGTTGTCTTATTACTACTAAATTCTGTGAATACAATTACTGGAAGAATAAATAATCTACTGAGCTCCCTTTTGAGATCAGTGGCCATGCTTTCTAATGATGTGCATCTATCCAGGCAGCATGTGGATGTAGAATAAATTGACTTCAAGGACTGGGAGTTTGGAACTTCTCTAGTGCAAACTTGAACATTACAGGCATGTTGGTTTTTACACTTCCTTTTTCTGGACTGAGACACAGGCCTTGAAGTTTAAGATTATTTTAATTATTGATTATGGAGGTGTTATTTATATATATATGGTTGGGTTTTTTTTGTTTTTTTTTTTTAATGGCTTCAGTATTTCCTTGTATGTTCATAGGACCCCAGCTGAATGCACAACTAGAAGGCTGGCTTTCTCAAGTACAGTCCACAAAGAGACCTGCTAGAGCCATTATTGCACCGTAAGTTTGAAGTCTATTTTTGGTGTATATAATATTTGGTTTGCTAAATACATACTTATTCTGAGTGATTTTTGAAAACTGGGAAAATCTTGACTATAGCTGAAAGGAATGTCATGTGGATGTTTTTTTTTTCCAGATAATATTTAGAAAATGAAGCGGAAGTAGCATAAATCCACGATCATCTTAGTATATGGTCAGTTTTGTTTTGCAGATGGATTGAAGTAATAATCTTTTCCTTGTGATCCACTAAGATAAGAGATGGGGTGGTAGCCTAAGATGACTCTTTCAATGCAGTTATAGCACTGAACAGCCATGCGTACATTTATTTTTGAAGTCAGCGAAGAGAAAACAACTTTGCAAAGCTAAAACTGCACTGAAACATTTTCCAGCAGTCAAAAATGGTTTGCTTTTGTTGGGTGGTTTTTTGTTTTTTTGGGTTTTTTTTTTTTTTTGGTGTGTTTTATTTGTTTTGGTCTACAGGAGAAACAAGCATCATTTAAGTTATTTAGGTAGAACTAAATTTAATGACAATAGTGAAGGCATACATGTAAGAAAGGTATGCTGATTATTCCAATTCCTTGTGAGTAGGAAGGAAATTCTAGAAAATGCACCTTAATTCACTTCCTGTATTTCCTGTTGGATCATAGTGTTAACGTAATGTTAGAAGTATTTCATAATAGTATTGAATCAATGGAAGAAATTGTCCCCAGTCTGCCATGCTCTTTTCTTGCAGGAATATCTGGAGAAAGACTTTCTAGCTGCAGCTTAGATAACGTGAATTCTTTCTCCAGACCCGCTGGAGATACTTCTGTGGCCTTGCTGAACTGTTTCTTTCACCTATGCCTTTGTTTTGACATCTCTAATGTAGAATATGGCTAATAAAATTTTTGTGAAGGACAGAAAAACTCGTGTCAGATGGAACCTTTTGAAGGCTCTGTTAACCTGGCTGATTCACTCTGTCTCCCTTTTCTCTGCCTAGTCTACAGTAGTGTACCCTTTTGAAGTAAAATCCAGGGGTCATTTTGAGGATAACCTGCTCCAGATACTATCTATGTATATACATATGCTGCATTCCACTCCCTTCCTTGTGCCCACTTATTCTGTTGCTGAGGATGGTGTTCATCATTGACCTAATATTTTTATTCTCCTTGCTGTTGTAACACAGTCTGCTTTTGCCAGATTCTTCTACTGTCCTCCATATTGAGTTATACGTATCTGGTTAGGAAGACTTCCTCCAACATTGTATTATTTCCATATCTTATGGCTGCACTCTCAGCATTACTGTGAGCTTCTGACAGTATGCAGTTATACAGTGGATTTACTGTATCTTTTATAAATAATGAAAGGTGCTTTGATTAAGGAGGCCTACTTCATGTTTACTGCTAGCTCTTTTACAAATACATCATGCATGCATTCAGTATTGGAATAGTGCTCTTCAGCTGTTCCATGAGATGGTTTGGGGATTATTCTTGCTATTTCTAGTTTCTAGGGGATAAAGATGCTAATATTTAATAGCAATATAAATATTGTGTGTTTTACAAAAATGTTAAACATAGTTAATACTGTTTAACTTGATTTACAGCCATGCAGGTTATACCTATTGTGGATCTTGTGCAGCCCATGCTTACAAGCAAGTAGATCCTAATATTACGTAAGTATTAAACTCTTTTTTAGAAATCTTACAGTGAGGTCTATGCAGTACTTCTTGCTCTCCTTGTATTTTTGGGTTTGGGTTTTTTTTTTTTTTTTTTGTCTTTCATACATTCATTTTCTACTCTTTAAACCTCACGGTGCTCAAATTGTTTGAATCTTAGAAAAAAAAATAGTGTGATATTGTTGAGGAAGAACATGTAAAGCAGTATTTTCAAAAATGTGGAGATTTATTGGCAGCTACATTTCTAGTAGGGAGATGCTAAAGGTGTTCTTTCAACAAATAATAATTTAAAATTTGCTTTACTACTCAATGTTCCATTGCTTTTCTAAGAGCCTGAGCTATTTTGTATCTTACTGGTCACAGGGTATCTTTGTTTCCATTTTATTTTTTTGTGGGAGATTTTGTTTTCTTTTAAGTATACTGAAGTATTTGATCACAATTCTGCATTGGTTTTTCAGTGCAGGGTTATGGGCTGAATGCTGCCAGGATTCTCTTCTGCTGTGGAGAAGAAGTAACCATTGCATGTATATAATATTTGAAGTCAGTGAAAGTTACTTGTTGTAATAGTTTTAAATGGATTTGTGTTACTAATGGCACAGGCTTAGAAATAAAACCCCCAAATTAAAAAACAAACAAACAAAAAAAAAAAACAAACAAACAAAAAACAAACAAACAAACAAAAAAAAACACCAACAAACTACCCCCACTGTAGTCTGTGTCTTCATCTAAAAATATGAAGAGATTTTATTTTAGTAAAAAATATAGTTCTTGCCTATTTTGACAGCAACATTTGTTCGATGAGAATTTTAAAGTATCTCCAATGTTCACTCACTGTGTGGATCTTGTAATGCCAGTCTAAAAACTGGCTCTATCAATTGCTTATGAGATAAATGTCATACTCCCAAAGACAATGTTAGCATGCACTCTAAACTATTGTAAACAAAGTAAAGATAACTTAGTGTGCCAGAGAACTGGTTTCTCTAAAACTAATTCAAGTTGCATTCCCCAGGTTCAGTGATACAGTGAGTTAATTGAACTTTCTGGATCACTTACTGTTTTATTGCATGGGATGTCTAGAATTCACTAGAGTGTAATTAATCTTTCAACTGAACTATTGCACGTTTAGATTTTTTGGTTTGTATGAGCTCTGTAAACAGGTACAGCGTTTTAGTATTGCTCTTATTTCACATGTAAGAAAGAAGAAATGAAAATCTTTTGATGTCTCCACCACTTTAGTTCAGTGCAGAAATATCATGTGATCCTGATTCCGAACAGCTGAATTTCCTGTAGATTTTTCTGAAGTTCTGTGGCAGGAGAGCTCCTAATAGTAAAGCAAGAGCCAGGAACTGATGACTTCATGAAATATCTTGATGATGGGTGGAAGAATATCAGGGCAATGTCAGCTGAAGCTATAAGTATGTAGATCCAAATCCCTGTTTTTAATGCAACAATTGGACAAATACGCCATTTGAGATTAGCTTAAAGTGGAATTTGGTAAAGCGTGAAGTAAAGGCTCATCAAGTAAACCATTGAACAGCTCTGAATAGATGATAAATCTATAATCCTCATTTGAGAGTGCATACCTGTAATCGTTGACTGTGTATAACTGAAGGTTGAGTTAGATTTTTCAATTCATTCCTTGGACCAAAGGGCTATCATGTATAATTCTGCCTTCAGATGACTCCAGTCAGTTGCTAGGTGATTAGTGTTGGTATATAATCTGTTTAAAAGGTTTAAAGCTACATGAAGCATTACTGCACTGGTCTTATGATTGTTTCTGAGTAACTGAGTGAGGTTGGATCAAGGATTGATCCGTGGTCTGATTCATAATAGAATAAAACTCTGCTGTTAACCACCAGGTAACTGCTGAAAGTATCACTTCATACGTCAGCCTTTTTATTGAACTTGTCACTCGAAACCAAGTCTCTGTACAATTGCTGTTGTCTAAATTCTGGGCCTTTTTTGTTGATCGTTGTAGCCGAAAAATTTTCATTCTTGGGCCTTCCCATCACGTGCCCCTTTCCCGATGTGCACTTTCCAGTGTGGACATTTATAGAACGCCTCTGTACGATCTCCGAATTGACCAAAAGAGTAAGTGTGTGATAAGGCTTACTTGCTGTTGACTGCTGGGGCTTTAGAATTAGCTGTGACAGTGCAGTGCTGAGGACCCTTGTGGTGCTGGGCACATCATTGCTTTTGTGTGGCATACAAATGTGAAACTTTTTACTCCAATGAAAGCTAACTTCTTGATGATCCTGGTGGTTGCAGGCACTAATATAGTAAGATCATTGCCTTTTGCTCCTGCGTGTGAACAATTCTCAGTCTTTATTTAAATAATCTTTATCAGTATGAGTTTGTGCTTCTTGACAAATCTTAAAAAGCAATCACAAAATTAACAAGTGTTGCATTAAATTAATAGCCCCTCCACACGCGTGCTCCAGCATTCTCTGAAGTATCCTATCTGCAAAAAACACAGTGCTTTAGTTGGCTTGAGTGTATTTCTGATAAAAGAACAAAAAACTACCTTTATTTGGATGCTCTATTGCATGTGACTGTTATTTTTTACACTGGTGCGGTGCCTACAGGACTTAGTGTTAGTCCATGAAAGACTGGTCTTTGACAGTAAGTTTAAAGATGCAGTGAAGATGGCTGTGATATTCTGAGTTGTGTATGTTTCAAAGTATATCTAAACTATACAGTATCTAATTAGCAATCTAGTGGTATTTAGCCAATTTTATGTTGCTATCTCATTATCACTGATTAACCAAGCTAGTTCAGGCTTCCTGTGTGGTGCCTGCAAAAACTTCCTTAGGTGCCAAATATTTCAGGTTTTGCATTTCTGTAATGGAGGATGAGGCAGTGCTCTACATCAGGTGACCCACCAGGTAGAGTTTTCAAATGCAGAGATCACTGTTTGCATACCACCAAGTTTGCTTAGGAGAATGAAAATTAACTTATAGGGGTGGGTTACTTAATCAGATTTTGCTTTCTCTAGACCTCATAATTCAGTAGCTGTAGTAGTAATATATCCAGCAATGGCTCAGCTGGTCAACTTTAAAAAAAAAAAAAAAAAAAAAAAAAAAAAAAAATGATGGTGTAGTTTAGGAAAATCAGAGTTGAAAGTCTAGGCAGTGCATGTATATTTCTTATGTTCTACTGTGCTATGAAGCTTCATTATTAGATCTTGTACCATAACTGAAAATCTCAATACTAACAAGGTGACTTGATTTAACACGCCTTTATTCTGTGAATTAAATAGTTTATGACTTGAACATAACTTCAATCTTAAATTGATGTAGAAATCAAATGCTTTATGTTGACAGCTCTTGGAGACAAGTAATTTGATTTACTAGGCTTATTTCTGATAATGGTGCACTATATTTTGCTTTATTGTTTGTGTGTGGGGAAGAATGATATAAATATTTTTGATTCATTTCAGTTTATGGAGAACTGTGGAAGACCGGAATGTTTGAGCGAATGTCTTTACAGACAGATGAAGATGAACACAGTATTGAAATGCATTTGCCTTATACTGCTAAAGCCATGGAAAGGTACTAGGGTTAATTACTTCTCATACAAGAGGTCCATGATGTGCATTAAAATGCAGTTGAGACATTTAAAGTACAGAAGGAAGAGGTAATATTCTTCGTAGGGGTTTTCCTACCATAGTTCCCCATCTTTCAATGAAAACCTTGGGGAGGAGGGGTCAGAGACAAGTATTATTTGCTTGGAAAAATAGTCTACATTTGGACAGTACTTGTACACAGAGATTTTCTTTTTGTTCATTGGTTTCAATGTGTCTTTTCATTTTCTTAGTGTTTCCATTTTGCAGCAAAAATGCTGTTTTGGGGAGGGGTTTATATTCTGAAACTGAAGTGGTTTCAGGTTTTAAAGCAACTTAGGAGTGTGATCCTTATCACGTGTACTATAGCTCTAAAACATCCTTTTAAAACATTCTGCAAATTGTTAGCAAGTCCTAAAACACCTTCAGATGTCATTTAAATTACAGCCTTTTTTCTTTTGCTTACAAGCCATAAGGATGAGTTTACTATTATTCCTGTGTTGGTCGGAGCACTGAGTGAGGCAAAAGAGCAGGAATTTGGAAAACTCTTCAGTAAATACCTAGCTGATCCTAGTAACCTCTTTGTGGTTTCTTCTGACTTTTGCCATTGGGGTAAGTTTCACATCTCTCCATGATAGCAGTATGATCAATATTTTGTATTTACTTCTTAAAAAATGTCTTTCATGAAACACAATTTGACATTTCAACTTTTGGTAAATGTATATTTGAAACTTAAAAAAAAAAAAAAAAAAAAAGTTGGAGCAATAGACAAAAATGAAGTGATAGTATATTTTTCAGTGTAGCAAAGAAGTGGTGAAGAAATACGAGTTTATAAATATCTTTTCACTTGCAATGAAATATCTGAAGTTTCTTCCTTTTTTTTTTTTTTTTTTTTTACTCTTAAACATCTCAAAGGATATTGCAAAACTAACTAGTTTACAATTCACTGGACATGACAACATCCCTTTGGAAATAAGTTTTGTGTATTTTATTGCTGGGTAAGTTAGCAAATGGAATACTTATGCCAACTCAGCAGAGTTATCCCTGTTCATGGTGGCAGAACTAGATAGATTCCAGAAGCCTTGACATCTGTCATTCTGCTTTAATGCTTTGTTTTCCCTTTACTGTAACAATTGCTGGAAAGGGGAACTGCTTCACAAAGATGTTTTATGTTACACAGCAGACCTTCTTCCCTTTTATTCATGGTCATCTTCAGTCACCTTATATAACCAAGTTCATGTTTTACTCATCTTTGAACTGTGGAATAGGTGGAGCTGTAGAAGAGTGACCTGTGTTCAGCTGTGGCCAATGAGCCATCTAGAACTGTTTAATTGGATTATCATGAGCTTTTTCTTGTAACCTTATTTACAGTGGATATTATTGTGTGAGCAGTAGTAGCTTGACTCCAGGGTTGACCTTTTGTCTGAAGAGGAATAGCAAAAAGAAATGTTACTTTACATGTAAACTTATAGAAATTGAGTCCAAGGCATTAACAGGCCACTACTAAGTGATACTGCAGTGTCAGTTCTACAGAGCAGGTTTGGTTTTGGTTTTGGTTGTTTTTTTTTTTTTTTTCAAGTACAGCTGCCCTTCTCTTAAGTTCTTTTGCTTGGCTTCTGGGCTGCTTCTGTGGTAGCCCTAAAATTTTCTCAGTGCAGCTAAAAGGTGTAAAGCAAATGAAGAGTACTACTTACAGATATTACAGTTTCAATTAATTTGTAAGTACTAGGGAGTGTTTTAGCTACAAATTTTCCCTTTTTTATTTTATACATGATTTTTGTTTCAAGGTCAGAGGTTCCGTTACAGTTACTATGATGAATCCCAAGGAGAAATTTATAGATCCATTGAGCACCTAGATAAAATGGTAAGTTTTCAGATTTGGTGGAACTAACAAGTTTCTCCTGTACTTTACATTACTTTGAACACGTCGGAAACTTCTCTAACAAAGTGTTACAGGTTGGCTGTTTTATTGTATGTATACGTTTCCTTTGCTTACCAGAGAAAGAACTTAACTGTGTTTTTTTTTTTTACTAATATCTTCTGTTTTACTGAGTGTGCACGGTACATTGTGGGTGTAATCTAATAAGCATATTTTATGAGAATACATGCATGTTTACCTACTTACAGTTTCCCCCAGTGAATTCCTGTCCATGCACCTTCTTATGCCTATGAAAAACAGCAAAAATTATTAAATATTGTGGTAGTACAGACTTGATAGCTGCATATTGAAACAGCTTTGTGATCTTCATGATTGTATTAAAGGTTTCAGCATCATCCGTTATGAAGAGGAAAGGCTGTAGGGGATTGTGCTCTTGAGGTAAACACAAGTCCCTGTTTCTTGGGGGAGCAGTCTTACCTCTCTTCTATTCTGTAACGGTTGATTGGGGAAAAATGCTAGACCATACTATGTTCTAGGTTTGGCAAATGGTTGGAATGTACGTGAAATACACAAGAGACTGTAATACCAATTTTGTTACATTTTTACATGTATGTACATGTTTACAATGTAACAATTTTGTTACATTTACATTTTCTTTGCAATCATAGGAGCCAAATATTTCCTTTTAAATAGGAAAAAAAAAAAAATGTGTTAACCCTCAAAATAATATTTAACTCACAGAGTAGAAGTAATTTTCCTGGGAACACAGCTTCAGAATTCAACTAAAAATATTGGATCGTTTCTGCGACTTCTGTAAATCTTTTGGAAGAGGCAGCTATTGTTATTTAAGGAGCATTTATTCATTATCTCTTTTCCTCCTGTCTGAAATGAGTAAAATAAGAAATATGTTGGAGAGAGCTCTGGAGTTTTTTTCTTTGTGTATCCATATTGACATCTTTGGTTTTCGCCAATCATTGCTGGAATAGAAGCAGTAAATTTGCCTTCACTCAATGCCATTTTTACTAATTCCTATTGTCAGTTGAGAGGTTTCTCTGTGTAGAGTCCCAGCACTTGCAGCTCTGCATATTTTTGTAGGAGAAAAAGTGCGTTAGCAAACATAGTTTCCTCTTGCTTGTTTCTGTGAAGAAGGCTGGACTGTGGAATTTAATTACTTTTGATGAATATGCTGCTTTGGGCTGTTTCTTTTTGTAGTTATTCAGCCAAAAAGAAATGACATTTTTGAAGCTCTGGTGAAATTGTTGTCTACTGTACACAGTGTAGTGACTTGAAAAGTACTGTCTTCGTCTTAATTCTAACTGGAAAACTAACCATGCTTTGTGGCAGTATGCTTTCTTGCCTGTTGGTTCATATCGTGCATATGTGAAACATAATTCCATTGTAAGACTCCATGTTCTAACTTGATACAGAGCGATGTTTTTAGTGATTTTAGGGAATTTCTTTCTAGCAAGAGGACATTAAGCACAGCGCCACGAAGATTTGCCTGTTATATTCTTCCAGCTTTTTGGATGACTCTATTCAATTTCATATGCCCCATTCAGTTCCTTTTTTGTTTGTTTGTTTATCTCAAGTATTGAATTTTTTAATGTCACTTGGTGTGCTACAGAGACTACGGTTATAACTTCTGGGCCTCTCCATAGAGAAAATAGCATAAAGTTAGAGACAAAGCTGTTTTAAAACCAGAGGAGATGTTACCCTTTGTGATTGCTGATCCAATAAAATTATTGCTAGCTAAGGGCAATAATTTACAATTATTTACTAGCCAGCAAAGCAGCAGACTTTTCCAGACTTTGTAAGCAGGAAAGTATTCTGTGTTGAGATAAAAATGACTTTTCTTTAGAAATAGCCTTATGGAAGAACTGTGATCTTAGTTGGACTTCGTCTTAGGTATATGTGTGTGACTTTTTCCTAGCTAGTGTATAAACAACCCTCACCATTCCAGGCACTAGAGCTTTCCCAACCTCTTAATCACTGTGAGAAATTTCATTTACTGTGGTTCTGTTAAAGACTTGAGACTCGAGCATAGAAGATACAGAGTTGTAAATATTGCTGGGCAAATGTCAGTTTCTCCACAGCAACTCTTAATGTGCCCCTTCTGTTGCCTTGCAGTGTGATCACTGACAGGGGCACCACACCTCCTCTTTAACAGGGGTACCTTCAGGGAGAAGCCTCAAATGGACAGTTGTAATTAAGCAGCGGATGTACAGCACTGTCTTTGTATGTTATAACCTGGTACTTGCCTGCTTCTTAAATAAGAGCAGAGGAATATTCTGCAGTGCATCATTGAAGAGTAATTATTCTTTGGTTGTGGCTGACCAGAGATTTCAGACTACGCATTCCAACCTTCTTTGCCAGGTTGCTCACTTTGTATCTATTTGTGAAGCCTTGAATCTCACTTGAGTCAGCAGGATTCTGTTCCTCTGAATACTGGAAGGGGAGCTGTTCAGGAGCAGCCAGCTGTCTTTGTGGAAAAGCAGTGCACAGCATGGCTGGCTTTTGAGGTGGTTTTTACCGACCACTCCGGTGTGCTAGTACCTTCCAGAGAGCTCCAACCTGAGAAGTCTTTTTAGCTTAGGTGTAATGCAAGACTATGACTTCCTGCCTGACTGCCTGCCTCTTCAGTCTCTGCTGTGCCCAGCCATTAATTTTTATGTTGATCTCCTAGTCTGGGTGACTCTGGTGTACAAGGCGAGCTGGACTGACTAGTGTTGAGACCAAGTTTCTGCTTCCCTAAGTGTGATAATGGTGGTTAAGTGTGTTTAATTACATTGTATACACCATGCTAGGTAATTGTAGATGCCATTTATCATGCCTGGTTAACTGATATATGCTGTAATATCTATGTGATAACCTGTAAAGCTTTGTGATAGTTCACATTTTTGTCATATATTTTTAATTCAGCTGAGCTGAGTTTAGAACAGTTATTCCAAATGCTGAAAGTTTCTGACTAGCTTCATACTTATTTCTAGAACAAACAAAGCACCACCTGATGGAAGTATTTCTTTTGTTCCTCAAAGTCATTTTAGATGAAGAGCCAAGCTTGGTTCTGCCACAGTTCTTAAATTTGGAAGTTTGGAATGTCCAGTGGTGCTGAATGCTGATAGGATAGTGGTTACTGCCAATCTCCAACGGATTGTATCAACTCAGCAACGTATGGAGCTCTGTTAATATTTGCTGGGATGAACTGTGTAGCTCTAAATGCTTGCAGAGCTGATTTGTGCATGGAAATAAGCTTATGAGGCATTCTTATAAATCCTCATTCATTCACTTGAGACATGCTCAAATGCCCGTGCACAGTATGTTCTAGTGATTTATGGCTATAAAGTGAGCTTCTTAGGCGAGCAGCCTTTCTTTTAAAGTCATGAAATGGTTCGTTAATGGATGAAATATGTTCTTCTGAGCTCATTCAGTATCTGGTTCTGCTATCTTTAGTATATTCACATGTACAATTCAGCAATAAATGCATGATTTGAGTACGTGCTTCTTAAACTTCTTAGAAATGCAGCAGTATCCGTAATCATTGCTACTTAGAGAGGAGCTGCCTTTGTTTTTGGCGTTCATTTAAGTTCTGTAGATCTAGAGTGTGAGTAACAGCTGATTACCAGCCAGGGGTCTGAACACCTTCTCTGTGACACTAGAAGAACTGGGCTCTTGCCAGCAGTTAGTCAGTATAGCTTGGTTTTATTTTTCTGTAAAGTTAATCTTTTTATGAAATCATCTTATGTCTGTTTTTAATTAAAATTACACGTAAGTGATGGTTATGGTTGCTGTCTTCTAATCCTCCCCTGATGCTCGTGGGAATCTCCAGCTCCTTCGTTCTCGGCTGAGATCCAGTCTGAATAATTAGTATATCTGCCAGATCAGCCAACACCCTTACGGAGTATTAAAGAGGTTTCACTCCTGACGTGGAGACTTCAGACAGACTTCTTCCTGCATCATGATTTCTGCTTTTATCACTTATGCTTCACAAAATCAGGGGAAGTGGTTGGGAAACAGAAACAGAAGAAATCTTTGGAGAAATTATCTCTGTTCTTCCTATTTAATGTAGCTTTCTAACATAAAATTCCCATTGTTCCCATGCAAAGTGTATGCTTTTCTTCTGGTCTCTGAGAAAAACCTTCCTGCTTCTTCAGCTGCAATTAAGAAGCACAGCTATGTGTCCTACTGATTAGTAAGTGTCTGGGGCTCATTGGCCTGGTGAACAGAATTAATAATTTTCAGAGGGAGGAAAAGCAGCAGAAGATGGACACTGGTGTAGCCAAACAAAACTGTGGTGAAACCCAGACAGCAGCGGTGTTTGACCTGCTTTGAACTGTTTTCATCATGTATGATTCGCTGTTTGGCGATAGGAAAAGAGTAGGTTGTGTGTGTAGTTGCAAGATTCCATTTGCTTTTGAGAATGCCAATATTTGCACACGTGGGAGGTTTTGTTTTCCTTGCAAGTGTTAGCTTTCCTATAGACCCCATGTCATCGTGGGTCTCATTGTGGTTGGAAAGGAATGTATTAATGTGATGGCCCTGTGGAATATGGAAGCATGGTCTCCTGGCTCTTAGGGTGCTGTGGTGTCCCAACTTGCCAGTGCTTTAGACGTATTCTGGATCTGATTTTTATGCTCTAAGCAGATGGCACTCCTGTGCCCAGATCAACTGCCTTGTTTGTGTGCTTGATATGTTTAGGAAACATCAGTCTGTGTGCTTGATTTGCACACGTATAATTTGTCTAGAGCTTTTTGACATCCAGAAGTCCCAGGGAAGTGCTCTGTCTTAGAAGATTTAACAGAGAAAACAGATGGAGGAGAAACTTGTTCCTGCTTTGCTTTTTTAGTAACTGTGCCTGCTTATTGCAGTACAAAATCATATGAAAGCAGGGATCCTTGGAGGTGGGACTCAACTAGTCTACGAGAGGAGACTTTTAATGTGAACTTCATTGATACCTGTAAGGAGAGTATCACAGATCATTGGGTCATTGACAGATTTGGAAGAGTTCCTGCCTTTGTAATTTAAGGGCTGGTGGCAAGAAGGCTGCAAGCTAGACCCTCACATGCTGAGACGCCCTCAATAGAAAGTAGAGCACCTGAGGAGTAAAAATCCTCTGTGTTCATAAGTAGGTGATTACACAGATACCTGCTTATGAATGTGTAAAATAATCATTGCTGTCAATTCTTTTTCAGGGTATGAACATTATAGAGCAGCTAGATCCTGTATCTTTTAGCAATTACTTGAAGAAATACCATAATACAATATGTGGAAGACATCCTATTGGCGTATTATTAAATGTAAGTAACTTCTGATCTATTAAGATGTGTAACGTTTAGCAACATGTTTGCATTTGTTTTACACGTAATATTGCTGAAGTATTCCTTAGCTCTAAAATGGCAAGTCCTGAATTAATTTGATTTTTCCAAGCATTCTCAATTCGGTCTCTAATTTCCTTGTCTTGCTCGTAGACAAATATTCTTACAAAGCCTGAGGCTTTCAGTTGCCTGAGGGAGATGAGGTACTATGATCCTTTTGAATTTCAATGAAAGTTATTCACTTTCTCTTGGCACTTTAAAATAAAATCCATCTCTGTGAAGAAGTATGTTCTTATTCTTCTGAGTCAGTACTTACAAATGCACTTTATGTGTATATTCTTCTTCAGTACTGCATTTAGCTAGCTATTGTGAATGCCTTGTGATGTGTGACAACATTGTTTGCAAATATGATGCAAAGGCACTTCTGTAAGAATGAGTGCAGTGCACCGTTAACTCATAAATTTATGGCAATTAGAGTTCAGCCTAACTGGTATTTTATACTTCTTTGCTTTGATGCAGTGCAGGCATAAACCTGCCTTAACTTATTAGTTTAAATGGGTCACAGCTGCTTTACTGATGGAGTGCTGTGGATTTATCATAATGCTTGAGTGAATCTCGCTGTATTTTTTTTTAATACAATTTAAATCTAAAATATAAGGCATGCTAACATTTTTACAAGGGGAAGATATAATTCCCTGGAAATGTCGTCTGTGTAGAACATCTAGAAGAGCCTTTTAAAGTGCGGTCTATAGAAGTTCATATGAACAACATCAATACTTGGAGATGCGAGTATAAAAATTCAGTATTATGGCTTAACTGCAGAAATATTTAACTCAGCCTCAAATAATGATGAGTTTTGCAATGGGACTGGGCTAAACTCTGTTAGCTTGCTTTTGCCAGTTGTCACAAAATGTATTTCAGGTGTTTTCTTTTTCTTCAATGGAAAAAATACTAAAAACTGTTAATTTTTTTTTTTGTATTTCTGTATAAATTCCTCATAGAGGTGTAAGTGGTTTGCAAAGGATCTATTTTGAAAGGTTGTTTGGTATTGCTGTATAGAGCTGCATGGATGTATGTAGTACACTGGGGGGCAAAGAGCCCTCAAGGGGCTGGGGAAAGAACTGAGGTCTGATCCTTTTTTTTTTTTTTTTTTTTTTTTTTTTTTTTTTTTTTTTTTTTCCTTCCTCTCTCCAGGCTATCAATGAGCTCCAGAAGAATGGAATGAATATGAGCTTTTCATTTTTGAATTACGCTCAATCAAGCCAGTGTCGAAACTGGCAAGACAGCTCAGTGAGTTACGCAGCTGGAGCACTTATGGTTCACTGAACTGCTGAATGCTCAGGGATGGCACCTGCACACATTCTGTATACGGGGTCCCAGCCTAGCCCTTACAAAGATACAGTCCCTGGTCTTTGGGTATACTGAAACCTCAAACTAATAGAACTTCTTTTCTAGTAGGTGTAGTCCTTCCTTAGTTTCAACTCATTTAAAAATGCTTTCTTGTTTAGGACGATGGAAGGAAGAGTGGTATCAAAACATTGTGTGATTTTTAGGAAAGATAATAGCTGTGAAGGCATGGGTGGCAGACAGTCCTTACAAATGCGACATGTAAAGCATTTACCATATCCTAAATTTGCACTCTTTGCAGACCTGTGCACATGTACTCAGCTTTCAGAATAGTTTTGCAAGTTGTAAATGGGGAAAAAAAGGAGTGGAAGCTTTTTAATAAAAGGAAAAAAGGAAAACAACGCATTTATAAATGATCCTGTATTAGAATATAATAAAACTCCAGTATAGTCAGTTACTACCCGTGATGTACAACAGATATCTTCTATTTTAGTTGCTAATAAAGGGCTACACAAACCAAAATAGTCTGATTTAAACTTATTGCTTTGTGTTCTGTATGTGGCTGCTTGTCATTAACATCCTTTATCCTCAGTTCTTTGCTTGAAATTCAGCCATTCTGTAAAATACTTTAGAATTACTTTAGTAATATATATAATAGTATATAGTAATATATATAAAATACTTCAGTATTTTATATTCAACATTTGTTATGCTTATTTCATTTACAGATTTTTTTATCTTAAATCTGCACTGAGTTCAGCTGTGCAAAAGAATTTTTAAAAACTTGTGTGTTTTAATTGTTTTACAGAATTGTAAGAGATCTTTTAATATGTGATACAAATTTGTATCAGAAATGCTTTTAATGACTTCTTTTCTTGGTTTGGTTATCATAGGGGGATGAATGCAGTATTTTTATTTTAAGTGACTTAAACTGAAAGCAAGCAGCTTAAAATGATAGTTTTTTAGAGTATCTGTGAAGCATTCATAGGCCACAGAAGCCATACGGTGGTACTCTCAAGCAATTATTCCTCAAGGATTTAACTGGGAGGGGAAGGTAAGGTTTCTCTCCTCTGTCCTGCACCCTCCTCTCCTCCTTTTTTTTTCTCTGAGGGTTGAGTTCCTTCATGTTCGTTAAACAACAAGGTATCTTATGAGTTCTTGAACTTTCTTCCAAAATAATGATATAATTGTTTGAATTGTTATTATTCCTGAAGGTTTTCTTTCATTCTAATAAGAAATGCAAAATAGAATGGCAGTTCTGGCTCATTATCTAAATGGAGATTTCATTCACTGATATTTGACTTGTTGTCAAGCAAACTCCTGTTATGTTCAGCTTTCCTGGGTAATGGAGGGAAATTTAAGAATTCAATTTAGATTATCTTGGAAAGCTGTGGGAATTGCTGCATGCAGTCTTCACCTGAAACATAGCAAATGTCCTGAGTTTTTGGAAGTGGGGGAGGGGGATCAAAAACCTCACAGGCAGCAACAAAAAATAACCTTTGCAATATTCCTTCTGCGAACATGCCTTGCTTGCACCACTTCTATTTTCCTTATCGGAGTTGACCACCATTTTAATAACAACAGATGAATGCTCCATTTACAGAATGAACTACTCTGCAGATGTTCAGAATCCATCACAAATGCTGAACTTCCTTGCTTTGTTCTTTTAGTTGCCTTATTGCTCTGCCTTGTTCTTGAAAATTCTCAGCAGCAGACAGGTCAAACAATTTTCAGACTGCTTTTGACACAGCAGCAAGGAGGCTGTGCAAGTAAAACTGAGTTGGTAGTCAGTCTTTATAAATACATGTCTGACTGTGCCTTATTAAAAAAAGTAATTTCAGAAGGTTTTTTTTGTTTTTAATCTTTGTTCAATATGAGTTTTAATTAGGACTCAGGTTTCTTTCAGTCTTAATGCCAAATCCTTAACATCATTACTGAAGCACATAGTTAACTGGAACAGTTAAGCATGTACTTTCTCCCTAAGGTAAACCTAGTAGTAGCTTCTCAATACAAATGCCTAAGTTGCATCTTAGTTCTGTAAGATATTGTTAATAAAAACAAAACATATCTGGAAGAGCTTCAAGGAAACCGGTCAGCCATTTTGCTCAGTGCAATGTTTTGAAGTATCTTACAGTGAAAGCACTTCACATGTAAACTGTGTAATGTATTTCAAAATAAAGTTTCTAATTAAAATGGGACTTTCTTTGCCTACTAATACCAGCACTGACAGTTCAGAAGCCCACTCAGAGGCATTTAAACTTTGTGAAGTATGCTCTAACTGGAAAAAGATTTATATCTTTTCCAGTATTAACTGTTTGTGAAATCAAATGTATCAATCTGATTTCAAAGGACCCAAAAAACTGAGTTCTGACTTCTGGTGGGGTTGGAGGGAGCTGACTTGACCTCTCAAGTTTCCTGGTGTGTCTGTTTAAAATGTCAGAAGGAAAAGCAACTAAAAATAACAACAAACTGCTGAGAAGAACTTGCCTGAAGACTGCAGTTTCCGCTGTTAGCTTTACTGCACGCGTTGTTTTCACTCAAATCCACACTTAAGCATAGCATTTTGAGACAAAGATGGTCTGCTTTATGCAGTAGTGTATGTCCACAGACCACCTCGTCATTTCTGTGGAGGCCGCTCTTTGCACAGGATTACCAGGATTTGACCACTCTTCTGCTGCAATGATTACATCCAGGGAAGTGATTCATGATTTCAAATTTTGGCATGCTGGAAACGTATTTGATTCATGAAAGCATTGATCGACGTTGATCAAAATACTCATTCTTCTGTTTTCATGCTGTTTACAGTAGAGCTTTATGGACTTGTTTTAAAATATTGTCTTTAGAAGGTGTTTTAAAACACTGTCTACTTAATTCCTGATTCTTCAGCTCCACATTGTTGGCATTGAAACGGAGCAGTACTTCTTCCCCAGCCTACATTTTGGTGTAGATGTACAGTGTGTTAAGGGCAGTGAGGGCAGCAAGAGCCTGCTGCTGTCTGATGTTGGCACATGCAGTCTCCTGGTCCCTTGATACATGTCTTCAGTGGTTGGTGCAAGGTTCTTCTCATTTCATAATGTGTTTTTTCTACTTGTTGCCAGAAGAAAAATTTTTTTCCTGCATCAAGAGAAGCTGTGCCTCTGATATGTGCTCTGTGTCAGAAATTGCCCAAACTACTCATGGAATGCTCATGGAGAATTTGTCTGGAGTCCCTTGCACAGAGACCTTCCCTACTTCTGTGAAAAATGTGCTGAAGTTGAACCTTCAGCTGGCCTGTGATAGGATCTCATCGTGATGGAGCACTGGATCCAGTTTACTGTTCCTTAGATATGTGGGATGTTTTTTGCTTGGGCATACAGTACAGCAAGGTGGCCTCTTCAATAGGTGGTTGCAAAACTTTATAGCTTGGAACTGGTGTGTAGGAATGAGCTGGCTGTAGTCTGTCAGTAATGCAAACTCAGTGGCATTCTAATTAACTGTAGAGCTTTTTCTTCTCTCAACATTTCTCTTTATTATTTCTCTTATTTGATTTTATCAAATTCTGAAAAGAATTTGTCCCTGCACACAACTGGCATTTCCAGATTCCTGGGGTTGTTTGAGGTTATCTTACTCCAGCATGAGTTGCAAACTTAGTATTTGCCTCTTCCTTGCATGTCTGGGTATGCGTTTGGTCTAAGCACTCCCTAGTGCAAGGTTCACGATGCCTCTCCTGTTACACCTCTTGGAATGAAAATGCCATAGTAATGATAGAGCTAAATTTAGAGAGATGTCTATCAGGTTACTTGCTTTTTTTTTTTTTTTTTTTTTTTTAAGACTTGTATCTTTTTGAGAATGACAAGAGAATGAATAGAATAAGCAGCAATGGGAAGAAAATAAGTGCTGTTTCCTTCTTAGTGCCATCAGCTGGTTTACAGTCAGGTCTGGGAGCCGATGTGCTACAAGTACTGCCTGCCTTGCTGCAGCAGTGGGCAGTCTGTTAATGCTGCTTCAGAGGGCAGGAGTGTTCCGGGGGCATTTTTGTCAAGTTGTGCTCATGTTGGTGAAACTCAAGGGTGACAGTCCTACACTGATACCTTCAGATTACAGGTAAGTAAAGGGGCCTCTGCCTTCGTGTGAAGATGGCAATGGAAACCCCTCACTGCCTCCAGGTCACTGAGGTGATGGTGGCTGCATTTGGTGGATTTAAGAGACAAAAATAATTGTTTCAGGCCTGTTATCTCTGTTGCTACTGGTAGCAAATATGTATTCCCAATGAGCAGTTCTGTCTGCATTTTTCATTGCTCATGGAAGGAAAATTATGCAATTCCTATCTTCAAACAAACAAATCCCAATACCAAGTTAGCTGGAGCATGAAATCTGCTGTGAGCAAAGCCAATAGCAACCTTACAGACTTCACTTGTACAGTATCTGCGCTGTTTATAGCAAAGACCTATGAGAAAAGAAAATAAAACACTGTTAAAATAGGAATTCTCCCAATCTAAAATCAGTTTTTTTCTGTGATGAATTTCAAATCAATGAAAAATGGCTTTGCTGAGCTCCGCAAAGAGCTGAGAACAACAGTACTCTTCCTTGGGTTAAAAGCACTCATCATATTTTTCTACTGAGCTCTTGCAGCACAGAGGGGGATGCTGACCTGATTGCTTTCCGTTTGTCTCCATAGGTAATTACAAAGGCTTAGACAGTGAGCCCTGAAGCTTAGCTGAGGTGAGTTGCTGTTGAAGTCTTGTGACTCTAATGACGACGTACTTTCCTTCACAATTACAACTCAGGGAGACAATCCTGCCAAAGATAGCAACTGTAAAGGGGACAGCTGGAAGATGCTTACCAGTGTTGTGATACTTTCAGGGGGAAGTGACGCAGTGGGAGAAATGTTCTCAATGGGGCTGAAAGCTGAGTGCTGCGTTCAAGTAGTTCTGAATTAAATGTATGTGATTAGTGCCCAGTGCTGATTTGTGCTCAGTGTTTTCTCTGTCAGGAGAGTTACTTGGGATGCAGAGTGGAACAGTGGACTACATGTGGCCCATGCATTTCTGATCCATCTCCACTATCTGAAGTGCCGGGATTGTGTGAGAAAATAATTCTAATTAAGTGGAAAGCACATACTGCAACAGACACAAACGTACTTTATGGAAATATCCGGACTATTATTGTGTTCACTTAAATATGTATTTATGTAAAACATAAAGGATGTAAGCAGCTGTATGGAGGGGTGTGTGCCTAACTGCTGCCGTCCTGCAGAATGCTGGGCGAGGGTGGTGCATAGGCTGCTCTGCAGGCCTGCAGGTGGAGCTGCTCTAGGGAAGTGGGTGCTCCTCTGTCCAGGCTCAGACCTGCTCTGCTTAAAGGCAAGTCTCTGCTGATCTGCAAGTCTTGAAATCCTGCCATCACTCTAAGAAGAGATGTGTGACCTTCAGCAGGAGTCTCAGCTTAAACAAAGTCTGTTCTGCTGCAGGCAGAGTTTTGCTTAAGGTCTGTTGAAACTGCTGAGGTCTGGAGCACCCTTCTTTCACCGCATGATCCTTGTGTGGAAGAACATGACTGGGAGAGGTCACAGTGGCAGCAGCCACCCATTTCCAATCCTGTGGCCCACAGGTCATCTTCCTCCATGCATAATGGGAGCCACCAGGGCCAGTGGCCTTGTGTCAGGCAGAACAGATTGTGCATAGGGCTGTGCCCTGGGGCTCAGACAGCAGCTCAGTCTTTTGTGGTTTTGCAGTGGGAATCAGAGTGAGGCCAGGGCTGCAGTGCCCTGAGTTGTGGATGGTTGCAGGGACGCAAGGCTCTGAGGTGTTGCTCCTGCAAGCTCAAAAACTGGCAGCCATTGAAGGCCATTTTCTGGTTTTATTTCTCTTCCATGCGGTTGTGAAAACATAAAACTATTAAGCAAGCATACAGCTTGTGCTTTCACATCCCTATGATTTTTTACAGTAGTAATGCAAATAAACGTGCAGTGAGGAAGTATAAATTTATAATTGTGGATTTGTACAAAAAGGATGAGAAACTTGAAGCCACATGGAGTGGATTAAGTTGTTCTTTAGGCGTGTAAAATAGAAGGCTGCAAATCTTCAGTAATAATTGTTGGCCTACGATTGAGCTCATCAGTGATCTGACTAATGCTGACCACCAAGGGAGACTTGGGTCCTCAGTACCTCTGTTTAAAAAGTAGGTGATAAATATTGAACTAATATTAAATTTCATTTTCGGGGGGAGGGATGGGTGGCCTGGTTGACGCTAGATGTCAGTGTTGAGCTTCTTTGGGCTGTCTCGAGGGACTGGCAAGCTGCCAGTG
This sequence comes from Tetrao urogallus, assembly GCF_951394365.1. Taxonomy (NCBI): domain Eukaryota; kingdom Metazoa; phylum Chordata; class Aves; order Galliformes; family Phasianidae; genus Tetrao; species Tetrao urogallus. The sequence goes on from NC_136814.1 coordinate 33,091,936, forward strand.
GAGAGATGGGGATGTTCTGGTAGAGGTTTGTGATATTTCTGGTCCTTGCTAGTCCATAGAAGTTTATTATTTGCAAAATATCAGAATTTTTCATTTTCTGGTTTGTTCTGAATTTTGTGGCTAAGTCTAAAAGCTCATTTTTTTAAGTGTCAATTTACAATATTTGGGGGGAAAAAAAATTGAGGGAAGAAATTATGTCGGAGATCTTCACCTACTGAATTACCTACCGTCTACAGAAAAGCATGGCAACAGCATCTATTACTTACAAATTTCTTATAAGCAATTGTTCGGAGTTGTAGTGTTGTGCAGCTTTGTCTCAGTCTGTGGACATGGACCCATTTGTGTCTGGCAACTCATGCATGGATTATTGGGTTTGTTTGCTGCCTCAGAAAAGCCATTCTTCAGGTAGGGACTAGAAGGGAGTTCCAGCTGAAGGCTGTCCTACTGCTTGCCTGTTGCCTTGTTCTACATGTAGTGTGAAGAAAGGCTTCCTGTGAGCTTTGGTGCAAGTGGAGTTAGAGGATGAGTTGTTAAGAATGCCATCTCATCTCTGTAGAATTCAGTGGCAAAGATCTGATGGGTTTCAGTGGGCTGAGCCCAAGTCCTGGATCATGCTGAGTGCAGATATTGAAATCCTTGTTTCAGCCCAGCTCTGGTACATGGTGCAGGCAGGGCCTGTGAGCGCATCTGTCTCTACATGGGTGCCAATTTCTGCAAAACTCAGAGAAGAACATCTGAATCTGACTGAGCTCCCACTGACATCAACAGGAGGTGGATCAAACCCCACAATGCAGCCATTGTGCGTTGAAGCGAAGGCATGGGTCAGTGCTACTGATGGTTCCTGCAGCTGGATGGAGCTGGGATCAAGGAAAGGTGCTCCTGTTGCATCCAGAGGCAAATGTCTGTGCCAGCTGACCCCAGGCATGAGTTTCATTTATCTGATCTGCCAGTTGATTTTACAAGATTATTTTGTTAAAAAAGGAATAGGAGCCAGGAAAAACAACAACAGCAACAACAACAATGCACTGCTAGGTTTGATCTTGACAGATGAGCTTTGAGCTTTCCCATGACTAGGGTTTCTTTTAGCTGCTAAATTCATCTTATCTGAGAGAGAAATCTCAGGCTGGACCTAGCTCATATTTTAAACAAGCAGAACTTCAAAATGAAGTCAGAAGGTGAGAGACCAATAATTTGGACTGGAACTGACAAAAAGAAAAGCCATGTTCCCTTTTATTTTTTTTTTTCAACTGACTCCAGCTGGAACAGCATTGGGCCAGTGAAGGCATTCTGAAATCCAGGTTCCTCCCTTTCTATGGCCAAATTACCCTTTCTGCTGGTGGGCGCCCATCTCTGTGGTACATCGTGCCTCACCCAGCCCTTTCCAGACACATGCTGCTGAAGGCCAAGGATATGCCTTGAGCAGCAGGGAGACTTGTGCCCATGTGGTGCTATCCCAGAGCTGTGTCCCTGTAGCAACAGAGGTTGCTGAGAGAAAACGGGCAAAGCTCAGCTTGGCTGAGATGAGTAAGTGAGCTGCATCAGCGCCTACTGAAAGTTAGGCAGCTGGGCCATCCCAATCTTTGTCATGCCAAGCCCTGCAGATTCCTGTCATAGGAAATGTTGCCACATCTCTGGACAACATATTAAAGCCTTTAGCTGGTCTCATAGTAGAGAGTTTTTTTCTTGTATGCAGAGATGTAATTTGGTCTGAAACAGCATGACCATCCCATCATGCCTTCTGAAGACAGTGCCTTCATCGTCTCTACCTGTGCATTTCAAGTACTGAAAGACTGGATGAAACAGCCTGAGCTCTTGCTTCTCTAGGCTGAATGGAAGTAGTTACTTCAGTCTTTCTTCATACATCAAGGACTCCAGCCCCATTTACCACCTTGATGTGCCTCAGTTTTTCAGTGTGCCTCTTGAACATAGGGGATCCAAGCGTGAACGCTGTGCCCAGGTGTGATGTGGGATAATGTCATCCTTCCATCCGCTGACTGCACTCCTGATGGTGTAGTGCAGCTGTGTGGCTGTGCAGTCACTGCCATGGCTGATTTTTCACCAAGGGATTTCACAATTCTTTTTATGTGTGGGTTAGGAATAGCACTCAGGCTCTGTCCCCTGGGACTTTTCAAAGGAGGTTTGAGCTTCTTCAGCTCTCTCATCTACAGATCGGAATAATTGTCTATTGTTTTAACTGCCTTCTTCCCCTTGGCACAGCAGGCAAATACATCACCTCCTGCAGTGTGACTCTAAAAAGAAATTTGCAGGGGAGAAAAGATTCCCTTGGAGAGGGGGGCCGTGCGTCCATTTAATTGATAAATGAGGTGTAATTAAATCTTCAGGTATCTGTTACATGTACACTTCTTGAAAGAGATTAAGATGTTCTAAACTGTTATATAAATGAAACAAAATATTTTTCTAACAAGTTCCCTGAGCAACATAGCAAAGACACAAAGCAGAGCCTAATCTTGATTTCATCAGAGTGGATTCTAGCTGGGCATCTCTTCCCCCACTCCCTCACGGTGGGTACACAGTGTTGAGAGGAGTGCACTGGTCTTCCTCACAGCCTCTACATATGGCTGAAAACCTGGCGTTTGCCAGGCAGCGCCTTATTTTCCTTATCCTTAAAAGCAGAGGCAGAGGTACTTAGCTCCTTAAAGTACAGCACCTGAGGAGGTGCTTCTGTTGAGCCCAGACTGGTGCCATGGGAGGGAACACTGCCTCGTGTTCTCTTACACTTTGCTGCTGTGTGGTACAAGTTGGTGTGATGACCCTGCAACAATAAGGTGCTGTGACTTGCACTAACACCTCCACTCCACAGGAAAGCTATGTAGCCAGACATTGCTTTGTCAAGTGTTTTTTCATCCAGAAGCCCATGCCAGGCTCGCACTGTCTGTTGTCCTTTTCCCCTTACCTCCTGTTTTTAGACAGTTTCTCTACTTCAGCAAGACCATTTTGAGTGCCTCAGCTCTCTCCTGCATGCTGGCAGGCCTCCTGTCCCAGTCATCTGCAAACTCAATAACTGTACTCCATGCTCTCAACAGTAGAGCCCTAATGATTCCATGACCAACTCTGGACATATCTGACAGGGTTGATCACCTGAGTTGGCCAACTCCCCCTGGCAAGCACAGCACGGAGGAAACTGAGCTGTTCTGCAGCCAAAGCACATCTATTGCTCACATAGAACAAATTCCACTTTTACCCTCCTATAGGAGAAACCTGAAGTGGGTTTCATATTTGTTCCTCATTAATCTGCGTTTGCCATCACTCATCTGCTTGGCATCTTTCATGTCATCTGGTTTGTTCTTACAGTGTTTTTCTGGTCACTGAAGCGAAGCCAAGTGATCTCCGGTTGTCTTGCCTTTTCAAGTCCCCTTTATGCAGTGAGGCCTGCATCTGGTCAGTGCTGTGTGACCTTGGTCATGCCTCCCAGATTCTCATCCTGAGCTAGCTTCAGTCAGTGGTAGAAATGCATACAGTGAATTGCATTGAGCACAACCAGTTTGAAAATGTTTAATTTATCTAGATGATCCCTTAAGATAAATTCAGGTAACATTTTTTTTTTTTTTAGCAGCCCGAAAGTGGTGGCTGTTCTGTCACCTATCTGACCACACCTGACCTTTCCAGAAACAGAAAAAAAAGGATCCCATTAATCACCATCCTAGCTGACACTGACAGCAACAGAAACAGGAAAAACAAAATTACAGTGAACTCTGCATTGCTGACCTTATCTAGGGCTGTCTTCTGAAGTTAGGAAAAGACTTTCCCCTGTATTCTGCCTTTGTAAGGCCCCACCTGGAGTACCACAACCAGGTCTTAAACCCCAGCACAAAAAGATGTGGAGCTGTTGGAGCAGGTTCAGAGGAGATTCAGAAAAATCAGAGGGCTGGAGCACCTCCCCTATGAAGACAAGCTGAGAGAATTGGGCTTGTTTAGCCAGGAAGACTTCATTGTGGCCTTCCAGTATTTGAAGGGAGATTATAAACAGGAGAGGAACCAGCTTTTTCACAGTCTGATAGTGACAGAATAAGGGGGAATGGCTTCAAACTAAAAGATGTTAGGAAGAAATTTTTTACTCAGAGGCCCTGGCTGTGGGTGCCCCATTCTTAGGGGCACACAAGACCAAGTTGGATGGGGCCCTGGGCAGCCTGAGCTGGTGGTGACAGCCCTGCCCACAGCAGGGGGGTGAAGCTGGGTGGGCTATGAGGTCCCTTCAAATCTATGCCATTCTATGATTTTGGGCTTAAACCTTTCCCACAACGATCCCTGATTTGCTTACCACTTATCTGCATGTGAGCCACACAATCTCTTGCTTTCCAAAGTTTTTTGCAGAATTTACAGTGTCATCTCAGACCAGTGGCCCTCAGAATTGTCTCTGTGCTGTAAAAATGGGTTAATCATGCAACCATCTCTTTTTTTTGAGTTCAGCAAAGTATTATACAAGCAATCATAAATGCTGATCTTTGAAAACAAGAACAGTTTCACATGCAATTGTTCAACCCATGTACAAAGCAAAAATTTTACTGGAACTCTACAGAATTGTTATTTTTTTTTCTCTAATACTAAGTGGGCCTTTAGTGACTGTTAATCTCTGACAGATGGCTCCGTCCATCTGGCAGTATTGAAGTGTGTAAGAGTCTAATTTATATGGAAAACTTATTTAAAATTCGGTATTAATTAGAAACAACTAAAACAACTAATCTTCTCAGCCAGAGTGCACAATGGTGCCAAAACACCACCAATAAATTCCAGTGCCAAGGAGCAGAAGAGAGTTTGCAGATAGAGCCAATGGCACAAGCCATTTTTCTCCTTCCATACTCAGGAGATATTTCTTAGGGAAACAAACAAACAAACAAACAAAAAAAAAAAAAACACAAAAAAAACCAAGAAAAACCATTCACGAAGCACAGCACCCCTCGTGGGCAGTTTCAAAGAGAATCATAGAATAGATGTAAAAGGGACACCTGGAGCTGGATCCAGTCTGACCTTGAGTGTCTCCAGGATCAGGGCATCTGGGCTCATGGATTGAGGGTTGATGGAGGTCAACCCTCTGGCCTTGGTGCCTGGTACTCTTGGCAGGGAACTCCCAGCACAGCTCCCAAAGGCTGGTGTTGCCCACTATCACTGGAGTCCACATCAAGTGAGCAGTTCTGTGCTCATCCAGCCTGATGCAAGGGTCTGAAGTATTTGCAGCTTGGTGTGTCAGGGCATTGGCAATAGGGGGAAGCCAAGCAGGGTGTCAGTGTGGGATCTTGTTCCCATTGTGACCTGTGTGATGATAAGATGGATCCCCTTGGGTTTAAGGGTAGGTGGCTGGGCTTCTTCACAACTCAGATAAACTGAAATGTTATTTGGATGTGGTGTCATGCTTGGAGAGTTAAGGACAACACTAAGCAACTCCTTGGCAATGACAAAATAAACATTTATCTGTTATCTCTTTCTCTTTTGGAACCATAAAATACTGAACCTGAAAAGGAATAAGTTTTTTAAATTTATGCTGGAATAAGAAAACATTGTTCCATGTCAGTTCAAAAAAGGCTTTTTCTGTCTGCTGTGGGCCAGATTGCCTTATCTGAAACCACAAAGGGATGAAGATTGAGCACTGTTTCGTGCTGAAGTAAAAATATTATTTTGTCCTGAAGATCAGAACAGACTATTCAGTGTTCCTGCAGCATGCAGTTCTAAATTTAGAGTGACAATGCACAAGGTTTTCTCAGCAGTGGTAAATCTACAAAAACACTGTACTAAAAGTAAATCCTGGGACAAGAGAGTTTTGCATTACAAAACTGGTTTCTTTTAGTAGACTTTCCAGTTAGGTTAGTCTTTTAGATCTCTAAGAAAATGTCTTAGGTAATAGAATCCTATGCAGTGAGATTCCATTAAAATGTATAATCTTATTGAACATATTTTCTGGTGGTATTTCAATCAAAAAACATTTGACAGCAGAAGCAACATTCATATTAAAACTCACTCATTTTACTTCCTTTTAAACGTTGTATGGTTGTTTCTTACCAGTGTAAGGTACCAGCTGGGGTCACTGAGTTCCATGTGAAGCATCCCTGGGCAGTGGATGTTTGGGAAAGATCTGGCACACTTCTCTAGAACTTTAGCTCTCAAGCACAGTGTCCTACCTTGAGGACCAGTGGTAATGCTTTGTATTTTCAGGACAAAACAACACTCATTTTATCCTTTAAAAGCATAAATATAAAGCAGGCACTGCGGTAATGCCTGAATTTTGAATTAGTGGTTTGAATACATGCTCAGGAAATGAGACACAAGGGTTTTGAGTCTTTCTTGGCTGGAGGACGTTCAAACCCACATCAGACACTGCAAGAAGAGGCCTGGCTGTGCAGCTGAGGGATGAGTGCACTCAGGGCATGGAGCACAGGTCTACTTGAACGTTGCTCTTTAAGCCTTCGGATGCAAAGGGAAAATAATTCAAGGAACACAGACCAGGCCCTTGACAGCTTTCTGAGTCACACATCCTCCCACCTGTCCTCTTTGTGCTTTGCAGCAGATGCAGCAAGCTGCTGTTGTGGAATAAAGCTGCCCCAGTACAAACCTGGTAGAAACAAGGCCCTGTTGCCTCGTGAGCGTATGATACAGGCATTGGCTGCATGCTCACAGTCTTTGTTGTGCCTTCATCTGTGACCCTTATAGAAAAACTGTGGGTGATTCCTCTCCAATGAGGTAGTTGTGCTGAACCCATCTATGGGGTGGCATGAGGTTTCCCAGACTGGCTGTCAGAGAAGGGAAGTTCATCCTGTAGCTAACAAGAACAAAATCCAAAAGCAGAACTGCCTTTCTGCTGCAGGTGTGCTCTGTGGAGCTGAGTAGGTTTTCTGCAATTACTGTAGTACTGGAGGGACTGAGGGCCCTGGTATCCACAACCCAGGGGACGGAAGGCAACCTCAGGCTTGAATAAAAGCAATAATTCAGTTTCTAGATGTCAGATGCTTGAGAAAAGCTGGAAATAGTTACTTGGTTTTGATTATACGGTTCAAGCAAGGCAAAAAGTCGCTGGTATTTTCTTAATCCCGTTGCCGTAAGCCCAGTTCATTCATACAAAGAGAGAGTCTGATTTGAGATTTTTGGCTGTGTAGTTGGCAGTGCTGTGAATATGACTGGTCTGGCCCAAGATCTGTATTGGCTTGCTCAGTGAGCATGTTCTTCATCATGGGCACGTTTTAGAAATTACAACCCTGAGGTCTGTTTGTCCCAGATGTGGCTGCATCTGACCTGCTCTGGAGATGCTGCTAAGAATTTGTCAGGATTTGTGCTGCAGCACCTGGTGCTACCTATGTTGTCCCCATCTATGGAAAGAGATGCATGCCCAGGGCAGCTGGCAGTACAGGGTCAATATACGAGTATTTTCAAGCTCAGTTCACTCCTGCACTTGAAGCCCTCCAAAGCCTTTAGAGTCACTGTGCAGGGCAATGTGCAGTTATATCTACAGGTACAGGAGATGATACCCTGTGTTTTCCCCTTAGGCAGGAGCTGTCTCAGGTAGATTGTAGGTTGCACTTCATAGAAATAGTGGTTTTCCCATGACAGCAGGACTTTTGTACTATCTTTAATCATTGTAAGACTTGACACACTGAGGCCTTGTACAGACATGAGAGAGCAACAAGAACACAGCAGTGCTGGCAGGGCCCTCCACACATAGTCCACTCATTCTTCCTGCTCCTTATAAAAAGAGTGGGAAGGATGGTTTTCTCTTCCCCCCCACTTCTTTCTTCATGTAAGAAAGTGATGTGATGGAGCTAGTCTGATCATGGATCAATTGAATTGAAAAAGGAAAGTTTACAAAAACTGAGTGTCTTCTTCCTTTCCTAAAGATAGAAATGGATTTGGAGTTACACATGTATGACTCAAAAACTGAGAAAACAATCAATTTTCTGGCATGTAAAGCTCATTCTTCCACAAGGAATACCTAAGGCAGGCAAGTAGGTCTCATACCCTGCCATATGCTGTGCCTGTGCTGTTTAATTGGAAGGACTGTGTTGTATGCTGTAATAACTCAAGCTTTCAGCTGCAGAACCCAGCTCTGTGGCTTGGACATAAGCTCAGCCATGGTCAGCTCCAAGTCACACTGAATTAGCCTCCAAACTGTTACTGAGGAGTTCTGAATAACAGAAAGTCAGAGAAGATTTCTCTCCCCCTTGCCATCAGTCTGGTTTAACTCCCTTACAAGGGGATGTTGTACACTCTAAGCATGGCGTTTGGGGGGGGTCACGACCTTCTCTGAAGTTGTTTTTAAGTGCTTTTGGCAAAGTCGGTAAGAAGTGTGATGTTTCCTATCTCCTTCCCTTTGCAATAAAATTGCCAGCTGCAGAGACTAAACCTTTCCCCAAGAACAGCAGAAGGCTGCTCTCAGCCAGGTGCTGAGCCCATCCCACAGGTCTGCCCTGGTTGCTGCTAGCCAGTCCCGGCTCAGAGTGGCAGGCTAAAGGAAGCAGCCCCACGGCTCCAGGGAGCCTAAACTCCAGCCCCAGCCAGACCCAAAATGCAGCTGAGCCAGGCCTATGAGTGACTGGGGCTCTGCTTTGGCACTGCTCTCAGGGCTTATGGCTCCCAGGGCTGCATGCAGCACAGTGAGGCCTGAACTAGGTTCTGTGTCCCACCACAGGAGTGGGACATCCCTGGGGACAGCCCACAGCCCTCACCTCAGGGAACCCACAGCAAAGCAGCATTCCCCGTTCACTCCTGAGCAATGTGTACCTCTCGTGAGGGGGTTATTTATCTGAGTAGTACTCACACAAGGGATCATAAAGTATTAAATTAAGTCTCAGGTATTCACACAGGAGCTATGAATAGAGCTGGAACCCAAATATAAAGTCTTTAAACTACTACTGTGACATATAATCTACCCATATGTAATATCTCAGCTGTGGTGACATAGAAATGAAAGATGACAGATGCAATACTAATTTTTAAATCAGGAAACAGATCAGCAATCCTGACTTCCACTTAGGGACATGGCACAGAATAGATGCAGTCACACAGACAAACACTGTGCAGAGTAAAGCCATGCTGTTGCTTTGAAGTTTTTGTAAAAGAATTCAATTGCATGGGGCTAAAAGGAAGATCATTTTATGTATTAATAACTGGTTGAATAATAGAAAACAAAGTTTTATCAACAGAGAGGAGACATCTAGGGAGATATTATAGTGATTTTCCAGTATCTAAAGGGGAATAAAAGCAGGGAGAGGTTCTTTATCAGGGAGTATAGTGGTAGGACAAGGGGGGATGGTTTAAATCTTAAAGAAAGAGAACAGATTTAGTCCAGACATTATGAAGGAATTCTCTGTTCAGCACGAGGTGAGGCCCTGGCACTGCCACCCAGAGAAGCTGTGGTGCCCCATCCCTGGAGATGTTCAAAGATGGGTTGTACTGGGCCCTGGACAGCTGAGCTGGTGGGTGGCACTCCTGCCCATGGCAGCGGGATGGAACTAGGTAAACTTTGGTGTCTCTTCCAACCCAAACCATCCTACATTTATATGGTTGTAAAATCAGTAGAATCCCTCAGAAATCAGTGCTGGGACCCAGGCTCTTCAGCATAGAATCGCAGAATGAATTGGGTAGGAAGGGACCTTTGAGATCATGTAGTTCCAAACCCCCTGCTACAGGCCTGGACACCTCTCTCTAGACCAGGCTGCTCAAAGCCCCCATCCAGCCTGGCCTTGGATGCCCCAGGGAGGGGGCATCCACAACTTCTCTGGGCAAGCTGTTACAGTATCTCATCACCCTCAAGTATTTCTTCCTATCATCTAGTCTAAATCTACCCTCTTCCAGTTTAAAGCCATTTGCGCTCATCCTGCCACCACATGCCCTCATAAAAACTCCCTCTTGAGCTCTCCTGTAGGCCCCCTTCAGGTACTGGAAGGATGCTATAGGGTCTCCTCAGAGCCTTCTCTTCTCCAGGCTGAAGAGCTCCACCTTTCTCAGCCTGCCCTCTGACCTTTTTGGTGGCCCTCCTCTGGACTTGATCCAACAGCTCCACGTCCTTCTTGTGTTGCGAGCTCCAGAACTGGACGCAGTACACCAGGTAAGCTCTTACAAGAGCAGAGTAGAGGAGCAGAATCACCTCCCTCAACCTGCTGGTCACACTTTTCTTGAAAACCAGCATACAGTTGGCCTTCTGGGCTGCAAGAGCACGCTGCCAACTCATGTTGAATCTTTCATCAACTGACATTCCCAAATCCTTCCTCTCATGTCTGCTCTCAAGCCATCCTCCTCCCAACCTTTATCTGTGCTTGAGTTTGCCGTGACCCAGATGTAGGACCTTGCACTTGGCCTTGTTGAACTTCATGAAGTTAGCACAGGCCCACGAACATTTAGGATTAGAAGTGCATAAGCAGTGGGGCAACAACATCTGTTTAGAATAAAAGCTGTTCAGATCGACTATGCCCATCTGATTTCAGACAAGAATTTCAAGACACACGATGATGTAGAAGTAGATTGCTAGAAGCAAAAATGCACAAAGTCATAAAAAGTTCAAAATACAACTGAGATATAACCCAGGTGCAAAACAAATAGCAGATACAACCCAGAATTATAAATAGTTCCATCTATGTCATTAGCAAGTAAAATAAAATGCAAACTCGCTTGTAATACCATAAAGCAGTACTATGAAGAACTGCCAGTTGTAAATTATCCTGCCTCTTAAGCTGCAGACAGCTGGCTACATTGGCTGGCTGAAACCCACTGGCAGAAGTTATCTTCTTAACATTCAATTTGGACAACTTCACAGGCTCCTAGAAAGAAAGGTGGCAAAAGGGCATCTGAGACCAGTCAATCCCTCACCCTAAGGTGCTCTTGCACCTTTGCTTCAAAGACCTGCAGCGCTGGGTAGCCCACAGGCCTTGCTTTATAACCGCCAGCATTGCAATATGTTTCTTAATGTCTATCTCAAATATTCTTTGCAGTAACTCAATCTTATTATTTATTATCCTTCTCATTTTGAAACAGCTTATTTCTTTTCTTCATACAGCGACTTCATGTATATTTAAGGACACAGAGGAACTTCCTGAATTCTTCAGTCTTCTTTTCCTTTGGCTAGAGAACCCAGTTCATTCAATCTTTCTTCAGAAATTGCATTTTCTAGATCACTAATCATGTTACTCTTCACTGGGCTTTTGCCAGCTACAGAGAGATAAGCCAGAGCAGCACAGGCAATATTCCAGCTGAACTATTACCAAGCATTATGTAGAGTGGAATGGTCATTTCTTATGTCTTACAATCTATAGTCTCACCATTACAAGAATAGTATTTGCTCTACTTCCAGCAGAACAGCATTGTTGATAGAGTTCAGCTTAAGTTAGTGTCTTAGTCCTCTTCGATTGTTTTCTGGAGAAAGCTTCGTACCTTTCTATTGTCAGCTGTGATCTGTGGCTTTGTAGAACCATGTACTTTACATTCATTAGCTAATAACATAGCAAATCTAGAAGAGATTCCAACGTGACCACCTCTATTTACACTTTAACACTGGACCACTAGTGGCTACCTTGAGGGCTGGTGTGCAGTTTCTGTACTGATCCTTGGTATGCTGTGTAAACCAGTGATTTGAAATTACTGCCTTTAGGCTTCAACAAGGGCTACCTTAAAGGGTTTCTGAAATGTAGCTTGTAGTTAAGAGTTACTAAGGAGGACCCTGAGCTTTCTCATGAATCTACATTAGAAAAGTCTGAAAGTGACTCATCCAACTCATGCTTCCCTAACTTTTGTTGAGAGTATCAAATGAGACAGATCTAAGTAAGGTTTGGATAGAAACACAGGGTGAGGAAACTCCTGCTTTTTCCACTTCCACAAGACCTATTCCTTTCGCAGAAGGACAGCAAACTGGTTTAACATTATGTATGGCTGGCAAATCTAAGCTGACTCTTCTTTGTCTGGCAGATACTTGCAATTTGTTCAACTATTTCTATCAGGATTTTTTTTTTTTCAAGGACAATTTCCTTCAGTCATTTGACAATTTCCCATCTTCATACTATGCTTTTTAAAGTTTCCCATTACATTTTCCATTTTCTCATCTTCAGATCACCTTTTTTGCCAACTGCATTCTTGCAGTGATTGCTTTGTCCTGAGGTGACTTCTACCAGATCTTCAGTATCTCATGCTGAAGTTTATCAGTTTCAGTCCATTTGAAAACTTCTAAGTATCTGAATAATTTCTAATTTGCCTGAACTGAAAAAGTCTGCTCAGGAAGATGGTGTGATCAGGAATGATAGAGACACACAACAGATTGTTGTGAGAAACGATACTGTTATCACTCTCTAAAAAATGAAACTTTTTCTTACATGCAGCCTAAAATGAGCAAAATGAAAAGGCCAGAAAAGCAATTTCATAATATTCTTAGCCAAGACTTAGTTAAAATAGGCTTTAATAATGAGTTATTGGGATTGACAAGGCCAAGCCCTGTTTCATTTCCTAAGCATTATACAATAATAGAACACAGGAGACAAATGCAGCCTTTACTCCAAAAGCACCTAGAAAAGAGACCAAAGATCACTCAATTCACAACCACAATGCACCTCCCATCAACAGAAATCAACCTAGTAGAAGAACCACATGTATTTTAGGCCAAAGCCGCATATTTCAGAGAGAAAACGCAACCGAGAACAAAGGAGGAATGATGAGGACTCATAGCCAAACCACATGTACTTTGCAGTCTATTTGCCAAACTCTTCGCCTAACTATAACAGCCAGAGAAGGGACAAAACCCTTCATTGCTTCATCCCCCAGAGGTTCCTCTTTTCTCTCCATAAGCCTCAGGACAGAGGCCTGGTAATCAGTGAGTGGCAAGACTTTTCCCCAAGTCTCTTTCAGATGGCCTGAGAAAGAGGCCAACAGATCTTGTGAAACTCAAGCGACAAACCACTAATGTTGAGTGACATCCTGGGAGTACGACTGCTTGGGTCAGTGGGCAATGTCAAGAGAATCAAATCCTGTCCAATCCTTGCAGATCCACAGCTGAGATGCTGCAAGAATCTTGATGAGATCTGATGAGCCACAAGTGGATACACATTCTGCAAAATGTAGGTCCAGGAAAACCCAGTCCCATAAGGGCCTTGACACTGCCATTTATCTTCTGTGCCCCACACTCAAGCCCAGAGTGAGGCAGAAAGGACCTGGTGCAGACATTTGGGGGTGTCAGGAGCCAAGCAGACTTACCCCAAACTTTGTCATCCCACAGCTCCTATCAGATTTTTTTTTCCTATTCTGTTCTCTTGGTAGTGCTTAAGGTTACATCTCTTGTTAGCCCTCTGGATCCCAGAACTTCACACTGTGGCAAAGATCCAGGGCTGTGTCATCTCTGTGTTGTTTACAGAACATGAATATTCACTTTCATACTTCCCAGCACTACTTAAACAGAGGAAAAACCATATTGCAAAGCAAATACATCTCTTCAGGAAAAATCCCAACAGTACAAAAGTATGTGTATTGTGTATGCTGAATGTTAGAAAGCTAAGGGAAGAAAAGGTTTGAAAAAAATACAACCTATCAAGTACTAGTTCCAACTCTTATCTACAGCTCTGTTAGAGTCAATAAAGACAGACAATAAATTATCTATCCCTGCACTGAAACTTGTTCAATGGACCACAGAGAGAGTGATACTAAAACTTGGTGAATTATATTTTCCTCAGGGTGGAAATGTCACCAACCATGAGCCAAAACTAAATCACTTAGCAGAAAGGATGAAGTTCCAAATGTCTCCTGTTTAACTTCTAGTTAAGAGTGTTTCAAATCACTCCTCCAGAATAAAGAATCATCCACTAAAGAATCTGCCAAGAGAACAAATTATCTATATAAAAGACACATAAAAATTAATTAAATATTATAGTGTTCAAAAGAGGAACTCAAAACACCAATAAACAACCTGGAACCACTTCCTGAACAGTAATCAAATCAAGCCAGAGCTGCAAGTTCTACACCACACTTAAGTAAAACATCTCTTCCCTACTCATTAAACCATTAGTTCAATTGTCTTTACTCAAGTGCATCTATGGCACAAAACATAAATCTATCTCCACTTGGAACATGCACTATAAAAAAGATGAGTCTATCTGATGAAGTGTACATGCAGAGACCCAAACATTGAATTGCTCTCAAGAGTGATATTTTTTGCAGAAACTAAAAAGGAGCCAACCAGCAAGGCTCAGACTAACTACCAAAACTGTCAATAGGCACTACACCAGCATCACCATTGGCTCAACATGCACAGCAGCTGCATTCTCTTCAGTCTGTACCACTTTCAATTGTCAGTCCCTAGGTACAGAGACATGTCCCAGGACACATCAATCAAACAACAAAAACAAGGTAAAATCCAGAAACAAGTCACACCTCTGTTCTATTTTCAGATCGATCCAAACAACCAGCTGAGCTTGTCCTCCTCAGGGCATGTTGTGACTAAAGCACCCTTGACTCCTGTTCCCAGGGTAAGTCCTGTAACCCCCTGCTGAAGCAGGCATTGCTAAGACCATCTAGAAGATCCCTGTCTTTCCCGAACTGAGGAGCAGAGAACTGGGCACAGATCCTCTGGGTAAAATGGCAGTGGAAGTTTATGCATAGGGGCCTGCCTCCCATTCTTCTTGCACTTCCTGGCTTCTCTAACCTCATAAGACATCCTCAGTTGGAGTGGGCAAAGAGCTAAGAAATATCAGCGCTGATGTTGCTCCTTCTGAACACAAATGGCTCTCTCAGACCCCCTGCACAGCTCTGTTTAGTTTTATGGCAGTTGGATCAAATCTCCTCCTTAGGCTACGTCTATGAGGAAAACTAATGAGATGCATCTGATGGTATTGCTTTCACCAGACTTTACAAGATGTTGTTATGGTTGTTCCCTGGCACAAAGCGCATTTGGGCAGGATGTGAACTCTTCTGAGGAAACTCATGACAAACTATGGAGGCACCATGATGCCAACAAAAAAAGTGATGCAGGACACAGTCAAACATAGGTATCTTTGCTCTTGCCACCACGCAGAGCAGCTGAGAAGACAACTGTGTCACCTGCAACAGTGCCAGGGCAAGGCATGCTGCAGGTGGGCAAGTGCTTGCCCAAGACATCTATGTGTGGCTGATAGCAGGGTGGAAATCAACCCACAGCTGATTGAGCTGAAGACACATTCACTTAATTGCTTTCACATTCCAAAGTGAGACCGGGGGATCCATAACCCATAAGATCCTGAGCTCTAATCTGATAATGCCTCATTTTTGAAGTTTTTTAAAGTTTGAAGCCATGATAATGCTGAGAAAAATCCATGCACAAGTGTCTCACTCCAATTTATAGGAGGGAGAGCAGGTTCTTTTAATATAACATACGTGGCGTGAGATTAAGAAACAACTGTTCAAATGTTGGTCCAACCAGTTTATTATAAATCCTAATCAGGGTGATGGGGAAGGAAGGGAGGGCAATAGAAAAGATAGGAAAGAAGCAAGAATCGTGTAAAGTAGGGATAGTCACCACCAGGATCAGCAGCAGTCCCGCTGCATGACGTTTGAAGGTCCGAAGCAAAAGCAGCAGGGGGGGAGAGCAGCAGCAGCATGGCCAGCCTTGGGCAGCAAGCAGGTAGCAGGAAGAAGTCACAGAGCCAGTCCGGGAGGAAGCAGCAGTACTCAGGCAGCAGGCCCAGGAGAGTTTGTCAGCATGCAGGAATTCCACAGTGAGGAATCTGACGGCAGACACCTTTGTTCTTCTTCAGCATGCAGGTAGAGCGCAGAGCAAGTCCAGGAGGGAGAGAGGCAGGTGGTGAGGCTTCTCATGTCAGAAACCTCTTCTTCTTCATGAGGAATCTGTTGCCAGAAAACCTCAACCTCATGGTCATAGGTCCCCCTTTTTATCATTCTTCTTCTGCCATCGTGGCATTCCTGGGTGCTTGGGTAAGCATGTGCAGCACCTCCTGAGATGGCCATCTTTCTCGAGATAAGCCCACACAAAAGACCACTTCCTGGCCATTAATCTGCAGCTTATCTCTCTCTCTCTGGCCTTGTCCATCTGCCTCCCTCAGACAAAGGATTTCTCAACCCTTGCCCAGGACTTGCTTGGACTTGTCCATCTGTGTCCCCAGCAAGCTTTGAGACAATGATGAAAAAGAATAATCTCCTACAACAGGACCTTGCAACATTAGGGCTTCACCAAAGAAAAAGTTTTTCTCTTTCAGAATGATTCCAAAACCTCATTTTAGGGGGAAAAAAAAAAAAGAAGTTTAAAAAAGTGCAGATAACGTATACTGTCAAGGAATGAATATGAGGAAATTTTTACAGAAAGACATAAACTTTCATAAGAGAAATAGATAAATCACTGCAGTGTTGTACAATACACACTTCACATTTCTTTATTTTAGAAAAGGTCAAAACATTTTCCGTTAGAAGAAGTCATACATTGGGAGCATAATTTTTAATAAAATTATTTCGTTTTGCTTATTTTTGAAGCAGTCTACCCATTCTTTCTCCTCATTAAATATAGGATCTGCCTCCAAAAAGAGAAGCTCATTTGATATTCTTAATCATGACATCTTTAAAAAGATAAGGTGATCAGAACACGAGGGCCAGACAAGGCGCAGTAACAGCAGGGTAAGAGTTAAGCGAAATTCTGTCTGCTTCTCCAGTAGTAATAGTGAATGATTCAAAGCAAACATCAAATCTTATCAGACCCATCTACTCCAGTAAAATGAATTCAGGTGACCAATACCCAAAGCTTTCCAGAAGAGATAAAAGCAAATACAAACTTTAATTAACATGGAAAGAACAGCAGATGTTTGGACTTAGGGAGGGAGGAGGCACAAAGTCTTACAGCGGAAGGGTGATGATTTCTTGGCTATCCTCAAGGTCAGATGGGTGAAGATTTGAGATTGGGTTGTTATGTAAAAATTTGGCTTATAAATCACTTCTGTCAGCCTTGTGCTCAAGGAAATTGTCATGGAAAAGGTTAGAAAGATTGTTTAGTAATAATAGCTAGTTGGCTAACGGGTGATTTTCTCAAAGAATTTGTCTGGCTTCCCACAACAAGGAGATCCTAGAAAACAAGGAATTATCCTGTTGGAGGCTGGGATGCATGCTGAGAGAGTAGCATGCACCATCTGCATCTGGCCAGCCTCCAAGCCAAATCTCCATCTGAGCAGCATCCTTGCATCACATCTGAGTATGAAATCCATATTGCACTGCCTCTGTTTCTGGGATCCATCCATCTTGAACAAAGTTTTCAACTGATTCAGACAAAGGATATTGAAAGGAATTTCAGAAAAAGCCTTGATCAGAAAAAAAAGTTTTGATATGTACTGAAGAACCATCACAAGGTGCCCAGTCTGGAGATATCAGCTTCAGCTGACTTTAAAGCCCAGCCTGAAATGATATGGAAAAGGGAACTGCTGCAGAATCTCTCTTACCACAAACAAGGACTGGACATTTCCATCTGACTGGGCAAACAATGGGTATACAAGGGTCAGAAAAATGTGTTGCTCTATGTCCTGTTGTAGGAGATTATTCTTTTACATCATTGTGATAAAGACAAGGTCAATGGAAGCTCTAGGCAGCCTGAAAAATAAGGCTTATAGACATATATGGGACCTGCTGTGGGTACATCACAGCTCAGGATAATTTGTGTATAATTTTTTGAGGATACTTAAGTGGCAAAGGTGCCCTTTGATGTATATGCCTTGCATACATTTTTGCTCTGTTATGCTGGAAGAAATAAATGATGAGCTGTGAGTGCCCGTGCAGAGGTGGATCCCCAAGAAGAGCAGCTGGGCAAGGGCACTCTGTGCCACCAGTTTCACTATCTGAGAGAGACTGCATGTGGAATTTCAACCAGAGATCAATTATAACAGCACTCCATCTGCCTTGAGCCGAATGGACTCTTACTGAAAGATGTGTCCTAGTCCAGATTCACACAGCCTGAGAGGAAAGTAGTAAATCTGGAGGTGGATCTTTTGGGATCCAGTGAGTGATACAAGATCAACTAATGAGATCATCCAGACAGATCTGTGATCAAATTCAGAACGAAAGAAATTCCTGACCCAAGATAAACATTTGCATTTTGAATCTTGTTTTCATTCTAACTTCAGATGAAAAATCAAAATTTAAACAAACAAAACCTAAAATACAAATTCAGAGGAGAAGACAAAAAGATATCAAAAGATACACCCAGTGACAGGACAAGGGGCAACGGGTACAAAATGGAACACAGGAAGTTCCAACTGAACATGAGAAAAAACTTTACTGTGAGAATGATGGAGCACTGGAACAGGCTGCCCAGAAAGGCTGTGGATTCTCCTTCTTTGGAGATACTCAAAATCTGCCTGGACATTTTCCTGTGCAGCCTGCTGTAGGGAACTGCTTAAGCAGCAGGTTGGACCAGGTGATCTCTAGAGGTCCCTTCCAACCCCTACAATTCTGTGATTCTGTGTTATGGACATAGCCTTTTAATGGCCCATCTGGCATGATAAATTTGCAGTGTAACAATAAAAGGGAAACTAAGAGAAAAGAAATTGAGGTTTGTACTGCAATATCCCATTTTTAGGTTAAGCAATTCCACTTTTTTAATTTTGCATTGGGATTGATACATTCCCATTAAACAAAGAAATTTTAAGGAAATTAATTTCCCATTTCTTTTGAAAACAGTGGAGAAATTCATAGTCTTTAGTTGGAAGTAAGTGATAACAAAGAGTTCTCACCAATCTGAGCTTCAAACTTCCATTGAAAAGTATTGCACAGATTAAATAAACTTTGGAGCAATTGATTTGCATTGAGCAAATGCCTATTGCTGCCAGCTGAAGCCATAATTTGGATCAGATGTCTGGGCAGTTCGCAGCAAGGGGATAGAAGGAGAATTGTTGAGATTTGCTTTGAAACACATGATGGGGTGCATTTCAATTGTCAAAACTCCCATAAAGTTGAAGCAGGGTAGGTTCCTGCTGGCTCAATGTTCATGAAAAATAGCTTGCTGCAAAGGATTGGAAAAAAAGGAGTGGTGAAATGCAAACCAAGTAATATAGCAAAAGCTTGTACAGGAAGCCCAGTCCTTGAGAGGTATTTTGACACCCAGACTATGAAACTATCTTCAGTGGGATCTGTTGTCCTCATGTTGCTGGCCGGGGCATCTTCAGACCAGCAAGGGTCTTATTTTATAATGGCCCAGAAATGTGCCGTTACTCCCCGAAGCAGCACTGTTCTCATGCTAAAAAGAGAGGCACAAACAGTTAGAGACAGTCTGGAGCCTGCAAATGAGAGACATACAGCCTTTGCTGGAATGTGTGCTGACAGCCGAGCACCACTTGATTTCATATTTGTCTGGGATTTTCCAGAGCACCTCGAGGGGTTAGGTACCCACACCCCACTGGCACTCAGTGGGAGAGTGGTGCCATGCTTCAAATATCTCCAGAAACAATGAGTGAAAAGGGACAAATCTCTAATCTTTTTTTTTTTTTTCCTTCTGACATGGGCAGCCACGTCAACATAATCCTCATCAAAGAGGGGTAAAGCCACACAAAGCAGAGTTTAGGGCAGCTCAGGTGCTCAGACCAGAGGCTCCTGGTGTCCACTGGTCAGTGCAGAAGGCTGTGGTCATCACATTGCCTCACCATTGTTTGTAGCCCCGGGCCTGCACAGCCCTGGCACCATGG
The DNA here is from genome assembly GCF_951394365.1 of Tetrao urogallus. Classification (NCBI taxonomy): domain Eukaryota; kingdom Metazoa; phylum Chordata; class Aves; order Galliformes; family Phasianidae; genus Tetrao; species Tetrao urogallus. Next base: position 33,111,555 of record NC_136814.1, read on the forward strand.
CAAGCCCACTTGTTGAGGGCCTTGCAAAGAGAGTTAGAAGGGTTTCCAACAGCCAGCACACAGCACTTGAATTTTGTGAGTCATGGCTTCATGCAACATCAGGGAGCTGGAAAGCTCCAGTGCCACCTCCCACACAGGTAGGCAGAAGAAAACTCTTCTAGGAGCACTGTAAATTCAGAACCAAACAAAAGACATCAAGGCATTCTGTGTTTAAAATCTGCCAGATAGGAATTCTTCCCCAAAGCTTACTTCAGCATCCTACCGCACGCATCTTTGAAATCACTGCAATTAGGAAAAGGAAATCTCTGTGTGGAGGAGAAAGACCTTCAGCGTTTGATTTGTGACTCTAATGATCATGCGAACTTTTCTGCTGCAGCATCCCTTTATGGCAGAACTTTTCTTTCACAATGAAAAACACAAGAATTGTTTGTATCACTGACAGAAATAGAAATGAAGGACATCAAATCTGATGATTTGCGGATGAGCACTACTTGGTCCTTACAAAATGAAGACAAAGCCTGAAACTTAAATCTCACTAACAAAAAAAACAAGTAAAACACAGCAGCTGCTAGATTTACGATGATATATTCTGATTAGTCTGGCTCCAAGAAAGAGAAAATGATCATTGGCCAGTGAGTCCACATTTTGAAATTAGCGAACCAACGATAATGTACCCTTAGTTTTTAACAGAAAAACATTCCTTGTATTTCTTTGACTTCTTAAAAGCTCACAACATAAAACCAACAGTCAGCTGATTGAAGGTATTCACTACAGTACCATATTATAAAATAGGTTGTCATGGTTTTTAGTCATTTTTTGGCAATGTGGAATTAATCTTTATTGATGACTTCTCTGTGTCTTTTTAATAGAGGAGTCTGGCTCAGAAATTGTTGAAGAACAAAGCTGAGAAGGTTCTCTCCCCTGCCCGAGGAAAAAAAAAGAAAAGAAAGAAACATACTTATATATCTTCTGGTCATCTTTCATTGTTAGATTCAAACTAAGTAAAAAAAGCCATTTTTTTAATCTAAAAGGACAGCTGAAGAAGAAAGAAGATAAGATAGAATGTTTGAACAGACATGCTAAAATGGAAAGGGAATCAGAAAATGCCATACAGCAGCCAAGCTCAGATAGAGCTATGCAAATAATTGATTAGCAGCTTTTTCTCTTCCAACAAAATGAAATCTAGGCAAAATAGGAGTTGCTTTTTTGCTCTTTTGAGTGATATATTAACTTACACTTTGTAGTTTTCAGCTCTTTTAGTATAATACTATTCTTTTCAATTTTTTCTTTTGAAATGCCTAACTGACTTACTTTAACTGCTTTTTTTTTTAAATCTTCAATTGCATCTATTTTGTTGTTGATGAATTGAACCTGAAGAATAGTTTCCATATTGCTCTGAACTGCTTTAAGTGACACGATCTGGCATAATTTCTGACGCCAAGATGTTTCAAAACTTGAATTTGGTTGCATAAATATTGCACCCTTACATTTTCCACAGCCCCACGCTGTTGTCATCAAATGCGGTTATTAGTGCTGTTATGATGAGAAATCTGATTTTATCTGCTCTCAGTGTGATAGGCTTTTCTGTATGTGGCACTCTGAGAAAAGCGTGTTCTGAGCCACAGCATCAGTATTTGAAGAGTGACCACGAGTTCTAGAAGAGGGAAAGAAAAATGGAAATGTTAGGATGCTGCTTGAAGCATCCTAACATTTGAGAAATTTCTGTTTTGTGTTACCAATGCATATTGTGTTTTAGAAGTTTCTAGAGGCAAATGCTTACTCAGTGGGTGGCATAATCACAGAGAGCTCTTCCTAGCAGAGTACAGGAGAGAAGGAGAGATGTCTGCTTGGTGTCTGCGTCAGCTGGGCAAGCGCATGGAGATGCACTTTCATCTTCAAAAGCAGGCTGCAGGAACAATTAATGTGTGCTGGTTCTTGTTCGTACACCAGTTCACAAAAAGCCTCTAAAACCTTTCATGAAATTAAGTAGGTTGTTATGGCAAATTATCAATTCCAAAGCTGCTGTACATGTGTTGTTAATATGCTATGGTATTTCTAATTGAATATGACCTCCTACGACATTAAAAATTCGACTGTCCGAACCAAAAGACATCCACATGTTTTGTGATGGACGTCTATGTTTCAGTAAACCTTTTAACCAAGAACATATGCCCAACAAACAAAAACATTTTATTGATTTCGTAAATAGCAAGACAATGTCAACTGTAAGCCAAGAAAACAGTTGCACAGCTTATGTGTGTGATACAGAATGGTAGGTGTGTGTTGGGGCACTGCTGTCCCCCTGTCATGGAGCCAGGACCAGTGATCCTCGCCTCTCCCTACGGCTCTGTGTGGGATTCACTGCACAGGAGCAGCAGCTAGGGAGGAATGGGCAAGAGGCTGCTATGCTCACTCTTCCACCTTCCTTTCATATTCCTTTCCCTGTACAGTCATTGCATAGATATCCCTGTACAGTCATTGCATAGATATTTCCTTGACAGCTTTTCAATCATCCTTCAGGTCTGGTTCTTGTCCCATTGCGTGTTTCTTGTCTTTCAGTCTTTTAGTCATGTTTGGCATCTCCTGGAAACGTTACATGAGATCAACAAGCATTTCTGCAGAGGCCATGCCCAGGCAGGGGTTACCAGAACAGAGAAACCACACAGTTACATGGCTAACAATGTTAGCCAATTGCCAGCACAGATAAAATGTTATTTTCCCCTAATTTTTTTCAGTTCGGGAATTTAATTTCTTTTTGCCATTGCCATTGTGGTGAGCCCCTGAAAATGGAAAGGCTTTTTTCCAGCTAAATCTCCTGGCAAAGCTTCTTGCACCATTGTGTTATGAAATTTAACATTTCTGTGTCAGATGAATTTTGTTGGAGATGTTCTGATGAAGATGGTTAAATGACATTACCCTCACATAATCATACAGACCTACTGTGGTTCACTGGCTTTGTCACAACACCTGGTGCATTTTAGGGGTGGTTTTATTTCCTACCTATGGTTTCCTTGGGAAGAAGCCAATAGGAAGGCCTTTCTCTGTGGAAACACTCTCAACAAGTTGTTATGGTAAAATCTGGTCTTCCATAATTCCAACACAAGCTCTTTGATGTGTACCAGCAGCGTGGTCATCCCAGAACAACGTGACCAGGCAGGCCAATCTGAGTGCAGGGTGAGAGGCCTTGTGCGATGGCTGAGGCTGAACTAAGTGCAGCAGCACTTGCTCAAGCTTTGGTATACATCCATATCACATTTGTACATATTTTGCTTTTGATTCCTAACAAAATGCCACAGTTCCTTCCACTTATTTTGAGACAAAATGTGGGCAAAATTGGGGGATAAAAGGGCAATCACTAAGAGACTTTCTACAGGAAAAAAGTAAACCCATAGTTGCTAGAGTGTTCCTTTTAGTTTCCTATAAGGTTTCTCATTCCCATTTATGCTCCTGTTTTGACATACGTGAAGAAAATGAATTTGCATAAATAAAACAAAATAAGCATGGTGGAAAAAGCCCAGCTTGTTTCCACTGTTCCGAAAGCTGACATAAGCTGTGCCAACAATAGTCTGCTCAGTGTTGCCGATGCTTCCCTATTTACTTCCTTCTCTATTTTTCCTGTTACCTGCTTAAGGCTGATCAAAAGATCCGCTGAAACATTTGGCACTTTTGAAAACATTTCTCATATGGGAAACAAAATAAATTTCTTTCTGGCTTTGGGAACACCAAAATATTTTAGTTAAAATACAGTAAATTAAAGCAAAATAATTCCGAAATTAATGCTAAGAAAGATACAAGCCTTTTGAAAAATGAAGTGTAGGAAAAATGAATGTATTTTCCCTGACATAAAATTCTCTGAACCGTCTTGTTAAAATGAGAAAAAACCTCCGAGTTTTAGATCTGGGAGTTTGCATTAGGAGGTAATTCATCCTGGTGACAATCCCCGCCAAAATACACTGAAATGTGTCCAGTTTCCAAGTGTTAGATGCCTTGTGTGTTCTCTAGAAAACCAAAATTTGCCAGCTAATTCTCCAAATACCTATCTGTAATGAGCATGGCATAATCTCTGCCAGCAGGCTGAATACATTTGGTCTCCACTAACTGATAGAGGCAGACTCCATTCCATGACCAAAAACTAAGCAGGATCTTTCCCACTGTTCTTAGGGGTTTTCCAAACATCACTGGTGTGTGAGAGCAGAGTGGCTGCCTCCATCCCTCCTTGGGCAGTAGCAGGCTGTGGAAAACTGGTTCATTAGCTCGGCAACCAAGACTCCTTCACTTCTTTGGCTCTGTAGGTCCTAATTGCACCAATGCCATTGCTGCACCTCCGTTAGATCAGTTCTCGTTTGCTTCTCAGTGCAACCAGAAGCTATCTGCTGGCTACATCTATTAACTAAACTACAGCTGCTGTATGCAGTCAGATATCTGGATGGTGACTTAACAGCCACTCTGTATCTATGTCCATGAGAAGCTGTCCAGCTCTGTCTTACAGCAAGGAAAAGGCATGGCTCATGCTGAGTCAGTGCAGCAAGCCTGCAGGCCAGTCAGCCACTCACTGGTTGACAGGAAACAGTTGCAAATTCAATGGGACTGATGGGTTTTGTATTAAAAGCATAATGTAGAAACAATGCATGATAGGAATTCAGAATTCTTATCTATCAGAAATTACTTTTTCTCCCAAATTGTTCTTCATTATGCACTTGCTTAAATGTGAGTTTAAGGAAATTTAATTTTAGTCAATTGGAATACATATTCCAAATGTTATTACAATAAGACACTTCAAGAGCTTCCATTAAGCTGTAAGTAGACATTTGCTAAGGTTTCAAAGTGCTTGAGTCCTGTATGCTTGCCAGTATGTAGAACTTCAAGGTTACTGGACTTGGCATATGGCCTCATGCAAGCAAAATTGCTTCTCTTCTGTCATCAAGTAAAATGGCTCTCAGTTTGTTCCTGTTCTTTATGTAGGTCAGCAGTGCAATTATTGCTGTGCTCTAATTTTGCCTAAATCATGTCAATTTTACTGTGATTCCCTTAACAAAAGCCATGAATTTTGATTTTAGCTCTAGTTAATGATAACAAAACTTCTAACTTGAACAAATGCATGTGGCTCTTCAAAAGAATGTTAACTGCCACTTTTCTGAGAGAGACCCCAGATCCAAATACTCCCGAACAGCAAGTCTCTGTCTTCAAATGTGAGGGATATACAACTTAAAGAAAATATTGCTATAATGCTCTCAAAGAGGTCATGCCTCCCTCATTTCTGCTAGTTCTTCCCAAGTCTCAGTGTACTGTTGAGCTGTGTTGGTTTTGGACCAGGCTTGTAAGATCTCTGAGGGAGAGTACAGCTGATAGGGAAATGATGATGGAGGAATTCTGCAGATCCCACCACCATGACCAAGTAGAAGGCTTGGGAAGAAGGGCTCTGCTCTGTTCTGCTCAGGTGTTCAAGTAAGCTAAACCTCTGGGAATGATTGTTGGCAAACTCTACTTCACTGGAAGAAATCTGCTTACAGGGGACAATGTGGCTGTAAAGCCTATATTCTAGAGATTCCAGATTTTATCACCCACAAGCTTCCTCTCTGCTGTTGCTTTCCACTCACATGGCTTTCTTACAAGCCCTTGAGGATTAGTGAGAAGAATCAGGCACTGAAACTTATCCAGGCTCTCTGCTAAGTTTGCAGGGGGTACAGGATGTAGCTGAGTTGACAGGCTGAGGAAGAGAAGGCTCATGCAAGGGCAAGGACAAGTAAGAACAATGGCAAACTATTCCTAAGAAACATCACCATAAGTAAAATAAAAAAATAATGTTTCAAGTAGTGATCATAAAATCAGTGTAGCCCATAGTGTCTAAGGTCATGCCAGGAATTTGTCAGCCTCACGAACTGCACAGTCAGAAATATGTCTTTACTGATACAGACAACTTTGCTACCTTGCTTTGTGCTCCAAGGGCAGGGCCACGAAGCACTGCTGGCAATGACAAGATATTGCAGTGTTGTTGGTGTACATTTCCTTCATTTTAGCCCCTTGTCTTTTCCTTTAAGCAAGTTACACTTGGTACTGTAGTGTCCTGAACACACTCACCTGCTTATAAACCAGGGAACTATGACTCTACAGAATGCAATAGCTGCCATTTCCTAAAGTGTGGACTGGAGGAAAAAGGTGACTAAGTAGCTTGTTCAAAACTACCTGTAGAATTTCTGGCAGACTGAGAAGTGAATTCAAGTCTACCAAGTGTGGGGTGAAATAATACTGAACTATTCCTTCTCTTGCTGAATTTCTATTGTCTGCTCAAGTATATACTTGGGACCAGAGCATAAGGAAACAATGTGAAAAAACACATGTCCTTGGGGTCTCCTCTCAAATGGCACAGATTAAATCTAATACAAATGGGTAACCAATGACTAGAATAACTTGAAACCTAAGGAAATGCCATATCCAACCTTGCTGAAGTCAATAGGAATCTTTCCAAGTAATCTCAATGATTTTACAATGAATTCGTGGAGGGAGGGAGGAGGCATGTAGCAAATAATGATTAAGAGTATGTGTGACATAGGCTGACTAAAATATGAAAACTACAGACACGTGGCAAAAAGGCCATAGTATTTTGTTACAGCTTACAGTTCAGCAGACAGTATTTTTTTGGCTACATGTATGTCACCTGCTATCTCTGTATTGAGCAATCCATACCAGGCAATTTCTGATCTAGTCTGCAAAGGTATTTAATCATATGTCATTATATTGATGCTCTGTCCTCATGTTGCATATCTTTCCTTCCTCACATCTACACTTTGCAGATGTAGCAGCTACTGCTGCCTGGGCAATCTATGACCAATCCTCCTTGCACCTGTCCTCCAGTTCCAGATGGTAGGCAGTAGATCTTTAGATATACTTTAGATGTACTTTAGGTGTACTTTAGATGTACTTTAGATTTTAGATGTACTTTATCTGTAGAGATAGCAATCTGTATTACCTTTTTCAGATTTCAGAACAAAGGTAACACGAGGGTTTGTGTGCCTGGCAGTTACAGTCAGAATCTGAGTAACAAAAGGCACAACTCTGTGGCATTTTACATCACACTTTTGCAAGCATTTACCTACTGCTTATTAGATTGCCAGAAGTGAAAGTCAGTGAAAACAATCAAACAATGATTATCCAGCCAGGCTTTTAGAAGTCACAGGACGGAAACATGTGGCATACTGTTACTGGATCAGTTCCAATACTGTAAGTTAGCCAAAATCTAAACAAATTGAGAGGACAACAAAATACACCAAGAATAAATTAGAAATACAATCAAGGAAATCAAGTTCCAATGGACCAAGTAAAACAACTTTGTTCTTTCCTGGCTTCTACATTTTGCAGTCTTTACTGTCATCACTATTAAAATTAGTTATTTACACGTGGGTATGTTACTACAAGCTAGCATTTGCATGCAACAATCCACCTGAGTATTTGATCACATAACATTTTCCAAATAATCTAATATTATATTATCTTTACTGTTGTTGCAGTGATCAATTTTAATTGAACCATTCAATGCAGTATGTGAAAAGTTGAACTTGAGAGGCTGAAGCCATTGTATTTTATCCAACTACTCATATATTGAACTTAGTAATTATGCTGATCTGAAAAATACCTTCTGGAAATGCAGCCATTCTTAATTTTAGGGATCCACTTTAGGGCCAGTTCCCTTTAATGTTTTCATCAACGACTTGGATGCAGGACATGAATGTATACTAAGTTTGTGGTTGACACTAAATTCGGAGGAGCTGTTGACTCCCTCAAGGGTAGAGAGGCCTTGCAGACAGATTCTGATGAATTGGAGGGCTGGGCAACAACCAACTGCGTGAACAAGAGCAGGTGCTGAATTTTGCACCATAAATGGGGCAAGCCTGAATATATATATGGAATGGAAGAGTCACCAGTATGCCTTGGCAACCAAAAGGGGCAGCTGTATCCTGGGGTGCATCAGGCACAGTCAGTCAAGGCAAGGGAATGTCTCGCTCTGCTCTGCAGTGGTGAGGTCTCACCTCAAGCACTGTGTGCAGGTTTGAGTGACACTACGTAAGAAAGACATAAAACTATTAGAGAGTGTCCAAGGAAGGGCTACAAAGAGGGTGAAGGTTCCTCTGTTGGACTCTCTCCATACGTCCATGTCTCTCTTGCTCTGGGCTGCTCAGACCAAGGCACCACTGAAAAAAACCTGGTTCTGTCCTTTTTGTACCCTCCACTTAGAAATTTCTATACACTGATGAAAATCCTTCCAAGTCTTCTCTTCTCCCTGCTGAATAGTTCCAGATTTTTCCTCCTTTCTCCACAGGAGAGACGCTTCAGCCCTCTCCTCATTTTCATGACCTTTCTCTGGACTCCCTCCAGTATATGTCCATGTCTTTCTTGTACTGGGCAGCTCAGATCTAGACAAAGAAATCCCAGTTTGGACTCAGCAGTACTGAGAGAAAAGGAAGGATCCCCTCCTCCGACCAACTAGGAAGACTCCTGATGCAGCTCAGGATATCATTAGTCATCTCTGACACAAACACAATTTTGAGCCAGCTTACCATAAAGTATTGATTGACAAAACCCTAGTAGTACTGAGTTATCACAGCTCTGAGGGTTCAAAATACTACAGAATACAAATAGATGATCATGGAGTTATATCTATGACAACAGTCTTGAACATCACATCGAATTGCCCCAAGAAGTCCAATGCCTTTTTGTGAATAAAGGCTTGAACTATGGCTTATTCCAGACTACATATAGTTTTCTAGCATCTGAGAACGGCTATGGCTCAAACTTGACCTGTAGGTTCTCCTTAGATATTGAGAGCCATCAGGAGACAATGTGGGTACTGGAACAGCTCAGAGAAGCCAAAAAGGGACTGCAGTCTTCCTGCAGACTCAATAGTCATAACGAAACAACATTGCCAGCTAGGAAGATGGGTTCTTGGTGAGAAAACTTTCCATGCCTCCAAGTTACACAAAACAATTGCTAGATGTTTAGCAAGCCACAAACCTAAAATATTCATCAAAACTCCTGCTTCTGAACTCATTGACCACTGTAAGAGCTCAGAAATCAAAACCTCTCCAATTTTTATAGTTGAAAACAGACCCTACACAGACAACTGAGGCTTAAATATATAACTTCAGAACCTTTGTACTTTGGGTAGACAATACAACCAACTCTTTATTAGGACAATACCCTGCTCTGTTCAAGGCCTGTTCTTCCCTGGACTCTCCACTTCCATGGATAAAAAACTCAGAAGCATCAACTTGAAAGTAGTGGTATGCTCCATGCAGCACCCTGATTTTAACAGAACTGGGCCTAGAACCTGCAGGGAAGGCATCTGCCGTGAAAGCCAGCATGGCCTGAGTTTCGGCAGGGTGCTCTGCTGGCTTGGGCCACCCACGAGTCATGTTCTGGAATGGCACCAACAACAATCTGGAGGCAACTCCTGCTGTGGAGCTGCAGGCGGGAAAGCACAGCAGCATAGAGGCTGCTCTACCTCACTTACTGCATGACCAGTACATGCAGCACCAGTAGGGGAAAAAAATAACAAGAATTTTTAACAATGCATTTGGCATTGTTAATACCCATCTTATGTTGTGCGCCAACTTTAACCATACAGACTGACGTTTTCCAAGTTTGGTGTCTGCTCAAACTTCTTGGAAAATGTCAGCCAACGATTCAACTATTTCTAAAAGAAAATAGCTAACCACGTTAGAAAAGAAGAAGTGACTTTTTTTTTTTGAGCTGCTTTAGCACCCCCAAGCTCTGAAGCACTCACATGACATTTGATAGAATGGCCTTCGCATGTGGGACATGCCAAGTGAGAAGTCTTCAAATTACTTGGTTGATGAAGGTCAGGAGACGCATGTTTGAGTTTATAGCTGATTTCCCCGGGGAAACTGCCTGCAATGATAATGACCCAGCCTCTGGTGAGCCAGAAAGGCTGCAGTTCTCTGTTGTGTGGACTTGGTGCTCACAACAGATACCAGATGAGAAAGATTCACTTGTGCTCCTCAAGCTCCCCCTGCTTTTCATTCTGTGATTTTCTGACTCGACTTCAATGAGCAAGACAGTTAACTTGACAGTGTTTCCTAATCTCCTCGTAAAATTAATTAGCTAAAACACTGTAATGCTAACGAACTGGAATAGGTTGGGCCTTGAGATTATAAAGGTACTTTCCCTCTCTGTTGAAAGAACTGTGTTCTCAGATATTAGAGTACAAAAAAACAGCCAAAATAGTAAGAATGTCACCCAATAAAGTAAGAGCAGTTAAAGTAGAGAACTGGTCTGGATCTGGTTGCGTGGCAGACTTATATAAATGCCACTCACGAGAAATGGAAATGAAAAGAAAACCAGACTTAAAACATTATGTCTCTCCCATTTGTAGCTGTTTTGATTTATCCCAGTAGTGATGCAAGCATCATATTAAAAGCATTTTGTGGCAAAACTGTGTGCACTAGATTCAAGTTAGTCTTGTAAGAGACTTGTTCCTCTTTGTTCACATCTGTTGAGGTGATCTGTCTTCCTGAAGACCTGCCTTTACTATATTTTCACCCAAACTCTGTTTCTTTAAATGAGTATTTCTATGCATTTTCTTAATGCTAAGTGAGCATATGTAGTGAAGAGTATTGAGAACAGACCACAGATTTTACATGGTGAAGATTTGCTAATGGAGCTCTCATTGCAAGTTACAAACACTGACTCTTCCATGTATGAAAACACAGAAATAGATACTGATTTCTTTCTACCAGGATTTGGTGATAATTGTATAGTTTTCTGAGATTCTCACACTGTACTCAGCATCAGGAATACAAACAAGAGCAATGGTTAATTTATTAAAATTCAAAAGTCAAGTTATGCATGCTTCTGTAGTTCTAATTGCTTTTATATACCTGCCTGCACAACTCATAGAACAGTGCTTTAGAAATGTACTTTTATTAACCATACTTAGTTTAGCTCCTACTCTTTCACCACACTAAAGGAAAATGAAGATTTTTTCTTTCCTTCATATTTCTAATTTCACCCACCAGTTCAAGTCTGAAATGCGAAGTGACAGCAATCCAACTTCTTGCATCAAAAGATGACAATTCCTGTCACACAGTAAAAGACTACTTGTGACTGAGAGGGAAAAGTCTGCATCAGCTTATGAACTCTGTGTTCTTTCAGCATTAAAAATTATATGGGGATAGCACAATACAAAGGACCAGAAGTAAATAAAGTTTCTTATTCAGCACGGGATACATAGGATGTAAAGCAAATTGCTACAGCAGCTGATGGTTCCCAATATTTTTCAACTCCGGTCCAGCTGAATTCCAGTCAGCATCAGAAAGAGATTTGTTCAAAATCACATCAGTGCACACATAAATTCCAGAGATGTAGGGAGCCACCTTGGGCAGCTGTTTATATTATTGCATACTCTTCTGCTCTCATTCACAACTTAATCCATCAGTCCTTGCTACAGGTTATGTGTGTGCAACTGCCAGGACTGCGCACCTGGTGTTACTCTACACCCAAGCACCAGGTCCTCTTGGGAAAAGTGACAGATGATCTTTTACTTCCACTGTGCTCTCCTGGTTTATAAGAGCTCTGAGGTAGGAAGCTTCTCTGGGTGCAGAAAGATAATCAAACAGAACTGCACTGTTCTTGCCCAGAGCTACCAGAGCAGAGACACACGTGATGCTCTCAGAAGGCACAGCCACGTCACAAAGAAGGCTTGTGCTTTGGGAACATTACACTCCAGCCAGTCTAGACTCTGCAGCAGGCCATAATGGCTCTTGAAGACCTCCTGAATTCAGGGAGGAGACTGGTAGTAGTACAGAACCACCCTGACTTCCACTTGCGATTTTCTTCCTAAAAGCATCTTAAATCAACAGACCTCTAGGTTTACAAGCAACACAGTTTTTCTTCTCAGATGATCCCTACTCATAAATTTTTACCTCTGATATACCTCGTTTTATACATCCTACAATTCAATTCTTCAGAAGAGTTGGGCTTTTCCCTTCAATTAAAAAAGAATATTAATAAAATAGAAGCCAAGAGTTCTGAAGTCTTATCAGATAAGCAACAGGGCTAAGAATGTACGTTTTCCCATGTTTTTTCAAAAAATATTTCCAGTGAAATTTTTACTGCCAAGACATAGAAAGCATTCTAAATATCAGCAATTCACTAGAAGAGAAGTCTGAACTGCATGAAATACCTTTTATACTGTGATTGTGTTGGCTTAAGATCATTTCAGGGCAGATTCTTCACCACCTGGTACTCCGTTGGACTGGTGAAACCAGCATCTCTATAGGCACCTGTAGAAAAAATAAACTTCATTTTAAAATTCAGTTTTAATGATGCTATACAACACACACTCTTTCAGCAGTGTACCTTGCCTTCTCAGAACCCACTGATCTATACACAGAATGCTCCTGCAGAACTGCTTTCACCTTCTCATCATAATCCCTGAAGCGGAACTTAGTCAAGAAGGAATTGCTGGGGAAATCCTGTTCAGCAGTTGAATAGGATGGATACTCATTCAATTTATTTCAAACAATGAATATAAACACTCTGGACCTTCACCTAGGAGAACATCTGTCCATAGGAAGGCTTTAGATCTCTGATAAGAAATAGGTTTTTCTAGGTTATGATACATTTGATGTTTCATTCCAACTTAGGATGAAATGAATCTTTTCTGTGTGAATTGGAGAAGGTTTCTATCTAACTAGCTCACTTTCTAAACTTCAGATGAATTCCCACTCCAATGTCTTCCAACATAAATGAGAATCAGGCTCACCCAGTCTGAATCCATCCAACCAAAATTAGAGGACTGCCTGAAGCCACCAGCACTGTGACCTCTGGTCTTTACACTGTCTCTGTCTCCCCATCATTTTTAGCTTGAATCCAGAGCATACTTTTGAAGTGAATTCCACAAATATACCCAACTACTACAGAGCTTTGATTTGCTTCATGAGCAGCCTCAAGGTGCATCACTGTTTTGTTTTGTGTTCCGGGTTTTTTTGTTTGTTTGTTTGTTCATTTTTTATCAAACTGAGCCAGAAGATACACTCCATGAGTATACGTAATGTGTTTCTCTCTTGCTAACATGCCTTCAATCTATGGAATCAGACCAGAGGTCATTTAGATTCATAGATTCATAGAATCAATATAGTTGGAAAAGACATCTCAGATTATCTAGTCCAACCACCAACTTATCTCCACCATGTCCACTAACCATATCCCTCAGTGTCACATCCACACAGTTTCTGAGCACCTCCAGGAATGATGTCTCCACCACCTCTGTGGGCAGCCTGTACCATTGCCTCACCACTTTCTGAGTTTTTCCTAATATCCAACCTGAACCTCCCCTGGTGCAACGTAAGGTCATTACCTCTCGTCATATGACTGTCATCTGGGAGAAGAGGATGATTCACTTTCAGGTAATTGCACAGGGCGATAAGGTCTCCCCCGAGCCTCCTCTTCTCCAGAGTGAACAATTCCAGTTCCCTCAGCTGCTCCTCATAAGACTTGTGCTCCAGACCCTTCACGACTTTGTTGCTCTAAAGACATTCCTTGAAATAGAACACCCTGAAACTTGTGTATTATGAGTGCTACGTCCTCATGTCCAACTGTTTTAGTATGGATTCATTTCTGTTTTATGGTTAGTACATCTGCACAGCTGTGCTCCAGAGCAGCTTTCTTTTTACATACAGGTGAGAGATAGCAAGCGCCACATTCTCCAGCACCTCCTGAAACAGGCTGAAGCTAAGCCTCTCGCACCCCATGTTAGCACATAACCGCAGCCAGTACCACTCCTGCTCCACGAGGATGGCTTCTCCGGTAGTTTGCACGGCGTCCATCCTTTTGCTGAGCTGCATCCAAGACCTTTCTTCACAACGACACGGATGCAACTGGAATTCACGGTCTCGAGCCGCCGTGCCTGTGCGGTTTGATGTTCCGGCCCTTCTGCGGGAGCTCGACTTCCAAAGCTCACGCTTAAACCGGCCGTGTGAGCGGGAGCCGCTACCCACTCGTTACTCCGTAGCTGTCCGCTAGCACCCCGCTCCCCGAGGACGGCGTCAAGGCCGGCGGCGGGCAGCTCCCCCGGGACGCCTGGAAGCGAGGGGCTGCGCCCTCTGACGGGCCCGGGCGATGGGAGGCAGCGCGGCGGGGCGGGGTGACCGCCGCCGCTCTAATAAGACCGGGGCCGGCACCGCTCGACGGCCGCTCGCCTCGGTGCCCCGCGCCCAGCATGCAGTGCTTCCCCAGCCTGGTGCTCGCGCTCAGCTCGCTGCTGGGAGCCCTGGCGTTGCTGCAGCTCTCGCTCTACCTGCGGGTGCCGTCCCGTTACGGCAAGCACGAGGAGCGGCTGTGCCGTCCGCGGGGCCGGCTGCCGGCGCGCTGCGCCTGGTTCGTGCAGGAGCTGCCCTCCTTCCTCGTGCCCGCGCTGCTGCTGGCGCTGCGCAGCCCGCCCCGTCTCGAGCCGCTGGGCTGCCGCCTGCTCTGCTGCCTCTTCTGCTGGCACTACTTCTACAGGTACCGCCGGGCGCTCCGCTGGAGGCCGCGAGCACCTGCCCGTCCGCAGGGGCGGAGGGCGGCATGCGGTGGGCGCGGCGGAGCGGGCGCCGCCGGGAAGGAGCCGGTGCTCGGCGAGGAGGCGATGCTCTCCGCGCTTTCCAGCAAAGAGAGAGAGGTTTCGCTATGCCGGAGCGAAGTTTGGAACGAAACGAAAGCAAACGTTACGCAGAGGAGCGTGCGAAGCCCTCAGTGCGGGCGGGACGCGCGTGGGGCGGCCCCGAGGGGAGAACGGCCGCTGCGGTCCCTCTGGCCCGGAGCGGCACCGCAGCGGCGGTTTCTCCCGGTCTGTAAAATGCAATGCATGTATACGTCAGAAATTCCGTCGTGCGTATGTCGGTGAATGTCGTCAAGCTTTGTTCTTGTCATCAAAGAGCAAAGCCGCGACCGCTCCGTCGGTGGCAGCGCGGGCAGCGCGGCACAGCCCCGCGGTTGCCGTCGGGTTCTGCAGGTGGCGGGACGCGGCTCCGAAGCGCGCTGAGCGCAGCGCGGCGATGGGCCCTTCTGCAGCACGGAGCAGCGCCGGCTTTACCTGCCCTCGCGCTTTCGTCTGCCGTGGATCTCACGCGGCGCATCAATGATTTCCCGCTCACGAGAAAACGGCCTTCTCACAAGCGGCGACTTCCCCGCGTCCCTCTGCACGGCAGGGTGCGGAGCTTCTGCAGCAAAACCTTTCTCTGCGGGTTCTTCTTCTTCTTCTTTTTTTAATCCAAATTCGTATTTCTATATTTTTCTTTTTTTTCCTTCCTAGAATTAAAAATCATGCAAGGAATAATGCTCCATAAATGATTCTTTGCTATCCACCCGCGATCTTAGCACTGAAAGTCTGACTGCGGTGTCTCTACAGGCAGTGAGGGATGGAAACAAACAAATATTGGCTGTAGGAAATGCATTTAAACCAGAGGGGAAAAAATGGTTTCAAGTGCTAAAATATTTGACAGATGTATTAACCATCACCGCCGTCGTTGTTTTGTTGCTGTGCTAAACCAGCTGGAGGATGCTACCCGTGGCAGGCATGCTGTGCTCCCAGAAATAGGTGTGTTGCACATCTAGTTTAATGCACTGTGCTTGTATGCTTCTGGCTGTTTCACAAGCAGAGGTAGGTGAGTACCACCAGGCATGTGAAAGACATGCTGCCCTACCGCTAAGCGCCCATCTCTCAGCCAGGTTCTGCTTGCTGTTGTTGCTGCGGGGCTTGGGCAGAAGCCCCATGTTTTCCTACGTTTTCTTTCTCAAATAATTTAGGGGCTCTTCTCACCTGTGGCCAGGGAATACTTATTCTCTTGTAAAAGTAAAAACTCTTATTTAGCCAAATCTATACAACAACCTGTTTTGCTTCTAATATTGCGTGTCACTCTGGTGTTATTCTTTACAGCAAACCATTCCGAGATGCTTTCAAACCGATCAATATTTGAAATGCTGTGTTATGTATCAGTGCTCCACTGTTATGTAGAAGAGCAAGAAAAAGAGAAAACGAGGAGTTTTTCTGGCTTAGGGCATTTTGCCGGTGTATTTGAGAAGAGGTTCAGCACTTTGATATAACAGCCACTGTTCATCTTTATATTTTTTCAAGTGATTATCTTTACTAGAAATAAGCAAACAGGTTTTAGATACTTTCCTGATTATAGTAAAATATACAATTGGTCAATAATAAAATTACATTAGCTCAGTAGAGGTAGCCTATTGCAGTTCTTTTGACTTTAAAACCGTGATGTGAATAATGATGTTTCTGCTTTTAGTTATAAGTATGTCCCGCTAAGCTATTCCTACTTTTCCTACCCACTGCCTGTCATTTGCATTTCAGCATTACTTTATGTTTGTATGAAAATAGCCCCCTTTATACAGAGAAAAGTTTCTTCATCTATCATTACATATTTTAGTGACATCTTATTCTTTGCAGGGAAGCTCTTATCGTTCCTAATTTTGTCAGCTCTCTTACACCTAACATGCTGATGGAAGGGCAGTTTCAAACAGAAGGATATTACAGAAGGAATATTACAGAATATCACAGGCTATTACAGTAGCAGAGATTTTTCAGGGCCACTGAGGTGGCTGTTCTGCCTTTCTGTCCATCAGCCCGGCTGTGCTGCCTCAGGAACTCGGGCTTGTCTGAAGCAGATACTTGAGTCCCTCCCAGTCTCGGTCTGAGAGCCCAGAAGACAGAAAATCCATCCTCTATTCTACAGAGAATCTGCTGTTTTCTCTGGTAATTCAGTCTTGTGAATTCTTCCGCTGTCACTTGACGCGTTTAAAATGTGCTTGAATTTGACTCTCCTTGATTTCCTCCTAATGATGCTTACTGTTTGTTGCTCTGCGCTAATTCAAAGCACCCCGTAGCATCCCACTGTATTTTCTGAGCCTGATAACATTCACACCGAAATCAGATCATTTTTCAGCCTGCTTGCTACCGAGCTGTCAGGTCCTCCGCCTTGCACTTGTGTGATCCAGATAGTACAGGAGCACGTATCCTATTTCTGATGAATTGGCTACTGCACACGGTAGGGCGTTTGTGAAGGATTGAGGTGATTTAATCTGGTGTCCCGGTGCCAGCTGCAGCGAGCGGACATTACCTCGCCTGACGCGCTACTCAGTCAGGCACGCAGTCTGTCAGGATAAAGTTACCCTTTCACAAATTTAGGACCAGCCTTAAGCCGGCGTAATGAGGGCGTCCAGCTTTTGCACGCGGTGTCCCGTAGCCGCGACGTTCGGAGGAACCGTTTCTAAACAGAACTGAGCTCCGCCGGCCCTGCCCGTTCCCTCTGCCGCCGCTAGGCTGCAGCCGCCCTCTTCTTGGCAGGCGGGAAAAGGTGCGCGCCGTGCGGCTTCGGAAAGGGCCGGGGCCAGGCTGCGTCTGCCAGGGGAATCCCACATCGCTCCCCTCCTCTTTGCCTGCCGGCCTCGGTTAGCCAGCTCCTCGGCTCCCTCGACGCGTTCTTGATTACCGCGGCGTGGTGGGAATTTGATCGAATCCAAATGGCCCCGTGGCGCTAAAGCAAACTGCCGTAAAAATCGGAACGTTATCACATCTGGTTTAGGTAAGCTCACGGCTTCGCTTTCGCACGGGGAGGCAGAGGAAAGGAGGGAGAAAGTGAGAAGAGCAGGAAATACCAAGTCCGCCATCTGCGGCGGTCTCTGGGGAAAGCAGCCGCGAGAAGGAAACGATGAGCGTACAGGAACTGTTCGGCGTCAGTGACCTATGAAGGATTTGGTTTGAAACGTAGTTCGCCAAGGGGCTGCGCGGGAAGAGCAGCTGAAGCCCTCAGGTGGCGGGAGGAAGCCTGTTGGCTGCGTTTCCGTTTTGCAGCCCCGCTTCAAGAACCGAGTGGGCTAACAGGAAATGAGGGGATGAGAGGATGGCATCACGATGGAATTCCGTATAGAGCTTAGCACTGCATTTCTCTTAGAACCAGAATTGGATAAAAAGTGAGAAAGACAGAGAGGGAAAAGACATGTCACCTTCAGTAGTAAGGGGAAAGTCTTGTCTCTCTGAGCTACAGAATGTTTTCCTCTGCGAGTGCAGAAAAAACAGATTTGCTTTTTGAAGTGCACTCAAGTCAGACTGAAAGGCACTAAGAGGCCACTCTTTCAGAGACAGCTGGATCCCCATCCCGCTTTGATTGTAGATTACCCATTTGGTGTGCCTGTACTTGGTTTTCTACAAATCAAGATCTCCCTTAAAAAAATGAGGGAAAGTGTTTTGTACTGGTTCATAAGGTCACTCTACCATTTTTATGCACTCTCTCCTGCCCAGTCCAGGAGTTTAACTTTTTGCAAGTCATCTCAGTGAGTTTCAGTAATGCCAACTATATCCTATTTCTTCTTGTGAGTGAAAATACTAGATTCACTGCTGTTTTCAGTAAGGTACCTGCATAAGTAGTCAACCGAAAAATCTCTTTGCATGGTTTACCACAGAAGCGTAAAGTGTTCACACATCCAATGCTCACATTGAGTTTGCTTCATTGCAGTCTCCTCTAGCATTACTAAATACTCTCCTGGTTAGTCCCTCATAATAGAGCACCAGCTGATTGCCTTCCTTGCTGTTAGTACAAATGAGCTCATTTATATGCTCTTTTTCCACTGGAAAATGGCCTGACATTACAGACACCTGCGGTTGTGGCCCAGCCAGAAGTGTACCAAAATAAATTTTCCTTATATCCCTTGGAATGGAAGAAAACAGATGGAGGAAACTCAGACTTTTATCTTTCTTCACATCTTTTCAAGATGACATTCTCGTTATTCAGTACATCTCTACATGATGTGGATTGTTCTGTGCTGTTTTGTCATTACCATGCAGCTTTGCAAACTGTTATGGTTCTGTATTTATAAACAAAGTTTTCTTCCCAGATGGGTTCCACTGTGTGCCATCCTCTTGCTTTCTATTTCCTGTCATGCCCATCATTCCCACTGTGTTACTAAGGCCTAATTACTGTACCTGGTTGGTTCAAGGTTTTGTACTCCTATGTGCTGCCCTGCATTCCAGGTGATGTTTGCTGTTTTGCGCCAGTCCACTGCCCTAAGCTCCATATACTTAGGGTCTGCTCTGTCCTCTGGAAAGGAAGTATGGCACGCACAGAGCAGGCTGCAGAAGCTTTTCCTTTGTTTGGTCCATTACCAGATCCCTGCTGTTGAAATGAGAAAAGCTGAACTAAGACAGAGAAGAAAAAAAAGAAAAAAAAAGACTGAAGTATATACAGGCATTTCAGTAAATGTTTTTACTTTAAAATAACATTGTTTCTACCAAACAAGGAAATTTTGATTATGGGATGTCAGTGGTATTCCCTTATTAGGGCTGCTCTTTTAAGTCAGAAATAAAATGCAAGGGCAAGGAGCTAAGATTCATTCCATACACGCAGCAAGGCATTTGTTGAGGACTTTACTGTTTCAAGGTCTACAAATCTATTTTTCTGATTTCATATCATAAAAGAGACAGCCTTTATGAGGGAAGGTAGTGCTTTTTTAATGAGCATGTAAATATAATTTGACAAAAGGAATTTTTCTCAAGTCCCTCTGTGCACTGAAAAGCCTATATACTTAGGTTCTTTCCTAGTTTTTGGTGAAATCAGGTGAAAATAAAAATCTATGAAGCTAACTTTGTAGTATTTCCATTATAAACATATCCACATTCCAGAAACTGCATCTGTTGGACGGCCAGTGATGTAACTTAGGTTCTTGGTATCTCCTTCAAAATAGAAATAATCACTTCACAGTCACTTCTTGTTCATGCCATCGTTTTTTTTGCATTATGCACATTTTGAACAATGATTGCCAAGGATAAAGTGCAGGAAGAGTAAAATTTCATTAAAAATCACTGAGAAACACCTTGAGAGCTCACTGCAGCCTGTGCAGCATGCAAGCTCTAGTTTGTCAGTGGCAAAAATGCACAGCTAATGGTGGCAACTATGTTGAAAAATAGTGTTTTGTAGCTGAGAATTTGCTCTCCTAAATAGCGTTACTTTGTTCTTTGTATCTGTTGTATTTTCCATGGAAATAAACAAAAGGCATTACTTTCAGAGAAATATATCTATACAGCCCCAAACAATTCCTATTCACTCAGTGCGGCCTAGGCAAGCCAAAAGGTTGGACACCCATGGGATGGATGTTGATAAGAACAAAAGATTTATGAGGAGCAGCTGGGGGAACTGGAGCTGTTTGTTCCAGAGAAAATGAGGCAGAGTGGAGACCTCATTGCTCTCTATGGCTCTGCAACTCTCTACAAAGAAGGCTGCATAGAAGAGGGTGCTTGTCTCTTTTCTCAGATGACAACTGAGACACAAGACAGTGGCCTCAAGTTGTGTCAGGGGAAGTTTAGACATTAGGAAGAATTTCTTCACTTGAGAGTGGTTAGGCGTTGGAATGGGCCGCCCAAGTAGGTGCTGGAGTCTTTGTCTTTAAAAATGTGTGGATGTGATGCATGGAAGGGAAGAGGAGATGTGAGAGGGAAGTATCTGTGTAAACCTGGGGAGCAAAGGACACTAACACTGATACTTTCTGTGTAACGAGTGCTTCACATAGCAATTTTATGTGCTAGGAAATCTTGCTAGGAAATCTCATGTAATAAGTATTTTGGGAGAAAGCAAAGATGACTGTGAATCAGAGAGAGCCTACGGTAGCTCTTTTTATTACAGGATATTAGAGGATATTAAGTCTTCTGATCATTTTAATGTAAGTGCAAACTCGGGACGTGACCTGGCCATTTCCGATTCTGTTCCTCATTGGGTCTTACTGCCATGGATGACCAGAGGTCATGTGGGTTGAGAAGCACTTTGGATTTAGACATTTCAACCAATGTTCTTCAAGATGCGAACCTAAGGATTTAGAAATGATAATAATTTTTTTTACCATTTTGGAAATAGAATGACTTTCTGTGTAACAGCTGTAGAAATCGCTCAGATTGAACTGCTGTTAGAAGGATACGTTTGAGATTCTGACTTACAATGGCAGGATACTGCCAATAAACAGAGGTATTTAAAATTAATTAAATTGAACATGCTCAGTAATCCTCAAGACCCAGGATGCAAGCCTGTGCAAATCTGGGACTTTAGGACACTTCAAAAACTTCCTTAATTTTTAGACATGCAAGTTGGAGTTTCATGCTTTTTGCTTGTGTTTTCCATTTTCAGCTTCTATAGTCTATTGGCAAAAATGATTACACTAATAATTTTATACTTACAGTTCTTCAGATGCAGCATGGGCCCCAAGAGTTCAAGTTCTTTCCTGCTTTGTCATCATGATGATATATTTGGGTCTCTGAATTTTTGTTTTCCTTCATAAATCAAATTAATCTTCGCTGTTTTTGAAATAGTTTGAAGTAGAGATTCAGCTGAGGACGGAGTTTGGTCTGAAAAGTGGAATGAAGCTTCATGTTTTTAATCAGACTATCCCAAGACATTTGTTTTAACTAAGCTGACTGCGCAAAGCTGTCAAAGATGAAAAATTATTTGAAATGCTGTTATTGTTCAACTAATTGTATTTTCGAATGTGTGCAGAGAACAAGTCTGCTAAAAAGGCTTGAAATCTTATTTTTCAAGAAAGCACTAGGCTCCGAACCTGGAAAAAAATATATAGTGTTTCTGGTCATTATGGTTATGAAGAAGAATTTTCTAACATGTGACAAGTCTAAACTGCCACAGAAGTTTAATTCTGAATCTTTCAGTTTCTCAGAGCGTTCCCTTGCATAGTAAGAAATAAGGAAGATGACCCAGTTCTGCACTTTTGAATCCTGTGGGCTGTGGTGAAATGGTCAGAAATCCTTCTACCGTTATCCTGCTGCATGGTGAAAGACAGAAGCATTCTCAGCAAAGGTAGGGCCTTAAACTGTTTTTGACAGGCGCATCTGTAAAACAGAGCTAGAGAAACACTGCATTAGATTATGACCTCAGTTTTCTCACTGTTTTTTTTACAGCAACACGTAGCTCACAGTCTCAAACCGCTTAATGTAGCTGAATAAACAACCCAAATGTGCCAAGTCTCCTCACTTGGGATTGAGACTCCCAGGTAGAAGCTCTCTGTCATCCTGTGCACTCATATCCTTAGGTCTGTATCTCAGTCTCTCATAGTCCCCAGAAATCTGTCCTGCTCTGTGATCTCCTATGCCAGACACAGCTGCTGGGGCCTGCTCTCCACAGATGGGAGCAGTAAGCCTGCTACCCCTGAGCACGTGCTCGTAGTGGACAGAGTGGACAGTCTCCCCAGCTAAAGATGGAAACTAGAAAACCTCCTCCACCAGATACCACACAAACCAATCACATGGGCATTTAGGACAGGCAGAGAGGAAACCAGGAGGCCCTCACCTCCTCTGATACCCACAGGTGCCTGGTGCTGCTACTGGAAATACTGGACAGTCCCTACTGCAGCAGCTGCATAGATCAGTGCTGTTATATGTCCTGGTTATGAAAGGGTTTTGTAGTTTATAGTGACCTACATAGGCTGTGCAAAGCTAACAAAATTCAGAGTTAAATATGTAGCAATGCCTCCAATTTATTTCCATGGAAACTACAACAGATACAAAGAGCATAATTAAACTATTTGATAGAGTAAATCCTCAGCTACAAAATTCTGTTTTTCAGCATAGTCACAATCAGTAGCTACCAGCAATGAACGAGAGCCTGCATGCTGCCCTTGTAAAGATCTGCATGACTGTCTGGAATGTGGCTTATCTTTCACGTCATTGCCACCACAGTTGAAATGCACCATCCACTGTTTGGTCTCCAGAAACATTCAGCAAATGCCAGTGAATGTCAGTGAGTGCAATTTTTTCTGCATGGGGAAATTCAATAACATACCTCTGCTTCATACAGACTTCCATGTCAGATGCCATTCTGTTAGACTGCCCCCTGCTGCCATCTGTCACACAGCAACTACATGTAGTGGAATACTGGGGGGAAAGATAGAGCTCTGCTGTCATACCACCAACATCCCACCTCTGAAATTGTAGGCCAAAATAGTAAAATATGTGGCATTACTTTCAGAGCAGCCCTCTAATACAGCACAATGCATTTTCATGTACAAGTCAATATAAACTACATGAACTCTGTGTCACTGTGGAGTCACTTCCTACCATAGGATCTGGAAAATCCGTTGTAGAGGAGACAAAGACCTGTTTGGATGCTCAGGAAAAAACTTTTTGTTGATAAAGATACTCAGCCATAACTGCAAAGGGAGAGGGGCAAACATGAAAGAACTACAATGAAAGAGAGACAGTGAAGTTGTTGGGTAGCAAGAGATAAAAACATTAACTAGGTGAACAAGAAAACCTGAGGAACCATAAAGGAAGCAAAGAATCTAAAGAAGGACAAAGAAAGGACAAATTCAGGAAGGCTAGGAGAGCAAAATGGAGAAAGATCAAGAATTTAGGCATAAAAGAGAACAAAGAGAGAATTACTGGAGTGGAAAAAAATCATTATGGATATCTTGAAGACTGCTTTCAGTGTATCTTGCATTTCTGTTTTCTGAACAGGTATGAAGCCTAGTGCATGTTGGTAGGAGATAGCCTGACCAGCGTGTAGCTTTGGAGATGGTTAGCTGACTAAATGTCTAACTTTCTTTGGCTGTTTCTCAGCCCCAGGTGGACTGCTTGTGGAAAATAATTAAGTTTTCTCCATAAGTGCAGTTGTAAGAGCACAGTTTTGTGCATCCTTCGATTTTGTACCATTTTTTCATACAGATGTGTCCTTTTGTTCTGCTCATACTCTGAGCTTCTGTGAACACTTTGAACTCTGCTCCAGAGGAGCAGTGAGCTTTTTGAAGTGCACAGAATAGTGTCTGGTCAAGTTACTCTGGCACATGTTTCATTCTTTTGGCAGACAACCATAGTTTAGCAATAGGAACAAAGTGATTTATCTTCATAAATATCAAGTGGTTATTTTTGGAGAAGAAAAGAGGGAGATACCTTGCTGAAATATATGGTTTGGATGGCTAAGCCTTTGACACGCCATCGCTTAGATAAAACAACAGACATTCTCGTAATCTTTAAGTACTGCTGTCCTTTAGATGCCACCAATTAGTAGAGAAAAGCATGAAATATTGTGGTTGGGTACAACCACATCTTGTCACGCTGACCCTCTCCTGTCCTCCACCACTCACACAATTTTAAATCTGGACCAAGATTAGTTAGAGTTTCAGCTGAGGTAACTGGCCGGGCATTGAGTTCAGGCTGCAGCCTGGGCAAAAGGTTTTGTTTGTGCTGTGGTTTCTTTTGCTCAGCTAATTCCAGATCTCATCGCTGCTCCCCAGCTCTCTGTCAGTGTCTCCCCCTCTCACCAAGATAGCTCCAAGTTCCCATTCTCAGTTCCTTGAATTTTATTCTCAGTGCTTTGGCCTGTACAGATGACATTAGGACAGGAAAGGCCTGCATGAGCTCCAGTGCCCCATAATGATCAAGACTGTGACAATCCGGAATTGCAATTGCAGAACAAATTACGGAGAATTAAGAAAGACAATCAATCTAAGGATTGTTCTTGATGGCTGCTTGTGTAGCCCATCCTTAAAAACAGTGATGGAAGTTCCTCAAACCCTCCGGCTCGTATTTCCTTCTTTGCAGTAAAGTTTTATACAATTGTACTTTGCTATAATGTCTTCCACAGCTTTTTTATTAGCCGCGTTAAACAACCTTGAGGCCTCCAGTCTTTCTACAAGGGTCACACTTCCCAGATCACAGCTGTTTTCTCTGGGCTTTGCCTGTGTCTCTTATGAAATGCAGGGTTCAGCTGCATACAATGTAAGTTCCTACTAGCTCCATGCAAAGAGAAACTAATTTGGGTGCCTCCATTAGCACTTCAGTTTTCACATCACATTTTAACATTTGCTTTTTTAACATGCCCTGACACTCCCAGGTCATGCTAAGCTTGCTACCTACCAGCGCTCCTTCCTCCATCCAGCCAGTTCTCCAGCTAATCTTTTATGTTTTGTCAGACTTGCCCAAGAGTTGTTCTTTGCCATTGTCTTCACTGAACTAAACTGAATCCTAAAAACACAAAACCAGTACTTCAGGATTGTTGTTAAATCTATTTCTCACTCTTGGTGTGCTCAGTATCACCCAGAATTGTGCCAGCCACAAACATATTAAAAAAAGACTATTTTTTATTATTATTTTATTTTTCCCAGGCAAGGAGGCTATTACAAACAAAAGCATTAGACTTTTTAAACAAATATTCATCTTGTCATAGGTTGTAGACTCTGGTACTTTGCTGTGTAGCCTCTGTGATCAAACCACATGTCCATTTGGGCCAGTCATGATTCCAGGAGTCATCTGTACTCAAGCAATAGTTCCTTTGCTTTATTAGCTCCACCTTTGGTGGTATCCTTTGGTTATTGTATGGGGCTGCTGAATCATGGCCTGAACCTCTGATTGATCACCTGAGGCGAGCCATGAGTCAGCCATGGGAGCACAGGTGAAGGCAATTCACCTGTGCTGCTGGAAGGGGTGGAGCCTGGCTGCACCTCTCCTAGACCCATTGAAGAGCTGACTGCTAGCAGGGAAGGATCTCTTCTGGAGATTTGCTCTGCTGCAGTTTACCATTTGAGCCCAGGATAGGGTGAGTGTCCTTTTTTCCTACTCTAGTATAATAATTACATCAGCTAAACTCCTGGATATGCTATATCACCTGTATATTCATTGATTGTAAGTTATTAAAGGGCAGAATATTTTGAAAACAGTATTTTGTGCTTCAAAATGGAAACCTTTGAGAAATAAATACATTACCTTAACTGTACACTAGCTGTAGCTTGCTGACTGACTGTGACTTGCTGGTGCAGCCTGCTAGTGCACCAAACCCAAGAACTTTGTTCTTGGCTTCCTTTTAGAAAACGTGTAGTAATTGAAATGTGGGGCTTGCTGCTAAAGCCAGTAGGAAAGACCACAATGGTTCAACGTTTTTCACAATTCAGTGCCTTTTTTGAACTGTGAAAAGGAAGAAATATCCTTTGTTGGTTCTAAGATGCTGTTAATCACTGGAAGGTACCAGATTTTTCCAGTGATGGTTTCAGAAATACTGGAAGACAAGAGAAGCAAGGAAATAATTTGTATATTAGCTTTCAAAATGCTTTTGAAACCTGGTTGCTGTTGTAATGGATTTACAACAGCAAAAATTTGTTTGTTGGAGTCAAGACGACCCGGTCCTTCCTCACCAATTAAACACAAATCCCCATTATTAGGTCCTGTTCTTTTGCTTTCCTTTTTTTTCAACGATATGGATTTTATTAAGTATAGCACATCTAATAGTTCCTGCATGTAACTATGCAAAAAGAACTTGCTTTCATTCCTATGCTGTATATAGCCTTCTCACTATGCTAATCATAGCATACCTAAAATTTGTAACAACTACGTGCATCTGGCTAGTAATAGATTGCCAGAATGACTGACTTCAGGCTTTTGTAGTGCTGGAATTTGGCATTATGTTGCCCAGATTCCTTAAATCTTTCTGCAGCCAAATGGATCTTTTTTTCTTTTTTCTTTTCCATCAGTAATTATAGCAATGCAGGAGCAGCATTTTGTTTTTAGGCACTCACATCAGACACGTGTGGTTTCGCAAATTATTGTAGATTTCTTGCTATAATCTCACTTCATTCACATGCAGTTGTAAGCAGCTGAGCTTTTCTGATCCAGCACCGAGAATTCAACCTGAACTCTGCATTAGGCTGTGTGGCTGGGAAGTTGAGTGCTGTTGCTTAACCTCTTTAACTGCAATCCATGGTGTCAGCCTTCCTGGAATATTTTCACTCTGGAGCTTTGCTCGTAGCTTTGCTGGTGTTCAATACTTTTCTATTCTGGGGACTTAACTCCATCCTTTTGAACTTGTTCTCTTTGTCTATTTCTCTTAGATGAGGTGTGAGCCACAATGAAGCCCTGAAGTTACCTTGCTGGGTTAGAGTAGAGGTCTGTCACAGTGCCTGCCTTGGCAAAAGTCTTTCAAAAGAAAGTGCGGTAAATGGTGGTCAGCCATCCAAGGGAGATGCTGCCTTCTGCCTTTTTGAATTGGAATGTGATTTATCCCCTGAATTATGAGAATGAATATGTATTCCAAAGCCTTAGACTTTTTCTCCTCTTTATTAAAGACTTGCCTTTATTTATAATCTGTGGCTATCTCCCTTCTTCCAGTGTTGTTTGTGTATTGTATTAAGTATGTTTATTAATTACATTTGAACTTGCTTCCTTTCAGAATCATGAGAACACAGTTATTCAGCTCCCCCAAGCAGATTATTTTCTCATATTCAGTGTTATTTTTTTTAACTTTAATCTCTGCTCTTAATTCAGCAGCTCCAGTGATGCAGAATGGAAATCTCTTCCAGGTCTCTTCTTATTTTACCACTCTGAATCCTTTCCCATTTCTGCTGTCTTTCACTCAGTCAGTGCTGCCCAGGCATCCCATTCTCCATCACTCTTTTTCTCAAGGACTCCCGAAACTCAGACATGGTGCTGTCTGTCTCAGGGTTTCCTCATTCCTCCTCCCATCCCTCGATCAGATTTGTGCCTGCATCCCTTCCCCAGGAAAGATGAGTGCTCCTACAAGAAGCCTTCATTCAGTCCTGAACCTGCTCCTAAGAGACTGCAAAAATAGGGTGTTCTTGTGAACAGCTTCAAGTTGGATGAATTTTCTAAGTGGGCCACAAGTAGCTCAGTGATTATAATTTGAGAACTTTGCTTTAGATAGAATACTCAGAAATGAACCTGACACGAAAGGTTTACGATTGTCTTATACAGCTAGACTATGAGCTTGTCAGTGTATATCCTTCTTATTCCTTAAACTGTAGTGACTAAAAATTCCTCCAGAGATCTTTGGAGGAACATGGAAGTAGGATGTTCTGCATGTGGTTTTTCTCTCAGTTGGGGTGAGAGACTCTGCAGTTTTCAAGGAAGCTGGTATACTCCATGTAAGCAGAAATTTGATGCAATTACATATCATTTTCTCTTTGAAACGTGCTAGTCTGGATAAGAAATGACAGAAAAGATGAATAATTTATTATTCATTCATCTTAAAGGAAACTGCTGGCAGTGGTTTAGTCAGATGCAGTGCATTTGGCCAGTAAAGATGATAAAGGACAAAAGGATTAATCATCAATATTGCATGGGAAGAAAAAGGTCAAATTTGTCATAGGTCTAAATCCAAAAGGCCAATTTTTGATCTGCTCCTCTAAAGTGGTGGCCTCTGATCCTCTTCTGATTTGCACATTGCAAAATAATCTCTGCAGTGATGCAAACTCTTCCGTGTACTATTTAATCCTATCAAACGCCTTAATTTTATTTCAGTTGCTTTATCAAAACCCGCCAGGAATAGTCTGTGCGCTTGTAATTCAAATTGACAAGTGTTGTATTAACAGAATCTTCTGGCACTGTTCAGATACAGAGAACTGAGTCTGACCTCCAGATTTATTGAAGCAGATTTCCCTGGAAAAATTGCTTCACAACGTGGATTCTTCAATGAAGTTCTGACATGGAATTTCAGAAGTGCTATGAGGTAGAATTTCACTGATGCCAGGATTTCGTTCCCTCTACTAATTAAATAAATAGTTGACATCCCCTGAGATTATGCATACACTCTGCATGCAACTTTCTTCTGTCCTGCACACATGGTGTTCATGTTAGATAGACCGTGTGGTTTTTCCTTCCTTGCACTGCTGGGTGAGCCATCTTTGAAGGGGCTTGTAGCCTTTATACTGCCACAGCATATTCTGGGAGCTGAGAAATGTCTCCTCATGCTAGGAATGGTTGAAGCCAAGGCAGGAACTTCTGACCACCTCAGCTAGAGAAATTGAAAGGTTCACATGCATACCTGTTTTTGATGAAGAATCTCACTCAAATCCACTGTGTAAACTCCTTTCACGGTGTTTTTTTCTCTCTTCTGTACAGTTTATTTTCTCCAAGTCTCCCTTTGTGAGTAACAGGCCTGAACCAGTGATTAAGCACTGGTGAAGGGGCATGGCCAGCCCTGTGAGCAGTCTTGGTGGTGGGGTTAGGAACATCTCCTCCATATGGAAGCTCCTCCACAGTGTTTGTGGCTCTTCTGGGAAATGGGTATTGCAGTTGGCACTGCCCCTCTCTGTAGCAAAAGGCAGCCAAGATCTTAGTATGAATGTGCTGTTTGTGGTTCAAGTTCCTCCTGCTACCAGCAAGAGAAAAGGAAGGCAGAGAGACATTCTTGAAGCCACAGCAATTCTGGGTGAGATTTCCAGCTTCCTGTGTTCCATCTCAAAGGACCAGAAAAATGTGGTATGGGCAGTATTTTTCTTGATTCCCATTTGTTGTTGGTCTTGCTTTCTTACAGTTTTCCATTTCTTAATGTTTACTGAGTTTTTCGTATTTTGTGTTTTGTTAAGGTTTTCCTTCCTGCAGCAGAGAAATTACAAATACGCTGTTATCGTGAAATGTGCTGACTTTGTTTTCTTATCTACCTTAGGACGTTTATTTACCCCTTCTTCACTAGAGGCAGGCCTTTCCCGCTGCAATTGCTTTTCTTTGGCACACTATTCTGTATCTATAATGGCTTCCTCCAGGGGTACTACCTGGTCTACTGTGCTGAATACCCAACCGATTGGTGCACCGACATCCGATTTACATCAGGTAATTACAGCTGCAGGATTCCCGAGATCTAATCTCCAAGCAATTTGTCACCGCTTTGAATTACATCCTAATCTTCACTGAACATGTGAGTCAGATCAGTCGTGATGGAAATCGGCATGAAAGCTGCCTGCTGGCCCAGATAAAACAACTGAATGTGTAGTGACATTTATTCTTGCTAGGAAGCCACCACTGAAGGATTATGAAGTAGGGTATTGGAGCACAGTCTCAACTCACCAACCTTGCTTTTCTGGTGCCACTTGAGCAGGAATGTGCAATTGCTCAGCCAGATGTCCACCAAACAGTGGCCCTGTGCAAGGGTAATCTGTGGTTTTTTCTCTCTACCAGGGAGGTGTGCACTCAATGCAGCCATTCTGACTGACAGAGCGCAAAGCCCCAGCATAAATGGGGCTATAGAGACAAAGGGTTCTTTTTTCTTGTTCTAGGGCACATGGGCAGATTAGAGATCATGCATGGTCTGGTTGTATGTTAATAATGTTCCCTTATGTTCTGTAACTTAATAGCCTAGCTGAATTTCACCCTGTAAAAGCCCGAAGAGAATAATGGAGCAAGGGCAGCTAGGTGCATTACACAGTTGGTGCTGTGCAGAGGATGGTTTTTAAATACAGACACAGAAATAAAATTGAACAGGGAGGTAAGAAGAAATGTTTTGCATACAGCAAGTACAAAATAACCAAGGTACATTCCATACTCTATTAAAAGCAGTGGATAAAAGTTCAGTCTTAACTCACAACACCCCATCTTAAAAACTCTGGACACTGTGTAGAAACAGCTCTACAGCCATCAAAGAACACACTGCATTATTTAATTTTGATAATAAATATATATATATATATATATACATGTGATGAGAACAAAGAACTAATGGGAAAACAGTAGTGATGGTCCTTAAGGCATCAAGTTAAAACAATGTATTCATCTTCTACGACTTCTTACCAACTTTCTGTTACTACTGGGAGTGCTGAGGTTTTACAAGACCTTTGTTTTTTGCTCTGCCGCTTAGCACACACCACCTCTACTTGATTCCTGCCTTCCCAATCACTGTCAGATGTGGTTTTCTCAGTGTCTAATGTGGCATGAAATGTAGGGCATGTCACCTGCAGAGTTCCTCAATCTAGTTTCTCAGCTAAACAGAATCTGCTCAATGAATCTCTCTGGCCAGAAACTGTCAGCATCCTTCAACAAGTGAGTGGTTGCTCCATGTTCATGCCCACAGCTCTGTCCAAATGGCCTGACTTTTAGTAGACTGAGCAGCCCTGGGTTGTAGGTTCATCTCCTTGTACTGATGATGTGCTGGATAAGTTTTTTTCTCTGAGCTTCTATTTTCACAGCTTTTTTTCTGTGATGCTGTCCATCCCTGGCCCCCTCCTTCTCCCAACTCTACATGGCCTATCCAATACTTAGCTACCTGATATCTCTGGGGACTGTGAATACGTAGCTGCTGCTCAGGCTCCCCCTGGCCCCTCTTGAATGACTGATTTTCTAGATCATTAATGTACCCACTTGTGGGACTCAAGAAGGAGCACAGAGGCTTCCCATAGGCCTTTTACTTGATCTGACAGTGATAGGACAAGGGGGGTTTTAAATTAAAATTTCATCAAATTAAATTAAATTAATCAATTTAAATTTAAAGAGGAGAGGTTTATATTAGGTATTAGGAAGACATTTTTTACTCAGAGGGCAGTGAGGCCTTGGCACTGCTGCCTAGAGAAGCTGTGATGCCCATACCTGGAGGCACTGAAGGCCAGGTTAGATGGGGCCCTGGGCAGCGTGAGCTGCCCATGCCTGGGATGCCTGGGAGTTGTGACTGAAAGATCTTTAACGTCCCTTCCAACCCAAGCTGTGCTATGATTCTATGCTGTTTAATGACAATGGCCAGGTGAAAAATTTGGCTTTTTCTCACATTAACTGAAAGTGTTCTGCTCAGCCTGACAGAACAGTCTGCTCAGGGGAGTCATCTTAATGCGCAGAGATGGTGATCACACTGAAGCTCTCCAGAATAGGTGATCTCATAGCTGACACAGAGATACATGTTTACCTTATGATCATTCACTCATATTTCTGGGGATCTGTAATATTTTCAGTAGCTATGCATCTTTTGACTAGAGAAAAAGCATTCACCCACATCACATCGGGCCTCATATCTGCCTTCTCCAAAGGTAAACCTCGCACGTTCTTGTATTCCTTGTGCAGGGATAATGGGGCAAACCAAAAGCTGTCTTTCTAATCCATTTCCCATTTCTCTTTCAAAGGCCTCCTCTTATTTCTTCTGGGAATGGGAATCAACATTCACAGTGATCTCCTGCTGCGCCAGCTGAGAAAACCTGGGGAAGTAACTTACAAGATTCCTCAAGGTATGTTTTTGTCCTAGTGAGAAAGACAGGATGTAGGTCAGAGCTATGAACCTGGAAATGCCCATTTCTTTAGAGAAACATGGATGGGGATCCAGGACACTCCAGTTTTGGTGTTGACTCCTGCTGGCTTGCTTTGGATGCTCATATCTCCTCAACCATCACTGCCTCTGCCCTGTTTTTCACCTTCAACACTTACCTTCCTCTTGCTGTGATTAGCTAAAATACAGAACTGAGATCCAGATTTTGTATTCCCTAGAGGTAGTGGAGATGTTAATAAATGACATTCATGTAATTCTAATAATGGCTTTCTTAAGTCTTTCCATTTCCAAATGGAAATAAACAATTGTGAAGGTGCCGATAACTTCTTGGTTAGAATAACCTCTGACTCTTGTACAGTTTCCTTCTTTGCAGTTTGTCTTGGCTTCGGGGAAGTCATTTTAAGTTTCTCATATGGTTTCTGAATAAAAAGGTGGAGTGTTCAGTTGCTGACTTTAAGGAAAGAAAAATTCCATGTGCATAAGATGACGTATAAAAATTGCATATTTTGTCTTTCATTTCAGGGGGGCTGTTCACTTATGTTTCTGGAGCCAACTACTTTGGAGAAATTGTGGAATGGTTTGGTTTTGCCATCGCTACCTGGTCTCTACCTGCCTTCACCTTTGCCTTTTTCACTCTTTGCTGCATTGGGCCCCGTGCTTACCACCATCACAGGTATCAAAACTCAAACAGTTTCCTGCCTCTTGCTCATGGAACACATTTTGCGAAATGCCAGGGAGGGACAGGGCTGGAATCCAAAAGAAAACTGAAATTTAATGCTACGTGCAAGAAGCATGTTAGCCTGTTTGTAACTGGATGAAAGTACAGCAGTGCGCTGGAAAAATTGTTAAATGGGACTGATGGTCATTTAAGTAGCTCTGCTTATGTCACTACTCCTTCCATATTAAGACATCCTGTCACTGAGCCTGGTAAACACATCTTCTCCTGAGGGTTCCTTGCAGCGCTTTGGGATAGACGTGCTCCTGTGCGCTGAATTCCCAAATTAAATAGTAGTGTAAATCTCTTGGGAATGTTCTTTCGCAGAGTAACACAGAGAGGTCGCAGAGCAAGGTAGATTGGAGGCATTTTAAGGTATTTCAGCTGTGCTGTATTGAAACTGTGCAGTTTTCTTGCTTGTGCGCACTTTCATTCTCTTGCTTGTTCTCTTTCAGGTACTATCTCAAGACATTTACAGACTACCCAAAATCAAGGAAAGCTTTGATTCCTTTTGTTTTTTAATGACTTGGATATGGATCCTGTATCCTATTTTTATAGGGCTTTTTCCAATTCCTAGTTTTAAAGTTAGGTCTGACTATAAATAATGGTACAAATGATAACCTGGGGTTGTAACAGGCAAGAAGGTCGTACAGAACTGAAGTTCTTGTTTTTAAATACAGGGGAAATTGCAGGCAGTTTTGGGTAGAGGGACTTCCCAAGTACTTGCATGTCTGTGGAGTTCTACCTGTGGAAAATGAGTCTGACTAGTATGACTCCACTGACATTGTAGAAAAAACACTGGCTAAAATACAGTGTAGAAAAGGAGAAAGTAAGCCCATGACTTAAGAGAAAGTCTTGTGTCACTCCAATCTATAGCCCTTCTGCACCCCTGCTTCTTCCTGCCTCATGCTGTAGCACATATGCCCTCATGGCAATCTCCTTTGTCAAGAAAGTAACTCTACCCTTTATTTTTCATCTAGAAGCAAAGTTAGCTCCCAGAGCCACCATGCAACAAGAGGACACTTGTGGGCATGAGGCTGGGAGCAGTGTGTTGTGGCACAGAGGTAGCATGAAGTATGTGGATGCACAAGCATCTTGAGCTGCCACAATGTCTGCTTTACTTCCTTGAGTAATACCCTTCTCACTGCTAGATGATAAATATTTACTCACCAGAATTCTTTTTTTTTAAATGTATGTCATTAAAATAATTGCAGCAGCATTAGAAGTTTTTCCCTTCTGGCAAATTCAGAGGTCTTTTCAAAATAACAATTTGTTCACTCAAACACACTCAATTTTTATTCATTAAAAAAAAAACAAAACAACTTGAAATGGTGATGTATAACAACAGAAACAATGAAAACAAAAAGCTCTGGGTTGAAGAAAACATTCTCAGACACTGGCAGTACATTTTGTCTAAGAGGAACATTTTCAGATACTCGTATTAGGAAACGATACACAGATATTATTGAATTTCCACAAGGACACAGTATTTTTTTTTTTTTTATATATAATTTTAGAATATAGTTAGGAATTTTCCAGAAAAAATGTCATTAACCTTAATAGGAACAGATGTTTCAGAAAACGCTGATAGTTTTAGTTACCCTTCGCAGCACAAAATCCTGCTAAGAATTATGCTGAATGGCTGGGAAAAAAAAACAAGACTGGACCACATACTAAACATATTACATGCTGCTAGAGTAACCTGATGGGCTGTATGCAATTTTCTCTGAAACACAATAAATTTTATGTAAAGCCCAGAGTTGTGATGGTCTGTAATTTATTGTTTGCAGAAATGAGCCTCTGTGACATTTCTTACACAGCCCTGCTCACCTTGGCTTCCTTCTTCTGGGCAAACACTCTCTGTTTTGCTGCTGTTGCTAATTGTCCTCATATCCTGCAGCAGAGTGGCCTTAGGAAACTGGGTCTAAAATGTCTTCACCCGCTCTCTATTGAGTTCCTGTCACCCTTGGCTCAATATTTGACCTAGTTTTAACTTTGCCCCACTGCACAATCTTATCCCATCCACATCAAAGGAAAGTTGATACAAGGCCCATTTTGTCAATAGGATTTAAATATCCTCATCAGTTAGACTGTTAGTGCTGGTTGACCAGGTCCAGATATTCAGTGGTGATAGGTCCTAGTGGGGACTATTTGCAGGCAGGGGGGTGTAGGCCATGCAGGTCCAGTACCTTAGCATCAGCCAAACTCAGCACGTCTTGGGGTGCCCAACACTTTGCCAGAGTAATTCCATCCTCTGTCAAGGGCTGTGGGCAGGAATAGAGTGTGTCATCCTTCTGCCCCACCCCTTGGTGTTTTGGGGGAGCAGGGTGGTTGCACGTGCTTTAAACTAGCAAGCAATGGATGACGGTAGCTATGATGGAGAGGAGGGACATCTCTCCCCACACAGAGTTTCTCAGTGGGGCTGGTTGTTGCCCTGGGGAAACCAGCCTGCCCTGCTGTGCATAAAATGCCACAGGAAGCACACGTGGGGTAACAATGCTCCCTATTCATTTCTTTTATTCTCTACTTATATAAGGAAAGATAGGATCTGCTTGTCTCTGGGAGAGAAACACAGTGGACATTTTCATATCCTTCTGCTCAAGCCTCTGAAGGTTATGTGCACATATTATGATTTCAGAGTTGACTGTAAAATGTTTTGAATACCGGCACCTTTCTGAATTTCTTTGCAATGCCCTTTTGTTCTGCCAAAAGCTAACACAAGTATCCTCTGCGGTAACCATTTCAAATAGAATCTCATTCTTTTCCTCCTCCTTTTGCAATAACCTTTTTCTGTTTGTTTGTTTTTTTTTTTTTCCCCATCATTCACATTTAAGTTTTCATTTCTCTTTGAGGAACAATTAAGTTTCAGTGCTGTTCCCCTGGAGAGGACTTTCCTGAGGACAGCTCTGAGTGTGGCAGGGCAGACGTGTCACATGCAGAGCTGATCACCAGCCTTCATCTGTGCTGGCAGCTGATGGGAAAATGAATCCTTTGTCCCCAGGCCTCTTGTTGATTTAATTAGTTTTGTATTGTTCAAATGCTGTCTTCAAAATCTGACTTTCTGCAAGCATGCACTGTATCACTGTGTTAAGCTACACAAATGGCTTCCACAAATCTGGCCTTTTCCTCCATGAAACACATTTTCTGCACCCGAGTGATTAGCCAGACCACTCAATGATACTAGAATTTAGATATCTAATCTATTCTGACAGTGGAAAACCGAGTGAAATGCTGCTCACAGGGAGGCAAAGAGGAGAACAATGGCACTTGCCATTTCTTATTCCCATCTCTCTGTGCCACACACACTTCAACCTTTGCCTAGCTTTAGTCCATGCTTCAGATGAGAGGTCACAGAAGACAATAGAAAACTGGCTCCATGCAACATAGAGCATTTGTTGCTATTGTTTTAAAGAGCTTATTTTACATAATATATTTACTCAAATGGCAAACCCCCCAGTTTTGGCCCCTTAATGATTGTCTTCGGGAAAAGTACTCATCTGGGAGCTGTACCGCTCCCATTACTCT
This sequence comes from Tetrao urogallus, assembly GCF_951394365.1. Classification (NCBI taxonomy): domain Eukaryota; kingdom Metazoa; phylum Chordata; class Aves; order Galliformes; family Phasianidae; genus Tetrao; species Tetrao urogallus. Next base: position 33,147,816 of record NC_136814.1, read on the forward strand.
CTCAGAACATGAAGCCTTTTAGGCTTGGCCAGGAGCTCTGTGTGTTTCAGCTGAAGTACCAACCCACGGTGTGTGCTGGAATCACAAACACCAAGGGACTCTCACACATAGGTAGAGGTTCTAATGGCTTGGACTCAAGGTGTCTTCTAATACTCTTGATGGTGTCACTGATCCACTTACGAACTTAAGCAAGTTGTTCAACACTTTTTGGTTTGTTTTATTGATAGTCTCTGGAAATGGTCTCAAGGGCCAGGATTTATTCTTGTTTTATAAGTTTTGTAGTACTTGACAAAATATGCCCAAACTAAGCTGAAGACAGAAGTTACTGATGTAATGCAAGATGCAGCCTGCTGCATATCCTTACAAGACATGGTTATTACAGTATTGTGTACTTTTCTGAAGATATATAAGAAATCCAAGTGGTGTGTTGAGATGTACATTAAAGAGATATTCCAGCAAGGAAAAATGCTAAAACGCATCAACAGCTGAACATTAAGATCATTTGCTGACAGCAGAGGGATTAGTTGCTTGCATTTAAATCAGTTGTCTAATTTATAAAATCCTTTGTAATGCAAATCACTATAGGGCCTCATTGAAATCTAAGCATAATCCTGGAAGCCTCATATCCTCTCTTCTGTCACCTCTTGAGTTCTCCTGAATAGGTCTCCCTGCATCCCTGTGCTGTGCCCACCTGCCTTTGGGAGTGAGCTGCAGGTTCCACTTGCCCCTATAATGCTTGATTTCCCATCTGCAAGGGGGAAGTCAGCTTTCTGGTGACCTCTACAGAGTTCTCGTCCTCTTCTTCTCATTCTCATCCTCCCTAGTATGGAACTGCTGCATCTCAGGATGCTACATCAGAGCAAAGCCTCGTCCTCCCCTTGCCTGGCATGGCTGGGTACCTGCCTGCAGCCCAAGAGTATCTATTTCCTATGATGGAAATTCCAGAAACGACTCCAGTCTCCCTAGCAAGACAGCAGCTCGCAGATGGTTTGGGAACTGCCCTGGCCCAAATAGCATCTCTGCCATTTGACAAGAAAGTCCATGTTTCAGATCTCTGCAGGAACCAAAAACCTGCTCTTTCACCAGTCACAAACTTTGAAAATGTTAAAATAGAGGAAACCAAGAGAGTGTTTGCAGTGAATTTCTAGAGATGTGGAATGCTGGCTCCAGTAGACCTATGGAACAGACAGCTTTAATATACCACCAAATACCACTTGGAATAAAAAAGCTGGTTTAAAATAAACTTGCATCAAATGGATCCTCCTAACGTAAACCTTCTGCTTCCTCAGCTGAGAATTCAAAGCCTGCCCTTTGTTGGTAGACTGGGAAGCGTTTCATTTCAGCACTGAACGTACTAATCCTACCTCCTGTGCTGGGGGGTGAAACTGGGTCCTGGCAGTCTTGCACACCAAGAAATGTTTTTAGGGGTGTTAGCTGCGCTATGTCAGGCAGGCAGCCCTCCTATGTGTGACTCAACTGGCTTCAGAGCCAGTGAGATACAGTCAGAGCCCTGGTGGTTATTAATGTATCATCGACAAAGCTGTAAACAGCAAAATGTGATGACTATTCCAAAACTGAGATGAATGCTCTGGAGCTTTGGTAATGACATTCGACTGGAGTCAAGCTTGGCAGCTGATGATTCACAATACGTCAAATGGCAAGATTGTCCCTGATTTCAGCAAGGCTCTGGTTTCACCCCTATTTTCTCTGTTCAAACATGTTAGTGGCCTGCATTCAGCAATTTTCAACACCGACCCTATCCAGCATCCAGCCATTTGATAGCCGTAACAACTCAGGCAAGCTTTTTTTTTTCATTCTTCTCTGTTTTCCCTGGTTTCTGACTGAGATGCCATTTCACAGGTATTTTCAGAGTTTCCTCTCTCCTTATGTCTTGGTCTCTCTATGCATCATCTAAAAGGAGGATCAGCATAAACTCAGTGTGCACCTATTATGCTTTTCCCTTCTTTTTGCTATCACAATAATTCAGTCTGGTTTAGCCACACACCCAAGTAAAGACGCAGCCTAGCTGAGAGTCCCCTTCCGGCAGGATGGAGGCCAACCCAACTCCTTCCTCCTACAGCAGGTGGCTCAGCATCCTGAATTGGCAAAACCTTGCTCCATTTTATCCCATTTTCATCTGCAAACTTACGGTTTGCGCTGTTCGTTGTTTTTGGTTTTTCTTTTTCTTATATGTGCCACAGGAAAAACCTCACTGAAGGGTTTCCTCTTTCTCACTCCCTTACAAAAGTTCTGATGTCTTCTGAAATGCATGATGTGCTCCCTAGGTCTGGACTGGCAAGTCCATCTTCCTTGCTTCAGATTGTCCCTGGGCTGGCAGCCCTGTGCTTGCTTTGGCTCTGTGGGATTGATATCCTATCACCTCTTGCTCGGGCTTCCCACTGTTGCCTGTAAACTTCCAGGATCTTCCAGGCTTCTTCATAGGATCACACTGCCTTTATGAGGTGGCACCAAAGTCTGTTGAAAGTGCCTGGGCTGACACATCCTGCAACTACATTTACCTTGCCAACATTGCACCGGGATTCATTGCAGTCCTGTGATTGATGTGTGATTTTTTTTTTTCCTGAAAACATCTCAAATTTCAGTCCAGTTATGCAGTTATGATGGTGAGCAGGAGGATAAGATAGAAAAAGAGGTGCAAATGAGCAGGCACAGCTATTGATGCACAGCCCCCGTTTACAAGCCAGGGAGATAACTAATGAGCATGCATGAAGCAGTGGCCACCTATGGCACTGCTCAAGCTGGGCTGGGAAGTTGAGGAGGTTTCATTCAGCCTTGGAGAACTGCTCAGCCTTAGCAATTTATCCTCGTGAAAAGCAGAGTAGCATCCCACATCCAGAGCTTATCCTAGGGAAGCTGTTGTGAGAATACGCTTACTCTTCTGAGATGAGGAATGTGTTCTGCCTGTATTACTTAGATACAGCCCTTCTGTATGAAAACCTGCCACCCGGCTGATGTCAGGGGAAATGCAGGAAGTAGTAAGAAACCAATCAAAGAGTTCAAAGACCTGCACCCAATCTATGCACCCAAGGACATAGATTTGTTTCCACCCCTCTTACTTGAGTTGAGCGCAGGTAAAAGAAGTAATGACACTTTATCTTGAGTAGAAAGGGTGAAAGCAAAGTTGTTTGGGGCCTGTTCCCCTCTGAGGAGCAGGGAATGACTTAGGCAGCCAGACTGAAGAACACCTCACCAAGAGTCCATTTTCTGAGCTGGACCAGCCAAGGGCGATGAAGTGCTGTGTATAACCTGCTCTTGACACTGGGTTTAAATCCGTTTGGTATTGTCTTTCATTTTCCCTCATCAGGAAGAGTACTCAATCACAACAAAGTGTGTTTTGGTAATGTTTTTGTCCTTTGGTCTGAGGAGATGTTGACAGTCACATTTCCTACTAACTGCAATTCTGCAACTGCTTAATGCAAAGTATTGTCACAAGTTTCTCACAGTGAACATTACGAGCTTCTAACCTCTCATCCAAATTATTTGATGAAAATATTGTGATTATTTTACTGCTATAGCCACAAACATCAAATACTGCACAAGTTTTAGGCCAAGAAGCCTAAAAATCCATTTTATTCAATGAAATAACCATGTCTAAATTGTATCTCTCCATCTGAGAATGTTTTCACACATATAAGGAATTAACTATTTCTGGGTAAAACTACTTATTTTCAGTAAATGACTACTATTTTGACTTGCATTAACAGTTGCTAATAACACAAGATGAGAGAGAGGGGTAGAGGAACACATGTCTCTACCAGTTGTTGCTTTACTTGTTCCAAAAAGCAAGAAGTCATCTGCAGCCATTGAAAAAACATTTTCTTTCTTCCTTTCCAAGCACAAGTTTAACAGCTGTTGCTTCTGGCAAGCGTAATTTTTCCTTGACGCTCATCTCATACAGAACATTATAAACAAAAAACAAAACAAACAAACAAGCAAAAAAGATGAAAATTGTGCAAGAAATCAAACTCGGTTCACAACGTTGGAACACTCATCTATGAACAAGAACAATCTGGCAGCTTGAAGGCATAACCACCCACCTCACAAACCTAGAAGGAAGGGCAAAAGCAAAATAAATGATCACTGCTGGTCACTCTGCAGGATGCTGTTTTGGATTTCCTACAATATCCTTTCTATTGCTTTATCATCAACTACAATTCTTTCCCCCCCCCTTGACTGCAAATAGCTTTCTTGATATAATTTTTTTTTTATTTGTTATGCATTTGTTATGCATTGGCTCTGAAGAGCCAATAAAATGCCCATCTTGTGACAACTGAACTTGATGGCAGGGCTCCCCAGAACAACTGCTGGTGGCAGACACTTGCAAGCTCGGTTTGGTCCAGAAATACAACATCTTTTCATTTGAACCAAAATAGATGAAAACACATCATTTTGGTAGCTTGCATAACTTTTACTTTCAGTTATTCAACGTCATGGGCACAAGTGCAATTTTCTCAGTGGAAGATCTGTCAATGCAGTGCATTGGTTGTACCCCTACTGTTGTAGCCTCACAGGGCAGCCTAAACCTTCACTGAGCAAAGTCAGTCCTCATCACTATCTATTACAGGAGAAAGTCATCTTCTCAGTATGGGGAACGACTCAGCTCTGATTTTTTCTTTATTATTTGCAGCCAAGCTCCGATTTCCCTTGGTTAACTGTGGGATTTTAACACATATATAACCTCTGTAGTTTTGTTCCTTGTTCTCTCCTCTTTCTTCTGATGACCTCACCTTTGTCCCCTGGCTTATCTCACTGGTACATCGTGTTGCATCTTGGTGCTGCCTGAAAATGCTGCAGGGTGTGCTGAAACAATTTGGATCACCTAAGTGCAAAATAGTCTTAAAGGAGATAGACTGCGACAGAGGGCTTTGAATATCCTTATTAAAAATGCAGCAGGTTAACCACAACAGAAACCTTAAGCACATACTTCTGAGTACATGCACAGGGATGAAATTTATCACTCTCTGGGGTTATGCTTCTTGATTACAATAGTTTTTTTTCTTTCCTGGCAGACCTAACAGGTAACAGACAAAAGCAAATTCTAAACCTAATCCTCCTTTATGGGGAGCTGATTTTGATGCATAAGTGGAAGCTGCGGAACAGCTAGCATCTATCACATATTCAAGGAACTAACATAATCCATGCCACTTTGGGTCACATCACATTCACTCAGAAGGACAGGGGGCTTGGGAGGAGGGCTCCCACCCCCATGGTTTAATTTCAGCTGAGAGAAACTCTGCTAGCATGCATGCTATAGCAGTGTCATTTGTCATTCCACCAAAAGTTATGATCTTGATGTGAAAATGACTGGGTAGAATCCAGTGATTTGTTCTCTTTGCAGAAAGTGAGAGTAGAATACTGGATTAGTCTCTTAGGGTTTGAAAATCCTTATACTTCAAAGGCAGGGCCAAATCACAGCGCTTGTTTTTAGGTAAAATTCTCTGTTGCAATCAGTGGCAAATTTAGACTAGAAGTCAATGATGCCATCTGGCTCTTGGACAGATCCATATACGTTGTTAGCTTTGCAAAATTACAGGAAGGTGACGTTAATCATCCAGAAAGAGCAGCTGCTGCTGGAGCTGTTCCTTGGATAAAGTGCTAGTCAGCCAGGGGCTAGCAGCTCCTCCAATGCATATTTAATTCAGCAGTATGCATTCTGAGCACATTTCTTAAGAGGCAGCAGCCACTGCTAGCAATAAAGACAGAGATCCACCTGCCACCTACCTTGGAGCAAGCCTAATTGAGCATGTGACAGCAGGAACTGGGATACCTGGTCAGTGCTTCAGGCTCTGCAAAATTCCTGGGGGGAATTTTGACAAGGCACTTCTTGTAGCTCTTTCCCTTCCAGTTCATCAAGTTGCAAGCACTTTGCAAGGCAGATTGAATATAATCCTGTTCTTGTATGGAGCCTCACGAAACAGGACTCTGATCTTAGCTGGCACACCAAGATAAAACTTGTTGACTCTGACTTTTTTAGACAAGCACACCCAGAAGAAAGAGGGGCTCAGCACTCCATCCCGCAGCAGCAGATAAGCTGAAGGGATGGGGACACCACACAGAAACCTGCAGTCAGATTTTTAATTTTTTTTTATATAGCCAGTGTTACACACAAGCCTTCTCCCTCGGCAGCCCCCATGAAGCCTGGGCAAAGGAGCACAGCACAGCCCAGCACAGGTGATGCAGTGCCCCTGTCTGTTGCCCCAAGCATTGGGCACAGCACAAACCAACTGGTGAAGGCAGGCTGGAGAGCAAAACACAGGGGCTAACCTCCAGCACCTCTCTTGTAACCCAGCTGGGCATTACTCCACACTTGATGGCCAACTGGGGAGACCCCAGAGCTGGTGGCACCTGGATAATATCCAAAGCGCCACTTCCAGAAACACATTTTCTATCTTTCAAATAGTAGAGAGGGAAAAGCTGAAAGGACAATTTATTCACAGTAAATCTTTGTTCCAGCAGCTAATGAGCAGATTCAGCAGACTGAGTGATGTCTCCTCCTCTAAATTGCTCACATCAGAGGTCACAGTGGCTCTCTCCAGGGCATCAGCGTTGTGTTCACTGTGTCTGCATCAGGATGGATAGCCTCTATCCATCCTGATGCAGACAGATCCCAACAAGGTGCTGATCACTTTCTGCACGGAATCAAGCACCCGCTGGCAAATGAGGTGTGTTAGCTCCTCTCGGGAGATGATGGGCATCTGGCAGAATAAAAGCCTGCTGGGCTGAGCTACCCAGACAGCCCACACAGCAATAAATTAGACACTGTACTTGCTGTGCTGGCAAACTTATTTGTTGCTCTCACTCAGCAGCACTGCTCACACAGCTGGGTACATTGACATTAAAGCTTACCTGCGCAGGGAAATTACTCATACTCTCAGGCATATTCAGGAATCAGCTTGTTGCAGGCAGTTTGTGGAAACATGGATATCCTGTGCTCCCCTCTGTGCTGCGAGAAAGAGCTTGCTTTGTCTGCTGAGGGAGGATGTTGCATGCTTCTTAAAAACCTCTACTTGACAGTCACTTAACATATGACTACACTCCCTATGAAAAGGAGCCAGCATGATCTATTTTCTTTCTACATTTGCATTTTCCAGCATTCAGGTTTTTGCTACACAAGTTTGGATTTGATTGCTGCAAGTTTTCTCATTTACACTTTTTGGCATTTCGACCTAAAGTCGCACATGGACACAGTAACCACCCATGAAAATGCCTAATACCAGCCATCTCAACTTGATTTCTTCCCAGCTCCAGTTGTGCTAAATTAGGGCATTCAAAATTTGAACACTGTGTAAACAACCTTACGCATACTGTGTTTGCAATGTGATAATGAACTGCAGACAGCAGAGTGACTTTGGTGCCAACGAGAGGACAAAATCCCACTTAATAATTGGAGTGTTTATTGTAGAAAACATCTGCAGGCTGCTTTGCAGCACCTCAGCACAGCAGTCCACTTCTCAGCTTCAGTGTACTGCCTGTAGCTATTGCACTGCATGAATAGAGTGTAAAGATCCGTCTGCAGCAAAAATCAAGAGGAAACCATCTTCAAGTTAGATTTTTAGATTTTAAGACCTTGCTCTTTAGGACTTTCTTTTTGTTTATTTATGTATTTATTTTGCACAAGCCCATTCTTGTTTCGTTTTAGTGTGAGCAACAATGAGGGTTTGATGGAGCCCTAACAGACCAGGAATTCAACCTCAAATCCAAATACATTCTGTTGTTTGGAAAAGCTTGATTTAGGAACTAATGGCTATTGAGATTTACAAGCAAAACCATGCGCAGAAAAACCTTCATGCTTAAACAGGACAATTAATTGAGCCACATTGCACACATGCTATCCAGGATCTTCTGTTCCTTTCCCGTGCATAAGAGAATCCACTGTTTACACCATAAACCCAAACGCTAATTTTCTCAAGCTGTGCAACACAAACTGAGCACTACTGCTGCAATGTGAACATCCACAGCTGAGCTGCGGATCCTTCTGTTGTGTGATCTTCGCATCACATCAAAAGGTACATCAGTTATCTAAATGGTGGGGAAGTGAAAGGCTGATGGAGAACTCAGGAACTTCTTGTGCAGTCAGCTGACAGTAAGCTGAAAAGAAAGGAACATATGCTGCAAATTATCTGGTACACAGTGCAGCTGCTCTGGCACAGCTTACCCGTCCTTTGTTTTGATCTGCCAATCCCTTCAGACATGTTTCAGCAACCACCTATCTTTACCTGCAAGAACCTGGAAGCAGACATAAAAGAAAGCGTAAATGAACGCAGGTCATGAACTTCTCTGTAAGTACTGGGATATATAATTAGAAACTCCTGAGTCTGGGGAGCGACCTTGCCTTTCTTTTATGATCAGTACAGGTAATTGGAAGGTCTCAGAGCAGCCCAACAAGCACAGCACATGAGAGATTCTTGCTTCAGGGAGGTGTAGTTGGCTGCATGTTAAGCAGGGTGCAAGAACAGCAGCTACCCAACCATGATGAACAGCGAGATCCCTCCCAGCATGATTCCTCCCAGCACCTGGTGGCTACCTGCAAGCAATACGCCTTTCCCTGTGCTTTGCCTGGGTTCCCTCTAATGCCAGATGAGAGAGCCAGGCGCTCCAATGAGAAATTCCTGCTGTCTCCCCTGGGTGGTGAGGGATCCACAAAGCTTCCCGACATGCCACCTCAGTGCTTCAGTGACTGGGGAGCCCAGGTGACCCCTGCCATTTCTTGGAGCTGGGGTCATATAAGGCCCAGGGCCATCAGGGTGGGCAGCCAGACTTACGGATCAGTCAGTATAGCTGAAGGAAAACGGGCTGATGGGCACCCAACCAAGATCCTCATCTGTCACATGGCAAAAGGTACATAAGACCATAATCTAGAGACAATAATCTCTCTCAAATGTGGGGAAGTGGGGTGAGCCCCGAGCAGTATGCTGGAGTCACCTGTCTCCATGCCGAGTTGGGTGCAGCACAAATCCAGAGGAAATGCTGACCCAGCCAGAAGCAGCTGGGAATACCTCTGGCTGTCTGGAGGCAATGTTTTACACAGAGGTCACCAAAATGCGACCGCTGCATGGCGTGCTGCTCAGTCTTCTGGATCTCAAAAGATCCGCTTTTCTACTTGAACTGAAACGCAGGCACTTCTTTCACACTCTTTTCTAACAGCTGCACAATGTGTTAGTAACTGCAGTTCCAGTCACCATTTAATTTCCTCTTTCCCTCAGAAATTCCGGAGTGCCTCTCGCTATATTAAATTACTGCCACTCCAGTGGAGAACAGAAGAGATGCTGAGACACTACTTTTGCTCCATTAAGTTTCTAATCGCTTTAGGTTTGATATTCAGAAGCACTAATTAATGTTTTTAATGTGCAATGGTAGTAATGCCCTACAATTAAGTTAGTATCATTTTCAAGGAAAAATATAAACTATTTATTCCCGATGAAAGATAAAGTAGAATGAAAGGTTGAGAATATCTATAAAATTTACAGAAGTAATTAGTAGAATCTCACATTCCAAATCCAAAAAGTTAAATAAAGATGAATCTTAGGACTCATCTTGTTGATAGGATGAAATGTAATGGCTTGAAGTTGCACTAGAGGAGGCCTGGGTTGGGAATTAGAATTTATTCTCAGAAAGAGTGGTGAGACACTGGAATGGGCGGCCCAAGGAGGTGGTGGACTCACCATCCATGGAGATGTTCAGGAACTGATGTGGCACTGGGGGGGTATGGTTAATGGGCATGGTGGGAATGCACTGGTGATTGGACTAGATGATCTGAGAGGTCTTTTCCAACCTTAATGAGCCTATGATTATATTATCCTATGATCTCTGAAAGAGAAGAAATCAAGAAACTCTCAGTTGAAACAATTACATTCTCAGTTCACAATGATACTCCTCAACCAACCAAACTCCTGTCTGCTATGTAACCGAAGTACCACTGAGGTGTTTTAACATTTAGCTTTAAAGACAGAGGGTATATTAGGTACATACAGGAAGAAACAGTTTCCTCCTATGTCATTACTGAAGGGTGGAATTAAATTATATTTAATTCTTGTTTACAAACTTGTCTCTTTGTAATTACATGCTTAGATAACAGCTCTGAGCTTTCTGTGTTTACAGATAATCCTGTGTTTGGAAATAATGACTACATTTCCAAAGCATTTTTTTTTTTTAAATTCACCTTTAAGTACAGTCTGAACCGTACTTTAAAACAAAGCCTTCTGTATGTGAGGATTTGCTTAATTTTGGTAAAGGTTACTGAAAATTTCAGGCTGCAAGCCTCAACTAAGAGCTTGCAGGGAATGTTACTGTCTGCTTTGCTCAGTGGCTTGAAAAAATACAACTGAGCACACATTTGCAGCTCACATCCACCTTCACGCTCCTTCCCAGCTCTCCCAGTCTCAGCGCGAGGCTCAAAGGTCTGTGGGCCCTGTTCAGGAGCTGTGGTGCTGCTGCAGAGGTGACCTGCTCATTCCCTGTACAGCCCTGGCAATTAGATTTGTCAATCACTGAGCTAGCTAAAGAAGATTACCTTTGAAATACAGCTTGTCCAATAGGTTTTGAACAATTTAAACTGCATGCAACCTCACAGACCAAGCAGCCCAACTTTTCCAGCTTGGCCAAACAATTTCAATTTGCAAGAGCCTCAGCTGCTGCTTCTCCCCCTCCCTTCCGTCCCTCTTCATTTGCACAGGATCCTGCTGCTTTCTTCCAGTGTTTCAACATTGGACCCCTGCTTCCCACCACTGTTTCACACCCACTCCTACTTATGCCCTGCAATTCTATGCTTCTGACTTTTCTGTGCCACTGACTTTTAGCCCTCTCGGATTTTTTTGTCCCTACCACCCCTGCTTGCTCCTGGTTCCACCCTCTCTCAGCTCCTGAATTGCCTCTCTCTCATTTTCTCTCTAATCTCTCACCCTCCACTGGCTCCTCAGCATTTCAGTGAATGCATCTGTTAATCCTCTTCATTGCTTACAAATGCCTCCACTCCCTCCTGCCTCAATAACAACTCTTCCCACATTTTCTTTCCACCACCATGCACATCCCTCATCCTCGAGTTTCAGAGAAGGCCAGAAGAGCCCACAGTCCTCCTGCAGCTCCTGCCCTCTTGCCCAGCCTCTGCCCCATGCTCAGCTAACTTTACTGCTGCTGGAATTTAAGGCCTTCTTTCAACGTGACCTCCCTGATGCTGGTCTCCACGTGAGCATCACTACCAGTCCCAGCCCAAGCGTGGCTACAACAGATCACTTCATCACAGTGCTGCAAGTCAACAGTCTTCTGCTGCAATTCTACAGCTGGGACATTTTAACTCCAAAACTCTCCTGTGTCCTTATTCACACCATGTATAAGCCTTGCAATGTTTGTTCTCTGCAAAATTGTTTGACAGGAATCTGTGTTACTGCTTTAAACCATGCTTACTACCAGTACAAAAGTGCCTTTCCAACAAATGCAGATTTGTTCTGCACATGATCACACTTCTGTGAAGGACACTCTTTTCATGTTGCCAGCCCTTTCTTTGCATTTCTCCCCAGAGATTAAATAAGAGCTGCTGCTCCTCGTTTTCAAGATCTTTTGTAGTTCATCCCAGCTCCACCTGTCACGTGTGAAGCCTCTCACACAGAACAAACAGCCAGTCTTGCCATCACCCATCAGCCCATGATACAACCACTTTGGGACATTCCCATATATCGCCATACAGACTTCGTGATGCCCTGCAATGTTTGCGAGGAGTAGTTTGCACACACCTGCAAAACCAACACACCTGCAAAATTCTCCCTTTTCTTACTGCCCACAAAAACACTTGACAAGGATCAGGCTCTTGTGCTGGGCAAACACCGTCCTGCTGGTTTGTTGTGCTTTTGATCTGGCCACACACCAGCTCACACACTGTGTCAGGAGCCAGACTGTTCTACGGGTGATCCTGTGAGAAGCCAGGATTGGGACTTGATGATCCTTGTGGGTCTCAATTCTTCTTAAGATTCCACGCTACTTGCATGCTAGCATGGTGAGGTCCTCATCCACAACCCATGTTACAAACTAGTATATTAAAAATAGCAACAGCAACCACTGAAACGTGATTGGCATTTGCATGACAACATAAGGAATGGGAGTCTTAACCTTAAGAGAAGCAGCTGTAATTCAGGGATAACATATGCTGCTCATTGTATAGGACGCTGTGAGAAACTGAATGTACCTGATACTCCTTTGATGATCCTGCTACTTCCTAGTAGCACTGCAGATTTGTTTATTAATATCTGATGATGCCTACTTTAACATAAGAATATTTTGACCATGATATGATACCTACACTCCAAGAGATAGCATTAGACTTGCCCTTTTTCTTTAATACTTACTTTCCACCCTCTCTGTGACTAACAGTGTAACCTTCATTTATGTTGACCATCTTTGTTTTTCACTGTATGTTTTCTCAATAAAATTAAAGGGCAATCTGCAGCTAAATACCTTACCCCTTTAAAACCCAGACAGATGGAGGGTGAAGAGGCAGTTACCAGAACAGTTTTGGAAATCAGCAAGTGCTTCCTCTCCTGGAAAAGAGGAAGTGAAGAAAGTGGTGGGTGTCTTGAGCCTTACTCTAATCATATGCCTGGAATGGTTGCAAAGACATCTTTGAGAGTGTTCAGTGGAAGTCTTTCATACAGAGAGTTTTTTTTCTGCTGAATTTTATGTCAAATAAAAGTCTGTCCTTAAAGAGACTCCTGAGGATTCCTTGCTGTGATGGGGAACAGATGAGTCCTTACAAGAGGCTTTTGTTCTGAACGAGTATATTGGAATCTCAGGTAAGATTATTCAGTGCTGATTACCTGGTTGTTGGTTTGTTTTATGCTTCAGTCAACCTTTCTGAACATGTTTTCTTCTGTTTAAATATTTATCTCAAAGTTTAGCTGATTTTCTTCAAAATCCATTGCATATATATTGAACAGGAACTTTAAGCATGGTGTAAAGCAGGAACTGACTTGTATTCTGATTTTCACATTTATTGTTTTAGGAGTATTTTAGGAGTACAAGCAAAAAGATAGGTATCAAACTGCTAGAATGACACTTGATAGCTCTGGTATTTTCCAGACAATTTGTAAAATGTAACGGAAATGATCTCAAACATGCTGTGTAACAAACCTCTTCGGGGAGGATACTATGTGAGTCGGAGCAAAAATAGCATGAAAGTGAAAAATCTGTTAAAATGCCAAAGATCAGAATTCCAGCCTTTTGCTTTTAAAGCTGAAAACAGAATAATTAGTCCATCAGTTTAAACTGACAGATGAAAAAGCAGACTACAGGCACTCCCTTGAGTTCAACGAGCTTCATTCAAATTCTGACAGCAACAAAACACTGGAATAAAAGAAATGAGGTAGCTGCCATTTAAGTGTGTTAGTGACTGCATTAGGCTCTGTTGAATCTGGGAGGGCTAATGGATTTCTTTTTATTAAGTATAGAAGAAATTGAGCCCTAATGGTAGCTGGTATAAAAGTAGTAGCATATAGTGAAAGGCACATGCAGACTGATTAAAAACTGTCTTTCTGCAGGATGATAGATATTTAAATCCATATGAAAAAAGAACAAAGCACGTTGCTCTTGGCTACCTTAAGAAAAATGTGGAGGTTGTGGAAGCAATTGATGATTGGGAAGGGGTATGAACACATCTTCTGTCATCTAATTCTTGCTCACTAAAGGAAAATGGGAGTTCATTCATTCGTTGAACAGAAAGTGCTGCTCAAGAGATGTTTTAATCTACTATCATCTTCTTATCCTAACTGAAACAACATCCAGACCATCTAAGGTCATGAACTAAAATTTTATAAGTGCAGATACTTCCCTCTCCTCATGTGGCTGATGTTCTACCTCCAAGAGGAGAAATCTGAAAGGGTAAATAAGCATCGTTGCCAATGTGGTGGAGACACGTAGCTTGTGGCGCAAAGTAGATGGGAAGAAGGTCATAAATCAGTTTGGAAAACCAATACAAACAAGCAGCATCATCACAGTTGTAAAGATAGAGCTTTATATAATTAAGTAACTCCAGCTGCCTTCACTTCAGTGGTAAATGCGTGTGATAGTCATAGTTTCTATCTGGAAAGGAATGTCCATTTGTGCTGCCATTTGGTTATTTATTTAGACTAAAAAAAAGTATTTAGTGTCTAGAATTAATCTATTTTTAAATAACTCCAATCACTAGAATTATTTCTTTTTTGCTTTCTTACCATGCAGACCTCTGTAATCAAGTAAAATCAATAAACGCAATAAACTAGAAACTGAAACTCAAGCACTGCCTGGAAACACATTTATTTACAAAACTACAGTCCTCTTATGAGCATTTTGTTACTGGCAATGGTTCCGGGCGTAAACCTCATTCTGATTGCTCTAGTGTGGGCTTTAATGCAGAACTGCTGGGGTAGCAGACACCTCGCATCCCGGTACCAGCTCGAGTTTCACTGCAATTTAGTTGCTCCTACACTTCTCAGTGACATTGCTAACACTGCAGCTGTTGCTGATACAGCTGTGCTGGCACAAGCCCATGGACAGGCGCCAAAGCTCTTAGCACAGAGTTTACTCTCCATGCTCAGCTTGCAGAACCGGAGGGCCCAGCTCCCGAGGCCGACTGTGGGCAGCAGGAGGATGCTCGAGTTGGTCGGGAGGTCAGAGAGGCACACACACAGATGGGGCAGCCCCCAGATCCCGGCTCGGTGTGACCGCCATGACGGACTCCCCATTAGTGCTAAAGGTGAACTGTCGCGCGCACTCAGCAGGCCGTGTTGCCGTGGCTAGGGTCGCCCGTCTTGCCTGCTGCCAGGAAGCTGCGGTTGCGGCAAGTACCCGAGACAAAATGGAGGTGGGGAACTACGCTTCCCGACGTGCCCCGCGGCGGAAGGAAGCCGGCTCAGGGAGCGGAAGTGGCCGCGCAACGGTACGCCGGGACACGTAGTGCGCAGACGGCCGCCGCCCGGGCCGCGGTTCCGCGAATTTGAAAATTCCCGCGACAGCGGAGACAGTCATCGCGAGATTTCCGCCCCCCGCTCCCCCCTCCGTCCCGCCCCGCCTCCGGCGCGGCGGGTGAGCGAGCGAGGTGGGTGCCGTGCGCGGGGGAGGGGCGCGGAGCCGAGGCGAGTGGGGTGCGCGCGTGGTTGCGCAGGCAAGGAGGGCGGCGCAGGCGGGTGGGCCGAACGGGGCAGGTGGAGGCCGCTCTAACCGCTGCGGGAGATGCCGCCGCCCTCATCGGCACGTACGGGGAAAACGGGCCGCGGCGGGCAGGGGGCGGGCGGCGGCGGCTGCGCGGGTTGGAAGCGGAGGTGGTGTTGCCCGCCCCCCGGCGGCAGGTACCGGGCGCTTTCCGGGTGGTAGGCCGCGGCGGGGCGCGGACCTTATGTAATTATGTAAGTGACCCCCGGGCCGCGCCGCACGTGGCCCGGCCGCGGCGGGAGGCGGGCGGTGAGGCCTGGGCAGCGTGTGGGGGCGGCGGCGGCGAGAGGCTGAGGGGGCGGCCGAGGGCTCTCCTGTGCCCGTGCGGGCCGCTCCGCGCCTCCCGCTTTCGGTGCGTCTCGGGAGAGGCCGGCCCTCCTTTCCCCTTCCCTCGCTTTTTTTTTTTTTTTTTTTTTTTTTTTTTTTTCTCTCTCCTCTCTTCCCACCCTCTCCGCCCCTCTCTCCGGGTGCGATTTCCTAGGAGGGGGTGGGACGTTGGCTCCCTACTGGGAGCAATGAGGGGAGCAGAACCGGCGGCGAAGCGAAACCCCGAGGGTCGGCTCCTCCCTGACCTGCGCCGTCCCCTCGCTCTTTGACACACCAACTTTCCCGGGCGTGGTGCTGAGCGTTTTGCGGCCCTGGGTTGGTGCACGGGGCGCACATCACGCTGCTGAGTTGCTGACTTAGGCTAAAGTGCCTGATTTCTTCATAAGTGGTGACTCCAGGGCTGGAGCTTCTGCCAGCACAGAGAAGCACAGTGTCTGTCTTTTGGGTCTAATATCTCCTTTCTAGATTGTGTGTAATAAAATAATGTGAAATTCAGGGAATGCTGAGTCCTACTCAAAATGTGTGGTGAAATGTGGTGAGTACCATCCATGCAGGTGCTTGCATCGGTCCTGGCTGGCAGCTACTAAGCATTGGGGCATGGCTGTGACCTGCCCAAGCAGGGACAGCTCCTAACGCCCTCTGCATCAGTTTGCCATATTGCACTGATTTACCTCGAGATTGCTCTCGTAACACAGCCAAATGAACTTAATCAGGCTTTGCTTAATTTTGTGTGTTCTACCTGGTAGGCTGTTAGCTACAGTTTTAGAGAAATGATGGTGATAGGCATTTTCTGGGGTGGTATTGTTTCACCCACCACTTGTGCGGTGAACAGAATGCTTAAACTGATATGAGAGAGTCCCCAAAAACCCAGGACTGTTTGCCAGCATTGTGGACTCTCATGCCACTCATTCTGTCAGTGCTGCTCTTTGTGAAAAGTGTGTTTGGGAAGACCTTGCTGGGGAGCACCTCGCCAGCTGTCCTCTGGGAGCTGGGTAGGCTGAGCATGCTCTTTGCTGGGGCAGTCCTCACCTGCACCTGCCTCAGAAGGAGGGGGGAAGAGTGTAATTCGAGGGCTGACTTTAGGAACTTGGCTTAGCAGTGTTAAAGAAGGGACTGTTGTGCTTGGATAAGCATTGTCATGTTAGAGAATAGCGGTTATCTGGGTGAGCTGGCCATGCTGTGACACTCTAGTATGGTGTGGTTTCCTATGCTTTTCCCTTTAGAAGGGAAGTCAGGTCTGTGGTCTGCATCACATACAGGATTTTAGCTGTTGGAGGTTGTTGGAACAGAGGGCTGAAACTCTCTTCTTCTCACCTTCTCCTGGGGATCTGTGCTTCTCAGCTTCCCTTGAGCTCCACAGAGCTTGTGGAGCATCCACACAGCCCCTATAAGGCAGGCTGTCGGGATGGATCTGGAGCATAAGTCTAATGAGGAGCAGCTGAAGGAACTGGAATTGTTCAGTCTGGAGAAGCGAAGGCTCAGGGGAGACCTTATCGCTCTGTGCAATGACCTGAAAGGGAGGTTGCGGTGAGGTGGAAGTTGGCTTCTTCTCCCGTATAACTATCAACAGGATGGGAGGGAATGGGCTCAAGTTAGCCATGGAGGGAGGTTCAGGATGGATAATAGGAAAAACTTTTCAAAAAGGGTGGTAATGTGTTGTGACAGACTGCCTGGGGAGGTGGTGCAGTCACTGACCCTGGAGGTTTTCAGAACTGTGTGCATGTGGCACTGAGGGACAAGATCAGTGGGCATGGTGGGGATAGGTTGGTGGTTGGATTAGCAGCCTTTTTTGATGTTAATGGTTCTGTGAAGTTACCCTGTTTCTAGAATTCTGATATCGACTGTCCCTGTTATACTGGTGACTTTTTAGACTAAAATTTAGGTTTTTAGTTAAATGTAGGGTTTTTACTTAAAACATTAGGGTAAAAATTCTCTATCTCAGTGATGCTAAATCATTGACTAAATTCTCTTTCTGTGGGAGTAAAACATGGCAAAGTGCTAATTTGCTGAACCTGACTACTGAAGTGCAGGAAGTGTTTTCTTTCTATTCTTCCAATATTCTGAGTTGCTTCCTGTTTTTCTGGAGAAAATGTCATGGAAGCTGTCAATGCTAATTCAGAAAATTCTGGAATTGCCATCCTTGCTTGTGGATGTTGTTTGTCTCTAAAAAACATAGCTGAGGGAGCTGGGCTTGTTCAACCTGGAGAAGAGAAGGCCGTGAGGAGGCTTCATTGCAGCATTTCAGTATTTAAAAGGGGATTATAAATAGGAAGGGAATCAACTTTTTACAAGGGTAGACAGTGATAGGACAAGAGGGAATGGTTTTAAGATCAAGGACGGAAGGTTTAGATTAGATATTGGGGGAAGTTCCTTACAGGGGGAGCGGTGAGATGCTGGACCAGACTGCCCAGAGAGGTTGTGGTTGTTCTGTCTCTGGAGGTGTTCAAGACCAGGTTGGATGGGGCCTTGGGCAACCTGATCTGGAGGTTGTTGGCCTTGCCTGTGACAGGTGATTGGAACTTGATGATCTTCCAACCCAAGTCATTCTGTGATTCTTTAGCCTTTGTCTTATGTTCTTCGGCTTCTTCCCACTCTTTATTCTTTTTCTATAGGAAATGTGACCAGAGTGATGTTGTGCAGTGTTGTCTGTTTTCTGATTGCCAAGCAACGCTTCTTGAAATCCCTTTAGCTTCCATGGGTGGCTGAATGAAAGATAATGCTTGTTGTCTGCTGCCAGCCCCCCTGATCTAGTGAGTCTTTACATGAAACATGGAGTTACGAGTTGACTGTCTTGGTTAGTGTCTTTTCTTAAAGGTAAAGACTATTTTGGCTTTCCTTGCAGGCTGAACATATCATTTCACACGTGTATGAGGCATAATGGCTTGCTGCCATAAAATGGAGAAGGCTAATTCCCTCTCTCTATTCTTTTTACATTGTCCTGCCTTCTTTCTTGTGCCCAGTTTTGTGCTTGCTGAGAGCAGGCCTGGTTAACTCTTTAACCTGACAGAAAACGACTTACTTTTCTAGGTTAGTTTCCAATCTGCTTAGTAAAATACCTTGGCTTGTAAAGTATTGCCTGCAGGCGTTGCAGTCAGTGCAAGGTAAGCTGCAGGAATATGGGGGAGTTGAACACAATGCAGATGGAGTGATGGGAGGCAGCAGCAAGGCCTCTCTCATGGCAGTGAACCTGCAGCAGTTTATGAAATCCCAGCTGCGTGTGACTGACCATGTTTTGAGCTTTTTCTTCAGAAAGCAGATAACACTTTGCATTTGAAACCTGAATGGTTCAAAAATGATTCAGAACTGATGTCCCAGAACTCTGACTTGGCTGCACATGATTCTACTTGAGCATGTAATCTCTCACCTTCTGGAATCTCTTAACTCAAAATCCTGTCATGAGTCTGGGACTTCTGGCCTCAGGAATTGCTCATGGAGTTTCTGAGTCATAAGCAGCCATGGTGAAAGGAGAATGGTGAATTGGGTGATGTGTACACAGGCCGCTTTGGGTGTGGGATGCAGCTGAAAGGTTGGATTCCAGTTTAACTCCTGAACATGCAGCAGGACATTTTACGCTAATTTGGTTTCTGATAGACAGGAGGAATGCTTGTCATTGTTTTTGAAGGACCAGGAATGCAGTTATTCTTGAATGTATTTCTTTAAAGTAGATGTCTTGTGCCTTCAACTAGTCACAGGATTCTTGTGAGCAAATATTCATCTGTTCCAGTTTCCCAATAGTTACTGATTTAACTTGGTAGAATAATGCTAATCAAACTTTCTAATAATCAGACCACTCTGCATATTGTTGATAATTCTCTTCTGGACTTTATCTTTCTAGTTCTATATGGCTGAGCCAGATGTCTAGGAAAAAAATGTCGAATTACTGTTGGCTTACCAGAGGAAATGTGGGCATGCTTGGTGCCGTATGTATCATTTTCTCATGCTTCCATGTGCGTTTAAAATAGCTGCAGCGTGTTTAAATTTGAAGTTACAGGAATGATCCAGGTGTTGGAGCATTGCTTAAGCTGTGTCTGTGATGGCAATGGGTTGATAAGTGCCCATGCTGTGTACTGTAGAAAGGACTCACTGAGGGCATGCAATTGAGAATCAGCCTTAAATCCTGTTACCCTTTCTATTGGAAGATGCACGTTCACTCTTTTCATCAAATTTATCTTGCAACTGCTGCAAAATTCTGTGTTAGTTATCACAAAGCACTTACCACACAGGTTTATTTATCAGATGTCAGTGCTTATTTTTGAAAATGATTTATGGCTTATTCACTACAATCATGCTCTTTTTTTTGAATTCCGTGTGCGCTGTTGGAATCAGTGTTCTCCCTCAAAGGATCAGCCAGGTGGATGTTTTACAGTAGGCTATCTTGGGGTTTTTGAAGTAATGATTAAGAAAATCAGTACTTTTAGTAATGATCTGGATGACAAGGCAGTGTATCCTCAGCAGGTTTGGTGGTGTTCCAGATGGGGAGGAGTGGCTGGTACACTCAGGTTGTGCCTTTGTCAGAGGGACTTGAGCAGGCTGGAGGGATGTGCTGACAGGAATCTCGTGTGTTCCCTTTCAATATTTTTTCCATTACTAACTTTTAGTAGAATCAGTAGGGGGAAAAAAAATAATGCCTTCCCCTAGTGCCAGTAACTTATTTTCAAGAAAACAGTGAATTAGACTGTTGTTATATTCAAAATACCAGTTCAGGGCTCTGAAAGCAAATTGTGTGTTTCATATCCTTTTTTCTTTATCTTCTTGTCTTATCTGTTTTCTAAAGCAAGTAATGATTATTGACAGGAAAAGAAAAAAAAACCACAACACACAGATTAATAAGAACACACATTATATCCCATTATATCCAGGTACATGAAAAGCATTTTGGGTAGGTACAATCTACTTTTCATATCTATTTTATCTCCTGCTTCCATCTAGTCTGTTAATCTCCTGTGTGCTTTGCTGGGTAGTTTGTTCATTATACTGTGTATCCCCACATTACTTCATCAAGTATTTGACTTGAATATTATTTTTCTGCTTGGCTGCTTCCTTTTTCTGCTCTTTCAGATGTATCAGCTGGCTGTCTTGTTCTTCCTCTCCTGAAATTTCTTCTCCTGATTATGTCTCTGGTCATTCTGCCGTTCTTGTTCAGCAACACGGTATTGCAAAGGCACCTGTGAAGGCAGTTGGGCATTGAAGGCATTGAGAAGATACTATTCACCAGCCCAACATCTCTATTTTAGTGTTTGAGATTATGTGTTACTTGTAAAATGCAGTCGTTAAATCATTGCAATTGAACTAAGCCAGGCTGTTGATGGAAAGGTGGAGCTCTTTGCTCTCAGGAGCATCTGTACGCAGTACAGAAATTTGTTCTGTTTTCATTGCTAAATGATGATTAATTATTAAAGAGGGCCTAACAGGAAAGACGGAGAGAGAATTTTTCATCAGGAAGTGTGGTGGGAGATTAAAATTTTAAAAAAGTGTAGGTTTGGACCAGATATAAGGAAGAAACCCTTTTCTTGGGGTTGTGAGGCACTAGAACTGGTTGCTCTGAGAAGCTGTGGATGCCCCATGCCCAGAGGTGCTCATGGCTGTAGAGGACCAACAGGTTCGATATGAGTGGCCACACTGCATGGAGCTTTAAGCAACCTAGTCAAGGGGAAGCTGTCTGCACATGGCATGGGTTGGAACACAGTGATCTTTAAGGTTCCTTCCCCAAACCATTCCATGACTTGCCAAAAGCAAATCCAACTAACTGACTGCAAATGGGTTGTCCCACTTGGAACTGTCTGTGGAGGCTGGCAGAGTGGCCAGGCTGGCTGGCTGCAGCAGTGACCTGCAGTACCGGCTTTGCCAGAGGCAGTGGTTGTTCTCAAGGTGTTGCCTTGTTCTTTGAGAAGGACTCTGAATGCTGTTAGGAGGCACAGTAATATATTTTCAAATGCAGTACTTGTGTCTTTAGTTAGATACAGTAGATTCCAATGCCCAGATTTTAGAGGTTAGTACTAATCCATAGAAGGGCAGTTCATGTAAGTTATGTTTATAAAGTAATGTTCGCTTAAAACGAGCCTGTTGTTAGCAGAGTCTGGTCTTCAAAACAGGCTGTGACCTGTGCTGTACAGCAAATAGCTGTTAGTGCATGCTGAACAATAAAACTTTATTTGCAGGACAAAGTATTTGTTGCAGTTAATGCAGTATGCTTTGTGTGCATGTTGAAATTGCTGTCTCTAATAGTTGGTAGCGTAGGATAAGGATTCTGTTTGATGCCTGAGTTAGTGAGTGTGTAACACTCAGGAATTGGATGCACCGTTCTTCTGAGACTTTGTGAAGAAAACTGTCATTTAAACAAGATAATCGATTTTGTCTTCCGGAAGCTTTTCCAATAAATCACTGAACTTGCAAAATATGTTTATACGTATTTTGTATTTCTGCGCGTGTGGAATATCTCTTATTTAGCCACCTACTTCATCTTGTAAATCCTTTCATCATTTTAAGTTTTCATATTTAAAAAAAAAGTCTTGACGTACTGCAATGTAAGCTCTGGGCAGTATCTGTGCAAATGTGGAGGCTGCATAGTAGCACTAGAAATTTTGTATGATACTGCAAAAATGTGATAAGAACAGGTTATCAAGGAAGGAAATCAAATAAGGAATTTGAGTACAGAAAGAATCGGTGTTTCAGAGTTCTGTGCTTACATCTTAAGTATATGGAAAACTATTTTCTAACTGACGAGCTGTAAAAGTGATGTGAAAATATCAACTGTATGTTTTTGTGAAGAATTTGAGAATTTAGCATTTAATGCTCCAACTGTACATGCAAAAAAATGAACAAGGCTTAATTATGAAATTACTAGAATTACTGAAGTAAAAATAAAGGACAAATGGAAGCTTGTTATTCAGAAGCTTTTTAAATACGATTTTTTCAAAATTCTGTCTTACTATCCTGTAGCTGAGTAGACTTGAGCTTGGTTTATTGCTGTTTTCCTACCTATCCTTGCGTACTTGTGCATCACTTCTTATTGAAAATTTTCGTAGGTAATAGAAAAGGAGATGACTCTCCATTTGCTCTGTTGTAAGGTCAAAAACTGTCCTAAGTGCATTTGGTTTCTTTTTTGAAGATTGTATGCTATATACAGATGAAAATTCTGTGAATCTCAGGAATAGTTATGTCTGACATTACTCTGTTTTCACTCTTTTTCTTCATTAACAGTGAAGAATGCAAGACCTAAGAGCTCAGGTAACGAGCAGTCTGCTGCAGTTTCCTGAGGTGACTATTCAGGCACTTGGGGAGGATGAGATAACCCTTGATTCTGTGCTGCATGGAAAGTTTTCTGCAGGTGAGCATTTTCTTTTAAAATTTGGTCTTCATATAAAATGATTATTGTCTAGAGGCATATAGTGTCAGCTGTGTCAGATTGGTGCTGTTGAGATACATCAGGCTTAGAACAAATAGGACTATTAAAAATGCTGATATATGAGCATTAGGTAAGTTTGGAAATTATAACTTGCATTAAAGACTAAGCCAATGCTGTGCTAATAAAATCAGTTACTTAAATATGCTGAATCAGTGAGCACTCCTCAATTTTTGATTGCATTAAAATCTGTCCTTTAGTTAATAGCATTGTTTAAGGCTGCGTTTATTTGCGCCAGTGGTATGGCTGTCATGATGCCATGTGTGGAAGTAGTTCTGCAGTGTTATAGACAAAAGGAATGGATGTTTCCTTTCAAAACTGAGTAAAACAGAAGGAGGAGGATAAGACTGTTAAGTGCTGCAGCCGTATTTCCAAAGTGTTTAATAGGATGCGGATGAGTATCCAGTGAGAGTTTCTGTAGCAGCTAAGCAGATTAGACAGTTCACTTTCTAGGTGATATGAAAGTAGAGCTGAGAGCCTATCTGAATTTCTAGGCTGGTTTTTTTTTTTTTTAAGACCAAGTAAAATCTTACTACCTTACCGTAAGTAGTAGTTGTATGAAGCAAAATATGTTTGACTCTTTCTGTAATCAACACGTGTAAAAGTTGTAATTTACTTATGCGTTGATAGCTACTTCAAGATATTTTCTTGTCAGATTCCAAGTTCTTACAGGAGGGATATATCAGTGAATTGTTTAAGGTCTGATACATTGGAAATATGCTTGAAGACTTCAGTGCCCTTATGTATTCGAATGATTTTTAGCAAAGCCAAGCCAAACACAGTGTAAAGAGTGTAGATCAGTGTATTGCAATTCTTGTCTCAGTCAAAACCATTCTTATGTGTAAATACCAGGTAGCAAGGTTGTTAATTTTAAGGTGTATTTCTTGAGAATTTCAAGGGGTAATTTTAAATAACTAGGTTAGTCAGTCTTCTTTTGTTAGATACATCTGTTGAAGGAAAGGAACAGTGTCTTGATTTGTTTTCAGCCTTTTGAAAAATGAACTCAGCTTGCTTTGTCTTTGCAGGGAGAAATGGCTTGGCATGGTTGGCATGTGGTCCTCAACTTGAGGTGGTGAACTCTGTGACAGGAGAGAGGCTCTCTGCATATCGTTTCAGTGGAGTAAATGAGCAGCCTCCAACTGTTCGTGTGGTAAAGGAGTTTTCCTGGCAGAAAAGAACCGGGCTTTTGGTTGGATTGGAAGAAGCAGAAGGAAGTGTTCTCTGTCTGTATGACCTTGGAATATCAAGAGTGGTTAAAGCGGTTGTTCTTCCAGGAAGGGTATGTACTTGTTAATCAGAGAAATGAAACTTTTATTTTGCTACATGCTGCATAATCCTGTTTTGGGAAAAGTTCTAAAATGTCTCCTTGTAGGAGGTGGGTTTTTTTCTGTATCACATTAACATGCTGTCACTGCAGAATATCCAATAAAGAGAGTCTTGATAATCATATCATGTTGGGCATAGCAGTATCATTATATTTTGAGTTATATTAGTAGTAAACTAGGTTCTATCTGTTTATTATTCTCTAATTGTCAAATTTAAAAAGAAATCAGATTTTTTTTCTGTTAAGAGTGAAAAAGGAAAAAAAAAAAAGCTTCGAAGTGACTGTAGTAAACATTTCTGAAGTTGCTAATTTCAGTCACAAATACTATCTTCAAAGTATCTCAGTTTTCCATAGCTGTTGTGGTATAAATGATTTAGACATAGTCCCATGAATGTCAAACTAGCACACAGGTGACTTTAGATCTGAATATCTATCTATGTTGATCTAGGATACAAAAGAAAGCCTTTTCAGGCTTAATTGACAGATTATTCAAAGTCTCACTTTGAATAAATATCTGAAGTCCTTACCATAATTTCTGAATTTGTGATCACAATTTAGGTCCTGTCTAGTGAAAAAAAAAAAAAAAAAACTACCCAAAATCATATTTGACATGCTTGGGTGATTGTTTAAAAACATTCAAGTTGATCATCAGTTTGATTTTTTTTATTTATTTTTTATTTTTTTTAATGAATCATAGAATCACCAAGGTTGGAAAAGACCTTTAAGATCATCCAGTCCAACAGTCCACCTATCACCAGTATTTCCCACTAAACCATGTCTCTCAGTACAACATCTGAATATTTCTTGAACTCCTCCAGGGTTCGTGACTCCATCACTTCCCTGGACAGCCCATTCCAGTGCCTGACTTCCCTCTCAGAGAAGTATTTTCTAACATCCAACCTGTATCTCTCCCAGCTCAACTTCAGACCATTCCCTCTAGTCTAACTGCTAGTTAAATGGGAGAAGAGTCTGACCCCCTACCTTACCACAGCTTCCCTTCTGATAGCTCTAGAGAGCTATAAGTCACCCCTGGGCCTCTTCTCCAGACTGAGCAATTGCAGCTCCCTCAGCTACTCCTCATAAGACTTGTGTTCCAGACCCCTCAGGAGCTTTGTTGCCCTTCTCTTTGAACGCACTCCAGGGCCTCAATGTCTTTCTTGTATTGAGGGACTCAAAACTGAACACAGTATTCAAGCTGTGGCCTCACAAGTGATGAACACAGAGAGATGATCACTTCCTTGCTGGTAGTGCTATTTCTGGTAGAAGCCAGGACACCATTGGCCTTCTTGGCCACCTGGGCACACTGCTGGCTCATGTTCAGCCAAGCGTCAACCAGTACCCCTCTGGTCCATTTCCTCTACACAGTCTTCCAGCCACTGTGCCACAAGCCTGTAGCATTGCCTGGTGTTGTTGTGGCCGAAGTGCAGAACTCGGCACTTGGACTTGCTGAACTTCAGCCCAGTGGTCCAGCTTGTCCAATTACTCTGTAGGGCCTTCCTACCCCCAGGCAGATTGACAGTTCCTTCCAACTTGGTGTCATCTGCAAAGTTACTAAGGGTGCACTCAATGCCATCATCCCAGTCGTCAATAAAGATACTGAATTGGACAAATTCCAGTATCAACTTGTGGCCAGTCGCCAGCTGGATTTAACTCCTTTCACCACTACTCTCTTTAATCAATGGTTTATAATAGTTCTATGTTAAATCACTCCCCTATCTGAATGTTCTAAATCAATATGTCACGCTGCTCCCATGTCCTTTCTTTCCCAATGGTCTTCCTTGAATCTCTAGTGAGCACTTTTTTGTAGACAATATAGACTGACATATTGACGATACATTTTTTTTCTCTGTTCCATGTGGGTCTTTAACCCATGAGCTAAAGTGATGTAATGTCACCTGCTCTCATTTTGTTAATGGAAGTCTCAGTTAATAAGCCATCAAGGTTCCCTGTGTTTTTATCATGTTAGCTAAATCCTTGTTTATTACTCGGCTTAGCATACCGTGATTTGATGTGACTTGCTTGGATATGGGTGGTTTTATTTTTTTGTACTTTATTTGAAATGCTGTAGCGTGTCAGCTGTGTGCTGGCTAATGTGTAATCAATAAGTTGTCCTTACGAAGAATGTCGTAGCTTTGTTTGAGTTTTTGTATCTTAAATCTAAACAGAATAAGCTGTGATAGGAGGAGGAAAGTAGGTTAAGAGGGTTCACTGTAACATACCTAATCTGTGTGTGTGAAAGTCATCTGAAAGTGAATGTAGTATGAGTTGTATTAGGGAGTTTTCCTGTTGTGTAACAAACTGTTCAGGAGAAAATGTGAGGAAGCTTTTGGGGAGAAGCTGACTGTTTTGTGATAAAGGTTTGGACTTTGGAGTAAAGCCAAAGCTTGTCTGAATTTTTGATATTCTGCCCTGAATGTTAGTGATTACAAGAATGTTTGGTCTGTTGCGTTAATTTCAGTTCCTATCTTTTTGCTATTAGATTAATTAGATTGATGGACAGGATGGGTGTTGCTAATTGAAACATTAGATTCCAAGATGTGAGAGGGAGTAGAGGTAAACAAAAAGTAGGTAACATTTGCGGTGTGTCACTGTCTGTCTGTATGGTGTTTCATTATTCTGGAATTATTTCCAGCACGTATATAACATATAACTTGATATTTTAATCTACCTACGTGTTTCTGATTTTTGCACTGATTGTTTTTAAAAATGAAAAGCACATCTGTTAGCATCTTTCTGCAGTTTGTGTTGTTACTTTAATAGTTTAATGAGCCCATTAATTTATGGGCTGTCTTGACTGTGGAAAATATCTTCTGTAGACAGCTGTAAAGCTTAATTTATAGTACCTCTGGTCAGAGCTGCTAAACTATTAATATAGTATTACAGGGTAGTTATAGCAACTGTGTGACTGCCTTTTAGTGGAAGAGTAGATGTTCACTTGGTCAGAGTAAAGGATTCAAAAATCTTGCAAACTTATGAGAAAAAATTTGCTTTTTCTATTTTGTGGAGACATCAATTGCCCTTGGTAAAATGCAGCAGAAAGCTAAAAGCGTTAATGCAGTACTATTTGAATTATATTCCAGTAAAAGCAAATCTGAATTAAAAACATTAATTAAATTAAATTGTTTTGCAATGTTTGAATGTTTCAGAACCATTGAACAGTATTTTCACAAAATTTCCTGGTTTGTATGAGGCAGAAGGGTAGCATTCAGATTCAGTGAGCTGAGAAGGCTTCTCTTTGTTCATTCCCAGAATGAGTTGGCAGTGTCTGGGAGGATATGAAAAGCTAGCCCATACAACAGGGAAAAATGTTCTGTTTCAGGGGTTTTACACAGAAAATTGGAGTGTTAAAACTGGGAAACATCTTTTGAAGGCTTCATGCCAAAATTGAAAAGAACCTGTTGTATAATGAAAAAAATTGTGAAAGAAAAATTAAAAGTAATGTTTGAATCGTGATTAATTCTTTAGCAAAGTGTGTACTGTGCTTTGCTCTCATCATGGTCATCAAGACTTGGAAGAGAAAGAATTGAAAAAAAAAAAAAAAAAAGCTTTTGGTGTACTGCTTTGAGTAGAGAAGATTGGAAATTTAGTTTCAGTCATGGGCAGAATGGTACAAAATGAAGTTATCTAAATAACTGCATATATTTCTAAGATTAGAAGTGTTGTGACAAGTATAAAAGATAAATCCTGTAGTAGATTGTCAGGCAGTGTAGTCCTAACAAATGTGGGACAGGAGAAAACTTTGGATCTTCTGTTATTTTCCATCTCTGGAAAAAGAAATGCATGTAGGAAGAGGACTACTTTGATCACTTCTTTCAGTTTGATGTAAAGCTGTTGTTGATGTGAAGCTTCCTGTTTTCATTGCCTTGTGTTTTGCAAGAAAGCGGAGTAGTGTTCTATAGAATCGTTTGAGTTTGAAAGGACTCTTAAAAGCCATCTAGCCCAACTCCCCTGCACTGAACTAAGGTACCTACAGCTCTATCAGGGTGCTCAGAGACTGGTGGAGCCTGACCTTGAATGTCTTGTTGTGTAGCTTTAGTGCAGGCATTGTCAGGTGTTTGTATCTCTAGTGTAGGGGTGAGTGCTGTCCTGGGACATGTGTGGTGTGGGTGCTGAAAGGCCTTGCTTCAGTTTAGAATGAAGTTGCATGCAGACTGCTGTATGCATAAAGGAACCAGATGGCCTCTGAATGTCTGCAAGGAGGGAACTTCACTACGTCTCTGTGCAACCTGTGCCATGGCTTAGTCATCTGCGCAGTAAAAAAAAGAAGTTTCATCGTGTTCAGGCGGAGCCTCCTGTGTTCCATTTTTTGCTCATTGCCTCTCGTCCTCTCAGTGGGCACCGCTAAAAAGAACCTGGCTGTGACCTCTTTGCATCCTCCCTTCTGGAATTTCTGTACATCAATAAAATTCCCACAGGCCTTCTCTTCTCCACACTGAACAGCCCCAGCTCTCAGCAGAGAAGTGTGCCAGTCCTTTAGTGAACTTTGCAGTCCTCTGTTGGACTCTCTCCAGTATGTGTGTGTCTCTCTTCCTCTGGGCTACCCAGATCTGGACACAGTAGTAGCAGTGATGCAGACAAAAAGGGAAGGATCCCCTCCTGACCTTCTGGCAACACTCCTAGTGCAGCCCAGGATCTCATCGCCCTTCTTTGTGGTAAGGGCACGCTGCTGGCTTGTGGTCAACAAGGTTGACCCTGGTTGTTTGCCAGGAACCCAAGGCCTTTTCTGCAAGGCTTCTGTCCAGATGGCCTACCCCCAAAGTGAGTTGTTGCCTGGAATTGCTTCTGGTCAGATTGCTTCTCATTGTTGACCTGCCCAAAGTTTGTTAGTGCATTTCTCCTGCATATCTTGGTCCCTCTGGATGGCTGCATGACCCTCTAGTGCAGTTTCACTCTCCTCCTACTTTTATGTCATTGTCAGACTTGCCAAGCATGTGCTCTGTCCTCTCATCCAGATCAGTAATTGTGTTAAAGATGATGAGACTCCTGGGATACCTAGGTCGCTCTGGGAAGTAATGCTGCCCGTGTGTTTCCATGGAAACTTCAACAGATACAAATGGTGCAATAACAGTATTTGATAGATGAAGTTTTCAGCTACAGAACACTATTTGTCAAGCTAATCATCACCATTAGCTATGCATTTTTGCCAGCGATAAATGAGAGTCTGCATGCTGTGCTTGTAAAAATCTGTACCAGCAGAAGTGAAATGCAGTTTCCACTGCTGAAACACACCACACACCATCTCGCTGTGCTCACGTCCACTGTTTGGTCTCCATAGATGTTTCAGCAAGCACCGATGAATGTTAGAGGATGCCACTTTTCTTCATGGTGCAATTCAGTCCTTCCTCTATGTTTCGTATGCACTTCTGTGTCAGATGCCATTGTGGCAGACTGCCCCTCTACTGCCAACTGTCACACAGAAACAACATGGAATGGAATATTGCCGGGAAAGCTCATACTCTTCTGCCAAACCACCAACATCCACCTCTGACATGATGGGCTATCATAATAAAACCAGAGACATTACTTTTGGAGGAGCCCTCGTATATCTCTTGATGCCAGCCTCCAACTGGAGTTGATGACACTGATCACCATACCATGGACTTGGCCTTATATCTGCTTTTTAGCCCACCTTAGTCTTTTCTTCCAGCCCAAGTATCAACTGTTTGTCTGTGAGAATCTTATAGGAGACAGTGTTGAAGCCTGTATTGAAATCCAGGTAGACAGTATTCACTGCTTTCTCCTCAGCTACACCTTTAGTCATTTTATCTTAGGGAATCTACATAGTAAATTACTGTGATTCTCTGATTGTGCTGACTTCTGATGATTTTCCTGTCATTAATGTCACTGGATGATTTCCAGGATTAATTGCTCCATAAAGAAGGCACAGACTGTATCACAGTGCTAATAGGCTGTGAGCACTGGGAGAACTAGTTTTCATGTTGTTTTATTCATTTGTTAAATAAAATTTCTTACATGCAATTAATTTTAAAAGTTTTCTTAGCATAGGAAGTAAGAAAATAGAAATATTCTAAGTATGAAATAGAACTTGGTAAACTGTAACAACAGCGTGTACCATTTAAGTTGGAGTTAATTCAATTAACTAACTGTAGGATATCTGTAGATAGCAGCAGCTTTTTGTGCAGGATTTTGATATTTTTTCTTCAAATAATTGAAATCAGTGCTTTGCTTTTAAATATCATGACTGTGCATTTACTTTTTTTCTGATGCGCTAATTGGGGTTTCATTCTTGAATGGTTTCTACTTAGCTTGTCAAACAGCTTAAATGTTAACTTGCAATTTTCCTGTAGGTAACTGCTATAGAACCCATAATTAATCATGGAGGAGCCAGTGTGAGCACTCAGCACCTACATCAGAGTCTGCGATGGCTCTTTGGAGTGGCAGCAGTAGTTACAGATGTTGGACATGTACTTCTGGTTGACCTTTGTTTGGATGATTTATCTTGCAGTCAAAATGAAATAGAAGCATCAGGTAAGCCTGCAGTTTTTCAGCTTGAAATATTCATTTAAATGTAAGAAAACATATGTCTTTCAAGTGAACATTATGTATCCAATTATGAGGGTAGTAGCAGGTAGGCATTTAGGACTGCTGATTGCATCTAGTGGTTTGACATCATGTAGTCCTGAACTGATGAAAGCTGGGTGTGTCTTACTGTTCTTTCTAAAAAACACCCTCCTACTCTGACAGTTCCCTACGTCACTGATTTTTGCCAGTGAGGTATAGAAATTTTATCATCTGAGACAGTGCAGCTGCCTGATGAGAAGTTGTTAGAGGTGCCATATTTCCTGGGATTGTTTTGTTTCTGCTAACTGACATGGAAGCCAAGTTGTCGATAATTTTTTAAAACAAATCCAACTTGTCAAAAATCATGCATTGGGGTGGAAGAAATACCTGGTTTGCCTATTCAGGTTGCATACGCTTGTGTTATAACAGTAGCTTCAGGAGTAGTTGTCATTTCAGGTAGTTTCACCTGGAGTCTCACACTCTTGGCATAGAGAGTTCATGAGAGATCTCTGTGGTTACACTTCTTCTAAGTCGAGAGTTCTTTGTTTTTTGATACATATGAAATGGAAATAGTAAATTTGTGTTGCATAAATGGTTATTTTGCTTGGGACAGTAGAATGAGATTATCTGTATTGTTGATGTTTAATTTGCACAGTAACTGGAATAGTAACTGGAATAGTATAATATTATTTTATTATATGATTTTGTGTACGTAGACCTAGAAGTTGTCAGTGGAATTCCTGCTGAAGTTCCGCAAAGAAGAGAAGCTGTGACCAGAGAGGGACGACATCTCTGTTTTCAAGTACAGAATCCTTCAGGAACAGCAATATCAACCCTGTGCTACATAAGCAGAAGCAATCTGCTTGTTGTGGGTTTTTCAGATGGCTACCTGTCACTATGGAATATGAAAACTTTGAAGCGGGAGTAAGTAGGCTTTTATGCATGGCTAGTCTGGACTTGTAGGGAAATATGCTAAAGAGAACTTTTTCAGGGACTGAAATTCTTCAGTGTAATCATGGAATGTTTAGAAATTCTCTTCTGAAATAACTATGAAGTCATACACAGAGTAATATGTTTTCCCCAGTGGACTAGGTTTGTTTTCTTTATGTGTCTTTGAATTGAGAAATTGTGGAACTCTGGGGTTGTTTTAATTGTATGACAGAGCTGATGCTTATAGGACGAAACTCACTTTTAAGAACCAGTTACTGTAGGACATAAATTGTAAGCCTGGAATATGTTAATAACATGGTTACAGTATTCTCTGAAGCATTCAGGATGAAACTAGTGTGAAGTGAAACATCAGTAGCTGATCTGTGGCTGAAAATATTTTTGTTCCTATTTCAGCCTTTTCTGAAATAGGAGATTGACCTGATGCAAGGAAAGAGGGCATGTGAGTGAAAGTTTCCTTAGAATGACTGGAGACTAGAATAAGAGATGATGGAAGAATTATGGGATGATTTCAAAGAACAGTTGTGATCTGTTTGATCCACTTCAGAAAGAGATTTGCTTAAGCAATTCTGAGGTGACCCATCAGAAATTATTGGGCGCATAAATAGTGGAGGAATGGTAGCAAGGATAGATTGTAGAATTAGAAATAAGGTTCTTAACTCTGGAATATGAAAGCTTGTCTGCATATTCCAGGTAAAGAAACAAGAAGCTACCTCTGTTTGGCAGTGCTTTGAATTTGTAAGAAGAATTTTAAATTCTATATTTAAGTAACCTACGAGAGTGAGAATAATCTCTTGTGTGCCAGTTGAAGTAATTATTTAGGGGAAGCTGGTTTGAAGTATATCAGGCAAGGTAATAAGCACAGGTTACTGCATTTGATAGACAGTAATCTCCTCCCTTCTTGATTGTTCCATAAAAAACAAAACAAAACAAAACCCAAAAACCCAAAACAGTCGCTTCCTTGACTCAACTGTTTGAATTAGAAGTATGGCTCTGTTTTGAGTATCCTCTGCTTTGAGGATGGGCACATAGGTTCTCCATCAGAAGATGCTTCAACTGTTCTACTAACAGAGCCAATAGATACACGTGGTCTTTTTCTCTCTTTAAACCTATAGGTACCACTCTCAACTTGAAGGAGGAAGGATTCCTGTCTATGCTGTTACTTTCCAAGAACCTGAAAATGATCCTCGCAATTGTTGCTACTTGTGGGCTGTTCAATCTACTCAAGAAAGGTGAATATAAACAAGTACATGTTATGCTTCACTGAATTAAGTTAATGTGTATACTTATTTTCTTTATGTATGTGGGAGGTTCTCTTGAGTACGGAGCGTGTTAAGTTTATGCCGTGAAGAAACGTCGTCATGGTTGTGTTGCAGACTTGTTCCAGAGTTTGGGGTGTAACTAGGTACAGAATGCCATTCTACTTAGGCTGCTCCAAAAGTAATGCCTCTTATTTATTTCCATGAAAACGTCTACCCCTGAGGTCGTAGGCCAGCGTAATGGAATAGAGGAGGCATACTGTTAGAGCAGCTCCTGTAATTAAGTGCTAGTAGTCATTTTCTTTATGTACTTAGTTTTAACTCTGATGTTGAGTTTTTCTTTCCTGCATTTATTTAAATTACTGGTGTAGAATTGTGTTGGTGTATTTTTAGTGTTCTGGAAGCCTTGGGTTCCTGCAGTTCCTATTTTGCTCAGAGTTTTTGAAAGAAGGTGATACAGTAGTGAATGAGATTGCATTTTTTATTTTGTGCTTGCAATTATTGTCTTTGTTTCTTGATGAATGCTTCATGATTTGTGTGATACTTACACCACAGTATTAAAATACCGTTGAAAGTAGTTTAGGCTACCGATCTAGAACACTAAATGTGCTGATAAAAGAATAGCATCACTGATTACTTTCTTCCAGTTTTAGCTGTCTTTGGGACCTCCATGAGTTAATTCAGCTCACCTGGCAGAACACTGTCATTGTTCAGCATAAGAATAAATGCTGTTTGATCAAATACTGGTCCAGCAGAACACTATGTGAAAGTGTTTAGGGTGTGTAAGAGAGGGATTAGAACTTTGTGATGGGAAAAGGGAGAGATCTGCTTCTTTCAGCATCAACAAGCTATGTAGTCAGTTCAGCTGTTCATAGAATTGCAGTCTCTTAAATCTTTACATAAAGAAAGTTTGGTTTAAGAAATTCTTCAATGTAGATGACTATTTTCAACAATTTTTAGTCTAAACAAAATATTGAAGCTTTCAGATTGTGTGTGTAGCATTCGCTATTGAAGCTGTTGTGTCAAATATCCTTTCTGTTTCGGCAGCTAAATGTGACCAATTGTCATGTTTAGAGACACGGTGCTTTTCTTTTCTGCTAGAGCATGCTATTAAGAAAACTTCAATGTAGATCTGATTTAAAAAAAAAAAAATGATAATGAGGACAATGAAACAGCTTTCTAATCAAATTTCTTAATTTGTACTTTTTTCAGTGAAGGTGATGTTTTGAGTTTACATCTGTTGCAATTAGCATTTGGTGACAGAAAACGCTTGGCATCAGGACAGGTCATGTATGAGGTAAGGTGTGTGTGTATGTGAAAACAGAAAAACAGTAATTTTCTCTGAAGAAGTATCAGTGATGTTGACACAGTGATGTTTACCATCAAAATTCAGAGATGCCCTGAAACAGTAATTTTTCTTTAAGTCTGCTTGGTCATGAGCTTTGTCCAGACTTTTTGAAAATAAGTCATATGATTTTAAACTGTAGTGTTATGTGTTACAACTGAATTTGTCTGCTAAGAGCCTGTATGAACTCAATTCCTAAAGAGGAAACAAGTTCTACAGATAAAATCATTCTTAACCAAAACATCAAATTAATGCAAGTAGTCAGAGAAGATAAAGCTATGAGTAGCTTTGTTCTAGCAAACTGCAGACTTGAATAAGTTTCTGTCATCCTTTCTTAGGATACAGTCATGTATCTTTATTTTCTTCTGATCTATAGTTGTATATTATTTTTCTTTGGAATTTTGTCAGCTGAACTGTAAAGAAAACACACCTATTGTGTCTTAAGTGTTGATCCTGAAGCATAGTAGCTTTAAAGACTGCTCTTTATGCTTGATTGGATTTCCTGTTAAATGTACTCTTATTCAGAATGTGAATATAATAAACATTGGTATGATTTAGTTAAAAGCATATACATAAGTAGTTGAAAATGTCTCCAAAGGTGTTGTGTTTAAAATATGGATGAAGTATGATTGTATGTGAGATGGCAGTGTTAATTATATCTAATAGATAAAAGATGGATCTGTATGGTTACTCTGTGTGTACCAAAAAAGTTCTTTTAGTTAACTATGCTTGAAACTCTTTAGAAATCCTTTTATTTAAAAGGAAAATAATCTTACTCAGAAAATTAATTCCTCCTTTTTTGATACAATGTGTTTTGTAATTAAATGTTCTCAATGGGCATGTAATTAAATAGAGTTGTTCTTGTGTTATGTACTGGGTTTTATAGGGACTGTGCCCTTCGTGGTTTTTTTTTTTTCTTTTGAACAAAGGCAAAAATTTGACTTTAAATTCTGACCTTTTTGCTTATATGTAGCACAGCTATTTTGTCATTTGTAAATGTTGCCTTTGAATAAGTAAAGTTAACGTGCCTGGAGAAGGTGGTGTTTCTTCAAAATGCATTATCTCATGATAACATATATAAATATCTTTAAGTGATGCAGTGTGTTCTAAATATGGATGCCATCTCTTTATCTTCGACTGTTTTCTTTTATGATATAAATATAGCTTGCTCTAGAGGAACAGAGCACACCTTTATTGAATTTTCAGTTTTAAAAGGGCTTTCATTATAGTTTGCTTCTGCTTTTGTTACAGTGCTCTGAGCACTGTGGCAGGTTGATAGGAGAAATCTTTAATCTTTCTCCATTTTTTTTATTTCTTTGTTTTTTATCCTCTTTTAAGTTATTTTTAACTACAGTCCTGACAGAGACAAAGATGGTACCCGATTCTGTGTGCTTTTCTTGGAAAAAAGTTGTCTGTATCCATTTCTCTTGTGGCTATTTTGTTCTATCTCAGTATTTCAGTGTTAGAAAGTGGGACCTTTTACTGCTCAGCATTTCTTTGTCTTCATCATCTTTTGTACTAGAACAAGATGTGACAAGTGAACTCAGAGAACTGAAATGTTTCATCAGGTTTTAAAAATGGATCCTATTAACAAGAAATTCCAGTTATAACCTTTTTTTTAAGTAGTGTGATCAAATACTTTGTGCTTGTGACCTGTGAGAACTGTGGTGTAGTTAATTTAAGACTTGCAACCCTCTACAGACCTTGTAATCAGTGATTCATTCGCATGCTTCTTAGAAGTGTCAGGAACTAGTCTCTGGATCTGAGATTATTCTACTCCTGTGCTGTTTCTTCTTCTCAGTGAGTGTTGCAGAAATGTGACCAAGGTGGTTAAAGAGAGACTTAAACAGCTGGAGCTGCTAGAGAGGAAAGATAGGTTCTTCATCTAGTTTTCAGTTTAAGCCATTTACGTGTGTAGCTTCATGTCAAAAACTGTTGACATGTACTGCCAAAAAAAACCCAAAAGATGCATCAGGGCAGAATCTGTGCACTGCAGTAAATGTAAGGCATACATGTAAGGTAATACATCTAATGTAGTCAGTTTGTTCTGTACTGTAGTTCTCAGGGAATTTCTCAAGTTCTTAATACTTAGATCTACCTGCACAACCATCTGAGAAAAGTTTTGTGTCCATTTCTAGTGACAGAAAATTTTTAGGTTGTTCCTTTTTGACAGGCGAAGTTTGAATAAACAGGGATAAAAATACTGTTGACCTTTTGATCACTGAATAAGGTTTATAGGAATTTGAAAGATTTGTCTGCTGTGTTAGTGCTTTAGTTTCCAGAGGTCAGACTTGCAGAAAAGTATGTGAAAAGGATTTGTGTGTAGTGTGATGGTAATTGCTGTTTGCAGCATATTTTAGATAATCTGAAATTCTGTTGGGTTTATTTAACGTCTTTCCACTTATCACTTGAAGTCTGTATTTATATTTTGTTCTCTGCGGTATTTCTGTAGCATTGTTCAGCAAGGGGAAATGCAAAGCCCTGCACCTGATCAGAAACAATCCCAGGCACCAGTGCATGTTGGGGGTAGGCCACCTGGACAGAAGCCTTGCAGAAAAGACCTTAGATCCCTGGCAAACAACGGGTTGACCACAGGCCAGCAGTGTGCCCTTGTCACAAGGAAGGGCTATGAGATCCTGGGCTGCACTAGGAGTGTTGCCAGAAGGTCAGAGGAGGGGATCCTTTCCTTCTTGTCTGCATCACGAGGCCACACTGCTACTACTGTGTCCAGGACTGGATAGTCCAGAGCAAGAGTCACAGACATACTGGAGAGAGTCCAACAGAGGCAACAGAGGACTGCAAAGTTCACTGAAGGACTGTCACACCTCTCCATGAGAGGCTGAGAGCTGGGGCTGTTCAGTGTGGAGATGAGAAGGCCTGTGGGAATGTCATCATTGTGCAGAAATTCCGGGAGGGAGGGCACAAAGAGGTTCTTTTTAGATGTGCCCAGTGAGACGAGAGGCAGCGAGCAAACTGTGGAACACAAGAGGCTCTGTCTTAACATAAGGAAACTTATTTTACTGCATAGATAGGTAAGCATTGGCACAGATGGCTTCATTCTAGTTTTCCAGGGAGATCTTTTAGGTTTTTCTTACATACCTGCACGTCTATTATTTCCAAAGTTATTTGATAAAATAGAGTGGAATGTGCATGCTTTTGAGTATACATTAGTGTTTTTTGGTAGTGAAATTAAGAACCGCAGAGTATTCCAAGCTGGAAGAGACTCGCAAGGATTGTTGAGTCAAGCTCTGGCTCTTCAAGGAACCACACAATTCAAACCATGTTTCTGAGAGCATTGCGCAAACACTCTTTGAATTCTGGTAGCTCAGGGCCGTGCCCACCTTCCTCAGGTGCAGACCCTGTCCTTAACCCCCAGCTGCCCCTCCCCTGACAGCTCCATGCCGTTCCCTCGGGCCCTGTTGCTGTCACAGAGAGCAGAGCTCAGCGCTGCCCCTCCCTTCCCTGTGAGGAACTGCAGCCTTCCCTCAGCTGAGGCTTCCCCTCAGCTCCTCTGCTCTGGGTTGAAACGCACGAAGGGACCTCAGCTGCTCCTCGTACACCTTGCCCTACAGACCCTTCGCCATCTTTGTAGCCCTCCTTTGGATGCTCTGATAGTGTTATGTCCTTATGTTACACCCAACCTGCACCCAGTGCTGGAGGTGAGGTCACACAGTGTTGGCTTTGGTGCACCCCACGGTACAGATGGGCTGCCAGAGCACACTGATGCCTCATTTGCTGCCCAGCAGAAACCCCAGATCCCGTTCTACATGGCTGCTCCCAGCTTCTCATTCTCCAGTCTGTATCTAGGTCCAGGGTTGCCAAGGTGCAGATTCCAACACTTACTTGTGTTAATGTTCCTGTGGTTGGTGATTGCCCATTCCTCTAATGTGTGAGAGATTTTGACAAATTACTCTTTCATAGTAGATGTTTTGAGCCAATGCAGCATTTGGAAAGACGTTTTCAGTTAGTGTTCAGTTAGAACATGTCAGCATTAGAGATTCAGTGCAGTTCTGCTGAGGTTTCTGAATATCTCAAAGCAGTTGGCCCATTCTGTAGTAATTTGTAATCTTAGGTAGGTTTTGCACATGTCTTTTCTGTTTTCCTCTTCTGCTGTTAGCTGTGTTCTGTGAAGGAACCAAGGGAGATTTCACTCATTAGTCTCTGAGAAGATACAGCTAGTACGATTTTACATGGTTAAGAGGATTGTTAATTAGTAAGAAGCTCTCACTGCTTCTGCAGAGGGGTGTGTGTTCAGCCTAGTGGTGTGCATGTAGGTAATACGTCTGAGAATAACTTTAGCTACTACAGTGCCACAACTTTTCTGATTTCATGGGTTCTATAATCAAAACAGGGAGCAAAGAGCTTTGCATCTGTATTGCATTATTTGTAGATACATGCATAGGTCTGTAAGAGAATCTTGAGTTTGCAGGACCTGGAGGCATTCAAGGCCAGGAATGTGCCCAGGCAGCCTGATCTGGTGTTTGGCAACCTTGCCCACAGCATGGGTGTTGGTACGAGATGATCTTTAAGGTTATTCCAACCCAAACCATTCTGTGACTCTGTGAAATCTGCTGAACATTTTTTGAACTGAATCAGGCCACGTTTTGGAAATGGGGAACATCTTTTCAACTTACCATTCAACAAACCGTTGCAGTTTCACACTTTCTAAAATTATCTTGCTGGTCAGAAATAATTTCTGTTTACTATTGGAACTGATCTCTTGGGAAACAGTACTGTAGTTAGAAACAGGCTTGTTTATTTAGGTGTAATGTACTTTTTCGTCTCAAAATGACCTTTCTTCTCTTATTTTTCCACAGGGTTTTGAATACTGTGATGAAAGATACAGTTTAGATCTCACGGGTGGAGCCTTTCCCTTGAGAGGACAGACCAGCAATACTAAATTACTCAGCTGTCAGACCGTAGAAAAATTTCGCAACCATATTGATAGAGAGGACAGTGTTAACGAAGGTTTGTTCTGATGTCCGTGTTTGGTTATTCTAAAAGGAATGTTTTTGGAATCTGAACAATGAATTCTGTACCCGCAGTCTGAAAGTCAGATATCAGTACAGAGTAGCTTGTGTGGCTTATTTAAAAAGAAAGACGTGTTGTTTGAGTTACATTTACAAACAGAAATTGACATTGCAGTGAGAAAAATGTATTTAGTATGTGATTTCTGACATTAAGAAATTCATTTCTTAAAAAAAAAAAAAGTATATATACATCTTTGATGCTTAGCCATTTTTAAAACTTTTAAGAAGCAACTTGGTAGTTGTATATTGATGCACTCTGCTAGTTTTTACTCGTTCTGACCTGATGATGGCATTAAAGGAAGGTTCAGTTAAACGTAATTTTTTAGCACAGTGGAAAGAAAACAGCTTTTTTCTAAGGGTAGTAAATGTCATCACTGCTAGCAATAAATACAACAAAGATGTTCCACAATCCCTTTCTTTCTGCATTTCTTCAGCCAGTTTTAAATCTAAACTCTTACATTCAGCTTCAGATTCATGATGTATCTTTCTTAACTAAGTATTGATACCTTTAGGTAGCCAAGCTGCTTATTATATTAAATTTCAAAGAAATAATTGTATTTGAACTGGAACTTCAGTGTGACACGACAGTTAATGCCATTGATCTGTTTAAATGAAAAAGTGATTTGTTCAGTAGTAGAATACTTACTGTTCTAACAAGATAAAATGTATGTGCCTGTGGAAGATGATCTTTCTGAGGGAATACGATGTGCTTTAAACATGCCAATCAGGTAAAAGTGGTTTGACTTTGAATGCCACAGCTTACTTTTATTCCGTGAAAAAGTAAAGACATGTTTAAAAGTCAATATTTTGATAATGGGGAAAGTTTTTTTTTAAAAAAAAAAAAAAAAAAAAAAAAAAAAAAAAAAAAAATTTAATGCAAGAGTGAATTTGCTTTTCTTAACCCTTTGTTAAAATATCAGTTGATACAGGCTTGCATGAATTAGTATTTGTGATATGCCCGTTACTTATGATTTTTTTCTGGTTACTTTAGAGTTGTTTTAGTCTGTTTTAGGCCAAGAGATGAAGACATTGGTACGGGCAGCTGCTAGATTATAGAATGGGACTTCCTTAGGGAAAAAACTATAGGTTTTGTTTTATGCTTGATGTCATGCTATAACAATGTATAGTGTGGTGGTTTGCGTAACAGTTTTTGTTCTTTTGTTCCTTCAGCTATCACTCCTACTGGCTACTTTGAACAATGTTGATTTTTTTTTTTTTCCATTGCTTTGGGTTTGGATATTTTTCTTCCTGTTCAGACTTACATCTGGATCTACCTTTCCATATTTTCTCTAAATCTAATAGATTCCTATGCTTACAAGCTCTTTAGCAATAACTTTCTTTATATGCTGTTTAAAAAAAACGAAACACATCTGTTGTAATGTTGGAAAAATTAAAGGTACCTCTCTGGGTTTACAAATTCAGTTATGCCCTGTCCATATCTTAGAGACTGCTGCAGTGATAAATTTTTGCTGTCTTTGTTACCCTTCCCCTCCTTTGTTTTTACTGGCCTTTATGGATGTCAGATGTTACAAGGAAGACATCTGCATGACATTGCAGTGCTGTTTCTGTTTGTTGTCTTTGATTTAATCCTGAAATGGCAACTTCCATCTGTCATTGTGATGCTAACCTCTATAGACAATGTGTCAAAATCTAATGAACATCCTTGGGTTTTCTTCACTTGTCATATATTTCTCAGGAGCATTCTAGAATCTTTTTTTAATGAAGATATTTACAAAAGTAACTGTATGCATCTAGCGTACGATTTTTTTCTAAAGTATTTATCAAGCTAGATATGTCAGTCAGTTACTGATGTGTGGACTGAGTGATACAACAGAATTAAACTAAAAGAGAAAGTGATACTTCAAAAATATCAGATGTACAATGCTTTTTACAACTAAACAATTTCTTGTCTTTTACAGTAATATCTCCTGACACCAGTGTATCAGTCTTCAGCTGGCAAGTGAATACATATGGTCAAGGAAAACCATCTACTTATTTGGGTGTATTTGACATTAACCGCTGGTATCATGCTCAAATGCCAGATTCACTAAGGTATGCTTTACTGAGTTGTTTCCAGTGTTCTTACAAATAAGATATTTGAACGTTGATGTTGAACTTATTGCTTCCCTAACATGTTTGCTTCCCTAAAGGCCAGAAGAATTCCTTCATAATTGCCCCTATTTTGCTTTATGGTCTCTGGATGCTGTAACAAATGTGACTTCTCCAAACCTCATTTTGGATGTTCTGGTACATGAGCGGAGTTTAAGTCGTGGAGTTCCTCCTTCCTATCCACCGCCTGAGCAGTTTTTTAATCCAAGCACCTATAATTTTGGTAGGTATATCACTGCTTTTAATAGAGATAAGTTTCAGAACTGAGTCAAGTGTCCTTTATTGGTTCTCTTGCTTGTTGTTTGTCATTTTAAAAGCAAACAAACAAACCAAACCAAGATTCAACTATTATCAATTTACCAACAAAGAAATTAGTCTTCTAAAATACACCAGGCATTTTTGGGTTCCGGTGCATTTATAATGTAGTCTGTGAAGTGACGATGGTTATAAAATGAAATAACTTCAAACTGAAGGTTTTCCACACAGCAACATTAGAGAAAAAACATACAATGAAGATATTTCAAAGCAGTTTATAAGTGACTCGGCAAAAAAAAAAAAAAAAAAGAAAGTTATTGACTTGTATCTTGCTGTGTTAAAAATGTAGGCTAGTCATAATGTGATGTTGGGGCTGTAGAGTTTTAACAAACATTCTTTGTTTCTGCAGATGGTACGTGCTTGCTGAACTCTGGAGTAGTTCACATGACTTGCACTGGCTTCCAGAAGGAGGTGATCTTTTATCGTATCTTCATTGAGAATGTCAAGAAGTGTATATTTAAGTTTTCTGTTGCACTGCTTTCAGTGTAAGAGATATTTTATGCTCGTCGTGCCCATCTACCTGCATAAATGAAACTACATCTTCCCAGTTTTAAGCAAATGTTTATGTTTGAAGTCCACTTTGGGGACTATAAAACTTCCATTGACACCTGCTGAGCATGATGGATCTGGGTGTATAGAGAGTAATGCAGTGTTCCTCTAGGAACAAAGAGCACAGTTCATCTAGGAACAAGAACAAAAGTATTGTAGAGGTTAGGGAAAACTGTTGCTTCTTGGTGATGCATCTTTCAAATAATGAGTCAGGATATTCATCCATGATTAAGTTTTTGAAACAGGAAGACAGAGAATAGAGAAAGTGTGTGTGTGTGTATATATATAATTATTTTTTTTTTAATTTAGGAATAAATGACTTCTTTTCTCCTGTACTTGGCCAAATTATAGCTGAGTCACCACACATACAGTAAGAAATGATGAGGCTTTTTTGGCTCATTACGTATTTCCAGCACAATCAACCATAGCATTAATCTTCCAAAATGTGATTTAAAGTTGTCTAAAAGCTAGAGTGTTTTTATAGGATGTATTTTACTTCACTGGAAAAGCCAGCATGTAAACAGAGAAGCTGGGAAATACTTAGTGAAATATGGTACAGGCAGATATTTTATTTTATAGGATTTTTATAAACTCTGAGTTTTTGTCTGTCATCTTAAAGTCCACTTAGTAATACTCAGTGAGATTGCTAACCTAAAATGTATTACTGATGCAGTCTTTGTGATAGTTTGTCAACATTGTAATTTCTTTTTTTTTTTTCAGTGATTGTTCAGAATGTTTTTATGTGATGGAATAAAAATAACGCCGTCTTTAATCTTTGCTTTTTATTGCTGTTGCAGACCTTGAATTTTTTAAAGGAGTCTGGTCCTTCAATAAGTGAAGCCATTTGCGATAGCTACAATAGATGTCTTGTAGCTGGCTTGCTGTCTCCAAGATTAGTTGATGTCCAGCCATCCAGTCTGAGTCAGGTGAGCACACATCAAGACTTAAGGGGGGAATATATCTATGTTCTTTGACAGGACTGTAGAAATTGTAAGACACGGTAACTTGACAACCATTGCTTCTTACCTGCTTTACCCTACCACAGCATCTTCATAGGTTTTTGTTTTGTAGTACAGTAACAGAACTTTCTGTCATCTGAAGAGCTTCCTAAGAGAGGGAGCATTTGTGTGATGTGCAGCCCATTTTCATCCAAGCTGTCTAGCTGATCTGCTGCTCATCTAATGGTGGAGCAATTAACGGACAAGGGGTAGCACTTCCACTACCCTCATATTTCTATCTCTTGGGTTCTTCTCCAGATTTGAGGAAGTAACACTGGGACAAAAAATTCTTTTACACAGTTTAGCAGCTAAAGGAAATTTCTCAGCAAGTTGACCTGGCCATTAGAATATTCCTTTTGCATTGGATTAGAGTTTTGTGTGCCACCAGAAGTATTCTTTGTTCTGTTTCCTTGTTTCAAACAGTTCTGAGAAAAAAATGGGAATATCCCATGTATATTGTAGTGTACAGAGGTTTCTTTGAAGTTACTGATTTTACCTAGGGGAAAGGGTAGTTTTCAGTGTGTTCGAAACAATCACGGAAATTAGGAGTAAATTCAGTAAAATGATGCAAAGGATCATTTCACCTGAAAGCATCAGAAAACTGGCTGGAATAATTTATCCTTTAATATTCTGTGTCTGTACGTAGCTGTTATCCTCTTAAAGGATTACCACTACATTGTTGTACAATCTTTGAAGAATTTAAAATGTAAGTCTGTTACAGTTTAAACGTTTCAATTCTTTTCTATAATCTTTGAAAA
The DNA here is from genome assembly GCF_951394365.1 of Tetrao urogallus. Lineage (NCBI taxonomy): Eukaryota > Metazoa > Chordata > Aves > Galliformes > Phasianidae > Tetrao > Tetrao urogallus. Next base: position 33,191,894 of record NC_136814.1, read on the forward strand.
CTATAACAATGTTTTGATGTTGGAACTGCTTCGTGTCTTCATAATCTAGAAAGCGGGCTGACTTCAGTTTCACTATTTCTCATGCAAATGTTGCGTATTTGTTTTGTCCCCATCATACATTCCTGATGGAAAACTTCTGTGCACAAAACGTACTATGGGTATTAGCAGGGGATGTTACTGAAAATAGTTAACTGGAGCTCGGTAAATTAAGTTTATAGCATAGACACATGCAGATAAAGGTGAGAATTAGCCTTTAGTAAGATGAAACATTAGAGGACAAGATAATGTGTTTGTCAAACCAATGAGCCTGTGATTCAGATTAACTTAAGGAATGTGGAATTAGTTGAGTTTGTGCTAAATGACTTTTTGGTGTCTGTGTGACAGTTTTCATAGAAAGAAACACTTATTGTTGATGGTTTAGACATCGAAAGTATGTAAGATTCTCGTTTTATTTTGCCTCATGTTTAGGAGGAGCAGTTAGAAGCTGTATTGTCAGCTGCTGTTCAGACAAGTTCTTTAGAACTTCTGACTGGATACATTAAATATTGGACATCTGAAGGTAATAACTACTTGTAGTGATTTTGTTCTATATTCTTGAGCTTGACATTGTTTGCTCATTCCTTTTTCTTTTTCTTTTTTAAAGAGCAGCCAAGTTCTGCTGCCAGCTTACGGTTTGTTCTTGAGTGGACATGGAACAAAGTTATCTATACAAAAGAGGAATTTGACCAAATCTGTGAGTAATACTGCAGGGATTTTGAAAATGTAAAATTACCCTTTTTCAATGAGCGTATTCATTGAATTTGCAATTTGCCTCTATGTGATAGTGCACAGTTCTTCAAATGTACCTTGAAACTTATTTGAAATTGCTCTGTATGCTAATGATTTAATATGTATCCTGCAAAGGTGTTCCGCTGTTCGATGGCTCTTGCAACTTCATTGATCCACAAACAATGCAGTCTCTTCAGCACTGCCAGTTACTGTTCAGCAACCTCAGCACAGTCTTAAACTGTTTTCTCACTGAAGCACGAGAGCTTACTGAAAAAGGTTTGTAATAGTATTACTAAATCTTTCGTATGTCTTAGCAGTCTCTTCATTCAAGATGCTGTTGGGGTTGTAGTTGAGGAAATAAGTGCTTTTTTGTTTTGATGCTTGGAAGACAGACAAGTATAGGAGGAGAAAGGCTTATGTTGAGTGAGAAATTGTAAATAGCACTTCATATGAATCTGTTCAAGAAAGTAATTTGTTCTGGAGTATGTGAAAGTATGTAAGGGAAGTTAAATTTAGCAAGAAGATGCATAAGCAGTTGGTTGGAAATGGAACAGTTGAATATGGTGATTATTCTTTACAGTTCTTAGCTAGCAACTTATTTGAGTACAAATACTGCATTATGATTGTAAAGGAAACAGTTGAGTAAGTTGTAAGAATAAATAATTAAATTTGTACTGTTTCTTTTTTAATAACTTGGCATATTGAAAAAAATGGAAAAGTTTCTTTGCTGTACTAAAAATCTGCCATATGAGAAAGAGGTGTTTTACAAGTGTATTCAGTAGTTCAGACTTGATCTTTAGAATATTTTTTAAATTTTATTTTAAACATTTAGTGAAGGTGGTGCTTTGCAAAGGTTTACTTTTGTTGTGCTTGTGTATTTTTCTTTAACTAAGACAAATTTTTACCATATTATTTTCATACTTTCTGCTTAGTATGATGAAGGGAGGTTAATTAAAAAAAGAATTCTTGCATGTTTTTCAGGTGTTACAGATTTGACAAATAAGCAGGTGGTAACTAGCCTCATTTCTTTGTATGCCCAAGTGGTCATCTGGTTCTGTCGATCCAGTCTCCTACCAGAGGGCTTAGGTAAGCTTTAGCTGCAATACATATCTAACAGTGATTCCTGTGAACACTGTAAATGTTTCTTTGCTAACAAGTAGTGTTATTTCAGTGATGATGCATACTAAACTTCTGTTGGTGAAATGAATATTTTTATTGTTTTTTGCAAATGTGTAGTGTGGAATAATGCAGGCAGTTTCTTTCCTTGTATGTTCTTTAAGAACAGCAAACTGCAATGAGCTTTTGACTTTAATGTTGCTGACCCAAGTAATTCTTTAAATACCTGGTATTTTAAACAAGTTGCTGTTAAAACATCCCAGCGAATGCTGTTCTTACAGTAAAAGCATTACCTGAAGGTTTTGAACTTTTGTATTTCTTAAGGGGAAAAAGCAAAGCATTGGAAATACTTTTTTATTTGTGTGGGATATAGATTTCATTGTCAGCCTTAATAGTTTCAGAAAAGTTCTTGTTATATGCTTATTAAAAACAAAAAAAAACCCAGCAAACTCTTTTGAGGTCTTTTTTTAATAATTGTGATCTTTACTGTTGATAATGTTCTGAATTTTAGATTAACTGTAAAAAATTCAAATGGCAGTGGAGACAAGAAGGGATTGTCTTGTGATTTCTGTTTTAGAAAAAACAGAAACAAAGCTGGCTTCTTTCAAAGCTGAAGGCTTGCTTATGCTTCTTGATGTTCAGATGTTATGATCTGTGCAATTTATTAGTTCTTTAATTATCTTTTTTTCCTTTGATTGCCTGTAGATGATGATATGCATTTATCTAGACCTTTCTACAATTATCCTCTGATTCAGAGCTACTATACCAGTCATCGACAGAAACTTGAGCGCTTGTCAAGGTGAGATTTACTGGGGCTCTCTGGAAAACTTCCACTGTGGATTCAGAAGTAGTAGCGAATATCATTTATATGTCAACAATTGTATTTACTGTGCTAAATGCATTTGCCAGCAGTACCCAATTCAGCGATGCATTTGCTCTGTTGAATACAGAGATAACTTTCCTGTGCTGTGGCCTGTGTGTATTCCTCTGCTAATACTGACTTTTAAGTGCATCTTACTTCTCAAGTAGCTCACATGTACACTGGTGAGGAACGGGAGCCCACTTCATTTAGTATGTTTTCTAGTTTGTTTTGATTGTTGGGAGAATGAGAGGGCAGCATCAGTCAGTGATGCTTGTCTTTGAAGAATGTGATTTTAAAAGTTCAGACATGCATAACTGTAATGGTATGTCTTCCATAAACATAAATGCTGCTTGTGATGATGCTGAAATTCACCTGTATGTTCAACTTTGTGTAAATGAGTTTTTCAGTAACAGAAGTGAAGTGCTGAAAACAAAAGGTGGAATTACCATCAAGTTATCTCACAGTTGCTATATTGGAACATCCAATTTGAAGTATGAGATAACATTAAAAAGAAGTTGTGCTATTTCAGTACTGTTAAATTTCCTCTTTTAGGTATTGTGAGTGATGATTTTTGGCACTTCCACAGTTTCTTCTGCGTTTCAAGTAACACAGGCAGGAACAGCCTGAAAACTAGAAGTTCATTGCAGATTTTAACAGATTTTCTTCTTCTTTAGTAGAAGAGCTTTTAGGATTTCTATTTAAGCTCCTGTAATAATTGAATGCAACCTAATGAACATCTCTCAACTGGCTCAGAAATCTTCACGTGTTTCAAGTGATGTCCACACCTCTATGTTTGTTGCTTTATTTTCTTCAGATGTGTGTATTTATTTTGGTGTTTTGGTTGAGGTGTTGGAATTACTGTTTGACTCTGTCCAAATCCTTGCTACTTTTTTTTTCCAGAGGAAGATGGGATTCTGACTGCTTGATGATAGATGGAATGGTTTCCCAGTTAGGAGAACAAGCTGAGAAATTGTGGCGGAGGGATGAAGGAGGAACTGGGAAATATCCACCTGCTAGTTTACATGTGAGTGTTATATTCCTTTAAAAACAAAGCAAGAACAACAAACCACAAAAACAACAATAGTAAACAAAAATAAAGAATCTAAGTATATAATTCATGGAGTGTGGGAGGGTGTTGGGTTTTTTTTTTGTTTTTTTTGGTTTTTTTTGTTTTTTTTTTTTGTGTGTGTGAAAAGAAAATTTTTCATTTCAGGCACTGCTGGATCTCTATTTGTTAGAAAACATCGAAGAAAACTACAAGCATGCAATTGTATCCTTTGTAGTTACTTCAGTTGCACCTTCAGTATATGCACATAAATGCTTGTAAGTGTTCACTGTGTACCTAATAATATTTTCAAATTTTTGCTTCAAGCAGTGTAGATGAAAAGATTTTGTTTAGAATTAAGTGGTAATCAGAAGCAGTTTTATTTTTCTGTACTGTTGATTTTTTTTTTATTTTTCTTTCATGCTTTATTGCAAAGTCTTTTCTGAGTAAACATACAGTAATGTTAAAGTGTATGATAAAGATTAAAACTGAAGCAGAACTTTTTAAAAGCAGCAATAGCAAATGGCTACATATTAGCATGATGCAATATAAGTGCTGCTTCAGAGCAAAATGAGTTGTAGTAGTGCTGTATCATTACCTGTTTTTTTTCTGGAATCATTGATTATTGGTTTTTTATTTTTTTCTATTTTTTTCCAGCACAGCTAACAGTGCTTGCTTTTGCTCTGCTTGAATTGCAGACACAGAATAATAAATAGAGAAACAAGATTGGACAGAGAACGTATTTTGAAGCTGCTGAAATACACAGAATTGTTTTGTTGCCTCATCAAACAGAGGGGAGGGGAGCGTAAAGAGGAAGGGTGTTTAAAGCTGTTGAATCTCAGAGATCCCTAATTAATGTATATCCCTAAAAAAGTCAGAAAGAGAAAATGACATTACCAGAAAATAATACTGTTTTAATTCAATTTTTTTCATTGGGAACTGATACGTGTTGTGAAATTTTGTTTTGCATGCACTGGAAATGAGGAAGTAACACAAGGGAATTCATAAGCCCTGAGTGTTTAAATGTCCAGCTGGTCGCTCCTGACTGTGAGGAGGGGTCTCAGTTTATAACTGGGATTTTTAATTATCTGCAGTTAACCTTTTTGAAAACATCATAGAAATCAAAGAGTATTTCTTCCTGATTATTTAATCAGAATGAGAGGTTTAAATCCTGGCTTTCTTTGAATTATAACAGCTTAAAAAGGCAACTAACCCATTAACATTTTCTTCTTTCTAACACTTATGTTCTTATTTCATTATTATTTTTCTGAATATATTGTGGTAAATTCTTGATCTTGCAAATGTATTAGCCTTAATCATGTACTTGATATCAGACAATTTACTTACTGCTGGATATCATGCATTCCTTTCCGAATAAGACAGAAACTTCAATTGACTCCTTCCCAACTGTTTTTGCTATCCCCTGGGGTCTTGTGAAGCTTATTCAAGGCTTTTGGCTTCTGGATCACAATGATTTTGAAGTAAGTATGCTACCACTTAATTAGGCATGTGTTACAATATGGAGCTGTAAACTGTGAAAAGATGTTTTCTTTTTGAAATTGGTGCTTAGCTAATAACAGCTGATAGATCAGAAGCTTTTTTTAGAACGCTGTTAAAACATTTTCAGCGATGAATTGTGGTTTGAAATTTGATTTTAATTACTTTGGGAAGAAATTTATTAAAAAAGAAGTGAACTTCAATAATCTTTGATGTCTGGATTTTCAAAGCCATTTATTTAAGTCATTTTAGGCAGAACAGCTGAACAGTTTTCCCCCAAAAATGATGTTTTAGGTATTTAAAGTGCTAAAGCTGTCATGATAGCAGTAGTGTTTTAGGTAGAAGATTGCAAAAGTGACTTTTGAACTTAATTCATGTTTCTGTAGTTTTTTTTGTCATGATGTTAATAAAATCTATTAACTTTCAAGAATCTCTGTAAAAAGTTACGTTTATATGCAGATGCTTAATTAACCTAGAAATGTGTTTCAAAACACTTTGTTCTGTATGGCTGGCTTTTGTGTGTGTGTAAATGCTTAGAAAGTCTATTTACATTTCCTGTATCAAGTATATCATTAGTGCTAGTTGTTTAAAATTACCTAACGGATTTGCCACTACTTAGGAAGCTTTTGAGTACTTTTATTATGAGTGAATATTATATATCTTAACAAACCTAATTTCTGACTTCTGCAGAATTCATTGGCCCTTCTCTTTCATCCAGCTACAATCAAAACTGTGCCATGGCAACATATGAGAATTATTCAATCCCTGATGTGCCAAGGAGAGCATAGGCGAGCCCTCAGATACATGCAGATGATGAACCCATCAATGTCAAGCAGTAGTGAAGTGCAGCTTTTCCTCACTGTGTTACTGTCCAATAGGTAAAGAACTATATCCCACCATGCTAGTATTCAGTTATGATGGGAAGGTGGAGAAAAAGTAATATAAATCACTGTCACTTTTAAATTTTGAATATACAGCAATTTTGGGGCATCTTTTTAATTATTATTGTTGTTTATATCTCAAAAATTAATTCCAGGTGCATGGTGGAGGCTTGGAGCCTATTACAGAAACATTCCACTAAGTTAAATGTAGAAGAACTGTTAAAACAAGTGTATGAAATCTGCCAGGAGATGGGACTAATGGAAGACTTATTGAAGCTACCTTTCACAGACACCGAACAAGTAAGTGTGGACAAGAAAAATACCTTAATCTCTGTTCAAAAGGAGAAGAGATGGAATCATAATAGTTTTTTGAAATGTGTTTCTCATAGGAGTGTTTGGAGAAATTCTTACAGACCAACGGTGGTACTCAGAATCGTGAATTTCTTTTAGTCCACCATCTGCAGCGTGCCAACTATATTCCAGCACTGCAGTTGAATCATTCAATGAAGGTCAATCTTACGGTAAGCATAAAAGTTCCTTCCAGGGGCGCAAATTTATTTTACACGTTGCTGGTTTTGATATTACTCCATAAAAATCCTGCTTTGTTGGGTTTTTTTGTTGTTGTTGTTCAGTGTTTATTAGAACATGATTTGAAATACTAGGAATAAGTTTCTGAACCTCCAGTAAAAACTGAACTTAGAAGTTGAACAAAATATTTCACTTATCAAAAGCTACTTGGTGAGCTTACAAGTTGTTACAGACCAATTGACTCTATTTAAATAAAGTAATTCAAATCTGATTAATATAGGAAGGTTGCTCTGAAAATAATGCCTATTTTATCATGTTGGTCCTCAATGTCAGAGGCATGTGTTGGTGGCATGGCAGTAGAGGTAGACCCTTCCCACTAATATTCCTCTACATTTTGTTGCCATGTGACAAATGACAGCAGAGAGACAATGTGACATAGTGGCATCTAACATGGGAGTGTGTATGAAGCAAAAGCATGTCATCAGATTCTTCTCTGCATAAAAAACATTTATTGACATTCATCAGTGCTTGCTGCACATTTCTGGAGACCAACCAGGAGGTGAACTGAGCAGTGAAAACTAAACTGTATGGGCAATGTTTTTCTAGCAATGGCAACGTCATAGCAGATGTGAAACAGTAGGTCACCTCTGCAGATGCAGATTTCTGCAGTTGTGGTATGTGGGCTCTACTTCATTGCTGGTGAAAAATGCATAGTTACTGGTGGTGACAGTTGAAAAACAATGTTCTGTAGCTGAGAATTTGATCTATCAAATGGTATTATAGAGCTCTTTATATCTGTTGATGTTTCCATGGGGCAAAAAAAAAAGTAGGAGGTGTTATTTTCGGAGCAACCTACATCTATCTATCCATATAGTTATATGCTATATATATTTACTTTTTTCTAATATGTAACTAAGTTCAATTTCACTAGAGTCGTGCATTACAAAAATCAACTTTTACTAACAGTATAGAGCAGAATAATTTTTTTGCTTAAACATTCATTGAGAAGGGATTTTAACTCCATGAAGAACTCCAGATTTCCAGAACCATAGTTCTCCAATGAATCAAGCTTATAAGGTGATCTTAGAATTTTTAGGTCCTGCATTTGAACACATCCATCTTTTTGGAAGGTGTGTTTAGATAGTTTTTTCTTGCTTGTTTTAATACTGAAAACATTTTGTCCAACATAATTTATATTTGTTTTGTGTATTCAGTTATTTTTGGCCTTGACTTTTCTATTGTTGTTGTGCTGTTTTGTAAGCTGTTTGAGAATGGGAATTGCAGGTGACAGAGCTGCAATGAGGAGAAGGTTTGGTGGGGTACAAACATTGTTTTAATTTAAAGATGTAGACTCTGTTGTTAGCTAGTCTGCCATCCACTTTCCTAAAAATAGGCAGAATTGGTGTTTGCTGATGGATATATTTTAATATCTCTGTGGATGAAGTGTACCCACTAATTGGAGCAGCGTAGATTCTCTGCAGTGAACTTCTTGTAATTAGTTAACTTTTTCCTTTGTTCTTTTATCAGAATGATCGTGATCCTCGTTTGAGAGAGAGAGCAGTTGCCAGAAATTCTATATTAGACCAATATGGCAAGATCCTTCCTAGAGTTCAAAGGAAGCTGGCTTTAGAGAGAGCCAAACCTTACCGTTTGCCTTCATCTGTCTTCAGAGAAGGTAACTTAGTGGGAAAAGTGTAATGAGCAACTGGCCACCACTCTGATTACACAAAGATAATATTTTTTTCCCTTTTCCTTTCCAGTCTCAAGACCAAAGCCCTTATCAACAGTAGCAAAACAAGTTAATGCTGGAAATGTGCATACAAGAGCAACTTTCATCAGTAATGTATTATCCAAAATTGGGGAAGTATGGGTAGGAAATGAGCAGAAAAACAGTTTCTCACAATGTGATAGGTAAGAATCTTTCTAACAAAGTAGTCTTTAGCTACACGTTAGGGGCTGAGAGACAGAAATCTATTTGAATTTTTTAGTATTTGGGTGGAAAGGTGGACCTAAGTGAAGCTTGTTATGGCTGCTTTGGATATGCAAAGTACAACATTCAAGATTCAATACATAATAAGTAATATTTGCCAAGAAGTTCTTTACTTAAGATAGTCTTAATTAGTATTTTTGCATTATGGTTAAATGTGTTCACAGAATTTGAGATAGATGGAATGAAAACTGCCATCAATCTGTTGGTGTACAGATTTTGATAGATGTGATTGTGTGAACAAATAGTGATCTTTGACCATTTTGTGTCTGTTTTTTTGCATTGTATTAGCCTTTTTACTTTAAAAATAGCATTGTAAACAACTTAAAGCAGACTAATAGTTGTCAGATGATTTACTTTAGGTGGCATAGTCAATTCAAGTAAACTTGAATTCAGATATATTTGGACTGTAAGTAAATTACATTTTCCTTTTAATCCTAGTCCCAGAGTTGCAGAACCACCAGTCATAACACATCCTCTCCCTGATGCAGAGTTGCCTGATGCATTTGTTGGGACACCAATTACAAAATTTTCACAAAAATGTTCCAGGTATAGCGGATCCACAGAGTGAAGATTTGAAAGATGTGGGGGTGGGAACAAGTATTATGTAGTCTATGTTCTAAATATCAAAAGTAATTTCTGCTTTAGGTGCATTTTGTCTTAAGTCGCAAGTTAATAATTTTAGTATTACTGAATTAATATTCACCGGTAAATTCAGTTAGTAATACTACATTTAAAATATCTTCAGAATATGATTGTCGTGTAATTCTTGTGTTTTCAGATTTCTTCATCTCCATATAGTTCTGTGTCTGCTAAAAAATGAATGTAGGGGCACAACTAAGTAGGGAATTTGAAGTGAGATTAATTCTCTTTTGTCATGAGCATTGTAAGTGTAAAATTGGATTTCTCTTGCCTCAGAGGCAATGAGTTAGGGAAATCATGCCAATTATTTGGACCGGGGCTTGATACACTGTCCCAACAGTGAGGATTCACTCTTATATCTTGTCCAATCTGTATTCTGGTTATTTATTGTCTCAAATTTATTTTTATATTTATGGTTTAAAATGGCATATCTCAACAGGTTGCTGGATTTGGTGGTTCGTCCTGTTCCTTCGTGTTCTCCAGCACAGAATGAAAGCTGGCAGTCACCGTGCCTGCCTTCTACTTCATACATGGAATCCAGCTCATTGAAATCAAACATACATGGGTCCAGCTCACAAAAAAAAATTTCAAGAGCTTCAGAGCTGAATTTACTGGAGACTCCTCTTGTGGTTAAGGTTGGTATTTAAAAAAATAAACAGTAACAAACCAAAACAAAAACCTGTGAAATTTAAAATTTAACCACAGTATTTAACATAAACAGCATTGAATGCAAATTTTGAATTTGCACACGGTTATTCTTTATGGAGGGCTTTTGGAAAAAGTACATCAGTAGGTCCTGAGAAGGAAATTTAAAACTGGAAGTTTAGTTCTAATTTAATTGCAATATGCATCTTGTCCAATAACTTATGAAATAGTTATTTTTATTGCAGTGGAAAAAAGTAAGTAAGTTGAAGTTGGACTTTTCAATGTACATAATTACACGCGTGCTTTGTAGCATAACCATCATATTAAGTGCTTCATAGTTTGACTTGCCTGCTTGGAAGCCGGAGTGTGTATGCTTCAGTTCTTAATCCAGCTAAGTGAGTGGCAGCAGCTGTGGTTATCTGCAGTTTTTTCTGTGATTTTAGAAGAACATTGCAGAAGCTGTAGAACTGGCATTGGGATGACATCACAGACAAGAAGACACTGAATTGTTGTTTCTTCAGGAAATCAGTGTGAAAGATAACATTCTTTGTCTACATTAAAAATGAAGGAAAGAAAGCAGCCTTTACCTTTAGAAAAAAAGAGAATATAGAGATTATATTTTGTCCTCTCTGCTTTTACATATTGAGTTTTAGTTGAAATTAATGCTTTTGGCATGTGAAGTCTTCCCTTTTAAAAGATACATTTGATTTTACAATAACTTACTTCTTTTCATAGAGAGCTAAAGTTTTGGTGACGTCATCTTCTGCTTCTGGTTTTGCTGGCTTCACTCCTCAGTCTATTCTCAGATCCAGCCTTCGCACCACACCCTTAGCAACTCCCTCAGCATCACCAGGACGATCTGTTACTCCTCCCCTACGAGCGAAGGAACCTAGAATATCTTTCAGGGATGTGAACTCTAACGCAAAATGGACTGTTGGAGTAAGCTGATATAAAACTTTTTTTTACTGTTAAAAGTTTTAGACTTTATATAAAGAATTTTATATAGATAGTTTGCCGAAACTTATTATAATGAGCATTTGAATTGCAAATCACATTGCCAGATTTGTATTTGGTCAAAAAAAAGATTATGCTAGACCTTCAAGTATGTGACATTTTGGGAGCATACTCGTAATAAATACTAGTGGGCTTCACCGTTTTTACTTCTGTTGATAGGAGCTGTGGCTGTTCCAAATTGCTTGTTAGCCTTCCTGTCATACCTCATCATGTATTGATTTGTGAAGAAAGTAAGAAAAACTGTTTGAGCCAGTCATTCTTAACTGACAAATGGTTTTTTAAGCTTTGCAAATAATGCACCTCTAAAAGCATGAGAAGACATGAGCTGCATTTATTTTGTCTGCTTTTTTTGAGAGACTGTGTTTACTTAAATTATGGTAATTTCCTGATGAACAGAGCTTTACTGTTGTGTATTCTTCAGCCCCAGTGTGTTCTTCAGCCCTCAAGTTCTCTTGGTTTGCACCAGGATCAGTGTTCTTGTAGCTGTTGAGAGTTCATCTGCCTAAAAGCTGCCCCATTCTACTCTTCCCACAATTTTATTCTGTTGTCTTGATTCCCCGATCTAGCTTATCAGGCTGTTTCAGAAGTAGTACCAAAATGAGGGACGTGCTAGTATAGATGAGCTTTCCATACATACATTATCAAATTGTCACTGTAGTCTGTATTTTATTATCTTCAGTTATACATTTTGTTGCCTGTTGTAAATAGCTACTCAGTTATAACAAGAAGTTTGTCCTCCTTTATAGTGTTTCATTAATAACAGCCAGATTAATTGGCTTGTTTCATGCTACAGGCATACTACACTCTAAAATATACTAGCAACACGTATGGGTTGAAAACACAAGCATTAAAAAAGAAATGTAATGATGCAATTTCTGGGTAGTTCCCTCTTCTTGAAAACAAAGTAGTGAGGCAGTGAACAGGGTTGAGATAACATTAGAAGCAATCACTTACAAGACTAGTTTGTTTCAGTTCTCCAGAGTTGTGAAAACTCAATAAGCAGTCAAAGGAACGGTCAGTTTTTACTCTTAGCTTTGAAAGCTAAGATAGTGCTAGAGAATGGGAAGTAATTTTGCTTAAGGTGACAGTTTTAAAACTTTTGTTCCTCTTTTCTTGTTTTTGCATAAAGCATATATGTATTACTGACTTAACTTTTTGGGGGTTTTTTGTTTGTTTTTAAAAAAGGTAACAGAAAGTGAAAAAGCACAGTCTGGAGCTTCATCTGAGCATTGTCGTGGATTAGTGGAGGACAATTGGTCTGGAAGTAGAGATAAAGCATCCCTCTTTACTCTGAGCAATACTGAGGATGATCCTGCTGAAATGGAAGAATCTTTAGAAAGCGTTCCAGGAGATGGTCTGGAGAAAATGGATGTCAGTAAAGAAAATAGTAATGTCTCTGTGAAGTCAGACCAGACTACTTTGGAGTATCATGATGCAAAATCACCTAGTGACTTTGAAGATGATGTCATTTTTATAGCTGCTAAACCAGCTAGTTCTTTCACAGAAGAACCTGCAGATTTTCAAGAACCAGCAAAAGAGAACAATGAAATAATTGAAGATGAACTTTTCCAGGTGGAACATACACATTCATCAGAAGTAGGAAAAGAAGCTGGTGTGTTTCATCATATAACTTGAAGTTTCTTTATTAATTTTTCAAATGCCTTCAAAATGTTAAATTACTGATGAGTGTAAGACTTGGTTCTGATGAGTGTTGAGAATGTATGTTGCTTGTGGCTGGCATTTCTTGTGTGTGCTTGCTGCTAAGATGCAGTAGTGATTTATGGGTGCTAAAGGGACAGAATTTGCAAACTTGATCTTCACGCTCTACTGTAAGGGTACAGAGGTATTTTTATATATATAGCTTTTATGTATATATGTCTTTCATATATTTATCTTTATAGATAAGAGATATATCTTTTTAATGGGACGTTTAGAATATAACTAGACTAGATAACTATGACTAGATTAATTTTTACCTCCTTGTTATTGTTCATTTAAATAGTTCCCTTCTGAAAACAAGTCTGCAAGTGTGTCTGCTTTAATTACAGCTGTGTGCATTCAGTTGGCTGGCAAACTGCTTTTATAACCTTTTCCAAGAGTATTTCAGTTGGCCTTTTAACATCTGTCCAGGCTGCTTAGGATGTGTTCATGCAAGCAGATCTGCTGGCAGATTAAAAGGGGTGTAACTCACCAGCTGGTGAGTAGTGACGAATAACTGTGTATGATCGCATTGAAGAATAACCTTGTAAAGAAACCATGACTGCTGGACTGCAGTAGAAATATTCTTGTACAGTTTCAGTACTGTGGAAGCCTTGGAGGGCAGTCTGCATAGCTCTTGTTTGCCCTGAGCTAGCAGATTATTCCAGCTGCGCATACTATCTGCTGATGTAATTGCTGGATCTTGAGGAAGCATGCAATAGAAATGAGGGGGGGGGGAAAAAAAAAAGAAAAATTCTGGAATGGAACCTGTAAGGTAAAAACAGTTGAGTAAGCATTTGAAATGACTTATTTCAACATTGCTGAAAGTATCCAAGGAGAAATAACAGAACATAACCATTTAAGTCTAAAAAGAAAAGATGTTTTCTGAAGTGATTACTTATTAGGTTAGTAATATATCAAGTTTAGTTCATGATCAAAATACCAATGATCTTGTTGTTTTCTTGACATAAAATACGCAGCAGACTGTTCTTGTTTTACTGGGAAGAATTTAGATTTGTGCATTTGACCACTTGCTTGCAGTGTCCACTATTGTGGATGAAATACGTAAAAGGCTCTCTTAAAATCACAGCAGCATTTTAGAAGTAATTGCTAAGTGAAACAGTGAAGTCATTCAACTGCCTGTTTTTCCAGGATTTTTGGAAGAAGCGACTCCTGAATGTCCTACCCTTCCCAAGGATGGTAAATTGGTGTTTAAAGCTGCTGAGGGTGTTACTTCTTGGACTTCGAGAGAAGAGTAAGTTTATAAAATTCATCCTTGGTGTTGTACAGCATAACTGCTGACCTTCCTGTTAAAAATTCTGATGTTTGTATTGGCTCTTCCCTCTGTTATTGCATATGACAGTTTCTTATTCCTTCCTATCTCTGAATATATATAATTTGGCCTGACTGTAGCTCAAACTGACTAGTTGTCAACTGTCGTGCTTCTCAAATAGTTGCAGACCACAAAGTATTGTGGAAAATACTTCATTCAGCAGGCCATGTAAACTTTTTCACACTCTGAAGATTACGGAGTAGATACTGTGAACGTATTGCATGAAAACTGAGTAGCTGATAAATAACACCTGAGATTCCTGTAACTTTTGCAGGTTTATTTTGGCCTTTGAATTCTTTCTGGCACTATTTTGTACACTTGAGCATTCAAAAAAAAAAAAAACAAAAAAAAACAGAGAGACTTTAATTAGCATCTGCTTGTTTATGGAAAGGGAAACAGTTTTTTCACTTGGAATTGTTTATGAAGAGATGAAGAAGGAATGTTAATAATAAAAAAGAACCCTTAATTTCATGCGGTAATTTGAACTGGTAAAACTTTTGTTCAGTTCTAAACATTTGATACAGTAGTTGTTCTTTCTTCAGAAGACAATTATGTAGTTAAATTACATTACATTATTAAATTAAATTACATTGTTTAATACAGCTCTATTATTATGGAAGCAGTGTTAGATGGAAAGACTGTTCAGTCCTCATTCACTAAATAAAATGCATCATAAATTGGATGTAGGTATGTTGGACAAGGAATTTCGAGTTTTTCTTTACTCTGTTTTGAAACACTGAGAGAATATCCTGTTAAACCTTTTACATACCTGTCTTGAAGCTTTATAATGAATTTATCTTCTTTCTTATGTTTTTTCTCCTGTTTATAAAGTGAAACAGTCCATGAGGAGCCTAAAATAACCACTGCATCAGAAGAGAAAGACACAGTGACTGTAAAAAATCCTCAACTTTCTGAATTCCCGGAGGCAGACAATGAATGTACGTATGGTGTGTTGGAGGTGTTACGTGAGCTAAGGTAGCTAAACTGAAACCAAACGTGCAGTTTGTTCTAACACTGTGTGTCTGAGACTGAAATATCATTAAGATTGTTAGTGCTAATTTTTGTTAACCTGTGTAGACAGCACACTCCTCAAGGAAGGTTCTTGTTAAAAAAAAAAAAAAAAAAAAAAAAAGCGTGGTCAGTTTTACTGATCTTGGGAAAACTGGTAAAAACATAAAATACTAGATGGAGACCTCAGAATTTCTTTTAGTGTTATACACCACTTGTAATTTGTGTGCTATGGGACCTGCTTCTTGGGTTACTATATCAAAATGATAATGCATTTGCAGTATTAAGGCTGTCAGTGACTAGCTGTCAGTGTGCCTTTTGGCCACCCTTTCTTTTTTTCTTTTTCTCTACAGATTTGGCAGCTCTTTCCCCTTCTCAATTTTATTTTTATTGTGGGACTGCTTTGTAGCTTTTGGAGAAAAACATGTTTTGGATATGCTTAGCACAATGGAGAAATCTACTGATTGTTCACGCTCCCTCTGTTGCTTCCTGTTGCTTAAACTCGTATGATTTATTTAATGGTTAAGTTAAAAAGACATCAATCTCTTTCAGCTGTGATAAGTGTCCTTGACAGTGAAGATGTGATCAGAACCCGTTCAGAAAATCGTCCTGAAGAAAGGCTTGTTGATGTACCTGAAGAGTTTAACCTAGAAAATGAAGCTGAAGTAAATGCTTCTTTTCCTCAAGAGGAAATGCATAATTCTAACAATCTTCCTAAAACTGAAGAAATGAATGTAAGTCAATTATTTTCCCATTTTCTACAAAGCAGAAAACAGTTAGTAATTTTTAGGACTTTTTTTTTTTTTTTAACAGTTGGGGGACACGCACGTGTGAACATCTTGTCTACTTTAGGTGGTTAAGTTAACCTCAATGTGTAAGGGCAGAGATCATGTTTCCCATTCGTGTTTACTGGGTATGTAACACAGAAGTGAACCTGTCAGAATTTGAGCTTTGAGAGCTGTAGTAATTAAAACAAAAAACTTACTCCATTTTTCTTTTTTTTTTTTTAAATAAGCACACGTTCATTTGACTTACTGTAACTTAAATCAGGTATGTCCAGCCTAAACCTGCAGGCTTACATGTGGCCCTGAACAGCTAGTAATGCGACCCCACATCATACATTTCTAACATTACTGTGTGATTTGTAGTGGTACTTTTCATGAGTTGACTGTGCCCAGCTCAAGCATGGACGATGGAATGCTGTGGAAAGGAGGGCACAGTGCAGTGCTGACTCTGCCTCTCGCACCCATGACACAACCAGTAGAATCAAAACCCACATGTTACACATTACCACACTTGTGCTGCTTGGCGCATAGAATGCAGTGACTGCCAGTCATAATATTTCAGCCTACCTTGGAATGTGTGTGCCTGTATAGAAATGTGTGTTTTGTTGTTAAGCAGACGTGCTTTATTGTTGAAATTGGGTTTGTGTTATTTCATAAAGTAGTTTAAGAAGTTCACTGTGGAAAACATAGTAAGAGTAGTCAGGTGGTGCTGAAAAAACTTGTAATTTAAATGAGTCATAATATTTCAGCCTACCTTGGAATGTGTGTGCCTGTATAGAAATGTGTGTTTTGTTGTTAAGCAGACGTGCTTTATTGTT
The DNA here is from genome assembly GCF_951394365.1 of Tetrao urogallus. Classification (NCBI taxonomy): domain Eukaryota; kingdom Metazoa; phylum Chordata; class Aves; order Galliformes; family Phasianidae; genus Tetrao; species Tetrao urogallus. Next base: position 33,208,521 of record NC_136814.1, read on the forward strand.
GAAATTGGGTTTGTGTTATTTCATAAAGTAGTTTAAGAAGTTCACTGTGGAAAACATAGTAAGAGTAGTCAGGTGGTGCTGAAAAAACTTGTAATTTAAATGAGTTAAATATTCTTCAGGGTGAGAAGTTGTCTGTGCTATGTTGCAAACCATAACAGCATTTGAAATGAAACTTATGTCAAGCTCAAGTTATGGCAAATAATTTTAAGCATTTCGATACGTTGGCTGAACAGTCCCGTGAACAGGGATAATATGCAATCTTACTTTCTGTTTTGATGAAGGAATTTGAGAATAGGTTTCAGGTTTTCAAAAAATTATAATCAGATTTTTTTCCTGTATGTTCATGACTCCATTTTCAGTCAACATAGAGACATTACTTGTGAATTTTCAAATGGAACTTACAGGGTTGCATTCAGACATTCAACTCAAAGAAAAATGTGATCATGTCTCTAGTACTAGACTATTGTAAGAGATATCAGAGAAAAAATGTCCCTCACTTCACAGTTCTGCCTTACTCATTTCACTGCCAAAAAGCAGTGTGTGAATTTGTGAACAATTTTTTTCAAGGATGAAGTACAGGAAGAGTAAAATTAGATCAAAAATCTCATGAGCACCTTGAGAACTCACTAAGAATTGCACTTCCATCGAACTAGACTGACGCATTAGTTTCACAAAAATAAGGTCGAAGATCCAACTAGGTTTATGATTTGGTTGCCCTCTTTTATGTTTTAATACAAAATATAAAAAATATAAATATATTTTTTAAAAAGCTTTGCTACTTACACACATTAACTATATTATATATTCTATATGCTGCCCAAAACAATTCCTCTTCACTCAGTATAGCCAAGGCAAGCCAAAAGATTGGACCCACATGACTTAAATGTTTCTTAGTTGATTTTAACATTATATTTCATTTCTCTCTTTTGTTTTATGGTAGCAGGAAATGTTGGGAAGGTCAATTTTTCAATCCAGGTACCATTTGCAAATGATCCAGGGTATCGTTTACCAAAATGATGTGGGAACCTAAATTATTTTCAGAATGATTTAGGTGCTTGTCTTTTACAATTATTTTTTTTATTAGCATAAAATTCACAGTAATGAGTTAATTTCTTTGTCACTATAGTTCTAGCTACTTCAAAAAATTATTTTAAAAATACATGTTTTAAATATCTAAACTTTGGTTAAATATGAATTTTAAAAGGTCACTCATGGATTGAAAATTGAGACAACTGCCAGCTCTAGTCTAGATTTTTCCTGCTGTCCTTAGTTCAACTGGGGCTTGAGTTATTTGGATTTGTAGGATGTGTTCTATGTACCATCCTGAATCCAGTGATAATTTCCTTTAGGATTATTCTCAGTATTCTCTTACATTTACTCTCAACGTAAAAGTTTGAGTATTTCACGTGGACCTAGAAGAAAAGAATTTTACAGAACAGGGAACTACAGTAAGTGGGATGGAGTTATTTAGAATATGCATTTTTTTTTTACAAATCCCGTGATTCCTTGAAATGCAGGATCAAGTTTGCTGTGATATTTGGCCAGTTTCACTGAGGGATGATTTGTTATGAGCATAAGTGTTATGATCTCTGTTTAACCTTTGGGGGCATAATTGTATTTTACAGTTAGATGCAGGGTGTGATGATTACTGCCAGCTGAATATACAACTGCTCCATTTGCTTGTGAAGGGTAGCAAATTGGTAGTCATAAACCAAAATATCAGAAATGAAGCATGTGATGGCCTACACTGAATGTTGTGTGCTCTGTTCCTCAAATGTGTGAACTTCCGTGAAGAATACATTGTGTTTCTAATTTTCAGTGGTTGATTTAAAAGGAAAACACAGCATTTTACTTCTCTTAGTTTCATCTAGCTCAGTTTGAAGTTAGTCTGGTAATTAATAATGCACTAACAAACTTTCCTTTAACTTTAGGTTCTTGATGAAGACATTGCAGTCAAGGCACAAACCTCAGAAGAATCACCCGAAACATCTCCATGTAGTGAACTACATCCAACAGGCAATCTTCAATACAACTATGATACTATAGAGCAACAGTTTGCATATGATTTGCCTGATAATAAAGATGGTGAATGCTATGCAGTTGAAGGAGATGGAGAACTTTTTATATCTCAGAGTAATTTTACTTTAGTGTTGGAGGGAGAAGAAGGTGAAGGAGAGATGGGAGACCTTGCATTAGCAGATGCTTCTAAAGCAGCTGTTACAACAACATATGAAAGACCTGTGAACAGTTTAGGAAGTACTGAAAATGAAGAACATGTTACGAATTCAGTGTCTACTGTAACTAGTGACCAGGAGTCTCAAAATATTGCAGAGTCACTCCCATATGTGCCTGAACCCATTAAGGTAGCTATTGCTGAGAACTTACTGGATGTAATCAAGGACACAAGAAGTAAAGAATTTACATCTGAAGTTGTGGAACAGTCTATTCATGAAAGCATAGGCAAAAAGGTAACTAGATTTCGGAAGTCGAAAACTCCCTTAACACCTGTGCCAGAAGCAGCAGATGATGAAAGCAGCATACATCAAGTAGAGTATGTTGTTACTCCTAGAACACGTGCAAGGAGACAGCTGAGTAGAACTCTTATTATTCCATCAGCAGATGATGAGCAAGTATTGAAGACAGACAAACCAGTTCTTTTTGGACTGTCACCTCGAAGAAGTACCAGGCAAACAAAAGCATATGAGACTTCTAGTCTTGTGACAGTAGAAAATACTCAAGATGAGCAAATATCTGTGATCCCTGCTACCCCTAAGAGAAGAGGTAGAAAGCCCAAACAGACTAATCTAGAAAAAGTAGAAAGCAGCCAATCTGATGGGCAGGTATTGTCCAGCAGTACACAGTCCATAGCTGTTACTCCAAGACGATTAAGGAGAGCAAAGGAAGCTGCATCTGAACTCTTGGAAGATGCTAATGAGGAAACGTCTCTTGCTGAAGGTACTGTTATTGCTTCTACTACTTCTAGAAGGACTAGAGGAGGAAAAACCTCAGCAGGAGATCAAGAAACTGGACAGAGTGGCACTGACCATAGGATAAAAATGGCAGTCAGTCCCAGTAGGGGTGCAAGAAAATTAAAAAGCAGTAGTTCACCACTTGTTGAAAATACTATTATGGATCAAGAGCTACAGCCTGGTGACCAACTTCTTTTACCTGGGCCAGCTAAAAGAGGCAGAAGAATTAAAATGAGTTCTTCAGATGTTTCTGAAAATTCTGACCTTGACCTGTCAAAATCATCACTTCCTCAAACAGAGTTGAAACTTCCTATCACTCCCAGAAGAAGTGCTAGAAAGGCAGCACAGAATCTCTCTGCAGACGTGGAATCTGTCTCTGTTCGGGAAGACCTGCCTTCAGGTGGGGAAGTGGAAATCCTTGATACTCCTAGGAGAAGAACAAGGAAAGTTGCACAAGCTAAACCAGAAAAAACAGATACTATTGAAAAAACGCCTGAGCAGCCAAATGAGCAGTCGACCACACCCAGGACTACAATAAGGTCAGGGTTTCGGGGCAGAAAGAGACAATTACCATCAATATTGGAGGAGAACACGAGGGAAGAAGTCTTCCCTGAAGGAACTGATGGCAGTCCTTTGCTGCTTACAGACATAAACACATCAGGATATGATGAGACGTCAAGAACTGTAACAGATCGTGTTAGAAGAAACAGATCTCGTAAAACTAGCATGCATCAGGATCTGCCTGTTGAGGAAAATGAATCCTTTTTTTTCTCTCCTCCTCTCACAAAACTGACAAAGAAATTCAAAGGTAGGTGTAACATGTTCATGTGTAAAATATAGTGTATTGTTCAGTTGTAAACAACATACATCATAATTACAAGTGCAGCTTTTAGTTGTACGACTTGTAACTGTACAAAAGTAAAAATTTGGAAAGAGGAAAATAATCTTCCTACCTGAATCTGTACTCTGTGAACTAGTCTGGCTAGCTAGTTGTGGTGGAAAGAAGTGAGTTGAGGTTGAGTTTTGAGCGGCGTGAAGTCTAATTTGAATTTCTTATCATTAGCTTAATTTCTATCAAATAAGTACAGTGGAGGATGTCAGTTAATGTTATTTCCATCCCTTTCCCCCATGGTGGAGAAATAGAGAAGACACACTTCTAAATTATATTCAATTTATAAGTTAGAATGAGTGCATCTTGTTACAGGCTAGACAACTTTCTGAAATTGTTGAAATATACTTTGCTAGTGAGTTCTTTATCGTAGAATCCTTGGAGTAGGGAGGGACCTCTAAAGGCCAACTAGTCCTGTGATAAACAGGCACACGTACAGCTACATCATGTTGCTAAGAGCCTGGTCTAGCCTGGTCTTAAGTGTCTGCTGGAACAAGGCATCCACCACGTCTCTGGGCAGACTGTTCCAGTGCCTCACCACCTTCACTGTAGAAGACTTTTTCCTTATATCCAACATAAATCTACTCTCTAAGTTCAAAACCATTTCCTCTTGTCTTATCACCACAGACTCTGTTAAAGAGACTGTCCCCTTCCTTCTTGTAGCTTCCCTTTAAATACCAAAGGGCCACTATCAGGTCACCTCTGAGCCTTCTCCTCTTCTTTTATATTAGACTGCATGAATAATTTTGTTTTGAAATGTTAGAATCATAAATTCATGGAATGGTTTGCATTGGAAGGGACCTTTAAGGTCATCTAGTTCCAACTCCCCTGCTGTATGCAGGGGCACCCCTTTCCAGACCAGGTTGCTCAAAGCCCCATCCAGCCTGGACCAGAATACCTTCTGGATGATGACTCATTTATTCTTGTTCCGCCATTCACTATAAAATAACAGATTCAAAGAGGCAGTTAAAATGGAATAGTACATTGACAGTGTATGTTTGTAAACTTGATTGGGCCCTTTATTTTAGGAAGCTATTGTACTGTTGATTTTCAGGTGTAATTTAACATCTCTTTCCTTTATAGTGTACATGCATGTTAACAATTCATTGTTGTTTTAGCTGGAAAAGCAGACCAACATGTGCAGGATTTAGACCCAGACTTGTCTTCTCAATTTGTCTTTTCACCTCCTCTTTTGAGGTCAAGGAGGAAAAATGTGTCTAGTACTCCCCACACTGTGGAAGAACCGGTGAGTAAAAACTGTAGTTGTGTCACATCTTTTACTTTGCTCTGTGTCTCTTTCAAATTTTATTCTCAACGCTTTGCCTTTTTCCTTGGAAACAAGTAGGATGCTCTGAAAGTAATGCCTCCTACTTATTGCCATGGAAACTACAACAGATTCAAATAGTGTTATTGTTCCATTTCTTAGAGCAAATTCACAGCTCCAGAATATTGTTTGTCATCACAGTCACCACTGTTAGCTATGCATTACTGCCAGCAATGTGTAAGAGCCTGCGTGCCATGCTTGCGAAAATTTGCACCAGCAGAGGTGACCTGCTGTTGTCACTGTTGAAATGTGCCACCCACTGTTTTACTGTGCTTCTATCCACCGTTAGATTTCTGGAAACATTCAGCAAGCTTTGATGAATGTCAGTGGGTGCCATTTTTTTCCACATGGAGGAATTTGGTGACACGCTTTCACTTCATACACGCTGTCATGTCAGATGTCATTGTGTCAGACTGTCCCTTTGCTGCCATCTGTCACATGGCAACAAAATGGAATGGAATATTGGTGGGAAGGTTCACCCTCTACTGACATGCCATCAACAGCTGTCTCTGATGTTGTGGGCCAGCATAATAAAACTGGAAACATTACTTTAGCAGCAGCCCTTATGTACCTAAAAAGAGAACTTTAATAAGCTAAACAAGTTTGTTGTTATGTGAAAACTAGCTACAAAAATTGATTTTGTATCTATGTAGGTTAAGAACTAATAAATGTTGCCTTAGCTTTAAAAGAGGGCACAGTGACTTTAGGTCACTGTGGTGTGTTACTTGTTTATTTCTGAATTTTAGGATGATTTCATAATTTGATATGGGAAGTTTATTTTTTCAGAGAAAAACTGTAATGCCTTTATAAATTGTAACTTTATAATAACTTCAGTAAACCTTCATTTGTATTCTTTATGAGTATAAGAATGCGTTCATGTTAAGAACATTCTTGTTGCTTTAATGCAGGAGCTTCCAACTAAAGAAGAGGAGGAAATCAAATCCGTAGAATCTCTGGGAAAACAAAAATTGAAGAGAGGTAGACCTGCAAGATCAAAAGTGAAGAAAGCAAGCAAGTACATAATTTTTTTTTGAACACTTTTATTATGGTAGTGATTCAGCTGTTAGCCCCCTAGTTTCATCTGCCCCATTTGGCTGTGTAGCTCTGCCCTCACTTTAAGAGCCAGTCCAGCTTGCTGGTCTGATAAGCACATTTTTCCCCACTTAATGATTTTGTGTTCCAATGGTAATAGAAAAAGGGGATGGACAGTGGTAAAAAGTTACTCCCTGTGGTTACTCGGTGTCCTCTTATGTCATCTGGTTCCATCTTGAAAACCATATACCCGTAAGGTCTTTAGTTCCTCATGTAAAGCAGGAAGGGGCCAGACAGTGAGTAAAGAGAATGTCTTGGTTCTGGACCTGCTTTTTTTGCTTTCTTTTGGAAACAATTTATTTGAAGACACTTAACCTTTTAAAAGTCTGCAAAGTCACTAAAATCTCTCTCTTAAGAGTAGTGACTGAGATTACATGAAGCAATGTGGGAAGGATTGGAAGCGAGAGTAAGCTTTTTAATGTACTACTTCTGCTTTAATCCAATCTACAAGGTAGATATTAATTTGTTGGTATTTATTTTGTAATTCCACTTTTCTCTACTTAATATTGTTGGTTATAAAGTCAATTTGATTCTTTTTGTGTTCGCAGAACCACGAGAAAAGAAGTTTCTTGGTCACCTCCACCAGTGGAAATAAATTTCATTTCTCCTTTTGGAACTCCAGTGGATGAAATGAGAAGCAAACAGAAAGAAACCACAGATGCGACAGAGAAGACTGTACGAAAGAACAAAAAAAGACTGTCTAATTTTCCAAAGCCAGTTGTGCGCCGGAAGATGCTGTAACTGTTTTTTAAGTTTGTAATGTACACCACTGTTTATAAAGTCATCAAAATTGTGTGGACTAGTAAAAAGGAAAAATAATCATCTAATTTGGAAGAGATAATTTATATAAATTATTGTAAAATTTCATAAACAAATGGTCTTCAATAAGTAACTCCATATGGAGTATGATTTCCTCAGTCAATGCAGTTTTCTATTTTATATTAAGACTTCATACATTTATATAATATGTAAATACAACCTATTTTAGGAATGTTAAATAAAAATGTATACTTCACAATATGCTTACTGTCTGATAGCTTTTTGAGGGAATAGTGGGTTGAATAGCCTGTACTGTTCAGAAATTTTAATGTTGGTTTACGAGAGTTTGTGATGCTCAAAAGTGAGGCCAAAAGTTTTTAAAAAGTTTGTTTAGAACTACTGTACCAACTAAACATTTGAAACATGCTGGTTTAAATTTTATAGATAATGTTTGACCTCCTTGAACAAATGATTGGGTTCCCAAATACAAAATGTTAATTCTTTATGTTCATGGTTAAGTTGTACTGTATTGAAGTCAAAATGTAAACAATTGTATTTTATGCTGTGCAATATTTTTTTGTATTTGTCTTAAAGTTTGGGAAAGCTGCTCTTCGTTTATAAAACCAGATCACATCTCAGATGTTTTGCTATTTTTTACAATTTGTTGTCAGCAAAAAAGCTGTATAGAGGAGTTGATGCTTACAATAGCGTATCAAATTTAGAGAGATATTGCCCACACAATTTTGGCATAAATTTCAAAATATTTTCATAAGACTAATACAAAAGCAACTATACTTGAAATAGTTACTAAATAGTTACTGTCTAAACATGTTGCAGTATTTGAAGCCTGCATATCACAACACTGAAGGTACAAAAATGTACAGAATTACAAACCGTATTTTTGAATAATGATCTCATTATCAACCTTAGGCTACAGAGTCAATGTCTCTATGAGGTTTCAGTTTGTAGGAATAGATGAAAAAGACTATTCTTTTAAAAGTAGACATGGAAGTACTATTTTGATGTGCAGTCTTTTAGACAATGGATTATTTTTTATGTATGTTAATTTATATATGGATGCAACTTTGAAGACTACAAAATGGTGGAACCTGACATTAAACTTTTCGATTAGTAAAAGCTACTACGGTTACTTTAAGAAATAATTTATTGGTTAACTAACACCTTGTACATAATGAATGAATGTATTAATAATAGACTAAGCGTGTAAAAGAAATTTCTTTCGGGGCCATGACTTTTCTGTCTCAGAACAGGACATTCTAGAGAAGTAGCTGCATGCTCTTTAATATTTTGCTTCTTGGAAGCATTCATGACTGAATGCTGCTTAAAAAATGCCAAATGTTGACGGTGTGAAAGTGGCAGTTCGAGTGAGACCTTTCAGTCAGGTTAGTAATTATTTACTCTGGATATTTTTTAAAATTTTATTTACAATGTACATATGATTGAAGAGGATGAGGAGGGGAAGTTATGAGAATATTTTTTAGATGTACATTTTACATCCTGCGAGTAGCTCAGAAAATGGGCAAAAGATTGAACTTTAATACTGTAACAGGGAAAGAAAAGACTTCAAACTGAGCATTTGCTCTGTGTAGTGCACAAAACTATAATGTGCTTGGATTCCTGATCAGATAGAATTGACTGACTTGTTGGTGGAGATTGTTCAGCAACATTTTATGATACTTCTTTATACTTAGGTACTATTTTTGTATGAAAATACAATGAATGAGAACGCACAATTTTAGCAACAATTTGTAGCCTCTTTTATTTTATAATCAGCTCAGCTGAATTACTCTCACTTGGCAGTGCTTTGGCACAAAAAAGAAAGCTATGGTAATACAAGAAAATTGGCATGAGATTTAATAACTTCCTAAAGGCTTCTTCCAGTGATTTTTATTTTATGAGATTTTTAACCCTTTTAAATGTTAAAATGTTTTTCTCCATTTTTATTCAGTTACATTCTTATTATTAATCTTATTATTAATTCATAAGAATTAATTATAATATAATTATATTAATATTATATTAATTAATATTAATATATTAATATTTAATTAATAAATATATATTATATTAATATAATAAATAATTAGAATTCATAAGAATAAGATTATTAATCTTATTATTAATTCATACTTACATTCAATTTGCATTTCTTGGAAGCTTAAACTCCCAGATTGCCCAGGGAGTTTAAAAAGAATGGGAGTGTTGGCATAATAATGAATGAGATTTCAGAACATTGAAGGACAGAGAGAAATGGCAGCAAAAGCAAGCTCTGGGATTTTTTAAATCATTTTTTTCTAACAGTCTGAGAAAACAAAGAGCCTAACAGGATAAAGACTGCAGTATAATGAAATGGAGACAATAGATTTTATTTGGTTTATTTTGTGCTGACTCGCAATCAGTATGTGAAGGCAAGAGTGGAAGAGATAATGTCGCATATAATGGAGAGGAATATCCAGTGTACGTGCCATATGTGTTTTTTTTTTTAACAATGAGGAGGAACGGAGGAGACTGCAGTTTTATAAAGACAAAGTGGCTTCTTGTGTGTTGGTGAGCAATGGAGTCATCTGACAGAATTGCAGATGTCTGCTAGTCTATCTCAGGGAAGTAGTGGCTGTGGTTCCAGAGGGCCTTGGGGAGCCTGTAAGAGAAAGCTGTGGTACAGCATTGCGGTGGATGTAAGCAGAAGGCCTTAGGGGATGTAGAGAAGCATTCTTCCTAAGAAATTGCACAGCAGGCCTTACTGTAAACAAGATCAAAATTTCCCGGGGATTATTCTGTGCTGCTTATCACTGAATAGAGCAATTACAAAGTTTTTCTACACGAAAGTACATTTCTTAAGGATTCTTGTTTTTGTTTGCTGAAAAAATGGCTGAGACTCCTGCTAAAATGGCAGCTAAAAGCTGAAGCTAAATTATGCGTCTGTACCCTTGGGGCCTTGACCCCAAAGAAAATTCCAGTAGAACACTGACTTCCTCTGTAATATTCTCACCTCTCAGAAAGCAGAATGAAAAAGATGCAATGGCAGATTCTATGGTCAGGAAACAGTAGGAGATATTCATGAAAGGATTTTGAGCATGAATAGAGCTATAGGCTGTTGTCAAAAGGGCATTTGTCAGGACGTGCTTTAGTAAAGATGTTTCACTGAGTTATCACAGATAATTGACAGAAGTATGAGTTTTTTTTCATTAAAAAAGCTCAAGTTGGTGAAAGTATTCAGTTCAAGTTGTAACATGAGGGAGAATTGAAGCAAATCTGTTTTGCTTTTGACAGCCACTAAATCCAGACTAAAACATGACGTTAGTGGATGACTGCTTATATTTTGACACAGCAATTATGATTTTGATACAGAGAGAGAAGGACGCAGGAAGTAGGTGTGTGATTTCTATGGACTCCAACAGTACAAGCATCTATGATCCTAGGAACCCAGGGCACGTGAAAACCTTCACGTTTGACCTGGCCTATTGGTCTCACAGTGGCTTTCTAAAGGATGAGAACGGCATGCTCATCTCAGCGGGATCTAACAGTTATGCAGGCCAGGTAAGATTTTATTCAAGGAGCCAACTAACAGCAGATGTAAGTAATACGCAATTGTAAACCAGCCGTTTATCTTATTTTGTTTTCTTTATTTTCATTGCGATTAACGTTCCAGCTGAGCACTTTGTGCAGGTTTGGCTACCACAATGTAAGAAGGATGTATAACTATCACAAAGTAACCAAAGGAGGGCTATGAAGGTGGTGAAGGGGTCTGTAGGGCAGGCTGTGTGAGGAGCAGCTGAGGCCTCTGGGTTTTCGCAGCCCAGAGCAGAGGAGCTGAAGGGAGGCCTCATGGCAGCTGCAGCTCCTCACAGGGCTCTGGTGACAGTGACAGGGCCAAAGGGAACAGCATGGAGCTGTGTCAGGGGAGGGATAGGTAGGGGTTAGGAACAGGTTCTGCGCCAGAGGGTGGATTGCACAGAACGAGCTGCCCAGGGCAGACGTAATGTTTGCATTTTTGGCGGTCTGGAGTGGAGCACTCGAGAGTGTGGAAAATGATCAACAACAAATGGTCAACAAAATGATCCTTGTGGGTTCTTTCCATCTTGGGACGTTCTGTCATTTTATGAATGCATTTGATTGCTATCTCTCTATTTATCATTTTGAAGCATTATCTACTTTTTAATTACATTTCTTTTCTCTATTCACCTAAGAACTCTCTATTCTTAGGTGTGTTTGTAAATACTGACCATTTGTTTAAACTCTTGAGTAGGGACACTCCTACCAGATAGCAGCACTTGTGTGTGGATTTTCCTGTTCGCCTTTGATGATGGTGTATTTGATCATTTTTTAGAGAGAAGTCTTTCATGATCTTGGCCAAGGAGTGCTGCAGAGTGCCTGGCAGGGTTACAATGCAACTCTTCTAGCATATGGCCAGACCGGCTCTGGGAAGAGCTACTCCATGATTGGGTATGGTGCAAACAGAGGACTGGTTCCCAGTGTGTGTGAAGAGCTCTGCAAAGCAATCCACAGTCAGGAAAAGAACAAGCAGTACCAGGTGAGATTAGCACAAATTGCAATTTATTTCCAAGATCTTTCCAGACTATACTCTAAAGACTTTAAATTCAGATTAGTAAAATTAGAAACAGTGGGTATATGGAACAAATTGCTGTGCAAACTTTAGTGAATCCTATACAAATGTTGAATGAGAAGTTCACAGAATCATAGGGATCAGAGGGACCTCTGAAGATCACCAAGTCCAACCGCCTTGCTAAAGCAGTTCCCTACAGTAATTTGTACAGTAGCTTGTACGTCCACGTGAGTCTTGGATATTTCCAGAGAAGGAGACTTTACAGCTTCTCTGGGCAGCCTGTTTCAGTGCTCTTCTACCCTCAAAGTAAAGAAGTTTTTCCTTCTGTTTGTATGAAACATCCTGTGTTACAGTTTTTGCCTGTTGTCCCTTTTCTTGTCACTGGGCATCACTGAAAAGAGCCTGGCACCATCCACTTGACATGTGCCCTTTAGATATTTGTAAACAATAATAAGATCCACTCAGTCTTCACCAGACTGAACAGTCCTAGGTCTCTCAGCCTTTCCTCATAAGGGTGACGCTCCAGGCCCTTCATCGTCTTTCTGGCCCTCTGCTAGACTTCCTAGAAGCTCCCTGTCACCTTGCCAGCTAATAGTTCTGTCAAAAATTAATGTTTGATCTTAACTATTCTTATCTGGATGCTTATTGAAATGCATCTTGTGATATAGCCTACCTAAGCAACAAGGATTATATATGCAAAGATAAATTAAAAAATACTGGAGAGGAAGCACAGTTGCGATCAAATGTTACATATCTGATAAATAGTTGATTGAATTAAAATGACACAATGGGTTGGGATGAAGGGAGGTTTTGATCCAGGTAACCTGCGTTATTTTTACAATGGGACAAATAAATCCATTCCAAGGATTTTTTTCAAATGCATTTTACCTTTTTTACTTCTTATCCTAACAGATTACTTTCAGCATGCTGGAAATCTATAATGAACAGGTAATGATCTCACTCAGTTCTGTTACTAGCAAATCTTAGTTTTCTGTGTAAATTTATGTATTTTCTGTGTACTTTTTGTTGTCCTTACATGACCCTACTGGGCATGATGACTCATGCATGTGGGCAGTATCTGGGCCCAGCCGCATCTTTTTGCTGTTGAGCTACATGAGGGTCTGGTAGCAGGTCTTCTCAGGTTCATAAGTTATGTTGCTTTCCAGCTACTGGAATGGGACAGTGAGAGGTACACTGGGTATATCTCAGACCAAAACTGGGCTCCTGATACAGCACTGTCCTTTGTAGGAGCCTTGGGAGGAGGGGGGTCACATTTCTCCATACAGTGGCAGTTCAAGGGGAATCTGTGCAGCAAAGCCAGCAATGAATTAGGGAGAAGGCCTTAGCTGCCACCATAGCCCCTTGCGAGCAGCATCCCTGGCTGCTCTGCACACCACTTCTTTTCTCCTTTATGTATTTGGCTGCTTTTTGAAGTAAAAAAAAAGTGATTAAAGAGATGACTTTTTTATTTACATTGTTTTCCTTTCTCTCTTCATGTTATCTTCTTGTACTGGCAGGCATAGGAGATGTTAGCAATTGCAAATGGGTAACCTGTTGGGAAGGAGGTTGTTTTGAAGATGATGTATGTCTCAGAGGATTGCATTTGTAACTTTCCTTCTAAGAGTTATGCATTTTTGCCACTTGTTTGTGAAATTTTTTCCCCTGAGCCATTCTCCTCATTAGTTTAGGGACATCTGGCCAATTTCAGTCAGATTTGATGCAGTGGACAAGAAAGAGAGGGAAAAAATGAAAACACAGGAAAACAAACAGTCCGTCGAATAAGCTTTTTTAAACTTCTCATAACAACTAATTAAATAATTTTGCAGACATCTTAAGTCTCCAGTTGTGAACTTGCAATATAGATTAAACTTTCCTGCAAAGTGGAACTCTTTGGGAATGAGTTTCTAGATGTGGTGAAGCTAAAACAGCTACCACGTGGCCAGCTGTATCCTGTCTTTTTTCTTTTAATTATTCTATCTTTACTAGGAATAATATTTTCTTTTCTTATTTTAGTAGAATATTTTAACTATAAATCTCTCTCCACAGGTAATAGACTTGCTATCTAAGACTAGGAAGCCTGGAGGGCTGAAGATTAGAGAAGACCAGCAGCAAGGTTTTTATGTGGATGGTTTGAAGCTGGTGCCTTGTGATAATTACGCACAGATTGAGAGGTTAATGGATCAGGGGAATAAGATGAGAACAACAGCTACGACCACCATGAATGCCTCCAGCAGTCGATCCCACATGGTTATCACAATCCAATTCAAACAGGTAGCGTGAAGGCACTGCTTCCTCTGTGTTTCTTACCTCTGCTACCACAGAGCAAGTGGGTGAGTATGTGTCAGGTTTCCTCTCCCCAGGTTGCTGGGCCAGCCATGACTGCTTGCAGTTTTGACACACGCAGTTCATCACTGCTGCTCTGGAGTGTGCCAGTGTTGGTAAATAAAACATCACAATGCTCTGAGAATCTGCACAGGGTATCCTTTTCTGTAATTTGATGGTATCTGAAGCACTGATTTGGTGACCTTTCCTTATGTGTTGATGATGTGTTTTAACAGATTTTCCTAGATGAAGCTATCACTAAACAGTCAGTTATCAATCTGGTGGACCTGGCAGGAAGTGAAAGGCAAAAATCATCAGGATCTGAAAAAGACAGATTGAAGGAAGGAACACGTGTAAATCTAAGCCTAACTACACTAGGGAATGTCATCAGGTAGTCAATATTTTTTAATGTCCCTGTCTGTGAGGTAGAAAACAAATTTCTATGTATGAAACAACCTGTCTCTCCATTGAGATCTTCCTTGCCGTGTGGATAGAAGTACTTAATGATAAGCACATGGAAACAAAAATATTTCTTCATTTACTTTGTTGTTTTTCCAGGCTTCATGCCCTGTGAGTGTTTTCTAGGCAGTGGCAGAGGTGAAGCAGCCTGACAGGACCACTGCTCAGTGAGCCATATGTCCAGGCTCTTCTGAAACTCTGAACTGAGCCATTCAGAGCAGTTCTTTTAGTATGAAATTCTTAACAATAAATTACTGAAGTTATGTATGAATGAGAGTTGTTGTTTTTTGGTTTTTTTTTTATTTTCCATAATGCATCTGCTGCAGTATCTGATCTAGCTGTCTTTTATTTCCTAAAATTGCCTTTATATGTACACTTCTGTTGTTTATCCCTTTTTGTTCAACCCTTTATTTTCCTGTAGTGCTCTGGCTGAGGTAGCAACAGGAAAGAAAGTGCTGCATATCCCGTACAGGGACTCAGTGCTGACTAAACTCTTGCAATCTGCTCTTGGGGGGAACAGCAGGACAATCATGGTAAATTGATTCTATTCAATATTTTTTCCCAATTTCTGAGATCATTGTTTGTATTGTGGACCAGATGTTGCATGTTTAACTGAGTTCCTTGTAATATTACCTTTCTTAGTTTAGTGATGATGATGTGAACAGATTTGAGGACATTCTACAACTGTTACTTGTACAGGAACTATTGAAGTATTTCTGAGATTGTTGAGTTGAGCTGCAAGCAGTAGGATTTTGACACCTTAGTTACTTGTTTTTTTGGTTTTTTTTTTAAACCACCTATATTTTCTCATCTTGCCTTTTCATTTCTGGCAAAAATGTTAGAGAGTACATTTTCAGATAGATTTCTAGGACTCTCCGTCTATGTTTCAGGACTTAGCGGTATATTTTCCCATGTGAATCTTTTTCTGATTTTTGGAATTATTTATAATTACTTAAACATCATTCAAAATCTAAGGGCAGTAAATACTTTTATATGCTTGCAGATTGCAGCCTTGAGTCCAGCAGACATCTGCTATGAAGAAACTTTGTCAACCTTAAGATACGCTGAAAGGTGCACTTCTATAATGTTTTCCTCTCTGGTCTTGGTACAAATTGCAGTCAGATGGTTGGGCAAAATGACAGAAGGTACCAATTCTAATTGATCAACGGCTCAGAATGGTGGAGGAGTGAATCTGTGAATAACCTAGAGCAGCATTTTAGGAGATTATTTTTCATTCTTATTCATGAATAACACATTTTTTAAAAACTGAATTGTATGACAAAGGAAGCTATTTGTTTCCCTCAGTCTCTCTTCTGAAGTAGGTGGCTCCTGTTCTCCTCCTTTCCTTTCTCAGACTCAGGACTGGAAATCTCTCTTTGCAATCTTTTCAGTTGGGCTTTGTCTGCAGCTCAGAGATCTTGCTCCCACAGCAGTCTGCCTGCCAGCAGGTGTCAGGAGTGGGAGATTTATTATTCCCAGCGCTTCAGTTCTGCTGAGCAGAACTTCAGTTCTGCAAGCAGCTGAATTGCTTTCTCGTGTGCATGATAGGGTTAGATGGAGAAGGGGAGGATTGTACTGGGCTGGCAGGGGCAAAACCAGAGTGGTAGCTCTGTGATTGCTGTAGCAGTAGGAGAGAGCATGTCAGATGCTTTCAGCCCAGGGGCAAATTTTCCATCAGATTCTTTTTAGCTTCTAAAGTTCCAGAGCTGCATGAGATATTTCTGAACAGGGAAAATAACAAAAGAGGGAGAAAAAAAGCCATGTTTACCAAAAAATCTTGTCCCTTGCTGAGACCGTGGTTTTGTTTTTGTTTTGTCTTTTATGTGTTTTCATATTGAAAAGGGCAAAAAAGATCAGGAACAAAGCAGTGGTAAATGCAAGCCCTACCAAAAAGCTGATAAGAGAGCTGAAAGCTGAAAATAACAAACTATTGTCCAGAATGGCTGAGTTCGGGAGCGCAGGGAGAACGATATCTGATGAAGCACGTATGTATTTCAGCATAAATACAGCTACAGGTAACGAATAGATTTTGAGTTCCCAAAACGCTAGTAGACCTTTTTTGGTAACCTGTGATGTGGAAGCAGTACAGTGGGAACTAAGCTGACATAGGTCCACAGGTGAATTTCTTAAAAATTGATGTCATTTTGTCAATTGGTGTTTGTATGAGGAGCTATGAGATATGGTATAGTGGCTTGTGGTAGCAAGGGTAATGGGAGGATGCTTGGACTTAGATGATCTCGTAGGTCCTTTCCAACCTTTGATTCTATGATTCTATGAATCAGAGGGACAGAGGCAGTCCAAGCATTTATAAAATGCTGACCCCGCTGTACCATTCCAAGTAGTTCAGAATCACAAGCTGAGATGTGGGAAGAGAAGAGGACACAAAGTGTTGGAGGCCTGTATTAACCCTGACAGGAGGATGTGTGCGGGTAGCAGCCCTCCTCTGTCTGATTAGGACTCTGTGTCCCTGAGACTTGAGAATGGCACCTGCCAAACACCTTGTCCTAGATGGGCAGCCCCACAAAGGGCACGCTCTTCTTGCACCCTCAGTTCACCCTCTGCTTTGTTTAGACAGCCTAACAGCACCGTTGTATTTCTGCCTCTTGGTTGTAAGCAGCAGTTGATAGCTGTGATATGGGCTGTTTTTTTCCCCCCAGACATTATCAAAACAGATGCTGCTTTAAAAAAATAATTTAAAAAAACGTTAGCTCTGCCTTTGAGAAAGAGTCCCTGCTTTCATTTGCATCCCTGGTGCAGGAACATGCCGTTGCTCACAGTCAGACCCCTTATCGGGTGTTGATGGTTTGCTCAAGGTGAAAGCCTCAAACAAGTCTAAATAAGGACACAACAGCAACAGGCGGGGGTGGAAAGTATTTCAGCTTTAGGGATTATAGCAAGGTGAGAATAGACAAACATCAGAGCTAAGAGAAGAGATGGAAGCACGCAGTCGACTGGTATCTGCAAGTTCTTTTGATGAGGTTTCACCTGAGACACCTAGGTTCAAGCTGTTTCTCTTCAGCAGAGCTGCAACTGCTGGCTGAGAGTGAGGGGCGGCCACGGAGCACACAGATGACATGGGAGGCTCAGCTGGAAGAGGCCCGGCAGGAGTGGGAGCAGCAGTACTCTGCTATGACGCAGGCCAGTGTCCCAGCATCATGGTTCCAGATGCCTTAAACTCCAGTCTTTTTAGTTTGATGTTTTTTCCTGTCTTGTAATCTTTAAGATTTGTCCACATGCTTCAGATAAGTTCATACACTTCTCTGCCAGCAATGCCCCAACACAACCTTCTTTTTAGCTTGGGAAAACTAATGATAATTTAGTCCTTGGTTGTGGCTCCACGATACCATATTGAATTTTGCGTGAGTTAAGATAACAGAGTAGTCTGTCTGCTTCTACCACCAGTTGTACATTATAGCTTCTGACTTTTAGTTTGCAGTTTTAAGGAATCATTACTTAAATAAAATGTGTCAGTGAATGCACTGAGCTATGTCAAGTTAACTCTGATTTGTGTCATTTCAGAGTCCTCGACAAAAAGAACTGAAGATTTTCCCTTTAAAGCCAGTTATATTATAAACTTGGAGGCTATGAATATGTATCAGAATGCAATCCTCTTCAGTGTTTGACATTTATATTTGGGGGAGGGGAGGAATGTTCTCAAGTAAACTGCTGTATGGTGATTTTTCTTGTTAAAAAAAAAAAAAGCAAAAAACCACACACAAAAAAAAACAAAACCAAAAACACCCAAAACTGGACCTCTACGTGTAACATTAGCTGTTATTTCAAGCTTTCAGATTCACCCACTGAAATTATATATTTCTCAATTCTTGCACAGGAGAGGTGGATGATGGAGAAGTTCCCATATCTCCTGAATATCAATGAAGATCCTCAGCTTTCATGGGTTCTCAAGCATTTCATTCAGGATGGTAAATGTTTTTTAAAGTCCTGAAGTCAACATATTAATAGTGTTTTCTGTGCTTCCACTCTGACATAACAGACTAGTCACACTAGGAAATTCAACTGTTTGAGTCAGGATTATTTTCTTTATTCCTTAAGCTCTTAGCAACTTTTTTCACTATTAAATATGTGCTCCTTTGGAGATTTGAGCAAGCTGAGGAATTTTACTGTGAGAAGTGTTTCTATTGCAAAAAATGCTATGATGCACTAGAGAAATAAGTCATTTACAATAGAAAAGTAAGTCATAACATCCAAGTCTGTTGGATGTTGTCCACTTCTTCCCCTAAGAATGTTAATTTGAAAATATGAGCCCTCATTTTGCTAGCCAATGATCCAACACTAACCATGTTCCTCCTGCCTTCCTCCTTATTGCCTGAGCATCCACTCCTGTGTAGGCTGTTATTTGCTGGTTTTTCCCCTGACTTAGGGCTACAGTTAAAAGAAATAAGATATGATATTTGTGGATCTGGTACATGGGGTATTTAGTCTGGATGTGCTTCTCCATCATTTGCTGATAGTGTAGCCCAGGAGTTACTGAGGGCTCCCAGATACATTTGTAATTATTTTTATGCATTGACCCAGAGGCCACATGGAGTAAATCCTTTTTGTTTCTCATGATCGAGTCTTGTCTCTAAAGAGAGAATAACTGACTATATTGTCATATTCAAGTAGTAACACTAGGGTGAAAGGCATAGCTCTTCAATTGCTTTTCAAAGAAGAAAAGATAAAAAGGAATGCAAAAAACTTCAGCACTCTTTACATATTGGTGTGTAAACTGCATACAATTTATATTGGAAAATGCCTCTTTCTTTTTTTTTTTTTTTCTTTTTTTTTTTAAGGTACTTGTGATGTTGGTCAATCAGCCTCAAATGCTATAATCCTAAGAGGTTTGGGGTAAGTACGCTAACGAATAGAAAACAAGAAATTTGCTATTGTGATCCTCTTGCTTTTTGGAGTTCTTTAATTTTTATTTTTATTACATTTTCTTAAATAAAATAAAAACTGCATAAACATGGGACATGATTATTTTGAACTTTTTATGGGAAGTGAAAGGCTGTAGCATATGACTAATGAGCTGCTTATGTTTCTAGGAACTGCCATTCTTGTAATGGCAAAGATGTGAAGCCAAATGGGCACTCAGAACAAAGCCCCTCTGCCTCTTGAGTGGCAGCCCAAATGTATCATCTTTGAAATTATGATTTAGTGTTCTATGATGGTTCTCAAATTGAAAACAAGAAGTGAATCACAAGAAAATTTAACGTCTTTCAGCATTTTGGACAAACATGCAACGTTTACAAATGCTGATGGCAGAGTTACCCTGGTGCCATGGGATAAGTGCAAGGTTGTTGTGAATGGAGTGACCATCACAGGGGAAACAGAGCTGCAGCACTCGGTGAGTATCTTCTTTGAATATAAAACTCTGAAGGGAAAAAACACAAATCCAAACCAAAGGTTTAGAATGAGCATTGTGTCTTCCAGCAGAATCTAAGGGAAGGTAAATTTTGTTTACTTATTCATTTAAAATCAGTCCAATGAAGCAGTCTTGCTCTGAAGGACATCAGAATCTTTGTTCTGCTTCAGAATGACTTTTTTGGTACAGATGCAGATAACTTCTGTGCCCTTCTTGTGGAAGTCTTAAGCAATTTCTTGTTTTTAATCATTAGCCCAAAATCACATGCACATATCTACATGGTGAACACAACAGACCTGAATCAACAGGCATCAAATGAATCTTAGCTGGGTCCATGCTCACCTCAAACAAAGGCGTAGTTAATCAGTCCTTGCCAGAGGACTTTGTGGAAATAATAACTCTTACTGTACTTTGGTGAAGGTGTAGTCTGTTCTTCTTTCACAGAAGAAGAAATCCACTACTGACCACTGAATGCGGTGACACTTGACATGTTGTATCCCTGACTTTGGGGCATCCTTTGTCTAAACCTTTCAGGATCGTGTTATTTTGGGATCGAACAGCACTTACCTCTATGTCGGACCACCTGCACAAAGAACAGAGGAGGACCTGAGCAGATATGACTACGATTTCTTTCAATCTGAGTTGGCAGCAGCGGAAGGTTTCGGTGTGGATAAACTCGGTAAGCATCACTGCTTGTGCATGGGGTGACCTTATTCTGGGGGACTCACGTTTCATCACCTTGGATCATGTGCAGACATCTTCCAAATCTGCCTTGTCCTTCTGCACCTCGCACACTGTTCTTGCTGTGGGCTGGAGATTGTGCAGTGCTTTGCATGGAAGCAGACATGAGTCATGCTAATTGCTTGATACCTATCTACTGCTTGCAATAGAAAGAGAACTGTATTTTGTTTAAGTTTCTTTTACAAGTTTGAATGTTGTTTCATGAAGGCTTGTCTAGTAGCTGTTACTTGTTTATACTGTTGTGTTCCTAAATAGTAATGTGTGCATTTGCCCTTTGTCTCAGAATGAGACTTTCCTGCAAGCCATTTTAATATTTTTAGTCCAGTAAAATGTTTGATTTGTAAATATGAAATAGACAATCCTAACATCCAGAGAGTATTTACTGTAGATATGCCACATTCAGGTACTTATCATTCTTAAAGAAACTGGGGCTGCGTGTTGTTTGTAATTGTGTGCTAATCTGCCCGACCATTTTGAGTTATTAAGTGGCTCTCAGATTTCTCTCTTAGTTACTCCATCCCCACAGAAGCATGCAGTAGTTGTTCAGCACCAGAGAGCAGTCGGTATAATCATGCTGCTGCCTCCAGATATTTGTCTGAGATGCAACCCAGTGCCTGTGATGAGTGGCTCTGGGAAAGCTGAGGGCACACAGAGGACTTAGTTAAGATGCCTGATGCTCCATGGCATTGCTCTCACTCGCACAGTGAGGGGTGCAGTGAATGCTTATCTGAGCACCTGGGTGTAACTGGCTGTTCTGAGGGAATCTTGTGCCTCATGTTCAGCTGTGTCACCAAAGCTGTAGGTGTTCAGTCTGGGCTGAGCCAGTTCTCCAAATATACGTACAGCAAAATCCTCTGCCTGAAGCCCACTTTCTAATAGGATCCCTGGAGTGTGTCCAGAGCAGTGAAGCTGCAGAGGGTTTGGTGCACAAGGCTTTTGGGGAACGGCTGAGGAAACTGGGCATGTTCAGTCTGGAGAAGAGGAAGCTCAGAGGAGACATTATTGCTCTCTACAAATGCCTGAAGGGAGGTTGCAGTGAGCTGGGGGTCAGCCTCTTCTCCTAGATAAAATGATGGACAAGAGGCCTGAAGTTGTTCCAGTTCAGGTTGGATATTAGGAGAAACTTCTTAGAGTGGTGAGGTACTGGAACAGGCTTACCAGGGGAGGTAATGGAGTCACCATCTCTGGAGGTGTTCAAGAACTGTGGGGCACAGAGAGACATGGGTTAGAAGGCATCATAGGGATGGGTTGGTTGTTGGACTAGATAATCTCAGTGGTCTTTCCAACTCTAATGATTCTGTGATCAGCTTTTTAGTCTGATTCTGGAAGTGAGCTCTTGCACTGCCCCTCTCCCTATGGGACATGAGCAGGCTGGATGCTGGATGTCCAGCTTGGGGAAGGGCAGTGGCATTGACAAGGGGCTTCTCATTGTTTTCTGGCTGAGAACAAGTGCCCCTCTAAAGCTACCTGCAGGGGTTGGCAGCCTACTCACCTCTCCTGTTCATGTCCTCTTGAAGGCACTGTGAGCGGTGGGCAGGACAGAGCAGATCCCAGCATCCTGGCTGTATTTCATGACTACATCAAGCTGATGCCACTGGTGGAGGAGGTGAATCAGATGAGCCAGGAGCTGAGGAAGGTGAGAAGGGCTTCTCCCTGGCTTCTGTGGGTCATACTTGTTTTGCACATTACTGAGCATGAATAGGAAGAATTGTAAGAGCATCTCCCTTTGCTTTTGGGCTTCCACTTGCTCCATTCTTTCGCTTTCCCAATCTCCCCCACCATCTCATGGGCAGAGAGTAGACATGGGGTAAATGTGAATCTGGGAGTGCAGGCTGCCAGCAGTGTTTCAGGACCACTGTGCTGTATAAATATGCAAACAGTGGCGGATTCTGTACTTTTTAGAGAACAAGAGGTCCAAGAAGGGAGAATTCCTCCTCATGCTTGTTCGTAACTTTGGAATAATGAGATAGATCCAAGGACAATCTAAATGGACAATAATAACTTCTGAGCATTTAAACTAACTATGTAGCTTCTGGAGAAGTTTCCTGAAGAAAAATGGGAATACAATGATTAGGATGAAGATTCTGCTTTCTCTGTGCAACCTCATGGCAGAGTGCTTTGTCAGTACTATGTCAGTGGGGGAGGTAAAGGAAGCCTCATTCCGAATGGATTTCAAACATTTGAAATAGCAGGGATGTCAAATCCAAGCACTGCAGAAATTTTGTGGTTAGAATTTCTTCTTTAAGTAGGATCATGTAAATCTCTGGTATTGCTTTTAAATGAAAATATTGCTAACTTGCATAACTGAAGGTATCTTGGGTATGAATGTGCTGAGTAAACTTTTTTTAATTAATAGGACCTCAAATTTGAATTGAAGGTGAAAAATCTGGCCTTATCAGACTCCAGAGGCCATGACCTACAAAAGGAAATAACAGTAAAAGTGACACATGAAACTACACAGCAGGTAAGAAGGCAGAACAAGTCAGCCTGATGTGCTAAGAAAAGGCTTAAAGAGAAGATAAAGAATATGTGTGCTGCATGCTCATTCTTGTGGAATCCTTGCAGTACTGTGCTGTGCCCTAATGGAGCTTTGCTCTTCTCCTCTCCCACTCTTTGATGCCCATTTTCTGTACCACCATACATGAATTACTCTCTTCCCAAGCCATTGCTGGATCTATTTGCTTCTCAGAAGGAACCGATGTACTGCTTGCTCATGGGACAGCCATTCTCCTGGGTAGCTTGTATTATGTACAGGAGATACCTGAGGTGTATTAATTCTTCTCCTAAATGGCTGATCTGCCCTGGCATTTCTGTGTACGCTTGGCCACCTTCAAACTCTCTGTTGCCGAACTTCTCAACAGGGGGTGCTCCTGTTGGAGCAAAACAGGCACATTTGACACGTATCAGGGCAGGGAGAACCTGTTGGAGAACCTCACAGTGAAGGCACTCACTGCCAAGATCTCACTTATCTTGGGTCTCGGTGGCCACTGGTGAGCACCAGGTCGCATCCTTGTCATTGAAACCCCTTCAGCTCTGCTGCTCAACTGCAGCTGATCATTGGCTGCTTAGCAACCATGCTTTACCTTTTAAATATTGGAGGAGGGAGCTTTATTAGTCTGTTCTAAAACAAGAGGTTTTTCTCCACTGATGGACAAAGAAAAGCAATTTTATATTTTCACTTCACGTATTTAATAGCACACTCATAATTGATTACACATTCTAATTCGTGAATTGTCAGCTTACAGGAATATTTGATAATGTAACTTATCCTCATTTTGCCATCATCAATGTCCATTAATCTTTCAAACCATCAAAGCTGCAATGTGTAATGCTGTTGCTTTCTTGTGAAAGCATTTCCAGTTGTTCTTGCATAAAATTAGCCTCTACCAAGCTTAGGTCATAGAGGCCATGCTCTTATTGTGTTCTTTAAAAACATAGTGATGGAACCAGGAGGAGCCTAAATCCACGCAGAGTGATTTATTTAGATTTTCAGTAGTAGTTGTAAGAGCAAATAATATTTAAGCTGGAAGCAAAGGAAAATAAGGCCAAGTGAAAATTATCTTAATGCAGAAGAAACAAATTAATGAGCAATACTGGTTGGGCTGAAAGGAAAATGAAAGGTAGTTGTATTCTAATAAATCTCTGAAATCTCCATTCTACACAATCTATGATCTCTCCTTGGAGCAGTCTTAAGCCCCACACTTTTTTATTGTGGGTGAAAGTTCCGTACACATGTCTGTAACAAAAATCTCCTCCATTCTGCTGTGTTTATATGAACTTCGAGGTAGCTTGGTGATACATAGGTCATGTATGACATTGGTCATACATAAATAGGTGGAGGGGTGTCTTACTGTTTGTGTCCGTGACTGAGTCACTTCATTCACAGGTGTGGGTATGGTCGAAGGCCAAGTTCATTAACAGGAAGTTCCTAATGGAGGAGCTTTACCAGCGCTTTCTGGAAGGGGAGAACCCAGCTGTGAATCAGGACAGCGATCCCTTCTGGGACCCGGTGGAAGCTGTCCATGTGGGATCTGCACATGTTTGGCTGCAGGCACTGGCGTACCGCATGAGGCTGGAGGAACGGGCTGAACTGCTCAACTCTGAGGGACTGGAAGAGGCTGTCGTTCTGATAAACCTGTTTCCGTGCTTCAGTGATGGGAGGTAACCATCCGCAACCTCTGTCCTGAAGTCTGTTGGTTGTTCTTTGTTAAGGGAACTTGGGAAGTCCACCTGCTGAAATGCTTAACTGGGAATAAAAGCTGGAAATGATGAGCACAATGAGGAAGAGGGAGACAGATCTCACTGGTCTAAGTGAGTGCAGATCAGCTCCAGATTCATTAGATAATATGATGGGCAGTCAGTAGAAATTTCTGTCTTTGCTGAATTGCTCTGGAGGATCCCAGGAACTGAGTTTCTGACAGTCTCAGCCCTGCTGCCTGACAGCTGTGTCCCTGTTCCCAGATGGATCTGGCATCTCACAGGATGGCCAGAGCCAGATAGTCGTTCTGCAATGTCTGCAGTAAGGTTGATATGCCAGCACCTAGTCCTTACGTCCTTCCTTTACACCGGGAAATTTGCAAGCTAGCATATCACACTGAGTTGCTTTTAGTTCAGGTGCATTACGGTCAACATTGAGGCTCCTTCACTTGAGGGAGGAAATAATTATGTGGCAAAATACATTTGGGTTAGTCCTCCTCTGTTTTGAATGGTTCTTGTGTCCATATTGTCCTTCTGGGCTTCTTTGTTTTCTCTTTCAAGCACTGCTGTTTTGTGTATCATGACATCTGATAATGAAGGTTACATTGCTATCTTGGAGATCTGCAAGGGGATTAAAAAAGAACCAACAACACAGCACGCCAGCTGTCACATAAACCTGGCATTTTGTTTGCTGCTAAGGGGTAATTATCCACATGTTCATGTCACATAACAGCAGCTCTCCTTTCTAACCCCAGCGTCCCCTTCCTTTCTGTTATCACCCGTTTGGTGTTGATCGATGACCTAGGTCACTTACACTGAGCTGTTCCTTTCTGTTGGCAGACTTTTCGGGGAGGACGAGATGGTCATTGATCCGCTGGAGCTGCTGGAAGGAAGGGTTGATTTCCAGATTCACATTGCAGAGTGCCTTGGGGTCAAATGGCTGCGAGGTGCTGTGGGAAGAGGCATTCAGATCGGGTATTGTGTTGCACCACTTCCCTGCCACATCAGCATAATGCCACTTTGTGCTTTTGGTGAAACTGACAGCGCGTTTAGCCTTGCTCCTTTGGAAGTCGTGAGCCCATATAACCTATTATCTGTTAAGCTTGAGTCTTTGAGCTGCAGTAAGAATTTAACCTTGAATCTAAGAAACTACAGAAGGTATGTCGTGTTGGCCTAAAAAAATCACTCCCATTTTTAAAAACTTTGTGTTGAAAAGGATTTTCATGGCTTTGTTATCCACAGAGAAATGGCTGGGGTGGAGCTGGAGAAATGCCCCATGGATTACTGAATAGAATGGGCAGAAAGCTGGAGATCTCAGGGCAAACGAAGAAATTATGAATATTTTAAAGATTTGTGCATTTTTTTGACAGCGTGCCACACTGCTCCTGTCAACACAATAAGTACTGAACATTAATAAAGTACGGTAATATTTCCACATGTCCTGTGGGTGCTGAATGACTGCACAGGGCACTTTATTAAGCAGGAAAGAAGAGCTGACCTTGAAATGCTACAGTAATTGTTGCTGCTCAACTTCTGTGTCTGTTTTAATAGCTGGCCTTTTCAGAGACCAAATTGGGTTTTAATTAATTTTTTTTATGCTTGCATTTTATGTCTTTAGGTATAGAGTTTATGATCTTCCCCGGTGCTTATACACAAAGCCTGTCTGGGAAAGCGTCAATCTGAAGATAGAAGAAACAGTCCATTTCTCAGCTCTAAAAGCTTCCTATGAATTTCTGAATTATTTACAGAAAAACGCTTTAATTGTTGATTTATGGGGCCTCCAAGGTATTTCTTTCCAAATTTTTCACTTTTGTAAGTTGTACGTTACGTATTTCATATTCAGTGATGGTTTGGAGATAGAATCAGACCATGCTGTCCATAATTATGGATGCAGAACTGTTTGCTTGGTGGATGAACAGCTCAGTTATTTGCACTTTTCAGTAAAATATTAATTTGGGATATGAAAAATGGTTAGTGACTTCCTGATTTCATTTTAAAATGAGGATGCTGACCTCCAGCTTGGTTGAAGTTTTAAGGAAAAGGCTCTCTGTCGTGAATTCAGAGCTTAAGAGGAGACTTTTTTTTTCCACCTTAAGTATTGCACACAATGTTCAGTAAGGGCACCAGCAGCAGAGAACATGTGCTGGCTGAGCCCTGAGCGCGCTGTCTTTACTCTGCTGCAGAAGGTTGCATGGAGATGGACTCCTCACTTGATGGCCTTTTGCTCACAGCTGAGGGCACCGTTGTGATTGATAATCCCAAAGATTTGACTGCAAGCCATGCTGGTCTGGTAAGTGTACTTACTGACACCACTTTCTGAGAAGCCCACTTGTTTTTAATGGGAATATGCAACAAGCAAGGGCTGCAGGGATGCATCTGATTGAGCAGAGCACAGTGCTCTGTTATACATGCTGAGTGTTCCTAATGTACCACTCTAGAGCACTGTTTGGGCTGACAGAGCCTGGCAGGGGGCTGAGAGTTACTACACAGCTGAGCTGCTCAGTACACATTTGCTGGAGCACCACAGTGCATCATTATGTATTTTTTATGTATTTGTATTTCTCTGTGTATAAATACAGATGTATGTATTTATATATGTAAATACATACAGACATTCAGAAAGAGATGATACAGCTAAATTACCCTAGTAGTTGCAGAAATTCTTTTGCTGCTTTTTTGCTAGTGAAATTCTATGACAACGGGACATCAAACATTGACTTTTCAGTTGGAGAAATAATAAATGAATGTTTATTTAAAGGATTAGTAAAACTAGCGAAGGAAAAAATGTCCATCTGAAGCCACTGAAAAATTTGTTTTCAAAATTCAATATCCTGAAGAACATTCCATTACCCCATTGGAACATCCATTTATCTACATACAAGTACTTTTGATAGACAGAATGAATAAAGATTTGGTGATAATTAATTGAACTGCAGTTTTCTAAACAAAAAAACACCACCACAGGATGCAGCTATGGAAGTGCCTGAACTCTACCGGAAACTGCTGCAGATGGAACAAGAGACAGAGCTGCTGAGGGAGCTCAACAGAGCTTTAAGAGAAGAAAATGCTCTTCTTAAAGACAAACTGAAGAAATGGGACGTGGGACATCGTGAAAGTCAGTGCCCATCACAAACTGTCTCAGTATTGCATGCTTTTGCTACAGTTCTTCCTTACCCGCACTGCTCCAGGACGTAGACTGTACAGGAAGTTAATTGATATCTCACTGGCATTCCTTTTCCTCTGACAAGGAAATTAGCTTGCTACTTTCAACGACGATAAATTCAGAACTGATTTATCACTTTTAGTTTATTAATAAAATGTAATCTTTTCTATTTTAGAGAAGAAATCTGAGTCACCTACCAAGGTGATTAAGGTGATGAAGCAGTCTGAGTCATCAAGAGATGCTGAAGAGATGTGCAGCCATCGGACCAGGTGTGATGCAGAACTTGCCAAGGCCCTTAAGACCTTCTATCAAAACATGAGTGTAGTCAGACAGCAGTTCCTTCAGCTGAAGCATTCCAGGCCATCAGTAAGTCCGTTTATTGCAATAGTTTAAGCATCTGAGGCTGTTCTTCAATTCTAAAGAATTTTGTCTTAAAAACTTGAGGAATTTGAAAATGAAGGTATCACAGAGTCGCAGGATTGTTGAGGTAGTGCTACAGTAGGCTTCCTACTCTGGAGAGAAACTCATTGTTTCCATGTGTTTTGAACAGGACCAGAGGTACTGTCTAGGCCTGCAGACTCTGTAGTCTGACTTGCAGGTTAAAACCAAGAGAGCTGAACAAACTTAAATGGGCGTGTTGCTACAGAACTGTTTGCCTACCAGGGAAGCCATGCTGTAACCAAGCGTGTTGTGTATCTACTTGGTGCTTTTGGGCTGTTATGCTGTCATCATCTTGTTCATAAAGTTGCTTCAGAATGATGCAAATTGGCTCCTCGACCATGGTTGGCTCACTATTCAGCAAATCTTCCAGATTGCTTGACAACGAAGCTATTATTTACTCAAGCTGGCAAGGGGAATTCATTGTGTAATATTGGCTTTCTCAGCATGACCTTTTAGCAAGTGTTGTAACTCTTCCTGTTACTTCTCAACAGCCCCATCTCTTGCCAGTAACACTGTATTGTTCTGATTTTTCCTTCTCTATATAACCTTCAGTTATGCAGGGTAAGAAAATCTCATAAACTGGTGTATTATCTTACGGTTTTCACCACTTAAGGTTTCTCTGCACAGAAACAGAAACACCTAAACATGAGTTTGCTTTGGTCCATTAAGTATTTAGCCTAAAACACGGCTCGGAGTTGGAGAGCCATCCCAACTTCCATCAGTCATTTGAGCAAGCTTGTATTGAGTACTGTAAATCTGCATGCATAAACACAGGCTAGGACATTTCTTTAGGAAACATTTGTAACAACTTTTTGGGCCTTTAGACTGTTGTGAACTGTTATCACCCAGGGCAGAAAGCAACAGTGGCTTAGAACCTTACCTGAGGAAAAAGCTGTTCATGTGATTGTCGGGGGGAAGGGAAAGAAATAAAACACACAGTAAACCAATATCTACTACTTTGCTCAATGTAATATTCTAAGCACAGTAGTTCTGGCATCTGAGTTAGGAGTGGCATGATCTGAACTTTAATCCAACAACTACTTTAGGCCTTGACAGTATTAAAGAACACATAACATGTTTCTTTTGTTAGTAGCTGATCATTATTGCCTCTTACTGTGGCCTAATTTGCAGCTTACAGAATCACAGTGCATTGTTAGTATAACAGCTGTGGAGATGCTGATCAAAGTTTTTGATCTCATACTAGGAGACTTTAATTATAGAGCAGACGTATTTCTTCAGATCTTGGTATATTTTTTTTTCTGCAACTGAAGAACAAAATTGTGTATCAACAAAGATATTAGATGCTTACAGGCTATTTATTTCTAAAACCCGCTGCTCAATTTTGGGTTGCTTAGGAGCAAGGCTGCTTGATGGACAGCTCAAGGACAATACATGTTGTCAAGTCACAGGAGCTCTTCTGTGCCTACATTAAAAATATATAGCCACTAGGTTAAAGTTAGCTAGGAAGCTAATACATAGCCCTTCAGATGTAAGTGGCTGGTGTCCAACCTTACTCCTTTAGATGTTGCTGCCAGGAGACTGAGAGGTGTAATTCATCTGGCCTGGATAAAGAGCAAAGCTGTACTCCCAAGCACATCCTTTCAGCTGTGGTACATGCTATTCTTGGCAAAATAACATGTAATTATGATCCTAATTTTAGTTTTTGAACCTGTAGTAGTTTGTCCTACCATTTGTCTCCCTTTTACTCAGTTACCATAAGTTAACCCATGAGACCTTCAGGTAGCCTTTGGTGTATAAGTAAAAAAATGACATGAGAGTTGAGCCAACTAATTTCTTTTATTATGTTTTAGCAGGAAGAGAATTTGCAGGTGCTACGTCTTTTTACAGAGACACAGTCACAAATGATAAGTGATTTTGGCCAACAACTTGAGTCTGCAGTTTATAAGCTGAAAAGCGATGTTGCTCTTATAGTTAAGAAGAAGCGAGAATACACAGCATACAGCAAACCTTGAGGATCCCTTTCTAGGAATACATTGAAGTGCACGTGAGTTTTCAGTTTGTCTCTAAGTTCTGTCTCAAGCATTCTATGTACAGCATAGTCAAGGCAGCTTGTTTGCTTATGATGTCACTCGTTACAAATCTGTTTCAGCCTAAGACTAAAACTTGTAAGATTTATGAAATACTTCATCTGCAACAGTGCTCTGATCTCAACATGTTGTATCACTGGGGAAAAAAATGCTGTTATATATTATTAAATGTACATAGACTAGAAAAAAAATATTTTGCTAGATGTATTATCATTCAACCACAAAGAATCAGATGTAGACTCATGAATGGTAATTTAATAATTACAAACAAATGTGGAAAGTTGTTCCAGCAATTTAAGTAATTTGAGTAAGTAATTTAATTTCTCAGTTACTATACTGACAAGGCCACTACTAGAAATAGTCATACTGTAAATACATCTTTCTTGATACTGTCTTGCATACTGCACACGTTCTTCTAGAATGACTTGTCAGTTGAAATTGCAATTGGTCTTCAGCTCACTATACTGACAAACTTTGTGCTTTCTGTTTTTTAGTATGGCAAGCTAGTAAGGCTGAAAAGTCAACAAACCTTAAGACAGCAGTACAGATCTTTAGAATAATACAGCAAAAAGACAATTCTATTCCTCAAACCTGAGGAGAAAAACTACTTTTATTTGACTATGGGTAGTAAGGCTTTCAAAGTAGTAACACCACAAACTAATAGTGCCTATCCCAAACAGACATGAGGAGTAACTAGCAGTTTCCTCTGCTAAGGCACTTGATAGCCAGGGCCTGCCTGCTTTAAATAGTTGGGGCGAGAAGACTGTGGTTAATTGTGAAGCAGAATGAATTAAGCAGTAACTGAGGATGCTGTTCTGCAACTTAAGGTGAAAGACATTAAACAAAGTTCTAGTACCTAATAAATCACTGATTTTATATGTTCGTGAATTAAGTCAGTATCCTTTATGTGTTTTCTCACATCACAATTTTAAACTCAATTTTCACCTGTTTCTGCTGTAAATAACAGCACAATGCAACTATTTTATGAGGAGGCTTTTACAGCTGAATGAGCTTTATTGGAACGAGGTGCAGGTAAGATGTTAGGTCACACCGCTGTTTTGATCTCAGACTTCTGGCTGGCTAATAACAGAGAACTCAACACCACGTTTGCTGAGGCGATCAATCAGTTTCGTTTTAGAGAAGGCGGCTCCTGGAGAATACACGCCACCTCTGTTAACAACAGTCAAAAGAGAAAAACCATTAGTGGTGAAGTGGCTCAGCAACACCTTTATTTGAAATGTGCTTCCCTATCTAGGAAGGGAAAAGCCCTTTTGTCCAGGAGGGAGTACAGGAGGAATCGGGCAAGCTTGTTATATTTAGAGGTTCATTTACACATCCACCAAACTCACAGAAATTATTCCTTGACTGAACATAGAGAGTCTGGTTCAATGGTGTGGCAAAAACGTTACTACAACTACAACTCATCTTTTCACATTGAAATGCAAAAGAAGAACCATCTCCATTGTCTAGCAAGGATCGTGTTTAATACCACTGCCCTTTGGGTGAGGTGACGAAGCAATCCACAGAGTAATAGACAATCTGTTCTATCAAAGAGAGGAGCTGTAAGGGAAATCAAGCTGTTCTGCAAAGTACTCACTCTTTAGGCAGATGAGCTGAATCCTCCAGAAGAGCAACAGCTGCTTGAACCATTGCAATTGGTGTAGCAACATAGCCAGGCTCTAATGAAAACCAAAAACCAGCATGTTGAAACACTGATTCACATTTCTAATCTCGCTCTTATACATGGAATGCTAAAGATAATCTCTGCCAATCTAAACTGATATCTCTGTTTAAGAACAAGTTTGTTACCTGGTAATCATTCAAAGTAGCTTTGAGAGTCCTGTAGAACTAATGTGGACAAGTACCAGCTTCAGCTACAGGCCTGTGATCACATGAGAACCTTGAGTATCACCTCTGGAGTGCTGGAGGGCTCTACATTTTAGCAAGAGTTCTGCCCATTCTGTGCTTAAATTCAGACCTTTTGATGTAACACTATTTGCAGTCAGCTACATATTTTGTTGTTTAAAGTAATAGTGGTTAGCTAACTCCCTTCTAAATGTACATTGTTGCTGTCTCCAGAACTTCATTTCAGGAATGGCCTGAACACTAACATGTACAGCTAAAAATAACACCATACAACATATGGATTTTAGGTTCACTCACAGGGGACTGGAAAGTCTAATGTCTAGTAAAAATGTCTAGTAACCCAGGTTCTACAAACCACCCTTAAGTCACTCTCCCTTTACTATTCTACTCTGGCAAAAATGAGAATTGGTATGATGACAGGCACAAGAAAAGAGAATGTCAAGCACAAAACACAGTTAGCTTTTTCAAAAAGCAGGTTAAAATGAATGCTGGTATCCAAGATCATATTCTGTAAATACTGCTGACTTAGTGCATGTTGCAAGCGCTTTGCAAGGGCGAAGGGATGGTAGTGGAACCACACACCTTTATCACATGAGGAAATGTGAGCCAAAAGCAGTTAGCTGCTAACATACATACCTGGTCCCTTCACTTGAGTGCAGATCTTTACATTTGGTTTGCCATTCTGCGGATCTTGCCCCTCACTGTAACCCTCACCAAAAAATGTCATTGTGAAGGAGGTTCCATCCATCTGTAGTGAGTAAGGCAAGTGGCAAGTCACCAAAACAGTCGTGCACTTGTATCAAGCAAATAGAAGTAGTAAAGCACTATAATCCACCAAGAGCAGTTACTTTGAGTTATTGTTTAAAAGGTACCATTGCATTTACGTAATTTGGATATTCTGATCACTTCCACTTTATTGGAACAGTTATTGCCCTAAAGTCCATTTATTCTCTCCTTGCTTTCAGGCTTGATTTTGTTGCACTCTATATACTGAGAGCTATTCATGTTAATACATCAGAGCCAGCAATATGATCCACTTTTTCCTTACAAGAGCTCCACCTATTTTGATGTCCCACTGCCAGACATCATGACTTTTTGAATAGTCAAAGCTATCTGAACAGGTATGCACAGTGTGTATTCAGGAAGGATTTGTTTCTTTGAGACTATGTGGTGGATGTCAGTTTACAACTGAACCATTACCACAAATTTCTTATTAGGTGGGATGGAAAGCAGCCAGTTACCTGTTTCTGGGTTGGTCCTTTCTTTGTGAAGCGTCCAGCAGAGAAAAATTCTGGGTACTGCATAATGAGAAGGCAAAGAAAAGCAATTACTAAATAAATAAATAAATAAATAAATAAATAAAAGAGAGCAAAAAGACTCCCACACTTGATTCTTTAATTCTTTTGCACTTTGAAGGCTTACTTTTGTCAGGAGTTTTCTTCCAAAGCTGAATTTCACAAGAAGAAGAAATAAAATGCCAGCAAACATCAGCTTCATAACAGAGCCAAGACCACCTATAGTCACATAAGCACTGTACTGTACCTACAACAGAAATACACCATCAGTGATAGAATTTATATCAGCATTTTTGCATGAATTCCTTTATAAAGATTCAGGATGCAACTTTTTTTATACAACATCTGTTTGAAAAGAACCTTAAACAACTGTCATAATTCTAAATAATCTTCACTTCACAATTCTTTATGAGAAGACACTAAGTACAGATTGGAAAGACTATGGTAAAGAAAAGTGGAAAACTTCAAAGAAAGTTGTCTTCTGCTATCTCACAGAATCACAAGGTTGGAAACGACCTGCAAGATCATCCAGTCCAACCACCCTCCCATTCCTATTAGTACCACAAGCACTAAACCAGATCTCACAGCTCCTCATCCAGGCGCCTCTTGAACACTACCAGGGATGGCGACTCCACCACCTGCCTGGGCAGCCATTCCAGTGCCTGGCCACCTTTCAGGCCTGATCTCCTTTCAGGCTTTCCTGACATCTTCCTTTCAATCCCGTTATGTTTTCATGTAAGAGAACTCAAGGCCCTGTATTGTAATTCTGAATTATTAACAATAAAACTTTTTCATTAATAGCTACAAGCCTATTTTTAGAGTGCAGTGTCTCCTCAGTGATTCTGCACAGCTGCTGGATAGACTGTCAGTGCTGATTTCCTCTGAAGGAACCATAGAAAACAAGAACTAAACATCTTGCACATCAGAAACCCAAGCATCAAAGAAGTCTCCAGGTACAAATAAGAAGGATATAACTTCCTAATGACAATATTTACTATGCTATACCAACCTGGCTACAGTTATGATGTTTTTAAAATCTCTGTTGCTACAACAAAAAGCCTCTGCAGTTACAGAATCAAAAACCTTCATCCTTTCCTAAAATCAAGAAACTGCCCTTTTAAATATTTCTCTGACCCAAAGCTTCCATTCCCTACAAATACCCACCCAGAACTCAGGCAGCATAGAAACTTTAGAAGAGAGTCTTACAACACAAGGACGTGGAGCTGTTGGAGCAGGTCCAAAGGAGGGCCATGAAGACGGTCAGAGGGGCTGGAGCACCTGCCCTACAAGGACAGGCTGCGAGAGCTAGGGCTCTTGAGCCTGGAGAAGAGATGGCTCTAAGGAGACCTTATAGCGGCCTTCCACTATTTGAAGGGGCCTCCAGGAAAGCTGGGGAGGGATTTTTTAGAAGGGCATGTGGTGACAGGACAAGGGGAAATTGTTTTAAACTGGAAGAGGGTAGATTTAGACTAGACATTAGAAAGAAATTCTTTACTGTGAGAACGATGAAACACTGGAACAGGATGCCCAGAGAGACTGTGAGTGCCCACATCCAGAAGGTGGGGCTGGATGGGGCTCTGAGCAACCTGGACTACAGGGAGGTGTCCCTGCCTGTAGCAGGGGAGCTGGAACTAGATGACCTTAAAGGTGCCTTGCAACTCAAACCATTCTAAGATTCTCTGAACTGTTTCATTAACAGCAAAAAGCAGGCTCATCCAGAAGGATGCTGCATAGCATGAGAAAGGGCATCCAGAAGAACCTACACTGCATCAGATCAAGCATTTTGACAGAAAGGTCATCAACAGAACAAGCCTCCTTCTTTACAGAAGGAAAAAATCACTATTATATTATCTAGCTACAGAAACTCTGCTACACAGATCTCCATAAAGCACCATTATTACGTAGAGGAAGGATTTGCTGAAAATTATAATATGCACACAGTGCAAAAATAACAGTCACTTACGGGTGTTTCCTGCAACTGTGAATGCAAATAGCGCTGCGACCGTTTCACAACAGAAACATCAGATCCCATGAATGGAATTGAGTATTGTTTGAACTCCTGACTGTAAAACACAAGTCCTCTGCAAATAGAAAGAACATTCACCAAAACTCTTCAGGTCTTCACCAA
The DNA here is from genome assembly GCF_951394365.1 of Tetrao urogallus. Taxonomy (NCBI): domain Eukaryota; kingdom Metazoa; phylum Chordata; class Aves; order Galliformes; family Phasianidae; genus Tetrao; species Tetrao urogallus. The sequence continues at coordinate 33,244,164 of NC_136814.1, forward strand.
ACAGAAAGAAACAAACCATACAGTGCTACCATTGCTGACTTTCCCTCAAGCACTTTTACAACATGATCTCTTCACTGAAAGCAAATCAAATCAGTGAATCAGATTTATCCCTGGCTCAACTCATAATTCCTTGAACTACAGCCAGGATGGATTTGATAATCAAAATAAATAAGATTCTCACATCTAATTTTCCTGTTCTGTTGATCACTTCTGAAATGAAAGAAAGAAAGTTGCCACATCTCTACAAGTCTTCCAGAATAAGTTAACTTTGAGACCCAGAAAATGCTAACATGTTCTTTTACAATCAAATATGAATTCAGTACCTTCAGTTCTACCAGACAAACATGTATGCGTGTGCAGATTTTAAAAAAGTCCTAGATGTACCTTTTAACATTTAATAACATGTTAATAATCTATGTGATAAGCAATGGAACTGTTGTTTCACATCGTAAGCTTCTTATACCTTCTTTTAAGTTTCGCACCAACTACTGGAACAGGGGAATATCCGATCTTCTTTCGAAGTGCCTTCAGGTTGTTTTGATCTGCCAGGCCGTAAACAGCTGACTTCCAGGTCCCATCATGTATGCAAGAACCCTGATAAAGGCCAAGGAACAGTAATTAGTTCAGTAAAGGTTTCAGATATTATTTTAATAATGACCTTGGAATCATTAGGTGGTATTAGAAAATTATTACGTGTGTGCATTATGATTACGTGCACTATGAAAACAACCCAAACACAAAAAGACAGCCAAACACTTTGCCATCCTTTTGGCAACACACCTGCATCCATTACAGCTTATTTGTGTACGAATCCTTCCCAAGTCTCTGTGCAAATAAATCAACGACAAATACTACCTACTATTTCTTGAAACTGCGTGGTAGAAGAAATTTTAGGTAGACAGCAAGCCCACTGAAACAAATGTTACAAAAGGGTGCTTCCTTGGGTACTTCTATTAGCTCCTAAAGAATAAAGTTCTTAGACTCCTAAACAGAGAACTGCCATAGCTCACGCCTTGATGTGCACTAATGCAACAAAAGCTATTCATATTAGCTGTGCCAATGTTGCCCCAAATACCCCTGAGTTTCCACAAGGGTATCAACCAACTAACCTCAGGTCCAGATTCTACTGACAGGAAACTTTCGACAGCAGTTAAGGTACCTTTAAGAGAGGAGAAAACAGGAAAGGTAATTACTTGGGACATACAGTCAGGTTTGTTCACACGCCTAGAGCATACTCTGGTAGCCTTAAGTGGTAGGCCAGCAACATCACAAGTTGAAGAGTTACATTGTTTTCTCAAAGTAAAATAAACTAGGATTAGGATGCAAAGCTATTTTAGTTAGCAGATATAAAGTTTCATACATAAAGGACTTCAGTCACTTCACTTCAGACAATTAATATTGTCGTTGGTCATTAAATGCTAGTTGCTTAATCTAGTTAATAAGTTTGTGTAAATAATAAATGAAAAAAGCAAAAGAATATTTTAAAGGCAGAATTAGTTTTCCTCCAAGCTTCGAGATAAAGAATGATGTAGGCTGTGAAAACCTAGATGAACTGATGGGAGTGTGGTAAATGCTACTACAAAAACAAAACAAAAAAGTAAATTTAAAAAAAGAAAAAAAAAAAAATAAAAATCACACAACATATCCTAAACCAAGGGTTTCTTAGTTGTGATAAACAGCAAAACAAAAACTCCACGTTTTGCTTAGCTCTACTTTGCTCACCTCCTTCTGAGGTTGAAAGAGATTATTTAAATCTAACAGGCAACTGGATAGACAGGTGATAAAACCAGAAAGTCAAAACAGGATGAGCTAAAAGACATCTTTATTCAAAAAGCGTCAAATTTATTCACATATCCAATTATAAGACTGTGAGACTCCAGATACTCGTTTCCACGCCTCTTCTCTTTCCCAATCAGGTCCTTCTACAGATTTAGTTTTATTAAAATGAAAGTTGATGATACATTCCAGCATAAAGCATGTAATAGCAATTGCAATAGTAATGAAAGTAGAACATTTGGACACTCCTACTGGCCCTTCCAACTGAAAGTCTGAGCCAATGAACAAAGTATCCTCATTTGGGTTAGGATCAAGTACTGTTTGCATAGAGTTAAATCATCTCACACCTTTTCTCAAACATATTTACTGAGTCCAGGTGCTCTTGACAAAAAGAGATGTTAGCAGTGCTACCTACTTAGGTCCATATGACAACTACTCAGTGCTGGCAGTAGAGAAACTAAACTTAGGAAACCTGATTACTCACAGATTTGCAATCCCTTCCCCACGTGCACTGTGCCTTCCTGCCTCATCCTTACAGCATTCTCACTGCACAAGTGGCAGAGAGCTGAGGATGGTCTATGTGTGGATGCCCACACGCTCGCAGAGCGGCCCAATCCTGATAGCTGAGGCTCCTGTTTTCTCAGTGAGCAACACGACCTTGAATTCTTCCTCTCCCTTATCACTAGTTTTCTTGACTCTAGTGGGAATACGATTTACATTTTATTTTTTATCTATCTACCAAATTTGGTTGCAACCGGTTAATTGGTAAAGGTAGGCAAAAGGCAGATAGGTAGGCAATAAGTCACCTTTCAACTTGTCTCTGGTGTACAGCACTCCCATATCAGCTGGTATGGAGTCAAAGCCACAGCTTCCAATGATATACACTTTCTTCTCTGCAGCTTGTTCATTGTATTTCAGGTACATTCCTTCCAGAAACTAAAACACAACCAGAAAAAAAACTACGTAGAACCCCAAATTTGGCAATACCCAGTATTAACCACCAGCACTTTACTCTCATATCACAGCACCCTACAGACTTCACTTTACTCACAAGTATCTTTACAACAGATGCATGTTATTCCTGTTTTATGGTATGAAAACGTTGCAGCAGTGCAAGAAGAAAATGACTGATCCAAAATTCATGCAGAGAATCTTAAGTAAGATTTAAAGCAGGATTCAAACATTTTGGAATTACTGAGAATAAGGTCCTGAGAAAACTCTTTTCTAACAGCGATTAAACAAATAATACACATAAACATATCCTAAAAAAATCAATGCGCCTTAAAACTGCAGATTGGGAGGCAAAATTCGCCCGCATATTCAGACACAGAAACATGGAACACAACAAACAAATGCTTTACTAGGTCCCTAACGCAGAGTAGCATTTTTCCAAGCTCACATACCTGGGGCTCTCCACTGATGTCAATGCAGCTTGCACCATTTTCCACACAAGCTTTCACTACAGGCTCTCCGAAAAATCTATACTAAAGGAGGGAAAAAAACACCACAGGTAACAAAATAAAGCTCACACAACTCACCCAACTTGTTTTGTCTAAAGTATGTGTACCTACAACAGAAGTAAGCCTCAGGTGTTGATTTTGCTAAGTGAGGCAAATGTAATAATCTTGTCTTGGTAGGGGGGAAGGGGACAGGAAGAGCAGAACAAACTGCATCACTGATAACAGTTATTCCTCCTGAGTTAAGATCACCAGAGCCAACTGCACCTTGCAGTTAGCTAAAAAAAATAAGCACCTTGCAACGCTACCTTGGTTTGTGCTTTCTGCACATCACCTGCGTACTCTGTGGCTAACAGCTTTCACAGAGCCGGCCAATACCTAGCCAGCAGGCTTAGTACTTCGATCTGCTCAGGCCCAGTTGGTGACATTGTCACTCCAAAGTTTAAAGCGGCCAAGAACTTACACCACAACTCTACGTGCTTCTTCTTTTTCCAAAGCCAGGCAGTCTGGTCTGGTGCTTGGTGACCCTGCAGATAGCAGGGGGGTTGAAACCAGATGATCATCGTGGTCCTTTTCAACCCAGGCCAGTCTGCGGTTCTGTGATCCCTCAGCGTTACTTCCAACCCGAACACCACTTACAACACCTAGCATAAACCAGAACTCCTCTCTGGCTTACAAGTGATTTCTTACGGTGCCTTTCAACGATGAAAAGAATAAAATCTAACTCTTCAGCGAGATCTTTCCATGCATTACAACACCCGAAAGGTTGGCGGGTCACCGTCGCACGGCAGATCCCAGCACTCACCGGGCCCACGCAGTTGAGCACTACCCGGGTCTGCTTCGCCATAGCGGCCAGAGAGGCCGGGTCGCCCACATCGCACAGCAGCACGCCGACCTCCGGACCCAGCGCCGCTTTCCCTGCGTACGAAGACCGCCGTCACATCCCCCGCTCGCTGGCCCGGCCGCCGTCCCCAGCCCCGCCCCGCTTCCCCCCGCGCCACACGGCCGCGGTCCGTACCGAGCCGCTCGGCCGCCCGCTCCAGCACCTCCTGCAGCTTGTTCCGGTTGCGCCCGGCCACGGCCCAGCGCAGGGGGCCGCGCAGCTCTCCGCCGCTCGCCGCCCGCGCCACCTCCTCCACCACGAACTGCCCGGTGAAGCCGCTGGCCCCGAACACCACCAGCTCGTAAAGCCGCTCGGGCGCTTCCTCGCTGCCGGCCGCCATGGCGAGGCTATGAGGCGAGACGGGACGCAGCGACGCGCCGCACTGCCGTTCAGCGCCTGGCAGCGGCCGGCACCGCGCGGCCCCGCCCCACGCCCAGCTCGAGGGGCGGCCGTTGGCGCCCGACGGTGTGCTTAGCGGCCCAGCGCCGCTGCCAATAACCGACATGCGCGTTTCAGGTCGGCCCTGCTGATGAACTGAGAGCTGCTGCTGATCAGAAAGGAAAGCGTAATTTCCTACAGGTAAAATGCAGTCGGTTTCCTCACAAGTGACAACAAATAGTTGCCCGGTGAGGCTGCGGATGCTCCCTCCCTGCTTTACCTAAGTCAGCCCTGACAGAGGCCTGCGAGCCTGAGCCCCACAGTGACGGAAGCCTCACACCACTCCCCAGGCCGTGTCCTCCAGCACTGGTGGCTGTATCACTGGGAGCACAAACCTGCATCTCCACGTCCTCTAAGTTCAGCCCCTGCTATGGATGGTGCTGTGTGAAGCCAGGAGTTGGACTCAGTGATCTTTATGGGTCCCTTCCAACTCAGTATATCCAATGATTCCTCTTCCCAGAAGACAGACATTGAGAAAAGATTTCATTCCTGCGCAGTATATAGGAAGAAAATGCTGCTAAGCTGGAAACCTCCATGCTTTTCAGCTTTCCCTAGGTTAAAAGCACTTATTCTTTTCATCTTTCCTCACAGCTTGTTTCACACATCTGCTTTTCTTCTTGTTTTCCCAACTCTCTGCAGCTGGTTTGCCTTTTTCTTGAAACTTGGTGTCCGTTGCTAAGCCCCATGTTAACTTTCCCAGGTCTAAATTGATTAAAAAGGTGATGTGATGTGCCAGAACTGATCACCATCTCCGCATGCCCAAACATTTGCCTTCTCTCTGTGAGTGTCCCACTGCTGGTGCACATTCAGCTCATTGCCATTTTTACCTCCAAGGCTCTTTCTGCTTTATCTTTGTCTTTTCCCATGTTGGATTTGTGGTGAAGGTTGACCTCCTTCCTGAATACATTTTGAACATTCCATCTCCCGAGGCATGGGAGATCCTCACTCCGAGCACTGGCTCCACTCCTCGAGTTGTGCTGATGCTGTAGTTTGTAGGCCTACGCTATCAGCTGTGTCAATGAAACAACTCAGTCTAACAAAAAACAAAGGAGAAGGGAAGGGGAGGACAAAGATGGGTTTTGTGTAAAAAACACAAATTAATCCAGATCATTTTGGTGATCTGATTTACAGAGCAGCATGCAAAACCAGTTTCTTGTTTGAGGTCGCTGAACATCTCACTGGGCGAGCTGGTTTCTCGCTATCATTTCGTCCTTCCTACACATTGGGATAACTTCCAACTGTGCTCTTAATACAGCCTTAATTTTTCTCTCCTTCCAATTCTCAAAATAAAGACTATTTTCTTTGAAGACAATGTCTTCAGTCTTCCACTCTTCCCCTTTGCAAAAGCTTTGAAAATAAGTTGCAACAGTAAGAGACAGAGATTTTTCCCTATCTTGAAGTAAACAGGGCTGGCTAGGACCCTCAGTGAGCTTGCTTCAGCCTTTTGCTCCAGAAACTTGCCTCTCTTTCTTTCTTGCCTTCTCTCTTTTGTCCTTTCCGTCATCCCTCTTTTACATCGCATCTTACCTCTCACCACCAAAAAAAAAAAAAAAAAAAAAAGACCACAACCAAAGCAATTGATAAATCTGCCATTCTGATTGGATCATCTGTGAGGAATCAGGGCTGCTCAAGCTTCCTTGGGCCATATGCAGTTAATAACACCTGCATTGCACTGTTGGGCAGTGGCTTAGCAATGCAGGGTTGTGTGCAGGGCTGAGAATCCTCTCAGGGACTGAAATGTTACACCAGATCAGGTAGAATTACCTTGTTTAGCGAGTCAGAACTCTCAAGATGTCCTCTATTCTTTTGATGTCAGCTCTATTTCTTTAAAACACATCTATTGGAGCAAAACACTTCATGTAAATTGCAGCAAGAAATCAGACTTTTAGAGCTGCAGGGGAACACCTAAAAACCAATGAGAGGGACATCAAAACACAAGGCAAATCTATTATTTTGTTTGAATAAAATTTCATAATGGCAGCTTCAGCTTCTTTTTTTTCTTGACAGAGACGTTTGGCTGGCAAGTGGACGAATCCTTCTGTTTGTAGACAACTGCAGTTTCACTCCAGTACCCTGCCTAAAGAGAAGAACAAAAAGCCATCCCTGACCTTGGAACTGAGAAGTAGGCAGGTAGGTTTCAAAATAGCAAACATCAAGGGAGTGTCAAGGCTCTGATTTTACATGGAAGGCTTATAGCAGTCTTGACTAAAGGCTAAGGTTAACCTGTCTCCCTGGTTAGTGTCACCAACGCAGGATTGCAAAAATGATTCTGTGGGAAAGCTGTGGGAGGGCTTACAGTTTACCTGTGTCCAATAAAAAGACAAGAAATGCCAGATCTGCTGCCAGCTTCTGCTCCCCAAGGGAGGTTCCCACATGGATCAGCTTTAGAAGCTCATAAAAATGAGCTGTTTCTTTTTAAATGTCCCATTTTCAGATTTGAAGGTACTGATTTATTTTTGTTAAATACTCGTGTGCAAAGGGAGATTTAAAGATTTAAGAGTACTTCAGTTAAAGCCTCTTTAAACCAGACTGCTTCAGTCTAAAATAACTTTGGTCGCTAGAGGGCCATGCTCATTTCTTTGGGACCAAGAAGTGCACTTGGGCTCCCATATGAGCTTTATCTTTTCCAGTCCTTTCAGTAAAGAAGGGCATGCCTCCCTCTGCTAGCTTCTCCTGTTCCACCGAGAGCCTGTGGCGGGATTTGAGTCTGCAGGCATTTACAACAGCACTTGAGTTTCTCTTCATTTGGTGCCATCGGTGTCCTGAGAAAATCCTTGCTTTCAATATTTATAAACCCCTCGTACACCAATCCAGGGTTAAATTTCTTCTACTCGGTTGTAAATTCAAGATATGTTTTGTTTATTAGAGTGGAAAATGAAGATGCTGTTCCTTCACTTCAACAATAAGGTAGCAGAAAGGGTGCAATATGCTATCAATTGCACAATGCTATAGGAAGGCAATGCTTTTAATTGTATCGTACCCCAAAGAATAAAACAAGGTCTCTGAGTTGCATCACTACAAAAGTTGCTGCAGGACGCAAGGAATGTGCCGCATGCCATTAGGCAGAGGTGTTGGGAAATAAGGCTATCTAATAATGCATGGATAATTCATTGCAGAGTATGAAAAACTCTGTGGTGAGTCTATGTGGAATAAAAAGGAAAGGCAGGCACCTACCTACCAGCTGCAGTTACTCAGCACTGTAAGCATGTGAGAACAAATGTTCCTGGAACAAAGCCCCCGCCTCTCAGTGCTGCAGTGTGTCTTATCCTGAATGTATGCAGAATATGGCTTTATAATCAGATGTTCCAAAAAGCCATGCAGAGCTTTTGAATATGTGGTAACCCAAACCGTTCAGAGTGGGAGAACAAATGATAGAATCGTAGAATATCTGGAATTGGAAAGGACCCGTAAGGAGCACTGAGTGCAACTCCTGAAAAAAAAAGGAAAACGTGAAATTAAGAACTGCATTTCCTAAATCCCATTCCACAGGGAGTTGCTTTCCACATATTTGGGAATATTTTATTTTCTGGTAAGCCAGTTTTATGGAATTAAAGATGAAAAAAGTGAAGAACACAAAGTAGAATGGGTGCAAATATTGACACTCGGTGATAGGAAGGAAAGCCAAGTATTCTGAAATGCCTCACACTTTTAAAAATTGATGAATATGTGATATACATACATAGATGTATTCAGCCAAGTAATGGTAACTGAGCAAAGTTATTTCTGCCTATTTTACTTATTTCTAAATTTGGGGATTACAAAAGAGCAGATGGGAGTTTATGACACCTGCGAACCCCCCCCTCTTGTTTCTAAGTCATGTGTGTACGCTTTCCCATTCATACCCAACTCTAAGAAATCTCTTACAAGAATAAATAAACGCAGACTTGACCCACAGAGGTAGAGCAGAGGTCATTCAACACATCCTGAAGTTGTCAGTTCTCAGACCGAACCTGAAATGTGTGCAGGAATGAAAAGATTGACAATCCTACAGTAGTGCAGTCAAATCCCAGCTTTCTTTTATGGAGACCAAGCAGGAAAGCATAGGAGAAGAACATATTTCTCTGACAACACTGAACAACAACAAAATCTGCATCAGAACAGCATGTAATACACGTGACCACATTGTATATTAAGCAGCTAAAAGATGGTGCTCTTGGTAGGTTTCACAGGGCTCTGTCTTACCTGACATCTCACCAGCCATTTTGGTGACAACAGTCTAATGATTGAGATGTGGCCATAAGGTAAGCACTTAAAATACCTCCCTTAGGTGCACAGAAATAATTCACAGAATCATAGAATCTTTTGAGTTGAAAGGGACCTCTAAAGGTCATCTGAAGCTCCCAGAGTTGGACTCCAAATTCAAAGGCAGCTAAGAAATTACAAAGTGGGAAAATTAAGAATATTCAGGCTGTACTGGAGAAGCAATCTGAGTTTCAGACGTTCAGTGGGAGGTTAAAACACGGAAGGTAGTGGTGCTGAGAGAGACGGGAATTTTCCTGGTGAATGGCAAGTGTGGGATGTATTAGCTATGCAGAATCATGAGATCACAGAGAAGGAAATAAAACGTTTGAAAGTCTAATTTAAAACATTGTGTCCTGGCTCAGCCGCTTCACTACAATGCATATCCTAATAAGTTGCAGAGAGTTCCATGAAAATAATCCAGAAAATAATGAATTAGCCAGAAGGATGGAGTCTCCTACTGGGAAAAATCAAAGAGATCCCATCTATATTATTAAGCTAAAAATAGCTACAGAGTCAGGAAAACACTTTGGGACTTCTAGGGACTGTGCACCTGAGCAGACGTGGCTGACACCACTCAATCCTCCCAGCAAAAGATTTGGTGGGAGGATGAGGGCAGTGATTTGGTAAGCACCAGAGGATAGGACTCCTGGAACTGCACGTGCAAGTATGCAGAGCAAAACACCAGGACATTGACTGTGAGGATGCAATGTGTTACTGCAACTGTGAGCACATGGACCACACAGCTCACCTGCTCTTTACCGTCTGCAATCTGCAGCAGTGGAGTGAACTGCAAAATTCTTTCGCCACCTTTCCCTCAACTACCTCATGAGTGCAACAACAGGTTCTAAATAGCCTTCAAACTTCATGTTTCTTGTATCTTACTTAAGCCATGTCGTTCTAGAGAGAATTTGCACTGATGAGCTATGTCTGCTTGCAGGCATGAACATACAGTTTCTCAGTCATGTGCTGTGGTTTACTGGCTTCAGTTGCCTACAGAACTGCTTGGTGGCCAGGTTGCACAGCCACGTGCCTCTGTTCAGTGCATTTGAAGGCTGTGTCAGTGTTCACACAGAATACCCATAAATACTTCTCTTCTTTCAGTTTGTACACAGTCTGCTTTCATGCAAAGAGTACTCAGATTGTCCAACACACTGGCAGACATCTTCTTTGCAGGAAAGATCCTAATGGATTTCTGGTGTCTGTGATTTTAGAATTGGGCACATTTTCCAAAATGTGCAGCTCAGAAATACGTCCTATCAAAGAGGTTTTCTGAGAATTGCCACAAGAATGATAAACTATTTGCTTTTGTTCAGTCTGTAGAAAACAGAAGGTTAGCCCTCAGACCACTGTAACCCCACAGACTGAGTTTAGATTGAGTAGCTGGCACACGTACCATTTGCTGTGAGGACAGAAAGACAAAAACACAGCATGTAATGCAGAGCCAGCAAATTCTCCTCATTTTATCAAGCTGGACAGTTCAGCAGCATGCAGGGCCAGTAAATGGACTTTGAGAAATTACTGAAGAACCAAGTGGTCCTTTAGTGCAGGAATACGTGCGGTGAAGCATACTTTGTCACTCTTGACATACTTCCAGCACCCCCAGGGGACTGTTTGCAAAGTCTGCGTAGAGCCCAGCATTGGTTTACATCGCAGTTGTCTACTTACAGAGACAACTCTCTCCTCTTTTCTGAATTTCTGAGATGGCATCAATGTGTCCTGAGTGAACTGAGAATCAGTTATTTAAGGCTTTACTTCAGCAACACCATCTTATCTTGCAACTTGTAAGAACTTGCTTGACTCATGGAAAGTCATGGAAAGATGAAGATACTATTTTCTCTGTACAGCTGAACATGCGCAGAATGGATAAAGGACAAAGGCCACAGTCCAATATTCTCTCACCTCCTCCTGTAGAGCACAGTGCCTGCAACTGCCCTAGGTGGTTTAGATGGCTTTTCTAAATTCGTGGTTCTCCACAAAGAGATTTCCAAGATGTGGCACACAATTTTCACACGAGGTTTTTAAAGGAAACAAAAACCAAACACCTTATGTATCTCCAGTAGCAGATTCAAAGTCTCCATTGTACCAGCTCTTATCTGAAGAGGAATAAATATTTCCAGGTCAGCAGCTGCTGTGTGAGGGGAGGACAGGGTACCTGACCGTTGATAACCTGGCCACCAGAGAAGCGTATTTATAAAAGTCTTTGCTCATCAGTAACTTCCTGAACATTAGGTAAGTTCTTTCACAACAGCAGTTACAGCCAGTCAACAGAACCTCACTGCTACATCTGGTGTGTTCAACTGCTCCTCTCAAACTGCCTGCAGCAGCAAGCCAGGTGGTGCAGCAACCTGCACTTGCGGCTCAGCATGGTAGAAAAAGAGAAGATAAGGAGAGAGGATAAAATGAAGCACAAAGTGTTGGTGAAATGTACTCTAGGAAACTGAGTGGCTTACGCTGAGGGCATGCAGTAGGTGGGCAGGGGCAAAAGATGGTATTTTGGTGAAGAGAGTTACAAGGACAGGAAGGTAGAAGATCACAGAATCACAGAATGTCAGGGACAGGAAGGGAGCTTGAAAGATCATCTAGTCCAGTCTCTCTGCTGGAGCAGGAACGCCTAGATCAGGTCGTGCAGATCTGGGGTAGTGCAGCAGTTTGTGGGAGTGGGACCTGCAGAAATATGTGCATCTGGGGATCTGATGAAGGGAAGGAAAACTCTAAGAGAGGAGAGGCAGGCAAGGATGGAAACGTACCACTTCTGACCCATCTTCACGATTTGCACAAAACGTATGCTGGTAATAGCTACTGATTCTGGCTCACAAACAAATTAAAATTCGAGACCTCCCTGCTCCAGTTCAGTCTTTTACAAGTCATCTGCAATCGAAAGCTCAGTGTGCTTTCCATCGAACAGCGTCTGCCGCTGCCCACACAGAAACCGCACCGGCACGAAAGGCTTACAAAACACAAACAGAATGAGATAGAGCGGCTCCTTGCTGGCCTCACAAACTGTGTCCGAGCTCCCTCTAGCGAGTTGTGTTGTTTTCCGACGCTCGGGGATCGCTGCCAGCTGCCGTGTACTTGCGGACTGAATAGCTAAATTTACATACGTGCATATACATATGTATATTTTTTAATAAGCAGACAAAGGGTCTTTGTACCTGTCCAGTACATTTTCTACGAATTGTACTTCACAAAGCTAAGTTCTTTTTTTCAGAAGTTGCTAGAGAAGTAAAAAGGAGAACAAATACAGTTTTAATGGCATTAGAAACAAGTTGAGACTAGACTGCTTCCAAAGCTCCTGTAAAACAAAAGCAGTAGCTTTATATAACTTCCTACTTTAGATAGCATAACTATTTTCTGAAGTAGCATTTCTGGAAGGGGAGGTGAAAGAGGGCTTTTGCCATGATGGTTAAGGAACAAGCACTAGAAATGGGTCTGGTGTATAAATCATTTCCCTTGGCATCGTATAAATCAGGAAAACGGCTGAACCTCTAACTTTTTGTTAAAGTCAAACTGCTCAGCTGCTCAGTTTTCTGAACTGATGAATGAATTCTGAAACATGGCCACTGTGAGCCTAAAAGGGAAAGACTACCACTCATTTAAGTGCCAGAATATGAGGTATTTTCCCATTCAAATCTCCTTTACAAACTTCAAAATATTTCAAATAATTCCTTTTTAAAACATGAGGTTTTAAAAACAAAAGCAAGCATTTAATAGCATTGTTTCTTTCTGTCTCCTTGAACATGTGGCTTGAGATGTGTTTGAGATGTGATTGCACCACTCAGCCACAACAACAAATGAAGTGCTGTTCATATACTGATCCTCTTCAGGAGTCTCGTGCCACTAAATAAATCCTTACCTCTGAGATATATGCCACAGACAGTATTCTACAGTCCTAGCTCTTCTACAGCAGAGAAATAATTCCCTTACAGCTCTGCCTGGACTTCTGTTCCAAAGATCTCAAATCTAGGCGCAAGTTTAGTAGTGGGCACACCAGCGAGCCATGAAGTTGACGTGAGCCCAGTGAGAGGCTGTGAGCACATCTGACAGGGGAAAGCTCAAGCTGCAGGGGAAGTTAATTGGAGCAAGTGAGGAAGAGAACAAAGAGCTGGAGCTATGCGTGTAACAGTACAGAGCAGTAACGTTTCCCTGCCCACCGTATCAGGCTCGTGACAGATTCACCCACAGGAGGGTTGCGCATTTGTTTTTACAGAAGATCTCAGGCGGAGATGAAGCAGCCAGAGGCTGGGTTAGCAGGAACCACAGCAGTCTCTTCCTCTCCTGTGCAGGTAGCCTGGAGCAGTGTGGTCAGACTCCATATCAGAGGAAGCATGTAATGCTGAAACCTTCGGCCTGCGGCAACGAAAGCACAAAGAGGTGTGAAACCAAGTTAATGGCAGCACACCAAGCCCTGTTTAAAAACAGCACGTCATTTAAACAAAGTGAAGGACCTGAAGATAGAGCATTGTTCCATTTCATTGTATACCTAACATCAGTACCTCCCAGAAGAAGAAAGGTTATCTCTAATGATCACTGGCTTAAGTCTTACAATGGTTCCATGCCCTTGGTAAACATTAAGAGTTCTAATTGTACTATTTGCTCCCTTTTTTTTTCCTCTTCATTTTATTAAAAATCAATCTTGTCTCTAAGAACTGATAACAAGGTCCAGTAGGTGAACCTGAAGCTGAAAGTAGGACATTCTAGCTTAAAAATAACTCATTAGGATTTAGGCAGGTAAGTCACCTCTGAAAGCAGGCCATAGATACTCACAATTACCAGTTAAAAACAGATGCTAAACTTGCATGTCTGGTTCAGAGAGTATTACAGATAACCTGAAGGTTACTCTCAGGCATTAACGAGCTGCACTGGTGAGCGTGGATTTTTGCACTGAAAACCTGGAGCAGAGAAATTGCTCAGCATCACTTAGATCTGAGGAATGGCCCTGTGCTCTTATCAACTATTGTATACCTAGGGTCAGGCCCATGGTGCTGTCCTGCTTTCAATGTAAGCAGGAAGAGAATAGAGAAAGAACTCAATGGAAGGCAACAAAGATGATAAAAGGCCAGGAACATTTCCCTTATGAAGAAAAGCTGAGAGACCTGGGTCTGTTCAGCCTGGAGAAGAGTGAAAGGGGATCTCATCACTGTTTATAAATAACAAAGTGTGAGAATCAAGTCCATGGGGTTGGACACTTTTTGGTGGTGCACAGCAGCAGAACAAGGGGCAATGGGCAGAAACTGGAAGACAGGAAGTTGCACACCAACACCAAGAGGAATTTCATTACTCTGAGGGTGACAGAGCACTGGAACAGGCTGCGCAGAGAGGCTGTGGAATCTTCTTCTCCTGAGATGTTCCAGACCCAGCTGGATGCTTTCCTGTGTGGCTCGCTGTAGAGAACTGCTTTAGCAGGGGGTTGGACGCAATGGTCTCCAGAGGTCCCTTTCAATCCTTGTGATTCTGTGAAAAATCCAAAGAAGGGCAAAGTGGAGTGAAAAGTTCTATTTTGGAAGCAGAAGTCTGGGAAAATCTTACTGTGCAGAGGTCGACGTCTGTTTTTACATAAAAAATCAGAATGCTCATTTGGTTTTGAAGTGCTTAAGTCTGTTTAAAACTAAATGTTTTGCTCCTTATCAGTGGTCTTTGAGATTATGGTTAGCTTTCGTTGGTCTGAGTTCTCAGTAGTCATCCCTCTCAAAGCATCAACCCATATGCATGCCTCGTTCTCTCTCTTGGAGAGGCAGCAGAGCTGAGGGAAGGAAGGAAAGTGGCAATAATAATTTCTGCCGAAAATAAGAGTGAAGATGAATGCCCATGCAATTAGCCTAAGCGTGATGAGAGGGCACAGCTTTTGCAGCTGGCCTGTTGCTTAAGGCAGATTGTCCCGAAATTTTCACTCCATCTCACTCCAGATCCTTGAAGCCATCCCGCTGTGCCCAGAGGTCACTTCCTCTCACCCCATCCTCCACTTGTATTCTCTTCTAATTTGCTCTCTCTTTGCATTCTCTCTGGTGCACTGAGGGTGCCACATTTAGAGACAGAACATCACTACACACCCTCAAGCTGTTACCCATATTTTGCATCACACTGCTGATGAACATGGTGGGAGAGAGCAATTCCTCACTTTGGCAGCAAATCACTGAGGATTCATTTTGATTCTGCACAACTACCTCCAGATACTGGAAGTTCAACATCTTAGCTGCAAATAACTATCTAATACTTCTATGTGTGTGGCACACATTTCTATCCCTGTTCCAAGGATAGAATATTTTAATAAAATAAAGTCAGATTCTGGTAAGAATATACATCCATTAATTGAGACTACAAAAATACTGTCTGGCCTGGGATAAAGCACAAAGTGCTGAAAATACAACACAGAGAGGAAGCCTTCAGCTCTGATCCCAGTGATACAGCTGATTGCGTAAATGTCTGAAATTGCAGCTAACATTTTGTAATTGCTCAACAGCATTCTGGGTGGCAAAAAGGATATCTCTGAAAACCCTTACAAATAAAGCCCACAAAGAGCCACTCTCTCATTTGAATCCAAAAGCTGCATCTACAGCGCTTTCCACTTGGTTCCCTGCCACTCCCCTTGCTCTCTCAAGGCTGAGCCAGCTCCCCTGGCAAGCCAGCTGCCTCTCCCCACATCCCCGTGGCTCCCTTGGCAGCCAGGCAGAGCAGCCACAGGCTCTGCTGGATAGGGATGCACAAAGGTCTCCATGGGCTCTTTTGCAATACATGCCTTGGAGGGGAAACAGCAGAAATGTTTATGGTGAACGTGTTATTACAGCCCTCATTGTTAATCCCTGAGCAGCTCCAGGAATGTTGCTCTGCTGATTTTGCCACCCTAGAAACCTACTGGAGGCACTTCAAGTGTATGTCCAAGAGTCTTCCAAACTTCTAGCCAACCAGCGACACCTTGGATTTGCACCCAGATCCCAAGTACCATCAAATACTGCTGAAATTGCCTTAAATCTACTGGAATACATAACCAGCAACAATTTAGTTTTCCTTACCTACACCAGAGTTTTATGTCAGCTCACCTGTCCAGGAAATTAGTCACAACGGATGGAGCCAGGGTGAATTCCCACGATAGGTGGAACCAGAAGAGCCATAGCCATCTCCCTCAGAGCTCTTATTCAAGGAAGGCTGGATCCAGGTCCTCCCCAGAAACCTGCTAGAAGCCAGGTGAGCTGCTTTGAGAAACTTTGCTTTGAGGAACTGATTGCCCCTCCCAGGACTGCTGAAGTGAGAGCAAGGGAGGAAGAATCAGTCACCTGGAGGGGATGGCAGGACAGGCAGGAGACTACACAGATCGCTCAGTTAACTTGCTTTTCTGTCTTCTTCTACTTTTTAAAAAGGACACTCATTCTGCTCAGTGTAGCAGAACCAATTACACAACACAGGTTTCTGATCTCTAATTACAGTGAATGCATTTGCCTCATTATTGCTGGAGGGAAAGAAACATGCAATGAAGCCACAGTATCTGTGACAGCAATGTCATGTGCCACGCTGATCAAAATCTAGTTCACTGCTGAATTTCAGTGTTGCCCTTCTGCATAGTAATTATGCCTTACAATTAAAAAAGACTCACCATCAAGGCTATATGCAAACAAAATATTTTCATATGAAGCAAGGAACTCAGTTAGCAAAACATTGTAACATTTATTAATAATCTATGGCAAATATTTTCAAAAAGTCTAATTATTTTAAGGGCCAAAGGATGAAACTTCTGTGAGAACAAATAGTCTCATCTTTTACAACTGAAACTAGGTCAATAACAAACTGAATTATCCAGCCAGCTTGAACAAACAAATTGCAGCAAAATTAAAAGCTGCTATCAAATTAGATCCCCACCCTCTCTTGCTAGTCCACCTCAGAGTGGAAAAAAACCCTAAACAACAGTAATATCAGAATGTCATTCTCGTGAGAAGGAATTAGGGACTGTCATGTTGCTTTCCAATTTCTGAACTAGAAAGAGAAGGTTTACTTCAGAACAACGAGGCAGAGAAACAGCAGGAAAGTTATAGCAGCAGGGTGTGGAATTCTTTCAGTTTGCCTTTTCGTGAAAAAGACTGCTTGAAATAAATTCATGCTGGTGTCAAACCACAGTGAATCAAGAGCCACAAAGCATTTTATCAGTTCTAGGTTGGTGTCTACTCTGTTGGGAATGGAATTCCTCGAGAAGACTGCCTTGCAGGAGTAAGAGGGAAAAGAAGAACCTTTGTGGGTCAGAAAGATGGAGCTTGAGGCTGCTCTTGAGCTGTTATTCCCTGTAGGTATGAGGGGGTAGGAGCAGAGAGAGACTTTGCTCTCCCTGCTCAGTGGCTCTGCTTTACAGAGATATATAAGGATATATAAGAAGTGAAACATATAGAGAAGCCTTGTGGTACCAAGTACAGAAGGCTCATACACTGCCAAACAGTATGACACCTCGTGCTTTAAGCACTGATTATAATAGAAATAAAAGTAATAGCTCCAAAATTAGAAGATTATCAGTAACAAACCCATGCAGGACTTCCTGGGCGAGAACAGCCGTGAGAATATCAAAATCTGGCTTAGCCACAGCTAGGGATGATGTGACAGAGTCCGAAGGCTTTTTCCCACTCAGTTATGATGTTTTGGAAGAAAGTAGGCCAACACTCAAAACGTTCTAGTTTGGCTCAGACTGCAAATCTTGAAGTAATGCAGCTCTGTGGCAGCTTTTCTGAAGAGCACTATTTAATAAGGTTGTAAAGTCAGTGACTTAATAAGCCTGCTTGTACTTTATGACTTGGGCTTTCAGTACCTATGTGTTTTCTTTAATTACATTAGCATATCCTGTTGTCCTTAAGGATTCCTGCTCATGCAGTTACTGGGAATCTGTTCAGTGTTTTCACGTTTGCTACTCAGTGCATGAATCCAGGTCTCAGGTATTAACTAAGTGCCTCCTCTCCAACAGCTTATGAAACTGTTCACTTGAAGTGATGCGTTAGCACTCATCTTATTGCAGTGCTTGAAGTCCTTCCTGTAACCTTATAAAGGACACAAAGATTAGAATACTTGATCTCTGCCAATGAGTTTGCAAAATATTTTGAGGAAAAGCTGCTCTACAATTTGCATTAAAGTAGTGCAAGTTGGGTCAAATGCAGGTACAGGCTGTTAATTTGCTTGTTTGGAGCTGATTTTGAACTTCCAATATAGTTTCAGTGGAAATTTGCAGTAGATCTACATCAAACTATTCCTGAGGAGGAGAACTCAGAAGGAAGCAAATAAGATTGTAATGATAATGTGAAGGCCTGGTATCATTAAAAGGCTAGTCTATCAGTACATTTCATGAAAAAGCCAATGTTTCTCGCAGAAACAGCAGCAATAGGAGTCTCATTTTTAATTTCTTTTTTCAGAATGAAATATTTGAAATGAACATCCAATGAGAAACAAGAAATAGCCTGAAAGAAGGACAGTAGTTACATCCCCCTCTCTCTCCTCATTATGTTTTAAGTAAACAAGCAGCAGTGAGCTTTCCTGCACAAGGAAAATTCCAATCATAGAACCTATTTTCATCTATTTACATGACCTACGCATTCCCTCCCCCTAATAGAGTTCTGTTTGTTTAGTTCTGGTTTTGTTTTTAACCATTTACATTACCGTGCCTTTGGAAATGGAGGCAAGTGCTGAAAAGCAGTGTTTCAGTGAGGTGAGCTCAGATGAGCACCTCAGATCATGAAGACTGATTGGATTATTCATCTGCCATGTTCATTTCTGGTTTGCCTGTGTGTGATAGAGATGGGCAGCACTAAATGCTGGCTCCTCTCTATTTATTACTCCCAGTATCTACTGAATTAACATGCATGCGTCCCAAAATAAGCACACAGCAGTGCCTTGCCTGCCTCCTGTGGCCCCGTTCCTTCAAAGTTTTGCTACGTGGCAATGATGGTATCATTCTACTCTGCCTCCACTGGCATACATGTTTAGAAAGAGTTCAGCAAAAGCTGCAACCTCAGCCTTCTCCACAAAAGCCCACCAGAAAAATCACTTGTAAATGGGGCAGCACACAGCAGCAGAGGGCAAGATGCCTGAATTTTCCTGTAGTTAGGGCCACTTTCACAGCTAACATCTATGATAGTGAGATGCAGATGGAGGTGGCTGCTCTGGAGCACTGAAACCCACCTCTAGCTCTCTAAAGAAAGATCCAGCTGTCCTCATTGCACGCAGAGTGCTAAATATGGCAAAGCTGCAACCTTCAGCAATATCACAAGAAGAAATATAAACCCAACAAAATACAAAAATACAGTTTTTGAAATATATTCAATCATTTATAAAAATAATTCCGTGAGGTTTCACTGATTGTTTTGCATAATAGAGCCCTTAATAAGCTTTTATTTCAGACACTAATTTCTTCGTCATTCCAATTTGAAAACATGCTGATTGAAATAATACTGAAGCTGCTCTTTTGCATAATTACACACAACTACTCAAAAATGTTGGTTTCAAAGTCTTCAGACCCCAAATATCAAGTACACCAACAGGCAAACACTGGTGGAAAAAGATGTGAAAATGTAGGCAAGCAGTCCCCCAGTAGCTTAACCCACAACAGCCAACTATCGCAGAAGGTACTGTGTTATATGGTAACAGATTTTGAATAACTGTAGCATATATTCTGAATACTTAGCAGTTACTTCTATTGTGAAAACAGAGATAAATATTACGAATAAATTTACCAAGGACTTAAGAATGGTAAATTCTCCTGTGTTTGGATCAGAAGCCGTTCTTTCATTGAGCTTGCCTTTTCCTTTATGTCATCCAGTCTGTTTTATCTCTGTTTTATCTTCAGTGTTTTTTGGTGTATAGATGATAATGATCCAGAGAATCTAAATTACAAATATATCTAAATTACAGGACCTCACTGTCACTCCTAACAGTCATCCTAACCTGAATGAATGCTATAGTATTGGAGATGGATTTTTCTGGATTCTCTCTCGAAAGCTGTAGTGCAAAGACTTTCAGAATTCATCTGGACATATTGCTCACAGTCTGCTTACTTTTCGGATGCCACTGGTAATACTGAGATTGTTAAAAGCTTTGTCCCAGGCAGATAGAGTCAATCAGGAAGGACAGGCAGTCTGGGTACTGCAGATACCAGCCACCTGAATCCATCAAGCAAATGCTTTTACCCCTTACTCCCATAGGGAAATGCTAAGATGCAAAAGCCATTTATACTTCTATATTCTTTCTCTCAGGCTGCCTCGCTGTAAAATCTCACAGTGTTATTATAATGCTGAAAAAAATCACAAAAAACAAACAAAAAAAACCCCAAAAACAAATAAACAAAAACAACAAAAAACCCTCCAAAACCAAACGGGTGCAGTTTTGACATCTAGCAACACAACACAAAAAATGCCAGTGATATGAAAGTGTACCTTTGTGTTTTCAAATATTTCTTTCCTACAGCCTTCCTGAAACAGCTATCACATTATTTGAAAACTCCAAAAAGAACGAAGAGTTCTTCTCTTTTTTCTTTCCTTTTTTTTCCTTTTCCCTCAGATGTGGGGTTCTTTGCAAATGTATCCTGTGTTGTTACAAGTAATATTCCAGTCAGAACCATAACTAATTATTTGTAGATATCACCTAAAATATTTTACTTACAAACTTACCATGACCCCACTCACAGCTTCACTGCCAGAGAGCATCAGAAAATATTTCTACCCATTACGTAGGCATGTAGTGAAACTGAGGATTATGTGATGTGCTTAAGACTATGTAAGAAATTTATTAGATAGCAGGCAACTAAATCAGTCTCGCAAGGTCCAGTTTTGTGCCTCCAAAAATCTTTTCTTCTTTTCCAGCTTACAAGTCCACGTCATCACTTCAGCCACTTCCATCTCAGTTGTGCTGTATTTCTTTTTAAATAAATAGCATTCTCCCCAAGTTAGCAGGTTGGAACAGGACGTGGTGGCTGAGAAGTAAACCTGTGCTTTGTAAAGAGATAGCTCACTGTCCACAGACAAGCACAAAACACCTCCCTTATATCAAAGTCAGCTACTCAAAAAGTGTCTTCACTGAACACAAGAGAAACAACTCAGTTGCCAGAGTGACTGTTATGCCCTGCTCCCTTCCCTCCACTGCAGTAACTGGTTCAGTATCATTTCAACCATGCTTACAGCCAAAGTTTTGACAGCAGCTTTGCCCCATTGACGGGACATGCAGACTCATTAAACATTGTGTTTTACTTCTGGACCCATTAGTCATAGAATCATGGAATCATGGAATCATAGAATCATAGAATCACAAGGTTGGAAATGACCTGCAAGATCATCTAGTCCAACCGTCCTCCCGTTACCATTGCTACCACAAACTAAACCAGATCTCACAGCTCCTCATCCAGACGCCTCTTGAACACCGCCAGGGACGGCGACTCCACCACCTCCCTGGGCAGCCATTCCAGTGCCTGACCACTCTCTGAGAGAAAAAGTTCTTCTTATGTCTAATCTAAGCCTCCTCTGGTGCAGCTTGCGGCCATTTCCTCGGGTCCTGTTTGCTGCCTGGGAGAAGAGGCCAAACCCCTCCTCATCACGACCTCCTGTCAGGAAGTTGTAGAGTGCAACGAGCCTCCTCTGAGCCTCCTCTTCTCCAGACTGAACCATCCCAGCTCCCTCAGCCACTCCTCATAAGGCTTGTGCTCCACATCCCTCACCAGCTTCATTGCCCTTCTCTGCCCTTTCTTGAAGTGAGGGGCCCAAAACTGAACACAGTGCTTGAGGTGCTAAGTACAAGGGGAAAGCAGCTGACTCCTCTTCTCCTTGTTGCACTTTCGTTTTGTGGCTTTTGCTCACATAACTCCCTGTGTCTCTCAGTGCCAGTTATATTCTATTTCTGAAATCCAATGGAAAGGGATCATCAAACTACAGCTGGACAACAAGCCCAAAGTGCTACGGGATGTGCAGCATACCTAAAAATAATACCTTTCTGTTTGCCCTTGCAGTGCTAATATCGGAAAGTCCTTATTCTGGCAAAACCACAGTGGATGCACAGCAGATAAAGAAACAAGGAACCGTCCACTCCTCTTGTCTTGGTGTCATTTCTGTTCAAGTCACTTAATGCCATCACAAGTCAGGACCACAAGATTTGTCTCCTTGGAGGTACAAACAGCACGCAGCCAGCTTTTAGAGTGGTTGCTGAGCCTCTGGTCAAGTCTTGTGTGAGATGTCTCTGATTTCCCCTGAGTCAAGATGCTCAGATGGGTCTTCTCACAGAATGTCACTGATACCTGGAAGGAGTCTAAGGGAAAATATTTCTTCATATGAACAAGGAGCTACCTGGAGAGAGCAATATGAAGTAAATGCAAACAGTAACATGTAAGGCATTCACACAGCTTTTCAAACACAAGCAGCTTCCTGCAATGAATACTAAGTTGCTTTCCTCACAGCAGAGTTTTTGTAAAAATGTCCTGTAAAAATGGCCACAGCCTTTTTCAGCCACAGACAGCTTATTTCTTGGCCAGATGGTTAAAAAGAAAGCCACTAGGAATGAAGGTTTAAGAAAAATAAAATAGTCCAGAATACAAATAAAGAACTGAGAAGCAAGTGAGGTGCTATGTAAACCTACAGTTGAGGACAACAGCTGGCAGAAAATGAATTTTAAACTCACCCTATCGCTGCCCTATGGTATGCAATCCACTAACCATATTAGAATTCATGTCTGTGATGCTAAGTGCTCTCCAACAAGAAGTGTCACAGAGCACAGCCTTTTTTCCTTAAAAAAACCACCACCAACTATTTCAATTTGCCCTTCTTACTTGTGTTTGAGTGACCTTGAAATCCTGAGGCACTCTTGGAAATTCTGCATCCACTGAAAACTTTTTACAAGCTTTTGTGGTTTCAGCCATGCCTTTACTTATTTACTCCTTTGGTCCCTTATGCTGTGTATTTCTTCTTAAGGAAGATCAGCAGGTTTAGAGTCTTAACACGTTATTGTGTTATTACTCAGGATAGCAGTCACTTTGAAATACTTCAGAAAGGGCCACAGGACACACTGTGCACCCCTCTGTGCTGGGTATCTTAGTGCCTCTGGAGGGTGCTGCTTGTTCTGCTAGCAGGACATCTGCCACACAGTCTCCCACGGATGGAATGAAGCAACTGCCCCAGGTCTGTGTGGGTACGAGACCATTCCTGGGACCAACGTTCCACTTGACCTCTAGCTGCAGGGAGCACAGGGAAATACAGGCTGTTCGGAAGCATCCTACTGAAAACCCACAGGTCTTCACAGTCAATGCATGGCTGCTGGGGCAAAGGATTCACCTCCCTGGTTGCTTCTCACCAGGGTGTCACAGCTATGGAAGGTGCCACGCAAGGATGGGCAGTGCCAGATAGACTGGGCAGCATGGCCAGGCTGTGCAAGGCTTGCTCTGTAGTGCAAAATTCTTTTGGTTCACTGAAGATATTGTTTCACTGTCCTACTGCATGAGCCAATATGGGTGGTTCTCTTTAATGGGGCTGTTTTATAATACATGAGTTACTTACTGCTAATGGCCATCTATTTTGCCATTGTAGGTAAACTGTGGGCTATTATGCTGCAGTGAGTTGGCTTGGGAAAATAATGCCCTATTTATAGAAAAATATAAGAGATGATACATTCAGTGTTTCTTTAAAAAAGATTGGCCATTGCTTAATTTTCCTTCTTGCCTTCAGCTAAGGGAGAGCTTTAAATCACACAGAAGTTGAAAAGAAAAGAAGGGTAATGAAGACATTTTGGGGGACGCCAAGAACATTTGAAATTATTTTCATCTTTCTTACTTGCAGACAGAGATGACAACATCCACTTTACGGTCAGAACACTTCTGTGCCTCTCCCATCTCCATTTCTGCCTGGAGGCAGGATCTGGTGGCCGCTGCCTCTTTCCGCATCGCTGCGTTTCTTCACAACTGATTTCCCCTCGTGGCACAGTGACAGGTATTGTATGAAGCCCAGTGGAGCTGTGAGACTAGATTTTTTTAACAGATTTCTCAACCGTGCCTGCTCTGCCGAGCATTGTTGCTTTCCTGCTACTCAACAGAGCGGGAGCGGGAAGGGCCGGACAGCAAAGCACGCAGCCACCACAGGCAGCTTCAGCCTCTTCTTCTGCCGACAGAAGCTGCAATTACATTGTATTCCCATGTGGTCCGTTGATACAATTTGTTTCAGTGTATGTAAATAGCAACCAGCTACCATGGGTATGATGATATCAGATACTAAAAATACACTCAAGTGGCTTTTGGACTTACTGCTGCATGCTAGAAAGGAAATTCATCTCCTGAATTAATTTAATTCCTTACAATCACTGCAACATTCAGAAGAATATTAAAAAGATCTTTAAACAAAGTCCTCAAATTGTGAAGTCAAAGACAATGTGAATGACAGGGTGCTCATTTATCTTCCCTAACCCATACTGTCCTAGCAGGCAAGAGATCAGAAGCAGGATTTACAAGCTCTAGGCCTGTTTTGTTTCTGTCTGCTATATGACCTTGTGCAGACCACGGAAATACTCCTAGAGAGTCCTGCAAAGAATTTGGTTGTATTTTAATGGTTACTCTCCCTCTTTCCTCTGTCTTCATTGAACTGCTGTGGCTCTTTTTTTTTTTTTTTTTTTTTTTTTTTTTTTTCCCTACAAAATCTGGTTAGGAAAAAACCCCCAAACATAGAATCATAGACTCATCTGAGCTGGAAGGGACCCTTAGCAGCCCTCTGGTCCAATTTTCCTGCAATGAACAGGGTCACCTACAGCTACATCAGGTTGCTCAGAGCCCCATCCAGCCTCAACTCGAATGTCTCCTAGGATAAGGCATCCACTACCTCTCTGGGCAACCTGTGCCCGTGCCTCGCTGCCCTTATTGTAAAAATCTTCTTCCTTATGATCAATCTAAACCTCCCCTCCTTTAGTCTGAAATCATTTCCCTTTGTCCTATCACAACAGGTCCTGCTAACAGTGTGTCCCTCTCTTTCTTATAGCCCTCCATTAATGATATGCATAAGTATCAGAAATATTTCTCACCCTTTACCAATTTCTTTTTAAAATCTTTTTATATTAAATGTCTTTATTACACTCCTTCTGCAGCCATTTGCCTATAGAATATTGCCATTACCTTTGAGAAGTTGTTTCCCCTTAATCATTACCTTCTATTTAAAACCTCAGAACTTTGATTAATCATTAGAAATTCTCAGTGTATGTTTTTTTTTAAAAAACCAGTCCTCTCCTTTCAAATCATCTCTTACTTGCTACCTACTGTAAACATTCTGCTCACTTCTATGATGGTAGATGCTGACATTCTATCTAGCTGAAGTTTGCTGCTTGGATCCTTAGTGATTCAAACCTTTTGCTCTCCTCTTTTCAGAGCATCCTTTCTACAGTGCACTGAATTGAGCTACCCTAGAAAAGCAGTGTGACAGTCTCCTTGCTGCTCCCACATCCCCAGAGGATTCCTGTGGCTTGATTCCCAGTGCAGCATATGTACTAAGCAGCTCAGCGGTGCCCCGTAGGAAACACTGTGTTGCTTCCATGGGTGACATAGTAGACATGCCTTTGAAACTGTGGGTGCTTCAGTACAGTCTCTTATTCTTTTTGTTTGATATTTATGTTTTGATTACAGCCTCTTTTCCATTAAAAACACGTTCAGGATGAACCCAAGGGCAGAATCAGAACTCTGGCTGAAATTCACTAACATCAGTTCTGTAACATCTCAGCCTTTTTTTTTTTTGTTAAACTTAAAAAAACAAACATTAAAACATTTCTTTAAGCTAAATGCAGTTTATGCTTTAAGCTTCCTTGGGTAGCTACATGAGATGTTACCTCACAAGTTCCAATTATTTTCTACAAAAATCCCTCTTCTCTTTTCACATGATAATTGTCCCTCTTTCTGGCACTGAAGAACAATTTCAAAACACAAAACAAAACCAACATGAATAAAAACAACTCATTTCCTCTTAGGATTTCACTGCATTTTCAGCCAGTCTAAGATTCCGGGTGGCCTCATTTGGTGGTGCTGAGGAATGGGGATGCTGCTAAAGGCAATGCTGCACGCTGCAAACAGGAGGTGGCTGGCTTGGGTTGGGTTGGAGTCAGTTTAGTTTACTTGAACTCAAAGAGCAAACTGGGTTGTGACCAGCATTTCTCGAACTTACCATCCAACATCTTTTAGAGCAGTGCAGCAAGGCAACATTTCACACATTTAAACACACTGCCATGGACAAACAGTGCTCTGTGGGGAGGCTGAGTTTTCAGTTAGACAGTAAAAGAAAAGTGAGCCAACCAACCAACGCAAGAAACTTACATCATGCTAAAATCCAAACCAAACGTCATGCATTTTATCTTCATCTATTCTCCTGGTTTTGGTTGTATCATGAAATTCTCTTTGGAGATGCTGCTCATTTACTTAATTTCACTGATCTTCTCAGTCCTTTCATACATTTAGAAATCACAGTACCCAGAAAGGTTCATATAGTTTCTTTGGGACACTTTTTATTTTATTTTTTGCTACAGTATTTAAATTACAAGCTTGGGTGATGGTTTCAAACACAATTATTTACTCCTTTTGCTAAAGAAGCTAGATTTGTTACAAATAGTTATTAGTCCTTTCAGATGGTCTTGGCTTTA
The DNA here is from genome assembly GCF_951394365.1 of Tetrao urogallus. Classification (NCBI taxonomy): domain Eukaryota; kingdom Metazoa; phylum Chordata; class Aves; order Galliformes; family Phasianidae; genus Tetrao; species Tetrao urogallus. The sequence continues at coordinate 33,270,555 of NC_136814.1, forward strand.
CATTATGGTACAAAATAGGCAAACATATTTTCCTGGGAGGGTAGCATCCCCTTTGGTTATCCAGTGCAATCACACAGGAATTTGGACTTCTGACCTACTCCACTCATTTGATATTTCAAGCTTGCCCTTTACCCACAGAAATCCTTAAACAAGAGTTTCCCCTCTGGTCAGACTACTTCCCACAGGGTGCCACCAGCACTACGTGTTTTCCAAGTATGAAAGCAAAATAGTAGAAAAACATTTTAAAACATGAGCCGTGTCTAGATTGCAAATCTCTGCTGGCATGTCTGGGCTGTGGAAAATGCTTCCTCATCTACACTGCTTAGAACCAGACTGTGGTACAGCACAGCTATGCTACAGCACAGCGTTCTTCCTGTGTACTTCACATTGCTTGGGGTGAGGGTGCTAATTATGCCATCAGAAAGCTCTTCTTGGCTCTGTGCACTGAACGCACAGTGAGAGCCTTGTTGGTTTTGATCTATTGCAAGCATCTCTCTAAAATCATTACACTGAGAGGATAAACTGGAAGATGGGGTTTCTGATGGAGTGTGGCGGGTGGTAAGTGGCCACAGCTGTCACCTTTGAAGGCAAATAATCAACCTGACATCCAGTCATCTTTCTAGAAATGAGTTTTAACTAATATTGTATTGAACCATTCCCTGAATTTTCCTACTGACTACAAATGCTTTTACAGTGGTCTGTTTCTCCTACTGCCAAGCAGAACAACTATCTATCCAGTGAAAACTTATATGCAAAGGGCTTTACAATGCACAAAAGGGAAGGAAAAAGCTTCTACTCTTTTCTTCCTACTGTAACAGTCGTAGCTGTTGCTCAGCATCAGTTGAGCACAAACTCCTCGGATGAGGATAACTGTTCAAGTCCCTTTGGCTTAGATTTCCCTGACCAAGGTTCTGATCCCTGGGGCCACCCAGATGGAAGTAATGCCACCAGCAATCAAAAGGGAACACAATACACAGGACAGCCAACACCTGGCCAACCTGCACGCTCTCTGCATTTCAAACGAAGCACATTTTTTATGGTTGATGACCACAAGTCTGATAATGTAGTGCAGACTATGCAAACCATACTGACAATTGTCAGGCAAAGCAAGAATTAGTGCCATCATCTTCTCACAAAGGAATGCCAACAGAAATCAGATCCAGACTTGAGCACTCGGTTGCAACAGCTCAGAAGAGGAGCCTGGTAGCCCATGCGTGTGTGTCCCATCTGATCCCCCAGATCCTGGCAGATCCTGCAGCATTGGCACCTGGGCACAGGCCTGGAGGCTGCAGAGGTGCTCACACTGCAGTGCAAATACAAGGCAGCTGGGCCACATGGAACACCTGGCTGCTCATTCTTCCTCCGGTGTGTGCAGGTGAAGCGGTGCCCTTCCTTTCCGTGATCTTCTCACTGGCAGTTCTGCTGATATTAGTGAGACTCTGCACTGGGAACACAACACAAGGTTGCCATGCCAGGATTCAGACCACAGATTTACTCTGAACTGCTTATCAAAAATTGCTTTGACTTTAAATAGCTTTACCGTTTTAAATAAAATAATTATTTTTAAATAGTTCTAATTAAACAAACCTAGAAGTAGAAGATCTTTGATCTTCATATCTGATATACCTTTGAATAAATAGTTCTATATATACCTCTTGACTTTTTGGTGAGGAAGTGCACAAAAACTTAAGCAGATTTTTAAGCTGAAATCAACCGTTGTCTTTTAGAAATAAACTTAATATCCTGAAACACTCAACGCGAAGTTACAGAAATGCAAAATATATTCTAACTACATAATCACTATAAATATATATTCTAAGTGAATGCATGCTTTTAATTACTCTGTGAGCAAATTACCAAAAAAGAAAAAAATTAAGATTTTCTTTAAAATAAAAACTAAATAAATACATAAACCAGGATTTAAAATAATAAACTGAACCAGCCAGTAACTCTTTAAAATACAAAAGCATCTCTCCCTTTCTCCCCTAGATCAGTCCAGCCTTACAATGCCCTGAGGCAACCAGCAGAAAATACACCAAACTACAGTTCTAAGCTACGTTCTGAAAACAAACGTTGTCATGAATTGAGGCATTTTAAATTTACTGTTTAATAAAGAGCTGCCACACGAGGCTTCCTAAGGTATCAACTAAGCCTCGGCAGTGAGAACTGAGAAAGAAATCATACGTGCAGTTTGTTTCAGAAGAAGTATGGTTTTAACTTTTGCTTTAAAATCCTGTTAAGCATAACAGAGCATTAGGAACAATCAAGCTTGCTAGTAGAGGGACAATTGGCTCGCAAATGCCAGAAAGCACGATCTTTTAATGTTATAACTCTGAGCGACGCCTCGAGGATTTCACTTTGTGGTACTTTACAAAATAAGCTCGACCTGAAGGTGCTGCACTGTACGTTAGTAAGCTGGAAACCATGGAGCGGAGTGAAGCGGACCCCCTGCAAACTGCTGTTTCCTGAGGCGCGAAGGACTCGTCTCACACAAGGCCTGCAGCAGGGCCAGGCCAACAGGCTCTGTGCCAGGACAGCTGCTGTGTTCGGACCACAGCGCGGACCGAGGGCCTACGTTGCCAGTCCTGACCTTCACCGTCACGTAGGTGTCTCTCTCATACACCACCCAGGAAGGGCTGAGCACCAAGTGATAGAAACAGCCATTTAAAATGACTCTTTTTACTGATTTAAATTTGTTTGTAGAGCTGGTAGAAAAAGAGAGCAGATTTTACAAGTCTCAGAACTGGAGGGCAAATAGATGCAAATGTGCTTTATCTGCTGGAACAAGTGCCCTGGACTACCGAGAGGCTGTGGGTCTGCAGCGAGCCTCTGAGCACCTTCTGTTGGATCAGTTCCACTGTACGTTAGGAACTCACTGGGTGAGAGGCCGCAATCACACAGTCCGGCGATCCTGTGCGCTCCTCCGGGGTGTAGGGAATCAGACATGAGCCCTAATTGCAGTATGTATTCACAGACAAAGGCAAGGATCATTATTCCCCGCTTACGGAGGAGAAACCGAGGCACAAAGTGATTACTGTGAGTCAGTGACACAGCTGGGCAGAAATCCCAGCCAGCCTGACACCTACAACCAGGTGCTTTAGAATTGGCCAAAGCCACTCTTCTATTAATGTGAATAAGTTACTGAACATCTTGCTCCTTTCTCTGCATATAGTGAGACCAATGATTTCTTTTTTATCCTCCTCTTTCTAAAACAGCCCGCACAACACTGGGAGTAAAGTTCCAGGAAACAATGTGAAATCTGCCAGCAGATTTATCCCACACATGATGTTCCCCATATGCTGTAAGGTGCAGGTCGGCCTGTTATCACTGAATGGGGGCTCCGTGAATGCTGCTGCATTCTTCTCACTCCACGCAAATTATTACATGGCTCACTGGGAGAATTAAAATGGAGAAAAATAGTAAGACTTAGAAGAAAAATAATGTTTTCATAAAACACAGACTTATTGCGTGATAGTTGGAAGCAACACCTTTGCACAAACAGCTTTAAATCAGAGCTGTTCTTTAACTAAGCTGTCAGAGATTGCTTACACAGTGTGTGGTAATGGGAGAGCGTATAGAAGACAGTTAATTTTCTTCTTTCCTCTTCAGTTGCTCAAGCTGTTGAAAAGCTGCTCGTCTAATCTTAAAAGGATGTAGAGAATGACTTGTTATTCTCCCATGCCACACTGCTACGGCTTAAGATGTGAACAGTTCGCCACCTGATTGCTAAAAGGGAATTTTTCTCAATTTCTAAATAACAGTGTAAGTACATCATCAGATGCACATCACCTGCAGGTGGCAAGTGTTACAAAGAACTGAAATCACAGGTTTTTTTAATAGCCTCTCCAGCAACCAGTGGTGAGCTCAATGTGCTGTCTCAGTCTATTTCAGCTACGAGAAGGCAATCCAGTGCTTAAGCTCTTCCACACGCTGCAGTATCTGGGTATAATAGAAATCCATGTTGGCTGCAAAGTCTTTACACACAGGGGATTCCATGTCACCAAAGGTGCAGTACAATGCAGTTCCTCCAATGCTAAGGAAAACGGTTGCTATGCACAGCAGGATCAGCAAAATACAGGAGCCACCAGCTACTTCATCTGTGAGCAGAAGAAAAGAAAAGGTGAATAAGAGACCAGACAAAGCAACGTGAATGTGAACGTGCCATAGTTTTACCAGTATTCTGTATCATGACATCATGCAACAGACTATTTGGGTACAGAGGCACACTGCACTGCGGAGCTGTGTTTCCTGGTTTCTCTAGCAGCCTCACATGAATTCTGACTCTCCAACAGGAAGATACGCTGGGATGCTCTGCATTTCCCAAATCCATGTGATTTTTGACTCTGGGTGATGGGGGAAGAGCTCTCTGATCTTTTCTGGGAGGCAAGCCGTGAAGAGCCTGCCGATAAAGACTCAGACTGACGTCACTCCTCCAGCTTTATTTTTGGTTCGTTTTCATTAATTACTCTTAATTATTCTGTATTAATTCACATTCCTTTTAATAAATCCTATTGGTTTTTTTTTTCTTCTTCCTTCCCCCCATTCTTTCTCCCAAGGGGATGGAGGGTGTTGTGTGATTAACTCTTCAAAATGTGACTATCAGAAAACCTGAGATTTGTTTCAGAAACCTAAATAATTATGTAGTGCCTTTTCTGCAAACCCACGTCCCTATCCTTGCTTGTATCACTTGTGGAATCAGTCCATACTGAGGTATAACAGATTTGAACGAGAGAATGTTGCACAACCAAAGCCTTCCTTCCTGGAAATACCTGAAAGGAAATGAAAGCTTTGAAAATAAAACAGATGTGAACGTTCTTCCTTCACTCGTACTGCCACTGACTGGCCAGATGAACTGATTGTATTTACTCTCACGTTTTGACTGTAAGAGTGGAGACAAAACCTTCACAGAAGCCCACTGTGAAGGGTTAGTTTACATCACTGTTATCTGTGGTAACTCTTTGCAAGACTCTTTATTGCGATGAGGATGCTGCAGCTGTGTTGCTGCACCCTCACTACTTTTTCTTCACAGGCTGTTTCCGTGATCAACACCTGCCTTTTCTGTCAGGCTCTAAGAAAATTTCTGAGCTTCTTTCATCCGTCAGGAGCGGAACTGGGGGGAAAAATAGAAGCTTTTTTTTTATAATTTGATTTAAAATGATAATAATGAAAACCAGCTTCCCTTCTGAATCAGTAAATCCATGCAGAAACAAAAATAATATTAAAAAAGGTAACTACTGAAATTGTATGTACAATATAATTTTTTTCTAAATATTTTCAAGAAAAAAAATGTGACTAGGCAGCAAATGGATTTTCCTTTTGGTGTGTGAGACATGTCATGAAGTGTTCAAATTCTGCTCAGTTTCTCTAGCAGACTGTACTGAAGTATTATGAAACTATTCCAGCACTGCAACACAGCCTTGGGCTTCAGTTAAAATGATCTTAGGGCAAAACAGTAAAGCATGGAAGGCTTTTGCAATCTAGAGCTGTCTCTCTCTCTCTCTCTCTCTCAAAAAAAAAAAAACAAAAAAAAAAAAAAACAACCAAAAAAAGAAAAAAAACAACAAAAGAAGAAGAAATGAAAGAAAAATACCAAATCTCTGAGCCTGAAGTGACTCAAGAGCATTAGAGTGCCTCAGCTTCTAGAGACCACTGAAACCAGACAACCTTTTCTCATTTCAACTTTAAAAAAAGCAAGGTGCAGTGTACAGTGAACATTCGCTGAGCTCTTGAGAACCAAAGTTCAACACCACTTGCACGCTGAGAGCACATGCTGTGAGTTAGCAGTATTAGAACACCTTGATCAAAAGTGTCTTCCATTTCTTGGAACCGGACTCTTCTCTTTGTTTGCCTTTGCTGGACTTGGGCAATTGTTTTTCCATCCCTGTCATCTCTCTTCTTTAGTATAGACACCAATCCTTCTGCTGGGGCAATCTATTGGGAAAGATTACAAAAAACCATTTGACAGTGATTAGCACAACAGATGTGAGAAATTAAAGCATAAGATCTTACCAAAGACTTTGAGGAGCAAATGAGAGAAATAGAAAACAAATGGTTTCTACTCTGCTTTTCTTAAACATCGCAGTACTTGTGAAACTCTCTTCTTGAACAAAGAATTTCACAGCATGAAGGAAAGCTGCAGTACCATTCTGCTGTATAGAAGGTGACTAAGATGACAATGTTTGCTTTTGGTCACTATCAAAGTTAAACATGCAATGAATTCTTAGTATGATCTAAACTATACATTAGCTCCTTCATGTCATTAAATGATGGGGGTTGGGGCAGTGGGCTCCAGTCAAAACCACTCTCAATAGAGGACAGTAACAGGTCAAAGACACCACAGCTGCCTTTCCAAAGACATAATCCTGCAGAGCCTATCAAATACTTATTGTGAGATTAATTTTTCAGCATTGTGATTGGTTCCCCAAGGGAGAAAACAGGCCATAGCAGAGGACAAGCAAATAAAAACACCAGGGGAAAAAGAAATCTTTGTGCTTTCGGATAAATGTCAGCTCCATATTGTTATAAACTCTCTGGATAAAGCACCAGTTCGAAAATGCTTCCCTGCAGTGATACATTCAATAAGTCATTAACTGTCCTTTCCTACTTCATTTGATTTAGCTGCAATAGTATATACTTTTCTTCCCACAAAGCCGTGTTAAGACGTTAGATCAAGAAGATCATAATTTCCTTATGATTATAGGAAGAAAAATATTAGAAATATTAGAATAAAAATGCATAATGGAGAATTGAGAATGCTGTCATGAACTGGCACTGTGAAGATCCTCGCCCAAATGAATTAGTACTGATGACCCTGTGTGTTTGACCCTCTAAACGAAGCATAAGTTACCATTTTCCCCAACAAAACTTTCATCGGTTAAAAATACAAACCAAACCACCTTTCTTTGTAAAACTGTTTGTGTCCAGAAAATAATTTTTCCTAATTACATACCAGAATTTTTTTTCCTAATTACATATCAGAAAATGTTTTTCCTTGTTACAGCAAATATACCAACTAGATCCCTACAAACAAAAGTAGCAGCCAATTTTCTGAAGTCAAAGAAAACAGAAACAGAAAAAGGAACACTTTGAGTTGAAACAGTAAAGCAAGGGACAACATTAATGCAAAGGTACGTGCTATAGGTACAGAACTATACTTATTACATTCAACTATCCCATTTTTCTTCCATTTCTGCCAAACATGGATGCAATGATACAAAAGAAAAGGTCTTCAACAAGCAGAACTTAGGTGAGCAGTATACAGGAACATCTGAATTTGTAGGCACTAAAAGTGGATGCAACTGTATTTGCAGGATACATTACTTGGGTACAAAAACTAAAGCTAAAATTGCCATGGCAGCAGTATATGTTGGCTGTGAAGCAGATGCCAGTAGGGAGTCACTTGATGAAACCCTGCAACTGGGTTTGCAGGATCATGTGCCAAACATGCTAACATACTGACAGACCGTGCTTTAGCAAATTGAAAGGGTTCAAGAACTTGCAGATATTTCACAGGTGAAACAATCTACACGCTAACGTTAGCGTAAGGTTAAACTGAGTGTAAGACTCACTGCTTGTGTGCTTCACAATTCTGTTTTAAAGCACCTCCTGTTTTTCTTTCATTACCATGCCCCTTTAATGAGAATGCACATTGTTTAAAGTTATTACAAGTACAGCACCTTAAGGAAGAAAGAAAATCTATTGATGAAACAGAGGCTGATGAAACAGACACAAATATTACCTAAGCATTATCTAAGACATAAGTACTACCTAAGAAACACATACAGAAGCAAATGCTGTTCCTTAGTCCTGCAGTTGCCATGCTCTTCTTATCTTGAAATCTTTCTTTTCTGAAAAGAAGTCTTATCCATCTCTCCATAAATTTGAGTGGTCCCTTTTAAAACCTATTTTGTATATCAGTGATAACCTTTGCTACATTCAAAAATAATCTGTATACATTTGTGCTACAAATCTAAAAAAGCATACCACATCTGCAACTGAGTTTGCAACTCACCTATGTAGCAGATGTGAGCCAAAAACTCGTCATGAAGAGACAACTTTTTAGACAATACTGTAGTTGCAGACAACTGACTGCCTAACCATCCCATAATCTAACCAATTTGTAAGACCATGCAATTATAAGAGTTGTGGAGAACAAGAAAAACGAGTGACTTCATAACTTACATTCTAAACTTGCTTATGTAATGCATCTATGCATGCTATGATCAGAGAGACTGTGTGCTGAGCACAAACGGAGAGCACAATGCAATAGGCATTGCCCCAACTGTGCCATTTGGCACTTAACTGATAAATGTGGCAATTAAATTTGACGTATCTGCTCCAGTGGTATTTTACACCCCTAAGATGTTGATCTCAACAACTCACAGAGCTGGTCACAGTGTGTATATGCCTACAAATTCTTCCCAAGATGCAACTGAGAAGATAAAATTGATCTCTGACGCACTTCCCTTTCAATACTCACTTTCCCTTTTGATCGTCTATGTAAAAGCTTGAGTGGTTTAATGAAACAACGCAAGGAAGTACTTATAAAGTAGTGAAAGTGTGAAAAGAAATTGTTTAAATCAGTATGTGGAAGACTGCTATGTGGTACCAAGGAAGCAGCAGTAACAGCCTGCATGCTTCTCATCACAGGAAGCGTGCTGGGTTGAAGCTTCTACTGGTGATGTTGAATTAGCTTTGCAGAGCTGCCATGAAAATTTATCAGGTCAGCCGGAAAATAAATACTTATGCTTCCATGTTGTGACAAGGAAGGGGGATTGTGGAGGAGTGTATTAATTTGACTCATTTATTTAGGAGGGCGAGATGACATTATGTCCTTTAAAAGAGTGGATTATTTTAAGCTTCTATGTATGGCATTGCTTTTATAAAGAGGATCAATGGCTCCTCCCAAGCCACCCACGCAGCAAGCTAGCTGCTGCCAGATTTGCCTGCTCACATTTGGTTCTGATAGCACTTGGGAATCCCACCTGGGTGCAGTGGGGTATTTTCCCTCCTGTCCTAAGAGTGCAGCAGTCTGTTCCGCACACTTCATTTTGTCTGTTGGCTCCTGCTAGTTCTTCTATGACTGCGTCACAGGCTCTGTGCCCTCCATGCTGGAAAGCAGAGGGCTACGTCTGATGGGATTACCTGGAAATGTGTCCCAGCGATTACAGTTATGTAAAAGGCTTGCTACAGTGAAGTTCACTTACTTTTGCTGCTAGCACCCGTGAATGGTTCAGGATTTACTTCTAAGTGTAAAAGACTTCATTGATACAGCACAATTTCTCTACTCTAAACATATTCTTTCTCTTAAAAAGAGTGAGCAAGGGCTTTTGATTTTGCAACACAATCATTATGGCAGTGTTACGCTCCTGACCCAGCAAGAGCCATAGATCACATTTTAAGGCTCTCTTTGATCAGAATGTCTTTGCACCATATGCAGTTCATACCTACATTATTTCATCTGCCTTTCATCTGACATGGCATCTAGATTTTGCCTTTTGTTCTGCAAAGCAACTACAAAGCTCTGCCTCCTATTCAGGGACAGCTTATTCTTAAAATGCAAATACAAATACAAGCATATGGAGTTCTGCACAAAGCCCTATTTACAGCTTTCTTTCTACCACATTCTCAACTGCAGCTGAAAACTGTCTAACAAAAATACCACGTTTTATTTTTCTTATTTTCAGTCATAAAAATATCGTTCCTGCACTTAGGACTGTCACATAAGAATAACGCCCATCTCACTACAAATAAAATCTCGTTCAATTAAAACAACTGTAAGTAAAATATTTTTTCTTGCACCTTTCGTTTAGAAAGACTTCAAAGCAGCATACAAATGGATTACATTAGAACCATCTCCCACTAATTAAACAGCCATCAAAAGCAGCAGAACAGAGATATAGCAGCCATGCAAGACTAGAAGGATTCCACGCCGGTGTTTGAGGTAGGAGGAATTTAAAAAGCCAGAAATCATTATTTAAATTTGAATTTAATGAGGGAAGTGTGGTTAATACAGCTAACCACAAGTCAAGCCTGTGCTTGGCTTGAACCACAAAAGGAAAAATGCAGGCCTGCACCAGGCCATGCTGTGGGCTGCTCTGTGCGGCATACAAGAGCTACAGGTATCAGACAGTACTGAAACATGGATTTTTTCCTTAATTCCACGTTCAGTAATTAACAACAGATGCTACTGGGCTTTCTATGTAACTGAGAGTAGTTACTTAGCCCTGCCTCGTTAAAACTATTTGAGTGGAGCTTTCACAACAGCCATCCAAAATCTGCTTGCAAATGACACCAAGCAAACTTAACACTGCAGGACCTGAGCCATACAGCCAGACAAGGGTCTCGACAAAGCACTGTCTCCACACTTCGTGCAGGTAGGTGAAGGCTTCATTTCTGCACCCAAATCAGCTGCCAGTCAGTACGTATTCAATAGATTTTGAAATCTTTGTATACAGAAAGTGCAATCCAAAGCTACTACTTTACACTGTGGTAAGGACTCTCAATACTTTCACTTTCTGAAACAAATTTCAAATGATAATTGGCCATTAAGAAAAAAACCAAATTTTTATTCATTTCGCTAATGATCTTGCAGATAGAAAGCTTTATTTCATATGGCAAAACACACCTTACGTCACTGAGGTTACAATTTGTGTGATTGCTAGTGTGCCATTTCATCACATACTTCTGAAATCTGTCACTGCCAACTGTTGATATGCTCTGAAGCTCTTTACTAGGTGTATGAAGGCACTTTCTATATGGCTTCAGTGAATTTCCATCATTTGCACACAGGTTTGCATGGATAGTATTAGTGAAGAAATACCCAGTACAACTGACTGTAAAATACGTAAAACACTAATTCAGATTTCAAGTTATTTAAAGCTAGAAAAAAAAAAAAGCAGATTTTCAGTCTTTAATTAATTATTGCAAATAGTAGCCTAAAAGCAAGGAATATAAAGAATCTGAATTACAGAACTCTGTGAGACAACTGTGCTCAATATGGGGTAAAAAAATCCCTTCCTACACAAGTACTTATCCTTCCCCATTTACAATAAATGAATATTACACCCCCATTGAATAATGTTGGTCCCACCATATGATTTTTGTACCTAGTGTATTTCAAAACGGTCTTTATCTTTGCCCTCCATTCTAACTTATTTGTGACAATTTTGTAACTATTTGCTCCAGGAAAAGTTTGATTATAATCACATTGATTGACTTTTTTTTTCTTTTTTTTTTTTAAATTGTTATACTGACACATTTCATGTAAGGATATGATGTTGTTGTGCGTGCTTGTGTCTACACAATGCATTTGTGGTACATCTTTCATAATTATTGTATGACAACATTGTAAACTTATTTGATGGCCACAGCCAGAACAATTCACCTTCAAAGGCAGACCAGTAGAACAAGAAAGGAAAAAATGTTATTGTTGGATGCAAAGATCAGTCTGCTTGTCAAAACATGATTAGCATCTTATTTTAGCACTAAAACAAAGTCAGCGTAAGTGAATGGTGGTCATTTCTGAGAGGTGGCATGCTCTGTCAGTTCCTGGTGCCTTCTGAGGAAGTTGCAGGTGAACACCAAGTCTGAAATGCAGCCCCTAGGGTAATGACTGGCAATAAGATAATTGGGAAAACAGCATATAAATGTATAATGAAACAATACAGGCTACACACCGTGCTGCACCTAGTAATTTCAGGCACTGTAAAACAAGCCCAGGCATTGCGTATTACAAGTTTCAATTGGTGTCAAAATGAACGCATCTTTGCTTCTCCCCGATTCAATCCCCCAGCCCTAGACAGTTCAGGTCTCTTCCTAAGAAAGACTGGAAAAGACTCCCACCAGTGACAGCCAACATCATGAGCTACATAGCAACAATAAAAAAATGCTATGGAAAGACTCAAGGTACTTTTTACCTCTCTAGACACTCAGTTTTGCCATCAGAGTACTGGCAGTACTAGCAGTAGGACTGCAAACTAAATCCAGAAATGACACTGGATTCCCTGTAAAGCACTGTCGTCATTGGCCACGGGCCCAATCAATACAAGCATCCCTATTCTAACAGTATCAATATGTTCCTTCCTATGCAATCCTTTAAATGCAAGTAGCTCAAGCACAGCAACTTAAAAATAGCAGCTATATGGTTAATTTATGATTTTTCTACATGAAACAATTCTCTCCTTGGAAATCAGTGAACATAAGGCAGTGGATCCAGTGCAAAGTTTGATTACCCATATTAACGTATAATTGGGATCCTACATGTATGTGCTGTGAAGTGTTCATGTATAGCTACCATTGAATCCAAAAAAGCTGAACTAAAACCAGCTTTGTATATAGGACCTTCAGTCCTGGTATCTGACATGTTTCCTGACATCCCACAGAAAGACGAGGTGTCTTAAGGGTGATCAGAATGCCTGATATTGCAAGGCAGAAAAGAAGCTGCTTAGGTGGGGGAAAAAAAAGAACAACATGAAATGCTTTGTTTCCAGATCTGGAGATCTTGCCAAAGATGTAATAACATCAGTGTGCATCTCCAGTATTTAGTTCCCTGCTTGGCTGCAGTCTGTGGGTGATTATGGGTCTTGATCTACGTGTACTAACTTTTGATCTGTAGAAAAGTGCTGTTACTTTTTATTGTCAAGGGATGTTGCACTGTTAAATTCATTAAAAATAGAGATGAACCAACAAGGCACCTTCTTCTGTCTTTCCCCTCCAGCAACTGAAATCACATAATCTCAAAATAATCCCAGTTGTACATTTAAAGGGAAAGCTTTTACAGCCCAATATTTGCAAATGCAACAAAACCAGAAGATAAAGCGAGGAAGGCATCACACGCTCTCTGACCAAGTCATACAGCAATAAAATTCAGTATATTTATTTTCAGAAGAGCACTTCAGCTTGCGAAGCACTTATCCTTGTTGCGGCCTATGGTGGGTTCAGATTTAGAAGTTCTTCCATAAGTTTGGTTGAATAACAAAACTGCCTGAGCCTGGAAACTTAGAAGCCCATACATGTATTTATGGAGTTTATTACATATGTGGTTCTTCTCACCTTTAGTCGGAGTGGAAAAGTAAGTTTTATTCTTTGAATAGAATAAATCCATGCTATAAACATAGGTATTATGTAGACCTCTTAAATAAAATCATAATTTAACAGGAACTGTCAACCTCTCTCCTAACAGCTTATGTTACAAATAAAAATAGAGTTCACGCTAATAAGTAAAAATCAATGGTTTTAGATGCACAGAGCAGCTCTTGCCAGAAGGATGCAAACAGATAAAAGGGAACTTTTCCTCTGGATTAACTCAGAACAAGTAAATACATACAGACTTCAGATTAAAGAAATTAGAGATATTGAACACATTTTGAAATGGGCAATACCTAAAATATTTTAATTGAGATGACATGGGGGGTTTTATAGGATTCACAATATTTACCTCAGCAATCTCTATCCTTCTTGCAAGTTCATCAAGAGAAGAAAAGCTGTCATCTAGTGATAAAGCTTCCAGTGAGTTGTAAGATGCTCGTTCAGGTGAAATATCTGGGACAGTGTCAAATTCTTCTTGATTTGCTAAGTTTGCAAATGATTCTTCAGTGTCTATTATGTTGCCATTTAAAAATCTGAGATAGACATCTTCTCGTTCTTCACTTTTTACCTTTTCCTCCTGTCCTGCTGCTCTCTGCATTTCCTTGCATACTCGTGAATGGGCAGTACTTTCATGCTCAGATACTTTACTGCTTTCAGAGCATACGTTTGAAGCAGTTCTGTCCTGGGAAAATTGTTCATCATCGTCATTATCAGGCCGTTTCTGTAGCTGGTTTAAATCGCTGTTTCCAAACTGGCCACTAGTGATTTCTGAAGAGCTAGCAACAAGTTTTGATCTGAGAAGATTTTTATCAGCTTGTACGTTTTTATCAGTAGAAACCAAATCAGCAGGCATATAATCAGCATCTGTTAAAACCAAGGCGTCTACCATTGGCCTGGGAGAGAATTTCACTCCGGGTTTGCCAGCTGTCTCTTCTATTTTTTCCGCATCCTTAGAGATCTGCTTTTCTCTCAGCAGCAAACTGTTATCTTTGCCAGCATCCCCTGATGATAAACAGCCCGGAGAAGGCCTGCCCACTGTCCCTGTGGACTGGGTGTGCGGCTCCAGTGCTGATTCTGCACTGCGGTGCTGCTCCTCCATGTGGTCCTTTCCTGCAGCCACCAGAAGGCTCACTGCCTCCTTCTGCTCCTCAGTTTGCTTTTCACCGCTAGGACGGGTGCTCGGCTGTTGATCTTCTTTCTTTGGTCGGTTGCCAGGACAAGTTTCAGTACCTAAGTGCAACAGGAAAACAGTTGCAGTGTTTTTAGATGATTCAAAGCATCAGCAGAAAGAGTATACAGTGATTTGATAATGCTGTCATCTAATCCTTGAGATGCGCTCCCAATAAAGGACAGGACTCTGTGCTCCAGGCAAATAAAAATGTTGTGGTCTGAAGAGCTGACTCCCGATTTGACAAAGTGTTTATGTGCATTCTTACAGGCTGAGCACACACTTCAGTGTCCACCTGAAAAGAGAGAGAGTCACTCCCATGCTTTCAGAAAAATATGCACTCGAATGTCTTTCTGAACAGCTAGGCTCCTTCTAAAGCATATTTTTAGTGAGCACGCATTATGGAGGCCTGAAGCACAAATAAGTGCATTTAATAACTACTGAAAGCTGTATTTTGATGCCAATGTATCTACCACTCAGGAAGATCTCATTAGTTCTTTAAGAAAGCTGAAATCATGCTAATTTAATATATTTTAAATTACATCATTTTAAGTGGGTAATGGTTTTGATTAATTGTAAATTAAAAATCCAGTTATAATATTTTATGTAACACTGTGTAACAAGTCGCTTTTTGGATGTTAGTTTACATATTAAAAATGGGATTCAGCTTAAACTTATGTGCTCATCTTTACAATACAAATAGAAGCTGATTTCTCTCGTGAAATTTCAGAGAGAACTGAAAGGAATTCTACATGGCTTGTGATTCACCTACCACTGATATGATCTGCTAATGAAGGAATAGATGGCTGGTCTGAGTTGTGCATGAAATTACTAGACATTGGCCATTATAAGAATCTCAAAGTCAAGTCTTGCCCTTAAGGATTATGAAGAGAAGAGAGTGGTCAGAGCTAACTCTAACAGAAATGATCTTTTTTTCCATACTTTACTAAAAACTACTGTTGCAGTAATAGTAGTAGCTCCAAACAAAAAATTCCTACTTCTAGAAAATGCTTCTTTGCATTTTTTTGGGTCACATCCAAAAGCAGAAAGGTCTCATGGATAGATTAACAAAGAGATCAAACACTGCCCTCATTAACAGAATGTGTTCTGACAATGACTGAAGATCTCTACGATAACCTCATCCTCCCCCACCTGTTAAAACATCACTTTAAATCTGAGCGCTTTCCTCCACTTTTTACATGAAACAAGGTCACATTCTTTTGTCTTTTAAGAAATGTTCACATTAATTCATTTTATTGAACGCTCTTATTAAATTCCATGCTATCCCCATTTTCAAAGACAATGGAAGTGCAAGGCAGCATAAAAAAGACAGGATGGGGAATTAAAAAGAAAGAATATCCAGCCATCTCAACATGCAGACAAAAATCAGAACGAGATTTAACACTTGGAAGGGTATTGAGAACCTGGCTTATGAATGAAGAAATGGCTATGAGACAGGGACTTTTTGAAAAATAGGCACAGATGAGTAGGTAGCCCAAGGGATTTGTAATGGGATCCTGAGCCTCTCACGTGTGGGTCATGAGGTCAAACACAACCTGGATTATTAGGACAAGATTTTGTTATCATCTGTCAATTTTTCCTAGTGAATACATCTACGTTACAATAGGCATCTTTGTTGGCAGTGCCAATTGTAACATCAAAGATTAAATGGAATCAGAAATTAAATAGAACTCATTACAGTGAAAGATGGCCCTTGAGCTCTACAGGCGTGTATTCCTAAGAAAGTAATAAACGATCCCAGCATTGCTATCTGCCTACAGAGGTACGCACCTCAGGACAACTAATAAGAAGTTTATCCCCACCTTGGAAATTGGGCTACATGTGTACGCACCGCAAACTGATGCTAAGTGTGCCGTTAAACTCGTTTATCATTTCTTTAGAGAATGCTTCATGACACATGAACTCGATTCTCTTCAGTGAACACCAAGGTCATTAAAGTTTTCAGTTAGAAACTAAATTGATGAATATAGAATGAATCAATTCTCATCCTTTAATATATACACACAGCTTTAATGGGCCAGTCTCTCTGCTGATAGAATCAAAGATAAAATCTTCCAGAGAGAAGAGAGTAATAGAATATGAATTCACATGAAGGACTGCCTTCAAGCCACTTGAGTGTACCCTTTTCCTGTCTTGCTGTAAGTCATATTTTTACTAGCAGTACAGTAGCTCACCCTTCATTTTGGCAGATACATTTCTATGTAGAAAGTCGGAAAAGAAAAACAAAACAAAACAAGATTCATTCTGAGGTAGAAAAAAAGCCCACAAAAGCAGAGGGTAAGCATTTTAAGTTTGCAATTTAAAGGCCCATGCTTGGCCAATGCTGGGCCAATGCTGAAGAGGCTAGTTTAAATATTATCAACTGTAGAGTTGTAGTAGCATAGGATTCTGCTGGAGTTCAGACAAAATGATGAATTATGAAATGCAAATGTTGCTTCTAGTCCTTATCACTGGAGCTCTGTACAATTCAGCCACAGCTTGGCTATTTTTTTATGCAGCACTCAGTGAAACATACAAATCCAGAGTTATGGATCATCTCTGTTCATTTTCTGCACTAAGTTCATACTGGTGTCCTCCTTACACAAATCCTAACTGTGACAAAAGCCCCATGCTGCTGACATATGGACACTGCGAGGGGCAGCATTACCACTGTTTTCATTAAAAGATGCACTGCCTTAACAAATCAGTAGATCAGCCAGGGTAAGGAGTTACCAAGAACATACTACCCTTGTGCGAGGTGTCTCTTGTAAGTCCTATTTAATCTTGAGTTACACTTGAAATATTTCTAACTTTGTATTGAAAAAGTATTTAGCACTGCTAGAACAGCTTGCTATTGATCTACATAATTTTATTCATTTGCAAACATTCCAAAGGAACCCAAAGGTTTTGATGATGTTTTGAAAACACAAAGAAAGTCCATTTATACCATCATTTATACCACCAATTACACGTTAATTTTAACATGCCTAGATGCTGTGATTTAACAATGACACAAAATGGTACTCAACTCACGAGTCTCAAAAGTTCAGAATTTTTGCTCTCCAGAAAGCTGTTGTTCCTACTTGGAACAAAAACAATGACCAAATTGAAGTCTAACGTTTTTCCACGTTCTTTCAATCATCCCAAACTAAAAAAGCATTCAGTCCTTTTGATCTGCTTTCTGAGTTGTACAGAATGTTTGTTCTGTATTTTGTTTTTGGTTTGGTTACTTGAACAAAGACAGAGAAGGGGCAATACAGTGGTCATGGCAGAAGAGGATGAAGATGAGAAGAATCCACCTACTTAGAGAATTGCCATTAACTCCAAATTCTCCAGAACTTTCTGGATTCAGGATGAAATACACTTGTGCAATAGTTTATGTTGAAGGGGGCCTCTGGATGGTATCTAGGTCAACTCTCATCTTGTGAGAAGTTACAGCTGTTTTTGAGGAAATGTCCTCAGTTTAGGCCATTTTTGGCAACTTGAATACAGCATAAAAAAAAAACATCTTAAGCTGAGATAGAAGATGAAGTGTAGCATAGTAGTCAAACAATGCTCTTTTCCTCTCTGTCTCCACTGTAACAGTGTACTAATTTCCAATGATTTCAACACATTACTCAAATAAAGCAGCTGCTGCCCCAAGGCAAGAGGAGGAAAATGAAGCTGACATAAAAGCATGTACTGAAAAAATCAGCTGAAATATAGCTTGCTCTTCTGGACTCCTAAAAGCTCCTTAATTTTCTGTTCTCTTTACAGAAAGATGTGGCTTGTAATCAGTATATCATACCGAAACAAAACTATTTTCTAATACTTTTAAACATATCAAATGGCCACAATTTAGAATATTTGTCATCATTTATGTATCTTATCTCTAGTTTGAGACAAATTTTAGCTTAGGGAGGCTGCTATAAATGCATATTCATCTACAAAAACCTTTTCTGACAGAGGCTAGAATTACTTTACTACACTTCTGAATATCAATATCAGTGACTAACTAAAATTGCATAGTATGTGCATTGTGCAATTGTTGTGTAAAAATATGCAAAAAATGGATCAATTTGTGGTCCTCCAAAAGTAGCTTCAAATGAAATGGCTTTATATAGTATTTATACGAATACATCATCGCAAGATATTATTTCAAACAAATGCATGTACATTCATACACACATACCTGGTTTGGAAGCAGCAGCTTCTCTTTCCTTTAAATTCTCTGATCCAATTAACTTGAGCAAACAACCACTTTCTGACGTATTTTCTGCAACTCCTGGCTGTAAAATATGACGTATTTCCTGTAAGTTTGGGGCTTACACAGGAATACTATGACTTTTTGAAACATTCGTGCTTCAAACTATTCCTATGCTAAACTGGAAAAACTAAAATAATGTCAAAAATACATTTATTAGCAACCTTCAGCAAAGCAGAAGATACAGAAATGGCTGCTTACCTTATTTTTGGGTGCCTGTGGCCTGTGGCAATAAAGAAAAAAAGGCATAAATTACACTACTCAGCAACAGCATTCTTCATAACAGATGTCATTGAAATCAGTGGCGTGCAGTGACAGGACAAGGGGTAACAGGCAAAAACTGCAACACAGGAAGTTCCATACAGATATGAGGAAGAACTTCTTTACTGGCAGGGTGCACTGGAACAGGCTGCTCAGAGAGTCTCCTCTGCAGATATTCAAGACTAATCACGATGCCTTCCTGTGCAACCTGCTTTAGCCATGATCTTCAGAGCTCCCTCCCAACCCTTTCAGTTCTGTGATCTAAATTCCTGTACAACTTTATGCTAACAGAGAACGTTGCCAACTTAAAAAATGTCAGGGCGCAATATCTACTAGTATAAAAACACTGATGGCTGTAACAGACGTTGAGGAAAGAAAAAAACCCACCTCCTCACCCTTATTTCCCTTCCCCTAAACTGTTTACACTGGGACGTATTTCCTGGGTATTGTATGACATAGGAGCTCCCACTGGTTCCACTGGGATTCACAGGTGTGTCAGCATGGTTAATCGTGAGGACTTTGCAAACTGTGCAAACATTCATGCACGGCGTGTAAATTACTTTCAATTACAAAAACAAAAAGCTCATATTTTCCAAGACCCTGGCTTAAAGTATCATTTTAATTTCAAAATAAATTGATTTTAAAGCACTGAAAACAAATCTGAAACAAGAAAAGCAAATATGCTTGTGCCTGGAGAGCTTGGAAAAGTGATAATATTAAATATGGAGAACTAATCATGGCAAATGAACACAATCCTTAATTTTTTCTCAAGTTGCAGTCTTCCTCAGGACTAGGAATGACTTTACATAAATGAATTTTTGTACTTAGAAGTGAGGCTGCATGGAAAAAATTAGAAGGAGAAAGCTGAGTAATGTTTAACGAGGCAACAGTTCATTGCCCAGGGAGGTGCTGCAAGTTGCAGCACATAAATCGTAATAGTCTTGCGTCCTAATTTTTGTGTGAGCTTGCAAGGTCACGTATAATGAAACGTAGGTTGAGGAACCCTGCAGGCACTCAGAGTGACCTTGCAGAAGCAGCAGCAGCAGCAGTGGCAGTAAACTTGCCACGTTAGAGCTGCCTCTTCCTCTTGTGGAAATGCAGGCCTATGCCTTCTGCAAATTCCTTCCCAAACAAAAGTAAATAACCTCAGCCTGGGTTCTGATGGTCAGCCTGGGAGTTTTCCAATTTCTGCAACATCACTCAGGAAAAAAATGTGGAAGATAAGCCATACTCTAAGAACAACAGGAATATTTTGTCTTCTGTTCTATCCAGACTGACTAAGCCCATGCAAATATATTTGAAGAAGTTCTCTCTCCCCATTTGACTGAGAGTGCCTTTTGGCTGATCACTTTTAAGTAGCAGTTAGTATAATTGTTTCTGTCTGTCCTTTAAACTCAAGATCTAGCAGGTAGGGCATTCACCAATGCAGTAGATCTTTCCCTAGGTCTATTGGACCCAGGGATTGGGTATAATCTCTCATGTGCTTGTATTATCAAATTCACTGAAGGCAACATGATGCAGATTTTGGTCTGACCATTTTGAACAACCATTTTAAAACACGCTGTAATAGTAAGCAGACAACAGCTACACTAACATGTCAGCACTAAAGAAGTAACACTATACTTACTGTTGGTGTGAAGAACAAACTTTAGTAAGCTTTTCCAACTCTTCACTACTCAGTTCTTTAGCTGAATTCCTCAGTGTCCTATCTGGACTAGAGACTGCTGCTTTCCATTTTCTTTCTGAATTAAATCCAAATATCCACACTATTACAAAAGTAATATTTGCTTATCATAAAACATGCATATTAAATTAATTCATGGAAAAAAGTTATCAACTACTCCACTGTTATGTTCTACAATCTTGTTTCAGACTGTAAAAAGCATCATATTTTGCCATGCTTTATTTACATCACATCAGATTGAAACTTGAAGTAAAAATACACCCCCAAAAGCTATAGGGCTTATAGATAACAAATAAATTATTAGCACCTTTTTCATGAAACATGCATGAAGGGGTCCAAAGAAGGAATATTCTTCTTATAACAAACTAGAGAAATCTGGGTATAAATGCTATTTCTGCTGCTTTTTGGCTTTAAGCTTGCAAAACAAATACTCTTGTTATTTACAAAGGCAAAACGAGTGAACTCTTCCTACTATCATATTAGTTTAGCCTGTACTTACCCCACTGCTCCTGTATGGAAGAAAGATTTGCAAGCAGTTGTTCATGATACAATCGTTCAAGCTGAATGAACTTCATTGCCTTCTCATCTTAAAGGCTGGTTAAAGAAAAACGCACACACGCAGACATACTTCTATTTCTTTGTTTTTGACATCATATTTGAATGGAAAATCGTAATGTATCTGAAACATCTTTAAGTGAGACTGAACAATAATTAGCATCCAGATCTCTGTGCAAGGGAGAAAATGAATACTGCAAATAAGAACAAAGGTAAGTTCCAAAAATGAAAACTCTATTCTTTTCAGCAGTTACCTCTTCACATGTCTTGTAGCCAACGGAAGATTGTCTAGAAAAGAGATGAGCAACACATTACTTTGTTGACAACTGTAAGTTAAATCAAAGCTCTTGGAAGTGAAAAGCAAAACAGTGATACAAATGCTAGTACATATCTCTCAAGAAATACAATTATGTGTCAATAAACAAAACTGACTGAAAATACAACTCCTTTTACTCATCAACTGGAGATCAGCATCAAAAAAACATCAACAGCTCAAACTCTACAAAACACACTTCCCCTATTCAACCACTGTATTCAACGTTGTTGGACAGCTACACCACCTTCTTCATAAAGATTCTGCTTCATTTTTGTCTCCATGAAGAACTCTTTCTCCCCATCAGGGTTATTATCATATTTGTACAACCATCAAAGTATCCTTATAATTTGTAATAGTGGAGGGTATTTCTTGCTCCATCAAACTCAGGTTGTTTGTTATTTTGTTTAAGGCCACGTTTATCAGCTATTTCAAATTTAATTATACAGCGCAATGGGTATAGAAGTATTCTGAACAAATTTATTAATAATATAGAAAAAATAATTTCCATTATTCACTTTAATTAAAATATTGAAGTAATTATTATAAAAACATAAGAGATATTTGTAATTTTTGTTAGGCTCATGCACCAAATAAATGGCATGGTTTATAAACAACAACATTAACAGAAAGAATATTCCTTGCCCTCAAGAATTCTCTTACTGGGAACAGAAATAGAGATCAGAAAGACAGCCTTAGAGGATCACAGCAACAACCCTGAATTATTGTTAAATACACAGTTCTACATTGGATGAATTAAAATACACATCATGGATAATTAACACAGTGTAAAATGATCAAGTAAGTTCTTCATTAACCTTGGGAAACTGATGGCTGCAAGTACAGGGGAGATTTCCTTCATAAATATGTATTATACCGTGGTGTTGAATTCCACAAGTCAGGTGTGTTTTGCACTTTAAATATATCCTTTGATCAGATATAAATATAAGGTTCCTCCATTAAAGCAATTTCTATGAAAGAGAAACTGTATTTCATCATAGAATCATAGAATGGCCTCAAAAGGACCTCAAACACCATCTAGTTTCAACCCCCCTGCCATGGGCAGGGTGGCCAACCCCTGGACCAGGCTGCCCAGAGCCATTTCTGTCATACTGATGGATGTCTTTTAAGGTTTAATGTGTTTTTCCATGAACAGCCATAATGTTCCTGCAGAATTTTTCTATTCTGCTAATTTGTGCTGTACATTTTTGTGGGTTTTTTTCCTTTTTCTGATGGATGTTTTTGAAGACAATGGTGGGTAATTTCACATATTACCTTTAAAACATTGCTATAGCTGTTGCCCTGTTTTTATACCATTGCCAAATATAATTGGCATGATTTAAGGACATTTCTTTCGCTTTGTTATTCAATCATTATAATTGCCTACATGCTCAGTATTTTTTTTTACAAATTACATAATAAATAACGTGTATGTACAGACTGTGTTAAATTCACGACACACCTTAGTGAGTCATATACCCATGAAGGGCTTACAACTTTCCTCTTCTTTTTACAGCCTGAACATTTTTCTTCAAAAGCAAACAGAGAAATAGCTAGACCAGATTTAAGAAATACATATATATATATATTTCAAGGTTTAATATAATTATTATCTCCCAGAATTACTGAAATATCTTAATTATTACCAGTTTGACTGTTTGAACTGATTGACCAAACTTGTTCACATTATCTAGGATCATCTCCTGGACTCCCACCAGGCAGTCACACCCGGTTTCCTGTGACAGTTTTTCAGATTACTTTGGCATGACCTTGAATACTTAGCACTTGACAAAGAACACGTTGCTGTTGTATGCGGGTTACTGATCTCCCTTAGTACAACGTGTTTGGTATTTTTATTCTCATTTAATCACTAATCATTCACAGTCTAGTTAGCCACTGCGATAATCTTGTTCTTACTATGACAGTGTTCTGTTTGATACAATAAAACATAAATCTTACCTAGATTGGACATAGTTTCAGTTATTAGAACATTGAACAGAACTTTTTTTTATCCTATAAAACAGCTGTCCTTTAAAAACATTTTCTTACTTCCTCATTTCTGCACAACTATAAACAATTGTATCAGCACAGTTTTCGAAAGTGGACTTATTACGTAAATTATATTGCAGCTGTCTGATTAGGGAGGAACTGCTTACGTACTGTATATTCACTCATGGGTAAATTATGGCTCTTTGCTTCTTTTTAACTCTGACCCACAACCTGTGAGTCAACGTCAAAGTATGTATTATCTGTTTTATTGTGTCAGATTATTTTAATACCACATAACAAATTTTACAGGTAAAAGGATACATTCCTCCTCTTGAAAATAGGTCTCAGCTATCTGAAAAGGAAAAAAAAAAAAAAACCAACAGGAAAATTAGCGTTCCTTCATTTTTATGAGAGTGGCAGGGATATAATTTGAACTTTTCATTATAGATTTAAATGTCTGCTTTGCAGATTCATATTTAATTTTGAGAGAATAGAAATATTTGGACTAAATGCACATACTCTTATTCTAAGAAAGATGCTTAAAGAGAATATCAAACAAAGATATCACAAGTTTACCTGCACAAATGAATTTGCTCAAATATATGTTGGGTTTTGTCTTGTTACAACAACATTTATTTCAGCAATTTTTAAAAATGATTATATTAGAAAGTTATAAAATGACAGAAGTACATGTGTTTAATGATAGATGAGTTTTATTTCTGACCATGATGTAAGATCATTGTTGAGCTCTCCTGAGCATTACAGTGCAATGTGATGAAATGGAGAAGTAGAGACTTCCTGGCTAATGAGAAAACAACAATCTCTGGATCAAAGACACTGAAAGTAACACCTACAGCAAGATCAGAGATATACCAGCAAGCTTCCGGTTTATACCCCATTTACAACAATTCAGATTTTAAGCATTTGAAATTCATGAGATAAACATGAGAGGAATTAATTTCTTCTTTTTTTTTTGTTACTCCCAGTTCACCAGCAGAATCCAGACAATAGCAATGCAGGAACCTTCTTCCACTTTCTTTCATGAAGCTACTCTTCTCTGTTAAAAAGATCTAAAGACACTCTGCTTCTTATGTCATTTCCCAAAGCATAGCACCTTGGAATCTGAAGCTCTTTCAGTATAGAGCAGGTCATATAGTTCAGCCAGACAGCAGCTGTTTGATTAGAATTGTTGCTAAAACTGACATTTCTATAATTAAAACTGGGTTTGTAACAGGACAGCTCTACCAAAGAAGACCATCCCTCCCCTCTGACAAATAGTCTTAGAAATTTACAACATGAAAAACTTATTTGTGCTTGCCAGAAAAGTAGGTAGACTTTTCTTAGAAATCACAAGAATTGTGATGTGCTTTTTGGTAAATGCAATATAAAGCTCAGAAGTAAAAACGTGTTTTTCAAACATCCCAATACAGATTGCTTGATATGTCTTAGGAAGAAAGAGAATGTGCTTGGTTGACATGTTTGAATCTGGAAACCCAGACTGCGTTTTCAGTCCTGTCACAGTTTCTGTGCGACTTTGAAAAGGTTGTTTGCCTTAGGGTTTGGCTTCCTCACGTATGAAGCTGTGAACAGATTTCATCTCTATTGCGGTCAATGACACTCCTTCACGTTTGTCAAGAGTTTTGAAATTCTTGCCCTAACGGTATTGTTTTCCAAAGTAGATCTTTGTACTGACTCATAGATAAACACCAAATTTGACATGGCTGTAAGTACAAATGGTTAACCTTAATGCTAAGTTTCAAATAAACTAAGGAACAGTAAGAAATAACTTCACTTAAATACAAATCTTAAAAAAACAACAACAAAGCAAACGAAAACCAAAAAACCCCTCCTGTGTTAAATGTGAAGCATCTGGAACTTGTGATATGAAGAAGAAGCCTCTCCTAACATCATCTCTCATCTCAGTCAAAAAAGAATAAGAATGCAGGTGCACTAACATAGTGAAAATATTTAAAATATTACAGTGGCCCAATTTTCCACAATAAGGACAACGTAACTAAGTCAAGTCAGACACTATCATGTCTCTATGAGTCACTTCATCCAAACAAAAAGTATTCCAGCCCACTGTTAGTCCAACACAACAGAACTATGCGTTAATAGTGCACTGAGTCCTAGCCACATACTTTTCAAAGTGTGCTTTTCAAATTACACAGTATTTCTCTCGGTAGTGCAGATGTGGTGACTGTGCGAGAAAAAGTATATACTAAGGAATCTTGAATCTTAGCATTCACACATGAAGTTCAAGCTAGGAAGAAGTCTGCAATAGCAAAAGTAATTCCTGGTGCAAAATGTGATTTAGACATCAGCCATCTGCATTTCTGTGTCCTAAATATTCCACTAGTGTCCTACATATCATGCAAAGCCTGTCTTTAAGAGTTTCCTTCAACAGCAGAATGTACTTCTGAGACAGCTTGTAAGTTAATATATATATATTAGAGTGGACATATTTGCCTTCATCCTCTGTTAAGCAGAAAAACTTGAAAATACACTGTCCAGATATGAATACTGACATATGTTGAATCAGTGCATCTTTTTCCCACTGAGAAAAAGTCGCAATCACAAAGTTGTGTGCAGCAATCCAGAATCATAGGAAGTACCTGATGGAGACACAGGGGCAGTGTCTTTGAATCCAACTGCTCAACCTCTTCACGGAGCAAAGAGAAAAGGGACTGCAACGTTTGTTTTTGTTCTTTTTGGTGAGAATTTTCATTTGCTTCAACAGCACCTTCAGAATGCACAGACTCTGTATGTGTAACAAGAGTATTTTCCTCCTTGATTGCTGTGGTTCCCACTGAAGGAACTCCTTTAAAAAGAACAAGTACTCAGGTTAGGATTCAAAAAATACGCTGAGCTGCATTTTTAGGAAATTTCAATACAAAAGCTGTGAATAAAATCTTATTATCTTAAATAATAGCCCTGCAAGTAAATAAAACATCGGTCTTGTCAAAACTAGTTGCAATCGGTTTCAATGTCTCAATGTCAGCTCACCTACCTGGAAAGACACAGTGACACACATCAGCTATTTTTGTACACTACTAACTAGGACTCAACTTTAATTTGGAATGAAAAAAAAAAATCACCTAGCCTAAACTGTTTTAGAGTGATTAAAAAGAGACCAGAATCCAAACTGAAGTGTTGTGGCTCACGTTATTTTCAGCAGCTGAAGTCAATACTTAGGAGCTCAGATTCAAGACACCAAATTTCCGTTTTAAAACAGGTGAAAAGTTTTTCTCTGAATGGACTGAAAGAAGAAAAGGAGGAACAGTGAGTTCCTGAAAGGCAGGGAATGCTTTGTGTTGAGTAAGTACTCTGGTGGTGGCCACCTACTTCCAGGAAAGAGCTTTGTTGACTTGCTGAGACAAATGCCTGGAGAATGCACTGGATGGCTATGTCATGTAGGCTCTTGGCTGGTGTCTTCATGCCTGCTAAGGAGCTTGTAAAGGGAGAAGTCCAGGGAAGGAAGGGCTCCTGCTGAGAAGGTGAATTCAACCTGTTCTTTGGATGACAACACAGCATCTCCTCACAGTGATGACAGGAACTTAAAGGATAGAAAGAAGCAGATGATGTGGGAATTCTGCTGTGGGACACAGACACTGGCAAGGATTGTGCTGCTGTGTGAAAACAAAAACATCCCTTGATAGCAAGATTGTTTGGGAGTCCAGGAGACAAGCCAGTAATGATGATCCCCTTTGGCACCAACAACATAAGGAATTTAATGAACAGAATTTCTGTCTAGGCAGGAAACCAGCACTTCCCAATCCATTGCTGCCTGTCTACCACTTTTACAGAAGTAAAAAAAAGGCAGGTACACTGGTGAATGACTGGCAATGAATGTGAAGTATAATGTAAAGCGTGACAGCACAAAAATATTGCAGGAAAAAAATTCTGGGCATAAATTCTGTATTTTATTTTAGAAATGCAAAGTTACCAATGCATTGGAAGAGAGGTTCTTGAAGGACTGGAAGCAAGAGTAGGGCTTGATGGTCACTTTTCCGAATGGAGAAAAGTCAGTGGTGGCATACTCATGGACCGTTTTTACTAAGTATCTTCATCTCCTTCTCCAAATCAAAGATGGCCAATGAAATCTCAAACTGTGCAAATGAAAAAGGTCTTTTGGGCAGTCAAATATTGCATGAATGGTGATGAACTTCAGAAGGACCTCAAGAACTTGAGCTGACAAAAAGATGGCTGATCAGCTGCAGTGTAGGTAAAACTAAACTATTGCCTGTTGTATGGCCTGAACCTCTGATCCATCACCTGACGTGAGCAATGAATCAGCCACAGGAGCACAGCTGAAGGCAATTCACCTGTGCTGCCAGAAGGGGTGGAGCCTGGCTGCACCTCTCCTAGATTCCTTTAAGAGCTGGCTACGAGGAGGGAAGGATCTTTTCTGGAGATCCTTCATCTGGAGTTTTGCAGTGAGCCCGGGATGTGGGTAAGCATACTATCTATTCTCTTTTTGTTATTATAATCTGCTTACCCAGACTCTGTTGTTTATTTCATGATTATAACTTCTGTATATTCATTGATTATATAGATGTATAATTCCAATTTCAAAACCAGATAATAAAATGAAGGAAAGATCTAAGAGTCATTGGTAGCTCTGTAGAATCACTAGAATATGAGCATCATCTCCCAGAAAACTCCATATGAAGAGAAAGGATCTCTCGCAGACACATTTATACTATCATAAATCTCTGTGAAAGTGCTTTGATTGGTAAGTTTGTTCCTTTAAGTGAACCAGTTTTACCACAAAGCTTGGCTTTATTTTTGCATAGCAGGCTACTTTGCCATTACAGAACATACTGTATTAGTGAAGAGTAGATGCCTACCCAGTCCTAAAACAATTGATTTCTCAATTCATGAACAAATTATTTTTCTCTAATAATGAAATGTATTTGATATCTTTAGGGAGGACATAATTTTACAAATTTATGAAGTTTAGATATTTGTTTAAATATCAGCATTATTTCAAATGGTGAAATTGCTGTAAGTGAATAATGTCCATATGATGAACAAAGTATGGCATGGCCTAAAGTGAAAGTTAGAGTTAGCCATTAAAGATTATGGTCAGCCAAGACTGACGCTGCTTTTTCCGTATAGAAGTGCATCTTGTTCTTAGAAAGCAGTACACTCAGTACATTCGAGTCTCTGAAAGGAGCCAATTCCATTTTGGAAGAAATTGTGAAATACATCTTCAATTTGAAGAATAAAAAAAGCAAACAATGCTATTTCTCAGAAAACACATCCTGAGTGTTGCTGCAGAAAAACTGTAACCTACTGATTAATGAAAAGCCCAACACTGTACATAACAACTGATAGCAGTAAAGTGTAATAAAGGAGTAAATAAAGAAAAAATGAAAAGAACAACACAAGCTCCACCAACTTTCCCCCCAAACCCAGTGACAGCACCATGACTATTTTTAGTGCCAGCAAATATGTATGTGAAATTAAAGAATTCTTGAAATTGAATTAATTAGACAAAATACAAAAAGCAACCTGCACAGATAGACAAACTCAAATACACTGAGACTTGTGCAATCAACCTATATTAACATGGTAAGCATGTTCTTCCCAAACCACATCCATTTCTGAGAACTCATCAGCTAAAAGCAGGACACGCGGGGCCACATCAAGTTAACCCCTTCCCAACAATAAACCTCACTTTCTGTAATCATTTAGATTCTGTTGTTCCTGCAGCTCAAGCACTCAGCATATTCCAAATTCCTTTGTGTTCACTGCAACTGAAACCCTACAGTGATGATCCAGGTTTAAGATTTAGAGGTTAAGAGGTTAAGGCACTGAATGTCAATGGAAGGCTCCATCATTCTATTTTTGGTTATTTATAAACTCTTTATTGTAAATTATCCAGGTCAGGAGTCCTAACAATCTCTGGTGGCTATTTTTGCAGGGCTTATTGCCAGACAAAATATGGGTGTAATTTAACATTGCTTTTTCATTATTAATGTATGCCTCTGCTTTTCCAATATTTACTCATGCTTGCTATGACCAAATGCAACAAGGGACATAACTGGGTGCAAGGAACAAACCAGGAGGTGTTTTTAGATAGAATGAAGGCTATATTTAAGAAGAGATGCATACATTTTTTTTTTTTTTTTTTTTTTTTCAGCACATGGTCATGAAACACAAAAAGAGGACCCAGATGTTTTAGCAAACCTACCTCAGGAGAAAAAAAGTAACTTAAAAATGCACTTTAATAAGCAGTTAATAATCAGCTGTCACATCAAAACATGAAACATGCTCAATAACAACTACCACAAAACCCCTTCAGTTTAATGTTGTTGTGGTACTTCTACTACATAGCTAGACACTGCATATTGTTCCTGCATATAGTTGAGCTGTCACTCATTTGGAATCCAATTCTGCCCTTGGATTTAAAACAATACATCAGAGTCATTCAGGTTAATTCTACCTCACTTTATTTTAAATACAAGACAATATTTGCACCTTAGTAACAACATAACCAAGAACATTTCCTGAGGCTGCAACACTTAGTAATGTTATTTTATCATGAAGATGTTATGGGCCAAGATCACTCTTCATTTACTTATTCTCCATGTTCTTAAAAAGAGCACAAAACACCATTTTCTCTTGGAATCCAATCTTAATGTCCAAAGCACCTGTTTTTTGGTGTTCTTTTAATTGTTTCCTAAAAACAGGTATCTTATGTATATGTCTGATACTTGAAGAAGCAAAGGTGGAAGGTTTTTTCACTTTGCAAAACATATTGGGGGAAAAAAAAATAGTTCACTTCAAATATTTCATTTTCAAGAGAGAAGCTTTTTTTCAGACAACAGGAGTATTTTGGAGGGGAATAGATCATTAAAGATCTATATTATATCTATTACAGATCAATAAAGATCTAACTATATGTGAGTGAGCTCAAAATCATGTTTATCACAACAAACAAGTAAAATGACACTGCATGGCTTTTCCTACAATTTGACCACTTGATATTCACGTATTTCATTTGCAGCAACTCCAAATTTATCCCAACTATTTCACTTTTTCCCCATCATTTCTGTCCACATATCTGCATTACATTTTTTTTTTTTAAATTTTCCTGCTGTTACCAATTACTTCATCCAATCTCTTGTTTTATTTTCTTCTCTTTTTAAATATAAAATCTACACTTGAAAGATATACTCACTGATGTTCTGTATCACTTAATGAGCAATTCTCCTCACAATGACATATTTTGGTATCCTCTTATCTTTACTAGAAAACATAATTTTTCTCTTCTAGATCTTGCCTGTATGTAAAAGACACGGAACACAAAACTTCCTTTTCATTGCTCCACATATTTTGCAACCCTCTCAGATCATCATTTTTCAGAATTAGGCCATAAAAACACAAGTCATTTGTAAAACTGTACTCTACTATTTTTATTCCCCTAACTCCCCATCTTCTCAGCTTTTAGAAGGGGAAAAAAAAAAAAAAGAAAAACCGCAAGAGTGACTAAGTTGCTCCAAGTAACTCTCAAAGATACTGATGGGATGAAACACACTGAATTTAATTAATGTATTTGTAGCACAATGTCACATAAGCTTTATGATCTATGGCACAAACTTAATATGCATGTTGATGCAGACAAATCCTACTCCTTTGAAAAGGAAGAAACATCTCAAAAAAGGACATGTAATAAACTTTTACATATTCCTTCCCCAGTTCAGATGCAAAATATCTAAAGGAGAAGTAACATCAAAACACTTAAGGAACTCAAAATACTTAAACAACTCATTACTTGAAATGCACATCCTAAGACTACATACCAAGCTTTAAATTCTGACAGCAACAGGTCTAGACATTATTCATACCAAGATTTAAAATCTTGACTCTGTATCCAGACACCAAAATCTTGCACTTGAGCACTTCAGCAACAACATAATGCCTGAATTTCTGTCCACTCTGATTTGGAAGTCAGCCCAATTTCCATACTGAAAGTCTGTACTTGCTCGACTCATCCTTCTGTGATGTGTTTCGTTTGTTATATAGCTGATTAATTGAAATATATGCAATTAAAACATCTAGAATTTAATCTGATTTAGTAATTTTGAAGTAGAAAAAAAAAGCTAAATGAATTTTTAAAATAGTTAATATGGCACATAAAACCTATCTTTATTACTAGTTCACAGATTAAAACTATAGATCTATTTTTTTTAAGTAAACAGAACAGAAACATCTTTTTTAGAAAGTACCTTTAGTTTTTTTACTGGAGCTTCTTTTGCTTCTTGGACTTCTTTTTCCACCTGGCTGTTTTTCTGTGATAGGCTTTTCCTCCAGCTGAGGGTCCATATGGACATTCACAGATCTCCTCTCAGTCTCACTTTCCTTACAATCTCCACCGTCCATATTCTCATTATTATTGATGCTGTCCTGCTCACCTTCATTCTGTCTTCCCATAGCAATTCTACTACCGGTCAAAACTTCATTCCCATCGTTGTCAAGTTGATTTTCATTTTCGTCAGCTGTAGAAACCAAATGAGAGGTCAAACATTTGACCCTATAGTCAGCAGGAAGACTGTCCTTTGAGTCTATTTGTAGATCATTTGGTGGAAATTCTCTGTCGTCCATCAGAGCGTTACTTGTTGAACCACTTAATCCCCTTCCAGATATTTTTAGACCTAAAATACAAAACCAGAAGAAGCACTTATAAATGGTACTATAATTAAGCTCATGCTTAATTCCAGTCAATAAAGAATCACATTAGCAAAGTGATACAGTTTAAAGGCATGGGGAAATTCTTTCAAACAGCAATCCATTGCCCTGCTGGAAGTTTTGTAAAGCAAAGCTAACTACATACAACAATGACCTATAAATTTCTATTTTCATGCAATTATTATTGGTTCAAGTTACGTGACTAATAGCATAGCTGATCTTCACAGCAGTGCACAGTGTTATAACTGAAGTAACACGAAAAACCAAAAGATAACAAAAAGCACCACCTCCACTTACATCCGTGGCCAGAATAAAAACATTATTATCGCGTAAGATCACAGTTTGTCTGAAATAAAAATAAGCCAGGAAGAAACAAAAGCCAAACAACTTTCATTTCTGTCACTCATGGCACCACACCAAACATGTAGATGGGTTAATTCTCTTACAAGATCTAGATGCAAATAGAACCTGTTTATTGACTCAGATTGTCAGTTTATTTTCAAGAGAACATTCAACATGTCTTCAGTATACACACAGGCAGATGGTTTGCTAATAAAAAAATAAATCCACCACCTACTCTCAACAGGGGTCAATTTTCCCTTTTAGTGAACACACAGCTCTAATCAATGCTTCAATTAAGCACACAGTTACAAGAAAAAAGCATAACCCTTCATGTGGTACTCACAGAGGACTTTATTATTTGGTTTCCTCAGAAACCAAATAATCCTATATGCTAGGATCCTATCCTATAAATATATTTATATCCTATAAATATGCTTCCTTTTAGAAGCATAGAAATACTGTTGGTTTAACTTAGCAACTTGATGAAATGCAGCTCTGTTAGGTACAGCTCGTTAGATTTATCTCAAGCATTTTAAAAATTAAAGCAAAAAAATGGCTAGCAGTCTCGTTATATGGAAGAGCTTTGACAAGGTTCGTAAGGTAGCTTCCTATCTTTTCCTTCAAAGGAAAAAGCATTTTAGGAAAACTGTTTCACTGAATTCTTAGGTATTGTGATCTGGAATATACATAACTGAAATAGCTAAAATGCACATTTACTAAATATGCAACATATTGTTTCATTTTATTTGCTAGAAGAATTCAAATTGCATTATAAAAATGAAAAAATGCCAGGGAGAATTATATAAGCATTCCTCTTTAACCTTTGTAGTTGCTTATAGGACTTGAAAAAAGAAAACATCATTCTCATCTTAGGGAAGACAAGGAGAAGGATCCAGCTATGGGCTGCTCAACCTTACCTCAATCCTTGTAAGATGATGTAGAAGGTAATCCCAGAAGTCGTTTTCAAATATGTATAGGACAAGAAGGTCATAAAGAGTACTCAGCATGGGCTTAAGATGGATAAATGGCACTTAATCAACTTAATAGTCTTCTGTAATGATGTGACCAGTTCAGTAGATAAGAACAGTGGATACCATTTGTCTTGACTCTAGAAAGGCTTCTGACACTTTCTCCCATAACATCCCTATAGACAAAAATACAAAAAACCAGGCTACATAGACAGTGAGGTGAACTGAAAACTGGCTGAATGTCTGAGCACGGAGCACTGTGTTCAGGTGACTGAAGGTTGCAGACCAGTGACCAGTATACATCCAGGAGCTAAGAGCCAAGCCAGTACTGTTTACCCCTTCATTAATGACCAAGGTGATAAGAAAGTCTATCTACACTAAGTTTGATGATGATACAGGGGGAGGTTGTGCTGCTGTTCACAAGGACCTTGACAGGCTGAAAACAAATGGGATGATGGGAACTTAATGAAGTCTTACAAAGGAAAATGCAAAGTCCTGCACGTGGGAAGAAATAACCTCATGCACTGGTACAGACTGAGGGTCACCCAGATGGAAAGTAGCCTGCAAGAATGGCCTCGAGGTCCCTGCAGGCAGCAGTTGATCACCAGCTAGCAAGAAACCTTTATGGAAAAGATGCCAGCAGCATCTTGAGCTGCATTATGATAAGCAAGTCAAGGGAGGTGATCCTTCCTCTCTACTCAGCACTGGTGAGATACATCTTGCTGGGTCCAGTCCTAGGCTGGCCCTTAGCAGAAAAATATGGACATACTGAAGCAGCTCCAGGACAGGGCCAAAGAGAGGATTAAGAGTCTGGAGCATTTGTCAGAGGAGGTGAGGCTGAGAGAGCTGTAATTGTTCAGCCTGCATAGGCTCAGAGAATTTATCAACATATATAAATATAAAATGAGGAAGTAAAGGAGATGCGTCAGACTCTTCTCAGAGTCTCTTTCTCAGAGAAAGGAGTAGAGACAATTAACACAAGCTAAATATAAGAAATGCTAAACATAAAAATTAGTTTCAGTAGTAAGGTTGATTGAACATTGGAAAGGTGTTACCCAGAACAGGTTGTGAAGTAGCCATCCTTGGAGATTTTCAAAAGGCAACTGGACAGAGTCCTGACCAATCCACTCCTCTTTCTTCACTACAGCAAGTATTCTGCCCCTCTGTGACTGCCCTCTACACTTGTCCTGACACAACTTGTTAGTATTCCTGAGTTTATTTCTAAAACACTTCCTTCTTAACACAACATACATTTTGTTGAGATAACAGCTGCCAGGAAGTGTGCTAAAATAACTTTTAGTAGTCAACCACTTATTAGCAGAAGTTTACTTCTCCTCCACTCAGGTATTCTTGGGTCACTTCATCAAATACCGTTCTACTGGTTCTACAGGAGTGGCAAGACATGGGCAGCTACACCTGCCCTTAGATAATACTTCAACCAGCATATGCTCTGTGAAGGTTAGGAATTGGAATGACTGCGTGCCAGGTGCCCATGGTGTTTTCAGAAAGAATGCTCTATGAGTTCCTTGTAAGCACACAGAGGTGGATGAGCCACCAGCAGCTGGGCAATGCAAAAGCAAAGTCAGTACAACTCATTTTCTGCTTCCAACCTGAAGAGCTTGTTAGCCACTTCCAGCCATACCTGTCCAACAAAAAAGTACTGCCTTCCTATAACACATGTGCATCTTAAAAAAAAAAAGCAACAAAACTCAGTCTAGAAGATTAATGAATTGTACACTGAAGTGGGAAAGATGCAAGTTGTAATTTTCTTTGTCAAACTAACAAGAGAAATGGCTTTCTTCAAGTACCAGAAAGACAAGGAAGGGATCTCAAGAGGAGATGCTCATCTGAAGAATGTATCTGTCCATAAGAGGGATGCTCCTTATTCAAGCCCCTTTCTCTTCAAGAGTTAAACATGAAAAGAAGAGCTAAAAGGAGAACAGAACTTAACTATTCCTGTAAGAATCAGAACCAGAATATGTTTGTTATAGTCACCCACATAGAAGTAACATTTATTGATGGTAACTGTTATAAATCATTTGGGGAAAAAAAAAAAAAAAAAAAAGCCCAAATACCACATTAAACTTGAGAGGTCTAATTCTTACTCTTCCTAGCACATGAAACAGTAATTATTGCTGCCCCACTCAGCTCATGGATTGAATGGTACATCAAATAAAAGAAGTTAGAGTGCACTGCCCAAAGCCAATGAGGAATTAATTTTATCAGCAATAATTAAAAACCAGGATGTCCTGTGATGTTCTACCACTGTTTTGCATCTATCAGTAGACAACTGCTCTTCCTTTCAACAGCTATCACTGGGAAAACTGAAACATTTAAACAAGGTGTTTCCTATTAGATTGCAAAATGAGGAAAAGATGCTTTTGATAAATGACATTTTATACAACAGAGGTTAACATTTTGATGGAAAATATTAAGTCATTTCCTTTTAACATGTGGCTAAAATGACAGTCCTCTAGCTGAGACACTGGACAGCCTTTGCAGCCAACGTGGGACAACTTTTTTTGGTTGATAGTCTGAAACACAATACTATTGCAAATAAAATCAGCCTTTAAAATCTACTTATGACAACTCAGAGAGAACCCAAAAAGAGCTATATCAAAGAATTTAGGTTAGTCCTGCTCTTGAACTTTTGAAGGAATTCCATTAAGTAAATCAACTTCCATTTTAGAAAGGCCATACTCTTCAGTGTTCACTCTCATGTAGTTCCTAAATTCCAACAACTTTTTTAGTTGCTCATTTCTGTGTATGTGTACCGTGACTTCCTTTCATCAATCCTTACTAGGGGAACATTACCTTCAATACAGTTATCTGGATGAAAAAAATGAAAGATCAGAGGTAAAAGTTCTAGAGGAAAAGGGACAGCACAACATGTGTTAACAGTTATCAGCCTAGAAAGGTTGCCATAAGAACAAGCAAGCAGGCTGTCTAGAGATATGGATTTGCCATCTTCTTAAAGAAGAGATTAAGCAAGACTTAATTGTGAGGACAGGAAAAAAAGAGATAGCACCTAGGATTAAGGGAATTTAATTTTCTTTATTGTTGCAAGGCTTTTGTCTCTTGCTTTCATATACATTTATTATTATTTTTAACACAAACAGCCTAGCAAGTCCTAGAGGAAAATGAAAATCATTTGATTCTGCTAAAAAATGGTATTTTTACAGAGTTAAGGCTTTTAGCTCTTGAAAAAAATAAAAATAAATTAAAAAAGGAAAACAGCAGAAAATGTATAGTTTCAAGAATCACAAAATGTAACCTATTTATCTCTTAAAAGAAAAATAAAAGTGATGATCTTTGTGAGAGCCAGCATGGAGATACGTTGTAAGACAACACTGAAATGTTACTATCTCATTTCATGTTGACAATAGTCTTTCACAAATTAATCTAAACCAATGTGAAAACCAGAATGGCAGTATAAAATGAAATGCGTACTACAGATTATTACTATTGCAAATTAATTTCTGTATGCATGTGCAACAAAAATGCTAAGTCAAGGTTTGAATCAGTGATTGAGCACCTGGTGGGAAGGCAGGGCCAACCCAGGGGAACTCAGGTGCATGCAATGCCCCTGAGGACTGGAAGGGGTGGAGACAGGATCCAGCCCTTCTCAGACATAATTTAAGGGTTGGCAGTAAAGGTGAGGGCACCTCTTGTTGGGGATCTCTGCCTAACTGGGGCTTTCAAAAGGTAAGTAGTTTTTTTTCCTTTATTTCTACATCTATGGCTGCTGCAATTTGGGCATGTTCACATTTGCTGCAGCCAAAGCCTTTGCCACCCTGCCATTATTGCAGTACTTTCTGTCCCATTGCAGCATGTAAGATGATTGATTTTTATTTAATGAACAATTATATTTATTTCTAAAATGAAGATGTAATGAGTGAGAAGAAACAGTGCACTAGCTAGTTCTTTTGTGAAAGTGCCATTTCTCTACAATTGCTTGCTCTGCATTGTGCTTTATGTACAGTATTTAATGGTTGGAATGCTTCTGTTTCCTAAAGAAAGGAAAAGAACACGTATAAATACTTCAATTTTACAACCTGACACCCCTGCAGTAAAATACTGCCATGCTGTGAGCACAGGCTCATTAGAGGTTTACCATTTCACAAGATAGTCTTAGGTACAATCCCATTACTGAATAGCCTCTGTCTGAGAGAATCTCATTAACTTCCTTCAGTTGGCCCTATGTCCTGATTTGAAATAAGCTACTAGACATGAAAATATCTTCCTATATGATTTTTGCTTCTGTTTCATGATTTATGAGGTCTCACTCCCTTGAAACATGCTAATTCCACTATTCTCCAAGTTGAACACAGAAGCAGGAGTGGCTTATCTGATATCTGAGTTTACAAAATGTCTGAGTGTGAGCAGCTTGGTGGTTTGGTACTTTCTGACATTGAAGTGATACTTCAGGCTGATGATCCTCATGTGTGTGCCTGAGAAGATTATAGAGCAGATCCTCCTGGAAACTAGGCTAAGGTATATGCCAAGTGAGAAGAGGATCTAAGACAGCCAGCACAGCTACATCAAGGGAAGATCATGTCTGACCAATCTGGTGGCCTTCTGTGATGGAGTGACAGCGCTGGTGGACAAGGGAAGAGCAACTATGTCTACCTGGACTTCTGCAGAACCTGTGACATAGTCCCACACCACATCCTCACCTCTAATCATCTCTAAATTAGAAATATATAATGTAGGGAAGGGGGGAAGTTATTCAGCACTGTTTGGATGGTCACAGCTAAAGGGTTGTGATCAGTGGATCTACATCCAGGTAGAAGTCAGTGACAAGTGGTGCTCCTCAGGAATCTGTCTTGGATATGGTGCTCTATAACATCTTTATCAGTGACACATTCAGTGGGACTGAGTGCATCACACGCAAGCTTGCTGATAACGCCAAGCTGAGTGATGCAGTTGATTCAATAGAATGAAGGGATGTCATCTGGAGAGACCTGGACAGGCTTGAAAAGTGGGCAAACATGAACCTAATGAGACTTAACAAGGCCAAGTGCAAGATACTGTTCCAGGATTGAGGCAATCCTGGATATCTCTGCAGACTGAGAAGAATTCATTGAGAGCAACACTGAAGAAGTTGGGAGTCCCGGTGGATGAAAATCAGGACATAAGCCAGCAATGTACTCTTGCAGCCTGGAAGTCCAATAGTATCATGGGCTGCATCAAAAGATGGCCAGCAGAGAGAGAGATGATTGTCTTTCTCTACTCTGTCCTTTTGAGGCCCTAACTGGAGTACTGCATCCAGGCCTGGAGCTGGAAGAAAAGGCTCGAGGGAGACCTCACTGTGGCCTCCCAGTACTTAAAGGGAGCTCATAAACAAGAGGAAGATGGACTTCTTACACTATCTGATGGTAATAAGACAAGGGAAAGCTTTTCCAAAGTAAAATCAGCTTAGATATTAGGTAGAACAGAATGCCAATAAGAAGTTACCTGGAAGCATTCGATACCAGGCTGGATGTGGCCTTGGGCAGCTTGATCTGGTGGGTGGCAGCCCTGCCCATGGCAAGGAGGTTGGAACTAGATGATTCTTTAGTTTCTTCCAACCTAAGCCACTCTATGATCTTCCCAGTTTAAAAGAGCTGGGATAATGTGGTTTTCAGAGGAAGTTCTACATGCTATTTTCAACTTCTAAGCTTCCCAGTCATACTGCTTATTCACAGCTTTGGTAAACAACGATAAACATACACTGCTAGGCATAATCTACTCTTCCAAATGTACTATTACTCTAAGAGTATGTCTCAGTCACCAGCCGAATACAAGAGGTTTGTCTGGGAATGAATAATATGTGGTTAGAACATGCGAGATTTTTCATCCAAACTCTTTCATACAAATGGGCTTATTCAGCACTTGAGATACAAAATCATCCCCTTCAGTGTGTGAAAAGTTCTGGATTTCAAGTTTTACTAGGCTTTATTTATGCATGAGAATAAGGTGGCACCTCACCATTAGCTAGTATGGTGACTAGGGACCTGACGCATCTCCCTTATGGAAAAAAAGGCTGAGAGACCTAGAACTGTTCAGCCTGGAGAAGACAGAAGGGGTCTTATCAGTACTTACAAATATCTAAAGGGCATAACCTACTGTAAGGAATCTGCTTTAGCAGGTGTGTTGGACTAGATGATATCCAGAGGTCCCTTCCAACCCCTATGATTCTGTGATTTGATGTATTAGTTTTATCTTGTCTGCAGCAAAGCACCCAGACTTATTAAGGGTATCAAGATGGTGGAACAAGATACAGCAATTTTAAAAGTTTTCTCATTGCTGCAGCAATTTTAAAAGTCTACACAAACATGTGCAGTTGTTACTGCCTTTGGAAAAATTAAACTCCTTTGAAGTGTTAAAAGCAAAAGTAAAGCACACGATCCTATGATTCTAAAACCATTAGGAAAGAACTTCTAAAATGTACGCTTTCAATTTCAATGACATTCCTCAAATAAACCTAAAAGTCTTTCTAACAGATGCTGTAATTGCACATATATACCATTTTTAATGCCAAAAGTATTGTGAACCAATCTCAATTTTCCCTGCAGTGTAATATTTTTCATGAGAAAATCTGCCCCACAGGTAGTGAAAAGTAGTGCTGAAGCTCATGTTATGAGCTTATGTGGTAGTCATTCTGTTTGGAGAGAAGAAGCAGTGTATTGAAACAACAGCAGAAAAAAAAAAAAATATTCCTAAGAAATTTTTTTCCTAAAAACCAAGTGTGTAACACAACAAAATTGTCTACAGAAATATTTAAGAACTACATCATTTCTTCTCTATACTTGTTTATAAGTAACCAAAGCATTTTCAAAGATGTTACAGTTATACAGTAAAAAGATAAATAAATAATAAAGGATTAAAAATAAATCTTCAGCATGACGAACTCCTGAGCAAGACAGCATTGTCACAGTAGTCAAACTAAAGACTTATGAGAATAGATACATACAAACCAGGTCTGGTGAATCTGAGAGTGCAGAATGTGTTGAATGTTGTGTACATATCAGGATTCACTGACAAGGAATTTTGAGATAAGTAAGCAGTAGATGCACTTATTTGAATGTTTTATTCCTGTCTGCAAAGGTTTTTAGAGCATTTTTTTTTTTTTTGCATGCACACAAAAACAACTTGCAGTAAACTTAATGCGGATGAAAGATGCCAGATTGATAGCCCTAGGGACTGAGTTTCTCTGTATACAGAGAACAGATATAGCACAGAGTGAGAAAAGTTGTACCCCTGCCAGAATGCCATACAATACACAGCTTATGCAACAGTCTGCACACCACAGAACCCTTTGCCATGCCACTGAAAATGTTAAAAATACTGCTGCTTAGTGTTCATTATAAGGCAAAATATGATGTGGATGCTGTTATTAACATCCGCAGGGACACAATTCAAGCCATCAGCTCCTTTAAAAATGTTTATTTTTGTGCTGAATGGCTCTGTTGTCAGCTGTACATTTTGCTGCACTGTTTGACAGGCTGAAAAGTCAAACTGAACTGGGTATGAAAACAATTATTAAATAGGGTGTTATTCCAACAGAAAAATACCAAAGAAAAGTGATTTAACAGTTTTTTCAAGAAAGTTTATGGTCAGATACATGAGTGTGCATCTAGTGCTCAGAATAACTTAATTGCTTCACTTAATTAGTATCTAGGAACTCTCCAGTGATCTGCATAGTTCATCTAGCTCATTTAAAAGGTCAGTAATTCCCAATTAATGAGGTTTTATGTGTTTGTAATGCTAGGCTGAAAGCTATGCTGTCACACGTAGCAGGCAAGCTTCTAAGGAACCTTGGACTTCTGCTTCTCTTACTACTGATAATTTGGCTAAACAGCAAAAAAACAAAACAAAACAAAAAAAAACAACAAACCCACCCCAAAACTGAATCCCTCAAATCCAAGAGCCCAGCTACTTTTCACTGTCAACAGGTTACACATAAAATAGCAATAAGTCAAGCTTTATAAAGCATAGTGGCTCCAAATGTAAAATTACTGAGCTCATTATAAGGAACAAATTGTCATTTAATTGGAAGATTTCCAACACAAAGTTTGTTACCCGTTGGTTGTATCTTAAACCAAATTGTGGCACAGAATTAAATGCTACTGCATCTCTGGGACTCTTTTTTGGTGCATGTATGGTACTGCAATGGAGGGGTGGTGATGAGAAGGGAACAAGACAAAATAATGAGACTACACGACAATTTAAAAATATATATATTCCTATGGCCTATTTCCAAAATTTTGATACTACTTTGCCATTTGATGAGTGCAGATGCTTACAGCACTTCTGAAGGTATCTCTTACCGCTCATCTATCACTTTCCTTGGTCACCATCCGAAGTATTACAACAAGATGAATGAAACAGACCAGGTAAAGTGCAAGTGAAAACAATAATTCTGTAACACTCTGCATCTCAGTAAGGCACAGAGTTATTTCTGTCAATTCAAGCACACAGCAAGTTCTTTTCTTTTCACACTACTGAAGCTAATATGATTAAGATTACCTCTCACAATGATGCAATGACAAAATGTGATATGATGAATAAACCAGAAAGTTTCTGAAATAAAGCTAGCAAACCAATCTGTCTTCTGAGCCAAGGAGAGTCAGATGATGAGTATTGCGACCAAGATAAGAAAAAGTATGATCATGCAAACTTCCTTTAACGTATGAATTGTTTTAGCACAAGACAGAAGTTCTACTGAGTTTGTATATACAGTGTCTGCATAAGAGTTCGAAAAGCTTGAGATCAATATGTTTATACTATGGCAATCCTCCCCTTCAGAAGTGCTTGTCAATATTTACTGTTGTTGAGTAGTAAATATTGGCATAGCAAAATAACATGAAGAGACTAACTCTTTAAAATTAAAACAAACAAATAAACAAAAAAACTTGTTTGGAGACAAAAGTAAATGCAAAAGACATTTAGAACCACTGAGAAGAAAAGCATCCGTTTACTGATCTTCTTGACCCAGTAAGACCCAGCTCAGTAATGAGCTCTTTAGGTTGAAACAGGCTGGAATGCTTCTTATTTGTCCTCTATTTCAAAAAACAATAATTAAGAGAAAACAATTTCAGAGCAACCAACGATGATCTAAAATTACAAAGACATATGGCCCTATGACGTAAGTCTGTAAATTCAAATATTTGTTTGTGGTAATAGCTAGATTAGAAAATATAAGCTGTGTGATCAGCTGTTAACTTACAAATAACCCCAACTTGATTGTTCAAATGGCTCTGGGATATACATTAGCATATTAAATTTCTGCACTGTAATTCT
Organism: Tetrao urogallus; assembly: GCF_951394365.1. Taxonomy (NCBI): domain Eukaryota; kingdom Metazoa; phylum Chordata; class Aves; order Galliformes; family Phasianidae; genus Tetrao; species Tetrao urogallus. The sequence continues at coordinate 33,313,149 of NC_136814.1, forward strand.
AAATGTGAGATGTACAGAACTTACCATTTTCCTAAGGATTCAGTGTTTTTTCAAGGATGATGACCAGGTCAGAAAGAGGTAGCCACGTAGTCCTCTATGCATGCAAGATTTGGTATATTTAAATAGGGTAGGCTCCTTTATCAAGGGAAAAAATTAAAAAAAGACAATCATAAATGTATAATGTAACAATCTGTGGTTAAATGTAGGCAAGCAATACGCTAAGTTAAATGAAAATATGGAGAAAAACAAATAGTTTCTAGTGTACAAAGAATGTCAGGGCATAGCTTTGGGCCTCACTTAGCAAACACCTGAGAATGATCTCAACGACTCTGACCAGCCCATACAAAGAAGACCCTAATGCTCCCAGGTGATTTGAATTAAAAAAAAATCTATGTTGGAAAAGATGTTCAAAGTCATCAAGTCCAGTCATTAGCCTGACCCTCCGAATCCCAAACCGTGACCCTCTGTGTCACATCCACACATCTCTTAATACCTCCAGGAATGGGGACTCCTGTACCTCCCTGGACAGTCTTTTCTAATGCCTGGACACTCTATCTTTGAAGACGTTCTTCCTGATATGCAGTCTAACCTCCCCTGGTGCAACCTGAGGTCACTGACTCATGCCCTATCATTTGTCACCAGAGGAATGAGACCAGCACCCTCCTCACTGTGACCTCCTTTCAGGCAGCTGCAGGGGACTGTGAGGTCTTCTCTCAGCTCCCTCAGCTTCAGATTTAAACAGCCCCAGTTCATTTTGCTGCTCCTTGTAGGTCTTGTTTTCTCATCCCTTCCTTACTGCTCTCTGCGCACACTCGAGCAACTCAATGTCCCTTCTGTAGGCACCAAACACAACATCTAAGATGTGGTCTCACAAGTAATATGTACAAAGGGACAGCTGATTGGCAACAGATATTTCCAAAATTCTTTATTTAGTCTCTGAAGCTATGGCATAGAAAATGATGGTATAATAACTACCGTAAGCCATAGCTTACCACGAAACTTCAACAAGAAATGCTGAATTAGGCCATTACTAACCACCACCATGTATAGGAAAACCAAGTTCCCTTTGATGTTCTGAAAGACCTACAAATTACAGAATTAACACACTAATTAGTAAGAGAGGAAAAAAAGCTATTTAAAACACAAAGTCCAGTTTAAAAATGGATCGACATCTGTCCCATCATCCCGTCCATTTCCCTCAAGGAAAACTATTAAATAGTGCTCAGTACAAACAGCAGAATATTTAAAAATAAACTGCAGACGGGAAGAAGCGCTGCAGTCAGCAAAGGGTCTGCAGGCTTCACCCATCTCAGCCCAGCTCCTGGGCACACATCTGGCAGACAGAAGATAGGAAAACCACATTTCTGTGTCCCAAGCTCCGTGGGGTGGAGATATATCAAACAGAATGACACTTTGTTCAGTAAGTGGATGAGTGTTCATTTCTTATTTTATGAATAGGGAAATGAGATCTGTGAAAACAATCCCTGGGCAGCCTGGTCTAGTATTAAATGTGGAGGTTGGTGGCCCTGCCTGTGGCAGGAGGGTTGAAGATTCATGATCCTTGTGGTCCCTTCAAACCCAGGCCAGTCTGTGATTCTGTGAAGACAGAGAACTTGCACACAACCCACAGCATGTCTATTTGTGAACCACTGATCTGAAGACCGCTCTGTTCCGTGGTCGCAGATCCCTGTCACCTCCTGCACGACCCACATGCATTGGTTCTGTCTCCAGAGCTCCGTGTCTCGCACGGTCACCCATCTGCCCACAGGTGAAGGCAGGATGCGATGAGTTCCACTCAACACGCACACATTGTTAGGAAAGCATTTGGGAAACCGGGATTACCACCTCCGGTGCTGCTCAGAGCGCGGACAGCGAGCGGGAAGGCCGCTCCGGGCCCGTCCTCAGCAGCGCCGCGGTGCACCCGCTGCGGGATCCGGGCTGATCGCTCAGCTGCGGCCGCGGGGATCAGCCTCGTCGGAAAGCCGAGACAAGCTCAAGCGAAAGACGCAGCTCCCGGGACACACACACACACAGATACAGACACACACAAACACAGACTCAGCGCTCCGCGCAACCGGCGCGGCGCGCTGCAGCAGCCCCCGACCACAGCCGCCGACCGGGAACGGGCCATAGCGATCCTGTAGCCGGCGGGGCCGCCCTGCCCGGCACCGCTCCGGGAGAGGCGCGGGGCTCCACTCGGCCCCGGGCACCCCCGCACGCCCAGCGGCGGCCTCTCCGCTTTCCCTCCCGGCGCCGGGTGGCAGTGCGGGGCTCCGCGGTGGCTCCCGCGCCGCCTCCGCCCGCCTAGCGCCGCGCGGGGCGAGACGGCGGCTTCCCCCCGCGCTCGGTGACGCTCGCCCTTCGCTGCTCCCTGTCTGTCTGTCTGTCTGTCTGTTTGCTCCTCCTCCCGAGGACGAGCCCCCCAGCTCACCTCGTCTCGGCTGCGGCTCAGGCGCCCGCTGAGGGCAGCGAGGAGCGGGCGCTCGGCATAGCGCGGTGTGTGTACGTGTGTCGGGAGAGCGGGGATCCTCTTTCTCTCCCCGTTTCGCTCCGCAGCAGCTGGCCGCGCGGGGCTGCCTCCGTAGAGAAGACGGCGGCCAGGAGGACCTCTCGCCGACGATAGAGCGGAAGGGCGCTAGAGAGGCCGGCCCGAGGCGGAAGTGACGCTCCCCGTTGCCGCGGAGATCGCGGCCGGGGCTCGGAGCGCGGGCGGCGGCTGGACGCCATGCGGGCGTGCCGGGTTCTGCCGGGCGCCGCGGGCTGCGGCCGCCTCCTCGTGGCGGGGCCGCGGCCGCTGCTGCTGCCGGCCGGGCCGGGGCCGAGCTGGGCGACGGCGCGGCGGGCCGCGGGGCGGTGGCCGAACCCGGGTCTGAGGGTGCCGCAGGCGGCCGAGGCGGAGCAGCAGGTCCTGCGGGCCGGCGGCCCCTGCGGCCGCTTCATCGCCCGTCCGCAGCTGGCGCGCACCGTGCAGCGCTGCCTGCAGGCCGGCTCCGGCCCGCAGCCCGTCGTGTTGGAGTGCGCGCCCGGTAAGCCAACCGCCTCTCCCGCCCGAGCCGCTGCTGGGGCTCGGCGCGTCCCGGTGACCTTGCGGAGTCGGTGCGGGCCGCGAAACGGTTGCGGGGCCGCGCCGCTCCCTGCCCGGTTCCCGTGTGTGCTCCTCTGGCGGGCAGCGGGGGAGGCCGGGCTGCTCGTGGGGTGTGAATGTGGCGTTTGGGTTGTACGGAGCTTCGGCGGGAGCGTGAGTGTTTGCTTGGGGCTCGAGTCACTGCCGTTAAACACTTCGCTATGAAGTAGGGATTGAAGTCCTTCTCTGGGTGGTGGCGGCGGGTCTTGTAGGTTGACGCTGCCTCTGCATGGCCACAGACTGCGGGCCGTTCACAGAGCTCATCCTCTGCAGTTACCGAATGCTTTTACGCTTGCAAATCTGGTCAGCCCTTTCCTCCCCTTACAGGAGCGATACGACCAGCTCCACGGAGTGTTGTGGTGTCCCTGTTTGTTGCAGGGGAGTTGGACTAGATGGCCTTCAGAGGTCCCTTCCAACCCTGAGGATTCTATGATTCTCTTTTGCCTGCATGGATAATGTGGGTGAGGTTTCAAAATGTCTCTCAGTTGGCAAAAGAAAAAGCAGCAGAAAAACTCGAGATAGGCCTGATGTTCCCTCAGTGTAACGCAGTGAATAATCAGAGGAAAGCTGTGTGTAAATGTATTTTCTAACTGTTTTGAAGCATGCTTAGGTAACGTGAGGTATATATATTGAAGGTGACACAATCCAGGGGCTATGTTGAGAAAAACACAAGAAAATCACTTCAAAAAATAATGTGAGGTGGTTTTTTTTTCTTTTTTTTTTTTCCTTTCAGGTCCTGGAGTCTTGACCCGAACCCTGCTCAATGCAGGTGTCAGAGTGGTAGCTCTAGAAAGTCACCCAGCTTTCCTTTCAAAACTACAGGTATGTATCTGGTACGATATCCCATATCTGAGATCCAAGAGAGAAGTAAGAAGGGAACTAAGAAATGCGTAGTAACTGTTGGATCAAAAAGGAACTAGCTAGTAATCATTACCTGAAACATCTGAGATGATGCTGAGTATTATTAAGTATTGCTTGGTTTTACATTGCATGTTTAGTAACAGTCTATTTTGTAACCTGTTCATCCGACATCTTGTATGCATTCGAGTTTATTGTCTCCTTGTGAGTAGTTCCATACATAAAGTAGGGACTAACGCTCATCAAAATCATTGTAGCAGTGTGTGCTTAGGCAGAATGTCTGCAATGTAGCTTTCAAAAATTTATGAAGATAGTGTTGGTTATAATCTCACAGTATTATTTAATCCGTTGTCCTGCTGTTGGCTGGCAATACTGGAATTTTGACAAGCATTGCCTCTTCTCTTCACTTTGGCATTGCATGGTTTCAAATGTTCTCAGACACAGAGCCTTAGAATTTGCACTGCATGGACTATGTTACAATAGAGATGAGGAATTTGAAACTCTCACCTGTTTTAAAATGTGCTCTAAAGTCATATTTTATGCATGATTCTCTGCGTATATGAAGATTGCGGTTGTAAATCACTTAAATGTAGTGGTTCGTGCAGATTAATACTTATGACTCGCCTGGGGAAGGTTTTAAAGCTCCAGTTGAGCAGCACAAAAATGCCTTGCGTAATAAAGGAAGCTATTCTGTCAGTCAGTTATAAGAAGCAGCTCTGAGACCTGACTCTTTCTCACTGGATATTTATTTTCGGTAGCGCTTGAGTAATTTTTTGTGTGGGCTGAGTGTTTGGTAAGGCAGCTTACTGCATTCAGATTTCTTCAACTGAAACTTAATGTGGTTTAGTCCTTAGAGAATAGCCTGGATGGACAATTAAAGGTAATTTACGGTGATTTCTTCAGACTGGATCCTTTGGTTACTGGAGCAGTGAAACCTCCTGCCGTGTGTTCTGACAAACTTTTTGAAGCCATGGGTATAACAGCAGTTCCTTGGGGAGCAGGTAGGTGTATACGATCACACGTTACAAATACGTCTGAAGGGTGCATAGGAATTTTGGCAAGATCTTTGGGACTTGCTTGAGGTACCTGTCCAGTTTTACGTACTTGTTGGATTTGTGGATGTTGTTTGCTTATTTCCTAATTTTCAGTTTTATTTAGTCAGGTTTTTCGTAGTTTCAAGAAATGGCAAAATGAAGTCTCACTTATTTGTCATAATAAAGATTTAGTCTAATGCCCACAGGGCTTAGCTTTAAAAAAAGCTTGAATTTTATTCGTTCTTGAATGAAATGAGCAGACAGATCTTTCCCTAGTTGTGTCGTAACTTACACATTAGTATAAATGAGATTGTCTGGTACCTATTGTAAAATTTTAAAGACACTTTTACACACTATTGAAACAGATGTACCTGTGAAAATTTTTGGAATCTTTCCACAAAGAAAGGAGAGGAACACACTTTGGAGGCTACTTTTTATCCTGTATGAATGCAGTTCCATATACAGATATGGAAGAGTAGAACTCAACATCTTTATAAGTGAAAAAGAATACAAGGTATGTGCAAGAGATTTTAAAGGTAGTAGAGAATAAGTGATGCTTCAGAGGACACCAGAACATTGCGTAGTCAACTTTTCTGCTAGGGAATTCTTTTTTCTGCCAGAGTTTTTAAAATCTTGTCTGTTTCCTGCTTGTTATCTTTATGAATTTATAACACACACGCAAAAAAAACCATAAATCCTTCAAATGTGAAGATTGGTCCTTGTGAAGGATATGCAGCAGCAACAAAGTTGCTTTTTGTTATAACTTCTGAGGTGCTGACAGTCTGTGGTGCTTTTGCAACAAAATTTTTTGCAAGTAGCAGCTAACAAAGAAGAGGGAATTCAAAAGACCTCTTGAAGAGGCTACAGAATTGCTAAATAGCAAGCCGAATTTCATGTCCTCTTGAGCCAGCTTTGCATGCAGTTCTGAGGAAAAATTGAGGCAAAATGTGAATGATTTGCACAGCTTTATATTAAAGTTGTGTACTCTAGAATAGAGAGTAGCTTTCTGGGTTACATGTTCATAATTTGTGCTGTCCCAGTCTTTCAGAACTGTACTTTCTAGTTCAAGGCTACTTTTTTCTTTTTATGAAACAGCTTCATAAAGCACTAAACTTTGATTACTTGAGGTAAGGAAAGACTTTGAGGTGTGCCTGCACAGGCTGTACTCTGTGTAACACCCTACTGGAAAAAAAATTAAGGTCTTGAGTATATTTATCTGCAAAACGACAGATTGGATACTGCTGAAACACCAACCTGTTATCTTTCTAATGGCCAGACTTCTGAGCAAAGAATTTTGAGTTTTCTTAAAGGAGTTTTGAGAACTGAAGTCAGAGCAGTGAGAACCTTCTTTTAGTGGCCTCCTCTGGTTCTTTTTTTTTTTTTTTGGTTGAGTAGGTGTCAGAGCTCTCTAAATATTTTATGAGAAGTTAAATCTCTTTGTTATGACTTCTTTCTTTGGCCTATTTGAACATAACCATGAGAGTTTTATTTTGATTTTGTGGTTGTTTTTTTTTTTTTGTTTTGTTTTGGTTTTTTTTTGTTTTTTGTTTTGTTTTTTTAACACTAAGAGTTGTCAAATCTGTGCTGCTGTAGTATGGGGAGGATGACTGCCAGCTGCTTAATGGTCGGCTTGGCTTACTGTGTATCCTATTGGGAAAATTCTCCTACCAGTGTGAAAGAACTCAGGCTGTAAACTTCAGCTCTGCTGCAGTTTTAAAACAAAATGTGATCCCTGTTTCTCCTTTGTTTGAAACTTGTCTGTGCTTGTAGAGTACAAGCTGGAAATTCCTACACTGTTCAGTTATCCAAATAATTACTGCAAAGAAATACTTAGACTGCCAGAATGTTTTCTAATTGTGCTTTCTAGTAAGACATACTAAAATAGCACAGATTTGAGGCCTGATGTGACTTCACTTTGAAATTTTAGATTTAACTCTGAAGTTGTTGCCACTTATTAAAATTATAAGGATTTTTCTTAGATGAAAAAGCAAACCTCTTTTTTGAAATTAAAATGCTCTTGCTTTGTTGTTTTGTTAGGTATTAACAGCAAAGCCTGGGGAATTGAGAATTTACCAAGCACTTTCTGTGCTTTGGCAAGCGGGATGTGACATTCAGCTACTGCACATGGTAAACTTTTTGTACTGACTGAACATGTTTTAATGCTGCAATTATGTATACAGAAAGGAATTTATACCATTCTTGCTATTGTAAACTAACTGAAAGCTAATTTGGCTTTTAGATTAGTCTGAGAAGACTATTGAAGACTGGGATATAGAAGAGCTTTGCTGGGTGTTGTGTGAGACTCAGGCTGCTTTTCCAGTCTCACAGTCTGCTTTTCATGTCCTCTGTTTTTTACTTCATGCAGTTTTCAGTAGAAATAATATTTTCTGTGCTTCTCATGAAATGAAGGCCTGCCTCTCCTGTGTGTTGAGAAGTACCGTGCCTTATCAAATGTGTTGGGGAGCTTAAGGACCTATCGTATAGGCACGCACTGCTCTTACACTGTCTTAGGTGCTTAAAGCTGATTCTGGAGTGAAGTTGTTGAATAAAGTTTAAAATGGAGTAAATTTCTAATTTGATAGTATTGATGATAAATGTTTTTCTAAATTGTCACAAAGCACTTTAATTCTGTAATGTATTTGCTCCCTCTCTAAGGAACCTTGGTCATCATTTCTAACTAATCTGAAAAATGGGCGACTGGCAATTCCAAAGAGCACGGTGAGAGCATTGTATTGCTTTTTCTTCTTGTAGAGACCCAGCTAAACCACTTTGATATAAGTTAAAAATAACTTCATGACAGATCACGCAGATCTCTTTTGATTGCAAACTGTATTTTTTTAACAAGTGTTCTAGTTAAAAGTCACAGGTGGCATGTAGGTGCATCAGAAGTGTTGTCTGTTTCCACTAAGAAAATTAAATCTTTATTTCTTAAGTAGTCGTAGCGTATCTGTTTGATTTCTCATTTCTTTTCTTGTGAAGCCGTTTTAGTTACAGAATGAAATTTTAAGGCCTTGGCACCCAATGGAATTACCTTGTTATGACTTGTAAAAGCCTTTCAGAAATGTTACTGCTGGTAGAGATGAAGCACTTTATCTAAGATAAAGACAGACGCCTTGAAAGTGAGTTATTTTCAGTGACTTGTTTCATTTTTCTTGCAGAGGCTGCCAAATGACCATTTATGTTTGGTACGACTGACTCCCCAGCGAAACCTATTTACAGGGGGCTTGAAGCCTGCTAATTCAGCTACTTTTATTTTCATGGTGAAGCAGTGTCTTACTAAACCCAGGTCTAAACTTATTGATAGATTAAAGTAAGTATGTAAAAAAAATACAGTTTCTATATGCGTTCTGTTGTTTTTTGTTTGTGGCTGAAATAGAACCCCCTTATTAATTATCTATGCACATAATAGAAAATTTTGTCTTTCCAGGCCCAAATGCACTATTTTGGGTCTTTTCCTGGTCTTTGCTCACAATTTTGAGGCTTGGCAGGAAGGTAGACAAGTTATATAGAGTACAGATTTGCATTAAGCATCTGGTCTTCAAATGTCATTGAGCTCATAGATGTGCAGGAAACTTTCATTCTGTTTAAACATTAAAAAATACCAAGATTTTTGCAAGTATAAAAATTAAAAAGCTGAAGAATACGTTTAGATTAGCATTGCTTTGATATTTCTTATAATGAAATCAGCTGAAGGTTATCGAAGGTTGAGTAGGGATGTCCTCAAATGGCTTTCTGTCATTGAATTAAAAAATCAGTTTTTAGAGTTATTTACCAATTACGCAGCTCTCTAATTATTCTCTTTGATACAACATTGGAGCTTTGCTTCATGTTCACTAGATTTCTGTTCCCATAAGTGAGACATGTTTGCACTCTCTAAAGTATTGAGTTCATTTGTTTTTGAAAATAACATGTCTCACTTGTTGGTAGGGTTTTATGGATGTAAGTTTCTAGATAGGTGTTGTGGGGATAAACAAAAAAAGTTAATAAATTCCAGTAACTCATTTAGCAAAGACAAGTGCAAAAAGCCTTAATGGATTTCCTTCTTAAAGCTCAATGATGCACCTGCTCTCTCCTCTGTCTTTCAGCCAGGAAATGAAGCTAACCTTGAAGGCTTTTAATGTGCACCTTCTGTATATTTAGATACCTTTTATTGTCAGGGAAATAATTAATGTGTATGCATGTTTTTGTAAAGGTCTGGTTTTCATTTAAATGATGTGGAAACAGTTTATAGATTTGTTTATATGTAAAAGAAAAATACCTGGGAGGTGTAAGCCACACTAAATCATGCTATTCCAAAGCACTTCCTTGAAAATGACCTCGGCTTTCATTTCCTGGACATGGAAGAGTAACCCCTTTTTTCCTGTAATGCCTGTTGCTGATTTAGGCAGCTTGAGATAGAGGTGGATTATGTTGTTTGTTATTCTCTGTCTGCTGGGTGCTTTATTTGTTATTTGCATGCCGTCTTAGTAGGAGTTTCTTTCTGTTTGCAGTATGGATTGAAAGAATCTTGTGTAATAACATGTTTTATGGGAAGAAATTGTTAACTTCTCGAAGCTGTGGAAGGATGAAATTGATCTTCAGATACTGCTTCTTGCTCTTTAATTTTTCACAGGAATAAGTGCTTCTTTGTGATCGTCTTCTGCTTTGTTTGTTTCAGTTCATGGAGCTTGGACAATGCTGACAAATTATTGAAAGCTCTAGAAATTCCCAAATACATTGAAACTGGGAATGTATACCCAGAAGACTACAAGCGTCTGTTTTGTGCTTTGCAAAACTCTAGTGTGTTCACTGAAAGCTGGTTCCATGATGAGGTCTTGGAAAGTATAAGGAACATAAACTTGTGAATCTCAAGCTGCTGTCTTTTGGAAGATCATCATTGCTTCTGGAAGATTACTGTGATAAGAAATGATTTGAATAAAATCGAGGTATTATTAGCTAGATGGCTTCCTGTCCAAACAGGAAAATAAACTTAACAAGTGAGAAGAGCCCTTCTATATGTGATGAAACGATGAGATTTACAGTTAACTTGGTCACAATCCTATCTAGAATGGACAAACTTTGCATCTTCTCCGGGAGCATATTGGTGACCTGCTGCTTTTGGATGTGCCACTTAAACTGAACTTAGTATTATGCTACTGTGTATTTACAGCACTTGAAAAAAATAACAGACCAAGCAGTGATGTGTGTGGTTTGTGTTCTAGTGCGTGTGATTGGAATGCTCTTTCACAGATTCCCAAAATGTGCAGGTCTGTATAACCACTGAATCTCTTTTATTGTCTGCTCTGAAAATCTTGCAGTCCAAAATAATATAATACGATAAATGGTGAGTGGTGGGTTAATAAATGCAAGGTAATGACAGCATGGTAAAACATCAGCAGAGTTTTGAATAAAATTGTTCTATTTATGGTTGGGTAAAACAAAATAGCATTTTTTTTCTTTTGAAAACTTGAAATGGCTGAACACTGGGCAGTCTGTTGTAGTTTACCATTAATGCAAGTGCCTGCATAAAGATGGGCTTTACCTTATTTTTGGTCTGAAATCCAAGTCACCAGTTCATTCAGTGTTGTATAAACAGTTGGGAAAAAGGAATTTTCTTAACTGCAACCTTTGCAATATAAATTTGTTTAATATGTATTATGTGTATATAAAACCTTACCTTAAGATGGCATGCTATTAAAATTGTCTTTTTAGCCACACTCTTCCATACTGCAATTTGTTTCTTTTTCCCTTGATTGTTTTGACACATGATTATTCTGTTCTTTTCTGATGGTGTTGACAGGCTGTACTGGCTCTGTTTTCTCCATTGTCTCCTTTGGGAGGCTGAGTGAATAAAATGCTTTTTCAGGGTGCTGTCTACAGGATTTGGAAAACAACAACCAAAGCAATGCTAACAGAGAATTGTATTTCTTCAGTATAGTTGGAAGCATATGTGACAGGCATTCACCTCTTTTTAGAGCTCTGAAAGTCTTTTCCTCCTGTAGCTCCTGACACAGAAGGAAAACTGATTTCAAGGAGCTTTAGTTCATTCTCCTAGCTAGGCTGCTAGTCACTATTGCACTACTACAATTTCAGGTATGTGTTTTAAGTTGCTGTCTTGTGTCATGTTCGTATGATGAAACTAATGGAAAGGCTAAAGCTTAATTTGCATTCTGTTTTAGAGCAACATTGCTGTTATGATGTAGATCTTGAAGATCTATGGCTTTTTTTTGTGGTTAGATATCTTAGTGTGTAGTTGAGATAATTTGCATTATGAATTGACTTAAACAGAAGCAATTCTACCTGTTATCAGTTCAGTAGATGGTAACTGTCTTATCTACTGGTTAACAGGAATGCAGTGTCTCCTGGCCTGATTTTTATTTTTGTTTCCTTGAATAAAATGTTTGTATCTTACTGCAGCAACATACCAGGGAAAATATTCAATACATAAAATAGAAGACCACTGCTATCTATCTAAATTTATTTAATGTCTTGAATGTTAACTGAAAAAAAGAAAATGATTCACTGTGATTTTTTTTTTTTTTAAAGTGCTGTAGGCCTTTACAGAGCCAATGCAGAGACTCCCAGGATAACAGTAGGAGTCTGTAAGTATATGCAGTAGTGTGTAACTGGGAACCTGTGTTATCTTGATCGCAAATGGGAAATGGAGAGCAATGGCTGTCATTACAAAAGTGGGTCAAAGAAGTAGAAAAAGTGAGAAATATTGGTGAATTATGACCGAATATGGGGATGTCAATGGATTTGGTTTTTGATGCTATGTGCTTAGCGATTCCTAGTGTGTGAGGTTTATAGTTTCTGTAGAAGAGTACTGAATGCACAGTTCTGCTGAAATTTTTACCTGTGCATGAAAGCTTCTCATTTTGTTACAACTTTTAACTCAGCCTGTACTACTTGTGTTCCTTTCACGTTCAGTAACGAAGCAAGAGTTTTCAGTGATTTGGTCACAAATCCCCTTGACCGTTTAACAATTTATAGGCAATATTTTCACTATTTTTTTTTTTTTTTTTTAGATTTCTGATTCGATATCTTAAAAGTTTAAACTACTTTTTCATATCAATAAGTTAAATAATGTTTTTGAGCTTTTCAGTGTACTCAATAGTTTTGGATTTATTGTTATCTATATTCTTCTGTGTGAAGATGAAATTTCACTTCTAGTGTCTGTAAAGACAGTGGTGAATGGTTTTCTCATTGAGCTTCTAATGAACTTGTAGAGGGATCATGCAGTTACGACTCTAAATTTAATACGTAATGAGGGTTATTCTAGCATTTTTTTTAGACAGCCCAGGCTGCATCCTTTGCTTTGTGGGTATTTTTCATATTTTGCTTGATAAACATTTATACTCTTATAGCATAGGTGGGCTAAGAATACAGAAACTGATCAAGGGAAATGGTGCAGGGTAGGGAGGTATTCAAGTACTAGTTGGATTCAGAATCTTCAATGAGCATTGCTGTTTAGATTTCGAATGGGAGCATAGCTTTCCTATTGTGATGGGATGGCAAAGTTTCCCATCTCTGAAAGTGCTTTACTTTGTGAGTTCACATGCCTGATACATGACTAATAAAAAGTATTTTGAAATTTGCACTAACATTGGGAGATGTTGCACAATTCTGTTCTGTTTTATATAGTTTTGTGTTACGACACAATTTATATAAATACAAAATAATAGATTTAAAAGTCACAGTAGTTAACTGTTAGCTTTTGGGGAAGATTTATTTCTTCCTACATCTTGCTGTCTCTGAATTTGTGATCTTTGAGTCGATGGTTACAACATACGTACAGTATGTAATTGAAAGTCAGTTATTTCCTGTGTTGTGTGAATTTTCTTTATTATTTTTTGTTGTTGACTGATTTAATTCTTGAACTTCTAAAACATGAGACATCTATCAAGTGCAACCATTTAAGTATTGCCCCTGCTCTTCAACTACCAGTTATTAGAGGAGGAGACAGGAGGCTTTTGGCATACCGCAGTAAGGCATCAATGTATCTGTTTTTGTACTGATTGTAACTTCAAGGGCAGTAAGTCCTTCCTACCGACCCCCACTTGTGCTGCCCACCTACCAGTAGAGAAAATCTCAGAATTGTAATCGCTTAAAGTTTTAGTACTTAGCTATATTAAAATCTCAGTGCACACAAATTCAGAAAGAAGCTTAGTTCTAATGCCACCCAGTTAATGACAAATGCTGACATTTGGACTTAAGAGATCAGTCAAGTTGGATTTGACAGTAGCTCACTTCTGATCGAGGAGAAGGGTTTCTGACCTTGTTCTGGTTAACACAGAAGGTGATGTGATAAGGAGTCGGTAAGGTGGAATGTGTATATACTAGCTACTAGGCTAGTTCAGCACTGGATATTCTAATTACAGCTTAGACTTACAGGTGATAATGACTATAGTGATAGAAAGCATCAACATTCCAGAAATAGGTTGCTGATGTAATTTAAGAAGTGTACATGTGATAGGAAGAACCTGAAGTTTCCTGAGAAGGATGCTGAATTAATTATTCTGGCACTCTAAACACACTCTATGGGGCTGTAGACTGAAAACTCCTTTTAAGTTTTGCAAGCCTTTAATTAACAAAGCTGTCCCTTTCTTCTGAAAGAAATAATGAGAGAATGGGAATAACAAGTGACTTGTCCGAGAAGGACAGCAAGTCAGAGGGGGGTGCTTATTCACTCGTGTTGTATCCTGGTTCAATAGCTATTGCATCTTTCCTTGTTTGCTGTTTTACAGGTCAGGTCATTGATAAAAATACACGCACGCTATCCTCAGCTGATAGATCACAGGGTACAGCAGCCATAGGAAAGCTAGGTGAAATTAGGAGTAGCTGAAATACAGCAAATGGAACAGCCAAAGTAATCAAGACTTTAACACTCAGTCTCAGTGATAAAGCACTAAGAAGACCTTCAGCATTATCTGCTTACTTAAAACTTCTGTGCAGTGTTTGGAATGATTCATAAACTTGAATGTTGGAAGTTATCTTCCCAGGATGGCTGCTCCTGGTAACAGTCCTGCAGAAATGTATTGTCTTGGTCTTCGTTTACTGGGCATTATTATAGTGATGGCAAACATCTGATGTCACCATTAGCACTAGCGTTTCCCTGTTTTCAGCTGCAGTGTTGCTGACACATGCAAAGACTGACTTTTCTGCTGCAGAATCACACTCTGAAGATAAGAGGAAGCCATCAGCCAGTTTGACTTGGCAGTGATTTTGCTTGATTTTGTGTAGGTCTCCAACAAGTGACCCATAAATCAGATCAGGAATATTCAGCCATTTGTACTAGAACAGCTTAAATTACAAAGATCAGGTTTCAAAGGCTTGCCATGCTGCATGTAGGGTTTTTGGAAGACTTTACTAATAATATTCCATGATTCCTGCCACAAATTGCAGGACAAAACATTTTTAAGGACCGTTTAACTCATTCTTCTCTGTAAAAATGGGAGATTACAGGGTTTTTTTTGTGTAACTATGCTGTGTAATATTTTTCATATAAAGTACACTTATAACTTTTGTCTTTTTGCTAGGAAATTATATGGAGATGAGCTTCAGAAGCTTATTTCATCTGAGGGAAGTGAATACGTTTGAGGCAGGGAATGTTCAAATAAAAGTAGCAACATTGTGAAGTTCATAGTAGAGAATTAACAGATAATCAATCTGCCTGTAAGTAGAATTTATTATGAATTTGTGCTTAAAGTGCTTTTGCAATGAGGGTTTTTTTTTTTTTTTAATATTACACTTCAGAATAAATTTTTAACTAGTTTGACAGCATTAAACAGAGAAGAGACATCAGCAGGAGATTCTTGTGTTCATAAGAGACCTGTCTGTGCTTACAGGCTTTCAACTAATCTGATATTTACTCCATACCTTTAGGGATAACAATTTCTGTATTGTTATAACTTAATACTTTATTATTTGGCTCAAAGAAAATCCAGTTTTCCTTTCCAGTTGATATGGATTTTGAATGCTGCTTATATCACTTCATTACTGCAATTCTTCTTGTAAATTCATGTTATCAAATATACTGTCTTGAGAGGCAATAACGAACTTCTAGTACAAAGTCTCATCTACAGGTGCTAAGGAAGTATGACTCATTCAGAAGCATCAGCCACAATTCAGTGGTATGTCCCACAGCAGTGTCTCCAGTACGTGCCTTGGCAGCAGCAACTGTGCAGAATGTGTCATGCATTTCATACAGCTGTTGGGATGTCTGACCTGTCTAGCTCAGTTGGATGACTTAGTCCTGCGGGGAAAAAAAAAAAAAAGAAAAAGCTATAATAATAACAGGGATTAATTCAATTAAATATAGTCAAGTGCTAAATTACCATTTATAGCCACAGTATCATTATGCATTTTAGAAAATATTCACTGTCATTTCCAGAAGCATCCAAGTTGAACAGTCAGTTCTTCTAAGAGCGTTGAGTGGCCCTGCACAGGTAACCTATGCGTAAACTGTAGATACAGATATCCAAAAACAGCTTTTCAGCCTATTCCTACAGATGTTGATGTATCCATCACTACATCAGTAAAATAATTCATGCTGTGTTTCAGAACTTACCCATACTACAAAATGTCAGTTACTATTCTCTCATTGTCCTATCAATTGAAATGCAGATCAAAGGAGTTCTTTGGCTGCTGTAGTTTATTTTAGTGTATGGCTTGTGCCAAACTAATGAGAGTCCTGTTCTTCAGTTACTCATCCCTGGGTTTCTGCTACAGTAGCTGTGTTGTATTACAGGATGTTTGAGTGAGAAAACCTGAATTGGAAAACAGGGAAATAATGGAAAATACATCTTGTATATTCAAATTAGCTCTTTCCTGAGTGCTTCCTCAGTTTGTAAGACTTGAAGTTCATTTTTTACTTTGACCATTCATCTCTTAAGTTTATCCATCCAAGAGGTAGAAATTCACCTCTGTTACTACTGTTATTGTTTGCTATGGGTTTGGGTAATACCTGTTTAGAAACTCCATAAAACAGCATATACAAGGGAACATAGAACTTGAAATAGAGGAAGGAGTAATGCATACAAGCAGAGGTGATGACTTAATATTGTAATAATTGTTGAGAAGTATTTTTTTTCTTTCCAGCTTTGCTTGGGAAACTAAAAGGTACAGTAGTAATTCCCATTCAGTACATCACAGTTTGCTGTCAGTTCTTTTGGTAATGAATTACACCACTGCAGCACCTAAGCGAATTAGTCTAAAGAGAGAGGTTTTTCTGTGGCAATCCTGTGGTTTACTCTACTGTGGTTCTTCACAGTAGCAGTGTTTTGTGTATGCATATCACCTTTGAGCACCCTGCTGTAGCTTGAATTAAAACATCTGCAGAATAAAACAACTGTTACTGAGAACAAAAGAGTACATTTTAGAATTGAAAAGCAGAACTGCTAGGCCTATTTCTCAGTTCTTTGGCGAGATGCTCGTTTCCAAAACAGAAGCACTCACTCCCTCTATAGGCACAACGAGGAAGAGCAGGTGAAGCCTCTGCATTCGGCGCATTTCACCTGCGCAATGTACTGAAAGCTACATCGACCAAGAGAAAGCGCTGCCCGCTGTCCCCGAGAGCTCCTCAGAACCGCGCGCTGCCAACATCAGCAGCCCGACGAGGAAGCAGCCAGGGGGCGCCCCTGCCCTCAGTTAAAATGGCGGCGGCAGCGCCGGGTCACGTGGTGGGGGCAGGATTTCCCCCTCCTCTCGGTAGCGGCGCTGCGGCAGCATGGAGCTGGCTGCGCTGGAGCGCTTCCTCAGCCCGGGCAAGGGCAGCGGACTCCGCTCCCGCCGGCGGGTGCGGCCCGGAGAGCTGCTTTACCGAGCCGAGCCCTTCGCCTACGTGGTGACCAAGGAGCAGCTGGGCGGCGTGTGCGAGCAATGCTTCCAGAGGTACGAACAGGCACGAGAACGCGACACCGCCATCGTGTGCGGTCCCGCCTTATGGAGGCGGGACGGAGGAGTCGCGTGCGTGCGTGTCGCGTGCGCCGGTACCGCCTACGGTGGGGGCACGTGGGCGGGGGCGCGGGGCGGGTGTGCGTAAGTGCCGTTCCCGCAGGTCTTTACCTAAGGTCAGAGGAGGCTTTTGGAAAGAAAAGAAGGAATTTAACCTCAGTAATCTTTTCGTTTTAACAACTGTTTGGTTCTCGTCGTGCTTACGCATTCCCAGAACCTCGCTTCCCGTCCTTACAGTGCATCCCAGCTGCAATTTAAAGCGATAACGATGAGAGCCCCCTTCTCCCAGAGAATCGCTTGCTCGCGTGCTCCCGGGCACGCTCGCATCTGAGCTCAGTGCATTAAGAATACGAAAGTGCAGCCAGTGTTTCGGTGACGCCCGGCACGTGCTTTCAGGGCTGTGGGGAGGAGCGGTCGTTGCGCCGGCTGAGGTACAGTGGGCGGCTGTGCCATTACACGTTTGTCTTTAAAAAAAAAAATATATATATATATATATATATATATATGTATATATTTATTTATGAAAGAGTGGTATCAGTTCAAATTAAGAGGTTAGCTAAAAGTTAATAATAGTAAAAAGTATTTTCTTACTCTTCTTGCATCCACTCAAAGTGTGTAGTGGCTGGAAAGAGTCTGTGGGTCGTAACTGTGCAAGCTGACTTTCTTCCTGTTTGTCCAGGCAATAGCAAGTTACTCAGTTACTGATACATATATCCACACATAGGTGGTCCTTTTAATTTTTTTTTTTAAATATATGTAAGTCAGAGAAACGATGGTACCTGCTGAACTGTGAAGTAGAATTGAAGTGCTTCATGGGTCTGGTTTGCATTGAACAAGCAGTGAGATCTTACGAAAGGTAGATATGAGAAAAGCAGTTAACTGCTCCTTTCCTGTGAGGAAAGGTTGAGGGAACTGGGTTTGCTTAGCTAGTAGAAGAGAAGGCTCCAGGGAGACCTCATTGCAGCCTTCCAGTACTTGAAGAGAACATATAAACAAGAGGGGGAACGGCTGTTTATGAGGGTGGATAGTGATAGGACAAGGGGGAATGGTTTTAAACTGATACAGGGGAGGTTTAGGTTAGCTATTAGGAGGAAGTTTTTCCACACACAGTGTGATGATACACTGGAACAGGTTGCCCAAGGAGGCTGTGGATGCCCCATCTCTGGAGGATTTCAAGGCCAGGCTGGATGTGGCTCTGGGCAGCCTGGTCTGCTGGTTGGTGATCCTGCATGTAGCAGGGGGGTTGAAACTAGATGATGGTTGTGGTCCTTTTCAACCCAGGCCATTCTACGCTCCTTGCAGATAGCTCACCTTGGGTACAACTTACACTTTTTATTCTGATCTCTAGGTGGCAGTACAGGAACACGATTTGGAAAAAAAACACAAACCAACAACTTTTTTTTTTTCTCTTAAAAATGATTTAGCATTTATTGATCTCATACAATACAATCCTTATACTATGAAGAGTAATTCTATGCTGATTTCTGTCTCTGTTGTGGTTTAACTTGGAAGGTGGCTGAGCATTCACTCATTCCCTGCCCTTCCTAGTAGGACTGGGAAGAGAATAACCAAAAAAAGCCAAAGTAGAACTCCTGGGTTGAGACAAAACCATCTACTAAGGTAGAGAGAAGGAAAAAGATAATAGTTATGATGCTTCATTTATATGTATATAGATAGATAGATATAGATATAAAATATATTAAAATATTTTAAAACACTTTAAAATAATAAAATAAATATTTAAAATGTTACATTTATATAACATTTTATGTAAATATGTGTGTATATATATATAAATAAATATATGTGTGTGTATATATATAAATGTATATGTATATAAATGTATTTAACAAATTGTGCACAAGTAATTGCTTACCACCCCCAACTGATGCCCAGCTGACCCCCTGAGCAGTAGAAGAGAGCAAAGTGAACTCCCACCCCTTCAAAACTCCTTCCAGGTGATCTCATATGGTATGGGATAACCAGTTTAAGTCAACTGTTCTAATTCTTTTCCCTCCCAGATCCTTGGGCCATTCGCTGAGATTGGCCATGGCTCTAATGAGCTCTGCTTAGCAACAATTATAAACATCAGTGTGTTACCAGTATTGTTTTTCTCCTAGAACCAAAGCATAACATCATACCAGATGCTCTGAAGAAAACAGTTCTGTCCCAGTTTGTATTATTATTATGTGTACTGTTAAATATAAATTATATATACAGCATTGCACCTTTTGGCTGTGTGAAGTGCTGAAGATTGATACTGATATGCAGTGTCTAATTTCTGCAGTGTGTGGGGGGAGGCAGCATGGTCTGCCCTGGACACAGGGTCACAGACTTGTGTTACTTCCCTGACATGCTTTGTGGGCTTGTCTTGGTCCTTATAGCTGAGGTGCTGAGCAGGGCATGTTCATCCAGGATGGGTCCTAGGAGAACAAATGACATAGTGTTGCATGGCCATAGCTTTTTGCCAAAGGATATCTGTGGCATGATGGGGTGATGCCTTGCTGCAGATATGCCATTTTGTGCCATTATAGAAGTCTGGAAAGGTTTGGTTGGCCAGCATCTTTTTTCCAACATCTTGCTGAGGAAAGCAACAGAAAAGATTCATTCTCTCCTGTTAATCCAAGATTTTCTGTATGGCTACTTCCATGTCTCTCTAAGGTGGATTCTGTGACATTACTGCTCAGTACAGATTTATATACACGGAGTTATGTAAAGAAAGCTCAGTTTCATCTAAAAAAACCCACTGGGATTTCACTGGGATTTCTGTTCTGTTGGACACTGATAGAGATGTTGAGTAAAGCTAGTTGCCAGTGATGCCTGGAAACTCTTGTAACTTCTCTTTCTTCTGGAAACTGACTGTTAAGATTTTCCCCTTTGTGTCCTATACCTGGCTACCAGCATTTGCACAATTATGTACTCATCTGTGCATGGATGTCCTCATGAAACTTGAGCAAGCTGTTCCTTCACAGGAGCTGTGCTTGCTTTTCCCTTGCAGGCTTTATTCATCCAATTGATTAATAATCTTATTCTTTATTATAGTCTATTGTCTTACTGGGATTAGAAGTCAGGCTTACATTTACTATAGTCAAGTGGGTGTGATGATGGTAATTTTTAATTTCCTTAAAAAATGGAAGCACTGCAAGCACTGGAATGCTTTATGTGTATATTGAGAGTTCTGCTTTTAATGTCCCATGAGATTATAGATTGTATCAAAAAACACCAATGTTTTCAACTATCTACCCAATTTTTTAAGTTTAATGGCAAACACTAATTTGGCCTATTTTTCTTTCATTAGTTGCTATTATTTTTAATATTCCCTTTTGTTTAATCTTATGGCTTATTAGAATCAGCTTTATTTAGCTGATCGGACTAGAGATTCTGTTAAAGTCTGGGTATTGCATATTACTTCTTGATTTAACAAAATAATCACAAGTCAGTACTGGCTTTTAATGTGGGAAGACATAACATTGCCAAGTTTGCTTGCATGCACTGATTTATCATCCCTGAGTTTAATACGTTTGGTTTGATGGTGTTAGTTTGCTCAGGTTGTTAAATCTTCACATTGGTTTCAAAGATTTCCCTTATCTGAGAAGTGAATCAGAAGTGGCATGTCTGTGCTTGGCAAAATTTCCTTCCTCTGTGTATTTAATTAATCCTTGCCGATTGACTTCTCTCGGAGATGTGTGGTACCCATGGCACTGTGTAGTCTGACCTTCAGATTTTGTATTAAATCTATACTCAGTCTGTTATAGCAGTCAATTGAGAAGGCAAAAAAATGCTCCTGTGATGTGTAGTATTATCACAACCATCCAGTGTGAGAGAGCCATGAAGATGATCTGAGGGTTGGAGCACCTCCCCTATGAGGACAGGCTGAGAGAGGTGGAGCTCTTCAGCCTGGAGAAGAGAAGGCTCCCAGGAGACCTTCCAGTACCTGACGGGACCTACTGGTGAGGAGGGACTTTTTATAGCAGAGTGTAGTGACGGGATGAGGGGAAATGGCTTTAAACTGGAAGAGGGTCGATTTAGACTAAATTTAGGTTTTAGGAAGAAATTCTTTACTGTGAGAGTGGCGAGAAGCTGGAACAGGTTGCCCAGTGAGGTTGTGGATACCTCCTCCTTGGAAGCATTCAAAGCTAGAAGAAGATAGAAGTTTAGCACATGTGAGACTTTCACTGATGCATGAAGCCATAGCACCTGAGCTGCTTACTGATTTCTTTCCAAAAACTACTTTCTTCACTGTTTAATGTAGAGATAGCTTCAAGACTCTGTTAGCTTCTTGAAAACAAACTCTTGGCTCACTTTGTGATTTTGCTTGCCTCCCTCAGCAACCGTCAGGGTGGCCAGGGAGTTTCTCATGCTCCTGTTAAACGTATCCTGTGGGCTGCCTTTTTTCTTGTCTTACAGTTTTTTGTTTGGTTTGTTTTTCCACCTCTTAGAGATGTGGTTTGGGAATGTCATTTGTGTTCTGTTTGCTGTAAACCTTCCTTTCTTGTTGGCAGTGTTTCAGTATTCACTGCCCACGTCCCTCCCTTCACCCCCAGTCCCAAGGCTGCTGTGATTGCCTTCTGCTGCCAACCTGGCTTGGATCCTGGCCATAATAGAAGTGTAGAAATGGAAAACAGAGAGGTGTTACTAAAAACGTTTGACTAGATCAAATATTTATTGCTGTGTCTTTCATTTATGGAATATCACAATTCAAGCTTAGATGTGCTTTAAAAGTCCATAAAGATCTTAATGTTGTGATTCTGCAAGTATAGTTTTCGTGCTTATACAGATCTGTAACTTCAGAGCTGTATAACAATTGTTTTGTCAAGCAATGGCTGACAGTTTAAGTTGCAGTCTTGTAAATTCTTCTGAATTCACCATGTGTCTGCTATGGACATCTGATGTTATATTTCTTTTCTGCACAGTTCAGCCTATAATATTAGTTTCTTAAATAGCCTCCACAGGACTGTTCTCTGCCGGTAGTAAATGAGAGCCACCAAAATGAGTTTATGAACTGAATTATCTTTAGTACTCATTTTGTTATGTTAAAGAAGTGCAAGCACATAGTTAAAACCAGTGCTATAAGAGGATACCTGATTACAATAAGGATAACTTCAGGTGAAGGTAATATCTGAGACTAATTTTGTTACTACGTATCTCCTGAGGAGGAGATTTTTTTTTTTTTTTTCATTTTGCAAAAGTTGCTGGAAGTTTTACACTGCATTGGGGAACTTATTTAAATTCTTTAAGAACTCTTAATGATACCTTGCCTGTAGCCACTGGATTTTATTAATAGCTGACGGTTGCATCCATTGTGACTGTACTCCAAAGCCACTGTGTGCTTGTGGCTGTGAAGTGAATGGCGTGATGCTGTTCTTCCTTGAAGCACTTGCAGTCATGTTCATAACCAGCTGCAGCGGTTGTTTTGGGTTATTCAAAATTACATAGGTGAGGGTTACAGAATTTTGACATGACTGCACTTCTGCTGTTCGGGGTTTAAAGCAGGATGTGGTTATGGGACTGCACGGGCGGTCTCCCTGATGGCTAGAAAAATCATCCTTTTGCTTCTCATTTGTCAGCTTTGCT
This sequence comes from Tetrao urogallus, assembly GCF_951394365.1. Lineage (NCBI taxonomy): Eukaryota > Metazoa > Chordata > Aves > Galliformes > Phasianidae > Tetrao > Tetrao urogallus. The sequence continues at coordinate 33,335,673 of NC_136814.1, forward strand.
TTTGTCTGATACAGAGAACACTAGTACAGAGAACTGAACTGACATAAGCCGTAGCTTACCAAACATATATAAACACATTTCTGTGTCCTTTAATCAAAGTATTGCATGTGGGGGAAGGAGCTGAAGGGATTGCGGAAGGGAAAGGGGAAGGTCAGGCAGTCAGGGCTGCTCCTTGTGGTGGTGGCTTACCTTTAGTCTGCTGTAGCTAGAAATGAAAATGAAACCTTAAAAGGGGCAGAAGGGGAATTTCTGAGTTCTTATGGTTGTCTGCAGGAGAAGGTGGGCTTTGAGGAGTGCAGGACCAGCTGGGTTTTTACTGTGGGGAGGATTCTTCTGCTTTCTAGTCTAGATCAGCCCTGGCTAACCCAGAGATTTATTCCTTCTATTGTATTGTGCTTTTTTCTATTGTATTGTGTTCTGTTGTGTGTTTTGCTACTCCAGAACTATTTCTTATCATTAGCGTCAGTTTAGTGGAAGAAACAATGCAGACATTTTGTGTTGTTTCTTATTACCAAGGAAATTATTATTTTTGATTAATATCTTGGCTATATGGGAGTTTCTTTTCTGAGATAATTCTTTTTTGCCATTGGCTTTAATGATTTCAGAGCCCATGCTAATCCCCGTGGTTGTAATTCTTAGTGTGTCTCTGCTGAACAGAGAGAGATCTTAGAGATCAAGATGAAATCTTGTCTCTTGCCCAAGAGCATCCTGTTGACGTCAGGGCTGGTGCCAAATGGCGCAGTTGTTGAAAACCGGTGCATAATTCCTATCCTAACTCAAGCAGTAATGCCCTGATCACAAAATACTGAGCTTTTCTGTTTATTACCTTAACCGTTGCCCACCTTCAGCTCAGTTCTGTTACTAGCTTGGTTGCTCAAGCTTAAATGAAATTAAAGACTGATTTTTTTTTTGGAAGTAGATAATCTATCTCCTTTGATGTTTGTGCATTAGAGTAGCTGATCCTGCCATCATAAGGTAGGATAAAACTGGCTTTGCTGGGTAAGGCTCGGTGTGCTCATGTGGGGCTGTGCTCTGCCTGTGTCACTTGGTGCCAGTGAGTGGATGAAGGAGCTGCAAGTGTGTCCACAAGGACCCTTTAGGTGAGGGTGATATACAGAAGAGAACACAAGAGTCATTGGGAAGGAAGAGATAGTACAAACATGATTGTTACGCCTGTTGTTATAATTCAGAAGTTCAAATGAGTAATGTCTGGCCTATGTAACTGCTGGGAACATGTTGCTAAGTGACCTGAAGAGATGATTTCTGTGGTGGGAGCATTCTTGCTGGTGGGAAGGATCCCAGCAGAATAATGGAAGTGTAATTCAAATGAGATTTTTGAAGAAGCATTGCCCTGAAGGAGGAAACATTTGTGTCTTGGTTAAAGCTGAGTGTGAAATAAACTATGTATGCTTCCTCTGTAAAGTTGTTCAGTGGCCAGAAACCTGTTTTTATTTCCTCATCAGGAAAAGTTTGAAAGCAGCTCTCCTTAACACACGTGTTCAAGCTGTAGTGCCACTCTTTTTTTGAAGACAAACAAAAAGCAACAGCAGTGTGTATGTCAATCTCAGTTGTTTTCCAGATATTACAGCAGGGTGAAACTTCACCCTTGGAGGCATGCTGCTAGAAATGAAGGTCAGAAGGATGCAGACTACCAGTGTTTAGACAAATTTTGAGAGATAAATTTTACCCTCCCCATTTCCTTGCAATTTCCCCTTCCTCACATTGTCCTCAATGTTCTTAGGGACCTAAAATATTCTTGTATCGGGAGTAAATTCAGGTGCTGTTTTGCAGGTCATTGTGCTAGGAACCTTTACTGACCATCTCATGGGATGAGAGAGGTTTGTGCCAGACTCCTGCACTGCAGTGTAATTTTCTTTGAAAAAAAGTGAGATTTTTTGGGATTAAATTCTGGTCCAGGTATTGAAAGGATTGGTTGAATGTTGCCATGAGTCTGTGTACTTTTGTGTAGCTTGCTTTGACTTCTGTGATGCACTGACTGCAAGTCCTTCCAACTGCTGGAATTATCTTAGTCCAGATTTCTGCAGGAGCAAAACCAGACTAAAGATGAAGAAGAAGAATTGAAATGGCACAGGTGGAAATGGCACAGACCACTTTGTCTTCTGTGATTTAAGTTCCTAAATGACAGTGTTTTAAAAAGTGAGACTGACTACTTGGTATCCACTTGTCATGTTAATATTGTCTTATTAATTACTGTTAATTTACAACAGATGGAAGAATAGGTGTGGAAACTTTTTTTTTAATATTATGTAAAATTAAACACGTGATGACAGATTTAGATAAAGTTATTGTCAGGCATAATAGTAGGAAGACAGTTATAATGGCCCTTAGCATCCCCATTATTGGAAGAAGTTAATCGTGCCATGTTTAATAGAGACCTGTCATTTTGTTAGACAGGCAGTCAGTATGCATACTGCTCAAATGTGTGTTTTGCTGCCCTTTAATGGCCTTTGCTGCTTTGGCAGTCATTTTCGTGGAACTACCCTGTTTGATGTGGTTGGTAGCTCAGGTAGTTTGGCAGGTTCCAATAAGCCAAAATTACTTCAATTAGATTTTAGGTGAAACGTTCAAAGGAATGCGATGGGCTGAGCATTATATGTGAGATAATTGGAATCCTCTGAAGACACTGTGGAAATTTAGGTAGGGTTGTTTTATTGGACTTACTTTTTTCCTGAAAATATGACTGGAAAATCCTGTTGTACGTGTATGAAGTGTAACACAGGCTCAGTGAATGCCACCTTACAGGATTCTGGACTAACAATTCATTTTAAAATTAAATAAATGCATTGAAGATGTTGTGTGTATGTGTATCTGTGCTGAAATACATGTTCAACTAACATTTCATTGCTGGGAGTAAGAAATTACTGGGATTATTAAGACAAGTTTTATTTTTATGATGTTTATTTTATGCTGCGTTTCAGGGAAGGCTTACCCTTCTTGTTTTTGTTTACCGCCCGTATGGAAATTCATGTTGCAACGTTCAGTGCCCTTGTGCTTGGTTTTGTACTTTTTTATCTGGGGAGGCCATTGTAAGATTTCCCTCTTGTAAGGGTTGATGTCGTTTTCTTCCCTTCCTGCCACCAGACAAAGCCTTTATAGACAGTTTTTGAACAGAGCTTGGAGGAAGCGATAAGTGGTAGTGCTCATCTTCTTCTTAATTGATCTTATTCTTGTGTAAAGCTGAAGATATTTTCAGCTGATAGGTATGTTTTAATGGATGCAGGAGGAATGCAACAGATGAGGGATGACCTTGTATTCAGAAATATGTCTGGAGATTTAGTCTTTGTTATGTCCCAGGCTTCATCTGTGAATTTGAATGAGGTGTTTTGTGGCTTATGGATTTGAGAGAGATGTTTGATGTTTATGACTTTCACCGATATGCTCAGAAACTGCTGATGATTCATACATGAAATAGAAAATATTGAAACTGTGCAAATGTATATTATATCACCATACGGGCAATATGTAATCTGTAGCCCACGTGAGCATCTTAAACAGTGATTATAGGCAACAGAAGGCAAATCTGCTGTAAATTTCCTGATACCAGTAGGAAAAAGTCCAAACACCAACAGGTTTATTCATACATTTAGAATTAATGGAGCTTTTAAAAATTGCTAAAATGTGTCCTACTTCTGCCAGAGCTGAAAGCTTTGCTGTGTGAAATTTTATGGCGTGTGCAATTTGCCAGATTAGAACGTTATTGTGCTAGATCATATGAGGGTTCCTTCCAGTTTCAAAAGCTGTGAAACTTACTTGTCCTTAAGCCAAGGAAAAATGGCATGTGTGGAATGGAAAGAGGTTTAACTGATTCTATGGAAGAACAGAGGAGGGGGCAGAGACCTGAATAAGAATGACTGAAGGAAATGTCAGTGTGAAGAAGTGTTTACCTGGGATGGGCTCAATAGGCACAAACTGGGAGCTGCTGATAGGATCTGAAATGCCTCAGGGAAAAACTGATCAAAAGAGAAGAACCTGGAAGCTTTTAAACATACTGGTCTGCCACTGATGATACAAAGTGCTTACCAAATCAAACGTCAGTGGCTGGAAGCTAAAGTAACAACATATGTGTGGTGTGAAGGGTTATGAAACGTGCTATCTGATTTTTGCCTCAATGTGTAAAACTGAGGTGTCCTGTACAATCTGCATTTCCCATGGGGAGTTAAGAAGTTGACAAGACTGTGCTCAGACCCTGTATGTAGCTTACGGGAGCATCTGCAAAAACAAAAGGGAAGTGGAAAATACAGCTCTGGAAAGAGATTCCTACTTTCTGCTTGAATTTTCCTAAGCTGAGAAGCTTCTTTTGGAAAGGAAAAAGGCATATAAAATGAACATGGTTTCTTACTAGGAAAGATCTCTGAGAACTTGTGTGCAGCTTGACATAGGTATTGCGTGGGAAGCAGGAAGCTGTGGGCTGGGAGCATGAGAATTGGATGTGAAGCTGGGGACACAGAGCTGGGGCTGATTGCGAGGAGCATCATGTTATGCCTCCTGTTGGCGTAAGACGTGTGGGTATAGTGGTCAATAGCAATGGATGTCAGTGTTAGCAATGATACTGAATATCCACCTTCAGAGTTGATTTTTTTAGCCTATTCTTTCTGACTGCCAGGAGGAGTTGAATTATTAAAAGACACATTCTGCCTTTGAACGGGTACCTCGCAGCAGTGTCAGTGTTGTGTATGCAAAATACACAGCTATTTGACTTTTTCTTTTGAGAGAACTGTTGTAAGAGTCTGGTCACTTCTTCCCCCGGCTTTCTTTTTTTCTATTTGTCTGCTTTGGAACAGATGAAATAATTTACAGAACTCCCAAGTGCTTCAGAAATAATTATGGAGCCAAATGCATTGTCCTTAGAGATTGCCGTGGGAGTTGTGACTTGGGCAGTATGTCTGTTCAGAACAACTGTACTGTGGAGTTATTAATTTTTAATTTCCTTATCTTCTTTTTAACCTCCCCCCATGGAGCCTTGCAAGCTCTAACCGTCTGTGCACACACTAGTTTATGACCCTTATAGTCAGGACTGCTTGAGAAGCATGCTGTTGGTGCTTGTTCTCCTATGTTCATCTCAGTTTTAATTAAAAAATTAATTTGTACTGAAGAGTAATATCTGTTTTTTATTAATCAAAAGATTATACTTGCTTTTCTGCTTGATGACACGTGGGGATTTGGCATCCGTTTTCAGAACTGCATTTGTTGGGACATCTCAATATCAAGCAGCTGTACAGCTGGAAGGGAGCAGCATCGTTAAGTATTCATTTTATTTTCCAGCTACAAAGTCACCTGCACTGTGTGTTTACCTCTCTCTTATGCAATAAATTCTTTGAGGTATGAAATAGCTTGCCAGTTGTTTGTTCCACACAGAACCTAATGAATGCTTACCCGTTTATTGCAGATAATAACGTAACTACAAACTGTAATGCACATGTAGGCTCACTGTGTAGAATTTTTGCCATTAAAACAATACTTAATCAGTCGTTGCAGACTTAGCAATGTAATCCTAGACTCTGCAAGTCTTTGCCACAGAAGCTTCCTTCACTGCCATCCTGCCTCATTCTGGAAGCAGATGGGATTAGAAACTTTTCACAGTTGATAAATATTTCCAGTTTTGTCTCCAACATTCAGTAGCTTTTAGGTGAGCAGATATTTTTGACTTCATCTCGCAATGAGATCTTTATTAATTGTTCTGGCTGGTGGAAATAAATGACCTCTGGTTTCTCTCAGGCTTGTTCCTATGAAGTCAAGTTTGTCCTTCACATGTACATGTTGTGTTTAGAGCTGCTGAGGGTGCGAGTTCCCAATTGGGAGGAATAAAATCTCTGCATTTACTACTGCAGTTATCTGCTCTCAGGGCTTTTAATGAAGACAAAACAACGCTCTCTTATGTCTCCTAGAATTAGTAATTATTAGAATTAGTAGAATTACTGATTTCCAAGAAAGTGTGTTTTTTTTGTTCATTTCTGTTCCATTTTTATGCGTGTGCTTCTTATGTAATAAAAAACTGCATTGGAAGAACAGTATGTTCTTGTAAACTTTGTAGCTGAAATAAAGAGAAAATTGTTTTAATATCCTCTAAATAATTTGGTTCTTATTTTTGAGAAGTTGTTTCCAGACAGCTTAGAAAACAAACAACCTTACAATTATTTCTTCTTGATTTTTTATTTTACAGTTACTGATGGTTTAACTAACAAGTAAATATGGTGTGCGTTTGTATACGATGATAAAGTTACTGCTGGCAACATGTACTACAATACAATATGTTGGTAGTAGGCCCTCTAAGCAGTTTGGAACTTAATGATATTTATATAATATAATGATATTTATCAACTCTGTGATAATACGTTTTCAGTATCAGGCTTCTGGGGGAAACCTTCCTATAGGAATGTCAGTCCAGGTTGTCCTGTCTCAAGTGCAGAATCCCACACTTGCTCGTGTGAAACTTCATGTGGTTGGTGGCTGCCCAGCCCTCCAGTCTGTCAGGATCTCTGCAAGTTCTCTCTATCCCTGACAGGGAAGAGTCAACAGCTTCTCCCACTTTAGTGTTGTCTGTAGTTGCTGTATGTTCCTTTTCCCCCTAAACTTGCATTCGATACTCAACATTAAGAAAGCAGATAGACCTTAAAAGTCGTAATAGGGAGCTTGGATTTTCTTATTTGCATTTTCAGTTTCACCAGTGCTGACTGCAAAGATCAATGCCAGATAGGAAAAACAGTATTCAGATGGGTTGTAACAACATATTGTAAACATAGATAATGAGCTAGAAGCTAACTCAAGGATGCGAATGGTAAATCAATAGAGAAAATTCTGTTAAATAGTTCTCACTTTTCTGCCTGGTTTACACCAAATCCACCAAGTTTACTTTTGCTTAACTAGTGCATGAATCTTACATGATGTTGAAATGTGGTATGGAAGCAATCCTTTTTCCCTTTGTGTTGGTGACACTGAATATTTATGTATGGCACTCACTTTTGTGGTGTTAAATTACTTGGATATTTTTGATCGTATCAGAAATCTAGGGATCTGCTAATGGACTGTATTTGGGAAGAGAAGAGCATTACACAAGTGTCAGTATGTTGTTGCTGCATGTTGTACATTGTATGTGCTTAAGGTATAGTGTGTGTAGTAAAGTCCAATTAGTAAACAGATCTTTAGACACTAGTAGAGTTTAAGGAGAAGCTGTTACATTTATGGTAGTGCTGTTCTTGATGTAAAGCCTAACATTCTCATAATTGCAAACATTTTAATCTATTACCTCAATTGCTGCTTCTATGTATATAAATAGAGTTTTTATTATAATAAACCTTATGGGTTTTTTTCCTCATCTGATCTATTACATAGGATTGTAAGACACAAGATGCACACAGCACCATCTTTCTTGATGGGTGTTAAGCTTCTCTCAGTGAGTATAGATAGGTGAGTTTTAAAAAGAGAGGAAGAAGACAAAATAATCAATGAAGTCTATGTGCTCAGTTAAAAAATACCTGGTAGCAGCAGCAAGAGTGAAAACTATCAAAATTAAACTGTCTTTAGCTTTACTTTTTTTAGGCAGCAGGAATGTGAAAAATAGGGGCTGGTTCTGCACACAATTGTAAGTTTGATTGATGTCTTCCATGTACATCAGCTAATCTGAAATTTGAAGTTATACTTTATTTCAGTAATGCTTGCAGTTGCGTAGTGAGTTTTATGTTTGTAGCTCTTTTCCTGTGAACACAAGGTCTGATCTTAGAAGGTAGGGAGGTGTATACATGCCTGTTGGAGTGAATGGGAATTGGACATAAGGTGGAATATATGCCTCATTTCATTGGATTTCTCTTTATTTGTGACAGGATTTGATCTCAGATTTCAGGAAATGAATGCATACACTTGCTGCTTCATTTCCAACAAATGTGGGCAATTAGAAAACCATACTTTAAGAGTATCTGAGAATTCAGAACATCTCTTACAGCACTGGTGAAATTATGTGAAATCTGCATTCCCAGCACAAGGGTAATAAATAATTTAGATCTCCATCTATTGTGCTATTACATTTTTATTTAACTCCTTTGCCTGTTTGCTGCTCCCTGGTAAATTCTTATTTGCAGAAGATCTGAAGCACTAAGCCTGCAGCATTTTTCAGAATCACAGGAGTATTATACAATTTCTTTGCTGAAATTACTTCTGGTTAAAGTTTGGACTTGGGAGTTGAATTTTGATGCTTAGAAAATTAAGTTTTAATGTTACAGCCTGATTTATGTACAGCATGCTTTCAAGGCATGTTAATTTTTCTTGGCTTTTTTTTCATTTTTTTTCATTTTTTGTTCTTACGAGTTTTTCTGTAGAACATTTTGTGATGCAAGAGAGATTTAGAGCACTTTTGGTAACAGAAGACATAAGAGTGTTTTTCTGACTACCCAAGTGTTGTGAGGGTTTCAGTAATGGAAAAGATAAGCTACGATCGTCAGATATCCTCTGCATATCCTCCATCATGCTCTCAATAATTTTCTCTTGAAACTTTTTCAATCACATTTTAGCTGAAGTTTTGTTCAGATGATAACTTTCTGATTGTATGGAAGTGCTGCTATGATCTTCTCATACAGAATATGAAAAAAGTATTCAATTCCTGCTGGCTCACTTCCAGGGACTGCAGGTAGGATGTTGGCCCACAGCCAGCAGTGGTTGAGGTTGGACCAGGTCCACTGGTTCCTTTGTGGGTTAGCATGAGTGTGGAGCAGTTGTTAATTTTGTCCTTGGTTACAGTGCTTTCTTCAACAGTGCTTTAGAAGCTAGCTATAGTCTGAAGCTGTGTGTGTGTGTGTGTGTGTGTGTGTGTGTGTGTGTGTGTGTATGTATATATAAGAAATCTGTATTTGCTTTGTATCGCTACTGGGGCTTGATGCTTTTGGTGATTACCTTACCAGCCAAGAAATGAAATTGCTAATGACAGACGGAATGATGATGATGAACTGACAACATGAACATTGAGTTTGGCTCTGAAAAAGCTGTGCAGATTCCACTTTAATTAAACCAAAGCCTGCTTCATTTGGAAAATGTAGTATGGAACATAAAACTTACATGTACTCCTTTAATATGACGTCAAAAATACCTAAATTGTGGATCTTATTAAAGAAAAAATATTTGGCAGAATTGCAGTCTTCTCCATTCAGTTGTAACAGGTGGTGCTTGGAATCTATAGATATCAGCTGTAGTTGCTGTGAATAACTGAATGTTTTATGTTGTTCATGTCAGTGTGAGCATTTCTGAGATAACGGATTTTTGTGAAAAGGTTTTGATGGCTCAGGATTAAAGTTTATAGAGTACAACAGTGGGACAGTTATCTGGTTGTGTGATGTACACTTGCAGAAAGAAAGTGATTTTAAAAAAAGTCTATCAGCTGTTTTTCTGTCTGTTGACAGCTCTCTTGTGTATATATGTATTTTAAGGGAGTTGAACTTTACAACAGTTCCGTCTTAACTTCTGCCAAAGTCAGTTCAGTATCATTTCTAGCTATTTTCTCTTCACGGTTGTCATACAAACCAGATGAAAAAATATTGGTAGGATGCCACAGAGAAGGGTAGAGCTTCCACTGAGCTTCTGTTTTGAATTTCGGGGATATTTTTTACACCTCAGTGACATTCTCCTTGACTGTTTTGCGTCAAGAAATAAGATACAGCATCGTATGTTCTGTGGTGACAGGCAACAAATCCTGCTCTGTTGAGCAGAGCAAGCAGCAACGTGCGGTAAGAGTACAGGTGTGGTATATGTACAGCTGACCAGAAGGGGGAGAGCGTTGTTCTCCTTCTAATATCTGTATGCTGTAAGTGCAGGAGAAACTAGGTTAAAATAACACAAAAGCCAATCTTGTTCATGAAGCAAATGAAATATAGACGGGCTGATCCAAAAGTATTGCCTTCTATTTTATGATGTTGGCTCACAATGTCAGAGGTGGATGTTGTTGGTAAGGCAGTAGAGGTTGAACCTTCCAGCCAGTATTCTCTTACATTTTGTTGCTGCATGGCAATTATTTGCTAATATTAATTTTTCAAAAGTAGTGTGGCTCCAGAGCAGGTATGCAGAAGACCTGAGTGCTGAGGGCTATGTGAGGCAGGTGTGCTTGCTTGCTGATGATAACTAAGGGAGCTGGCTGATTTCAGCAAGTGCTGGGCATTGCAAGTTCTAGGAGGGCAGCTAGCACTCCAGCTTTTTTGTTCCAGCCTGCAACATTATTTTAAAATCGTATGAAAGTCAGATGAAGTCCAATTCTGCAGCTTGTGTTTCAGAAGAACAGCATGAATGTTGCGTCAGTCTCTGCTCACTGCACTGATTTCCAGTTGTCTGAAAGAGCATTCGGGAACATTTAGCAGGCAGAGCACTCAAAATGAAGATGGACTGCACACACCAATGCGTGTCCCTCTGCAGCCAGGTTGCATCATCCTGAGATATGCCCAAGCTCTTCTTGGTGGTGTGTAGAAATAGGACAAGGAGTGATGGCCTGTAACTTGAACGTAGGAAATTCTGTACTAACATGGGGATGAACTTCTTTATGGTAAAGGTGATGGAGCACTGGAACAGATTGCTCAAAGTTGTTGTGGAGTCTCTTTCTATGGTGATATTCAAGACCCATCTGGATGCCTAACTATGTGACCTATTATAGGGAGCCTGCTTTAGCAGGGAAGTTGGACTCGATGGTCTCTTGAGGTTCTTTCCAACTCTTGTGATTCTGTGAAACAACTGCAAGTTTCTGCTGGCCTTCAATGATAACACTCAAAATATGTACTGCATTAGAGGAATTAAGAAATTACATGAAGGATGTAACTGTAGGGAGGTCTAAGGAGACTTTTTTTATTGACTGGGTTAGAACCTTCAGCTAAAGAACTGTAATGTGAGTCATTACCCAGAAACAGTTGGCAGCCCAGAGGCAAGCTAAGATGAATTCTTGTTTTGTTCAGATATAGTGTGGTTAAAAAGCCAAAGCTTTCCCCTTTTTATCCAGAAACTGCAGGTGTAGCTAATGGCAAACAAGAAACATAAAAGAAACCCTGTTTTATTTTGTTAGAGCTTAAACCATGGTGTTTCGATCAGTCAAACGTTGGACCTGTGCTTCTTGAAGTACAAATGATCCTGATCCTGTGATTGGTGTTTCCTTTTACAACTACCGTAGCTGTATCTGATGCTGTATGGTTCCTTCTTTCCAAGAAGTGGTTATGATATTTTTAAGGTGTTTTTAGGTGTGTCTTGTTTTAAACCTAGTAGAACTATTATGTTTTTGTCTCCTGTAGAATAATCCAAACCTCTGGAGGTTGGTGGCCCTGCCTGTGGCAGGGTGGTTGGAACTTGATGATCTTTGGGGTCCCTTCCAACCTGAGCCATTCTATGAAACCAATCAAAAAATATATGCAAATTTATTCAGAGATTACAGGCAGCCCTGCTGCTCCATGCTATGATTTTACTAGGCTGAACTATGGGAGTTGTTCCACTAAAGGAAAGAGATGGATTTGGAGTCCCATGAGTAGCTTTTGGTTCATTAAGATATATTTAGTTTGAAAGAGTGAAATTTAAACTTTGATATCGAAGGATTAGAATTTCTTTTGCTATGGAACTGTCACTTCAAATACAGTTCTGCAATAAAAAAAGAGACCTGAGAATCTGTAGTTTCTGATGAAAAGCCATCTGTCATTACAAATGGAGAAATTTTCAAGGGAGCACTCATCATAGTAGGAAAAAAAAAATCACCATGTTTTGAGTGAAGTGTGTTAATCCGGGGTAATAAAATTATTCAGATCTAGTATTCCTTTAATTCCTTTCATTAAGAAAACTATTTTTGTGAGAACATAATGACTGACTTTATAATCAGTGTAATCTAGAGCTCGTTCACCAAAGCAAGATTTTTTCCTTACAAGGCAGGTTTAACCTTGTAATCACTCTAACGATTATTTAAAATGTGGCAGTGACAATAAGTGACAAATTATGACAGACTCTTTTTAGAAATTCAGCTGCTGTTACTGCCATCGTATAAACTGTCCGAAATAAATTGAGATAGAGCACCAGGAAGACTTAGAACTAGAACAATTTTATATTCTTTTAAAGATTATAATAATGATAGTGCTATAGGCACTGGGCAGTTTTTTTATGAAATGATCTCAGCTTATTTTTAGGGGATGTGTTTTTTCTCCTGATTAAAATGATAAGCTTTGCAAATATGTTACATATTTTCTATGCTATGGGCTTGGCAGCTGTGTATTTCCTAAGTGCGGTTAATAATAAGCTCCCATAAGTATTCTCTACAAGACAGATTTAAAATAAATATGAGTTGATTTCCCCTACCCCCAGTCTATGGCAGCCTTGTGTTTACTTGCTGTGAGTATTGCTTAGAATGATCCAACCCGAGTGCTTAATGCAGTGAAGATGCATGAAGGTGTCAAAATATATAAGGTTTTCTTGTTTTCCCATTCTAATCTCACTCGCAGTCAGTCTCACTAAATGTACCTTGCATGGACTGAAAAACATGCTGATGTCAGAACTTCCATAAGTTCTTCCCTACGTTAGGGGCTGCATACTTTAATTGCTTTCATAGATTTTCTTCCAGCTATTTTTTTCTTCTCAGCATGTGGCTTGCTTTTTGGAATGCACACGTGAGCTTTGTTAATCGCTTGGTTTGCACAAGCAGGTCCAGTGCTGTGACATGGAGATGTGTTCTGCCAGATCAGGGTGTGTAAAGCCCCTCTGTGTTCCACACAGCTGCTGAGATGCACAACTTGAAATTGCTGAGAAGTAGCTTTAGGTGGAGAAATCAGCCCTGGAGGCTTCTTGGAATGGGGTGGGATGGGTTGCTGGCTGTATGTGCTGCAGCTCTGCTGTGGTGGGTGTAGTTTGGGTGGGCACGATACGAATGCCTGTACAGATCATATACTGAGTGGGAGCAAAGGGTGAGAAGTGTTTCATCCAAGAAAAGCTTTTCACAAAGAGCAGTGTCTTTGTGTTGCCAAAGGAAGGAATGAGCTGTAGTGCCCTGGTCAGATGTCCTAGTATGGGGTTTGTCTGTCTGTTTCTTTTTTGTATCACCATGAGAAGGCTAAATGTCAAATTCTTGAGATGGGTGTGCTTACGTTTCTATGAGAACTGCAAATTTTGGTAATAAACTCTGACCATCAGTCTGTGTTTATCTGAATCTCATTTTTGACATCTTTAATCCAAGTTCTAGATCTGTCTGATAAACCCCAAGAAATGAACTTCGGATTCATAAAGCTGCAGTGAAGAAAGCCTTTGTTGCAAGAGACTCATCTTGGCTGAGTGGCCAAGTTAGTGGCAGTAAAGATAATTACCAGCTCAATGAAGTATGTGGGTTTTTCTGTAACAGCGGGGAGATAGGTTGCTCTGGACATAATTACAATGTAGCTAATGCACATGCTGGGAGAGGGAGGCTTTATGGATTCAAAACAAATCAGCACAGGTGTTCTGCCATCAGAGAGGGGAGTTAGGAAGGCTCTTCCCTTCAGCTCAGGTAGATTTGCGTTGCAGGCGCATTGACTTTTCAAAATTCCCTTCAGGTTCTGTGTTGGCTTCTGAACTCCTCCAGAGTTTCTGTGTTGGAATCACTGTTGTTTCATGTGTTTATCTTCATTTTGTAATCTGATTATGTGTGTATGGCCTTAAATCGTTTCCAAAGTGCGCTGAAAGAGGAATTTTTCCCTAAGCATAAGTATTCGTAAGCTGACCCATCCTCGGGTCTAAACCTTTATTGTAACTTCTCAAACTTTTAATATTCTAGTAGTTTGCTTTCAGTCACTCTTTCATGACCACAAAAAAAAAAAAAAAAAAAAAAAAAAGTATTTTTTTTCCCTCTTTGTCCCACGTGCCATAAGTATGACATTAGGCTAAGTAATTTAATCTGCTAATTTTCTATAAGCTTGTTCTGCTCATCATTTGATAATTATTTCCAGCAGATTTTGTTCCAGCTTTTATAATGATGGAAATGGTTTCTATACCTGAAACTACTTGGATCCTTCTTGGTGGGAGGATCCAAACTATAGAAATTTTGGAGCAAAGTGATAATAAAAAAAAGAAATACCTGAAGTTTACTTAATGCCTTTGCTGTGCCAGTGTTCTCTGTTATGAGATGTCTTATTATTCTTATAAATATTTTATGTTCTTTGGTCAGTTCAAATATCTTGAAATTACAAGCTGAACTAAGTAGTTGAATAGTGCTAAATATTTATAGCTGAGTATAGCCTATAACTTTAAGGAAATGAAAAATAACTATTGTATCTTTGTTAGGGGCTGCTAGATCTCTGAAGAAGAATTAGCCCATGAAGCTTGTTAAATTTACTAGTGAACAGCATGAGCCATCTTCTTAAATTCATCAGTTTTGCTCCTACTGGGAACCTTTACATTCTGTAAAAGAGATGCTTCTTGCTGTAAGTGAACTTTAGAACATTTGGATGCCATAACAGTGTGACTGTTAGTCATTTATGATTTCTTTTGTGTACAAATCTTGGTACTTTCGAAAAGGCCAATATATAGGCAAAACACTTTCCTCTTTCATCTTCCCCATGTTCCTGAAGGACTTCCAGTATAGGCTTTTTTTTGTGTTTTTTTTTTTTAAATTTAAAACTTCTTTTGTAGCATATGGTATAGAATGGGATGTAGCTGACTTTTTTTTTCCTTTTTCTATTTTTTTCTAAACAGCCATCTCATAACCTTATCTATTTTATATTCTATTGAGTTAGACTAAAACGAAATACTTATCCATAAATCAGGCTCTCTGTTCTTGATTATTGTGAGCAGCGATGCAGGGACCGATTCTAATAGAATTTGCAGGGAAGAAGTCAATTGAGTTTCTACAGGGGTCACGGAGGATCCATAAACTCCCATGAGGCAGTTATCAAAGATGTAACTGTATGCAATGGAGCAGAACAGAACTAACTCCTTTTACTTACTGCTTCTTGATTGAACAATTAATTTGACAGTGGTCACCATACACTTTGCCCTTTTAGAAAGCTTTGATTGTACAATCTTATAAGACATTTATAAGCTTCAAGGTGATTTTAAGTTCACAAGTAATTCCTCCAAAAACCTAATTGGGTATCAGTGATGCTTTCTACTCAATGGACTCTTTCTTAATACTATCACCGCTCAATAATACAATAAATATTCAATAATTCAATAAAACAACAACAAAGACAGTTATGTGTTTTCTGCATGCCATAGGTCTGAGACAGAATGGGGCTTTGGACAATGGAGCCTTAAGGGCTGTACAGGGAGCTTGTTGACACAAACAGTAAGTAAGCTTAACAACAGTGAGAATGAAAGAATGGAGCCTTAAGGATCCAAGTTGAAAGCTTGTAAGGTCTATGGAACCTCTCTCTGCAGAGGTGGAGTGATGGGCTTACGTTTACCTTCATTTCCTCTCATGTCCCCTCATGGCTTATAAAGATCAGAAAATGGAGGAGGGTGTCCATGATGGCCAGAGACTCATCAGAAATTCCTGAGTCTTTTTGACACAAATAGGGTGCTGCCCTGAAGGGTGGTCCCAGACAATCAGGCTATATAATGCGGAACCACACGTGTTTATACCCAGATCAAGACCACAAACTCCGGACAGCACTTGATCCAAGAGTGGTGAGCTATACCTGTCTTTAAATCTCTTTCGCTGTTTTTATTTCTTCTCTTTGTTCTTTTACTTGCTTTTCTTCAGTAGCTGCTGCCTAAATTTGCTGTGAAATAACTAGTTAAGGGGGAAATAACATCTGTGCCAAGTACCCTTATCCATGGTGCTTACTAATTGTTAGAAACTTGCCTAGTTTTGCCTCAAAGTAGCTGATCAGTTGTTGTTAGAAAGCTCAATAAATTGCCTTGTATTGTTCTTCTGGGCCATGGCTGTCTGACGACCTGCTCTGGTGACTCTTAAGTAGTGAGTGCTCTATTTGGTGAGTCTTTGGAATCCCACCTTAATCGCAACCTTCTGGGTGAGATGAGACAGCGTATTGAATCTTTGCTTTAGTGGGTTGGCTGAGCTGCTGCCAAACGATCTCCCAAAAAACGGAGGAAAATCCTTTGAGAAGAAATAAAACAGGTATATTAATGTTGAGATAGCTGTGATTTTTTTTTTTTTAAATGAAAACTAGACTATTAATGACTACTTGTTTTGGTACCAGTGCAAAAACCGAAACCAAAACAAACAAACAAAAAAAAAAACAACAAAAAAAGGGTACAAGTTATAGTCTAAAGGCACAGCATTTTCCCCTTGAAAAATGGTTTGAGAGTTAAAATAAAAGCTGCTGATTTATTTTGAGGCTACTGGCCAGAGTGTCTTGTGCCTGCAGCTGATATTTACAGCTGATTAATACTGTATGACTAGAAGATTATCGTAGTAGCAATCTCTGTAGCAAAAAGGGAATATAACATAGTTTTTATTCTGTACCATATAACTCATGCAGAACTCATTAACTATAAGTTTACGGGTGTGATGATAATGGTCATATCATTTGGTGTTTGGGTTTTGAGCCAATTTTATCTCGTTAGTCTTCTGTTTAGGTGAATAAAGAAGCAGAGGGCATCAAATTGTGCATCATTTTCAATGGTAGTTTTAAAGGACTGCCTTTGAAATTGTTTTTATAGCTTTTACACATACACTATTTCTGGCTAACTATGGTTGAATGGTAGAGAGACTCTTACATGCCAGTGAGTTAAAATATTAAATGTGAAAAAATTCTCAGTGCCACAAGATCACTTCCAGATCTGGATATACGTAAATAATCTTTGTCTCTTTTTAAAATCGTTCTGAGACAGTTTCTGTATCGTATTTGAGTACTTATTTTAATTGCATTGAAAACTCGGTTTAATTGTAGGTCATTTCAGTGCTTGGACAGATAGTGACATCATCAACCTATTTTTTCTGACAAAAGTTTGGGCTCTGCTACATGCAGCTGATTCATTGTCAGTTTCTGTGAAATCCAAATCTTCATATAGATTTGAAGGAAAAATAACCAGGAGGACAGCTGGGTGCTTCATCTGAGACTAGTTTCTCCTCGTTCATCATTTGGACATAGGAGGGCTGCTGGTGTTTTGCTGTGCCAAGATGCTGCTACTCCCTCCCTCTCCCTTTCCTGTCTGTGTGTTCCCATCTCTTTTGCTACTGTAGTGCCCACGGCTCTGAGCTGTGACTTGCCTGCAGTCTGCTGCCCCTGCTCCTTCCCTCACCTCTTCACTGACCTGCTTTGGGGCTGACTTGCCTACCCTTCTCCACTGTCTTATTTAAAAGTTCTTTGATGCCCACTGCTATTTAAATGATATTGCTGGACACAGTGACATGGTAATGAACACATCATTGAAATAAGTGGTGTAGGAAACTGTAGCTGTCAGGATTGCTTGATGAGACTTTCATTTCTTTTTTTCTCCTCTCCAATTTTTTGCTAATGAAATGACAGAGCATCTGAAAAATTAAATGATGAGGGAGGTGTAGTGTAATAGCCTGTGAAATGCATGATGTAATCTAGTTTTCCTTCAAAACAAGTTTGTGTGGCCATCTGCTTCACAAACAGGATTAAAAGCCTGGTCCTTGCCTTGGGTCAAGGTTTTGCGACTCCTGAAACTGATGGAGAGATGAAGTTCAGCCACTTCAATTTGCAGTTGGCAATTGCTGTTGGTAACACACAGCAGGCATCACTGCAATCCCACAATAGCAGGGGTTGCACCTCCATGAGCTACCATTCAGCTCACCAGGGCTGATGCCTCTAAATTTTTCAGAGCGGGGCTCCTTTTGGCAAGTCAACATCCTGCTGCCCAGGCCATAGCTGCTGGGCAAATCCTGGTAAAGCATGCACTGGGATTTCTGGCTTTTCTCAGTATCACTGCAACCCTTTGTGCTTTAGTTAACTTCAAGTATAGAATCATAGTATGGTTTCAGTTGCAAGGGATCTCAAAGCCCACCCAGCCCCAACACCCTGCCATGGGCAGCTCTGCCACCCACCAGCTCAGGCTGCCCAGGGCCCTATGCAATCTGGCCTTAAACACCTCCAGGGATGGGGCACCACAGCTTCTCTGGGCAGCAGTGCCAAGCCCTCTGAGTAAGCAATTTCCTTCTGACATCTAACCCGAATCTTCTGTCTTCTAGTTTAAAACCATTCCCCTTGTCCTGTTAGCATCAAATGATGTAAGAACTCAGTCTACACCTTTTTTATGAGCTCCCTTCAACTACTGGAAGACTATAATGAGGTCTCTCCAGAGCCTTCTCTTCTCCAAACTAAACAGTCCCAACTCCCTCAACCTAACTTTATAGGATAGGTGCTCCAGCCCTTTGATCATCCTTGTGGCCCTCCTTTGGACCCACTTCAGCATATCTTTCTTGTGCTGGGGGGACCCAGACCTGGATGCGGGACAGCAAGTGGGGCTTCACAGAAACATAGCAGAGGCGGACAAGTGATGGATTTATGCTTGCTATGAGGTAAGCTGCCCCATGGCTGTAATGCATTCAGCAGCTCTAGTTGAGGTCATAGTGGAGTGGGGGTAGAGCAGATAGATGATGCTGCTAGAACTGGAAATGGCTGTAATGTCATTTTATTGTTCATACCATTTTCTATTTTTGAGATTGTTGTATTCAGGACATTTTTTGCTTTAACAGTTGAATGAACCAAAAATTAAGTTGTCGATACTTTAACAATTAAATGGTGAAATATTCTGAAAAATGTTTATTGTGCATGGATTTTTGTTTTCAGAAACTCCTGAATGTACGAAGTTTGAAAAGTTATAATGAAGATATTTAAAAAGCAGAGAAGCTAAACAATATTTTTCAGCAATGAGTGCCATCACAGAACTGAATTTTACCATGAATATTTCTGATCTTCAAAATATACCATGAGACACTTTATAGTGTTTCCTAATGTTACTGTATTTTAAATTCATATTCAAAATTAGTTCTCTTTTTATACCAGTGAGACTGTCACATCCTTTTTCCACTGCTAACAGCTCAAGGTATATTTTTAACAGCTTTTACGATTTTGAAACTAAGCAAAAGGATGTCTTAAAACAAAATACTGAATAATTTCCTGGATGTGGTTGCTGTTATGGTTTTATGTGATACTGGAGTGACACAGAACAGCTTTGTGTGTTATAGTTGGTGCTGTTGACCTGCTGACTCCTGCGTCACAGTACGTCACTGTACACAAAAGGAGTAATGTCTAAATAGCAATGATGTACAACAATTGTCTGTCCTTGTGATCTTAAATTTTGAAATGTCTTTTTATTGTTCATGATCATCCATCATCTGGCTGCTACATCAAGGTTACCTTTAGCAACCTTGGCATTTAACCCCTTTATATGTGAACGTTAAATGCCCAGTTCTTCTATCTGATTAAAGAGAGAAAATAATGCTGAAGTGGATTATGTCTTGTCATCTTTGTTAGAAAGCAGTGATATGCAAAACCAGAAACTGTGATTCTAAGGGAATCTGTTTCTATTTGCCATAGCCTTTTGTTATTTATTCTCTGTAAACCATTTAGAGGGTGAGTTTGGACTGTCAGTGATTACTCTGTAATTAGTGCTCACGGGCAGTATATGGTTGAAGCTGCATTAGAGGAGAAAATATATATCACTTGTTAAAGGCCACATGACTTGTACAGAAGGACCTAAGTGCAAGCTCTAAGGTGTATTAAATTGCAGTGCTTATCAGCAGCATAAATACTACCATCGCTTCTCCAATTGCTTAATGTACGGCTGTTCCTCAAAGTGAGGCAGTGATAACGTGCATTTTGTTCACAACAGATTGAGCATGTGGCAATTATCAGTAAGCCGTGTGATGGTGAATCTTATTCCCCAGGTCAGGAAACTAGGAACAGGTACTTTGTGACAGATTGGAGAAGGGCTTTCCAAAATGACCACAGTGCCCATACAAATACACAGTGGAACATCTGTGCAGCCATCAGGCAGTCATTTGTATACATTAGTGAGGGCACTGGTTTTGTGCCGCTCCTACAGGGCGTGCAAACACAGCGCAAGTGTTATTTTGATGGAAGCCTGTCTTGCCAAATTTTGTTATTATGGGATAACATACAAATGAGATGAGATGAAAAGCCTAAAACGGCTACCTGCATGTGTGCTTTAGTACTGCAACATGCAAATATTTCTGCTGGGGTTAGTTCTCTCAGTGCAGTGGTGAGCACAGGATGTTGCAGTTTCTTCACTGGAAGAAACTCACCCAGGTGTATCATCTTCTCCATTACTGCCTTCACCCTATGCTGTCACTGTTGGCAGAAATGTCAAAGACTTCAGTGGTACAAAAGAAATCCATTGCTGAGCAAGAGGATGGCACTGTAAGTTTTGTCTTCAGTGCTATGTTTGAGAACACAACAGTTTAGTTCCCAGAAATTTAAGGTTTTCCTCCTTTCATTTACATAATTTCTGTAGTTGGTGCTTTTACTGCAGCTGTTGACTAACCCAATAAATATTTTCCTCTATAAATGTGCAAATACCTAGATATATGCACCCTAACTATGCTTTCATAAATAAAGTTTTTGTTATCTTAGAAACCTAAACAGTTCAACTAAAATAAGTAAATGTTTGGGAACTTAATTGATTTCCTCAAGACAAAGCTGAGTTGTTGCATTTCATATGATGAGCAAATTCGAAGAGTTGAAGAGATACAAGAACGAGTTACTTCTTTATAAAAATATGCAGATCCCATAGAGGAATGCACATCAGCTGCTTTTTTGGTTTATTTCTTCAAAAGAGTTCTAGTTAAGCATAATATGACCAATTTGTCTTTTTGAGATTAGTTTGGGGTGCGTTTAATGTTACTCTAATGCTCCACAAATTAAATATAATGGTGTACTAAATATATTTTTTCTTTCCAGTTTTAGAAAATGTTTGCATTTCTTGTTTTTTTTTTTAAATTTTCATTTTATTTTCAAAGTCAATGTCTCTGACACCTTCTGTAGTATGAAAATGTGTTGATAATGAGATCATTCTTCCTTGAGTATTTTACTGAGTTCATGTCTCAGTGGTACTCTTCCCACATGTAGTTTTTTGGTATGTGATGGTACTATTGAGCATATCATCTCTTTGCTGTAAAATAGCCATAGTGTATGACATAAAACAATTGGCTTGGCAATGCCTAGCTTATTATCTGTTTAATGTTTTCATAGAATGTATACTTTGGTTTAGGGTTTTGAGCTTATATATACTTAATGTTAGCAGATGACTGCATATTTATTTATTCTGGCAATATCATTAATTGTTCAGAAGAAGACTTAGTTTTTCAGGCAAACCTAGAGCATCTGTTTGTAATTCTGTCTTGAGCATTGCCAACACAAATTAGTATTTGTAGCTCAGTTACCAGGCATTTTCAAAGTTCCTGAGTTCTACGAGAATGATTAATACTGAACTAATGGAATAATCCAGGCTTCTATCCTAGGTTTATGGAGGCTTCGTGAACATAAGCTTTCCAGTTTCCTAGTTAGGTAGCTGTCTCTTTTGGGATGAATCTCTGCTGATTGTCACCTAAGCCAGGGTTTAGAATGGGGATGCAGAAAAATCATTTAAAAAGTGTATGTGTTGGGGCAGGGATTGATTCTTCAGTCCTTGGCCTATCACACTTTCTTTTTCCTCCAAATTATTATTATTTGTAATGAATGGGGGGGGTCAGGCTCAGTTCTCCTTCTCCCATAGAAGAAGAGACATTCTCATTTCATTGGTTTGGGACATGGTTCACTTTAGAAATTACTGAAGGCTCATGTTTTTCACACAGGTGCTGCTGGCATTTCTCTTACTCTGCACAACACAGTATTGCTGTTAATTTTAACACTATTGTTTGCAAGCCGTATCAGTTCTGCTCTGTGTTAACATAACCTGTACTGTTCTTCTAGCTTTTGTGTGTCACAATAAACCTTCAGTCTCTCCTTTTACTAACAGGGAAAAACTATTTCTCATTTTCTTGTACCCTACTCTACAAAGTCTCGTTCCATGCTTGTTGAACTGAAACAAGTAATCTGATTTCACTCATGACCCGTTGCTAAAGCTACAGTACGATGATTAAAGGCTCACATTTCTTGGCCATGGAGAAAATGAGATTTAACTGAAGATTTATAGTGATGTAAACATAATGTTTTCTGGAGCTTTAAAAAAAAAAACAAAAACACACGCACAAAAAAAACCCCCAGCAGTTTTAGCTGGATAATCCTGCTGAGCCAACAGTCAGTGCACATCAATTTATAATTCTTCATATTAGGTCAAACCTCCTTGAAGTATCTATTCCTCTTTGAAATTTCTCCCATACCAGTAGCAATTTTTGAAATGACAATGTGTGTGCTGATGTGTTGTGGCTGGGCCAACTCAGTAAGCAAGTAGATGACAATCTCTCATGACAGATATTATGGCTTTCCAGCTCCTTCTTTTTTCATTGTTCACTATAAAATAAGTAAGGAAAAAGAGGGAAACCAATGGCTATGTGTATGGAAGCATGTTGTATATTGGAATTCCCATGTCGTCTTTAAAAATGAATGGAAGTATATATGGAAGTAATAGCTTCAGAAAAAAGCCCTTGATTCTTCCTCTCCAAGTAAAATTCATGGTCAGTCTTCAAAAAATTGAGTAATTTCTGAGGGATACTAAATTATTCTGAAACTTCCTTAACTGGAATAAGTATCTATTGTGTAGGTGTTGACTACTGTCAGAAATGTACCAGTACTAATCAAAGACATAGTTTGTGAGGGAGGCTTGCCATTCTCCAGAAATACCTAAGTGTGTACACATCTTAAAGCGTATCGTTTAGTGCTGCTGAGGTTCTTGGATTGAATACCAGTGTTACATGCCTTCCTGGTCTAACTGTTAATTCTTAACAAGGATGGCTTATCTTGAAGCTAGTGATTACTTTGTCTTCTAAAATACACTAAAGTATGCTTCTGAATTTGATAGGTTTTTGGTTTTTTTTTTTAAAGCTTTTATCTTGAAGATCAACAAATTTGGAAAAAGTGAAAAATATACAGCTTTTCCCTACTGTCAAATTGGTACGTGGGATGGGTGGGAAGTGCATTTGGGCATCTTAGCCGTAGTGCTCGTCTGTCAAATTATGGTTCCTTTTTTTTTTTTCTGAAAATATCTCAACCTCATTATAGGTACAGACATTTCTTTTGACTTTTTATAATCTTGATTAAATGGAAAAGGGAAACTGGAGTGACTAATCATTGCAACTGAAGAAACATCTATTACACTTTTAACCATAGGATGTCACCAGAGTACATAGAGTAGTCTGTGTGATAAAGCGATATGGAGCTGATTTCAGGCTCTCTGATAATTTGTTTTGAGTATAAACAATCCAAATGTGCAGAGGTTTTCTGGAATCAGTCATTGCAGCATTTTGGCCAGTTCCGCTGTAGAAAGCCATTCTGTCCTAAAGGGTTGACTGGAAGTGGGAGTGGAGTTACTGATGTCAGCAGCTATTTTTATATTATTTTACTAGAAAAGTCTGTAGTGACATTTTATGAGCAGTGCAGTTCATTACAAGAATCCTTTGGACATTTGAGGGAAAGTGTCCAAGTAGCTTTGCAGAGCAAGTAAGTTTAGGAGGCAACCCTAAGTAGTTGCCTACTTTCAGATCCAAACTTTCCTGTAGTTTTGCATCATTGCTCTTACTTGGTGATAACCACAGTATTTGCATGCAACTATTGATTTTGTTTGTGGTAGCATTTATTTTATTCATCAGCCTCGTTGATAAAGTGGTGGCATGCGTGTATGCATGTATAAAATATGGAAGGTATTTTACATTAAAGCTAGTTTGTACTCTAGAATAAATAAGGACTCTTATGGGAGATGCTAAATGCTTCTCTTGAATTATAGTTTTGGGTAAAGGGGACAGAATGTGGCCCTATACTACTGAAATTACTTTTGAAGCCTTCTCTGGGTTTTCTATACTTTTTCTTGTACATTCTTGCATTGATTAGGGTCAGAGTAAGCGTTGAATAAAGAGATAAAATTCAAAAGTAAATGTCTTTTGTGCTGTGGTTCATATTGTTAGGTGTTTGTTCTTAAAAGTTCCTTCATTCATTTTGTTGGAAAGGATTGCATTTGAAGCTTTTCGTCAGTTATCAGCTCATTGTTCATTTATGAGTTTCTCTTCTTGGTTACAGCGAATTATTGCTTATTCTGCTTATTTCAGCAGCTGTAATTTCAGAAAAAAAAATATATATTTATATATATATTTAAAAAAAAAAAAATATATATATTTTTTTTTCTAGTGGGAGAATTTTCTCTGAGGGAGAATCTTATACTTATGGCTTTAGATAACTTTTCAATTTCAACAAGTGCTCTTGCACCATTCTGTGAGTGTGGTATTTTAACAGATTATATCTTCACAAAATACAATGAAGTTTTTGAAAAGTAAATGTTTTCTCATCACGATTTAGTGATGCTGCTAATGTTGCATGAACAGAAAGACTAGTTTCTACATGAAAATAAATGAAAATCTATCCAATGGATGGCTTTTGTTTTATTGTTTTCCCAGTCTTGCTTCAGCCTTGATTCCTTCAAGCTGCCAAAGAAGAAAAAACAAAATCTAACATAAATTTTATGGGAAAACATCATAGTGGAACAAAGAAATGACTGTTGACTACAACAAAATTTTATTTGGAAATTTATTTGGACTAGTGGTTCTTCAGAAGAGTCCAATTATGGGAGATAATAACCAAACCACAGAACTCTCAGTTAACTGAAGTAATATGACATGGCACATTTATCACCTACTTAGTGTGTATTTTTAAACAAACAAACAAAAAAAAGGTAGTACACATGTAAAGTTGTAAAGATGGTAGTTGCTAAGATCTGAACAGAACTGAGGCTCATTCTAAGCAGAAGGATCCTCTCTTCCTTCATCTGTCTGAATTGAGTTTTTGCTTGCAGAACGTATCCAGAAACATTTTGAGGTGTTAAATACAAGGTTGAATGTAGCAAGAATTACTGCAAATTGCTGCATTCAGGATGACACATGAGACTTCAGAAGTCAAGACTAAAGCTGTGGGTATGCCAAACAAACTGTACATTTGTGTTACTGGGTGGTTCATGTGAGAGCACAAATGTCTGAACTCTTGCCATGAGTTTTCTTTCTTTCCTGCAGTACCACTTCTGAAGTGTTTTCGGGTGTAAAGGAGAGTATGCTTGTATTTGGAAATAATTTTTTTTTCTCATATACAAGATCTCTCTTAGTTTTCACTTGAATAAGTCAGTCTGATGGTTAGCTGTGGTTACTGCCTTTTAATTCTAAATATTGGCTGTTCTAACTACCCCTTGAAATGCCACTTCTCCCAAGTGCTACTTTTACATTAGAAAAGTAATTTATGTGCTTTCTCAACACAGTAAAGCATGCAAGTGGAAAATATGGGGCATTTTTATATGACTTTGTAGAACATGGATTTCGAACATCATTCTTGTGTAAGCTCAAAGGGTGAAGTGGGACCCTACACCTGTGTATGAAGAGGATCAGATGACAGGGGAACTAGCAGCTCCTTGCCTGCAAAACTTGCTTGTAATGACAGAAGATGTCTGGGGCCAGGGGAGAAGGGGGAAGGAAGCTGCCCTACAGTAGACTGAGCCATGTGATACTGGTACCTGGGCCTTGGGTAGATGCTCTTGTTGCTTGCCAAGGACTTGGATTTGGGATGTGCAGGTGCTTGGCAGGCCTTGGGCATGTTATCCCCTGCACAAGTCCTCCTTTGGTATCTTTTGCCTTTATCCCCAGAGCTGTGCTGTCACTTTCGGTGTGCTGCAGATGCCCTTCTGCATAGCTAGTGCCCACATACATGAGCAGCTCTGCTGCTATGTGTTGTTCTCCATCTGCTGAGGGATGGGAAGGAAGGTGGTCACTGCGCCACATGTAACCCACTGCTCACAGATCAACCAAGTTAAAAATGCAGTTTGTTATAAGCATCTTTACTTTTATTATTGGAAGACCAAGCTGTGTTAGCAAAATGATGAGTGGCATGTTTGCTTGCTGTGGGTATTGATTTCTTTCACTGTGTGATGGGTCTGATATGCATGCACTCAGAAAAATCCAAGTAAGCATCATGCACTTGATGTGTTCGACTGAATAAAAGGCCTAAGAATTTGTTCAGGAAATTAGTTCTACATGATGTGCATGTGAAAGAGCACCTCTTCTGTGACACGTATTATAGAGCTGGATTATTAACTGAAAAGCAGTATCAACTACAAAATGCAATAGGGAATTCATGTGAGATTGCCCTTTCATCCTGCAATCTGTGGCAGCATCAGAAGTGTGAATAAACTGTACAGCAAGGAGAGGTGAGCACAGCCTGGTAATCAAATACTGTGTTACATCTTGTGCTCATCTGGTGTGCAGTGGCTGAAAGTCAAGTGCCTGCAATCACCAGAGAAGTGTGGATGCATTTCCATTATAAATTAAGTAGCCTAATTGTGTTTGCTTGGGTTTCTTTGTGTTTTATAATTGTATTAGGCTCTTCCCCAGCAGGCAAAAGTGCTTTCATTCACTGGGGTTGTTGTTGTTGGGTTGTACTTACTAACTGCTCATCTGATGCTTTCAAAAGGGCAAGGTTTTGCATATTGTATGGGTGCAGGTGTGGTGCTGGTAGCATCCGACTGTGCTGACACTGCCTGGGCAGCCTTTGCAGTCTGTGACTCAGGTGGGTCACACTGGTGGGATGCAGTAGATACTGCATTTGACAGTGACTTTGTTTCAGTAATCTGTAATGTTAATAAAATGTGCAGGACTGGAATAAAATAGGCAAATAGTCTCATTTTTAAAAAATGTCCTAAAATGCATCAATCATATATACACAAATACATGAATCTTATTTTTGAATTCTTTATATTCAGAGAAAGTGTGTTGAATCATGCTTTTTTTACATTTAAAATGCCACGTTGCAAGATTCATGGATACTATAAGTCTAAAGGAATTTTTTTCATCCAGGAGGGAGAGGTCTGGAATTCAAAACAACCGTTTCAACTTCCTGAAGGGAGGCTGTGGTGCAAAAGGGTCTGGCCTCTTCTCCCAGGCAAATAGTAGGACCCGAGGAAATGGCCAGAAGTTATACCGGAGGAGGTTTAGGTTGGATGTTAGGAGAAACCACCTAAGGGTGGTCAGGCACTGGAATGGCTGCCCAGGGAGGTGGTGGAGTCGCCGTCCCTGGTAGTGTTCAAGAGGCGCCAGGATGAGGACCTACAAGAGATGGTTTAGTAGCTTGTGATACTGATAGGAATGGGAGGGTGGTTGGACTGGATGATCTTGCAGGTCGTTTCCAACCTTGTGATTCTGTGATTCTGTTTCATTGTAGCTGTGCTGTTCAGGTCTGTAAGTGGTGTCCTACATCTACTTGTCACTGAGAACAACCCCAAAAGATGAATAGATTGTTAATTTGTTATACAGTGACAGCAAGGATCATCTTATTCAAGTAATCTGACTGGTAGTGTCAGTCTGGAAAAAAAACAGATTTAGAGTAATAGTCCTTCGATTTCTATGTGTATTTGTTTGTCACTACAGCATTGTTTACCTTTTGTGGTGAAAGATGGAAGGAATCTAATCCTGTGAAGTACTGAAACTTCAGAGGGTGCAGAAGAAGCTTGGTGCTTTGTGGTGTATGGTCTATTTCTTTTTTTCTTTTTTATAAAATGAATAAGCCAGTGTTGGTGACTTCATCAGTGGTTACAGTAAATCATGGCATCTTTTGGGAAAAACAGACCCTGACAAGGTGTGTTTGTAGTTTATTGAGGTTGTCAGATCTAGACTGATGGAAGGATGTGGAATCTGTATGAGAGAGTTCTCCAGTACTTATGGGCATCCATTCCTTTAAAATCTGTCTCTAGAAAGTTATAATTACTCTGCTTTTAGAATCTGTCTTCTGCGTGCTCGTGCTTGGCCTTTTTGGTACTTTAATGCGCGTGTCACTGAAATTGCTAATGCTGTATTAGCCAAGCCCTAACTCACTTTGTTTAGGTGGATAGCATTTAGAACAAAAAAAAGTCTGGTTTTGAAAATGTTTTGCCAAGTCATTCTACAGGAAGAGGTGATAAAGAGAAGTTTGATGGAGTTCACTAGATGTAGAATTGTGGAACAAAAGTTTTCTGGAAAAGGAGAGGCTGAAAGATCCCTCATGTTGTCTGTGATTCTGTGAAGCCGAATAGAGCAGAACTATGGCAAAGAGCATAGGCACACTGCGGAGTGGCAGACTTGAGGACTACAGCTGTGCAGGTGAACAGCTAAGCAGCATACCAGAGCTCTATCTCTTTTTCTTTCATTTTTATTTCACAGTTTGGTGGGCAGATTTTTTGTTGATAGCATTGCCTATGATTAATATGTTATGAAAAGTTCACTGGCAGACTTATAGGAAGAACAAAGCAGTGAGTAAAGAAGTTGAAATTCTTGTCGTGTCATCTTTCAGTAATTTGAAATGTCTAGCTTCAGCAAAGTGTTCATCTGTGCTGTTAATTGCAAAACATCTAGGAAGAATTTGTGGGTCATTTATTAAAAATGAGTCTTTCATGTCCTTGACGGAACATGCTGCTTAGCATGGCATGTAATAGCAGAACATGTGCTTGTATCTGAAATACTTCTAATTTGTAATTCTCTTGGGCCTGGGCGTGTATACAGACTGGGAGGAGCAGTCCTTGAGCATTGCCCTGCAGAGAAGGACCTGGGGGTCCTGGTGGATGAAAAACTTAACATGAGCTGGGCTTGTTCAGCCTGGAGAAGAGAAGGCTGTGGGGTGGTCTCATTGCAGCCTTCCAGTAGCGAAAGAGAGCCTACAAACAGGAGGGGAATCAACTTTTTACAAGGGTTTATAATAGCAGGGCAAGGGGAAATGGTTTTAAGTTGAGGGAGAGGAGATTTAGGTTGGATGTCAGGGGGAAATTCTTTACAGACAGAGTGGTGAGGTGCTGGAACAGGCTGCCCAGAGGTTGTGGATGCCCCATCCCTGGGGTGTTTAAGGGCAGGTTGGATGGGGCCCTGGGCAGCCTGGTCTAGTATTAAATGGGGAGGTTGGTGGCCCTGCCTGTGGCAGGGGGGTTGGAGATTCATGATCCTTGAGATTCCTTCCAACCCAAGCCATTCTATGATTCTATGATATGATTCTCTTGGTAGTCAGCAGGAATGCCTACGAAATATTGTGCAGCAAAATAGTGGTTTTCATACAGTAGCTATTCAAAGAATGTTACTTCTTTGTAAATCTGTATGTAGTACTTTCTACAGAAAATCAAGGGGAGAGGAACATCAAAATCTTTGTCTCCTTTCTACTGCTCTAGAGTAAATCTTTCTTCTTGAATTCACGTATTTGAGGTGTAAGATGTTCTCTGTGTATGTTTTCACATTTAATGTCTGAAAATTTATAAAACTATAGTGATATTTTTAATTTGGATAACTGTAAACTATGACAACATCAGAAAATGATGGAGACACTTTTTACCCTTGGATTGTGCTGTGCATCTCTGTAAATTATCCTCCTAACTTTCATTAGATTTTCATTGTTTCACCTCTAAATGCATTTTAGTTTGGTCTTACTGACCACCAATTCTATTGTGACTTGTCACGTTGAGGCTCTATAATAATAAAGTTATAATCTGATGTCATAACTGCAATTTGACAATCAGGTCTTGCTTAAGATGTGCTGATGCTGAAAACAATCCTCAAGATGCTTAATAAGTATGCAGATGTAATGGTATCTAAAAACCCAAACTCATTAGAATTGTAGCTGTATGACACACACAAAAAAGTCACATTTGATATCTCTGCTGTTAATTCAGGGTGGCCCCACATATATTAAGTCATACGAGTAATGGAATGTGAAAACAGCTTTGTATGTAATGCACGATTTCTTCTTGGGCTACAATGCATTATAGGTATTTTTTTTTAATTTCCTCCAGGTACTTTTTTTTTTTTTTCCTCCAATATTTGAAAACTGCCAGTTATGTAAGAAGGATAAATATAAGGCTCTATTCATATTTTTAACAGATTTTTTTTTTTTTTCTTAACAGGAATGAACATCTGCACAGATGCTCTCAGTGCAAAGTTGCTAAATACTGTGGTAAATCATGTCAGGTAAGATGAAGAATTACAGCTATAAAGTACTGAAGAAAAACAATCATTTAAATACTTAATTTACAGGGTCTCCATGAATTTTCCACATTGGCACGTCTCTATATTTTTTGGTTTGCGTTTATGGATAGAGAGTGTATGGCCTTGTTTTATTTTGATTATTCTTACAGTTACAAATATAAGATTATATTTCCTGAGACAGAGCTAAGATGAAATGTGTGGTGTTTGGCTGTGCTTAGAGGGAGAGGGAGAATTCTGCAGCTTGCTGGTTGCAGACTGGAGGTTCTAAGCCTATTCTGCAGTAAAACCATTTGTATTTCAAGAGTAATTTTTATTGTGGAAAAGTATATATCCCATTTGTTTTAAGAGGAAGAAAGATTTGAGTATTTGCAGGTAAGAGGCATTATTGGACAAAACGGTATCTTGAAGGATGGTATCAAGAAGATGGAGCCAGGCACTTTGCAAAATGCATGGCAGGAAGATGAGGGACAATGGAAATAAGTTGAAAGAAAAGAGATTCAGATGTGTAAGGAAAAACTTCTCGACCCTGAGCACAACCAAGAATTGAAACAGGCTGACTAGGGTGATTGTGCCATTTGCATCCTTGCAGGTCTTCAGATCCTACTGGATAAACTGCTGAGTGAGATCTGACCACAGAATTAACCCTACTTTGCAACTTGAGAACTCCAGAGATCCCTTCCAATTTGAATTATCCTATTATTCTGTTGTATGAAACAGCTTGGAAAAGTGTTCAACCCTAGAAGCTTAGCTTTACTGTTTTATATTGTAACTGAAACTTGTGCACATAAGTTGGCAGGCCTTGGTATTGAATAGTCACACATGGATAGATGACTGCATAAGGTGTGATTTGGCAGAAAACCGGACACCTGAAATTCAAAGCATGAAGATTGCCTTAAAAAACAACAACAGCAACAACAACAAAAACAAACAAACAACAACAAAAAAAAACCATTTAATTTCTGCATAATTTCTCTTAGGTTTGCATGGTTATTTTTTGTTTGCTTGTCTAAGGAAGACAATTAATTGTTAATAAAGACTAGTAGTGATATTCTATTACAGATATAGAAATCTAACTTTTTAATTCTTTGACCTTCAAGTGGTCCTTTCACACTTTAGGTGTGCCATGTCCCCTCACACAATGTGTTTTTCGTTGATCCTTTACAACGTGATACTAGAAGCAGTTCTGCCTTACTATGATTTGCAATGCTCTCAACATGCCAAAACCCATTCTTTTGGGGATTAAAACATATGGAGGGGGAAAGGAGGGAGATAAGACATTTTGATTCATTGTACAGCAAATGTGTGCAACGTACATTAGGTGCTTGCTGTAGCATCAATAATAGTGCCACAAAGAGATTTATTATAGGAAATCACAAGGAAAATATAACTGAAGAATATAGAAGACCAGAGTTATTTGTAAGGTAACTTTAAAACAAATGTGTGTCAGGAGAGTAATTGGTAAAGCCTCTGTTGATGACTCTCTAATGTGAAATGAGACACCATGGCCCCTATGCTGGCACCAACCTGCACAAGCAAATTTACAAGGTGTAATGCAATAGCCTCTTCTCACCTATGTGTAATAGCAACAAAACTAGGAAACGGAGTTTTAGCCTTTGGGAAAGCAATTAGGTGAATTTGCTTTGAGGATTCACACTGGATAGCCTCAGGTTATCTTGAATATTCTTTTTTTTTTGCTTCCAGCTCTAGGGTTCTTATGCTTTAAGCCATCTCCAGTTTCCCTACCTCCACTGTTATAGGTATTGATTTTGGGGAGACAGGGCTGGTTCTGCTTTAAGTAATCAGCACTGAACATGCTGTGTATTTATTGTCTCACAG
Organism: Tetrao urogallus; assembly: GCF_951394365.1. NCBI lineage: Eukaryota > Metazoa > Chordata > Aves > Galliformes > Phasianidae > Tetrao > Tetrao urogallus. The sequence goes on from NC_136814.1 coordinate 33,367,564, forward strand.
CATCTTGTGCTGTTAATGTTATACAGAATTAATGTGTAATTAATGTCACCCAGTCTCTTTTGGTAGTAGATAGCAATTGAGAACAACTGAAAAAAATTTCAATTATCTGGACAAAACAGTGAATTTATTGAGACTGACAATTCTGTGCAAATGATCCGGATAAAACTGAGACAAAGCAGATCTGTTTTCTGTTGAGTTCTGTCCCCTAGTTCATTTTTCTTTCAATAAGCTGTCTAAACTACTGTGTAGCTCTTTTTACAACAGCTGTTAGTGGAGCTCTCCTTGGCCAAGGCGAGGGCTTTGTGCTCTACTTAGGCTTTGTAGCTGCAGTGCAATTCATTAATATGTGCCCTTACAATTGAAATAATTGCTGAACAAAATAAACAGCAGGGTATTGACTCAAATTGGAGTTCGCACATTTAAAAAGTGAATATTGGCAAAACAGCATTATTTTATTCTTGTAAATAACAGACCAGCTTGGAAATATTGGTTGTGCTGTTGGATTTACAATTTACACTTAGCTGCAGAATGATTTGATTAATTTTTCACATGTATTAAATAAATCCCACCATACAAAACACTTAACTGAGGCTTAAGTCTGTTAGCTTTATGGAGTTTTCCAATTAATACAGTTAATGAAATCAGAATTGAAGTAAAAATCTGACTTTCAAAAATGAACCACAATGAAACACACTGAAACCCCATATTAACTGAATGGCTGAACTGGATTTGGGATAAAAGTAGACTTTGTGAATGAAACTTTGAAGTACACTCAGCAGGGAATTTCTGTTATAGGATGGACCAAAATTCATTGCAGGGGAGTTGAGCTACATGGCATTCAGAGGTCTCTTCCAATTCTAAGGATTCTGTGATTCTAAAATGAGCCATTTTTAAAGCTGAAAATGTCTTGTAGAAATCCTCACTTGGTTTCAGGTGTCAAGTGGTTAATAAAAAGTGTCTTTGTGTTAACCTGTAGGGGAGGAAATACCCTTGAAAAAGATATTTAGCCTCTTGGAACTTAGCTTGAAAAATGTTATCCTTCAAGAAGATATGTGGGCAGAGCAAGAAATTCTGACAAAACAGAAGAGGAGTTGGAATTTCTAGCTTGTAGAAAATGTTAAAGATGAAAAATTTCAAGTGTACTGTGTCAAATTTCAGAATTCTCTGTTATCTCTTAGGCCAGTTGAAGCTGCTTGCTTTCACTTTTAACACTTAGAAAAAAGGAGATATTAGAAATGTAGGGCTGGAAAAGATCCTTTGGGCTGATCTTTATGATTGAATTCTCATTTTGGGATCATACAATAGTCAGAAGGCCTATTATACGTATGTTGTATGTAGGCCTTTTGATTTGAAATGTGTTTTTGAGCTGGACCTCATTTACTTTTGTCCCTTCTCAGCACTTCTCTGCTAGAACTCCTTTCTCACCTGCTTATGCTTAATTTGCCTAATTTCCCAGTGCTGTTTTCTAGCAGTGTTAGTCTGGGTATCTCCAAATGTATGGAGTGACCATGTTTGCTTCTCCTCATAATTGCTGTTGTGATCTCCTAGTTCTGTTAATTAATTTGGTGCATCCTACAGTTTGGGGACAAGTGATGTAGATGATAATCCCTGACAAGTGGGACCTTTAGGCAGAATTCAGAATGTATCATGAAAAACTATTGAAATGACTATTTAATGCCTACCTGTGCAACCTGCTGCAGGGAGCCTGCTTTGGCAGGGGGGTTGGACTCCATGAGTCCAACCTGTACTCCCTTCCAACCTCTACAATTCTGTGATTCTGTGATTTAATTTAAAATAAATAAATAAAAATCCCACTTTTGATTTTTTTTATTTTTGAGCTCTAGTCTTCAATTGCTTCCCTTCTTAGCCACTGGTTTGGGAGGAGGTAAAAGGAAAGATTCTGTTTTTGAGATCCTAAACGCAGTGAAGTCTGGAAGAGGAGCAGTGGGCACTGCTCTGTAGTATTTATTTGTCTTCCCTTGCTTCTTTTTGGGAGTGTTCATTTCTAACAGGGAAAAAATCTGTTGGAAAAACTGGAAGCACTTCCCTGACAAGGAGGGAAAAGGGTCGGACCAGGTGACCATGCCTCTCCATGGCAATGTCTGTACTCATGCCATTTAGAGGGTATAAAGACCCTGTCTGAAAGCCAGGACATTTGGAGTTCAGAGCTGTGGCACCAAGATAAGCCCACCAATAAGTGTCATTAGAGACTGCCTTTAAAAGTAGGGTTACAGGACTTAACAGTTACATGTAGTTCTGTAATTTCTGTTTGTTGTCTGAATAGGAAGAATACTTCTGATCTTATCATACTTGATGTATTTGGAACTCTGCTTCTCCCCTGGTCAGCTGGGAGGAAGTGAGCAGCGGTCTCTGTTCCAGCATCCCTCCTGCAGAACGATCCCACAGATTCCTTCTTGGCATCAGCTTTTGCCAGGCACTGCTTAGAAGAGAGCATCTGCTCTCAGTGTTATTCTCATAGGGAAATGCATCCCTGAGGAGTGTGGCATATTAGGCTGGGTGGTGCTGTATGTTTTGTCTCATTAGGGCTTTATTGGTTGGGTAAGCTATTAATCATTTTGGTGTCACATTCAGCATACTTGAAATTCTGTGCAGAATTTATGTAAGGAATGAAAATCGACAGATAAAGGCTTGCTCCGAAGAACAATTTTAGTTCAAGCAGTAGAAAAATGCTCATGTAATTATATTGCAGGGAATGACATCAGGACATTTACAAGTGTGACCTTGTTTCTTCTAGAGAAGAATATTTCTATTGAGCAGTAGATTCTTGCCTTTTATTTGTCAGACAGCATGTGACACTAACTATATTTGGATTAATGCCTTCTTGGTGTCATTTTTTTTCCCTTTCTCGAGCTATGGGTATAGCAAAAGAAACCACAAATCTCCCGTGCAACTGAAAGAAATAAAAAATACCATTTATTTAGTATATGTAAGCCAAAGGTGGGGGAAAACTCACAGTGAAACAGAATGAGTGTCACTGATGCTGAAGCCTGGCCACCTGAAATGTTTTCCCATATAAACACAGCTTTAAAAAAAATAAAATTGCATAATGACCTCTGTAATCTTTATAACTCAAATGTCAGTGTGTGTAGCTGTGATGTGCACTTGTACGTATCACAGATGTTCCCTCTTTTTTTTTTATTGCTGAATGTATAATTGCTTTGTATTGGACATGTTATCATTTCCTATGTGGCATTTACCTTGTAGAAGCTGGTTTTCTTGAGTTTCATTTTTTGTTTTCCTCAGTGCATTAATCTGTGAGAGAAGTCACCTTCAGAAGCTTTTGGTTATTCTCAGTTCTTATCACTGTAACAGCTGTTTAGTGTTCTGTTGTTTTCAATTTGCTTATAAAAATGTCTGAAAAATCGCTCATTGTCTTCAGATCTATACTGTGAATATATGTATATATTAACAATGTAAAGATGTACTGTATTAATGAGATGAGCTTGGAGATTTTGTTAAGCATGAACAGAATTTTGCGCTTAGAAAGCTGGAAGTTAGGAAAAAAAAAAAAGGTGGTCAGACATTGCCTCTGTCTTCCAGCATGAGTTTCTCTTTGCTGAAGATTTGTTGTTGTCTGTCTTTCATACTAGCTTGGAAAAGAAAAAAAAAAAAAAAAAAGGAAAAAAGGAAAAAAAGCGTATTGTAGCACCCTTTCTAATCTCGAGGGTAGGTAGCTCCCTATCTTCTTCCCACAGTGAAACAATGTATGTATAAAGGAGTGTGTGTGTATATATGTATATAATATATCTAGAATAATAATAACAATAACATGAAGTTTTTCTTTCTCTTCCATTTATTTATTTATTTTTAAATTGACAGAAAGAAGCTTGGCTGGACCACAAGCGGGAGTGCAAGTGCCTTCAGAACGTCAAGCCTAATTTTCCTCCAGATTCTGTCAGACTTGCTGGCAGGATTGTTTTTAAGCTAGTAAGTGACATACTTTTAGATATATTCAGTGTAATAGTTTCAGGTTAATACTTTTTCACTCTACATTTTTAATGTAATTAAGAGCTAGAAACCTGAAGTGACTGGGATCGCTGAATAAAATTGGACTGCGCACTGCATTAAAATATTACTGATTAATTTGCAGAAGTGTGAAAAGATTCAAGAGGACTGAAATGGACATAATTAAGCTCAAGAGGTCTGTTTATGAAGTTTTTATTCCTATGGCTGTCACAGCATCCTAAACTTATTTCTGCCTAGAGGGAAAGCACAGAACACACTGTTTTTTGTTTGATACTATCAAAGTTATTGGTGCATCCATCAAGTTCACTGGGAACTTTTTTTTTTTCTTTTTTTTTTTAATTTTTATTTTTTTTTAATATATATGAGTGGTAAAGAGAAGCATGCACTATTAACCCTTCCTTTTAATGTTGGGTTCTCTTAATCTCAATTGGATATTTTTTTCCTAAATTTTTCTTGAAAGTCCTGGGTTTTGACATTCCCACAGCTTGATTAATTTACACAGACTAAATTTTCTGTTAAATCAATAGGCTGATGACTGAGATTATAAATGCTTTTTTTTTTTTTTTTTTTTTTCCTGACCCTGCCATGATACTGTCTTTCTTGAATAAAAATGTATTCATTTATTGGGGTCTGAATGATAGAATGTAATTTAATATCTTAATTTATACATTGTTGGGAACAGTGTGTGCGTGATGGTTTTTAAAGGGCAAATATGTACCTAGAAATGCAGTACATTAATTATAGTCTCATGAAATCTGAGACTACTAACCTCATAAATTGCTTTCAATTACAGTATGAAGGGCCACAGTAAATTACTAAGGGCAAACTGCCAAAGTCGAGAAAATATACTAGTAGAAAGTGTCATAACATCAGAAATTAAGTAGTATTTCATGATAGTTTACAGAAAGTATAGATTGACCAGATTTATGTTGATGCAGTTACCCGTACCTAATTATCTTACAGGCATATCACATTGAATATTCAATTTCGTAGAGTGTTTTCAAGATAAAACATGCCGTGTAAGTATTAATTATCTGTTTTTCTCTACAGCTTAGGCAATCAGCATGCCTTTCTGAGAGACTCTACTCTTTTTCAGATCTTCAGTCAAGTAAGTAATTGCCAGCTGTATTGCAGGTAATGCTTCCATTTTCTGTTTTACAGAACGGCCATCCTACCCTACTGCAGCTTGCCTTCTGAAAGTCTGCTAACGTAGAGTAATAGAATATGGCAGGAAAGTCTAAACTAAAGGCAAAACTGACTGTGTTTAAACCTCTGTGGGAAAGGATTCAATGTTCAAGGATTGATGGGGAAAAAAAACAACATGTATCGTTCAAGCAAAATTTTCACCTTATTTAGTCTGTATATTTTTCCTCGTTTTGCAGTATACGTTTTGCTGATGCAGCTTTTAAAGTGAACTGAATATCTTCCTTTTTATATACCGTTTCAATACAGAAAAATTTCATTAGTGGTTGTATTTTTTTTTTCAATAGTATTATTGCTTAAAGATTCAAAATAACTTCCAGAAAAAGTAAATACATCTAAATTTGGATGTGATACATGTTTGCTTTGAACATGACTTCTCAATGGAGGAAAAAATAGTTTTGTGCTCCCATAAGTTTCAGTGGCTTGGGTAGGAAAGGAGGTTCATTACAATCTCTCAGAAGAGCTGATAATTGAGACAGGAAGCTTTTTTTTCCTAGATTTTGCAGTACTTTGAAGTATGAAGACTTGCAGAATAAGAAATGCATCCTTGGTTGAATCCTGTGTCTTGTTTGAAGGGATTTTGTAGAAAATAGCATAAAAGTATTTATTATCTCAATTTTTTTAAATGTTATTCAGAGGCTTGGATTTAATACAGCTTGAACCGTCTCTACTGTTTTTCATTTAGAATGGTCCAAAAGAGGGCTGTGGTATGATGGGGCAACTTGTAGTCACTGTCATACTTTTAAGTTACTTCTGTTGTTTCATGACACTTCTTCCTATTTACTGAACATTTTACAGATCATGTTGATAAAGTGTTGAGATATACTTTCCTTCAATATTGGTAGAATGTATTTGAAAATCTTTTTTTTTTCATTAAAGCTCTAAGTTTATAGGGAGAAGAATTTGATTTGATCCTCTGAGGCAAACAACTTCTCAGGAAGTGTCTGTACAACACAGTATTATTTCAACACTGTAATCTTTTCAGTCAAGAAGGTCTGAAAGTTGTTATTGTCACTACCCTGTCCCTGTTTCTTTAAAGTATTACTATTTCAGTGTTACTTGGTATAGTTGGATGATTTTCAGTGTGGATGACCTGTATGCTTTTATTCATTTTATTTTCACATCTGATTAAGTAGGAGGTGTGTCTGTGTATTTGGTGACTTTCACTAGTTCTGGTTTATCAAACAGTTTGTTACTTCCAAGGCTTTCCTATCTTGCTGTGTATTAAGATAATTCAAATGATGTAGACATCAACTTTGCTTACACTTAACAAGACTCAGCATGCATACAAGTGTTTGTGTGTGGTACAATTGGATGATTTTTTGCTACTTTACTCATATTTGTATCAGAGCTGTCAGGCTGCATAATTAAATCCCAATGCTTGATTTAGAAAACTTTCCATAAGCCTTTTGTGGCATTTTCTCTCCCACACCTCAGTTTTTACCATTAAAAATGTTTTTTATAAAAACACAATTAAAACATTCGTGCATTTTTATTTCACTTTGTTTTTTTTGCCTTGATTTCATGAGGAGTTGTGAAAACCAGGTCTTGGTTGTTTGGATCCCGTGGGATTTTTTGCAGAGATCATTAGCTCTAATGCCCTGAACAGAGTCCAGCTTGAATAATTTGCATTCTGTTCCTGTCTCTCCCTGGTATTCCAGTTAGATTTGGTATTCTTTTTCATATCTGTCCTATGCCACAGTGTCCATTTAAGCTGTGTTGCTTAGATTATTATTGTTCCCTATTCTAGAGGTACTAATATTTGCTAATAGTAAAGCAGATCGTGCCTGCCTCTTTATCATAATCCATTTTGCAGTGTACGTTAGTTTGAAATAAATAACGAAAGTTCAAAACTCCCTGCTCCCTTGAAATAACACATTTGAAAGAAAAAGCCTCTTCAGTGTCAAAGGAACATTACACAGCAAGCACAAATGTATGACTTTTTTTTTAAACTTGAGTTTTCCAGTCATCCAAAAGCTTGCTACTTTGCTTGAAGACTCAGTCTTCAAGCTTTTCTATACTGGAGGTTTTGTGTGTTGGAAAGAACAGTAAGTACGTCTGCATTTCTGTCCTTGTACGTTCATTCAGGTTTGCAAGATCACCCTCAAATGTCCACGCTGTTAAGATGCTGAGAAGTAGTTATGAAAAAAAGCAAATTCCTCAGTTACCTAGTTTTTGTGCCACTTAACATGGAGCTTTATCTCTGTGTTCCTTTGGATGAGTGACGCAGACTTTCTGAGGAGCTGAATCTGAGTGCTGTGGGAGAGCTTGCCTGTCCTTCCTGACCCTGGTGGAGATCAGTCTTAGGCCACCCATAATATCTGGGGCCCCTGCCTGCTCAGCACGTGGCTGACTAAGCCCAGGTATGGCTTTTAGATAGCAGTGCCTAAACCCTGGAATGAGAGCAGATCTTGAAGAAAGGGCTAACTCTTACTGGAATGGAAAACAAATATATTACAATAGCCGTGCATAGCAGGAAGATGTGTACTTTTGCTCTAATATGGTGTGTTGGTAGGATTGCATCTTCCAGCTAACTAGAATGGTCCTCAGTGGCTCCAAATGAGTGTTCAGGTAAGGAGTCCCATTCCAAACTGGAAGGAAACAGTTGCCTTTGCTTGCCAGCTGTTTCTGCTGCAAGGCATCTAGTTGGTAGATAGCCATGGCTCATTCTAGTAATCAAGTCAGCACACAGTGCTCTGCCAGAGGGGATTCATGGGAGATAATGAAAGCAGCTCACTAGTGTGTTGTGTGTAAAGTGGAAGCTCCATCATAGTCACTTTCACTGTACTCTGGCATCAGGTCATGACACTCGTGTCATCTACTGAGGACTGCACCATTCTGCCAGCCCTTGTAAATTCAGTTACTGAACGCCAGTGTAGAGTGAATAAATGTATCTTCAAGGCACCTGGTGTTTTACATTTTAAGATAAATTTGGATCATTGTTGCATTGTAGAAACGTGGCTCTCACTGGGTGCATCTACTCAGTGCTGCTTTAGGGGTTCTGCTTATTTTCAGCTGGCACAGCTCATGAGGTTGAATTCTGGCTCGAGACCTCAGCTGTGGGTTTGCCAGATCAGGATGGTGATACTGTGTGTGTTTCCCAGGCTTATGGCCCAATGAATCCTATGATAAAACTATCAACTCCCAGTGTGGCTTTCAGTGTGGAATTCAGAGCCCTTGGCTCCATTAAAAAAAATAAATGCGTCCACCATTTACTTATCTGAAACTCTGCAATCCTAGGAACCTAGGAATATGGATTCAGGACACTCACACTGATGTGGCCTTCATCCTTCACCAACTCTTGCACTGAACTTTCTGCTAAAGGTCTCTATCAAACTTGTCCCAGTTTTCTTTTTGCTTGAAGGTCTGACCTTTCCCTCTAGCAGCTGTCTTGCAGAACTGTGGTGCACTTGAGGCTGAACTTCTTGCAGTAACTGCTTCTCAGTACCTTTACTGTACCAGACAAGCGCATTCAAAACTTTTCATAAAGTTGCTGTGTACATTAAGATGTTTGCTACAGGTCTTTGCAGTGACCCTGCTGTAAGAAGCATCTTCAAGGACTGCCTGACTGCTTTGGGACCAGGCAGTGCAAAACATGAAGAAGACTGTATGTGAAGAAACTCTGTGCATTGCTTGGATTTGTATCTACAGAACAGCCTGAACCTTCAAGTTCAGGGATGCTGGATGTGATAGAACACAGAAGCTTGAGAACTGTACCATTAGCTGGCTATTTAATCAAACCCAGTGGCATCTGCTTTAACTGTATTCTCTTGTTAAGTGAGTCATAAGAGGTAGCTTTAAATCCTCCTTCCATGAGATCAGCAGTCATGGATCTAAAGTATGGGGAAGAGCTTTTCTTAGTGAAAGGTTATTTCTGTTCTCAATAAAGATAAATATTTAAAATGTAATAACAATTCACTGTTGTGCAGAGATGAAGTTAGTTCATAGTGCACAGTTATCCTCTTAGCCTTTTGTTATGGCTGATTCTTGAACTTGTCCATCTTCACATTCTCCACTTAGGCGTTTGCTTTGTGCTAACTGGCAGGAAAAGAGAAATGTGAACAAGTTAGTAAGACGACACTGAACTTAATAGGGCAGCTGAGTTTCACTTTCCATGTTATCACTGACCTGATTCATGGGTGGTCTCTTCATTAGAAAACACATTGCTGTATTTCTTTCAGGATTCGTATTGCAAAGCATGAATAATGGTGCCTTATTATTTAATGTAGGAGTGATATTTGCTTAATACTCCTTCTTATCCATTCTGTTTAGCAGCTGCTGCGTACAAAACTCCCTCTGTCTCTAAAATATTTCTTGTCTGCTAGAATAAAAGTTTCTGATGCATATATGGAGAATATGTTACAAACCTAGATGCCTATTTTTTGTACTAATGACTTATATCTGTTTATGTATCTACTTTATTGGCTTTTGATGTTTAACTCACCATTTTCTTTATACCGTTTGGTAGTAGCAAAGTGATAAACTCTTCTTTGTGTTGATAGATAGTTGTCAGGGAAAAAAAACAAAAAAGATAAATGTTTACCCTCTGTCAAAATTGCCCTCTGCCAAGATCAATTCTAAAACTGGAAATGTCTAGACTGTATAACTGCCACTGTACATTTTCAAGATGTTGGTGAAAGATTCTGTTTACACCTTGGTGTACTTTTCCTTTCCCTTTAAGATGCTGAACAACTAAGTGAAGAAATGAAAGAGGGCCTCAGGCACCTTGCACATACCTTGCAACTGTATCTGAGAGCAGGGATCCAGGATGCATCTCACTTACCACCTGCAATTGACTTTTTTCAGATCTTCACAAAAGTAAGTATTAAAATGTAGTTACTTGACAACTCATAAATTATCCTTTCTTTGTGTTCTTGATTTATTTTTGAGCAGAAGTTCAGCGGATGCATCCAGAATGATATTTAACCTAGGAAAATCAAACTTTTTTTTTTTTTTTTTTTTTTTTTTTTTTTTTTCAGTCACTGCTTACAAAAAAGCGTAGGTTTGCATAATTATAACACTTAAAAGTGAAAGTAGCATCCAGTGGCTTTTTTCCTTTTCCCTTTTCAAATTATCACGTTAATGTTCTTGGGAAAAAAAACAACAAGTACATTGAACTAATAAACTTAAAAAAACCCCACACAATTGAATAAATCAACCTATGTAGTTTTTCTAATGGTAATGAAGAGCATATAGCATCACTCATTGTTCTACAAATTTTCTGCAAAATCCTTCGTCTTATGTTTCTAGATGGGCTTCAGTTTGTTTTGTCATTTAGTAATATGTGCTAATGGGTGTTTATGGCAGTGGTGTATCCCACATGGGATATGGGTCACGTCCATCTCAAATGCTACATGATAAAGTATTTGAAATTCATTTGCACAGTATGCAATATGTTTGTTTCATTACTAAATAAATATAATTGTTTTTCTCTTACTGCTTTCACTTTAGAAAGTTTAACTTGAGCAGTACAAATAGAAGTATGTCATGTGGAGAATGCTCATAGTTTTAACTCGAGTAATTTTTAAAAATTTCTTATTGTTAAATTCTAGCATAAGATTTAACTCATGCACACTTCAGTAGTTTTACGTAGTGTTTTGTTATGAAAGGAGCAAACTCTCTTTATGTTTTACTTCTAGTTCAAATAAGAGAGCCTCTTCTACTGAAATTAAAAAATGCAGGTTTTTTTGATCTGTTTGCACGCTAGTGGAATCTGTTTTTGCTGTGGGTAATAGGAGTGATACAGTCAACAGTGTTGTTTATCTGGAATTTTTATTAGTGATTGGACTGCTATGATTTAAGGTTTTGATTTTCCTTGAAAAAATGCGCAGGCTGAACTATACTTACAGGGGAAAAGACAACATGCCAGAAGTAGTCTCTAGTCAGACTCTTTTACTGTCTTAGCCCGGCATATCTGATTTGCCAGATGAATTTCATATGGAACGTGAGCTCTGTGTTAACTGGTTTAGAGTATTTGTACAGATGAAGATAAGGCTGGATATCAGATAATGATCATTGCTTAACTGGTTCAAGCTGAGTTATAGCTTGTAAGAATTTGTTTACAGATGTTGTTGCCCTCCATTTAACAATAAGCTTAGGATACTGGCCACGGTTCTTTCATTGATTTCTTTTAGATTGTTATTGAATGTGTGAGATGAAATGCAATGAATGATGCTTTGGTAGACTCTCATGAAGATGTTAATCACATTGTTATCACATTGTTAGACCTGTGATAAGCAGTGGTATTTCAGCTCATTGTTAAGCTATTTTTACTTAGAAATTGATAGAAATTTATTTTTTCTCAGTGAAATTATGTTAGATTGAAGTGAGCCAACCAAGATGCAGTGGGAAGAAAGTATGAGTTCTGCACTTTCCCTCAACCCACCTGTGAGTTGTTTGTCTGTGTTCTGGCTCTGGACCATGCTTGACCTCTCCCCACATTTAATCTGCCCACCAGCCCAGCTACAAGAATTTTTCCCATCAAAAGAAGTTGCAGATTTGTTCTCTGGGACAGGGCAAACTCAGCAAAACTGTTTCTGGCAAATGCAGAGAAGAGACAGGGCTGCACAATGGGGGAGGAAGTTTTATAACTCTTCCTTTTAACGAACTATTAGCTCACAGTTTCACACACACATTCTCAACCATAGGAGAGACATTTGAATTTGGACAATGTGGTGACTTTGTAGAAGCAGTGTGAGGATTGCTCAGTATGTTGGAGCACTGGTGGAAAAAATATGTAAGCTTTTAGAATTTTTGATGTGCATGTATACACAATCATCTGCCTCTGTGCACATCCTCTTCCCTCCCGTGTATTTTACTCAAGTGATGCAAGAGAGGATCAAGGGCAGAATGAAAGGTAGGACTTCATAGCTCCAAATCCTGTTAACTGGAGAATGAAGAATGATTAATTAATGTAGACAACATTTGCCCCATTATGTGAAAACAAAGACGTTTTTAACTCAATGTATTTTCACTGGAACTTATTGAATGCACTGTAAAGTACCAAGTTTTCAAGTTGTTGCTTTTTTCTTTTTATATTCTGTAAGTTCAGAGGTGATCAAGTGATTGAAGTCTTTTTCTTTCCTTCTTCCTTGGCTCATTTAACAGTCAGCCAAAAAGGAAAAAGGTTGGGCAAATGACACAGACCTACCATGGCCACAGTTACTTCATATTGCTAATTTAAAATTTAAAAAAAGTGGCAAAGGGAAAGGAAGAATCTGACTACACAGGTGAATTTGTTGGGAGGAAGGAGCTGTTGACTAAATATAACCATATTCTATACCTGCAAGTAAAGCGAGCATCTTGCTTCAATTCCTGTCAGGCACAATGCCTTTCGAGACCTCTGATGTCACTGTCTAATTTTCAGTGTGGTAATCTACAGCTGTCCCAATTTGATTGTCAGATGAGTGTTGCATTATATTTATCCCACTTTATAGAATGTTTCTTGGGAGATAAGCTGAGTGTCAGTTAAAAAAATCCTCTTTTTTTCTTCCTTATTTCCTTCCCTCCTTTTACCTCCAAGCTAAATAGGGTTTGGAATTGTAAGGTCTCTGATAAAAGACTGATGTGGTCTCTTCTCTGTAGTGTAACTCTCAGAAAAGACCAGCTGTGATGACTACTCTGTGTGGTCGTAGAATAAAGAAATACTGCATACACATGATTTCAAGATGTAATCTTGTTTTCCCAACCTCTTCCAACATTCCTTTCAAGTTCAGTAGGTGCCTATTACTGAACTTTTTTGGATTACTTTTTTCATTGCATGCCACAAAATAACCCCCATCAGAGGTCATTTTTATTCTATTTGGTGCTGGATCCTCAAGAAAGAAAATAAACAGACCTCAAGACAAGAGAGAAAATCCGTCCTGCAGTGAGATGACAAAATTCCAGATAGTTATTGGAAGCTCTCCAACCTGTTTTAGGTCAAAGGAGTTTTTTGGAACCTCTTTTAAATAATCCTCAGTTTCTGCTGTCCATTGCTATTGTCTTTGTGGAAAATTAATTATAGTTTTATTTACTTGTGATGTTCAGAAGGCCGAGTCCCCTTGAGTGCAATCTTGTGAAAAATCAAAGAAAATTCTGCTATTGCTTTAAGTGGGGACAGAATTTCAGCCCAGTGTATTTTTAGTTCATGTGGAAAATATCAAGTGAACTGGATGGGAATGGGTTTCAGAAGGGTAATGTACCTTTCCTTTTTAGAGCTTTGCACTGTTCTTACTAGACAATTTGCTCTTGTAGCAACTGTTGTTGGAGATAGATTTTTTTTTTTTTTTTTTTCTTTTTTTTTTTTTCATTCTTGCTATCTGATCACTCTTTGGAAGCTCCAGTGTATTTAATGTGCTGTTTATCAAGGCTGTGGCTGTTTTTAAATTCTGATCCTCAATATTAAACAGACTTATCTACAGTTAATTACATGATAAGCTTTTAACTCCACTGAGACTCTTTCAAACGTCAAGATAAATTTTTGACACCATGGTTTTATAGTCTAATGGTGTTTCCATAACCTTGAGATAAAATCAGTCCTTGTTTTTGTTAGTTCTTCAGCCTTCGGTTACACATGTGTGAGGAGGTGGCTTGGAATCCTATGAGACACTTAATGGATAAAGAATTCTTTTTTTTTTTTTTTTTTTTTTTTTTAATGTGTTTATAGTTCTTTTCATAATAATGGACAGAACTACACAAACTTTTTAAAATGCTGAATGAAATCTGTCCCTAGCACGTAGACTGTAAAACAGTGACTTCACTGAGTGAAATCAAACCTGAGAGAAGCTTTTTATTTTTCGGACCATGTGCAGATTTGGTGTTTTGCACAAAATAACATCTTATAATGCTATGTCACAGTTGGCTCTTTATGAACATTTTGAATGTGGGTGAAAACTTTTATCAAGTAAAAAAGAAAAAGGTGAGATTTTGGTGTTGGATACAATGGGTAGCCATTTTAAAGGTTTTATAATTTTGGATCCTCGCATGTATATAAACAGTATATGTGCAACCACTTTTGTGAAATAAAAGTACGACAAAATCCAGCCACGTTTAATGAACTATAATGTGACAAACTTGTAGAGCAGTTCAGTAATTGTAGAACAGAATGTTGCTGGAAAAAAAGGTTTCTGTGTTTTGGTGAGTGAGTTGATAAACTTTTGAGAAGGAGTCAGCTGTGCTTAAGATCCTCACAAACCTCACAAAGCAATCTCCCTCATCTTTCTGTTGTACAAAAGTTTTTATGCATAAGCAGCTTTCTGGGCTTTGTCTTTACAGCATATGGGTTGATAGCAATTAGAGGGAGAAATTCTGTCTTTCTGAAATTATTTTCTAGTGGTTCTAATCTTGCTAATTATTTTTTCTTACAAACAGATTCTGTTTTTAAAGTAAATGAGCTCTGTATGGGAACTGTTAGCTCAAAGCCTGAACCAGTGATTGAACACCTGGTGAAGGGGTGTGACCAGCCTTGGGAGCACAGGTGTGAGCAATTCACTTGTGTGACCACCTGTGTGGACCCAGGGTCCCCCTTTCCCTTACCTCATTTAAGGGCTGGCTACCAAAGGGGAAGGATCTCTACTTGGAGATTGTCTCCTTTTCGAGTTTCAAGGGAGTCCTGATGCTCAGAAAGGGTAAGCTATTCCTTTGTTATTACTGAATTGTGACCGCTAATGTTCTTGCGTGATCCAAAAAGCTCCTTCCATCTAGCTCATTGGAGAGGTTGTATGCCTTCATGCAGATCAGCTGAGCATGCCTCTTTATGCACACGATGTGCTGCCCTTACCCTTTTCTCAAGTGTTGTTCTGTTATTTCATTTTTAGATTTGTGTGGAATTGATACAAATCGGTGATGAAGCAACAACAGGTCTATCTCTTCAAAATCTGTTGTTCAGTCATCCTATCAAAATTTAAACTTATTTTACTTGCATGCTTAAGTTTTCAGTACTTGGTTTTTATTTCATTTTTTGAAAGTTTTTTTCAGCATAGAGGCTATTAGTACTATTTAAGGGGATTTTGGTATTGCAGCTGTGTAGGCAAAAGAGAACTGGGAATTTACTTGTGTCACTTGATCTTTATAAAGCCTTCATCTAGTTTATGATAATTGTCTCACAGTGATACAACTGCAAAAAATATGCTGGATCTTTGCATTGCTTTCTGAGATCTTATAGGTATCAGGTGCATTAGTTTTCTGAGCAGACCTTTGCAAACAAGATGCATCTGCCCAATCAAGTTTCTTACTTTCAGTATCTTACTCTTTATTAGGATTAACTGTGTTAGTAATATGTCAACAGAGAAATGAAAGTTATTTGTATCAAGAAAGGAAATACTGGGATAAAGTTAAGAGTAAAGCTATGAGTAAGTGAGGAGTTATTGAAGGCGCACAGGTGTAGATGGATTGCTTTCTGATGCCATGTTTGCTAATCTAAGTAGTGTTAGGTGCATTTGTTCAGCTTTCATATGTTTAGGAGGTCACAGAGTTCTTTCTCTGGAGATGGTAAAAGCAAATGCATGTTTGTCCACCTTTTGCTCTTTGTGTAGCTCACATCTATTGTGCATTCCTACTGTTTCATGTGAAACTGTGGGCTAATGTTAAAATTGAAGTCCAGGCCAGTGCTAGCACATTTATTTTTAGATGTGGCACAGGAAACTGTTTTGCAAAAGCCTTTTCATTTTGTTAGTTCATTTTTTATTATAATTTTGAATGTAATGTAATCTCCAAAAATCATTATACCTGAAACAGTGTTTAAGCTTAGACACTCAACAGGCAATTACATTTACTTCAATCTTCTTGGCTCTTTCTATTTTCAGTTTTTCAGAGTTGGAGCAGTGTGTTCCAGCTCACTGAACTGTATCAGAACTTCTTTCTCTGACTGTTGTCATCTTTAAGTCTGTTACAAGAGACTTGTGATTAGCTTCTTGTCTTAGATACTGTGGATTCACTTTTTTTGCTGGTAAAGTTTTGTTTGGTGGGAATATGAGCATGGTGTGTCTTCTCTCCCCTGCTCTGTGTGTGTGGTTTTAAGGTATTGAAAGTGTTTACAGCTGCTACGAGCTACCTTTTGATCACCAGAAAAGTTGTGCTCAGTTACTGCCCAAATAATTTCAGGAGAACTTTTCTGTAATCTTTTTCCAGCGTTTTCCACCAGGGCATAACAAAACTCATTCTGACAAACCTTGTATTTGTTTTCAGAGGGCATTAATTATCACTTTCCTAATGTATACTGTTGTTTCTTAGGAGCTGTTTTATCTAGGAAACGGAATAATCTAAGGTAACTGTCTACTTTTGTAGTACAAGAAACCAAAGGAAATGGAGAATTCTAAATATATTCGAGGAAGCTAAGCACTAGTTAATGCAGCATAACTAATAGCCAAGTTTTATTTGAACATTGGATTTTATTGTTTACAAACTTCAGTGTTTTAAACTCACTTTTTGTGATGATTCAGAAACTGAGACATGCTGATCCCCTTTGGTATTTGGGCTGTCCTGTAGGAGCCTGGACAAGCTGCTGATGGAGCTTGCCCAGGCTCCATCAGATGATGGCAAAGCTATTCAACTCCCAGACTACAAAGCTGACGTGAAGACAGGACTACAGAAGTCCATGATGTAGGCTCATTTCTGGCACAGTTTTCTCTGTGTATCTTAACTCAAATGGGGGAAGATTATGTCTCATTTTGTATAGAGGGGGAAGAAAGTTATTCAATGGTGAAGAAATGTAGGGAGGTTCTTGGGGCTATTTAAGCATTACTTAATTTGGTCTGCTAGGTCACAGGGTTGTCTGCTTGGTATCCCTTGTTCTCCCATCAATTCAGCTACTACTGAAATATAGGAGTAAATAGAAAATTTGATACTGACTTTACTGCTTTTCCTTTGTCTTTGCCCGTGATTTTGGTATGTCTATTAGAAGGCAATAATGCTTCATGCTTGCATAGTGCTTCCAGTAATACTCAAGAAGAATTCTCAAATGATCTAGCAGTGAGTCTTCATGGTTTTCTTGAGTAGCAGACTAGCAGTCTTTTGAAGGAAGAAGGTGTGGTTGACACGGTGGAAGGAAGGGATGCCATTCAGAGGGACCTTGACAGGCTGGAAAGGTGGGCCCGGGTGAACCTGATGAGGTTCAGCACAGCGAAGTGCAGAGTTTTGCACTTGGGATGGAGGAATCCCAGGCATCCATACAGACTGGAAGGAGCGGTCCTTGAGAGCAGCCCTGCAGAGAAGGACCTGGGGGTCTTGATGGATGAGAAATGTAACATCAGTCAGCAGTGTGCTCTTGCAGCTCGGAAGGCAAATGGTATCCTGGGCTCCATCAAAAGAGGGGTGGCCAGCAGGGACAGGGAGGTGATTGTCCACCTCTACTCTGCTCTTGTAAGGCCCCATCTAGAGTACTGTGACCAGGTCTGGAGCCCCCAGTACAAAAAAGACAGGGAGCTGTTGGAGAGGGTCCAGAGGAGAGCCACAAAGATGATCAGGGGACTGGAGCGCCTCCCCTACGAAGACAGGCTGAGGGAGCCTGGAGAAAAGAAGGCTGCAGGGTGACCTGACTGCAGCCTTTCAATACTTAAAGGGAGCCTATAAACAGGAGGAGAGCCAACTGTTTGAAAGGGTTGATAACAGCAGGAGAAGGGGAAATGGTTTCAAGTTGAGAGAGGGAAGATTTAGGTTGGGTATCAGGGGGAAGTTCTTTAGTATGAGAGTGGTGAGGTGCTGGAATAGGCTGCCCAGAGAGGTTTTGGATGCCCCATCCCTGGAGGTGTTCAAGGCCGGGTTGGATGGGGCCCTGGGCAGCCAGGTCTAGTATTAAATGGGGAGTTTGGTGGCCCTGCCTGTGGAAGGAGGGTTGGAGATTCGTGGTCCTTGAGGTTCCTTTCAACCTGGACCATTCTGTGAAAGGTCTGTCTTTTCAGAAGAGACTTATAGAACAATGAGAGCTAAATCCTGTCCTACCAGCCACAGGCTGTAGCAGGCTGTGCTGCCTGCTTTAATAGTGTAGTGCTGCATAAACATAGGGACAGCAGTAGCAGCAACAGCTACAAGTAGGAGTCTCCATCCTGGGCTGTATCACTCTGTTACAGAAATAGTTTCGTACAGCTGCTCGTATCATCAGTTTGGTTACAATAGGTATTCTTTCTCTAGCTGAAGACTGCAAAGGAAGTATAAACTGCTGTGCATCAGCTTCAGAAGCAATGATGAAAATAAAAATTAAGGGAAAAAGAAACAAAAAACAGTAAAAATGTGAGTAAAATGAGAAGAAATGTAGCAGCAATACTTCAGAATGAGGGTGATAAACAGCCTGAGAACATTCCTCTCTACTTCACCAAATAAAAATCACATCTTCATGGGAAGTGATTTTCGTCTAACATGCCTTTTTGAGTTTAATTATTTCCTGTTATTTTCCCATTGAGTTATGATTGGAGGAGATATTTCTCCATAGCAATTATCTCAATTTTTATGTAACAATAGTTGCATCTGAGAGCAATTGGATATTGTAGCAAAACATGAAACGAAGCTTTAGCCATCCCATCCAATTTGAAGTTAGAGCAACATGGTTACAATTAAAGTATTAACTTTCACTAACAAAGCTTGGTGCTGTGAAACCATAGAATTACGATACTTCTGACTGAGATCGTGGTGTAATGTGTGTTCTCTTATCTAATTGTTGATTGCATCTTCTGTTTTACATGTTATGTCTAGTATGGCAAACGCCAGGTGAAGAAAATATGGTAGAAGAGTTAGAAGCGTATACTGTGGGGGTGAAATTTGTAATGACTTGGTTTTGTATTGTAGAAGAGAAAACTGGTAGGGAAGAGAAAAATACTTTTTAAGGAGATTTTTTCAGTTCAGACTATAAAGCAAATGCTTCTATAAGAGTTACTGACTTGAGTAGACACTGAGGGGAGACTGAGAATGCGATGGGGAGAGTGTGTATGCATCTTATTCAGTTGACTATTTTCTCTTAAGCTGAGATTGGAAGTATTGGGAGAAAAGAGTCTAGAGAGCAAAATGGCAGGGTAGTATAATGTTTTTTGCATCTAAGTTTTGTTTTCCTCTCTCTGGTTTAGTTTTAGAGCTGTGATAATTCTCTTCACAAATGAGAAAGGATCCAGGTGGCCAGGGATTTAATTACCATTCCTTTGCCTAATTCTGCTTAGAGAATATTCACAAAACATAGTATTTGAGAAGTTGATTGTTCCTGACATGTGGTATACATTGGTCTCTTTCCTGGTGTTCTTATGGAAGTGAACTGGAAGCAGTAAAGATTTAAAACGAAAAACAAAAAAAAACCCAACAACAAAAAGCGTGCTTCAGTGGTTGTGCACTGGAGTACATGTACAAAGTATGTTGGGTGAGGCACCTTCTATGTTTAGGAAAAGTCAGCATGGATGAGGTCATGGGCACATTTAGTAAAGATTTGATTACTAAATGAAAAACATTTACGTTCTCTATCAGCAATTTTAAAAGCCTTTAATTGAGGAGGATAAGCCTGATAACTGCTTGTAAAGCTGTTGGCAGCAAGCTGTTCTATCCTTGTCTTTAGGATGACCCGCAGTGGGGTTGCTTAAAGCTTTTTTGCTTGTTTGTTTTGGCTGTGAGCAATGCTGGAATTCTGTGTGGTGGGATTATTAATCAGCTCTGAGACTTGTTTAACATCTTTAATAGATGAAAAGGCTAAAAATTGATTTCCTTACATAAAGACATTGGAGTAGGTGGTTGGTCTGAAGAGTACTTGGATCTTTGAATGTAAGGTGGGGAGCCAAGAATTTGTGGTGTTGCTATTGACTTACTGTTATCTCAGCTACTTCAGAGTTTCTGTGAAAAATGAGTTTAACTTAGCCCAAATGGTATCCCATAGAATTAAATGGCTGCTATACCCTTAAGCACCAACAGAAGGTGAGACATGCTGTTTCATGCAGCTGTTTCAATGGGTGACAATTGAATAACAGTCCCACTACAGTAGCTATTAAGTCATGACCTGAAACACTGATTGAACACCTGGTAGGAAGGCAGGACCAACCAGGTTAACCAGAAGGGGGTGGAGCCAGGATCCGCCCCTTCCCAGACCTTCCCCAGATTTAAGGATTGGCAGTGAAGGTAAGGGGTATCTTGCTGGAGATCCTCACCTACCTGGGGCCTTCCAAGGGTAAGCAGCTTCTTTCCTTTGTTTCTGTGTCCACAGCTACCATGTTTAAGCATATCCTCACCTGCTGTAGCCTACCACTTTGCTACTATGCTGTCATTGCTGTGCTTTCCTTCATGTTACAGCTACAGAGGTGAAATCCAGTCCTAATAAATCTGCTCTCTCCCCATCTCTTCCAGTATGCACAAAAAAATTAGACACACATTGTTTTCTTAGCTCTGTAGTTATGATGAGCTTTTTTATGCTTGCTATTTCATCAAGCTGTGAGGATATTACATTACGATTTTTGAAAGCACCGTGTTATTAATGGAGTTGAAATTTTGAGTAGTATGAAGATGGAGAAAGGAGCAGTAGTTGTACTGTAGTCATGACTGGTATGTAATTGCTCTCTTATTGTGTATTTTAGTATGGTTGAACTGCAGTCACAAAGTGGTTGTAGAACTGGTAACACTGACCTGGCTTGAGATCACTTGTACCATTGCAGCTTGAATCTGACGAGGCTAATTTAGACAGCTCTTAGGCATAGTAGTGGGTATAGGTGAACTTCAGCAGTTGGCACCAGGTTCTTGGAAGGGAGATGCAAGAACTGGGCAGTCAAAAGGCTAATGAGTTGTCACTGCTTTTCTCTTTGTATCTTCCTGCATACACAGCCTGGAAGTTCTTGTCCAATGCTCTTCTCAAGTAAACGTTGGAAGCTTAGTTTTGTATAAATGAATGTTCTGTCAGTGTTGATCTTAAACGAGTTTCTGTTGGCTGAAGAAGTAATTTTATCTTGAGGATAAAATAAATGCTGCATTTTCTTTTTTGGTAGTTGATTTAGACAAATGCCAGATGCAAATTTGACAGCATTTGCTGATATTTCATATAAGATTGTTATGTTTCTTATAGCAACTTAAATATATTTTAATTGAACTGACTTTTCACACATGTTGGACAATCAGTCATTTTTGATGCGGTTTGTTTGAAAATCAATGGCTCTGAAAATAAGCTCTGGTGGCAAAGCCTAACACAGCACTTCAGGTTGTTCCTGTTCTGCCAGTTTGCTGACAGTGACACTCTGGACCAACACTTGTACCATTACTTGGGTGATGCAAATAGGCTGACACCACAGGAGCAATTCCTGCCTCGTGGCAGGAGTTCCCAAGAAAGGAATTCAGCCCAATGTCTTAATGCCCTTGTAGCTGTAGGATAAAATGTGAAACAACGTATTTAACTACCTCCTGTAAAATGATATACATGAATCAACAGCAACTGCTGTGCATGGCTGTAAGATCAGAGTGGGAGCTTCTCCAAAACCCCACAAACTGTGTTAATGTAGACTATCCTTGCCAAATTCAGATGGGTTCGGTGGCTCATGTCTGCCCCCAAAAAGTCAAGCATGGCTGACACTCCTCTGCTGTGATCCACTGGAATGGCTTTCCTGGGAGCATCATAAGAGCTGGTAGTGTCTGGAACTGTGAGTTGCATGTTTTCAGTGAGATATTTTTCAGCAGTGAAACAGCCTGAAGTGTAAGGCAATGAAACAGAAAAAAATGTAAGCATGGACGTCTGCTTTCCAAGCATGTGTATGTTTTTGAAAGTCTTTATCTGCTAATAAAAAAAACTGCATCACAAACAACAAAATGAATATAAATTATGCTGGCAAACCTGCCCGTGATAAAAATAAAAGAAGTGCTCTGTAACTATTTTTAGTACCACCTAAATCTTGTAGCTTCGCAAGAAATTACATTTGCAGATTCAATTTTCTTGTCACTCCATTTCAAGACGAGAGGGATGAGGGGAATGTGGAGTCTCACGAGAAAGGTACTGAAAGGGAAAATAAATCCAGTGATTAGGGGAGAAAATGTGTCATTTGACATTGAGAAAACATTTGAGCACTGGTGTTTGCTGCTAGAGCATCTCTTGATTTTCTGGGAGAAGAATACAAGATATTTCAGGAGTTAGACTAGGTGACCTTTAAGGATCCCTGCTGACTCAAGCAATTCCATGATTCTATGTTTGAAGAAATTTAACTGAATTTGACTAAAAGCAGAAATGGATCAGGGGCGGGTGGGCTGGTTGGTTTCTTAGTTATCTAGTTTATTATCGTGTTGTACTGTATTAGGTATTCTACTAATTTGCGTTATTCTGTGTATAAGGAGAACTGACAAGCTGAATATGCCATCAATATCATCACTCTATGGTGATGATACAGGTTTGATGGGTGTGCTGTTGTCATTTTGAAGTAGAAAGATTTCCTTTAGCTAAAGTTTTGCTTTACCAGGATGATCGATAGGCAGAAATAAAATCAAGCTCATTGTTAATGCTAGTTTGCTTGATCCAGTAATTTGTATTTATCTAGTTCCAAACTGTTTAACTCCATGCCTTTTACAGTCAGCTTTCTGAGGGATGAAAGCTTTGTAGAGTCCTACGAAGTCCTGTTGCAGTTGGTATTTATTTCAGTTAAGTGGGGAATGCTGGATTGTCTGAAGATAGTTCTGTAGTTAGAATTGTTTTTATCTCCTTGGGTTTCATTTAATGATTTATTTTCATGTAGTACTATGTAATAAGGCATGTAGGTGAAGTTTGGCATGTGTTTTCCTGGTGTCTAGTATTTAGAGTGGTTATTTGTTGTACATCTCCTGCCATTTCAGCAGGGAGTTGTTAATTGTCATACTCTTTTACAACAGGAAAAGGAACTACTCAGCCCCGTAATTTTTTTCTCCATCCTCCTTAGCCCATCATTACAATGCAACTAACAGAGCTATACTCAAATGGTGAGAAGCCCTGAGTGTAGAAATGCTGTTGCTCCTCTAGAATCAAAATTGCATGGAGCACTTGGAGGAAGTTTGAGAGAAATGGCAGATGGCTGTTCTAGCTCATGCAAGCAAATGACATTGATTAAATTCATTTAAATTAATTAATTAATTCAGTGGAATTTAGAACAATGGTTCAATAATTTTGATTTATTTTTCCAAGCAAAGCTGAGATCTTGGAAAAAAAGATCTGACCATGGGGTTTTATGGAGTTCATCTGATCTTTAAAAACTACAACTGGGTTTGTTTAAATAGTCAATCTTGCTTGTTTCCCAGTAATGCTAATTTCATATCTAGATATTCATGAAAAGCAAAACTATGTATCTTTCCACAATGCCTAAAATATTTTAAAGCTCCAAGATAACTTTGTTTAATGATCTTTATCTACTATTCTGGTTCAGTTCGCAGGCAAGCCTGCGATTGCAGTTGGCTTATTTCTTCTGAACTGGAAGGGGTAGGAGTGATCTCTGCAACTTTTGTTTTTGCCTATGCATTCAAAAATTTACTTGAGGAAGACTGACCTCAGCAGACTGGAATATACCAATATAGATTTTTTTTCCTCATCAGGTCTCCACACGGATGGGGAATCCATGGATGTCTTCCATGTGGTCCTGATGCCGCATGCAGCTGGAGGCTGTTCTGATGGGAGACACAGCTTCAGCCACAGCTGCTCCAGGGACCTTGCCCTGCTGCATGCTCCCATGTCTCAGGACTCTGCGTCCTGACGCATGTGCTGTTTGACTTGAGTATCCATTCCCGCTATCTGGCCTTCTGTGTTTAGGTTCCAGTAACTTGAGATTCTATTACTGGGAGTCTCATCATTGATTTATTGGAATCATGGGCAAGATATGCATACTTTTTTTTTTTTTTTGCTGCTCAAACAGGAAACTGACCTTAAACTTCAACTACTATCCTTTTTTTGTTGTTGTTGTTCTGCCTTGTTGAGAAGATCTCCCTCTGTATCTGAGAGATGTGATATTTCAACTACATTTAACATCATGCAAGAATGTTTCAAGCTGTACATCTTACTCTGAGCATGTTAGTGGGATTGTTCAGACTGTTTTGCTATAGGTTAGGATGTATTAGTACTGCTATTATTATAGTTAATTTTATATATAATATAATATATAGTATAATATATTATAATATATTATAGTATAATAGTTAATTTTACACTAATCTTATGCTATAAAAAACTTTCAATAATCACTGTTTCACATGTGCTTCTGGAATATGTTGTCATGCAGAAGAAAGGTAAATAAAAATTAGGATGGATTGAGGTTTTTCAGCCTTAAAATTTATTAGGGTACAATTTCTAGCTGAAGTGGAAATGGAATCTTATAGGTCACATGTGACTTTGTATACATAGGTTACCCAGAAAGCGTGTATGTGAACCTGTGAACTTTGAACCTTCACAATTTCATAACTGGCATGAATCTCACACCAGAACACTCTGACATCACTGAAAATATTTGCATGTTAGTTGAGTTAGGGTACTCAGCATCTTAGCAAACTGCTTGCATATTTTGGACTTTGGGATGAAAACTACTCTTAAGAATATCTCCTGTGAAAACACACTTGCTCTCTATTGTTTTTACATGACTGCAGTAAACATTTATCTTATTTTTGCAAACTTAGAGGAACCAGTAATTAGAACATAGGAAAATGTCACACTGTCTTTGCTTGTGGAATACCACTGAATTTTTCCTAGGTATGGGGATGTTTTTATTTGTAGTAATGTAAGATGTTTGGAAATGCAAAGGAAGCTCTGATATCTTGGGGCATCTGTCCTTGTTTAACTGTTTGAATCAGGACTGGTGTGTGTGATGCAGCGTGTACTTGAGAAATAAGTTTGAAGGCTTTTGTGCAGAAGTGTAAAGGATAGAACTACACTATTTAAGTGTTGAGCTAGGTTCCAACTATGTACAACTATCATGTGGTCTAAGACACTTGTTAAACAGAATATGGTTATGTATTTCTTTGCAGTAATGGACTCTTCCTGTTTGGGGGGAGGGGGGGGATGGGGGAAATCAGTTGCATTTCTAGTAGCTGGCAAGACAAAAGAAGTTGTCAGCTTTTATATATTCTAATATGAGGCAAATTTCTTGCCTGATGTCTCATGTTTTAAGCTTCAACACTTTTTACCAACAGGAAAAAGGGCTTTTAATAGTTTTTTTGGTGGTTTTTTTTTTTTTTTTTTCTTTCCTGGAAGATGCCATCATCACATAACAGAAAAAGGGCCATTGCAGTACTTGAAACCTGAGGAACAGCTTTAGTATTATTGTACTTGCTGAAGAAAGCTTTTTTTTTTTTTTTTTTTTTGTTGGATCCTAATGACTTATATTCTGAGTCTGTCTGAATTTAGCCAGGTAATATCACTTCTACAGGGATGCTTCATGTGGGAATTGTGCCCATGGGAAAGCATTGTTGCAAGCAAAATGGATCTATAGTTGAGATTATCTACTATGGGTTAGAAGGAATTGGAAAGGACAGAAGCAGCAATCTAAAGGTTATCTGAGCAAGGTTATAAATGAGATGTATATAGTTTAAAATAAATGAGAAGAAGAAGAAGAAACTTCACTACAGCATTCTTCTCTTCTTGAAGTGTTGTTACTGGACTACCAGAAAACTGGGAATGGAAGTGGGGAGGAACTGTCCTGTGCTGACCATGAGAGCTGCAGCTGGGCAGTAAACAGACTTTGTATCTTATCACAATCCTATTAGCAAAATTTGTTTAAAAAAAGGAGTAAAATTTTCACTTCAAGTTTGATGTTCTGTATACGGACATCTTCCCTGTCTTGGTAACTATACCAAAAAGTAAGAGGTTTATGGCATTCTGAGATGCTGCAGAATATTTCAGCTTGCATGTTACAGAGTCAAATCCAAATCTCTTGTTTCTGTGTTCCTGTAACAGTAGAATTATTACATCTGTGCCATAGTTTTTGCAAAGAATCTAACTTGAGTCAGACAGAAATGAGATTCTGTGCTGCATATGGACCTGTGGTTCCATCTGAAACAGTCATCCTAAAATGATTTGCTAATCTGTGACATATTCAAAATAGAAACCTAGTATTTCTGCCTTCAGAAATTCCTCATGTATTTTAAAGGCATACTAGCAAAGAAGAATTATTTCCTTCCTCCTCCCCCTTTATTAGTGAACACAGCAATGAGATCTGACTTTAAATGTTTAGTTTGTTCCACTGATTGATTCTCGACCCAGACCCTTCTTTGCTTACAAGGCACTAGCTTAATTTCTAGTGGTGCACACCTAGATTGAGCTACTTCCTTTTCTTTCTTTTTCGCTTCTCTTTGCAACTCTTGGTGTAGAAAGTGAAATACGTATTTCACTTTCTGAAAGTAATGCCTTCTATTTATTTCCATGGAAACTGTAACAGATACAAAGAGCACAATAACACCATTTGATAGAGCAAATTCTCAGCTGCAGAACACTTTTCCAGCATAGCCATTACTGTTAGCTGTGTATTTTCCTCCAGTGATCAATAAAAGCCATATATTAGGAGTCAACAGATACTTTTACTTTAAATGATCATTTCTGCGTAAGGTTCCTTATGTTACGTTTCACTACTGTTCTGGAAAAAGTTGATCAGCTCTCAAATATTTAACTCAGTCTCTGGCCTTAGGGGGAGAGGTAGCTTAAAGTGAGAATTATGAGATATTAATGTTGGAATTTATGTTGATGAAGGTGAGAATTAAAACTCTTTGGTTGGATTTAAACTTTTTGCATTTCAAAGGGTTGAAGTGTCACGTGCATGATGGATATGTTCTGAAGGAATGGAGTTGTAGCGACCACTGTAAATCTTCATTATCATAATTTAAGTGGGCTCTATGCTATCTACATTCGTATGAAAAATCTTTAATAGATATACATCTTGATAGCTCAACTGATTTCAGCGTTTTACTGCAATAGTTTGCATTAGCTACTTCTGTGTATTTTTTTTATTTCAGAAACTGGGTATAATGGTTCTTAGCAAAGGTTAATAACCTAGATTTTATGGTCAGCGGGTGGAAATGATCTGCATTTCATTTTTATGAGAGAAAGTGAATAGATTAACTTCCTTTACTTTTGTAGTTTCCTGGGAATCCATTGCCTGCCTGATGCAGTGAGCTTCCTGTGGCTGACAATACTCAGCTGGTGTCTAAAATATTAGTTGATATTGTATTTATAAACAAGGGAATTACAAAAGAATATGTATATGTTTTTAAGTGAATATGATTTCTCTATGTCGGGGAGGTAGGAACAAGAAGATCTTAAATGTCCCTTCTAACCCAATCCATTCTAAGATTCTACGATTCTACCTCTGTGGTGAGAGGGAGAAACTGAAGGTGAAATGTTTTCATTTACTGTTTTTTAATTTTTCAATTTCCTTCATTTCCTGTAAATAAGAAGTTGAAGAAAGCAAAAGAATTTTGGGGGAAGGAGTACATGGTAAACAATGTCTTCTGTTTTAATATATATTAGGAAATAATTTTCTCCCCCCAGTGAACAGATGAATGCCTTGCTGTATCTTAGTACGGCTGAGTGTTTTCATAATTTTTGGAGGACCTTCCATGCTACTGTCTTTATTGGAGCTCAACAATGTTTTTGTTACTGTATAACAAAGACAGGGAGGTCAGAGGATGTATGTTACTCACCCTGAAACTGAAGTTTTAATTGCTACTTGGGAAGCAATAGGATCACTTACTCTGATTCTTTGCTGATTTTTTTTTTCTTTTTTTTTTTTTTTTTTTTTTAATCAGATGGATGAAAGTTCTGGTCCTTCCAAAATCTCAATTTGGCAGAAATTTAGTTTTTGTTCTCTGTATTCTGAAGCTGTGAAAACTAAGGAAGATAAGGGAAATAACAGTTTCATTTCTGCGTTTAAATGTGTATTCTGTCTTTTTAGGTCAGTTTCTTTTATTCATCCTTTGAAATGCTTGGTACTAATCTTTTTTCTTTTTAAAGAGAATTTTATATTTGTGGTGGATTACCACAGGAAAACAGTTCAGACTGAGCATGAAGAGTCTTTTCTAAGAAGCTGACGTGATGATAGAATGATGGCTTAATTTCAAGGTAAATTGAAGTCTGTAAGAAGGCTGCAGAGTTAAATTGTGACTTTTTTTTTTATAGCTAATCTGAGGTACCCTAATACTCAGTGTGCATTCCAAATTCTATTCAGAAACTTTGGATTGCCTTACCTTTTTTGTCTAAGGCTAAGCTTCCTAGGTTTCAGTGGATAGTATAAGCAATACAGACTGATATGATGGATTTATTGTGAGCAGAGCTTGCAAACTTGAGCAGAGTTTTGATGAGCTTGCTTTCAGAAGTGTTCTAGGCAAGATGAAAGCATTCTTGCTGGTCTCTTGTGAAGCAGCGGGAAGTGTTCATGAAAAGCAAAGGCTCTTTGTTAGCTGATTGTGTGTGCACATAACCTTTTTTTCCTCATCCTTACATTTAGGTGGAGAGCATGCCAATGGTGGTACCTCAGAGCAGAGGATTGTTTTTGGGTAGGTGGTACTGCTTTATGGTGCATATGATTGTGCGTATAGTTGTTGGTGCAGGGTGCAACACTAGTTCCCTTCTCCAGTAATTCAGGAGTGAAATTACGCAGGTAGGGAGTATGTGTATGAGTAAACAATTGTATCTTCAACCTCACTGTCTCTAAAACATAACAGACAACCAAAACAAAGAGAATAGTATCCCTGAGGGGCTGTGTCACACGGCTTCCTCACAGTGATCCTGCAGGAGAGGTAGTTCTTAACCTGTCTGTGAAGAGACTAGCAAATATTTTCTGGTTATAGTTCTACTGATGAGTACTATGATTCCTTCTTGTACATTTCCTTTGACCGTGTGAACAAGCTGCAGTTCTGCATGGGCAAATATTTTAGGGAGCCGTCTTCTCAGAGTTGCTGAGTCCATGTGAAATGTGCATTTCACTTAGCTGCTGTTTGTGCTTTTTTCTTTATCTTACTGTTGTGGTGCAAGAAGCATCAAAACATCTTGGCAAAGCTGTGTCACTGGAAGGCAATGCAGATAATAATGAATGGGCCCAATATGGACTACTGAGGGTGAAGTGCACCATTCCACTACCTCTGTGATTTGTATTTAAGAATGTTTGAAGCATTCTTACTTTACGTGTGGGTAAGTTCATCAGACTTTCAAATTGTTTGGACGAAGTCCTTGTTCTGGTATTATAGCTTCTTGGGGAATTAAGAACTTAGTTCTTTAATGCTGCAGAGCAGATCTTTCGATATGGTGTGCCTGTGAATGCAAATTCACATCCTTGTGCTTAATGGCAAGATGACCCAACTCTGGTTGCTGTCTGTTCTGCTGTTTCTTTTTGAGTTTGAGTAAGAGAATGTATGCTTCTCTGTATAATTGTATAATCTGAGTCCTTTGTGAGGAAACTCTGGTATATCTGCAAGGAGAAAAGTGATGGGACCTCTTTAGCTTCTTTCCATGTATTTATTATTTTTTTCTTTTTTTGCTGCCAAGTAAATTAGAAAGAATTACAGTAGTTTGTACTGTTAGGTTGAGAGAATTTTAATTGCCCAATTTGAGAAAGAAATAATCTAATTCATGCATATTTATAAAGGATTTTTGTGGATTTATTGATTCATAGGAATCGATATATCAATACAGTGAATGGTCTTGATCTAGTAATTGCTTCAAAAACAGCATTAAAATTGTAATAATATTAAGTGACTTCTTTGTAAACTTTCAAATAATGCAAGCTGCTCTTTACTTGCATAACTAGATAAAGATGTTGCCTAAAATGTTTTATTTGGAATGAAGTCAAATGTTCATTCACAAATGAAAACAGTTAAGGCTTCTCAAAAATATTTAAGTTTTTTTTTCCAGCTATTTTGATAGGCAATCATGGGGCTGTGAAACTGCAAGCCGTATTAGGAAGTAAAAAATCTACTAATAAAAGGATATTGAATAAATATGTAAAAGCTTATTTTAAGCCTCAAAATTCTGACTGCGTAAAAAAAACTTCAGAATTTCTTGGTAGACTTGAGACTGTCAGAAAGAGTGGTTCAAAAATACACTATCCTTATTTCTTGTGGTTGACTGACTAAATACGTGCTGAGATCATATTTAGAGATAAGTAATCTTTTGATGTTCTTCCCGAAAATCAAATTGTGTGGGAAAATTGTGCATTATCATAAATTCATGTCTTTACAGTCTTATTATGAAAGCAATTTAATAAAGTAGCTTTTTGACCTGGTGGAAATGGAAATATTTTTTTAAAAGCAAGAGGGGAGTCTCACTGAGGAATGTATGTTTGAGATTATTCCTTTTTAAAACCTGGAAGGTAGAAATTCTAGATAAATATTTGTATCTATATAGCTTAAAAATACTGCATCTTGATGTCATATCCTTAGGAAAACTTTGATAGGCTCATTTTGATCCCTGCTTCCTCAATAATCCTGGAGTTTGCCATGGCCTCCTGTGTAAGGGCAAAAATGCAAAGTTGGCAAGGCTCTGCCTTCTGCTACAAAGTGATTTCTGGAGGCAATGATATCTCATGGAAAACACTTAATCATTAACTCCTTTTATTAAAAAAAGAAAAGCTTCATTCCTTCAATCTTCTGTGTATATGTTTGCAAAGGAAGGCAATATTTAGTCACAGGTCACATATTGCATAGAAAATTCTTCCTGATGAATTTATTCAAAACAGAAAAGCACCATTATCTGTTATTACTACTGTGTGAAATGTAATAGTTATCTCCTGCCCAACTGGTTATGATGTATTCAGTGCATCCCCAGAATGATGTTTGCCCTCTTGGCTGTCATTAGCACTCCTAGGTCCCTTTTTGCAAGCGCTGCTTCTCTAGATGCTCCAGCTATTCTTACTTGGCTGTGCTTCAGAAGATGAGTTGTTCCCACACTTGGATATTCTGAAGCATGCAGTGCAGTCTGTTGTACAAAAAAAAAAAAAAGGAAAAACAGATACGTAAGAGAAAAGTGTTCAAATCTGCCCTTGGCGAACAATTAAGTGTTGTCCTCCCTTCACATTAAAATTCTTTTATTGAAAACAAACAAAAAAACCAACACACAGACCACACAGTGGTCTTAAGTTACCTGAATTAGCTTTACTTCCTTTTATGGGTAAAATGTGTATTCAGATTTTTTTTAGTCTATTATGATCTATATTGTATTGATTTGTGTGTATCTAGCAAATGCAATCAATGACATTACATATCAAAGATATAAATGACGGCCTGCACTTAGAAGCTTATTTCTAAATTTCAGACAACGAAGTTGAAAAGTGTATTTTCAATTACATTTCATGAAAATGAAAAAATCTTGAGAGATTTTAGGTGAAGGTAGATTGTAGAAAGTGCCAATCAGCTACCAAATGAATATTATTTTTAGATACTGCTCTAATGTTGTTTGACTATATCAGAGTGAAACTGACAGTTTTCAATTATCTTGTCATAAAACAATTTTGCTCATGAGATTAATTATCAGTGTATTTCCAAATGAGTGTGTACTTCAATCACTACTATGATGTCACTTCAAGATTTTGGTTTTAAGTCTAGTTTTCTTCGTAGGTGATTCTGAAATCATGAAGCAAAAATGCTGATGAATTCTGCTGTGGAAAAACTGCTTAAGCTTTGTTCTGCTGGCAATCCTAACTTCTAAGGACCTTCATAGTTCGTTATTTAATTATTCCTTGCTACTGGGTTTGTGCAGTGTAAATGAAGCATCTGGCTTGGCTGTTGGCTATCTCAGATAGCCTTGCAGCATTTTTCTATCTGAATTCCTATTATTTGTGTGCTGTTGAGTCATATTTTTTGAAGGGCCATACTAATGAGGGGTGAGGCATTACTTGGTGACTTTTTTTTTCTTTAACCATCTGCCAATGCCAAGTGGAAATGAAAGTGTGCTGGCGTTGTCATCTTTACTGCTAAACCGATACTCTGCTGTTGTGAGGCAGTGGAAGCGTCTTATTCTCTGCTTATGGGTCTGTAAGATTCTATTGAGGATCTATAAAAACACAGCCAAGACTGAACTGGAGGCATTCACCTCTTCTGCTGATAAAGCCCATCCGTAGGGACAAGTTATACCTGAGAGCATGACTCTGTAAACCATACTGAAGTGGGGATGCATGTGGTTTTGCTTTCTTGCTGTCTTTAGCCACGGAGTTCCTCTTTGCTACAGCGCTGGTGTTCAACCAACTGGAAGAGAAGGTGATTCAGAAGCTTTGCCAGCTAAAAACTAGTTCAGAGGAAGAAATCCTCGTCTGCAAAATGTGGAAAAGCAAGTCACAGAGTTTGACTGTCTCAGTAGGTGTGAAAGTGATGAATTAAAAAGAATAGGCAATATATTGAAAAGAAGAGTGAGGTAGCATCATGATGATAAGTTCAGGAATAGCTGTATCTTGATGGTTCTGAATTACCATTGTGTTTGTTTTTATTTTGTTTTCCAGTGCTTTCTGCTGTAATTAACTTGTAGGTGAGCTTTCAGTAGGCTGACTGGTTTAGTATGTCTTCCTGTGGTTCAAATAATAGACCATTCTGCTTTTGAAATTCTTTATCAAAAATCCTACAAACTTTAAAATTTCAAATACAGTTCTAAATGACTATTGTTAAAAGTCTCATTGAGTGTGCTGATACTCCTGAGTAAAACATAGTAATCCAGGTATTGGGAATCCATTCTTGTAAAATCTGCTTGCTTTTAAGCAAGACATACTAATCATCAATTGTGAAGTACCAGGAAAAACTGAAACTTGCTAACGAGGACCTAGGATTTGAGGTGATTCTTCGCTGCAGAATGCATCTAGGGGTATTTGAATGCAAAGGAAAAACATTAATCTTGATGCTGTTTAAATGAAGGGAACGCTTTTAAAGTTTTTAACAACTATTTAAGATGGGGCTGATGAAGTAGAACTTTGCTAAAGCAAGTGGCTGGTACTATCCTGAACTTGCTTTAGAGAGAGAATTTGAAATGCAAGTACTTCCATTTATGAAGAGGAAGTTAGATTTAGTCACACTAAAGTTAGTGGCAAACATTTAGATAAGGTACTTCCACATTACTGTTGGCTGGTTCTTTTTGTGGAGTAACAATAGTAGGTAAATTTTTCTTTCTGTTCGCCATCCCTACTCTTTACAGTAACTAAAATTTGTAAGGAAGACAAATCCTTGTAAGCAAAATCATATGTGGGAATGGCGATAAACAATAATACATCTGGAGACCCCATAGCTTAATTTCTTTATTTGCCTTGGGCCTTGTTTGCTAGTGCACCCTCCCATGCCAAGTATAGTAATTAATGCAGGCAAAAATTTATACTAGTAGTTAAAAACCACTAGCTTTGTGTTCCTTCTTGAGTAGAGTGTTTTTTGTCAATTGAACACATCTGGCCTTTGACAAGATATACTTGTGTTTGATTACTTAGTGAAGATGTAATGCAGGCACACATAAGTTTGCTGAGTGCTGCATGGGCAGTTTCCTTACCTCCCATGAAGAGTATGCTGCTTAATAACTTGTTTGATAGAGAATAAAACTGTGGGTTCTGTCAGTGAAGGATTTTACCAAATGATTAATTATTCACGGGGATTTGTATGCTGTTCTTTTGCTGGAAAATGTTTTTATTGTCTCATATTAGTGTCATGCTTATGAGTATATACAGTCATGCATGTTTTTATGAGATGCTATGTTAAAAGAAATAGGAGGAGTGTACACTTGGTGTGTGTTTTACCTGCAGATGTGACAATTACTCTGCGTAAGAATCTACAGAGAGAAGAGAGCTATAGAGCATGAAGTTTTACTGAAAGATTTGTTGACCTTGATCCTCGTACTGCTTACATGAGCAATGTCCACAATGGGATACAGGAAAGTCTTTTCTTAACCAATATAGCAGCAAAACATATATCTGCAGTATTTCGTTTAATATTTCTCGTTATGTCAGTCACGAGAGATTTATGTTCCTGCCTCAGCTGTTTTTTCTTTGCTGTTTCTTAAAAGGAAAGAAGATGCATAACTACGCATAATGACCTACATGATGAATATTTTTAATGTAACGAAGAAATGTAAATAAGGCTTGACAATTTGAGTTATGATGTGCAGCAGAGAAAAGGAAAAAATGCTTTAAGGGTACTGTACTGTTCAGAGACATTCAGAGAGCTCTGCAAATCAATGCTGAGAGTGACAGGCTCATAGATCAACTATGACTCTGCACCAGCTTGAATGTAATGAGAACTTCAGTAATACGGCTCTGCTATGGTTGAATGCTGCTGCTTGGTGAAATTTCATGAGCAAGTTAAGAACGAACAGGCATCTTCAGCCTGTTCTGTCTTAGCAAGCAGAGGTGGTTTTACAAACAGTAGTACTGCCCTAGAAATGAAAGTTGGATAAATCTATAGACAGATATATGAGAATAAGTATTTGCATTTCATTTCAGCAATTTTTTTCTATCTTTTCTGTAGCGTTTAAGAGTTGACACTTCCTTGTCAAATAGATTTGGAGGAAAATGTGTAAATGAAGATATTAAGAAAAGTATTTACAGGCAAATTATGATAAACTGTTGAGATTTATACAGTAGGTTACTGGAATTATTCAGTTAGCAGGAGACTTTCAAATACAATAAGGAAAAAACAACAAGACAAAAAATCACCTGAACCAGTAATCCTTAATATTTTTACCATTTCTAGTGCTGATCTCTTATACCTTGTTATGTTTAAAAAGTGATGTATTTGATCTTGTAGCTAATGTGAAACTTCAGGGAATGTGTCATTGAGTCTCAGCTGTTGCTCCCAGGTATTCAGGTGGTCGTAAGAAGTCACAGTGGTTTTCTTGTACTTTTTTTTTTCTTGTCTAAAAAGTAATATTCTTCCTGTTGTTGTCTCTTTTATGTATTTACTTATGGAGTATTCCATGTTTGTCCCTTCCACAGTGCACTACTGCAGTCTGAGATCATCTTGTCAGCCAGAATCAGACACTAAAGTTTGTTTGTCAAGTTCAGAAATGGTTAAGTTTCTGATTTTTCATGAACTGAAATAAGACTTTAATTCCAATTTAAAATTAGTTTATAATGGTCTACAAAACAACCCTTTAAAATGATCTTTGAAAATGTATCTCCGCATTCGCAAGTTACATTTTTAACTATTTTTCATGTTTTGATTTCCTTTATAATGACATTGACTTAAAATACGTAAAATAAGAAGTTTCATTGCAACATGAGCAGATGGCACTTCAGTATAGAAATGACCTTTGAATCAGAAAATAAATTTTTACAGAAGAATTTTCTGTCTTGCTCTTAGCTTTGAAAATTGAACTATTAGGAATCTGTTTACATCAAATATTGGTCCATGAAAAGATCTGACTTAAATCAGTAATCCTGAATTAAAAATGTGTAGAAGGTTGAAATAATGTTTCTTTAATTCTCATCTTGTTTGATGATACTGAGGAGTAAATATGGACTGGATCTAGCATGAACGCTTTCCGGTGCCAAAAAGTCACTGGAAGTCCAAGATAGTCCTTAGGCACTGAGTTACTGAGGTCCCAGTGGTTCCAGGACATGTTACAGTCTAAATTTTTAATGATAATCTTTTCCAGAAATAGAACTGCAGATGAGTCTCCTGGAAGACACCTGATTAAATGCTTGTTCCTGCAGAGTAGAACAAATCAATTAAGAGGAGGAAGGAGATATGTGGCTTATTGGTGCTTGGTCAAGTTGATTTTCAGTAACAGAGGTGACATTTGCATGCTGGAATAATAAGCACAGTACAAAAAAAAAAAAACTTGAATGGGCTTTGGCCCTTTTTCAGTAATGCACAGGTAATTAAAGGCAGAAGAGGTGCAAACGCCTGTCTATTAGACAGCTGCTCAGCATGTTAGATTAAAACATGAGTCACTGAGTAGGACAGAAATAGTCATTGCAGAGGAAGCTGTTGGGCTTTGACAGCTTAGATGAGTTAGGCTGTTAAAAGTTCTGAGTAAGAATTCAAAATGAGGAATACTGGATACGTTGTCAAAATACCTTGTTAGTGGATTGAGATGCTTTGTATCCCAGCTTAAAATTAATTTTGAAAAGAGGAAAGAAATTAAGTTAAAATTTCGCTTTTAAGGATGAATCCATTCTGCTCATTAGTTGTTTATACCCTTATTCC
This sequence comes from Tetrao urogallus, assembly GCF_951394365.1. Lineage (NCBI taxonomy): Eukaryota > Metazoa > Chordata > Aves > Galliformes > Phasianidae > Tetrao > Tetrao urogallus. The sequence continues at coordinate 33,403,774 of NC_136814.1, forward strand.
TTGCTTGGTAGGAAACCACCATTCTGTGATGAATGCCAGTTGAATTTGTCTGTCTCCAAGTGAATGGTACCTGAAATGCAGCCCCTTTGTGTATTTCTCCTGGGAAGTGTATTGAGAGATACAGGGACCAGAGATTTTACAGTGAGGCTTCATTTGTAGTAACTTGTATGACCTTACTGCTTCTGTAAGGCTCTTGTCATTAATAGCTCTTGCCTGACTATTTTAAAAATGGATGAGATACTTGATCATTTCACCAGATGCCCAGAGAGGGTGAGGTCTCTTCTTCAGAGATTATCAGAAGGCATCTGGATGTGGTCCCCAGCAACTTCCTCCAGGTGGCTCTACTTGAGCAGTGGTTGGACCAGATGGCCCCCAGAGGGTACTGCCACCCTCAGCCAGTCTGTGATTTGTCTCTTTCCCTGTACCAGCCTTATTTTTAACTAACACTTGTGTAATCTTGATGATCAAATTTGATGCTTGTCTTCTTGATTGCCTGTGGTGGAACAAGCTGCACCATTCAGCTACTGATTGTCGTGTATGGAAGCCTTGTTGATGCTGATGGCAGAATTGGACCTGTAGAAGGAGATTTCCTGTGGCTTGGGATGCCCTCCCAGAGAAATGGGAGTGATGGTTGGCCCTGAGGAGCTCTTCCTATCCATGGCACTTAGTACCATTCCCAGCAGTTGTCTTCTCGTGAGCCAGTCTCGCTGACCTCTACACAGGGGGCTTCTGCAAGGTTCTCTGGGGTTTTTAGTGAGAGATGAATGTAACTATCCCACTGTTTCTACTGATGGAATTAAATGTACCAAGCCAAGATTAGATATGAATCAAGTTGTACTGAGGAAAGCTTGCGCAAAGGGACAGAGCTGACCTATTCCCATTTGAGTTCTTTTAAGAAATGTCCTAGGGTCTGAAAGATTGCTGCTTGTCAGGAATCTATCTTCTGTTCTATCTATCTATCATCTGTTTCATCAGTGTGCAGTGGTTGATTTCCAGTCCCTCATGCTCTGCAGCAGACTGTGCTGCCATGACTGCTCAGAAAGAACAAAAGAAAGGAACGTTATCTAGAGTTGTTTTGCAAATGTAATTTCACATAAGGACTCCATTATGTTGTTTACAGCTTTTATCTTCTGCTATGCGTTTTGCCTTTTAATCGCACCTTGTCCAATTCAGTTTTGGAGATCCGTTTGCTTTATTCAGTCTGGAGAAGAAGATTAATGAGCAATATTTGTGGCGGGTTTTTTCTTTTTTTTTTTTCTTCGCCTGCTGTGTATGCGATGCTGCATGCCACTGCAGTTTCTCTCTTCTTTTTGCTTCCTCCAGATAACCGCCTTTTTTCCCTCCCTTCTCCACCAATATAAATCTTCATAAGCTCATTGATGTCTCCCAGGAATATTTAGTCTTTCAAAAAGTTTGCGTGCTTGTTTGTTTATACATAAAATGCATGTGCGGATGTTTATGTAAATTTTAAATTAGGTGTGTACAGTATTTAGCATTCAGATACAATAGTTGACTTTGAATGTGTAAAAATTAATTATGAAGCAGTGCGTGTTTTAAAGACGGAGAGCTAAACAAAAACCTATACTGTATTTCTCTTCTTTTCCTACAATAATCACTGCAATTAAAATTGAAGTTTGCAGAATATTTGTCACACAAACAACTGTTCCTGTAGTTATAATTCAGAAATAATGGCAGCAATTAAATTCCAAACAGCCTCCTGGCAGATGCATCAAAAGAGAAAATGCTCTGGTTCTGTAATGGAGAGTCTGTTGTCCTGTGAGATGAGCCTGAGAATAGATTGTATACATATGGGACTGATATGGAGGTCACGTAGGGAAGACTTTTTAATTTAATTAAAAGCATAATTAATGCTGGAGAGATTCTGTAGTCCTCTACAGTTGGATTTTATAGACCTGCATTGTTTCCAAGCCAAAAAGTAAGGGAAATTTTGACATTTAAAGATGAAAGTATCACTTTTTTTTTTTTTCCTCCAAGAAACTTATCTGATGGAGAAAAATTAACAAAATATTAAATGTCAGTTTGCTGGCAAACACAAAATAGGCAGTGTAAACCTTTGCCTCTCTTGCTGAAAAGCTGAGGGTAAGTATTTTTCTTTTACAGACTGTCTTGGTTGATAAAATCTGTCTCAAGAATTTTCCGTAATGTTATATGCCACAGTTCTTGTGAACGGCAGCAGGTTCACAAACCAGTGTTTATATGTAGCATCATGCTAAAAGTTATGTTATTAAAACACATATTTTGAAAATAATATATTAATGTTGCAAAACAATCTTTACATTTTGAAACTACACTGTTTTCTGTGAACCATCTGAATAACACAATCAACTCCATTTTAAGAGAAACAATTCTTTGTGCTGAAGTCAGAGTTCTTTTATTTGATGATTCTTTGTTCTATCAGCTGTTAATGAGCCTTAGTTGCATTTCTCCAGCAAAGAAAAGGGGTTTGTGGCTTGCCATGGTTCAACACCTTAGCTATTCTCATGCTACTGGTTCAGCTTTCTTTTAATTGGCCTGACAGCAAGGGGTTGTCCTTCATAAAGTCACTCTTTATAACCTCTGTCTTTCTGGAATTATGTCAATTTATGTGTCAGTTGTAAAGTTACTGGGCCAGCAGTTTGAGACACTGATGGCTTATTTCATTATATAGGTGTCTTGAGATAAAGATTTTTACTTGAATTTTTTCCTTAGAATAACTAGGATAATGCTTGTTTGTTGTCTGTGACTTTTGAAGATGGTATTTGCATACGTAGCTTTAGTGAATGGTAAAAAGTTGTTTGTTTTCTTTTTCCCAAATTCTTGAGGGTTATCCTCATTGCTGAAAAACTGTCAATTATCTTGAAATGAGCTATAAAGACTAATAGTTATCAAGACGTTTAAATAAGTAATCAAGATTATATCAATGGCTGTATTCCTGAGTGGTTTCTGGCTCAGCATCTTTGACTTGCTGGAGTGATTCTGCGGTAACATCATCTCTTCTCACATCATTATGATTAAGCCCACCTTCCTGGCATTGTAAATGTCTGTATGTATTAGGCAAAAGAAGAAGTTCTTGTGGGCTGTTAATTGCTAGAACTGAATAAACCCTTGCCCCATTTGTGCTATGTTTTCTTCCAGCTTGAGGAAATGATTCCAAGCTTCCTGTTCCAACAGAATAGCATTTTCCTTCTGCATAATCCCTTCTCAGGATTTTCTGACTATATTTTTCACATTGAAATTTTCACTGTGTGTTCAAACATAATTTTGTTTGAAATCACAGGTGCTCTCCAATTAAAAGATTGTGCTAGCTGAAGCTATCGTGGTCTCCTCACTTGTGATGTATGGTGGGGTAACCATTTACAAGAAACGAAACTATAGTGTGATTCATGTGTAGTAGTTAATTCTTGGGATATTTAGACAGTGGTGAAGGTCTGTGTAAGAGGTTGCAAAGCCTTAACAGTAGATCACTGTAGGATCTGATCAAAATTGATACATTGGTGTCATATCTTTCCTGGTTGGGTTTTCCCACCTCTTCTCTTCTTTCCCTCTCTGTATTCTAATGGTTAAAAATGAGTCTGTATATTCACCATGTCCCAGGGCTTGTGTCCATACTTCAGAAGGTGAAGTTGAAAGAAAATAAGAAATGGCTATCTATAATAAGTTGAAACTGAAGATTTGTGCAGCCAACCATTTTCAGTACGAAGGAAGATAGTAGATTGTAGTAGTAGTAGATAGTAGATATTTACCAAGATTGTGCAGTCTGGCTTGGTCTTTAAACAAACTGTTTGAGTGTAATAATTTGTATATATTTGTTTAGCTGCAAGATTTTTACTTACTTTTAATTTCAGCAAAACAAGAGAACTAAAATAGAGATCCAGCCAAAGAACATGGGATTTGAGTAAGTATTTGAAAGTTACGTGATTGCTTCCCAGGACAAAAGAGGCAGTCTGAAATACAGGTAGTACTTGCAGGAGAAGCTTAAATTAGCAAATGGGTTCCAAAGAGAAAAGAATGTGTGGCATGTAAGAAATGTGGAGAAAGAATAGCTGGTTAAAGAAGACAGAAAATGAGAAACTGGGTGAAGTGATGAAACAGCAAACAAGCTTAGGAGAAAAACTAAATAGTTCCAGTGACAAAGTGGTGAAAGTGCAAGGGTTGCTCTTTGCTGGTTTCACATGGAAGTGGTGGGATTGCTTAGCAGATTGCTCTGTTAGGTCATTATCTTCTAAACCACTTACTCAGTGTATGTGCTCTATAGTGCCAATTCTGTAAACATGGTTTGAATTATGGAAACTCAAATGCATTAGTGCACATAAGTGCTGTTACAAATACTTAAAAAAAAAAAAAAAAAGAAAAAAAAAAGCTGGGAAGATCTTAAAGCTAAAAAGCACATCTTAACAAAAAATTAACTTTTGTTGCAAAATTTTAAGACTTTTTAAAGTCCATGCGCTTCCTTTGAGCACACTGTCTTTTGTTCCACCTTTCTGAATTAGGATCTCCTGTCATTTCCTCCTCCTCCCCTTTCTGGCTCTCTCCATCATTTCACTGTTTATCTTTGCTGCCCAGAGAACACAACTATTTGGGGCTTGTGGCTTCGTGCTGCTTTTGTGTCAAGGTCAAAATTTTTTAATTTTGCAGGTAGGGTGGGTAGCATGACCCCAGGATCTGCTGCTGTATGTTTAAATTCCATCAGTGTTCTCCAAATGACAGTGTCTTGGGTTTCTGCCTGTCAGCTTCTTTTTTGAGCTCTTCGGTTGTGTTTTGTCTAATTATTCTTGACAAAATCATAACATGAGGAAGCAGTAAACATTGTGATAGATTAGGTACTAGTATTTATTTGTTAATTAGTAAAGCTGGTGGCATTAAGAACTTAAAGCTAAGTAAAATGAGCCTAACAACATTCTTGGTATGGTCTTCAAATGGGAGAGTATATTTACAGAAAGTAAAAGCAACATAATACTGGCAATGCAACAGAGATTAGTTTGCCCTGCCTCCTTTAGGAAGCTAGTTGTTCTCTTTTTTCTACAGTGTCTTTAAAATTTCTTCAGCTGACATTGGAAACATTAGTTATGCTGAGGATGACTTATCCAAGCATGTAAATGTATATAAGATATTGCAAAAGGGGAGAATTCTAAATATTTTTGTGTTTACAGGGTTAGGAATTTTAGCAAGAAATTAAGACTTCTTGTAGTCAATTGTTATGGTAACCCAGCAAAATAATTAAGATTTTTGTTTTTTAATGGGAAGAATAAAGTATTTCTTGTAACCTCAAAAATGTTTGAGACATTATTGCCGAAATCTTGCACTCCATCACCCTTAACCCTGATCTCCTCGTACTTTCCCTCCAAAAGAATGCATGAATTTGACATTTTGCATAGAAAACTTCAGCCAAAACAGATGGATGATGTAGAATTATAAGCTGCTGAGATCAGCTCATAGTTTCAGTGGCCTCAGATCTGTATTTGCTAAGAACTTTTGCTTCTCCTTTGCTATTACTTGGTAACAGATGAAGAAAACCTACAGATTTCTTACAATTGTTTACATACATAGTTTTCTGGTTGATACGCAGTTTGAGCTGGAGAAAAGCAGTTTATTCATTGCATGCAGGTGAAAATCTCCATTAGGCATTTATATGTTCCAGTTGAGTGAATATTTTGAAAGGTCAATCAGATTTGCATATGCTGATGTCTTATGGATAGTCTTGCAAATAACAAACCGCTGCACTTGTGGAAGCTAAACAAACCAGAGGAGGCAAATGTGGACCTGCGGATGAGCTTTTTCCATTAGTGAGAAAGCAAAAAGAACCCTAATAAAAACTTTTTAGCTTAAGATTAGGTGAAAAGATATACCAGATAACTGGTATATCAAAGCAAATGCCAGGATTCACACTAAATATCTTACACCTTTTTAACTGTTTTCAGTGACTTGGTGGCACAGCAAAAGATAGGTGCTTAAAAAAAATTAGAGTTTTTTAAACTGATAAGACTATTTGCTTAAAGTCATTGAAGTTTTGTTGGTTGTAGTCTCTTGCAGACATAATCTTTCATATTGAAAGTAGATGTGGCAGTCACCATGCCAAATGAACACTGGATACTATACTTCTGAGAAAGCTGAAAAAGATCTTTAAAAATAGAATCTGTAGGCATCTGTGAGAATACAAATCCTGCTGCCATATTCAGTGGAGAAGCTGTGTTGACTTAAAAAGTATGATGTATTTATGAGGATAAGATGAATTATTTCTGGTCAAAAATGTTTTTGTGTCTGCTCAGTTTGGAATAAGATAGATTACTTATGCTGTATGTGCAAATTGTGGTTCTGCTCAATGGTCTAGACATATGGGCATTTGTGTTGACTAAGCTATTGTCTCAACTCTGTCAGCAAAAGCTCACATTTTTAATGTGGTGATATTCAAAGTTTCTCAGCATCCTACATTTCTTACCATCTGTAAAGGCGATTGCTTTTTTTTTTTTTTTTTAATTTAATCATTATCTAATTCATCTTAATTTAGGAAGTTACTTTATCTGAAACTGAGCTGAAGTCTACATATAAATAACCAGCAAGAACTCGATCATAAAGAGAACCAGATGCAGAGGGCCTCTCACATTCCTTATGGCCTCCAAACATGTGGTCTGGTACTTCTGGCTAAACGGACGTCACAAATTAGGCTTTCAGTACAAGTTCTGTCATTATATACCACTGCTCTGCACACATAAATAAAATTTACAGGACATCAAATTTGAGTTGCAAATCCTATTTCACAGTATTTTATATGTAGTGAAAAGTACGAAGAGACATAGTTTATACATAACATACAGGTTGCAAATGGTACTACTCCAAATGCTCTGTTTGCTTAATACTCACAGTTGGTCAAAAACATTGAAACTGTAGTATTACTTCTGCTAATTTCTGAAAAGTACTGACCCAGTCCTAAGTGTCTCTTTTTAAATGTTTCAAAATGGTTCAACCAGGTGCTTGCCTGTTTTGATGTGTCTGCTTCATATATATATATTTATAAAATATATATATATTTTTAATTTTTAAAATAGCCATAATTAACTCAAGTTTGCTTGATATCCTGAGCAAAAATAAGCTTTCTGAAGAAATGCCTTTGAGTGATTTGGTACAGTGCTTTGCAAGCAGTTTTTGAATGCACTCTTGTAGAGATCTCAGCTAGTCCTACCCAGATAGGAGGTTGTGACCAGCCCTATTGGCATGGCAACGAACCAGAGCAGTTCTCTGGGCAGAGATGGTTAACTAAGGCTCAGTGCCATGCTATGCTAATCTTGGATCCTGAGTTGGAGTATTGGCAATGTAATTTGGCATTATCCTTTTAAGGACTAAGGTTTAAGCACCAGTGATATGCTTAAGCCTGTGCCTTAATTCAACGATGTGAATAGTCAAATGGACTTGCTTTCCTAGCTAGCTGGCTGAAGTAGTGTTTCATGTCATAAGCAGAATTAATCTGTTTATGCAATTCACGAGGTTGGTAATTATTATATAAGCCTATCTATTTACATGAGTCTGTGCTTAACAGAAGACCTAAGATGACAAAGCTAGAATAAAAGAAATTAAGCTTATGTTTCTACTGTGAAAGGATTTTAAAAAGTTATTTGTATATTCAAAATGTTTAACTTACTGCTATTAGTGTTAAGCCCTTCAGTGTTTTCCTCATTCAGAGGGAGAAACAGAGCCAGGAATTTGATGAGTATATTAAGAAATCAATAATGCAAGCTATAATTCTTCTTAACCCATCTTTTACTTGTTGGGTCACTCTTTAATTCTCTGCTTGTTCAAGATTTTATTTTTTTTTTCCAGTAGTTCATCTTGCACTATGCTTTCCCTGTCTCGGCTTTTTCTTTGAACTACAGTAGTTAACTTCAATTTCCTTAACTCATTTCTGTATAGTATACTACACACTGTTCCACTTGAATGCTTAGAAATATAAAACTTTTTCCTGATAGCAGTGAGATTGACACAGCCAAAGAAATATAAAGCTGGTAAAAGCAGCGAACTTGTATTGTGAAATTGAAGGCTTATAGGTTTTGTTGCTTGTGCTCAATTAGTTTGGTCTTAGGTATTGCAAAAACTTCAGAGTATATAGTCTCACAAAAGGAGATTGCTTCTTTATATAGTCTCTGGAAGAATTCTTTTAGGCAACTCAGTGTACTAAAGGTAGTACCTGTCCATCAAGGCAGAACTGCTGTCTGATCTTTTGCTTCTGCGCGCTTTGCCAACAAGTGACAAATTTTGCTGGTTTGCTGTAGTTATACAGCAGTATATGTTTATTCAAACTGTATGTACTTCTGGATATACGTATATCCAGCAACACTACATAGTCCTGTAGCACTATGACCTGAAGAATCACACAGTATTGTATGTGGTGCTGAGTTTATGAGGGCTGATCTGAAAGTAATGCCACCTATTTTATGTTGGCCTGTGGCATCAGAAGTAGATGGTGGTTGTATGGCAGTAGAGGTTGAACCTTCCCACCAGTGTTCTCTTGCATTATGTTGTTGTGTGACAGATGATGGCAGAAAGGCATTCTGATAAAACAATGTCTGACATGAAAGTGCCTATGAAGCAAAGGAGCAGAACTGAATTTCTCCATGCAGGAAAACTGCACCCACTGATGTTCATTGACACTTGTTGTATGTTTATGGAGAGCAAACAATAGATGTGAGCATGGTGAGGTGATGGGTGGTGTTTTCCAGCAGTGGTGACAGCAACAGTGGGTCACCTTGCCTGGTGTAGGCTTTTACAAGCACAACATGTAGGCTCTTTTTCATCGCTGGAATAGGAAATGGTGGTGGCTGTGTTGAAAAATAGCATTTTGTTGCTGAGGAATTTCTCTATTAGACAGTGTAATTGTGCTCTTTATATATGTTTTAGTTTCCATGGAAATAAATAGGAGGCATAACTTTTGGACTGAGCTATATACATATGTAGTGGAGCATCATGCTAGTTCCAAAATTTGGAGTAGAAAATCTTTCGAAAAAGGAAAAATGTACTGTTTGTTACTGACTGCCTGAGTAACTCAGTATATTCAGCTGGAGTTGCTTGTTAATTATAGGACTCAGCTATAAAACTGTGTACTGCATATTTAAAGTAAATTATGACTTAAAATCAAACTTTTCTAAAGAAATATGACTTGACAATTTAATAAACTGGCTTTTATTGAAGATTTTTGATGTGCAGGAGTGGCTTCCAGTCTTGAAGCAAAATGTGTTACCAGTTGAAAAATCCAAGAAATAATAACTATCTTGTGTATGTGCTTGGACAACTTGCAAAATGGTGGATGCCAATATTTAAACAGAAACATTATTTTTAAGTTATGTTTTAAGCTTTGCTTTCATTCCAGTGCTGAAGATAGAGTCAGGATGAAGGTACATAACTGGTGTCAGTCATGCCCCATAGGTAACAAGGAGCACTACTATTCCGTACCTGACCTGATGTATTTTTTTCTTTAAAGATGTTTCTCTTCTAAAAGGTGTAGTGTTGTGGTGTTTTTTTCCACTCCTGTTTATGCAGTAGTAAAAAGCCTAGATGATGATTATATCTCTCAAAGAGAATAAATACACTTGAATGTATGTACCTGCAAGAGATGCCTGGCTTTCGAGATCTGACTTTCATTTTGAGAGGTCACTAAGATATTTGATAATGAGATAAGCTAGAATTGGTTATATGGAAATTGATAATAGGGTTAGTTGAAGAATGCATTACTAGCTGTCTGCTAAGATGCAGTTAATTTCATCACCTCCTCTTTACTTCCCCCAGGAGAAAAAAGGGTATCGTGAACAGGCGTATGCAAGTATAGTTGTTACATGTCAAAGGCTTTCACTCTACCATTTCTGTCTGCTAGATCACTTTGTCTTGCATGGTGAAACTGTGTACTGAGTTAAAAATATGTGGACTTCTAATGACAGGAGTGGCTGCTGTCTATCTATTCTGTTTATATAAACCATGTAAGGCACTGAACTTTGTACGGTTGCTTCTCTGTTTATCCTTATAACTTGAATTTTTGTTGCAAGAAATACAGTTCTTTTGAGAAGACTCTGTTCCCTTTTAATAAAATAAGGCATTTCAAAACTTTTTTTGAAAGGCTTTATGATATAAAAATAAGAATGAAATATCGAAAGAAAATCCTAATTTAAGGTAAGATTTCTTTTTAGGTCATTCAGGTAATCTCATTTCAACATTTCCTTGAGTGTGATAATCTTGTACTGTCAACTCTAATGCTCTTAAATGCTAAATAAAGGCAGGAAATGTTTTTGGACATTGAAATATGTATAATTGTCATGTAACAAGTACAAAGCCTGGCTAAATATTCTCTTTAAGACTTATTAAAAAAAGTTCAGGTCATGTTTTGTATCCTGTTTCTGTGAGTGTTACCAGTTCCTGGAGCAATCATTGGTTATCAGGACTTAGTATCTGCTTTGCATTATATAAAATATGTGCATGTTGACAGTGACACTTCATCAATCCCATCTATCCAAGTGTTTCAAATATATTCTTGAAGCATTTTATAATTACACTTTTGTGCACATGTTCACATGACGCTCAAATGCATATATAATGCCTTGTCCATAGGTTACTGGGGAGAGTGTGCATGTGTCTGTGATAATCTGCTCTGAGCCTGGTAGGATAAACCAGAGCAGAGTAAAAGCCTTCTTCACACAATTGCTGCTGCTGCTTCTGCTTTTCCTAAAAATGTCATCAAAAAGTGTTAGTTCGTGTGGCCTATTAAATTAAAACTTCATATTGCTGTTCTCAATATTTTCTTTCTAAGCTTATATAACTTTGCATATTATAATGGCAATTACTTGAAAGGATTAGAAATATTCTGTGAGTATAGAGGGTAATTTTTTTTTTTTTTTGGCCATCCAAAATGTAGAAAAGCTATGCACTCTGAAAGGCGGGATGGTTCTTAACACTATTTTCCTAACGCCGTTATTCTACTGCTGTGTTGCAGAATTGCTTAATGAGTTCATGCTACTCTTTTTAATTATTATACCTTATGAAGAAGCATTACTTTCTAACTCCTCTCTGATTTACTTCTGCTTTCCTTCTTTCTCCTTCTTTCTCTATCTATTTTCAGTTCCCATCCGTTCTTCACAGAATCACAGAATTGTAGGGGTTGGAAGGGACCTCCAGAGATCATCGAGTCCAACCCCCCTGCCAAAGCAGGTTCCCTACACCAGGTCGCACAGGTAGGCATCCAGGCAGGTCTTGAACATCTCCAGAGAAGGAGACTCCACCACCTCCCTGGGCAGCCTGTTCCAGTGCTCCGTCACCCTCACTGTAAAGAAGTTCTTGCACACATTTGTGCAGAACTTCCTATGCTGCAGTTTCCGGCCGTTTCCCCTTGTCCTATCTCCACTCACCACTGAAAACAGTCTGGCCTCGCCATTCTGCCCCCCACGCCTTAGATATTTATAGACCTGGATCAGGTCCCCTCTCAGTCTTCTCTTCCCAAGGCTGAACAGACCCAGTTCACTCAGCCTTTCCTCATAGGAGAGATGCTCCAGGCCCTTCACCATCTTCGTGGCCCTCCGCTGGACTCTTTCCAAGAGATCCTTGTCTTTTTTGTACTGTGTTTTCTGAAGAAATAAGTGATTTAGTTGATTCTGCTCCACACTGACTGTCAGATAATCATTTCTCCTTCCCTGCTGTATGGGAACTGCTGAGTCATGGCCTGAACCTCTGATTGATCACCTGAGGCCAGCCATGAGTCAGCCAGAGGAGCACAGGTGAAGGCAATTCACCTGTGCTGCCGGAAGGGGTGGAGCCAGGCTCCACCCCTCCTAGACCTATTTAAGAGCTGGCTACCAGAGGGGAAGGATCTCTTCTGGAGATCACCTCTCTTGGTGTTTTGTGGTGAGCTCAGCCGAAGGGTAAGCTCTTCCACTTATTCTCTTTTGTTATCGTTGTCTACTTTGCTTAACTCTCTTGATTATATTGTGATTATAACATCTTGATATCTATTGATTATACACCTGCTAATTGTCATCATGCTTAGAGGGGCAGTTTTCAAAGCTATTCCTATCAGTTTCATTGAAAATACATGCATGGGTGAATGGAAAAGAGATGCCTTAGTGTTTTCATTAACAGCCATCGGTAATATACCATTAGACACAAGGTAATTCAAATAGAGATCACAGAATCAAGGTTCCAAGGTTGGAAAAAATCTCCAGTATCATCCAGTCCAACTATCTTCCTGCCACCAGTATTTCCCCCACTAAACCATGTCCCTCAGTAGCACATCTAAACGTTTATTGAACTCACCAGGGCTGGTGACTCTTCAACCACCTCCCAGGTCATCCCTTTTAAGCACCTTAAACACATTCTGGGAATTAATTTTTCCTAATATCTAACCTAAACTTCCCCTGGCACAACTTCAGGCCATTCCCTATAGTCCTATCACTGGTCACACTGCAGGGAGAGGCTGCCCCCTCCTCACCACAACCTATTTTCAGGCAGTTGTAGGGAGAGGAGGTCTCCGCTGAGTCTCCTCTCCTTCAGACTGAACAATCCCAGCTCCCTCAGCCGCTCCTCACAAGTCTTGTGTTCCAAATCCCTCAACAACTTTGTTTCCCTTCTCTGGACACACTTCAGGGCCTCGATGTTTCTCACGTAGTGAGAGGCCAAAAACTGAACGCAGTACTCAAATGGCCTCACTGGTGCAGAGTATGATCATTTCCCTGCTCCTGCTGGCAGCGCTAGTTCTTATACAAGCCACGATGCTACTGGCCTTCCTGGCTTCTTGGGCACTCTGCCGGCTTGTGTTTAGCTGAGCATAGTCCAGCACCTCCAGGTCCATTTTCTCTACAGTCTTCCAGACACTCTGCCTCAAGCCTGTAGTGTTGCCTGGGGTTGTTGCAGCTGAGATGTTATTGAGCACCAAGGAGACAAGGCACTGTGAGTTCTCCTGTTAGTGGATTTATTTTATCTAACGTGCAGTGTTTAGCACCAAAACAAACACAATGCATGTGCATATCTTCATTTTTTTTTTTTTTTTTCCTTAATAGTGACCTTGCACATTCTGGAATTGTGGAAAGGATTAGATGCCATCTATTTTGATTCTTTTTGGATTCTCCTTTCTGTGCTTCCCACAAACTATAATTTAAGGGGCCAGGAATAGTAATATAGGAATGTCAGCATAAATTAACGGAGGGAGAAACTCATTCAGACCTATCTCAAAAAGCACTTTTGAGTCTTGTAGGAAAACATGCCAGCGTTTTCTCAATTTTTACATGACTTCCCATCGTGAACTGTTTTGTTTCCATGGGACACTGAAGCCTGAGCCAGGCCTACAAAAATCATGTTTCCCTTCAAGTATCTATTTCTGATAAAAGTTTGTAATGGAATTCATGTGGGGGGACTTTATTACTTTGTAGCATCCTTATGTGGGCAATCTATGGAAAAAAAAAAAATTAATTGGAGGCAAAAATCTCCAAAAAAATCTGTTGGTTTAAGTGCTTTTTGTTAGCACTGTAAGACCACAAATGTCAATTCTCTTAACCCTTGAGTAATACAACTTCAAAAATGTGGGGCTGTGTCTGTGTTTTTTTTATTTCATGTGAGACAGTTATGAAGAGCTGTGCCCTTTTAAAATTGGGGAGAAAGTGCTGACCCTTACATATAAACTTGCTCAGCCACTTAATCTTTTGTGTCTGCTTCCATTTTTCATCTCCGTTCTCTGATTACTCCTTTCTGGGTCATGTCAGAAACTAATTTTGTGAGTTCCTTTGGTTGCAAGGATTTGTACAAGGAGGTGTATTAGCATGCTTTTGGGTGCCATTAAAAAAAATTGTTTCCATCCTTACAAACCTTTTGAAAAAATCCAGATGTTTTCAACAACTACAAGTCACACCAGCAGGGGTCAGTTTAGCACCAGTGGAAGCTGGGACTTCAGGACTGTACACATGAGGAACTGGAGCAAATGGAAATTCGTATAATCAGACTGCATAGACTGTATGTAACTTGGTACCTGTTAAAACCATCTCTGCTATTCTTACTGGATTTGGATATGAATGGAAAACTAACCTTTGTTGTGAAGTTTCTTTGTATTTCCCACAATATTTTTGGTACTTTGCTGTCACAATATGTGAGTGAATCATGTTGCTTTACAAGTCAAGTGCATATTTATTAAAAAAGCATAGAAACAACAGAGTAGAGAAAAGAAAAAAATTCTGTGATGACTGACATTTAAAATTGTAAAAATGAAGTCTGACATAGACATAGGTAAGTTTTTAGGTCAAATTTTCAAAGGCAGAAGCACTGTTATGTGCATAAAGAAATCACTACTGCCTTCATTAGGACTACTAGTGAGATTTTGAATTTCTGTTGTTTTGCCTGAGATTGTGAGCAACCGTAGCCATTCATGAGGATAAATACACCTAAAATACAAAATCAAAAGGCAGGAGGAAGATGAAATAGGAAAAACAATACATATGTGTTTCATTAACATCAAGATATTCTCTGTTGGCTTTGTTTTTATGTGGTTCCTTTTTCTGCAGGTATCTTGCTTTTCCTTCTGCTTGTATTCCTTGCCTCTTTGATACATGCTGCGTGGAATGCTGGAATAACTGCGTAAATGCATCGATTTTGAAACTATTTTATTCCACAGAAAAGTAAATGGTAGCATTTATCTTGTAGAATTCTTTAACTTCCTTGTTAGTTCAGTAGTGACATCTGTAGATATTCCTAGCTTGCATTTGATTACTTTTACATAGTGCACTTATGAACAGTTTTTCCTCTTGGGAAGTTTAGAAACCCTGAGTGGAAATTAATAATCATATCATCGGAGGCCTGTAGAATTGCTAACTTAAACTTATTACAATAGTATATTTATAATAATGATGATAAAAAATGTGCAAAATGAGTGATGCACAACGCAATTGCGTACTACCTGCCCAGCCAGTCCTTGAGCAGCAGCACCCACCTGGCTAGAGCTCTTTGTAGTTTTATTATTCATTTTTTTGTTAAGTGTGATGCCTGTACAGTACAAGACATCCCTTTTGTCAGTCTGAGTCAGCTGTCCTAGTTCTGTCCCCTCCCATCTTGTGGTGAAAAATTAACTCTATCCCAGTTGAAATCAGGTCACAAATTGAAATGACAGTGCAGTAGTGGAAAGTGTTATAACTGTGTTTGCACCAGCATCAAGTGTAACAGCTTTAGGTCTACCCCTTTTTTTTTTTTTTTTTTTGTAAGCTGTGTCCTTCTGCTTCTATGCTCCAGATCATGTAACTAAAGCTGGTATTACTGAAATATATCTATTTAAATAACCCAAGAACTCCTGATCCTAGTTTCTGTTTCTATTTGCTTTCACCTGTCAGAAATTTGTTGCAATGAATTTGACCTTGTGTGGTGTCTAAAGCTAGTGTAAGATTCTCTGTACATTGAGACTTCAGGGACAAAAGTTATTTCATACATACGTTTCTGGAAAGAGGCCATGTACTAGAACAGCATTTTACTCACTGCTACCTCTTAAATTACTTTAAGCATTTTCTGAGTAAAATATAATACTGCTTAAAGTGATTTTGTGTTGATGTTTTGTTTGATGCAAAAATGAAGCATAGTAATCTTGGCTATTTTGAGACTGGTTGTGTTGCTTTTTAAAAAGTACATTGTCAGTTTTCTGCCTCTTGATGGACTTTGTGACAGAATGTTAACTTTTTCAAATTTATGAGAGAAAAAACACTGGTTGGTGGATTCCTAACGCTTGCAGTATTTTGTGAGTGTTGAATGCGTTTTCTTTATTTTGAGTTTAAAGATGGTGTCCTGATCTTAAAATAAAATGAAGTTAGCCTGAAAAGCAACTGGTGAATGTTGCATCTCATGCTTGTCTATTTTGAGCTGCCACAAGGCAGACTTCTTTGCCTTCACCTAATTCTGTTTACCTGTTTGCATTAGCACCTGTGGGTTTTTGTGGTTCTTTTAACCTTTGGATGGATAATAAAGGAATATGATTTTGTCAATTAGTTTGATGGGGATGGGTTTACGTTTCTTGGACATAGGTCATTATTCTTTCCAGTTTGTAAAGCCCTTGACCAAAAGATTAGAGCTGACTTCCTCTCTCACTCACTATCTCATTAGCCGCCTGCTCTATTATGCGCTTTCACTGAGTTAAGATCAGACCACTGGGAGTTCTACAGTACCTGACTTACGTGCTGTGTCTTCATCATTGCTGAAATCTTAGCAACAGCATTGCTTGCTCTGAAATGTTTCTGGTTCACCTCTTTTGCAAAGGACAAAAATCTTTCTTAACTGACTGTTGATGTGCTTTTAAGTGAGTAAAGCTTATCCAATTAGGATTATTTTCTTTTCATCTTGTGACATGACAGAGTATTGTAATAGCTTGGATTTAAATAATTCTAGTAACAAGACTTCTGGACAATGTCTTCTGTGTTTGAGTCTAAATGGGCTAAGGTTTGCCAGCATTTGATGTTAAGGTGTCAGTGGAGGGCTGTTATGTCTTCTGTGGAGGGGAAGTAGGAAGGAGTATGCAATACCCCAGAGAATCAAAATTATTGAGACTATCAAATTCCTATTCTAACCCATGCTATTACTTTCAGCATCTTGCACAAGGAGTACAAATCCAGGATGTTCCACTCAGTGCTCTGTTGCTATGCAGATGTATAGTGTGGTGCTTGCAAGATGCAGAGATGCAGAAAATGGTTCAAGAGTATATTGCAAAATTGGCAAAACTCTCAGTGATATGGAAGTAATTTACTATAATCGGCAAGTTTTCTGTAGCAATCACTTGATAATTGTGTACTTTGAGGCTAAGAACATACTGTAACAAAGAGCAGGAAACCTCTATGCTTGTAAGTGTGTGTTTCTTTAAAATAAACGTAAGCCCTTAGTGCGTAAAATACTCCACAGGATGGAGGTGGTATGTGGGAACTTTTCGTTCTATTTGTTTTGAAATGGACTCTAATGAGGTAGGTGGTCTGAGAAGCAATTTGCAAGGGATCCTGAAGGTCAAAAGATTCTCAGGAGTTTGGTGTTTCAGTGAAAATCTTGAAAAGGAAGAATTCTTATGTGAAAGAGCCTTTGGGATAGTGATGTTGTCCCAGAATTTATACTGCTAGGTGAAATAAATTTTCCACTGGAAAACAGAAGATGATACTCTGCACGTCAAAACCAAAGAAACCTCCTGGCCATAGCAGCTCTTAGGCCGTTTGCTTACACCATTGCAGCTGTAAGATGGTTCATTTCAAGTGGCTGATTTCAGCATCTTCCAACGACTGAGGCAGGAGCTGAGTATGGTTTTGTAAATCAGAGGAACTGCAAGGGAACAGTAACAATATGTAACCTTTATGACTATTGTAAATTCATTTCTCGATCTTCATCAGTTATTTTTGGGCCAAAGAATCCACCTTAACTGCGGGCCATAAAACAAGGCCTCCAGAAGTGCTAGGAATTGAGGTCC
Source organism: Tetrao urogallus (assembly GCF_951394365.1). Taxonomy (NCBI): domain Eukaryota; kingdom Metazoa; phylum Chordata; class Aves; order Galliformes; family Phasianidae; genus Tetrao; species Tetrao urogallus. The sequence goes on from NC_136814.1 coordinate 33,421,205, forward strand.
TGCTGTGATCCAGGTCAGAGGAGCTTGTACTTTCATTAAGGTCAAACCAATGGTGGACAAGAATGGTTAATCAGAAAGATAATCAAGTAGCTGGAGGCGTTTAGTACATGTTCTTGACAGTATATTTAGATTTTTTTTTAAGGATATTACTGTAAGCATCTACATGTTTTGACCCTGGTGAGCAGAAAGGTTTAAGTGCCCAAGGCCTGTTATATTTCTCCATTTATTTGTTAATCCAGCAAGAGAGGTTATTTTTATGTACAAATCTTATCAGTTCAATTTCAAAATCAGTACAAGTAAAAGGTAATGTGGCTGGATTACTTTCTGTAGCAGCTGCATGCAGGAAAAATAGCTGAACTAATCAACAGTTCGGGATTGATTTCAGAGTAGGGGACTTAATGAAATTCAAGGTAGTCCTATTAAAAAAAAAAAAAAATTCTGGTACAAGAAATGAATCAAGATAATTAATTAAAAAAAAATAAGTGCTAGGAGTAACATGAGAGTAATAGTAATAAATGGTGAGAAAGAATAGTGTTGACCAACACTTCTGAAAAACACTTCTGAGACAACCTTTTTTCATGTTCAACTAGTTATTTCCTTTTGCTAGATTAGTTTAAACTTAATGTGGCTCTCTAATCCAGTTCGTTCCATACCTGTTGAAGTGCCTACAGCAGGGCAAAGGAAGGACAGTGAAAGGAACAAGGTGGAATTACTTTTTCTGGCAAGAATCCTTAAATATTCATGAAATTGTGGATGAATAAAGCATTTTAGAAAGGTGCATTTACAGTTTTATCTAGAATGCTACTAATTCATTCTGAAACTCCATTAAAGCAAAGGCAGTTTATCTGGATGTTGGTAGGAATGTTGGATTAGGAAACCTTGTCATTTTTTCCAAGTGTTTCTGCTGCATTCAGATCAAAATATTGCCAAATGTCTTGCCAAAGCCATGTTTTGCTGTTCATAGAGAATCAGATCTGTATTATCTCTGATACCAGGATGGTTGTTCAACAACTAGTTTATAACAGTTTCATTTCCAAGGCAAGAACAAAGCATTAGAAGTTGTTTCTGTGTATGTAGAAGGTGTGTTGTGTGATGTTTACACAGATAAAGGCTTTATGGCCAAAACAAAACACATTTCTTTGTGATGGAGGAGTAGTCTAAATTGTATTACAGGAGGCTTTCAGAAGAGAATCAATAGGACACTGCGTTATTACAGGCAGAAATTAGAACAACCTTGTTTTGAACATTTTTTCATATTGTCAAACTAAACGAGGCAAAATCGAATCTTTCTTAGGGGACCTTTGTTACATTGATCATGTAGCTTAGTTATTTCTCAAATTGGTGTAAATTCATAGGAGAAATCTACTGGTTTGGTTAATATTTTATGCGGCAATAAAAATTAAATAAAAAAGTGATTAATAATTATCAATATAAGCATAATCTAACATTCTCTAGGCAGCAGCTTTTGCAGGCCAGAGGCAAATCAAAGGTATTGCTAGAAATAATGATTTGTATGCTAGTTAATAAGAGAACACACTAAAGCATTATTAATCCTGTAGACAGAAGTCATAGAATCATAGAATCACCAAGGTTGGAAAAGACCTGAAAGATCATCCAGTCCAACCGTTCACCTATTCCCAATAGCTCCAACTAAACCATGTCCCTCAACGCAACATCCAGTCTTTCCTTGAACACCCCCAGGCTCGGTGACTCCACCACCTCCCTTGGCAGTCCATTCCAGTGCCTGACCACCCTTTCTGAAAAGTAATACTTCCTAATGTCCAGCCTGAATCTCCCCTGCCGTAGCTTGAAGCCATTCCCTCTGGTCCTATCACTAATGACACGAGAGAAGAGGCCGACCCCCAGCTCACTACAACCTCCCTTCAGGAAGTTATAGAGAGCAATGAGGTCTCCCCTGAGCCTCCTCTTCTCCAGGCTGAACATTCCCAGCTCCTTCAGCCTCTCCTCATATGGCCTGTGTTCCAGACCCCTCACCAGCTTTGTTGCCCTCCTCTGAACACGTTCCAGGGCCTCAATATCTTTCTTGCAGTGAGGGGCCCAAAACTGGACACAGTACTCGAGGTGCGGCCTCACTAGTGCTGAATACAGGGGAACAATCACCTCTCTGCTCCTGCTTGCAACGCTGTTTCTGATGCAAGCCAGGATGCCATTGGCCTTCTTGGCCACCTGGGCACACTGTGGGCTCATGTTCAGCCGAGCATCAATCAATACCCCCAGGTCCGTTTCCTCTACGCAGTCCTCCAGCCACACCGCCCCAAGCCTGTAGCGTCGCCTGGGGTTGTTGTAGCCGAAGTGCGGGACCCGGCATTTGGCCTTGTTGAAACTCATCCCATTGGCTCCAGCCCAGCTCTCCAGCCTGTCCAGATCCCTCTGTAGGGCCTCGCTACCCCCAGGCAGATCCACGCTTCCAGCCGATTTGGTGTCATCTGCGAAGTCTTTGTAGCTCTTTCTTATCCCTTCTGTGTTATACCTATTTTCACATGTTTCCTAAGTGTAGGCAGCAGAAAAATTTGATTTTTTTTTTTTTTTTTTTTTTTTTTTTTTCCTTTTTGAATTCTTTCAGAACAAGAGTGAAATACTACATTAAGATAGCCTTCCTGGCAGTGTCAAATCTGAAAGTACCAGCTTCTGCCTATCTGGTCATTTTAGAACAACACAGAATTTGTTTGGGTTAGTTAAACTAGTGAAGAAATCTTACTTGAACACATTTAGATTTGTTTACAGTTGACATTAGCTAAATCAATATGAACTACATTACACTCCTTTAATTCAGACCAAATTGTTTTTCTTCAGCTTAATGAATCATTTTAAAACTAATTTCAGTCAGACAGGTGCACTTGAATGATGGTGATGTACGTAGCCCAGATTCAACTTTTTATTGCAGTTGAACTTAGTGGAGAGATACATCAGGTAATAGAACTATCCTAATGTTTTTTCATGATGTTTTTCAAGTTGGATTATCAAGTTGTGATTCATTAAGAAAAAAAAAAAAAAAGGCAAGGAAATTAAAAAGTGTATGCCCATAAGTCCTCTACCACTGGTGATCTGGGATAAAACATTTGTAGCAAGTTCCTACTCCTGAACTCCTAGAATAGTGAGGCTGCACAGACTGCACTGGGTGATGCTCTTTCAACTTCATCTATGAGCATTATCTTTGTAATGCCATCTCAAAGAAACTTTTAAAAAAGCTTTTGTGCTTTAAAGGCATGAAAATTGTAAAAAATACCTAGCTGTTCTGAAATTTATGAAGGCGGTTTGAAGAAACATTTTCTGTTACTTCTCTTGAAGTTGAGAAAATGGCTTCTTGACATCTTTTCCTTCCTTTTCTACCTCTGGAGGTGCTGCAAAGAGCATGAGAATGGATGTCTGTTTGAATCATAGCAAGAGCAAATTAATTAATTTATGTCTGGTAACCATCTGCAGCGGTCACCAAATTTCAAGAGTGATTAACTCTAGCTACATTGCTGTAAGAACGTGTGAGTTTTGTCTTAATAGACAGTTATTTGGACTTACTTTCACAAGCAATTGATTTAAGGAGGATGAATATCTCTTCTGCAAATTAACTCAATCATATGGGTATTATTGATGAATGCATGAATATCTGCTCCTGCTTTGAAATGTTGAGTTTTCCCTTACTTTTTGGAGAAAGTCCAATTAGGTCACATTATTTGGGTAAATTATTTGTTTTATGCATTTTGAAACTACACTCTGAAATTGAGTGTTCTCTGAAATTGAGAATTCATTTGTTTCATTAGGAGAAGTCCATGACTAATTTCTAGACCATCCTTGGTGTTACGTGCTTTTTAAGTTTTCCCCTCTGAAGGTAACAGTAATGATTTTTGTCAAGGATATAACTTTGAAGTAGTTTTCTTCCCTCTCATCCTTCATCCACTGACTCAGGAATATCCTCCAAGTTTTACTGTACATGTTTTGCTATAGTAGTCTTTAAGCATTGTTGTTTCTAACCGCAGCTCCTGCTGAATAGAGATTTTTCTCTGCCATTTCTGCCTGTTGTGTAGCCTCCTTAAACTGATAGTTTGGATGGTCACTTTTTCTCCCTTATTTTGCATTCATCAACATTGAGTATACTGTGCTATTGCTTTGCCAGTTCTTTTAGTGTGCTCTGAAGTGCTTCACTGTATTGTCAGGTTCTGTGCACTGTAATAACTTCCTCATCTGCAACTATTACTGCCATTTTTACTCCCCTTTCTTTCTTTCTTTGCTGTTCAAGATCATTGTTAAGTATACTGCTGATGGAGATCTAAATCCTGTCTGCATCATCTGAATTATAAAGGTATCACTGTGGTTCTTTCTACAGCCAATGTATATTTTTCGTAGGTTTCATATTACCTATGTCAAATCAAAATTTAAAACCCAACAGAATTCACCATGCACCATACTTATTGGGATGTTTCAATGATGAAATGTGTCGGAAAGCTAAAAGCTGAAAAAGAATAAAGAACTCAGCTTCTTCCTTCCTATTTTAAGAGCACAAAGTAGGTAATTGAAAACTGAAGCTTAAAGATTATAATTCTCTGTAAGTAATTGCTCTGTTGCAGAATAATTTGTTAAAGCTCAGTTAAAGAAAGAAAACAGGAGAGTGAGAATTGCTTTAAACAATGTCAGTTAATGAATTTGAACTTGAGGAATTGTTCTGTTTACTACGCTTAATTTCATGCATCAATTCAAAACCACCTACTTTTTGACATGTCACCGTTTCTGAAGCAATTAATGGTGATATCCCAAATTACATTTGTGAATTTAGATGAGAAATAAACTGCCAGGATAGAAGATATGTGAAGCAACAATCAAGATTGTTTTCTTGCTGATATTTCTTGTTTGGGGCGGGGAGAAAGAAAAGTAAAACAAAACAAAACAACTAAAAAACCAGAAACTCTCAGCCTGACTATCTGAAAGTGCGATGATTTTCAGGGGTTTCTGTGTGTTGTTTGCAGCCATTTCATAGTTTTGTTACATTTCATCTCTCTGTTCTAGTATTTATTGCACTTGGGAAATAATATTTGTAAATTGTAGATCAATCTGCAACCAAGGACAAAGCTAGATATGCACAAATGTCCAGGTGTGTTAGCAGTGATTTGAAGTACAGCTCTATGCTGTGTGTTTTGCCCCATTAACTGTCTAGATTGGAGGCAGGTATCCACATCCAATGAGCTTCCTTTTAAGTGATAGCTGTAGGGAATATTGCTGCTCTTTTTATCATTAATTAGATTATTTTAGAGATCTGTGCTATATTTTCCAGAGAAGGAAGCTGGTATGCAAATTGTGAGGAGGAAAAGATATTACCTAAGGTCAACCCATACCCCGCTAGCACTCTTTTTTTTTTCCACTATCTTTTCTCCTTCACGTTATCTGTGTTTCTGATTCATTATTTTTCTCCTACTGTTTATCACTTCATAGAGAATCTGATAAGTATTTGCTAAAATTTACAGATTGATAATCTTCCCTAGTTTAGTGAATGTCTTTCTTTGAAGCTGATGTAGCTTTGATGGGAGAAAAGACAAACTATTTCTTAAGTAGCTTTGTTGGTCCTATTGAGATCTTATGTAGATTTCTGGCAGAATGTGATTTAAAAACTTACGTTAGAGCTACTTCTTTAGTCCGTTTACTTAAGAATCTATCATAAATTAAAACATGCTATAATACACTGAGATGAAAAATATTATTGATTTTTTTCCAAAGTTTGATGATATTAGTATGAAAATTGATTAAATACTGCCTCTATCAAACTGATCCAGCATTTTGAAATTATATTTCTTACAATTTTTCCTTATTTTTAATGTGATGTTGTTAACTGCATGTTAGCTATTTCAGGGTAGTTACCAAATAATCATTTTTTCATATGGTTGATTTAAACTTAATTTGTTAAATCGCTAAAGACTTGCCTTTACCTAATGATCTTCAAAGATAGGAATTCTCTGGTTCCAGTCATCAATACAGATTCTACTGGCATTTCTAGTGATATTGTTGAGGAAACTTACAGTTCATTTTATGTTTAGTTTATTGCTTTTCCTGGTGTCCTCTTGTTTTTATTTTTTTTTTCCAGTCGAGCAATTATAGCAAATAACATTAGGGTGTAGAATGGCAGTCTTCTTTTGGAGGAGGATTCAAGTGCATCTCCTCCACTGATGCCATCATGCTATATTAGGTTTTTAATAAGTAAAACTTGCGTAGATACAATGGAACTCTACAAAATGATTTTTTTCATTGTTTTTCGCTTTTTGCTTTTTTTTATGGGAGTGCTGGAGGATCTGAGTTATGATTGGGATATGTTCTACATTGTTTTAACAGAAGTTCGTGCTTGGATTGCAGATTTGAGTAATTGGGAGAATGGTAATATTGCCCAGAGTAGCACAGAGGGAGGCTCTGTTTCAAGGAAAAGAAACAGAACTTGGTAGTTCTTGACAGAATAAATCATAAAATATCACTGAAGAGCTTTTATTAAGTACCTTTTTCCCCTCATACATCTAGATAATGTAGGCAAAGATGAGTGGAGTTTCTCTCTCTTTTTTTTTTTTGGTAGCCTTTTTTCCATTTTTTAAAAATTCATAATTGTCTACCAGTTCTGCAGTGGACGTGCTCTTTGTATGTCACTGAAGATGGCAGACGGTATAATTTTCAAATATCATTCATATCATATGGCTATGTTAGCTTTTGTCAAAGAGAAGTTGGTATCCAGTTATTTGACTGCTTGAAATTATATATGCCACAATGAATGACTTGTGAAAATGAGGTGACAGGAGTGCTGCTTTCATTGGGAGAATTAATTCTCCAACATCTTAAGTTGCCTGCATGCACATCTCAAGACATGCACAGAGATGAGCGCAATTTTATGAACTTGCTTGTGAAAGAGATTACTGTTTATGTTCATGAATTGGTGGGGCTGTCTACAAGTATCAACAGAGGTGGTAGTTAATGCTAGGAGTGATAGCAGGTATGTTGTGAAGATAGCTGAGAGCAGTAGTTTATTGGTGTACGAAACATCTGAAACAACAGCACTTCATCCTTAGTGCTCACCTCTGTGATTTATAATTTACGTGGGGCTTTCCCTGGTGACTACAGATAAGCTGATGAGCTTTTATTCTTTCCATGCCCAGTGTAGGAACTGCTGTGCTTGGGTGAAGCAAAATCTATCTAGACCACTCTTTAGTCTGAAAATACAAATTTCAAGGCAAATACAAAACTATTTCCTCTGATGTACATTTCCAGGATGCAGTATGCTGTAGTTCAGGTCTTTTCAAGCAGTGTTGTTTCTGGAGTGTTTTGTTTACTAGGACTCAACTGACACTTCCCCTTAATTGCCTTTGAAAAAAAGGATTTTTTTTTTTTTTTTTTTACAGCATCCTACAGCAATGCAGTCTTCAACTGCACTTAATGTGAAGTTTAATTTGGAATGAGTGTTATCCATGACAAACATCTGCCTATAGTTTTTCTAATGCAAGAAAATAAGTGTGTGTTCTTTGTTCATTATCTTCATTCCATGAGTCATTTTGCATCATAGCACGCTGTGCTTTTTCTGAAGTGAGTCCACTGATCTTGTCTCCCTGTAGAAGTCATTTCACACCTTCCATCTGCAGCATTGCTCTTCTCTGTGATGATTTCAGTTTTGCTGCGTTCCCTTTGAAGCAGAGTGACCGCAGCTGCATGTGTTTATCATATTAACCTTTTTTCTGTTCTATATGTTGTCCCATTTCTAGAAATACTTAAGATTGAATTTGGCATTTTCACCACTGATGTCAGACAACTTGAAATAAAGACACAAAAATCTGTTTTTCAATTGGTGTTAGAATTTAAACTCTGATGCCTACAGCTGTGTGTGCCTTGTGAAGGTTATTTTTTTGTCAAAGTAGAATTCACCTGCCAGTTTATTTTCTAGTAAATCATTATAAAACTTCAACTCTTCACGGTCTGTTTGGGGCTTGATTATCTTGAATAATTGTATATTGTCAGTAGACATTGCCAGCTCACCTCCTTTTCAGCAGTTTAGGTTCTGGTGCAGATTCCTGTGCGGCTCCACAGACCCTTTCTCATGTTATGAAAACTATTTCTCCAGGAGTGTTGTCTTGCAACCACTTAATAATTCCCAAGAAGTCCTTTCCTCCTTCTTGATGAAGTCTCAACTTCTAAGAGATTTTGATGAAGAACTTTGGAAAAACCTTTCCCGGAAATTCAGACAGACTGTCAATGAAATCATTCATTCACTCCATAAGTTAAATGATTTCTTTGAAGATGTCTTGTAGATTTGTGAGGTGTCATTTCTTTCCAGCAGGCCTATGTTCATTCTTGTCATATTCAACTCTATATTCATTCTGTTCTCTTTTTTTTTCCCCCCTCTACCATTATTTGCATAGCCTAGAAGCAAGCACTTGTAGATGTTAATTTCATGAGTGCCCTTTGAAGTGTTTATAAATACTGGCTTAATATTTTGCACCATTCATTTCACTTTTCAATTTTCTGATGTTAAAACAAGTATTAGATCTATCTCTTCAGTGTCCTTGCTGTTTCGTGCATGTGTGTCATTTCTGTAAGCAGAAGTGACTTGTGTGTTCCCTGAACAACAGCTGTTAGCAGGAGTGCCTTGGCTGCTGATCTCTCTGCACCGTGGATGCTGAGATGGTATCTCAGTGATACCGGGGTTTTGCCAGCACCTTTCTCCTGCTTTGCCTCTGTCTATCTGCACCTGCTCTACTGGGGTATCTGCACCTGCTCTACTGGGGTATCTGCACCTGCTCTACTGGGGTATCTGCACCTGCTCTACTGGGGTATCTGCACCTGCTCTACTGGGGTTGTACCGCTAATAACTGTTATCAACTGTCCAATGAAGTGTTCCACTTCAAAATTTCTTCCTCTCTGAAGTTATTTTGCACTTGAGTCTTTCTCCTTTCTGGTTTATAATGGTTAATGTCTATGCTGTGTGACTGAAGATTACAACTGGGAACAGGGGAGAAGGGAAAAGAGTTCATAAAAAGCTATTGCTGTCAAAGTCTGTATTGTCAAATGAAAGCTTGTATGAGCTGTAGTCTATCGAGTGCTTAGTATGAAAAGAATCAATTTATGAAGGAGGGTAAACAGTGCATTTTACACCTAGCCAAAGAATACTATGAAAAGCTACACTAAGAAATGATAGTTACTAATAAATTATAACGTTTATCATTTATTAACTATTTTTAACAATAGCCCGAATATTCACTGTCAGGGTTATAAAAAGTTATGAGTCTTCAAGAATGCTGTAAAATATCCTACTGAGCTCTGGCATCTGGCAAACCAGAGTAAATCCATGCTGCTCTAACATCCCCAGGTCAAATCCTGAAGTGGTTCTGGGAGTGGGGACTGCCTCCATGTCAATAAGACCTTCTTAACTGATGCTGCTCATTCAAGGGCTGACCCCCCCAAGTTGGTTGGCTCAGGATCGATACTGCTTACTTTTAGGTTCCCTGGGTGGTGATAGATTTCCTATAGCTGCAGTGTATTATTTGTGTGAAGCTGGATGCTGTGAAGCTGGTTCTTGTGCTGAACTTCAGCCTGCACGCCAGTCAACTGCATATAACTTGCTGCCTGCTGCAAAATGCAGGGTGGTTTTTACAGGAATTACCAGATCCGATTGACAGCTACAAGGTGGGATTCTCTCCTTGCAGTGTAAGCAAAAATCTGTGGAGCATCTGGTGGATGATATTGTGCATAAAATATGAACAGCTAAGTTTGAAATGGTATTTCATGTTTAGCCTTAGACTAGAGACTTTGGATGAGCTGTTACTACAAGACTCGTGGTCAAAAGGCCTCTCCTGCTTTCTGGTGGAGAACACTCACTATTCCCTTGTACTGGTATGTTGTAGAGTCCAGTCTGCTCTGTACTGTGTTCTAACAGTATCTCCATCTAACTGACCACTGGTTCTATGCTGATGGTGCTAATGCATCCAGGTGGCACTCTAGGACTTTTGTCATCTGCTTCTCCTTAAAACTTTGGTGTTACTGAGATTTGATTGCTGCCTCAGTGTGCTATGGGTCCTACTAAAGATGACAAAGTCTAAGTATTACCATAACATGAAAAGCTCAGTCTTTTGTTGTGCACTGACGTGGACATGAGCACAGAAATAGAAGAGTCTTAGTTTGATTGGAGAGTCCTCTGCTGGGTGGGAGAAACAAAATGTATGTATACTACTACATGGCTGATTAACAGCTAATGTTGTACAGGAAACCTGATAAGTCTTCTTAAGTTTTGCAGGCTTTTGTGGTGCTCTTGTGTTGGCAGGGATTTTAGTTGTTTTGGGTTTTTTCCCTTCTTTGTTTTGACACCATCACCATTGGAAGACAAACATCAGAATTAGTTCAATGTTTTAAACAGGTAAATTAGAAAAGATAAAAATAACATGATAGGGTAACGGATGCCCAAATCAAAAGCAGGATCTACTCTGAGGTCAGACTGCGTTGCTAAGGGCTTTACTCTGGTTCTGAAACTATGGGATGGCGAGACCGTACAACCTTGCTGAGCAGCCCTTTCTGTAATCCATAATCATAAGTGAGGCTGCCCTTGCAAAGTGTTCCAGTAAGTCTTTTATTTTCTCTTTTATTGCAGAACTGCTGTCTAAATTTAGTTAGTGTAATGCTGCACCAGCTGCTATGCCTTGGTGAGTTCCGATATGTTTTAATGAAGCTCTATTAACATCATTCTTAATTATGGGTGGGCAATACAAGTCAGGAGTTAAGAAAGCTTAATGTTTTCAGTGATGCCAAAAGACATCTATCAGCCACTGTGAGTTACGGTTTGTGTTTCCAGTCTTTACTGTGTTTATGGCAAAGAGATACAATCTTGTTTAGTTCTGTTGTGTTCCTGAACTCTACTCTTCTGCAAAGTTAAATTGAAATGAAGTTTAAGGGTTGATTCTCTGCAGAGCAGCTGAGCAAGATTAATGTAAACTAATGGTTTCAGATAAACACGAGTGCTAAATAATACATCTACATTTAATTTTTAAAATGATTTAGACCTGCAGGCATAAAAACAAACAGGAAGTAGAAACTCCCAGCATTTTTTCTTTTGCAAGTTTAAGTGAATTATGCTTTATTTCTTTTGATTGCTTTTTTTTTTTTAAAGGCTGGGGAAGGGAAAGAGTATTCAAAGTTCCCCCCAGAGAAATATACTTCAGAGTATCTGTGAAGCTGATGTGTATTTAACCAATATATTAAAAAGTGATACCAGAGCAGTACTCTGAATGTATATTACAATTGGAAATTGGGAACCTTGGAGTCACAGAAATTTAATTGCAACATTAGAAAAACTGGGTAGATATAAAACCTCTGAATACCTTCACTTGGATTTCTAGTGATTTTTATGTAATTAAAAAAAAGACTGTTGCAGTCAATTTGTTTCTGTTGAATGTACATTAGATTACAGCGACTTTTTTAATGTTGCTTTTGGCTGGTTGGTTGTTGTTGCTTTTCTCCTTGTAGCCTCACTTCCAGTCAGAGTTAGGGCTGTGTTTCCCCAGTAGTGTATGCATATAAAGAATACAGTGAATGTAGATGTACTTATTTAGTGTTGATTACTTTCTGCTCATCACCAGTCTACGTATTGACCAGGCAGATGGGTCTTTTGGTGTCTAAGCGTGTTTCCCTCCTTGCCTCATTCCCAGCCAGTTCCTTTGCACATTGAAGTCATCTCCTGGATTTTTTTTAAACTTTACTAGCTGTGATCATTAAAACCTGTTTATTCCTCACTGTGCTGCAGTGCTTTTTCTTCTCTTCAGTTGCCCCTGTTTCTCTGCATCTTAATGCACTTCATCTCACTTCTGTCCTGTTCTCCCCATTTCCCTTTTCAAATGCAAATTCAGTGTATTGGCCATGTGTTCTTTGCTTTATCTAGCTAGTTTTTCATCCCCTAATTCTGTCTTTGGAATTTTGTTCATTTTTTCCTATGGTTTATGTCCTGTCAGAGCTCACTCAGCAGTGTGACTGTCTTTGCTGTCTGGCTGTTCCTCACTGTGCTCCCACCACACCTCACTGCACCCTACACTCCCAGCTATGTTTCCTCATGCCCCGCTGGCTGGCGCTGCTGCATTTGCACAAATTTAGCAACTGCACCTCACGCTGTGTGACCAGGGTGCTGGACAGCTATATGTCTCTTACTTTTAGCGAGAGATTTAATAGAAGTTTGGGTGTAACAACCATGAAAGGAAGATACACTTCATAGGGTTACCTTTGGAGCATCAAATTTGTATTCATTGTTTTTAGTTTTGTTTTATTTGAAGGGCTTTCAAACCGGGAGTTAAACCAAGAAAAACTGAATTTAGGATAAATCTTCTTGAATATGTAAAAGTTTGTGTTGATAATGGGAAGAATTTGCTTGTATATAACCTTCCTTGTATTTTTATTTCATCTCTCAAGTTTCCTTAAAGTCATCTCAGTCAAAGTCTAAATCAGAATAAGAAATAAGTAACTGATATGTTCAAATGAGCAATGGGTTTTTCTGTAACAGAATAAAAAATGAAATAGAACTGGTTAGAAATTTTTTTTCTAATAAGGAGAAATAGATTTTAAAGTGTGTGGTTGAACAGCATGTCATGTAAAATAATTCCATGCTGCTGTGGATTGTGAGATAGGTGAGGACTGAAGTTAAACTGCCTGAAGTCATTTTAATAAACAAAAGCAGAGATAATATGATGAACATTAATGTTAATTTTGCACTTCTCTACATAACCTGGGATAAGTACTTACCGGCGTACGTATGAATCTTATTTATGGAAAAAGAAAAAGAGCTGAAGGTAATGGCAGAGTGTGACTGGAATGTGGATGTTCAGCTTTAATGGAAGTGGGGTAGGAGCACATCAGTTCAGTTTTGAGAGGCTTTTACACTGATTTGTCTTGTGAGATGGAGGAGTTGAGTGAGCGCATGGCGCACTGAGGGTTTCTCTTGGAGGGGTCTTCAAACTCAAATGGTCTGTAGCAAAGTCGATAGCAGGATGCTGTTAACAGCAGTCATAATAAAAGTGATATACAGCAAACAGGAGTTGGTTGTGAATGAGCATTTAAACGAATTAAATTCATTTGGCCTTCGGTAGCAGCTGCACGTTGTCATTAGGATGCTGCGGTGTCATACCAAGGCAGGTCACAGAAAGCAGCATCTGCATCCTGGTACTGAGCATATACATGCAACCCTGAGCTGCTGGGAGAAGATGCAGGCTCCCATGCAGTCCTGGGAGGCCTTTGGAGGGTAAAGGAGCTCGATGGCCCCGTCCTGCAGGCAGCGTATGGTCAGCATGGCCGGCTGGGCCTTGTTGTTCCCCTGCACAGTCTCAAGGGAAGGGCTGCAGTCACCCGTGTTCCTTGAAATCAAACTGCTTATGTTTTATGTAGCTTTGCTATTTTGTAACATAAGAAAACAAATTTCAGTTGCTTACGAATACTAACATGGAATTGAGAGAAAAGAGGAGGCTTATGAGACTTACAAGCTAAACCTTTTTTTTTTTTTTTTTTTTATTACTCTCATCCTATGCTGTGAGTGCACCTTGAAATGCCATTACCTGCTGTAGCTGAGAACAAGGTAATTTGTAATGTGAAGCAGCTAATTTTTCACTGTGGTTCCACTGGGGCACAGTGCAAAACAATCTGGTATAGCTGCAGTGGTAGAGCAATAACCTGAATTCAGAACAGGCACTGTGTCAGTTGCTGTCTCCTCTCACCTTTGGCTGATAATGAAGCTATTTGCAAAATTATGTTAGGCTTTTAAACATATTTGACATATTCTGCTTTTTACAAATTATGTAAGCTTATGCAGAAAGAAAAAAATTGATCTTAGGAAGAAAAGAATGAGTAAAAATGCAAACTATTGTTAGTCAGTGTCTTCCCCAGATCTAGAAGCTTTGGTTATGTTGAGGAGCCAATTCTGTGTTCTGGACAGAAAAAGAAGCTTCCTGAGACCTTTTTTATTTTTTTTCCTGCCATTCTTATAATAAATTGTAGTACATATAAAAGAGCTGGGAAATGCCGACTCTTTTAGGTTGTCAGCACCATGTGATAAATACATTTAGAAGAATCTAGCTTAGGGCAACTTCGTACAGTGCAGTGAGCCTCTGGTGTTCAGAAGCATCAGTACTTTGACAAAGCTTAATTTATTTTTCTTCCTAAAAATAATAAATTAGATCCTAAGCTTCTTTTTCCTATTCCACAATAGTTTCCTCTATTGTGTTTTGTGTCTCTTCCAGGTCACCTAAATACAAGGGTAAGAGGCAGCAGGCGCTGTGTCCAGCAAGAGAGCTGGTGTGGGCATTCTGCTGCTGTTCCTATTGAGAGATGATTTCTTATATTCCTCTTGTCTCTCAGCCTGTTATTGTCATGGGACTTGAAGTGTTGAGATTGCTGTTCCATTGTTAAATTAAGCTGAAATTGGCCTGAAAACTCAAGAAATAGATGGAAGCCGTGCGATTGTATAAGCATATTTTCACATACCCTGGCTACAAAAACCCAGCCCCCAAACAGAAGGAAATAAAAAGCTCTAACTTTGCCATAAAGGTGATATCTAGTTGTTTCTATGTGTCTGATCTATGCGTGTAGCTTCAACGATCAAAGTATTACAGTAGATAACAGCACCTGTGTTATTGAAGTGCTAGTATTCTGCAGTGGATTTTTCTTCTCTGCAGAGCAAATTTTGCTGTATTTTATTGAGTCCTGGAGAAACCTTCAAAGATGAGTAAAAAATTTTGTATCTTGCATTGCATCATAATTTCTTCCTTGTGAGAGAGTCAACAAGCCCATGCTACAGACCTAGATCTTTTCCATGGATAACAGGAAAAATACTTTTACTGTGCAGTCACAGTCCTTTTGTAAGGCTACCAGAACTAGCAATTCTGACAATCCGAAGTGGTGTCTTTCCTCAACCACAATATTTACAAATGATTTACTTATTCAAGGCTTGCCTAGGTGAGTCAAAAACAAGAGCAACTCATTTTTTCTTATAGAGGGTTACAGACACTGAAATCTTTTTAATATTGATTCTGCTGTTGTATGGAGCCGATTACTGTTTTCCTGGCATTAATCAAGGTTGCATTTTTCCTGATATCATTTGATATGCAAAAGAAGCTAGAAGATCTTAAAAGTAATAAGGAAAAGGTAATTTCTTATTCTAAGTTTCATTCAAAAATTTAAATTAAAGTGTAATGCAAGTTAGCGTGCCTTGAGTGAGAATCTGTGTCATTAATATTAATCTCTGGACTCTAATGAGGAGCTGAGCTACTATGTAATACTAAAAGGGCACAGGTGTGACAGTCTCAGAGAAGGCAGCAGCCCTAAATCCCATAGGCTATTAAACTATAAATTGCAAAACCTAATTATTAGGCAGTTTCTTGTCTGGTTTTCACAAGTTTATCTGTGAAAAATAAATTCTGATGAAAGTCTACTTATCATATATGGGTGGATCACTTAATTTCTCTGTTACAGAAGAATATGATGGAGCAATCTGCGACCCCACTGTTTTATCATTATACAAATTCATATTTCAGGCGTAAGAATTCCAGAGGATGTTGTCTTTTTTCCTTTTTTTGTATTTCATGGATTTAAAGTTTCCTGGACTGCTCTGTTTATGGCACAGTAATGCTGGGTTGGCACCGCACCGCACAGCTCCAAGTTGCAATTGAATTGAAATGCAAGAATTACCAAAATTTAGGTGGAAGGCACACATACTGAGGAAACTGCAGTAAATGAGATGCTTAGATGTGTGTTTACATAGCACAAGTTAGTCTCAGAAAGGAAGACTCAGTTGATTGGTACTAGCTGTGCTCAGGTTTGAAGCAGTGAAAGAGAAAATAGACTTGGTGGTTGCTTTCCTGGGCAATGTCAATGAAAGCCACCTGAATACATGCAAATAGAGTTTACATGTGTTTAAATCTGTATTTAATCTGTTCCTGTTCCTAGACTTTGCAGTGATGGATTCTCTATAAATAAATAAAGACTCGGAGATTTAGTAAGGTGCTGGAGGAAGGTGATCACAATTTGTCTTGACTAAAAGCTTTGTGGTAGCAATGTCCATAAACTGTATTCTAACTGTTGTTCCCTCCGCCCTGAAATTAAAAATGAAGATTTTTCTTTCCTCCTTTCATTTTTAGGTGTAAATGCTCTTTCGTTACTTTGCCTGCTAGTATACTTGTGTTCATTGCTGGTTCTTAATGAGTTCCTCTGGTGGTGGAGCAGAATTGAGGCGGGAAGGCGCTGTGTTTGTTCAACCCACAAGTAAAATATGTCTCTGTTGTCTTGAAAAAAGAATTATTTATATGATGAACCATACAGATGTCTTGTAAAGGAAAATTACTCTTCCTTCCTGAAAGCCACTTGATAAATTACAAGCTTCTCTTTACATTTGCTTCTCAAAGTCTGGAAAATCCAAAATTTATGCAAATACGGAATACTCTAATCACACAAAACACCTGGAAAAACAGAATAAGTACTCTTAACAGGTTACCTTGATATGCACTTTATTTGTAACAGTTGTTGAAGAAGGAAGGAAGTCCTAGGCAATTTTTTTTTTTTTAACTGGGAAGTTTTCTATGTATTATGTAGCTAATGAATTTTGTACCTTTTTTTGACAGAACTGACATTTTTGAATGGTTCACTAAATGCAGCACATTAATCTATTGCCCATGAGCAGGAAAAAGTAATAATCAATAGTAGCACAAGTAAAAGTCAATCTCTAGGTTTACCAAGACTGGGCTTGATCTTCCAATGTTGAACTGATTGGGCTTTCAGGTGGGGCAATGATCGAGTCCTAACTCCTCATTATTAATCATAACCAAAAGTACTGCAAACTTGTTTTGAGTTGGAAGGTATGCCCAACAGCAACACTGCACAGTATGTTCCCATGCTACAAATTCCTACTGTCATTCTGTATGCAAATGTAGAGTGTTCAGCACCCTGTCCCGAAAGGTTCCATGCCTTCCTACCATTTGTTGTCCCTGGGTAGCCAAAAGAAAATTCTGGTATAAACTTTTTAATGTGCGTTTAAAATATAAAGTTGCTGCACTATTGTATTTCTGCCTTAAGGTCATCATGTATTTCAAGAAAATGCTGTTTTTGTGACGTGCCAGGGCGAAGTGCTACTGCAGTGAAGGGCAGATGCACTGCTTTGTTTCCATCCAGAGCTATAGGGCAAGGACTTAAAAGCATTTCCCTGAGCTGTGGAGAGAAACAGAAGTAAAATATAGTGGATTGCTAGTTCATCAAGATTGCTTTTTTTTGTGAGCTGAATTTCTGTATTTTCAAAAATAGTGAATTTTTGTTATTATGCCAAGTATGGGTACCTCCTTTGTCCTTCTTTTGCCATAGCTGTTTGGCTGATATTAATCAGGTTTATTAGAGAGACAAAGCTTTGTAATCTTTCTGCGTTTCTGTCCTCTTTGGTAGCTTTTACAACCATTGGTGTGTTCTGAATGACTTTGACAGGAGGGTGGAGGTCCCACAATTCCCACATTTGTGCACACTTCCAGTGATAGAAGTTCGGTGAGGTAGCAACTATTGGAGTAGGAGTCCATTGCCTGAGCTGCCTGTTGCACTAGAGATACAGTGAATCAATGCTGGCAACGGCCTCAAAACTAAACTTTGTACCTGTAGGGCAGAGAGTGCCTTAGGCTTTCTATCTTCTGAGGAGTAGGACAGATTTTCTGGATGGGTCGTCTTCTCTTGTTCAGTCCACCCAGTTAATGTATGAGTGTTAGCTTCATTCACAAGGGTCTCCATCATGAAATAAAGCTTTGCTACAGTGGTTTAATTGGTGGTCTTATCCTTTGCCATTCTGTAAAAGGGGGCGGGAATAGACAAAACAGACCAGGCATGTCAAAAGCTCAGGCTGCATGTGGCCAAGCAGCCCAGCTCACAATGTGGCCGCCCAATTCCCCACTAAGCAGCCCAGCATGGCCCCTGATGCACACTCATTGCTTGGCAACAACCCAACATTGGTGTGCTATTAATGCTGTCTGTGCTGAAACCAAAACAAGAGGAGTACAGTGCAGTTCTAAATGAAGTTATGGCGAATAATTTTATATTGGCTTAACGTAGTCCTGTGAACAGCAAAAATTATGCAGTTGTGCTTTCTATTTTGATAAAGGAACTTAAGAGGTTTCAAGACTGCTGAAAAATATCACCAATTGTTTTGCGTATTTGTGACTCCATTTTCAGTCAGCATAAACACATGACCTGTGCATTTTCAAGTGGAATATGTAGAGCTGCAGTCAGATATCCAACTCAAAGATGATCATGTCTCTTTACCAGACTTCTACAAGCCCTCTCCTACTAGAGAGCATTATCCCTTGTCTTGCAATCACTTTTTGATGGGCACATACTTGTCCTGTGCTTCATCTTTGAAAATAGTTATTCACAAGTAAAATTTCTTCAAAAGTCTCTGACAAACACCTTGAGAACTCACTAAGAACCACTGCCACTGAACCAGACTGATGCATCAACTTAACAAAAGCAAAATAAAGTATCCTGCTAGTTTTAAGGTTTTGTTGCTCTTTTTTATGTTTTAATAAAAAATATTAAAACTTAAAGCAAGTTTTGTTACTTATGCGTTAATTGTTATATAATTCACAAGTGCTTCGTTGAAAGTAACACCTCCTATCTTATTAGGTTGGCCCATGATGTCAGAGGTAGATGACAGTGGTATGGCAGTAGAGTTGAACCTTCTCATCCATATCCTGTTACACGTTGTTGTCATACAACAGATGGCAGCAGAGGGGCAGTCTGACAGAATGGCATGGGAGTGTGTATGAAGCAAAGGTGTGTGACTGCATTCCTTTGTGTGGCAAAAATGGGACTCACTGATGCTTGCCGAGTGTTTCTGGAGACCAAACAATGGGTGTGGGTGCACTGAGGTGGTAGGTGGTGCATTTCAGCAGTAGTGACAGTGATGGTGGGTTATGTTTGTGGGCTCTTGTTCATCACTGACAAAAGTGCAAAGCTAATGGTGGTGACTATGTTGAAAAATAGTGTTTTGTAGCTGAACGTTTATTAAACAGTGTTGTTATACTCTTTGTATCTGCTTTTGTTTCCATGGAAACAATAGAAGGTATTACTTTCTGAATGATCTACGTATATGTGGTCCAAGACAATTCCTCTTCACTCAGAATGGCCCAGGCAAGCCAAAAGGCTGTACAACCCTGTAGTAGTCCATTGCTTGTGCATCCCTGCTTGTTCCTTTGTCAGAGCAACTCCATGACTTTGGTCATCCATGCAGAAATACCCAATGTGGGCATGTTCTGCACCCTACCTTCAGGTTCCTTCTCTGCCATTAAAGGTCAGTGGAGTTTTAATAATTAAATGTATATACCCAAAAACAGAAAACAGCATGTTAAAAACTGATTCTTACTTTCTGAAGTATATTTCTTTTTCTTCAGTAAATATTTCATTTTAATGAGTTTGTAAATAGCTTTTAGGAAAAAAAAACAATTCTCAAGAGAACAATATCAGATCATTTGTCAGGGAGGGAAAAAAAGCTTTAATGCTTGTTAATTACATGTTTTAGAGTCTAATGTTATTTGCATATCTGTTTGAAGACAAGTCTTTTTTTTTAAGTTTTGCTAGAAAATATCGTATAGTTTTCTTTTCTTAAAAAGCAAGCAACCCTCCAGACAGAGTTGGTGCAAGAAAGGTGAGTACCTCTCTGTACTGAGGGCAAGGCAGTGGAACCTTAGACAGAGATGATGAGAGAAAATAAAAATCAATGCATAGTAAGCAGACAAGGAGTGATGTATCTTTGGTTTGTTTTATTTACTTGTTTGTTGTTTTGAGTCAACCTGTAGATTCCCCAAATGAATTTTTTTGGAAGATTAGGCTGAGGTCTGGATCAACTCAAGTCTTCCTTCAATTGTGAATGATGTATTTAATTCTTAAAAAGCTATGGAAGTAGCATTTTCAGTTAAATGAGTAGTTCTCTGTGTAAGACTGTCTCATTTTCAAAATTGTTATATTTTGATATATAATCCACTTGTCTAAATCAGTTTGATTTTTTTTTTTTTGTCCTTCTGATGAATAGCTAGATATCAATAGATCGACATTCTATATTAGATGTTTATATTAGCCTACATTGTTGTTCAGCTTCGGTCTTTATTTATGCCCCTAACGTTATGTTCCGCAGTTGTTATAATAAAAACACGGCGCTTCAACCAGACTTAAAAATATCCTCTCAGTGAAATATTTGCTGCAGAATGATCTTTCTGCAGATTTATATTGCTGTGTACGGTCCTAAACAAATATTTAGCTTACAACGAAGCCCGTTTTGAGAGCTGCTAAACGTTTACTGTTTTGCAGGCCATATGCAGCATTCAGTAATGGAGAGAAATAGAATTTCTAAGTGCTGAAATGTGTACTAGCATATACAAACCAATAACCAGCACAGTGTGATTTGAAGAAATGACTTCCCCCTATACAGTGCATGTTCTTTAAAAAGAGCAACCACTGCTTTCTAGCTCATTGTAATTCACACTGCATCCAGCACTACTGGAAAACTAATGAAAATGCTGGGAGTGCAAGGCTTTATTTTACTGTTGAGAATTCTCGGTGGTTACAAAATTATGTTGTGCCTAATTCTCTTGGTATCACATTTTTTAACAGTGATTTTTACTTTCAGCCCAGTGATCCATTTCACTCATTAACCCCCTAACTACTGAATATACCAAGCTGCACAAAGGAGCTTTCATAGCAAAATGCTTTTGCTAGATTAACTGTGAATGGAAAAATTTTCTGAATCAGCTAGAAATCTTGTATGCATAGACTTACTGGCCTGGAAATCTTGGAAGCAGGGGCTTTTAAGTCAGCCTCTAAGATCAAACTGCTGGGTTATGAGGAAGAGGTGTTGGTTTTATCTGTTCATCCAAGACTGCACGATATGAAAGGATGCAACTGTTGCCATAGTAAACTTACATTAATTTGACTAAAAGCCAGTTCTCACAAAGAAAAAAATCAAAAAACCAAAAAACCACAGAAGTAAAGCCAAGCCAAAGCAGGCCCCTCCACCCAGTAAACAAACCCAGAAGGATAAACACTTCTGAATGATTTTGTTTCCCTCCCCTGTAGTAGGGAAGTGTAGGAACTCCAGTTTACAACTGTCTCTGTCCTTTAAAAATAAATAACATATATATATATGATTGCCAGCACTGGAAAGTCAGTGAATGGTTCTGGGATTTAAGATATGTTGTGTTACAAATGTAATTTACATTTTTCTAAGACTTGTCATTCATGAACCCCTTCATTATCAACTGTATGATAAGAGGTCCTCTTTAATGGTCAAGGGAGGGGGGCTGTCCCACTGTGCTCTGAGCTGTGTGGCCTCATATCAAGCACTGGGTGCAATTTGGGTGTCATGATACAAGAAGGGCGTAAACCTATTAGAGAACCTCCAAAAGAGGGATACAGAGATGAATATCTGCAGGGCAAGGTGTGTGAGGAGGGGCTGGAGTCCGTGGGTTTGCCAAGGAGCTGAGGGAAAAGCTTCTCACAGGGAGTCTCCAGCTTCTCACAGGGAGCAGAGGGGCAGTACTGAGCTCTGATCTCTGTGACAGTGACAGGGCCTGAGGGAACGAAATGGAGCTATGACAGAGGAGGGGCAGTGGGGGTTAGGGACAGATTCTGCACCAGAAAGCGATGGGCATGGAACAGGCTGTGAGCATGGCCCCGAACTGTTGGAGTTCAAGCAGCATTTGGACAGTGTTCTCAGATACGGGGTTTGAATTTTGGGTGGTCCTTTTTACAGCCAGGGATTCAACTCATTGGTCTTTGTGGGTCCGTTCCAACTCAGGGTATTCTATAATTCTAAAATTCTGAAAAGTATTAAGAAGATATTACTAGAATTATAAATGGTATCTTTGCACATCTTTTGTAGTTTTGGAGGAATTTACTTTCATCTTTGCCTACTTTTTCTTTGTTCCTCTTGAGTAATTTAGACTGCATCTGAAGAACTGCGTTATTTCCCTCTCTACTGTACCTGACATACACATATTTGGGTCTGAGATAGGTAGCATCACATGTTCTGGTCTAACTTCAGGCAGACTTTCAGGAGCGTGTTGCTATGAAGTAGAAGAAAAAAAGTAATTTTTTGTATTGTTTTAATTATTATGGTTCAGGAGCTCTGTTAAGAGTTGCAGTACAGTCAGTCTGCAGTGATGCTATGTTGTTCATGAAGAAATAAAAAAAACCAAGAAGCTGAATGAATTCTTGTGACTGGAACACCCAGCACAAAAGTGCAGAAACTCATCCGTGTGTTTTCCTGCTACATAGCAGAAGGATGGCAGCCTTGTTTCATGGCCCTTGTTTTGCATTAGAGATTCTTAATTTCCTCTTGTTGTAGCACTTGAAAACTTTGAGTTAGATACTGCAGTGCGAACCTAAGCATCTGCTGCCACGTGAGTTGATCTTGAGTTTCCTACTTGGCCTTTGGTTGCTGGTTTCTGATAAGTCCTATGTCTGTTGCATCTGCAAGATCCTGAGGTTGTTTCAGATGCTTGGAGCATCCTGCATGATACTCAGGTAATTAATCATTCTGCAGACTGCCAGTAACCTCACTAATGCAATTTGGACTGTCAGCTTTTTCTGAGAGACCTTTATAGAATCATGGAATCCTTAGAGTCGGAAGGGACTTCTGAAGGCCATCTAGTCCAACACCCCTACAATTAACAGGGACGCCACAGTTAGATCAGACTGCCCAGAGCCTGAACCAGCATCACCCTGAAAGCCTCCAGGGACATCATCCACATCTCTGGGCAACCTGTTCCAGTGCCTCACCACCCTTACTGCAAAGACTTTTTCCTTATATCCAACCTACATCTACCCTCTTTGAGCTTGAAGCCCTTTTGCCTTGTTCTATTATGTTCTATTTACTTCTAATGGCTTTACGTTATTTGGGGGATTCTTGTGTTTATTTTGTGTGTGGCTTCAGGGAAGTAGGTAAATTAGATAATTGCTTCTCGCCCACAAAAGGCAGGAAGGCTGATGCTGTCTTAAATTTGTCAAGGAATTGTTTCCCTTCTGACTATATTGTGCAGGCAGGCTTCTCTGTTACTGCTGAAGGTTTGGCTGTGTCAGGGAGCCAGCTGATTTTTTCTGTAGCACCAGATGGGAATGGATATGAGGAATAAACAACTGTATTTGTGAAAGCCAAAAAAAAGAAGAAAAAAGACTTTCTCTTACAGCCTGAGTTTATATCTGACGAAAGAAAGAATTTTCTTATTGCTGAAGTCTGCATGCATAGATAAGGTCTCTGAAGTGAAAGAATTTGAATATGCTTAGAAAAATGGTCAACCAGAGTTTATTTCCATTTCAGTTCAATTTATTTGAAGCTAATGTCAGGTAAATAAGACTTTCTTTTTTTTTTTCTTCTCTTTGTTAGAGAAATCAAAGCTGTGTCTGCTCAGATGTCCCCTTTTTGCAGGTGCCGTGTTCTGCATTCTCTGAAAGAACATTACTGTGCTGAAGTGTTCAGGTTGTTTTTTTTTTTTTTTTTTTTTAAAGCAGTTGGAGTTCTCTACATGTCCTCCTCCCTTATATAAAAATAAGGCTGAATTAGTTAAGGCTGTCCTTAGGGAGGTCTTGTCCAGATAAAATGCTTGTTATCTGCAGTGTACATTGAATGAAGCTGAGACTTACTATTACAGTTAAGCACATGCAATAAAATACAGGGTACGATACAGTGTTTGCTTTCCAGGTACACCTGATGATGGCCTGTAAATAATCTGCCTTTCTTTCTTGTACAGCATAGTGATTTCATAAGAGAACACGTTTCATGTTTTCTCTTTACAAGCTATGATTTTCAATTTTGTGGATTTCTTTTTCCTGCCACTTGTTTTTCAATTACAAAAGGAAGAAAGGAAGTCCTGAAATTTCTGCCTTGGAGGAAAGCTTGTTTTGAACGAGCAACTGTAATTCTAAAATAAGTGAGTTCTGTGATTTCTAAAATGACTGTATTGCTCTAGCGTCACAGCAGGTCTGTCTTCTGCAAAACATAGTTCTACAAAACCTGAGAAGCCCATTGTATAGCACTGTCCCATTCCTTTATATCACTGCCTTGTAATCCACTAAGTAACTTTCTTATTTACAGGATTAAACGGATTTTGTAATAATAGTGAGTTAGGTATTACAGAAACAGTTGCTGAAGAAACATCTGATAGCTAAATTGTGCTGACTTTATCGCTATTGATTAGCAAGAGTTTATTGTGATGTCTATTGACTGCTTTTCTGGAATGGAGCTTTTAAGGGATAATTTTATTTTATAGCATCCTTTGACTACAACTGATAAGACAAAGCCTTCTGTGTTTAAAATAAGCGCATTTATTATTTTTTTTTGTTGTTGTCTTTTCTAATGCTGCTATTACCTTAGTTCATGTAGCTGCAGTAGAAACAATATTTATAGGAGACAGTTCAATCTCAGCCATTAAAGGGAAACCTTTCCAGATTCTACCACATGAGAAGGCAAGATTATCATTTTTTTTTCCCAAAAGAGATAAAAGGAGAATAAAGTCATATTCCCCAAACAACTCATATGTCTTACAGAAACAGCTTAGTATCTACTACTTCTTTATAATTTGCAGTCTATGTTTCCATAATATTAGAGTAATTGGAGGAGCACCTTTTACATCAGTGTTGTACCAGGCTGTTACTAGATCAGAATCATCTGCAAAATTTCAGCATTCACTTGAGTACATGGTGGTGATGTTGATGAGGAATGTGTTTACTATTAAAGATTTCTGTTTATCTTCATGTTTCAAATTGTACTTTAAAGATAAAGTAGTCCCTCCAAAAAAAAAACCCACAAGGAAACCAAGAATTTTCTTGTCTCTTTTGGTAGCTTCCTAGTTTAGAGGTTACATGGTGTTGTCTTCACAGGTAAGAGGATTATGAGGATTCAGTCTTCATATTCTGTCCTTGTGTTTGGAAGGAAAACTCAAACATAAATGTTAGTTTCCTTTGGTTATGGATGAAAGTTGGGTGATAAAATGCAGAGGTACAATCAGTTCCTCGAAAGAGAACAGTAGCAGCAAAGCTCTTGAGCATTTCCCCATCTGCAACTCTTACAGAGAAAGCAAACGTTGCTAAACCCTGTGCATAGGTCAGTCTTCTCCTAGCCTGGGAATTGGTAATGAGAATCCATTTTGCCCTCTAGAGATAGCCAAAGGAGGAGAAATTAGCTGACTGGCCATTACATGAACGCTGCTTTAAATGTAGACAGCCGTTTAAAGCCTTCTGCTATATTAATTAGGATTGCTGCTTATGGGGATCACGTTTTCACAGAATACTTTCTTATAAAAATGTAAGGAGCCTAAAAGACAGATTTTTAGATAACATTTAGAAAGAACTGTTATGCTGCTAGGGAAAGAAATGCTATTTCTTTCACAAATACACTTCAAATTGGCAGTGCCTTTCTGCATTTGTTATGTCATTCATTGCATGAGTGAATGATTTGTAGCAATGTTCTGATTCTGTAAGACAGAAAAAGAATGAAAACTAGAGCTTTTTTTTTTTTTTTTTTCCTAACTGGTCTGGAGAAAGAATATTCAGTGGTGGGAATTTCTGACAATAAAGGTAAAATGTATCTGTCTTGCTGATCTGTCTGCACTTATGTGAAATTTGGCTAACGCAGTGTAGTGCTTGATAACTGAATGAGGAGCTTAAGTCAGGAGAGGCAAGTTTTGCCAAGAAAAATGGAAGCTGAAATGGATTTTTTCTCCTTTATTAAAAGTTTTCATGTCATTAATTCAAGATCTTTATGTGATGATCCACATATGTTATGCAGGAAACGCTTGCCAAAGCTTACTGGGAACACTCATAAGCACTACATATGGAGGAACACTACAGTAGTTACTTTCTTAGGCTGAGGAGCTTAGAAATATATGCTGTATATGTCTAAGACCAGTAGAAAATATGTTCTCAACCAGTAGAAAATTAGATTCCTGTTCTTCTACTTTGTTAGTTTTTACAGACATTGGAATTGGCAGAAATAATTTTTACATTCAAACTTCAACACAGTAGACTAGAGGCTATTTGCCGTGAGGGAGATGAAGAAGACAGCATAATGTTGGTCAGCTAGCCCTTCTTCCCCCTGCCATTCTGATTTCATCAATCTTTGATTCGTTCCGAAATTTCAGTCTGCTAGCAATGTAATATTGTGAGTTCTTTGAGTGCAATGAGATTTTCTTGTTTGCTTTTCCTATGAAGGTTTATTTTTCTCTATCTACCTTACTGTCTGACTCATGTGATCTCACTCTGTGCTACTAAATGTAACAACTCTTGGGCTATATTTTAGGGATTGTGATTTGAAATCTTGGAGGACTTTAGAGAGCTGAAAAAATACTGAAATGTCCAGCAGACTAGAGGAGCTTAGAAACAATTGCCTATAAGCCATGATAAATGGCTGTTTATCCCAAATCTTATTCTAACTTTTTACCTCTTTAGAATTCTGTAAGAGGAGTGATGTGACTGAGTGGAATTAGTTTCTCACTTAAAGTATGCTGTGAAATATTTTTGCTGTTTTGATGGAGAAGCCTGGGAATTCAGGATTGGTGTTACTTCCCACTTAAAGGCACTTGCTTTGTGTGTCTGTATGTAGATGGAGATGTTGAGTTTATGTAGGTCCTATTCTTGTCACACACAGAGAGAGGAAGGTTTGCTGTGCGGCTGTTGCTTTGGTTTTTCTGCAGAGGGCAGGTGCGTGTGAGGTGGGATAAGCACTGCTTGAGCCAAGGAGGGTCCTGCTCTAGGGAGAAGAGAAGCTGAAGCAGCACAGTGAGGACAAAGGGAGAATGCAGTCACGTTCATTTCATCTGTGGAAAGTGGAAATATTTTCAAAACTCCCTGCAAACTGGAAATAAACTAACAAGGAATTAACTTGATAAATCTTTTTGCTACCAAATCAGAGTTATTTTGACATTTTAGTTTGTATATCTGTTAGTGTGATGAAAGTAGTAGCTGTCTTGTCATTCTGGGCTCATCAGTAGGAGCATATCAGTGATTCATTTACTGTCAGTAACAAAATATTTGGAACGTTCATGAATAAGTAAAGTAAAATACACATGATAGAATTTGCTTAGAAATATAATATTTTGATTCAAGAGAAAGTACTTTGAATGTAATTTTAAATCAATCAGTGATGTTTAGCAAAAGCACAATGCCCTCAAAGATATACTAGAGTAGAAAATTGTTTTAAAGGAAATTTTTCAGTCTACTATAGCAGTAGTAGTAGTAGTAGTTCTTCTTCAGGAATGTTCTCATGGCATATACATATACATAGTGAGTCTCTTTGACAGAATTGTGGAAGTCAAGATGTGGTAGGTTAGCATTAGAAAAACAATGATAATGAATAATTATATGTATTGTGCTGTTAATGATCATTTCTACCTTACAGCATGGAAAAGTAAATCAGAAGTCACCAGAAAGAAAAGAGAGCAAACAAGTGAACAAGAAAGACATAGTGAGCCCTCCTGTATCCCTCCTCCTCAGGCATCCTTGTTGGAAATCCTTTCTTGTGTTAGGAAACTAATTATACCAAGGTCGCTATTGCAGTTCCTTTTATAGTACTAAATCATGGAGAATCTGTCTCAGTCCGGGTAGCAATTAGCAGTCACCTAGTCACAAGGCTGACATAACCCTGTTAATGGTCTGCTCAGCAAGCCCTTCCGCTTTCATGCGAATGGGAGCAGGCTGTTGCTAGAAGAAAGATTCCCATTGTTTCCTGATGAGATTTTTGTGGTTTTTTGCCATATGCATGATTTCCCCTGTAGTACACTGTTTTTTTTTTTTTTTTTTTTTTTTTTTTTTTCCTCGTGGCATTTCTTTCTGCTCTACTGCAACAGCTTATTTTATTACTCATCATTGAGTATGTTCATTCACAGAGCTCATAGTTCAGCATGATGTATGGTCTCTTCCCCATCTTTGTGGTGCTTACATATATGCTCCACCCTTAACACAGCCACTGAGTCTGTGGACTGCATTTGGGTCGAGTAGCTGTGAGTAGGAAGAACAGCCTGTCTGCATGCCTGTCTTTCTGTGATATGTCCAGTGTGTTTTTGGTACTTCACAAAGGCAAACTAATAAGCTTTAATAAATAAATTTAGTACGTGGCCAACTCACCACCATCTGGGAAGACTCCTCCTAATTCTTAATGCTTTTGGAAAGCCAAAAGCTAATTAACTCCATTCATATTGGAAATAAAAGTCTCCACAACGGCTACCAGAAATACCTTTAATTATGGCACTTTCTTAAATCAGAACCATGTGTGGCTTTGCTGTTTTATGAAGTCAGCTCTCCTGCAGCAGTTTCTATTTTAATTAGTTTATTGAAATGAAAATTTAAAATTTAGCTTTGCAGCACATTGTTGTAGCTGAAGCTGTTAATCGTAAACGGGTAACTGACGTGTTCCAGTGTGTGTGTTCATTCCTTTCTTTGCTCAAAGCCCGTAACTGGTTGCCAGGACTCTCCTGCAATGAAGGATTCTTACAGATCTCTGGGACTGTTCGTGCGTGGACAGAAAATCCCAAGTCAGTTTTGGGATTTCCTCAACATTCGTTAGTTGATTTTCTATAAACACAGCAAAAGAAAGCATGAGATAACCTCTCTCAGGTGTTTGTGTGTGTGTGTGTGTGTATATATATATATATATATTTTTTTTTTTTAACCCCAAAGATAAAAGGAACATTTAAATGAATGAAAATTAAAGCAGTCTTTCATAGATTTTCTTCCCTCTTCATTCTGAGTAGCCCACTTTGAATGTTTAAATGTTACTGAAAAGTCTGTGACTGAATTTCACTTTTATAGGGAAACACAGCAGGTGGAGACTGTAGATTAGACATTTTCTACATTGAGATGAACTAATTATCTAAAATACAGCTATTCATTTAACAAAACATTATATCACAAATGCATACAATTAAGGTTTAAACTCAAAAGTGTTAATACTGTTTTGTGAACAGAAAACAACAAAGCATTTCACTGACCTTATCTTTGATAGTAAAGAAGTGGGGAATAGGAAAGAGTATTACTTGTTTGTTTTTTTTTTAAAAAAGGATCAAATAAAATTAATTTCAATCAGACAAATTATTAATTTTATGGGATTCAAATAATACCAGAGCAGAACCAGGGTTCTGCTCAGAATTACTTAGTTTGCCTGAATTATATTCCCATTTTATTTTACTCAGTATGCTTTTTAGGTAGATGGCAGTGATATTGACTGCTAAGGAATGCATCAGAGTCTTGGTAAGGTGAGAAGTCCTCATGAAACCTGTAGCTCAGTGCCTTGCCTCTACTGGGAGCACTGTGGAACATCGCACGTTTCATTTTGCACTATTTAGCATTGGTCCTTTTGAAGCAGGAATTAAGAGAGAAGAGTCTATATTATTCTGAAGAAATTCAGTGTCACTGTAGAAGTGCTTGCAGCAGTCCTGCATTTCTTTTAAGACAAAGACAGCAAAACGTACTTTCTTTCTTAATTTCTTCTGATTTCAGAATCAAAAGTTCATGTCTCTTTGTAAATGATTCCTCCGGGAATCATTTACTTGTACCTGAGGACCTTGAATCATGGACTACTTTATGACAGTGCTTACTGTTGAAAGCTGTCTGGGTTAGATTGCTGCCTCGTTTTATTCAAAACGCTGTTTTGTTTTATTGCATTTGAACCTATAAGTCACAACGCATGTTTTTCAGTGCCTGTGGAGGACTGTTTATGAATCTTTAGAAAATTAAAAAGTTTGTGGGGCTTTTAGCATAGAGAGAAGACAGCATGTGATTTTTATCAGTGCCAGGCTTGACTGGCTGTTGTATGACTTCTTATTCTTATGTCTTGTGTGTTATCTTATCCACAGCCATGGTACTGTGCAGTGCTCTAATAGCTAATGTGAAATGCTCCATTTTTCTAGATCAAATTTCAGTGTATGAGATAACAGTTAAAAGCAGAATATCATAGGTCATTCTGCTGTCAGGCTCGTGGACTTTGAAAGTGAGATGCTTGTCACTTCCCTAGATGGCATTTCTTTTTCAAAAGTGGTGCTTACGTTTTATTTGTTTTTATAGATAAATACATGTAGGACTTCGGTGGATTTCTCTACTCCTCCCATGAGTGATATGCTTATCTTAAAGGACATAAATAAAACCTCTTTGTTCTTTGGGTTGATTTGGTTCCCTTTATGTTATTGCTTTGGAATTTAGAATGTGAAATTTTGCATGTGTATTTTTACGAAAGCATGTACTTGTGGTCAGTGAATTTTTTTTTTTTTTTAAGTGTGGGCATTTTTCATTTTAATTCTGCCATCTGTAAAAATTGATATAATTATATTCAGTTTCGCCTTCTATTTTTGGTTGTGTAGGCTTTGGATATCAACTTTATGCCACTACAATGTTTGGCAGGTATTCAAGCCTTAAAATAATTGTCCATCTGTGTAATTTTCAGTGAGACATTAACCATTTGGATATAGAAGCTGTGACATAATGTGAAATAAGCTTGACAATATGTAAGATAAGAGAGGAAAATGGGAGGGAATACAATCCAGTACCTTATCAAGCAAGGATGTTAATGGATCTGAATTCAAGATTCATAGAAATGGCAAATTTAATAATCAAGAGCCAAAAAAAATCCAGATGGAATTGAAAGAAAACTGCACATTAAAGACAGATGTAACCAAACATTTCCTAGCAGAGCTGTACTGGTAAAAAAGCAAAATCCAGCACAAAAAATATCTGTGTGAAAGGAAAAGTGTGCTTGGTGGTACTGAGCTTGTTACCCGTAGGCAGCCAAAGCTTTCTGATAAACAACCATCATTTCTGTGCAGTGATTAGGGGAAATCATGCCAAAGCTTTTTTTGTGAACTCTTTCCCTGCTACTTAGAGGAATGTCGATGTCCTGTTACAGATGCCTTCTGTGGCTGCATTTCAGAATGTCACCTGTTTACTCTGCTCCATTCAGGATGTACAAAAAAACCTACCAGCTTGTGTCTGGCACAGCCACTGCTGCGTGCAGCATCCTCATGCACTGCAAGTGGGTGGATGAGACAGGAGCTTCTGTCTTACAGAAAGCAAGACTCTTTTACCTTAATGATTTTCTTCCTATCATAACCTGATGTATTTTCAGGTAAGATGGTCACTAGGGAAACAGACATGGCTAAAGACAGAGCAGTGGGGGTGACCATCTGTGTGTCCCTGCCTGCCCACTGTTCTAGCTCCAAAGCTACCCAGGTATATGTTCCAGCTCCACATTAGAGTACTTCAGAGTGATTGAAAATTCTTCAGTCCAAAAATTTCACCTG
The DNA here is from genome assembly GCF_951394365.1 of Tetrao urogallus. Classification (NCBI taxonomy): domain Eukaryota; kingdom Metazoa; phylum Chordata; class Aves; order Galliformes; family Phasianidae; genus Tetrao; species Tetrao urogallus. The sequence goes on from NC_136814.1 coordinate 33,452,497, forward strand.
TGTCACCACTGATTATCTTGTTTCCTCTGTTCCCACTGTGATTTTTGTTTTATTTGAAAATTATTTTGTTTTCTAATCATCTCTGCTATACATCTCTGAAATCGAGGTAGGGCTAGAATTGCCAGTGTGGAGCTGTGCCTGCTTCTGTAATGATGGTATAGCCATAGCTGGAGTGTTCCCAGTTCTCACCTCTTTGTCTTAACAAAAAATTGGCTGGGATCGCAAGTGATTGCTTTGTCTATTTTGCAAATAATGCAGAATAATTTTAGAAAAGTATCCTAGGAAAGATATCTTTTAGAATGCTAAATTGCCTCTCCAGTAAATTTTATTCTAGATTAATGTTTTGCATTCAGTCCGGTTCCTGAATTGCTTAGATATGAAACATCTGTAATGTGAATGACTCATTACTTTGCACGTGTGTGTATGTGATATAGCCCCACATAGGACTTGCATCCAAGAAGAGTGTATGTTCACAAACAGCCAAAGAAAACGGAGTTACTTGCTGGGCCAGTGACTGATCTTCGGATCTGCAAATCTGTTTATATTCTGGCTCCTACACACACATCTTTATCTTGTATGTACATATACATACATATATGCTAGTGCCAGCCAGGAGCCTCCATGAACTGAACCACTGCTGCTGGTAAATTCTTTCATGTAAGACACAAGAAATCAAATCCATTTTGTATGTTAAAAAAACAAAAACCCAAAGAAGTTAATGCACTTATTAACTGAAAAGTAACTTTATCTGTTTACAGGTTAGTAAATTTACCCATTTTTACTAAGCCCTAAATTTCTGAATGTCAAACAACTTTTCCCACTGTTTAATCTATTTCTCATTAGCCCTTTTATGAAGATTAACCTGTTGCATGAAGTAATCAGAGGGAAATGTCAAAATGAGTAAACGGTGGAGAAGTGAATGAGTACATGTTACAGATGAGTCACCAGAGCTCTGATAAGACAGGAGAAAACACTGCCCTGCTTCAAACCATTACTGCATTCTGGATGCTTTGAACAGTATGTCAATTCCATTGGCAACTTAAATAGCTTGACTGCATGCAAAATTTTGCAAGAAGAGCACATAGTGAATAGGTGTGTAATGTATTAATTTAAACACTGCTACCTGATTTTCTCATTTTCATGCCCAGGAAGATAAGTTGTGGACAATAGAGATTACAGTGGAGCAATAATTACTGTCATTTTTAAAGATAGTAGATTCTTAAAAAGTGGTTTGAAGAATAATGTGCATAGGTAATTTTTTCATGATCCACTGAATACATGGGACTGGAGAAGACAACAGATCTGCATTATTTTTAGTAGCTTTTTCTGATACTTCTTCCCTATTCCTTAAAATGTGGTGTGTGTGTACTATTCCATCTGGGTACTGCACGGGTTTGACATTGAAAGCCAAGCAAACTTTGAGAAGTTCTGTTTCTTACCAGCAGTGATGTTTGACAGAGCAGCCTAGACAGTACCCTAGGTGGATAGAAGCAGTAGGCAGTCTCACAGTGATTACAACCTCAGGCTTAGCTTGCTATGAAATTTGCTTGCCTTCATTTAGCAGAACTGAGAGTATACAACTGTTTGCTTTGTTACTCATCTCAGCAAGAGTGATGTTTTCCAGAAACTCTGGTTCTCTAAGCTGTCTTCTCTTTACCACCTATTCAAGTTACAAGAATGAGTTGCTTTTCAGTATTTTAAGATGCCTGCAGCAGCAGTGGGATGCTGCGTGAGATGTTAGCTGCATCAGTGGTTACTTCACAGCAATGTGCACGGTGAACCAGGTCATTTTTAAACTTCTTAAATGTACAAAGCTGGTTGGGTTTTGATCAAACAAGCCACATTCCAGTTTTCCAAGCAATGATGACCTGATTAGAGCTGTAGCATCCACTACCATAGACTACCCACAAGCTGCCTTCCACTTGCACAAACAAAATTAATAAATCATGAAGAAGCTTTTGTTTTCAAACAAAGTGAGTTTATAATATAAGCCCTCAGATGCCAGATTGTGTAATGCCACCGACTAAAGCCAAATAATGTCTTTCTGTAATGTTGTAACCAGAGCAGTGTAACCTGCCAATTTTAGATACAGAAGTGGGTTTTTTGAAATTTTTACCTTTGTCCAGTTATGTTCAGGAACCAGATGATACATTTTATCTCCGAAAATGTATACGTCAGCGTCTTTCTCTCAGCATTAGAAACTTCATTTGGGGACTTCTCTGGGTTATCCTTCTGTGAAGAGATTTATTCTCAAACCCATTTGGATGCCAGGTTTCTCAGGTGATTGGAGGTGAATCCTGGACCATCTCCAACCTGTTGCTGCTGCCTTTCAGAAGCACTGTAGGTGCTACTGCAAGCCTTGTGCTGGGCTGTGTGCACTTCCTCATCGAGGCTCACTGTGCCCAGCCCCACTTCCCAGGACCTGCAGCACTGAACCTCCCTTTTCAATGCTTCCTGGAGCAGGCCCTTATCCTGCTTCAGGAGCTACGCTTCACTGTCTGATTTTGAATATGATATGCCTGAAGGGCAGAGTGTTCCCATTCTTATGTTTGTTTCTCCTGCACGTTCCCATCAGGGCCACCATTGGAGAGCACACTGCTGATGCATGAGCTCTCTAGCCTTTATATGCACAGCTGAGAACCAGTTGGTGTGGGAGGACACCTGTCTTGATGTTGCCTTTCTGTCATAACAGACAGCTGTAGGGGCCACCAGCGAGAAGCTTCTTCCACACCCCACTTCGTGTTGTCTTTGTATGAGGCTGTGCTCTCAAAGCCCAGAATGTGCTGCCCTTCTGGGTTTTGTATGGCTTTCTTGCACAGGAGCTGTTGTTTCCTTCACAGCTGGTGCATTTATACATGCTGAAGAGCCTGCAATTTAATTTTTGCTAATAGATTAAATCTTGCATCACTTAGGTGTCAGCATCTAAATTTTTTCAAATTTTAATTGCCCTTCATAAAGGGCTGTGAGAGAACATGCTGGGTCATGGTTCAGTTGTTAAAGAAATCGGATTTAGGGGGAATGAACATACAAAATAAAAAAACACGGTTCATAAACAGCTTAATAGTTTACGATAAGTACTGCAATGAAACAAAGGAAGATAATGCTTGTAGAAATAGCTCAGTAGTGTTTTTCCTAGATATAGTTATTCCCTGATTGCAAAATAAAATAATGTCATATAGAAAAGATGGAGGAGACTCCACGGGGGGATACTGTGGAAATATTTAGATGACTTTTTGGTGGAAATTGCAAGAGTAACTGTTGTGAAAGTAAACTCGTTTTGTGAAATTATAATCCAATACACCATCTGGGAGTGTGCATGGTTCCAGCTGAGCAAGAAGTCCTAGTGGCTCAGTGTGATAAACACCAAGTCATTGTAAAATTCCATTTTCCTGATGCTGTTAATTTATTTCTTCTGTTGAAGGGAAAAATATACATATGTATATATATGTGTGTGTGTGTGCGTGTGTGGAGCTTTATTTCTGAAAGAAGAGTAGCAGCAGTAGGAAATACAGGAGAATATGTTCAGTGCCTTAACTTTGATGAAAACATACCAGTTGTGAGGGGTGCTAATTAAAAAGTCTTAACAACATTACTCTGCATGAACTACATTAATTTAAATGTTGGTCTAGATGTGTAAATTTTCTTTTATATATTGTAATGGAAGATGATGCTTTTGTGTCACCAAATTTTCGTGACACCAAAATTTGTGGTTTTCAGCATTTATTAGAGGGCTGTGATCAAGTCTTTACACAAAATTAGTTAGGTTGAAATTAACGTTACAGGAAGAATAAGGTGTTCTGCAGATCAGAAGCTGCTGTCACCATTATTTCTTCTCTATTTGTCGCTCATCAGGTTGAAACCTCTCTCTTTCCTAGCTGAGCAGTGCTGTAGGGTTGCTTGATTCTTGCCCCCTTCCTTCCCACACACTGTCCTGCATTCCAGCCTCTCTGGGGAGCAGAGAGCAGGCATGTGGGTGCTCTCCTTGGCCCCCATGGTGCTTTCTGGAGGCTGTGCTGAGTTCTGCTCACGTAGAAAAGGGGTATGCAATGCTTAGAGCAAAAAGAGAGAGAAAAGCTAGAGGCTTTGAGTCATACTGGCAATTTGATTTGAATGTCTGAAAATCCGGAGATCTGGGTTTGTTTGATCTTACGTTGTCCCAACAGCGCAACAGGTCCTACTTGCCAAGTTGTTTTTTTTTTTTTTTTTTTTTTTTTTTTTTTTTTTTTTTTTAAATAAAACCAGCTTATTTGATTTTTTTTTTTTGAGTAAAACATTTCTGAAACTGTAGAATATTGATTATATTCACTATTTTTTAACAACTGGGCTTTACTTTTTGGTATTCTTATGGTGGCTGGAACTAGATTAGTGATCAATCTAGGTCTTTTTTTTTTTCCTTTTTTTAAGGGTCTTTCTTTCTAGAATCCTCAAGAGCCTTGAATATAGACAGAATGCAAGGTGCTTGACAATGGAAAAACACAAAGTAAAATAAATCTATGCACTTAAGCAGTTCACTGCTGTGTCTTGCTTGCATCAGACAAGCTCTTAGGATATTAATGCTGTTAATAACAGATTTTTAATTGCCTGCTAATATTTGGAGATTTATAAATGCCAGGAGAGCTGCAGGTGAGGAAGAATAAGTAATTTGCCATCTGAAAATATTTAATTACAGTACAAAATTGAGGCAGCGGTTCTCTTTTTCTGCATGCAGGGAGGAGTGGAAGTGGGAGCAGCAGCTATAATCTGTGATAGGTCAACTCATATATGAAGAAAAAGCTTTCATTTGTGAACACTGGGAAGCCCAAGGGGAAGTAATTACTGATGAAAAACAACTTTCTTTCATGTCAATCTCATCTTGAGTTGTCTTTTGTTTTTGAATAAGCGTTACTCTCTTTTTGCTGTTGTCCCCAGAAACCAACAAAAGTGACATGCAATATAATGTAGATTAAGATGGAATTCGACTGTCAGTTTTGTAAACAGATTAATACTCATTAAACAAACTTAGGTCTTCAAACTTATTTCTTGTGAAGCTTTGGACTTTGGACTAGATTTCATTTCTGAACGTAGCTGCCAGTCAGTACCGCTCTGAGCCATCACTAAGCCAAACAAAGCTTGCAACAGCAGTGTTGCCACTGAGGTTCTTCTTACAAGTATGACCCGGTCCCATTTTCTGCCTACTTGTGCAGCAGATTTCTCTTGGCCTACAGCAGTCCCCATGCTACGATCTCTCCTCAACCACCCCAGCTGTCTTGGCTCTTTTGGAAGGGTGAAGACCACTGTCTGTCTGCCCTTTGCCGTTTTTAGGGCAAAGCCTCAGCACCCTTGGGGCTCTCACTCCTACATCACAATCCATCCTCAGGCAGGAGACAGGAATGTGGTAAAGGCTGGGTACAGAGACAAGTAAATATTTGCTGACTTCTTTTTCTAGATTAATAACTTTTAGTGTTAGGCAGCTTGCCTGCCACAGAAGTGTGTCTGCTTTTCTCCTACATTAGATCAAAGGACAGAAAATGTCTTGAGATACGAATGCTACCCTGTGTACCCCTGTGTGTACCCTGTCATCAGTTTGTATCTCAGTAGAGAACTTTCTACCAGCTCAGGGCATTTATGACTTACATATGTTTATGTGTATGGCTTTTTATGGAAAGTACATATATATGATGAATGGCTAGCTGCTGCAGGGCTGTTCTATGCAAAAATTTCCTTAGCATTTTGGAAAACATGGTAGAAAGCATTAGGTGCCAGACATTCTTGGTCACAAAAAAGATCTGTTTCAGTTTGAAGAGATGATAGAAAAAGTTGTGAATCAGATAAGTAAAATTAACAGGAAGAATTACCAGCATCACTCATTGTGCAACCACTTGTTTTAAACTGCTTTGTTCCCTGGCAATTTCCAGAGGCCAATGCCAGATGGAAGAGGAGCCAACAGAGCATTTGTAAAGCAAAGTCATGCTTCAGAAGGTAGTGGATTCCACAGTGGTGTCAGTAAGTGTGCACAAGGGAAGTCTCTCGTTTTAAAAGGTCTCACAGAAATTAAATTCCCATAAAACAAGAGAATGAACCATTGGTTGAACGATAAAAACCAGCAGGTGGAGCAGTCAGTTCTGTCCAAGGAGAGGGGGCATCACTGAGTTCTGAGGTTGGGTACATGCGGCGCAGCATACGTACTTGTAAATGATACAGAAAGAAGTGCGTGTACTGTAGTAATTAAGTAATTGGCTCATAAAATAGTAAATCAAATACGGTGGTGAAGAATCTCAAATGATGTGCTGGGGAGGGAAAACAAAACCTCAAAATGAGGTCTTGAAATTGTCAATATGGCTAATATTATCTTTTAGGAGCATCTTAAAAATTAGCATGTCTAGTTAGCCTGCTGGAAGGAAAATTAACTTTTGTTAACTAACTAAATCTGTGTGAATGGGAGAGGTGGAGTTGAGATCTGAATATGACTGCAAACCTCTCAACAAAGACATAGACGTAGTTTGCCCAAATGTAAAGGATGTACCTTTGTTCCGTTGAAGTACACGTTAGTTGGAAATATTCCCCCATGTATCTAATGCTGTAATAAAAAGTAGTGCTTGTTTCTTAATACTGCACTGGTGTTAAGGAGTTTTATTTGGGCTGGAGTGTTCCCCAGTACTGCCAGAGGAGCTTCGCAAATAGTGCATATTTTAGGAGTATGATAATTGGTATAAAGTCCATGTTAAACCGAAGTGAAGTCTCCAGCAGCTTTTGGAGGGATCAAAAATCCATCTTCTATCCTACTGGGTTACTGGTTTTATGCAAATTCCTGACCTGGGATAAATGCTGTGTTACCTTAGTTTACTCTTTAAGCAAGTGCACACAGAAAAATCCAGGAGCTGCTTTTGTTGGAGCTGTGTTTGATCTTAGAGCAAGCAGAGTGTAGGGCAGTAACCTAGGAAGGGCTCTGCAGAGCAAAGCACTGCTGCTTCCTTGTGCTTCTGCAGTTACACTTAAAACAAACTGTAATGGTCTAGGCAGAGGCTGGAAATAATGGATCTGTAGGGATGTGAGGGCTGTTTAAGTACGGTCTTCTATTTGTGGCTTTTCTATGCTTGGCTTTGCTCTCTCACTACTTGTTTAACCACTTGCTGCTGTCAGGTGGAATGCTTGGCTCTGCCTCTGAGACAGAATGGGGCTTCACAGAATGGAGCCTGAAGGGCTGTACAAGGAACTTGTTGACTTGAACAATCACTAAGCTTAACAACGGTGAGAATGGACGAATGGAACCTTAAGGATCCAAATTGGAAGCTTGTAAAATCTATGGGCCCTCATTCTGTGGAGGTGGAATGATGGATGTTTGCCTTCACTTCCTCACACGCCCCCTCATGGCTGATAAAGATCAGAAAAGGGAGGAGGGTGTTCATGATGACCAGAGACTCCCATCACAAACTCACAAATCTTGACACAATTGGGTTGCTGCCCTGAAGGGTGGTCTCACACCAATCGGGGATTATATAACGTGGAACATATACATTTACCTTTGTCAACTCACTGCACAGGGATCAAGACTGCAGACTTAAGATGATCCTGGATTCAGAAGTGGTGAACTATATCTATAAATCTCTTCATCTCACTTTCTGTTTCTTCTTTTTCTTCTTTGACTTTTCTTCAGTAGCTGTTGCCTAAATTTGCTGCAAAGATAGTTGTTTTTGCAATAAGAGGAGAATGAGACCTTTAATATCCATTATTTGTCGCTAGCAAGTCCCAGCCTTTTTGAGATCTTTGGTAAGAGCCTTGAAAGCCAAATTTTGCTCCTGTTTCCAGTACAAACAATTGTACTGGGACTTGTTAAAACCTAATAAAACAATAAGACTCTCCCAGCTTTCTCTACTCCACTTTTGATTGATTTGTTCCCTCACTGTTCAAGCTGTTTAATATCTCAGATGCTCATTTCTTTTTTCCATGTCATTGTGCACTTTACAGTACATATTCTGATGTTCAGCCATTACACATATGATGAAAGAACACTGATGTCAGGGACAGTGAAAATCATGGCTGTTAATATCGAAGCAAGTAACAGACCTGTAACCTCTCTAAAGAAGAAGCATCACAATAACTACAGGAATCAGAACCTTTACAATTTGGTGTTATTTTGCATTCAGAATGATAATTCAAGCTAATGGCTTCAGCTCCCATAGGGCTGCTGAAATAGATTCTGAAGTGACAGCATAAAAGGATATAGTAAATAAACTCAATCAGCTATCAGTGAATATTTCTGCATCAAAGAAGTCTCTGAACCTTTTTGTGCTGCATAATTTGACCTTTCTTGGCTGCTCCATTTTTTTCAACTAGGGCAGGCCATGAAATGCAGCATGTTAGATATGAAATAAGTGAATAAATAAAAATACGTATACAGCAGTGAATGCAGAAAGCAGTAGGAGATCATGGGGATATTCCTGTTAATTTCCAGTGGAATGATAAAACTTGCTTTGCTTCCAGTTGCCATGCAACCTGTCTGTGCTTAAGAGCCCCATCTGCAGGGCAGCAGGAGCAGTGACCAAGAACACTAGTTCAGAGCCACGCTGTTAAAGCATCCCTATATCGCATTCTGTAGGAATTAATAATAATTTATGGGTTGCATGGAGAAAGCACAGCACCCTGTATAAGATAAACTTGTATTGGCTATGCATGCATTTCTACCTGTTGATTGCAAAGTCCTTTGAGTAAAAAAATGTCATTTTTAGCATTCTGCACGTGCGTGGAAATGATGCACAGAAAAACTTGGACTAGTCAATGAAAAGCTAATGTTTCTGCTTGCTGGGGCTGAGAGAGGTGCCCAGCTCTTCATGGCCCCATGCTCAGTAGTTGGTAGCATTTTCAAGGCCTTGGTTCTCAGAGTGCTTTAGCCTTGGCAGCTACATAAGGTCAGTTTATGGCTTTTCTCATGCAGGCAATGTTATTCAGTCTCAAAGGATTTTACCAGTGCTTGGAAAAAAGATAACTGGAGTGTTTATGGAAATGTGTTTTATGGTTCCGTATAAACCCCAATGTAACATACGGTTTTGTCATTTGTACATAAGTAGCAGAATGTGCTTGCGTAAGTTTTTCTACTCTTAGAATTTAATTTAAAATTTATTTTATTATGCAGAAAGAGAGCAGTCTTTCTAAATTAGTTGTTCAGTGTGTTAGAATGGGATGGGTTTCTCCAGTCTTGGAAGGCCAGGTGTATATAAAACCATTTGTTTCTGAAGATCTTTGTTACTGGGACTTTTTAAAAAAGTTAGTAGCAATGTATGCGATTAAAGAAAAAAATGGTTCTGTCTGGGAATTAAAGTATTTTGAAGTGGAGATTATGTCTGGTGATGGGTATTTTTAAAGCTTATTCAGATCCAGAGGAAAAGATTTGACCTCTTTAAGTTTATGCAGCAATAGCATCTGTATACTGTATGTATGGTAAGGAAAAATGAATACAGCTGCAGCTTTGCAAGCAGGGAGCATGGTTTGCTAAGGACTCACGTGAGGGCCAGTGCACGCTGAATATTAACTTGTTCACCAGGTCATTATCATATACTCAGCAGAACTGACTGAGTGGATATTTTTATGAAGAAAAATGAAAAGTATTTAGTAAGCAGGACTTGCATTTTATTTCTGCAGTTAATAATCCTGACCTTGTTTTTTGTCCAGTAATTCTTTTTGTTTCCTCTGTGTTGCACGTCTGCCTTTTCTGTTTTCAGTGAGACAGTTTGTGAGGTGTGGTTTAAGTGTTGTATTAATCAGGAATGAAAATTAACTAATGTTCTCCATAATGTAAATTAGAAAATAACCATACACTTAAACTTATGAACCATCTTTTTTTTTCAAATTGGAATTGAATATATTTCAATTATAAAGCTGAAAAGAATAATTCCATTCTGTCTAAGAGGATCTTTCAGAGCTCATTTCCCGTCATCCCAACTATTAAAACTCTATGAAAAGAACTGTCATAATGCCCTCAAGAAAACAGCAGCTCTGAAGTGTGCTTTAATATCAAGGTGGTATAATATAAAATAAATGCTCATACTTCAGCTGCCTGGTATGGATAGGAATAACTTCCTTTTTAGTTTAATGGAGCAATGCAATTTTTGGTCTCAAGGTGTATGGTCTCCCTTCCTTCAGATGTGCGCGCAGATTATGGTTGGGATATTTTCGAAAGACATTCAGTGTTTGTAAGGTGAATTCCTTCTTAGAGTTTCAGGTATGTAGAAGGGTAAAGCTGACTTCAACCATCGGTCGTGAGTATGATGTGCACAGTTGATGTGGTTGACAGCTTTCAAAAGAGAGAAGGGAGGCAAAATTTAAAGTGGATACAATTTTAATCTTCAGAAAAGAATATATATCTTTTTAGCCGAAGGTGTGGTCATTTTGGCTTCTTTGCAAAGACAAAGCCTACGGTCTCCTGGCTTGTGGATGTTTTTGGTAGCTCGTGACTGATGCTATTCCTGATTTTTGCACCTTTAAAGATCAGAGACAAAATACATTTTTTCAAGAAAAGTTATTTTTCTTGGAAACTGACTTCTGTATTTTGCTTACATTTTTATAATGCGTTAAATACAAAACAGTTTTGATTTGCCACCTGTTATCTATTATTTGTCAGAGGGAATGACAAATATACTTGTCTGAGAGATGCTGAAGTAAGGATTTACTGTAGCCAGTACCAAAATTGCTTTTGTATACTACAGTGGATGAAAATCTAGAAAAAGAATTGAGTATTGATTTTCTTAATCTGTTTTGTGCATGTTTCAACAAACACGTGTGCAATACTCATACCAAAAATCTTTGTTACCTTATAAACTTTCTTATATATTTGAATTCATGTATGCAAAAAAATAAGGATCTCTCATTTTCAAGTATATACCATTAAATCCTCATTTAATTTGGTCTAGAAAACAAAATAGCATTCCTTTATTGTTGTTAGGATTTTATTCATCATCCACAGACTCTAAAACTGCATCTTAGATTTGCTGAGCCCATCACTAAAGTAATTATCTTCTGGCGTAAGATCTGAATCTCAACTTCCTACTCTCAGTTACATATGATTTGTTTTCTTCATGCTGAGGCTGGAGTGGTAGGTGCCTCTGCAAATGGTCCAGTTCTGCTAATGCAGAGTTTTATGGGTAGGTTATTTTCCCTCAATAAAACACCAGAAATGAATACTATATAGTTGTTTTACCTGTTGTTGAAATAACTGTTTTCTAAATATCTGTGAAGTAACTAAGCAGAAAGCATTTATTTTGGTCAGCAGTCAATATATTTCTGTATTCTCATAATATGTCGACTGGCTGTAACCCAGACTGTAGTCATGAGTAATTGTGCCTTTTGTGAAAATTCGTTTAGAATACCATTTTTTTTTCTTTCGTTGATGGTGATGGGATCTCCGGGGCCAGGTCAGGTGCTCTGCTGTGCTTACCTTAGCATCTGATGGGGGCAGTTTAGGCTTAAATCAACTTTCAAGGGAGCTGCCAGAGCCACGTGTGTTGATCTGGAGCTTGATGAGAGATGGTGTCCAGGCTGCGAGGTGGAGCAGTAAACCCAGCAGGTCTGAACAGAGGTGGGGCTGTGTATGGGTAGGTGGGAGAAGACTGCGCAGTAAGGGTCTGCTCACTATGACCCTTCCCATCCCTAGTCTGAAGCTGACGTGAATCCTCAGCTTTGAGGAAATTTGCTTTTATATTTTACTTCACAAGTTTATCTTCTAGAGAATACCACCTCATTGTTCTGAATATGAGAAAAAGCAAGGTGCCAGCAGCTGGGTGTGATGAACACACATTTACGCTGCTGATTTAACAGTATGCAGATGGTGTTTGCCAGCTAGCTCGCTGAGCAGCACATGTGAGATGGCTCTCGGCGGCGTGCGAGTCCTCTTGCTGTAATTGTTTCATGCTTTTCACGAGTAGAAATGTAATTTGCTCTGTCTTGTCACACTTTTTGCCACGTTTCTTTTAATTTCATAGTTGCTTGGAAAGAGGACTTCTGAATGAGTAATGCAAAACCAACTGGTGATAATTTCAAGAAAAAGACCGTGTGGAAGATCCACATTTATTACCTCCCCCCAAAGGTTTAGGGGCTTTGATTTGGGGATGGGCTTTCTTGTATGTTTACAATGAGCAGAAAATGGTGGATTTTTATTTCAATCAAGCCGAAGTTTGATGACCAGAGGACTGCAAGCCCCCATAACTCTGATTTGCTGCAGGTACATTGCTCCTGCAAATGGTGCACAGGTAATGGCGGAAGTGCTGCTGGCATTTTTCCTTCTCTTCCACTGGAAATGAACAAAGCAGTTCAGTGTCTTCAGGGCTCTCATCTCAGCCCTTGTGATGATGGAGCGGTACAATGGGAAAAATCGCAGGTTTCTCTGTCAGACTGTAGTCCCCTGAACTCACACGAGGTTTTGGAATGCTTCACAGGGAAAAAGGTGCACATTGTGGTTATTAGCACTAAATTAATAACAATCTCTTCTGTATAACAGAAAAAAGCTGGAGAGAAAGTAGCCCTGTGCCTTGCCCAGCTATGAGCTGCATGCCTTTGGGATGCCATGGGCAGTGTTCTGTCAAGGCCTCGATGATTGTTCTTCCATCCTTCCTGCTCTTCTTAAGCAGAATCAGAGAGCAGCAGCAGGGCTGTATGACGTGGTGCTGTGCTGTGACAGGGGGAGCCCAGACATGGTGTTTCTTTTTAATGGTTTTAAACTAAAAGAGGGAACGTGCAGGTTGGATATTAGGAATAAATTGTTTATTCAGATAGCAGTGAGGTGCTGGCACAGCTGCCCAGAGAAGCTGTGGCTGCCCCATCCCTGGAGGCACTCAAGGCCAGGTTGGATGGGGCTCTGGGCAGCCTGAGCTGGTGGGTGGCAGCCCTGCCCATAGCAGGGTGTTGGGGCTGGGTGGGCTTTAAGGTCCCTTCCAACCCAAACCATGCTTTGATTCTTGATGATTCCGAGTCTCTTGTCTGGGGGAGTAGATTCCCATCCTTAATTTTGGTGATGCTTTTTGGTACACTTTGTAGCTCTACTAGCATGTGTAGAGTAGGGACTGCGTGGTCATTAAGGGAACTGTCTTTGGTTTGGAGTAATACCTTTATAACTGAATGTGGCTGTCACAAGTTATGCACAGTGAATACCTAAAGCTGTGGCAGAATTTTTAGTGCTGTAATTTTTAGTGCTGTAGCGATAAACAGCAGGGAAAGAAACATTATTAAATAGCAGTTTTGCTTTTGCAGCTTTTGAAGGAGATGCATGCATCAGCCTGTGCCTTGCATTTAAGGCTCCGTCTGTTTGCCTGTTTGAAATATTTTCCCTGTTTCAAACAGTTTTTCATATGATCGTGTCAGATTCCTTGGCCTGAATTTATAACTCCTGTGCTTTCTATGTTAATGACACTAATCCACAATACTCTTAGTGGTGACATTCTTGCTTGTGTGTGAGGCAAGCACGTGTGGAATTTGTGAGACCTGTGCACATCCTACATTGAGAAAGGGAAGCAGCCCTGGGTTTAGTGCAGCACTCTGGGTCCTGGCAAGATGAAAGGCAGCATAAAGAAGTGAAATATTGTAATTACTTGAGCAGGATTGTTGCCAAGAGCCTCTCATTGTTCTAGTATGCAGGAACATGTGTGCTCTCTTAATTTAAAGAGTAATTCAGATAGCTTATTGAAGGTTTATTGGCTCAGAAAGGGAGTGCTTCAGCTAAGGGGAATTTCAGGAGCACCCTTTGTTGGTTCTTTTTAAAAAACAACTGAAATCCAGGAATGGGAGATTTCATAAAATTTTCTCAAGGAAAGCATCGTTCACTAATGGCCATACGATTTGGCCTTGCAAAATTTTTTCTCTACTGTTCACTGTGAGTGCTTTGCTAAATCTGGTTCTGTGCTGCATTGTGTTCATTATAAAGAGATGTCTTGTCTTGTAATTTCGTACTGTTCTTATCAGCTCTTAGTGCTTACAAGTTTTTGTTGTTTCTGACTTGTATTGTCTAGGAGAAAACATTTTAGGAAAACTACATATCTTCAGGAAATTTACAGTTAAATGGATAGTCTTAAACTGGTGTAGGAGGGGAGAATATTTGTAACTCTCACTTGTTTCCATATTAGCTTCAAGTTCAATGTTGTAAAGCCTGTCCCAAGGGCTCTGCCTGCTCTCAGCCTCTCCTGGGATGCTCACGGGTGGCAAAGCAGCATCCTGTGCTGCGGCTTCCCTTCCACTCAGGGACCGCAGCTCTTTGCTTGGCTTTGCAGACAGCCCATAAGGCAAGTGAGGATGTGGGTATTCCAGTGCTGCTACCAGTGCATCACCCATGGTTTAACTAAGGAGGATTGTTTGTGATAATTTGTTGGTATTTTCATCTTATGTAATTGTCTGTAGCCAAATTCTTGTCAGAATTAATGCAGTATAGTGAGATTTGGCCATAGACCTTGAAAGGGCAATAAAGTTTGGGAGGCAGCATATTAGACTCGTTCCCTACTTTTGGCTTCTGTTTGGCAGCTACCAGAGCAAAGGTGGACTCGGAAGGGCACAGTGGGACTACAGTGTCACTTTCTTTAGTGTTACCTGAGCTCCACCAAGATCAGCAGGCTAGGACAGCTAGCCTAGTTAATTATTTTTTGTAAGCCTCGTGTACCGTCATTTTTGTGATAAAATGGTCAAAATGAGAAACAAGGCATTTGCACCAGCATTGTATAAAACGACTACAGGAAACAGACCCCTTCCTAGCTCCCACCTGGAATCAAATCTCTTGTTCTGATAAATTACTGTCCTAGAGAGTTGTGGAGGGCTGTGTACACAGGTTTTTGGTGCTGAACATTCAGTAGACATGTACACACTCACATTATGTGTCTGGCACTGTCAGGATTTCAGTACTTCTTAGCTAAAAACTTTTGTGAAAGCCAAGGTCACATTTCCAAGTTGCTGAGGATCAGTGAGAACTTATGCCTTTAATAAACAAACCTGGCTACTCTTAATGAATTCTTTTTGCTCTCTAAAATAGAACAAATCTAGAATTTGCTTCTTGACAGTGTCTGCAGAGACTGGGAGAGTTGTGGCCAGGGTGAGAGGGGATAGGCAGCTGCTGGTTGCTCATTTAAAGTACGTGCACTTGAACGAGCCTCAGTCTGTTCAGGAGTGATGACCTCCTAATGTGGCCTATTGCACATACAGTGATGACAATCTGACGTGAAAAAAGTGTAAAACTCATGTTTTTAAGGATGAGTCAAATATTACATGTTCTTTGTATTGTTTAGACAAATGCAGAGCTTGTCTTCCTAGAAGCAAAGTCAATCTTCCTCTAAAACCAGGAGATTTGTTTTCTCTTAACACATGCAAAGTGTTAAGAGAAAACTGCATGCAGACGTCATGCATGGCTGAAGTTGTCAGCCAGTGCTAAAGTTAAGTTTACAGAACATTTACATGTTCTGGCTTCTTGAGTTATGCTTGTGCTTTTTAGAAGGTCTGCATGCATGAACAGAGGACTGAAGGACTTAGCAGCCACAACCATGACATTTTACCTCAACTTTGTTTGAGTTGAACCAGGACCGCATGGCTTCTGTTGCTGGATTATTTGCTCTAATCTATTCTTCCAGTACAGACGAATATAGCAGAGAGAAATTAGAAGTTACTGGCAGTAATTTAGGCAGCATCCCTGATCTTTTCACAAACCTTCCCAAAAGCTTTCTGTGCTGATCTTTCTGCATGCTGAGTGATAGAATGGGAGCAGAAGATCTCTGGAGCATGCTTAAGACATTGCTTAGGAGGAGGAGAAACTACCCAGGAGGTTTATTTCTGAATTTCCCTTTGAGGAGATAACATATAGTTTCTTAAGAGCTGTGCGCATTCCTCTGTAAGTGTGTCTGGACATTAAGACATGGTTATAAAACTGCAGAGGTTAAAGTGAGCAGTATATGTAACAAATGAATTGAACTGATAGTGTTTTAATTTTGTATCTTGGTTTCAGTTTAATAATACCAGTTTATTTAAAAATGTAATTGTTAAATGTGGTTCAGTCAGTAATATGTACATATATATACACACACTTATATATTTGAAATGTTTGTATTTGTGTGCAATTGTATTATGGGATCTTCGTTCTTGGAAATGTTTAATGGTGGTGTGGATATGAGCCTGTGCACCATTGTCTAACTTGAATCGCATCTAGCTTTGCAGAGGATCAGTTTACATAGGTTCAGTAAGAGGCCAGTCCAAGTGCAGTACCTGAAAGAAAAAAACCCATGGCTCTCTGTTTGCTCATACTTATCACGTGAAGCTCAGAAAGTGCCTGGACAGATGTGTACTTGGGAGAGCACTAGGAGGAAATGTGCTCTGCCTTTACAGAATGTTACCCTTGATTCTGTGCAGGCCCAGTTCTCCTTTTAGAGACCAGGTCTGTCTGTTTTCAGTTTGCCCTATGACAGTGTTGCCAAAAATGGTAACCCAGAAAACTCTCCAAACAAAAAGATAGTTTAGTAAGTTGGCAGTAGTTTATTGCAGAGCTGGGTACATGGAAATCTCTCCATGAAGCATGCACGCCTCAAAGCTAAATCACCCTCATTATATATTTTTAACATATGAATCATACAATTTCCACAAAGTTCCTACCTATCCCCGTGCTTGTCATACATACTAAATCTAACACTGCACTTGTATCTGTCAATCAAGGGATTCTTACACGGATCTTTCAATTTGCCCACATAGGGCCTTGATATTAAGGTATACAGGTTGCTCTTTAGCATCTCCTTGTGTTGTAGATTGATCTTTAGCAGCTCTTTTTCTCTTAGATTGCTTTTTGGCACTTCCCCACAATGTCATCCTAAAGGGCTTCATGCATCCATTTGGAGCATCAAGGAGTCTGTTCTCTGAATACTTAGTAAATTAAGTCTTTTAGTATCAGCAGTTCTGTTCTTTTCAGTAGTAATGGGCTAATAAAGCACAATTGTGAAGGGAAGAATTTAGAATGCAGTAGAGTCTCTGTGGTTGGTTGTGCCATTTACATTCTTCCCAACTGAGCGCTGGTACGGGGCAGGTACAAAATCTCCTTCCCACATGCATCAACCTCTTCCTGTTGCTCTTCTTGGCCACCCCAACACCCCAAATGCAGTGGGTGTGGAATGCCAAAAGATTTTTGGCTAGCAATGAGGCATGCACTGATTCTAAAGCATGCTATCCTGCATGCTGATCCTGGTAGGACTTATCATGGGGGACTGCTCCGGATCAAGTGATCTATAATTAGCCATCGATTTTCACTTTTCTCATACAAACTGGTATTTACTCAGCTTTTCTGCTGTGGGATTTCCACAGAAAGGAAAAACAACAGAGCCTTTATTACATTTCTGCAGTGCCTCACCTGATTTAAGATAATAAATGTTAATATTACTGGAATATCTGCTTGCTAGTAATAACAACTGAAAACGTTTCAAGTGTTTTTTCTGTTTGTTTGGTCTGGTCAAGAATATGTTATTAGTGACTTCTAACAAAGGTAAGTGTGTGCTGGAGGTACTGTGGAAATCCCGATTGACTTGTGGAAATTCTAACCTTTGATAATTGATGTCAGTAATTTATTTTTCTATTTTGCGTTGAGATTAGCACTTGCAGACAGAGTTAAAGTTAATAATTTACATGTGCCAGAGGCACTGGTGGGTTACGATGACAAGGCTTTTAATGACTCTGGTAGATGTGATATTAAGCAAAGCCACTGGAAGTGCCACATGAATATTCATTTTAATGACATACATCGGAAGGCGAAGGATTGCAACTTGCATGATGTAGCTGTCTCTTAAAAATTAAATGAACATATGGTAAACCATAGGCATTTTAAAGGAGCCCCAGATACTTCCATTATATTTGGCAGTGATGGAATAAAAAAATAATGATGAGAAAAAGAAAAGTTTTCCTTTTGTATGCAGATTTGAAATAGTGATTGTATCAGTATCATGTGTGTATGATAAGTGGGAAGAGGCTGTCCATACCATCTGAAATTGCTGACAGCTGTTAAAATCAGTCTTGTAACATGTGCAAAAGCATTAATCATGTTGCTGACTACATCTGTTCTTTGGAAAGAGGACATGTCTTTCCTTTGAGGACAGCTACCTGGCTATAAAAGACTTGTTTGTAATTGTTATGCAGAACAGTGTGTCATCCCATTACCACAGACTGCAAGCTTGTGATAAGAACTAATTGACTAGCAATTCCTTATTTGCATCACATTTTTGAAATCAATGAGTAACCTGAAAGTCATGACATTGTAGAGGTCAGTTTGTGCATATCCAACCCGACAGACCAGAGTTTGATGAGTGAAATAGTAATGAGGCTTTTGTACGTTTTTTAAACTTTGATGTGCTGAACATCCAGCTAAGTCTGACTGAGAAGCATTCACGTAAAATCTTTTTTTCTATCTCAGAACTGGAGATGGTATATTCAGGTGTCATCTGCTGTCATCAGATGGTGATTTTGGTGTATCTGATAAAGTGTCTTGATGCCAAGAAAGCAAATTCAGTTATTTTTGACATTGTTCTGCATTGGCTAAAGAATATAGGATTCCTGTGGCAAACCCAGAAAAAAAAGGTAGTCTACTGATGGAGATGGTCTTCTACCAAAACCACACATGCTAAAAGCATGAGGAATATCTTTTTGTTCCTTCAGAATAACTATATATTTCATACTAAGCAGGATTTGTAATGTGGATATTAATTTGGTTTTTCAGGTTCTGCTATGTGGTCTGCAGTATTGTGTCTGAATAATGAACACTTAAAAACAGGCATTCTGCAGCAAACTTAAAAGCTAGTTGCTGATCTGAATATAATGCACTTCACTTAGCTGTTATAAATGGTCCTGATACGACACAAAATGTTTTTCTGTGCAATTCATTTCTGTAGACTGATTGCATGGAAGAGGGAAGGTCACTAATCATTGCTCATGCAACGTCTCTAAATTGTCCATTAGAACACTTGCAAATAGCGCCAAGTTTTTAAGAGGGGAAGACTTTTTGTTTACCTCAGTTGTTGTTAATACTTTGAATGGAATATTGTACTGAATGAAATGAGATAGTTGCTGGAAACCAGCAAGGAAAACAAGGAGGAGCTGGGCTTTTCCAGTTGCGAGAAGGTTCCAGGACGGGGGTGAATGGTTTTAAACTAAGGGAAGGGAGACTTAGATTAGATGTCAGCAGGAAGTTTTTTAATCAGAGGGCGATGAAGCTCTGCCACAGCTGCCCAGAGGAGCTGTCGGTGCCCCATCCCTGGAGGCACACAGAGCCGGGTTGGATAGGGCCCAGGACAGCCTGAGCTGGGGGGCAGCAGCCCTGCCCATGGTGGGGTGTTGGGGCTGGGTGGGGTTTGAGGGCCCTTACAATCCAAGCCATGTAATGGTTCTATGAAAAGAAAAAAAAGATAATAGAAAGTGGAAGTGAGTAAAAAGATGAGTACAAATAGAAGGAGGTCAAGGCAGCTACAGATGATTCAGGCTGGGTGACAATAGGAAAAGGAGATCTTTGAAGTCTTTTGCTGGGCTTTTTTTTTTTTTTTTTTTTTTTTGTCTTTAAGCACAAGTGGAACAAAAACAAAACAAACCCAGAAAAATATCACCAAATACAAAATGAAACATTGAGGATAAAATAAGGAGAAGAAAGAAAAAGAAATGGAAAAAGTGCTGTGGATAATGGTTGTATTGTGTTGTAAATAAAAGAAAAGGTTATTGTCTCTCCTTGCATTTTCCTGACACCCTCTAACAAATGTTAAACGAGACACCCAGTTACATGAAGACTGCCTCAGGAAGAGATTCTAGAGTAAAATCTAAAATGAAGAAGGTGAAGTAAGGGAAAGCAGAAAATTCATGACAGGCAAATGCAAAAATTCTGTGTAAGGGATTCTGTATGATTGCAAAAAAAAAAAAGTAATCTTAATTATTATTTCAGATATTCTAAATGGTATTGATAGATAAGGCCTTAATATAGTGCTTGTAGCCTCAGGAACAGTAGATTCCAGATTGCACGAGCTCCAGCATCCTAAATGGCAATGGATGATTTTGTTTTTGCAGTAGAAAAACATCTCAGAAGTCATGGTGTCCAACTAAGACAAACACTGCATAAATGTATGTATGTGTATGGTATGGGCTTGGAACATGCCAAAATCAGTCTTTATCTATGTAATCATGTTCAACACATCTGTTAAATATGGTTGAGCTGTCTAAGCATATATATATTGAACAATCATGTGAGCATTGCATGTTTGTCAAGTATTTTAATCTGTGGACCAAATGTGGAATTTGCAGCCAGCTTGAAGCTGTAGGTAGCCTTGGGGATTTTTTTTACAGGGTCTGGTTTGTTTGTTTGTTTTTCCCTAGTTTGGTAAATGTTCTTGCATCCTATCATGCTGTTTGTTCTCCAAAATAAAGTTTCCAGAAGATTTTGGTTAAAGCAAGCAACAACCCAAAACTTCTACCTAATTTGATATGGAACAGTGTTTACACTGTACAGTATGCACTAAAAGGGGAGGGAAGGATGAAATGCTTTCTGCCTTCAAACAACTTGCTAATGTGCGTGCTAGGACAGAACTCTTTGCATCTTGGGCCTTTTCACTTATTGCGTTAATATAACATATGTTTATTTCCTATTTAAAAATTTCCTCTTTAGGGAATGAAGTATTTCCATATTAGCATGGCAGAAAATTCCTCAGAAGAGTGCTATGGTTTTACTTACTAATTAGGAAAATCTTTTTAATCCTGTAGACTGAAAAGAGACCAGAATGTTTTCTATGTAAGTAGCTAGCCATTATGCACCACGTACCATAGCACAATATAAATAGCCTTTATTTTCCTTCATCCATGGATTTTTTACAAAAATATGAAATTGTTCTCATTTGTGTGCTACCACAGATCCTTGCGGCAAAGAATTTCTTACATTTTCTGAGTTACGAAAATGAGGATTAGACCTCTTTTTAGCACAGCTTCTGTCTGCAGGAAAAAAAAACAACAACAACACAGTATACTGTGGATTCTGAATTTAAAAAACAGTCATGGAATACTGATTTTTGATTTTTGCTGTGTTTTAAATTCATTTAGAACAAGAAGAGTTGTCC
This sequence comes from Tetrao urogallus, assembly GCF_951394365.1. Lineage (NCBI taxonomy): Eukaryota > Metazoa > Chordata > Aves > Galliformes > Phasianidae > Tetrao > Tetrao urogallus. The sequence goes on from NC_136814.1 coordinate 33,473,550, forward strand.
CCATTTTGAGCAGCAAAAAAATCTTATAATTCTCTTGGTAGGAGATGTTCTGTTGCTGCTAGAAATACATTACAAAATGGTGCTTTAAGTAATCTGGCAAGAAGGTGGAGGGTGATATTTGTAAATACAGTAGCATTGCAGCTTAAAGTTACAATGTGTTTTATAATCTCTACTGTGTTGAGTTGGTGGCGTAAGTTATTCTATTCATTCCAGAACGAAAAGCTTGCTGCATAAGACAGAACATTTTTCTGAAGTTATGCTTGTTGTAGAAAGCATCATGGTACTTGAAACTCTGTGGAGCTTAAGCTGTTAGCCCTTCAGGGGCATGGAATCAAGGCTCAAGCCCATGAATACTTTGACTTGAAGAGTTTCATCATGGCTGCTTTTGTGACATGGAAAATCCTCAAAAACTGTGGCCTTGGGGACTAAGAAAGAAGAGTCATTTTGTTGGTGCTGCTCCTTTGCACTCTGCTCTTTGCAGCACTGCCCCATAGTACCTAAGAGGTTTTACTCACCCAGGGAAGGTGAGCAGCAGTGTGTCATGTGGTGTAAACTTTGTAAAGGTATTTTGTGAGGGCTTAATGGGTAAAAAGCAGATAGTATCACCTGCAGCACTGTTCAGCATTGGATTTCTTGAAGCCAATCTTCACCAATATAGGAGGTTGAGTGAAGAGGCAGAACATGCAACAGCATTGTAGAGGTAGGAGCTAAGGGTCTAAGCTAGGTCTGTAGTGTGAAGCCATCAGTAGCTTCTCTCTTGAGAAGGCAATGTTTTGTTAAGCAGGCTTTCAGAGGAGCATCTGTCAACAGAGGAAAGAGGGCACTGAGCTGCCTCATTAACGGATCCAGCTGAGGAAGGCAGTCACCTTTAGTAGCTCCTTCTCAGTGTCCCCACTTTGTTTCTCTGTTTTCCCCTGTACTCTTGGGAAGAGTTATGAAAGCCTTTTGCATTGTCTTCATCTGAAAAAGAGCCATGCCCCACTTCCCGTGGGTAACCTCATTTTTAGCAGCTTAACTAAAGAAAGGTTTTGCCTCTTTCCTTAAAGCTGCCTAAGGTCTCATCTACTGTGTGACTGCTGTAGGAGAGAGAGTTGATCAAACATTTTGAGAGACCAAAGTAGAGATCTTCTGCAGCACCATGGTGATTTTTTTTTTTGCATAGAAATTGAAATTCTCTCCTGCCCACTGGAGCTCTCACACTGGTTCAGGAGCGCTTGCTCAGATAACAATATTGGGAGTTCAGATGTTTCTATGCAATGACGACCTTTTTCAAAAGATATAAAGATACTTTTCATTTGTGTTCCAGACTCTGTAGGTATAGTCACTTTTTGTTAAATATTTTGGCAATAAGGTTTTAAGAATGAAAGGATTTGGTTCTTTGGGGCTTTACTCTATTATTCAACCTTGTCAATTTAAGTAGATTTTTCCTTCATTCCAGCTATTTTAAAAGTTGAACAGTTGTTTGTGATTACTGTTCATAAACATACCCAATCTACAGTGTTTTCTCGCTGAATAGATTTTTGAATTCAAAATGTCCTAAACTATTAGTATTGGAATCATGTAATATCTTATCTTAAATATCCCTTCCTGTAATATGGTAGCTGGTTTCAACTTCTGTAATTCAGTCCTGTAAAGAACTGAAAGGTTCTGCCTCGTAAATAATGCATATGCGTTAGGCCTCTATTCAGTATTCTGTCTATTGTTTTCTGTTATCTTTCTTCTTTATGCAGTTCTGATGTAAAATGAAGATGATTTTAGACATATTCCCCCAGGACAAGAAAACTGTTAGTAAAATTCAATTCTCTTTCCTGCAGAAATTTGAATATAATCTGAATGCATTAAAATTAATCTTAAAAGGCAGCATTCTTTGCCAAAAGGTATCAGTAGTCATTTTTGCACTAAGTTAAAGTATTTTGTATGTACTAGTAGTCTGCAGCTTTCTTTCAACAATCATAAAGAAAACTTAAGAAATGACTTTCAGAGGTCATTGTACAGTCTCTTAGAATATTGGTATAAAAAGTTTTATTCGTTACAAATACAATTCTTGATATTTTGCATGCCAGTGCACTATCTTCAGTGCTGCAGCATATGTTGAGCAATTGCTTCCTGGGGATAGCAAGGAGGCAGGTTCAGTTTGGATTGGTTTCCTTTGTATTGCTGGCTCTCAAAAATCCATGTAGGGCTTCTGCCAGGTTCTCTGTTTTATAAAGATGAGGGGTCAGCTGAGAGGCATTCTGCATCCCACAGCTGTTTATTGTGTCATATATATAGTTTTCTGAAAACTTAAACGTTTTTGAAGTAAAGAGATCTCCCCCTGAGGCTCAGCCTGGCATACTGTATTTGTTGAAGTAGTTCTTTAAACTGCCCCAAATGTAGTAATACAAAATCATAAAGACATAAAAGTGAAACAGTACTTTAAAGGGCTGTGTATAAATGCAGCTCCCTGAATGAAATAGCAACCCTGACAGATTCTCATAGTCCATTATTCACAATTCAGAAAACAGCTTGCTAAATATTTTTAGTTTACAGCATACAAACAAATCATACACTAAAATAATTATATGTCAGACCATATGCCTTGAAAGTATTATTCTGCGTAAGGGGCCTTAAAGAGTCTGTATCACTTAATCATTTTGAAAACACGTGTTGTCATTGAAGATGAAATATATGCACAGTAAAGACAAGGACTGTGAACGGTCCCAAATTGATGCATACTATAGTAGTAAATAATCCAGATAGCTGAGTTTATCTACTCAGGTATGCATATCTATCACACTTAGAGCTGTATCAAACAGTTACAGATACAGCAGTGTAATCTTTCTCTCATTGGAGGTAAACGCTGTTTACCATCAGTTAAAATCTATGATGTAGAAGAATGACTACTTTTAAATTCAGTTGATTTTTGCACAATTAATTATTGGTGCAATACTTGACAATTTTGCTGCTTTGTAGCTGGGTTGAAATGCCTGTTTTGTCTGAACGTAGTTCAGTCACCAAGTAGTGGTGATTTTTCATCACTTGTGAGATTCTTCAGTTTGCACGCAGCCAGTCATGTAGGCAGAAGAGAGTAGAGCAGTGGCACACAGTGGGTGAGCTGGTGTGTGCTGTCCCGTGGTTTGGTCACATGCTGTGTCTTGTTCAATCAGGCTTTGGAAGGCTCTGGAACAGAGGCTAGAAGTGGGTTTCTGTTTAGCTCAGCTGTTTCTAACCTCTGAACCTCTCCCTTCTTTTTGATCAGCTTCCTCTGAGTGTTGCTGTATGGGTCCATGATCCTAAATTAATCATTCCTTTGGAGGTGAGCCATACTTAAGCTACAGATAACAAAGCTGCTTCTGGTTTTGTCTTCTGTGGTGTCTCACTGCATCCGAGATGTGTCTCACGGCGTACTATGAAAGAAGCTCAAATATAAAAAAAAATTAGGTTTTCTTTCAGCAGTTTACCTAAGTTCCTTAACAAACATATTTTCAGTGTTATAAGTTGCAATCTATTTCCAGCCATACGTAATTAAGAAATTTCCATGACTTTGTATACATCTTTAAAGGATTTTTATTAGACAATTAAAGAACAGAGGGGAATTTTAAGTATAGATAAGAATCTTATGCATTATACAAATTGTTTCTTTATTTGGTCAAGCACGTGATGCTTAGATCATCAGGTTTCTTAAAGCAAGCACAAGATTAGGACTGGTGCAATCTGTACTTGCTTGATCTTGGTTTTATTTTTCAAGCAGTGAAATATAAAATGAATGAGGTCTTTGCCTCCCCTGGGCACCCCAGTTCTAGAGAAATATATATATAAATCTCTTTGATTCATAGCTGGTCCAGACAGAAGTCTGTTTGTTTCATCCAACTGATTTGTGACAGACCATTTCTGTTGTATACTTCCATTCTTCTATCCATTTCATGGAATCCTTTCCTGAGAACAAAGGGCAGAATGGAAACTGAACTGATTTCTTATTCTTAGTGTGTAAAAGAGGCAAGGCCTGGTACGCTACTGTTATACAGTGCTTAGCAGGACACGTCTGCGTGAAGATACTGTGTGCATATTTAGTTCAACTGATTTTATTGTTACAAACAAAAATATCTTCTAAAAATAAATCCCTACGTTATTCTGAAGCATTAGCAAACCCTTTTTTGCATTTTCTATTTAAATAAAGCATAAAATAAAGAAACCGAACCAAAATGACCTATTGCTATTAGAGAATTTGTAGCAGGACCACTGTGAGTCTGGTGAGCTAGCAGAGCGTGGAGTTTCCATTACAGAAATTATTTGATGTGAAAGTTTCATCCTGAGGTGTAGATGCAGATACCTTAAATAACAGAAACTAAATGCAGAGCAGATTTTATAATATTTAAACTTCTGCATGTAAAATTGTGCCACTGTTGCTTGTAAATATGCTAAACGCCTCCTGTAGTGTCTTGTAAATATGCTAAGCACCCCCTGTAGTTAGTTCCCCCACTACCGTTATAAATGAGAGCAAAGAAAATGTATTTCTTCCATTATAGTTTCTTTTCCCAGGTGTAAATCTGCTGTTTTGTTTGGCATTACCAGCTCAGCTGTTTGACTGACAGGTTTCGGAGTTTGTCATAATTGTGAGCTGTGCTCTCAGTCGCTGTGCTTTGGAATCAGCAGGGAATGGTACTGCATGGTATTTTTTCAAAGAAAGAGCACTGCAGTACCAACATCTTATAAATCTTGAAAGCTTTCTCCCCCACTTCTTCCCTCTCTTGCTATCTTTCAAATTACTGTAATGGCACAGTTACTTTTACATTGCAGCATCATAGTCAGTGCTGCTGTAGTTATAATTGTCTTAGCACACCTATTATAAGCCTGATTTTCAGTGTGTTATTGAAAGGTTTTTAGGTCTTTCTGATAGACTGCCTATCCAATGCTATGCTGCGCTTGTTTCCTAGTGTTAATAATGTAGCAAAGCTGTATAGGTAGAAAAAGAGAAAACTGTTTTCAGAAAATCCTAGTTAAAAGCAATGTAAGCAAGACTGATATATAAATGCTACATTGATTTTAAAAAAAAAAAAAAAAAAAAAAAAAGATTGCAGAGTAATCCCTGGTCAGCCACTATGGGACAAAGCTGTCCCAGCTGTACACCAGATTTCTGGACCATGTTTGTGTGCTGCAAAGCCCAGGCATTGCTGTGGGATTACCTTTCTGCAGGGGCTGCCATGTGGCACATTGAGCCTGCTGCCTGCAGCATCCCTGTGCCTCAGTCTGCTGTGCACCACGGTCCAGTTGTGAGAGCTCTCTCCTGGCTTAGGCACCTGGAAAGAGCCAGTTATTCATGGGATCCTCTGAGGGAAGTTCAGAACAAACACGATGAGCCATGAGCGTGTTCCTTAGTTTGCAGAAGGAGGCCTTTGCAAACTCAGCAGTTTTGCTTTTCTTATTTCCCCGCTGTTTGGGTGGGCAGCCCAAGAAGTGTTTGTGGATCAAGAAGCTAATATTGCTCACTCATTGTGCAGCTCTGCTTTTCCCACTGATTTGCACTGAACAGTGCTAGGTTTCTTGGTTGAAGTGGTCAGTCAGAAATCTTTTATTGTGTAATAAAACTGGAATATCCCTATTGACTAATGGACTGTGGTCAGTAGAGTTTATCTGAAATGATGCTTGATGAAGGACAACACTGTCTGGTCATACCTCTGAGTTTACCTCTGAGGCTTTAACTTAATCATCTTTTTCTTCTTTAAAGAGCTGCTGTTTTTGATGTACAGTTTCTGATATTATCTTGACTGCCATATCTTTATTTAACTGTATAGCTGAAAATCTATTATTTCACCCAAAATCTACTATTTCAGTTTATTTGGCAGGTATATAATTCTAGGTTTCTGAGCAGACCACCCAATGTTGCCCTGCTGTTCCGTAGGTTCTGCTAAAATGGTATAATGTTTCTCTTATGTTCATTAATGTATATGGCATTTCACATGCCTACCTCTTTTCTGGTATTTATTAATTTCTGTGTTAGTTTTCTTCTTTCAGCATAAGCAAATATAATTGTCTTTATATACTTTCAGGTGAAGAATAGTTTACCAGGAAAAAAAAAATGGTACTGGGCATAAATAGCTTCTGAGTATTTTCTAACATTTCTTATTTATTGTGTGGTTAAGAGAGAGGCCTGCCTGCTTAAGAGCAAACCTGTGCAGAAAACAGATTGGAAAAAGCACAGTGTGTGCCTAGAGAGTTTTCAAAAACACAGCTCTACTTGTTGTGCAAGGAATGAGGAGTTGTGAAAGATGTGGTAAAACTTAAGCATGTAGAGTGATTTTTTTTTTTTTTTTTTTTTTTTAATACCAGTAGTGCTAACACGTTTAAAATAACACATACCATTGAAGACCCAAATGCTAAAGGACTGTTAACTGGGTGAAATTCTGAATAGGCTACAAAATATTAAAAAAATACGTTTTTAAAGACTTAAGAAACCTTGCATGTTTTGTCTATGTCCCTTTTTGTGTGTCGTTTGAGATTTCATTTACATTTTGTACGCTGCATTGCTTACCTTCAATTTTCTATAAAGTATTCTATAATGATATGTGAGTAGAAATGAGCTAGATTTATTGCACTTCTGTAAGTGGTTACCAGTAACTTGTTGCAGTACTTATTTCCCCCTGCTTTAAGCTGGTTGTCTCAGAAGATAAAGCATGAAGAGTGCTCTCACACTCTCTACTCATACTTCTTCCTGCTTCTGTTAAACATTTCTATTAAATATTTTATTCAACGTTTGGTGCAGTAAATTGGGTGGCTTTTGTAAAATTGGAGACTGTTTTCTTTCTAGAGCCTTAAACTTAGTACTGGGGAGGTGTTGGCATTACAAAACTTCAATTTTGTGTCGTCAGTCTCATTTGGTCTGCTTTCTTGGATATTACTCCATGTACATCTGTATTTCAGTTTGCTTTCTGAACTGAGTCTGGAGTGTATAGGAAATGTAAGCTCGCTTTCTTGGTATTTTTTCTTCCCATTAATATGTAAAACAAGAAAATAATAGAAAGTGGGAAAATTCTGATTTTTCTAAAACGAAGATACTTTTGGAGTTCTTTTCTCAGTTCTAGTCAGAGATGAATTCTACAAAGTGAATGAAGACTTTTCCTTCCTTTTTTGCTACATAGCTTTTGTTCTTCCAGTTGTGACTTTCAAAGTAATCAGTGATGCTTCCTAAAAACTTTGTAGTTTCATGACAACCTAAAAGATGTGAGCTATAAGGCAATACCTGGGAAGACACAGGAGCCTTTTGTTTCTTCCAGTATCTGAATATATTTTTTTAATGTCATCAAAAATAATTTTGCTCTAGTTCTTTACAATATATATTATGTTGCAATTAATCTGCATTGTTCTTTCTGGATATTTATATCAGTTGGGTACAATCAACGCTGGATGTTTTGTTTGGCTGTAACTCACCTTGCTATTCTGTGCAGTCATCCACTGTAAAACTCGTCTTCCCTAACTGTCCGCATCATGCTTCATGGCTTTTTCTTTCATTTTGCTTGATTTTCTTCACATTAACATCAATCCCTCTTGTATTACCTTTTCTTACAGCTCAAACATGCATAAAAGTGCTATTCTACTAGCTTTTCCCAGTGTGTTGTGACAGGGAACTGTGTAACTGGTAATGCAGTTTAAGCAATTTACAACACCTTGACAGCCCTACCCAGTGAGTTCTGGCAGTCACTATGCCCCTTCTTTCCTCCAGCTGTATGCTATAGACGTTTAACAGTGTCCATACCTGGGCCAGGGCTGACCAAGCAGCAGGCTTAGGAACTGGGCCTTTGGGACAAAGTGCCCGTGGGGGGTACAGAGCTCCTAATCTCTTGGCCCCTCCAGTGGTGGAGATACCCACAGTATCCTCAGAGAGAAACATGACTGATGGTAACTGGTTCCCTAGATGTATTAAATGTACTATCTGCTTAGCGGAGCAGCCTACTAGAATGTACTCATGTAGTTGTATAATAATGCTTCCTATTTTGTTCTGTTTGTCTGTGACAACAGGGGGGGATGTTGGTGGTGTGGAGGTAGAGGCTGAACCTTCCCGCCAATATTCTGTTACATGTTGTTGCTGTGTGACAGATGGCAAGAATGGTGTCTGACGTGGAAGTTGTATGGAGCAAAGAGATGGAATCAAATTATTCCAAAATTACACCCATTCACGCTCATTTGCTTGCTGCCCATTTCTGGAGACCAAACAGTGGATGCAAGCACAATGATGTAGTGGCTGGTGCCACCACATTCAGCAGTGATGACAGTGACAGTGGATCACCCCTGCTGGTGCAGATTTTGATGAGCCCAGATAGACTCTTGTTCATTGCTGGCAAAAATGCTCAGCTAATGATGGTAACTGTTGAAAAATGGTGTCTTGTAGCTGAAAATTTGCTCTATTAAATAGTATTAATGTACTTTTTGTGTCTGTTTTAGATTCTGTGGAAATAAATAGGAGACATTATTTTGGGGCGTGTGACTTCCATATTATGTGGTATATATTTCATAAAAAGAAAAGGCACTAGATGTGTCAGAGTTGAAAAACTCCATTTTCTTCCCTTCTCATCTGAGTTTCTGATTGAAACTGTTAAACTTTTTTTTTTTTTTTTTTTTTTAAATAAACAGTACTTCTCAGTTCACTCTCAATATTTATTTATTTATTTTTGTAACTGGTGAAGATCAGCTCTAGCCTGCTGGTATGATGTTGGTAAATGTGTGTGAAGGTTTTAATTGGCTGCCCATACCTGCTGGCAGAGACAGGGTGCTCTGGTGACCTCTTGCTGTCTTGCCCTTGTCATTTTTGAGGAAACTGTGGTCACTCTGTCTGCCAAGTTTTTCCATGCATATCAATGTATAGGCTGGCAAAGTGCTGAAGACTCATTCTTTTCCTTCCGATCACATTATTTAGCCTTGTTTTTTAATGTAAATTTCTTGGCTTCGTGTGTCTCTGCATTTACAGTGGAAAGAAAAGCAGTAAATAATTTCTCCTTCACTGCTTTTATTTGCTTTTCTAGTTTCTGATACTGTGCCCAGGCCCTGAACCTTATAAAAGTTATGTGCACTGCATCAGGTCTCACTTGTGCTAATGGTTTAGGCACTTCAGTTTTTCTTTGTCAGCAACTGAAGTGCTTTATTCATCTAATTCATGAAAAAAAAAATCGATGGGGGATTAAGTAAGAAATAAATGTTATGCTGCATTCTTTTAATTTTGAAAGCAAAGTGAGCATGGACTAGCCATTAGAGTGAGGAATTGTATGTTGCTTCAAGTCTTTTATGTCTTTAATTTTGCAAATATCACGTAATTTGCTCTAGACAAAACCATCTTTGCATTTCTATCTCAAGTGACAAAAGCAAACACTGCTGCCAGTCCCCTGACCTCTGAAGCTATGTGTGTTTGAGTTTTCCAATTCCACTTTACAAAGCAATATGCAGAGTCTGTTGTATTTGGCTGTTAGAGTAAAATTTGGAATCAGTTCCTGCTTGTAAATTTAAAGCAATAGGTTGCACTTCTGTATTAAAGGTAAGCATAGAGATGTTTTGGTGAGTTCACGTCCTGTATAAAAATCAGACTGTATGGGAACTGCTGAATCATTGCCTGAACCTCTGATGGATCACCTGAGGTGAGCCATGAGTCAGCCAAGGGAGCACAGGTGAAGGCAATTCACCTGTGCTGCTGGAAGGGGTGGAGCCTGGCTGCACCTCACCTAGACCCATTGAAGAGCTGACTGCTAGTGAGGAAGGATCTCTTCTGGAGATCCCTCCTTTGGAGTTTTACAGTGAGCCCAGGATGTGGGTAAGCACTCTATCTATTCTCTTTTTGGTATAATAACCTGCTTAGCCAGACTCTCTTGTGTATTTCATATTTATAACATCTGTATATTCATTGATTATACACAGACCAAAATTTCAGCTGATGGATTCAGCGTATCTTTATTAAAATCAATTCGTTTTTCCATAGTACATCACCAACAATAAATTCTCCAGTTTCACTATGAGATAATGAATAATACTAGATTATGATCTCTGTCTGACAAAGTAGAAAAAGAAAAGATCCAGAGGCAGAAAATGAAAACTGGCTGATAACATTAAAGATACAACAAGCAAACAGGTGAAGGAAGTGTTACGTTTGCAGTTAGCAGCTAAATAGAAAACTGATACAAGTGTACCAGGAACTGGTAATGTAGAATAAAGAATGAGATAGATATGATGCAAAGGCAGAAATAAAAAGAAAATTTTAAATATTCTTTAAGATTTATAAGTTGTTTTTATAGAGTCATAAAATCATTTGAGTTGGAAGGGATCCCTTAAGACCATCTTGTTCAACTCCTCTGCAGTGAACAGGGACACCTACAGCTGGATCAGGTTCCTCAGAGTCCCGTCCAGCCCGACCCAGAGTATCTTCAGGAATGGGGCATCCATCTCTCTGGGCAACCTGTGCCAGTGCCTCATCACTCTTATTGTAAAAATCTTCTTCCTTATATCCAATCTAAATCTCCCCTCTTTCACTTTGAAACCATTTGTCCTTGTCCTATCCCATTGTTTTATACAACACATAAATGTCTCATGGTATGCTCTGATCTCAGGGGAGTAGAGTTCATTTAAGTATAAGTAAGCTAAGTACTTATACTTAGAAAACTGTCTCATGGAACATATTCCCATGTGCCCCTTTGCACATCTAGCTCTGTACAAATGTATTATAAGAGCCATGAGATCAGGTGAAAGGACTGGGAAGAAATTCTGTCCGTGCCTATAAAAATAGCAAGGAAATACTGGAGTAGTAGAGATGAGGAGATTTTCAGCTAAAGGAATAAATTCTGTCCTTCTGACTGGAAATGTTGGACCTTTGTGTTGTGGATCTGCTGCAAAGCAGAGGAGTTGAGCTAGCTTAAGGCAGGTTGACGTGCTCCATTTTGATAGGCTGGATGCACACAGGCTTGATCATTTCTTGTGGAATGCATCAAAATCTCTTTCTTTTTTTAAATATAGGAGAAATATTGTGGTTGCCAAACACGTAGTTGCATATTCGCTTACACTTCCCAAGTGTGCGAATGCATGCAGTGAGATGGATGACAGTAATTTTCGCAGCTTAACTTGCCACTTTATCACGAGGAAGCAAATAGCATCCATACGATGTGCATGCTATTGCTGAACATGTTCTTCCTGTAGTATTCAACTGCAGTTAAATCCCATCAAATCTCCTTTATGACTCCTTATATCTCGAAACTCTATTTATGTCAGATTTAGGGTGTATAATTCACTAGTGGTTGTGTTGAAAGCAATGTGCTCCAGATAGGCGAGCAGCTGCTGACTGCTTCTACAAATGCCATCCTTGGATAGGGATGCAGGCCAGGAACATCTGTGTGAGCAGGAAACCTTGAATTCCTAGTGCTGAAGGAGATGTCTGATTCAACAAATGGCTTTTCTTTCATAATTACTGCTGAAGATTGGAATTAGCTATTTGTTAATCCCAGTGTGTGAGACCAAATGCTTTGTGTGAGTGTGATTCATGCTAGGAAAAAACTATGTTAATATAAGTCTAAGCACAATCCATACACAGTTCTTTAGTTGTTGTGAGACCTGCTGGATCCTGGTTTCTTGTAACAGAGGGGGATAGAGATGTTAATGTAAAGTTTTAAATACAGTGAAAGTGATTAATGATAGACTGAAATATTTGGTTTCATAGCAAAAAGCTATAGCTTAGTTTTAGACGTTCCTATTTCTTCTACGCTCAAAATAATAGTGACCAAAAAATAATCACAGGTGGCTGCCTTGGCTGATGTGAATGTGTACAGCATTAGTGGTATAAAATAATAGGATCCCTTTTAGCCTTTCAGTAGACGTGGGGAAGAGCTGTATTTATTTGTTCTGCTACAGCATCTCTTTTGAGCAAATGTATTAGTTGGGGGAAGGAGAAATTTCTCAAATGGTTGGCCTTTTTCACAAAGGCCTAATATCCCACTATCAATGATTTTGAGGAATGTGGGAATCAAGGTATATTACAATATGCTGATATGACTGAAATATGGTTACTGTAACAATGTGGTTTTTAGAAATGAAATCAGTCTGCTGTGTTTTGAGTCTGCAGCAGCCAAAAGCCAACCTAATGATAAACAGCAAGCAGTGACAAGCGTTTTAGGAGGATTTATTAACCTGAATTTCTGCTACTAAAGATTTTAGAGCTGTCGTGTGTTTTGATGAGGATAATCTATAGAAAACACATCTCTGCAGTATTATTTGACAGATTGTTTGCTGAGCTATTTTTTTATTTTATCCTTACATGAGCAGTATGTACAGTAATTCAAATTTACATAATCTTTTCTTTCCCCCAATACAAAATGGGAACATTTACTATGGAAAGCTCACTAACCCCTGGCTTTGGTGACAAAGAGGTATGACCACTCCAGATGAAATCCTGCCCCTTGCTTCTGTAGTCTAGCACCCCCCATTTTGCAGCCACTACCCAAGCATGCTCCCACTAATGCCTCTCAGGCCACACTTGTGTGGCATTGTGGTATGCTCCACAGGCTGATGTCAACTGTCCTGTCTTACCATTATGTAACAATATAATTTTGTGGAGGCAGTTTTGCAGTGGGCATTGTGGTGGTGGGTTGATGGTTGAACTTGATGATGATCTTGGAGATTTTTTCCAATCTTAATGATTCTATGGTTGTTTCCTCCGTGTAGCACCAGAAGTCTTCTCTTCTTCTACCAATGGAAAATGTTTCAAGTATTCAATATAAGATGTGGTATTTTTCCTGTGTCCTGGCTATTTCTGAGTGTTGTTTTCCCTCATGATCACATTAGCTCTTAAGGTGTTTTCATCCATATTCCAAGTATCCAAGAAAGGCCAAGAGTTGCCCTGTGTGCTCCACACAGCCTTGCAGCTGCACAGCCTTGTTGGCCGCATGTGGTTTTGGGCTGCTTGTGCATTGAGCACAGGCCAGGAATGTGAGACAGGACACTAGAACTGATTCTGGAGAAGTCATGAAGCAGCTGGTGACTTTTAGCTAAAAGGAGATTAGTGAGGTGCTGGGATAGTTTCCATTTGAAAGGTGGATGCCTAGGAAATACAGGGACAGAAAAATGAAAGGGAGAAGAGGAGAGGTGAGGACCACCTCTGGATATACTTAGACAATCAAATTACATACAGGTTTGTGAGAAATTCTAGGAAGCACTAATACAAGGGAAAGAAAAAGTTAACAGATTTCTGCATCTGAAGAAATAAACTTTGCTGAACTTGCTTAATTTTGTTTTGAATATTGACAGAAATGCTGTATCATGTGTTAGCAGAGCTTCTCAAATGCTTCTGAAAGTGCGTATGCTTAATCATCCCTTAATCAGTGGTAATTCATGTAGAAAATCTCATAGGACTCCTGAAATAAGATCATATAATCTTTTTGGGGGGATGGAGGGTGGGGAATATAGTCTTGGTCAAGAAAGGAGAAGATGGCATTAAACTATTTTGTGTCATTCTGATTGGGCATTTCAGTGGAAGCTGTGGAATACTGGCCATGTGCCACATCTCTGAGAAACTGTGTTACTTATCTGTACACTTCCCTGTGTGCTGTTGTACAACCATGGCAAGTTCCTTGTGTAATATCCAAGTTTTCCAGCTCCGTATCTGAGTTTTCCAGCTCTAGCACAGCTTGTCTTCAAATATAGACCCAGTTGGAATAGGAGGCTTTATATACTCCATTTGATTTGTTCAGCCACTTTAATCAAAGAGCCTGTGTTTCAAATTTGAGTATGAAAAAACTTAGGGATCCTTGAAAAGCTTTGCACTGTACATAATCTGCACAAGACAGAAGAAATTTCTTTTTCTTTTTTTTCCTTTTTTTTTTTTTTTTTTGCAAGGGGGTGGATTTCAGTTGTGGCAAACCAGTTTTTACTGGTCTGTGGTGGTATCCAGAGCATATTCATCCTTGAGTAATTAGAAATACAGAAAGGATATTTTCTATGGGCTTAAAATAAAAACAATTGCATGTAAGTGTATTTGCTTCATATTTGTTTGTTTTATTGATCTTTATACTTCAAGCCAAGATGTACATTAAAAAAAAAAAAAAAAACAACAAAAGAAACAACAAAAAGAAAAGCACTAGATGGTAATAAGTAACACATTTGCAAGAGCAAAATACAAGTTCTTTAAATCAGCTAAAGTCACGTCTGGTCTTAACAGCTTTGACTTTCTAACTGTCTTCTATCCATCCATGAAAGAACTAGAAGGAGCCACAAATACTTTTTTTTTTTTTCTTTTTTTTTTTTTTCTCTTGTATCTTTTGTGGAGTACTGAAAATTGCTTTCCTCATTTTTAGAATCAAATAAGGGTAATTTCTTTTGGGGGAAAAAACAACACATTGTTTCTTGGTTCACTGTATGCTTTTGCTTTGGTTCGTATTGTTTAGCTGTTATTCTTATGCTAAGAAGTATCAGGTGTAAGTATGACTTTTCACTACACCATCTCTCCCATATTGAGATACTGCATGTGCATGTTGATCTGGGAACAGACCAAAACCAGCAAACAACCTGGGCTGCTTTGAAGTCACAAATAGAAACTCTGTTCTATGCGATGTGCTGCTTTGATGACCAGCCAAAATTTTCATACAAAGTTTTGATATCTGTGCTTTCCAAAGAGCTGCTGTATGACTGATCCAGAACAAAATTAGGCATGTACATGGAGCTGCTGGCTGCTGCTGAAGACCTGCTGAGTGTGAAGCACATCGCTTCGGCATCACACACATCTGTTGTGGCTGCAGAAGGTGGACTCATCCACCACCTAATTAAGCTGTTGTCATGGAAAGTGGTTAGGAGAGCCAGTTCAGCTTTGCTGATGGAAGTAAAAGCTTTGTTTTCTCTCAGTCAGCAGATCTACCTGTGAACATGCAGAGAACAGATTTGCTGCATGATTTAATTCTATTTAAAAATTTTCAGAATTGGGTTTTACCCTGCCACTACATTTAAGTGATTGGTAGGGTACTGCTTAACTCACATGGAAAGAACACCCATTGAAAGTTATCTTTGTACCCTGGAAAGTGTCCTGCTGCCATGGTGAACAAAATGGCCGCGGGTTTTGTTGCAGCAGCAGAAATTTATAGAATCATAGAATCACCAAGGTTGGGAAAGACCTCTGAGATCATCCAGTCCAACTGTGCACCTACCACCAATATTTCCCCACTAAAACTTGTCCCTCAGTATTGCATCTAAACATTTCTTGAATGCCACCAGGATGGTGATTCCATCACCTCCCTGGGTAGCCCCTTCCAGTGCCTGACCACTCTTTCTGAGAAGAATGTTTTCCTGATGTCCAACTGAATTTCTGCTGGTGCAACTTGAGGCCATCACCTCTAGTCTACGGCTAGTGAAGGAGAGGGCTCCATTGCTTCAGTTTGGTGAGATCCCTTTGAGGATCATTGCCACGTCTGCCTATTCTATTTTTACAGGTAAGACAGTAATGAATACAGGGCAGAGAGCATGATCTGATGCTATTTTCAGTATCCTGCCAAAATGAGAAGCAAACTGTTATCAGCCCATTTGCTACGTGTTTTTTGTAGCTGTGCAATAAGAGCTAGACTGGCTTGTGGGCTGGTGCAGGGCCAGGAGAGAGCTTATCAGGGACGTTTTTCTATGTATTGATTTCTTTTTGCCCTTCTGCTTAGACTAGCTATATAAAACACCTTCAGCATGCTCTGCTTATCACTTGTGTGTTTTCAACAATTTGCTCTGTCTGTAGCATCCCACTCTCAACTGCAATGGGCTGTCATTGCTGCCTAATCTCACTTTATTGAGGATTCTCAGATATTATGTGCCCAGTTTCTTGGACCTCTGTCTTGTGCAGAGGGTGTATGGCACACATGCTTGAGAGCTGAGAAGGAAATGCGTGTAACTGATCCCTGCATGGTGGTAATAAAAGACAGAGCCAATGACTGGCAAGTTTGGCTAACTTTCTTTTTCTCTTGTTTTGTGCAAACGTTTGGGTTTTATGATTCAGAGAAAAGCCTCAAAATATTGTCCAAGTGAACCACTGTAAATCAATAGCCAGATAACAGGAATTTCAGCTTTATTACTCATAGAAAAATCCTTGTGATTTTTAATGGGCTTCATTACTGGTTTCCTTATAAAGGAAAATGGAAAAAAAATCTGAAATTTTTGATTGCTTAAGTGGTCTGATACTGCAACTGTGGTTTCCTCATAACCTTTAGGGAACTGGGCAGGTTAGGTCCTGGACTGGCCTCAAAAATGCAGACACAGACATACAACAGCTGAGAAGTGCTTTGTGAGGGCTGCCCTCCTATCTGCTGTCTGCTCTTTGACATGAACCCAAGATGTTTCCTGGATCTTTTCTGGGAATTAGTCAAAAACAAGACTGTTCCTGGTGCAGCTTCCAGCCAGGCCAGGCTGAGGTTAAGATGCCTCCTGTCCCCATCCCCTTCTGAGTATTGAAGCAAGCAGTCTGTGGAAGGTTGGACAGAACAGCAGCTCAGAAACACTAAGTATTTTTAAGTAGAAACAGGCTGCAGAGGATGTGGGAACTGCATTCTGCTCATCAACTATTCTCTGGTATTATAAATAATGGCTGTATTAACATTCTTCATTGAGAACCAGTCTAAACTCTCTGGGCTTAATTACCTTCAAGGTCTTTTTTTTTTTTTCTTTTTTTCTTTTTAACATCTGGCCAAGTTTGTGAATGTTAGGCAGTATAGAAATAACGAATCACTCATTTTTTATCTTTTATTAAATAAGATCGTATCTTGGGGCCAGAATAGTTTTAGGATCCCATAACATTTAAGGACACACAATATAGTGAAAATGATGTGAAACTCTGGGTTAAACAGAATACTTCAGTCACACATCGGAACTTACAGATGGGTTTTTCCTTCTCTTGCTATGCAGAAGTGTTGCCATACAGTTTTACTTTGGCCTAGTCTCAGTGTTCCTCCATAGAATTCATCCTGCAGGGGAAGAAATCTTTGCACAGTGAATGAACGTGAACTCACAGCTCTCTGCTTACAGACCTGTACACACTGCATACGCTGCCTGTGACTGCCTGTGCGTGATGTACATGCAAAACTGAGCCGGAACTGCAGAGCCTCTTGTGAGGTAGCACAGGGACATTCTGTTCTGAAGAAGCGTGATCAGGAAACAATGACAGCAGCTAAAACGTTGCGTGTGATAGAGAGAATATCATGTGCAATTTAAACACTGGTAGTAGTTCCTGTAAAAAATAAAAATAAAAAAAATCTAAAATCTTTTAGTCCTGTCTATTGTTCAGCTGAGGAGTGGAAGAAATAATTAAAAAAGTAAAATCATGGGGCATGTTGAATAGTCTGACTTTAATGCTACGTATGGCTGACAGTTCACTGAAATTTGGACTGAATGTTTGGAAAGAAATGGCAGAGGGAATGTGCAGCACTGTTTGAGATGGGAGGGCAAAGGGAGATTTATGGAATGTGTCTGTCTGGTCAGAAGAAATTCTCCTCATCTCCAGGCACCAATACAGGGAGATTTCTGATTATTATACTGGAAATGTGTTGCCTGAAAGATGGGCGTTGAAATGGGGTGAAATTTACTATTACTACTTATAGTAAAAGATCTAGTGTCTGCAAACTAAAAGTGATGCGATAGTAAAATACCAACAAATGCAAATACTGACAGATACTAACAAAAGAGTGTATAACCAACATTTTATTAGACGTTTTCCCGATTTGTTGTTTTATATTTCCTTTTGCTCTCTAAATGTTCTGACATTGTCTCTTCTGAGACAGGTTATGTGTGTAGCATCAGTAAGTAAAGACAGAGATGCAGATGGTTTTGCAGCCTATAGAAACAATTACCCACAGTGCTAACAGCAAATCTGGTTTGCAATTCTGATTTATGCATTGCAAAATAGTAGAAGTTCTTAAGAACAGTTGCATAGTCTAGAAGTTTCATGTTTGAGAACAACCTGCCCCTGTGTTGCTGAGTGTCTGCAGCTTGGCCAAATCTGAGGACAAGAATTTGCATTTTGTTTTCACATTCGGTTCCCTGTTTGTTATCCGCTAGCTCTCAATTCTCATTGACTCTCTGCCGTTTTTCCTATGATTTCTAAATGTTCTTCGATGGCTTTGTAATTGCTGTCTCCACTTTGATAATAACACTTTGGTGGAGGGCTGTTCAAATTGTCCGTGGCTTTGTCACTAATGCACAGTGGTTATTAAAACCACGATGCTCAGTGCAATGATAGCACAGAGCTCCTTTTCCTACTGACTGCTCCTGTGCACATGATGGACACCGAAGACTACTATGACTGTCTTTGCAGACTTTGTGAAGAGTCTGACCTGGCCGTGGTGAAGTAAGGTGCTGCTACTGCATCCTTGCTTTGGGCTCCCCCTGTGTGTGCTGACTGGGTGCAGAACATGCACTTTCATCTGCTTGTATTTTTTATCACTCAGCTGTTGCTAAGTAGGCTGATCAATCATTGTGCCTATAGTAATTTCTCCATCTCCTTACAGGTGTATAAAAGCTAAGTAGTTCAATCTTAGTTGAAACTTCCCCCTCCAAATCGCATTGCCTCAAACTTATCTTCATCAGGATCCCGTGCACTTCTAAGTGTCCTAAAGAGGTGTTTTTTTTTTTTTTTTTTTTTTTTTAAGTTATCTGTCCAGCTGCAGGTAACACTTGAAGGACCCCGTGTAAATTCTCTTAATGTATTGAGGAGGATGGCATTGATCTGCCTGCAGGCTGGTAGTGCTTGCACTGTGAGGAAAATTGATCAAAACCAGATGATATTCTGAAATCCATAGGAAGAGAAAGAACTTCTCGAAGAGGTTTTTGTTACGAATACCTTGTACTTACTATTATATTTTTGTGCTTCACAGTCTAGTGTGCATATATATTATTTTAAATTTATTTCTTTGAAAATCTGTTGCTTCTTCAGTGCCTTTTGTAGTTTGCAGTGATGGCTGTGGTTTGCTGCCAGGTGGATGCACAACCTGCCTTGCTGTGAGATAAGATTGGGAGCTGTTCCAAATAGCTGGCAACTACAGCTATCTGCAAAGCAGAGACAGGCAACGCTGCTGCCAGCTGTCTCTGTCTGACAGAATGCCATCTTTGGTTACACGTAAGGAAAGAATGAATAGAAAAGTGTTTTTTTTTTTTTTTTTTAACTGAGCTGAAGAATCAGATTTTTGGTAGCTTACATGATATTTAAACAAAAAGTTAAAGAGTCAAAGTCTTTGTAGTAATCTTTTCAAAAATAAGGTTGTTATTCTTATTTATGCAATTTACCTATTGGGAACAAAATAACTTACACCCAGCTGCTCCATAATGTAAATGTTCACATAATTATCAAGAAAATACAGTCATTGAGAGGTAGGGAGAAGTTAAGATGTATTAAACATGTTAACATGTATTAAATGTATTTTAAAAATCTAATACATAGACTGCATTTATTACTGTGCAGTTGTGTCTGTTAGGACACAAGTTTTCTGAGTGCTGGAGTGAATGGGGAATTCAGTTACATTTAAGAGTTAAGTAGGTTGCTTTAAAATTGGAGAACAAGATTCTTTGTCAATAACCTACATTTAAAAACAGTTGTAGACATTGCAAAGCAATCTGTCCAGAGCAGGAGATCCTGTCTCATTCATCACCTGTTTGCCTGTAAGTAGTGTTTTTCCCCTTAGAGCCCAAGGAGTGTGATAGGAAGGCCCCCAGGTGTTGCAGCTCCCAGAGTTGCATGAGAAGCCTCAGGCATCATAAGCAATGCAAGGCCACAAGTCAGAAGAGAGATAGAAGTGAACAGACAGAATAAAAATAATAACAGGGCTTTCATCACCTCTGTCTTCCCTTTCCCCTTTGTTTAGACACATTGGCTCCACTCTGTTGTTCCATGCCATCAGTGGGCTGCCATGCTTGCCTGCTGTTGACAGCTCAATGCAGTACAAGAACTACTTCTCCTACACTTCTCTCTGTTGTCAAAGCAAATGATGTATGGTAGAATGACATTTCTTGTTTGAATGAGATGCAGCCTTGCTCCTCTTCCTCAGCCAAAGCCCTGTGCTGCATGACCAGAAAAGCCTCCAGGAATAATGATGTATAATGACTGGATTTGTGTTTTGTCCCTGACCTCACAACTCACTGTGGAGCTAGAGCAGGCCAATTGCTGGCATTTTAAGGAGAGAGATAAAACAGCTGAGTAAAGCTGAAGGTTCTAATTAATTACTACTCAGGAAGGTGGCATAAAATTTATGTGTTTCCTCCCGGTGCTAAAAGCTGTGCATGATTCCTACTTGCAAGCTGAGCAGCTCTCCTCCCAGAAGACTTGGAGTGCTAATTTTGCTGCTTCAAATGTCGAGACATTTTTTTCTTCCAATGGATCTGCTCAGCTTAGTAATGGATCAATAGGCTACATATGTGGGGGCTGTTTTTTAAAAGGCAGCTTCATTTTATATGAGGCAAGAATAAGATGTTGAGGGGTAATCTGTGTGCTTTCCTTTGATCTCTGAAAAGTAGTATCATTCAAGATGAGATTCTCCACTAAGGAATCCTTCTTACGCAGGGTTGCTTAAGGAATTTGGCTTTTCTGGTTCATCCAAGGATTACACACATTGTCAGTTTTCATGGAGCTTTTTTGATCCAAATCCCATTCATGAGGAAAAAAAAAAAAAAGCAACAACAAAATAGCTTGAGGTACATCTATCCAGGGTACAGACTGATTTTATTATGTGGAAAAATTTAACCTTCTAAAGTTACAATGCTGCCTTTAGTAAGAGGTAGCTGCTTTGGTTTAGCTAAGCCAGAAAAGTGCATGTCTTCTAGTCTGATTAAGAGGCAAAAGATTTTGAAAGTGCTTTGTGTTATACTTAGGTGTAGAAGACAGCTGACAGTCTATGCTAACATAGAAGCGTGACTAGCAGGCTGAGGGAGGTGATTCTTCCCCTCTACTCTTGTGGGACCCCACCTGCAGCAGTACATCCAGTTCTGCAGCCTCCAACACATGAAGGGCATGGAGCTGTTGGAGCAGGTCACAAGGAGGGCCATGAAGATGATCAGAAGGCTGGGGCACCTGCCCTACAAAGACAGGCTGAGAGAGCTGGGGCCATTCAGCCTGGAGAGAAGAAGGGGGGGGGGACCTTACAATGGCCTTCCAGTTCCTGAGGGAGGCCTATGGGAAAGGTGGGGAGGGACTTTTTATAAGGGCGTGTAGCAACAGGACAAGGAGAAATGGCTTTAAACTGAAAGAAGGTAGATTTAGACTAGATATTAAGAAGAAATTCTTTACTGGGAGGGTGGTGAGACACTGGAACAGGTTGCCTAGCAAGGTTGTCCCCTCCCTGGAAGCATTCAAGGCCAGCTGGGACTTTGAGCAACCTGGTCTACAAGGAGGTGTCCCTGCCTATAGCAGGGGTTGGAACTAGACAACTTCAAAGGTCTCTTCCAATCCAAATCATTCTATGGTTCTACATCTAAATGAGGTGCTTTTGCAGGCAAGCCAGGCCTGGGTACCTCTGGCCCCATCACAGCCTATAAGTGTGCCAGGGTACTAGCACAGAAGGATCTTTTTTGTAGCCCTCATGAGGGAGAGGACAGTGCTTTTCAACCATTCTACACTTATGCACTAAGCACGGGGAAGAGATTTGTTTGAAGCCTCTTCTAGTTTTCAGAGCACCAAGAACTATCTGGCAGTTTGTTGTCACAATTTATTTTCATTTAAGTCAGAAATCTGCGTGCAAAAATTTACTTAGGGGTCTTCCTGCAGACCCTCCAGCATTTCCTAGGGTTGAAAAGGTCTTTATAAGGCTTCACTTCATTTCCTCATTTAACATTCCTATTGGAGTCAGCTTCACAAATATAATCCTTTATGTACTTTTTTTGCAACTCTATATGTGAGATGGAAATTGATTCTATGGAATATTTCAGTAACACTACTTACATGTGTTTTATTGCTAAGCTTTGTGTACAGAATATGATTAGAAGATTTTGAGCTAACATGGAATAGAAAAGATATTGTTTTGCTTTAATGATTACAGCAAATGAGTGATGTGGTAGTTCAGCTAGAAGCAATGCTTGAATCCAAAGCCAAAAGTTTTTCCATATACAAGTTCTTTTGAAAATCTATATTCTGTATTTTCACTTGTGTAGTCTCTACCTTGATATTTATGTGGAGTGGTTTTTGAAGAAAAACTAGTCATCCATCATTTCTTCTGCTAAATGTGTTAAGGAATTATTCAGTGACTTTCAAAAATTCTGGTGATTTAAAAACAATTTCTAATACAGTTTCTTCAGTGTGTGAAAAATGAGTCAGAATTTGTACCTTTGATCTCATCTGAATGTTCTGTTGTTGCCAGTTAAGTGACGTATATATTGCAAAATAGCTGTCAGAGCCAGTTCTCTTGTTCTGCTGCCTATATAACTTTTCTCAGTCAAAAATGAAAGTGTGAAAGGCTCTCTGCCTACAGATATCAAGGTGTCATTAGCATAAATTTCAAAATCTTGATCTGTCCAAATTTAAACTTGTGCAAGATCTTATTGGTTTCCAAACCAGATATCGAACCTAAGTCTAATTCTGAAATTTCTCAGCCCATTTTTATTTTACCAAACTGTGGAATTTTGCCACAGGCATCAGGTCAGGAACACTAACTTATTCCAGAAGGTGTCACTAAATATATCCACTTAATATTGAAAGTATTTTCCTGAATCAGTGCTCTGCTAAGAGTGACATAATCTCTGGACCTATCTCTATGACTTTTCTGAATGCCCTGTGACTTAACTGGGTTATGGAGACGTTTGCTTGGGACCTTAAATTCCTTGTATATGTAAAGTGGTTGATTAATAATAGGGCTGCTGCAAAATAAATGTCATAGTAATGCAGTGGACCAGCTTTCAATTTAGGTGCGATTACAGAACACTGATCTATAGAGGAGCGAAGCACAGCTTTATATCATGCTACCTCAAGGTAATGGGGAGGAGAGGGTTTCTTAAGTTCCCACACTCCGTGTTCAGAAGGGAAAATAGTTTTTACCAAGTCATGAAATGAGATTTAATTCCTCCTTTTCCTGAATTTATACTTGCTTGTGTGTGCGCAGCTGATAGTCTAGAGAGTGAAAGATCTTGCAGTGGCCTCTTGTTGATGGGAAGCATTGGGGCAAGTGGTTCTGGATATCACAAGCCTTTGGCTCTGTGATGGCCAAATTGTGACAGAGCAGGAATGACAGCTGAAGCCAGCTCTGTGTCAGCTGCTGCTCAGACAATCAGCTGGTTCCACTGACTGCAGTGGCTAATGAATTCTCATGGAAATCACATAGACAAGTTTTTCAGGCTAGAAATGGCTTGTTGAATTTACTGTGGAACTCCATGAGAAGGGGGTTGAATTTTTATTCATAATAAATTCTGTACTACATGTTTCTTGTATGTTCCTGCTAGAAATTGTACTATGGTTAAAAAGCTTCCAATCTTTCACAGTATGACATCAGTTAGGGAGTTACTAACTCTTCATATGTCCTGCAACCATCCTTCAGTATCATGGAGGACTGCTGCTGAAAGAAAAAACAAAAAACAAATGGCTTTACAGTTCAGAGGAGTCATCTACTCCCATCTGTTGTAGTAGTATTTGATTTAGTGGAAGAAGAAGAATAATCCTGAAATCAATGTTAAATCACACAGCTACCTGTTGGCATCCATTTGTACTTCTACATGCCAGCTGTGTGATTTCAGCTTGTTATCTTACCAGATTGCACTTATTTCCACATATTTGAGCTGACATCCTGTTCCTTAGCTTCTGGTTGGGAAGCTCTTTGCTTGTTGAATGTGTTGGGTTGTTGACTGTGGAGCCTTAAAATTTAAAAAAAAATAATAAAAAAAAATAAAATAATAAAAAAAAAAAATAAAAATATCAGCATTAATGAAGTGCAACAGAACTTGTGTACCTTGAACATAACAGACCAGAGCATGTGTTTGGCGGGTTTTACTCTAGTGAAAGGCCAGTGTCCAAATATCTGAAATCTTTTGGATCCACGTGATGTAGACTGTAATGAACCAAAGTGCTAGTTCTAAATATCTCCAAACTGGGGGCACCTGTCTGTGTTTGGTTTTGGTTTTTAATTTATCAAAAACATCTTTTCTGTATATTTTTCTGAAGTATCGTGATACATTTTAGCAGAAAGAGGATTGTTGTAACCAATGGAGAGGAAGAGGACAGGATATAATGCAAACACTGAAATCAGCTGATCTTCATTGCTGCAAATGGTACTGTTTCAGAAAAGAGGAGTAGGCATGTTTCAGCTTGACCTGATGCATCTGAAGTGTGAAAGTAATCTGAAGTAAAAACCATCCATCCTCTAAAGATGTTTTATGATGTTATTGAAAACAAAACAGCTTAAAATCTTAGTATTTAACACAGATTCTTTCTCACACACTCGAGCCTTTTATTTCTTTTGACTTCGGTAGTGGAACTGACCTCTTGTCTGAGGCATGTGAAGTGTAAAGGGACAGAGCAGGAAATTGTTTCTTGTTTTGGTGGTGAGTATAAAATAGTTTCACATAGTCATGGGAAGTGATTAAGGAATCAAATATGAATCTTGCAGATATGATATGCGTTTATGATGATGTAAAATGGTAAGACTCTTACTTACAAGGAAGAACGTAAGTAGTTCTGTTGATAAATCTTCCTACAGAATCCTTTATTGCATTATAGTGTAATCCTGACCCAATGGTTGCAACAGAAAAAATTCTGGAGAATTCAGTAGAGCGTATCTTCCACACTCTGTTGAGAGCTATGTAAGAATCAGTCTCCATACTTTTACAGAATTAGAGAATTAACCTTCCTGTTTTTTTCTGATGAAATTTTCACAATTTAGTTGCCTTTTTTTTTTTTTTTTTTTTTTTTAAAGTTTTCTAAATAGTCATGAGTATTTTGATGGTTCTTTTTGATAAGAATAGGGCAGAAGCAAAAGGCTGGGTTCACTTAGCAAAATAACTACTCATTTGTATTTCTGGACTTGAATAATCTAATGCGAACTCTTAGTATTTTACCCTTTGTCACCTTCAATTCAGCAAATGCAAAAGAACTGAGATAAGGAAACTTATTACATGAACAAGTCCAACAATTATGGTTGGATTTTCTGTTCTTAATGCTTTCTTTTATTTCCTTTGAAAATTAACATGTTCAACAATTTGTTCCCTATTGAAATTCTAGTATTTGATAGTTTAGATGGAGACTTTCTGACCTTCTTCTCCTGCAGAATGCAGTTTCTCTTCCTATACCAGAATGTTTAAAATACTCAGTCGACAATTCCTATTACAGTTGCTTATTTGGACCAGGCAAATTGCCGAATAAAAGGTTTGTAAATTATCTGCTTTATATTTGTGCTGTCCTCAAAGGACTGAAATTTGCTTTGGGGAAAAGCAAAGGACCAAGTAATAACATTTTCTTTTTTAAAGCAGTGCCAGAAACTTAATTTCAGAGAGCTTTTTATTATTAAATTTCCCAGCCTTCCTTTCAAGCACTTTATTAGGAACATGCTCATTTATTTGGGAGCAGGAGTAAAGCACTGAGGAAGGGGGAGATGAAGATGAAAAGCAAGCTCATTAATTCATATTGTGATCTAAGTGTGCTGTTCATGTTGGCAACAATTTCATTTTTCTAATGCACAGTCATTGTCAAAGATCAATTTTAATATGGAAACCTTGAAGAATTGGGGAAATAGTTTCTTTTGCACTTTTTTTGGAAGATATTTTATACAGAAATGTTTAAGGGATTTGAAATTTTTAAGTGATTTTCCTACAACAGGTAAAAAAGATAGACCTTTGTTGCTTTACTGGAGGGAACATGAGAAATCAAAGGTTTGATTGCTTTAATTATGAACTAGATTAAGCTAGAAATGTGAAGGGGAGTCTGAATAGTAGGTACAGTGTTAAGAGAAATTGATCCTGCTTATGGGTTGCGTTCTGCGAATGTTCTTTTGTTCATTTAAATCCAAGCCTTAGCAGGTCTCACCTGGATTTTAAGATTTTGTTTCCAGACTGCAAAATAAAGATGTTGTGTTAACATGCAGCAGCAGAAGAGCTCAGTGACTGAATTTTGTTATACAATAAATGCATAAATTTTCTCTGTCAAAGACAGAAGAAAAGCTGTGAGCCCACTTAAAAAAAAAAATACAAAAACCTTAGGTGCTGGGAGAATCCAGGGTGTTGGTCGGTCTCACCCATGTATAATTTGAGTCTTGAGAGCAAAATACTGATTCCGTGTCAGTGTGCTGTTTTGACTGTAGATACCAAATTGAGGAGTTTCTTTTGGTGGTGCCTCAGGGAGCATGAGAAAATGAGAATTACTCTTCCCCAGGAAATCTGTACATTTGGAAATCTTGTATTGTTACAGCTTAAGACCAAGCCTAGCAAGAAAACTATATGATTTAGGATTTCTTTGGTTTAGGGTGAAGGAAGCCTTTCAGCTTTAGTATTTTCTGAAGAAATTAGAACGCTATTTCTGTTTAAATGTTTACCAAGCTTACTATGATTAAATTTTTCAGCAGCAAAACAGCTCTCTTCAGAAGCACCTTCACTATTTGATATTCTGTGAACTGATGGCATGCCTCCTGTGAGAAAAGGCCTTGATCTTCTGCTCTTTGAATTTTACTTTCTATCCTTTCTGCAAGCTGTGCGTGCTGGGCTGTGGTTGAGCTCTAAGCCATCCAGCTCTCCTTCTTAGGCAGCTTTTTCTGAAGTGCAAGGTTCTTGTCAAGGAAAATGGTGGAATAAATTTCCACTTCCCTTAGCACCTATTAATGAGTTGTTTCTAGCATCCTGAAAGTAAGACATGAGGAGACCTCTGCTGAATCATGTGCGTCTTTGATGCTTTTAGGACTTGAGATGAGGAATGTTCACTTCTACTCTACTTTTCATTCACTTGCTTTAACTCTTTCTCTAAAATAATTGCTACTGCCTCATTATATCACTTGTTAAGCCTCCATTACTTGTTTCTGGCCTTGTCTATCACAGGTTGAGGTTTTTGACTGCGTGATTTGTATTTCACACGCTTCTTCTCTCTGAATGTGAGGAACAGTCCTTCAGCAATTACTGTGGTGCAAGGCTAAGGGCAGGATTGCCTTACATCTTTTGCTCCCTTGTAATGAGAAAGGATTTATCTACCATGGTATCAAGGTGGAAGTTGTGGTGCAAATTATGTATTTCTTCTATGTGGCACACTGCATTATTTGTAGGCTAGAGAAGTGTGACAGGCAGCACAGATATGAAGGAATACACCATACTGTTTTATAAATTACAAAAATAATAGTAGTCAGCTGAGAGGATGCAGCTGGAAAAAAGCAGAATGGGCACATCTGGTTTCCTGTGTTGCAGAAACCTTATGTGGGACACAGCATGAGATGAGCTGTCAGTAGTACCTTCAGATGTTGGAGCAATATGCCATTACAGTGTTAGTGTGTGACTTGAGAAGCTATTTCACTTTTGCAGGAAACATAGGGGAAAAACTTTCTACTGCTCTTCAGAAGGGAGATTATTTTTGATGGATATTTGCTGCAGACAAAAAAAACTGGATAATAATCTGATGCTAATATGTGGTATATATAGTGTAATTTTCTTACTGTAAATCCAGCCCTGTTTCATCAGGTTTACTCTCAAAGCCTTTCTATGAACTTTATAAACCCCACCAGATAATTTTGAAGCCTATTTCTGGCCTCATTTTCATTTGCAGGACTTATTATAGAACATGGCTGGTACTGTGCATACAGCTTCAGAGGAGGAGCTTCCAAAGGAGCCTTCACCATGGAAAATAATCTTTCTTTGCTCTTCTGAGAATGTATCACCTGATGGGTTTACTTTTTTCATGGCTTTATCATACTGATGACATGCAGACATCCTGTATTCCACAAATGAGCCTTCTATGTCGCTCATCTAGCTGACAGCTTTGTAATTATAGCAAAAAGTCTCATTATTAGTTCCAAAGCTTATGACCTTGCGCACTACTATTAAATTTCATCCAATTTCTATTACCCCTCCCAATCATCCAGCTCTTTCTGAGTGAGACTCCAATCTTCCTGGTATTGACAAGGCATCCAATCATTTAGACTTAGGGAAACTTGTTAGCTTTTATACTTCTTTTTTTTTCCCAATGTCATTAATACAAGTATTAAATGAGACTGGTCCCAACACTTGTCATTAACCAGCCTGGCCTGCACCAGTTTCCCTCCACTTGCAGACCCTGTGCTCCTTCAAAAGGCTATGGCTGGCATGCAGAGGGGAAACCTGCCCAGCCCTTGTGCTTCTGTTTCAGTGGATGCTTTCAGTGGTACCACAGCAGGCTGCCCCATCCCATTCCAAGCACCCCAGCCAGTGGAGGAGGCACACTGGCTGCCACTGGTTAGAGCACATGGTGAGCAGTACAGACAAAGCAAGGTGGAGTTTGCTTCTAGGACATGTAAAGGGATGCAGCCACTCAGCCTTCAGATACTGAAGGCAGAGACATTTGCACTAGGCATCAAGAAAGTTGTTACAGAATTTGTTTTGATCCAAAAAATAGCTAGATATTGGTCAGCTGAGAGCTGGACTGGAGAAAATGACCTGCCATGGTGATTCAGGAGAGACTTAGTTGTAATGCCACTTGCTTTTTCTCTTCCATTTGACAGAGCTGAGGATATATATTTCTTTTGTTGATATCGTTTAATGTTCTAGCTGCTGTTCAAACACAGCTTGCTTTCTGAGATGCTGGAGTATTTATTGGGGACAACATATCTCAGTGTGCCTCCCTAAATCCTTGTGTTGAGATCAGGTCTGCAGTTTTGAAAAGAATTATTCTGAACTGTGGTCTTTTAATCAAATAAATTTAAAAAAAAAAAAAAAAGAAAAAAAAAAAAGAAAGAAAAAGAAAAAGAAAAAAGTAGATAAATGAGGAATAACCTCCCTGTCACCAGTTATACAATATAAGGCACCTGAAAATGACTGAAGATACTTTAACAGCACAGCACCTACTTAGCTGGGCAGCTCCAAATGTACAGGTTTTGTAGGTTGAATTTGTCAGCTTGTAGGTGATGGCAGACACTTTGTCTTTTAGAAGAAATGAATAGCTCAGCATTACAGTATCTGCTGCTGGTATCCATTTCTTTCCTGTTTTCAGTGGCCACAAATGATGTAGAGAGACAATATGCTAAACGCTGTCTTCCATGGGCATTAATTATTATGATTAAAATGTGTTTTATTTTGTTACAATGCTTGTGAACACGTCAAAGTGGAGAGAGATTGTTGATGCTTGTGTGATACTTAGCACTTTGCTTGTTCACAGCCTTGTACAAACATTAATGAACCAGCATAAACAGTCATTTTCATAATGTAGCTTAATATAATACAGTATTGTGAACCTTGCTTCACCTTTGTATACTCAAGGGATTGTAATTTATATCCTTCTGCATGTGTAATGAAGGCTGCACCCAGCATTTACCCTTTCCAATTCATCCATTTCCTGTGGCTTTCCTATGAAAAGGGAGAACAGCTTTGATTTTAGACAGAGCTCCAAAAAGCTCAGGCCATAATTTGGCTGGCTGGCTTCCAAGTTACTCAGTGGTGCCAGTTTGTTCCAGGCTTCCTCTGGTGCTGTTTCATTGCAGCATTTGCTGGATAGAGCAGGGGACAGGAGTGGTAGTTTCTGCACATCTGGAACTACCACTGGCATTGCACCGGAAGACATAAAAACCCACCTGCATTTCCAAAGTGCAGGCCTGCTAAATTGTCTTGCATGCAAAATGCTGTCTGTCTTGTGCTTGCTTTACTTTCAAAATGCTAAAATGATCCTTTTGCCTTGAGTTAAAATTGTGAGCATTTATTTTGACAGCATGACTTCAAACAGTGGTATTTCAGATGTTAAAAAGTGTGTGCTTTCAGGACTTGCAAGGACCAGGAGCAAGCGAATGTGAAATTAGCAGATTGGAACAAAGACAGCAAAATACTGAAGGACTCGAGTCAGGTTTGGGTTAGAGCAGAGAGTGCAGAGTGAGTGCCAGTTCTTCCAGTTGTTGACAGTGTCCTTATAGACAGCTGCAAGAAGAAAAAATCTCCTGCTGCTTTGCCTACTACTGCAAACTAAGGTAGGGAATTGTCAATTTATTTTACTGCTAAGAGACTACAGATTTCTTTATTGGCTAAAAGTGATGAATTGAACAGAAATAATTTAAGCTTTCACCCTACAGTTTCTTGAGGGGAGACGTGTGCCTGACAGCTGATAAACGTTCGCAGCTTAAAGGTGTGGATCCTCAACGCTTCTGACAAGCAAATGGGAGTTGAATTATTTACGTTACGGAGTGCAGATGTCTGGCTGTTAGTCTGATTGTTCATCATTGCTCAGTGAGCACCTGTGTTCAGACATTGCATCATAAATACTGCAAAATGAATATGTAATCTTATATTCCTTGAATATGACTCTGACTCACAACCGCACAATGACGTGCATGACAGCCATATTGTATTAGTTGCCATGTTTAGGGGAATGATGGCTGAACCCAACTATTCCTGTATATGAGAGATTTCTTTACTTAATAGATAGAAAATGTAGATAGTATGTAGGATACTCTGAAAGTAATGCCTTCTATTTATTTCTATGAAAACTATGACAGATACATAAAGAACCAGATCTTAGAATTGAAAACAGGGACCCTGCATAACAGTATAAAACTGATGGTCATCCTTTTGGATACCTTTACTTTGTCAAGGCTGCAGGTAGCTTGGGAAGGCACAGAATAGGAGAGGAAGTGGAGAAAGCATCACAAAGAAGCAGACAGGTGCACCTGAAGGCCTAGAAGCAATTTGCACATGTGGGGGCATGGGGAGTGGAGCAAACACTTGCCATGCTTCAAACACACACATGCTGCTACTGTGTTCTCCAGGTAATCCCTGAAACAAGCACTGCATCTTCAGTACCTTAAGCTTTTCCTGGCAAGTCAGACCCATTGGTGCATGCGTGGGCAGAGCTGCCCCACTGCCCCAAGGAGAGCCTTTCTCTCCTACCAAGAGCTGATCTGGGTCTCAGTGTCTTGTGCTGTGTTCAAAGCAGCACAGCGATGCAGCAGATGCTACCCAGGGAGCTTGGATGCTTTCTGATGAGCATACTCTCTGGGGTTGTGCTGATGACTTTACAGCACTTGCTGCTGCTGGGCCAGCACAAGGCTGCTAGCAGGATGCAGGGCTGGTGCTGCCTGCCTGTATCTGGCTGTGGTCCAGATGGAGCCAGCAGGGGCTGCAGCCTTGCTCTGAAGCACAGTGACAGCAGCACTGCAACAGAACCCTGCTGCAGAGTTGCTGGCAGAAACCACAGTGGAGCACAGCTACACGTGTTCTTTAATTCCTGAGGAAGACCTGTTTACATAAAGGAGTTCTATAACAAGCCCAGGTAAATCTGCAGCAATGCATTAACAAAAACATTGATAAGGTCAAATTTAAACTGATGGAAGAAGGGCAGAGGGATTTATTTCCAAACTTCAGAAAGACATGTTGCCATCAGCCTAAGGCTGCTCTAGGGCTATTGCCATTGATCAAGCTCACCAGCAGACAAATGTTCCAAAGGCTATTTTAGCATCTCAACTAGAAAGGATTGCAGTGTCCAGAATCAGCAGAGAAAACTGCCTGATATACAGAGAGAGGCTGGTAAGGCAGATGTCATCCTGAGATGCTCCAAGGGAAATGGATGCCTTGGTCTTGATCAGCACTATGCAGGATGGAGTCATCTGTTGCCAGTCATGCCCCTGATCTGCAGAGACTAACACAGCCCTGGGATGCCAAATTTCGCTGCAGAGGTTCTTCTGCTTCCTCCGTATAGATGTCAGCTACACGTGTACAAGTTTCCACAACATGGTGAATGTCAGCTCCTGCTGAGCTCTGTGTCTGAAGCCTTCTTCTGTAACTAGAGCACATCAAAGAGAGTATTCTACAGCTTCCAAGTTAAAGATGGTACTTAAAGAAACAGGATGTATTCTATAGATAGGTAGGATTCCATGGAAACTACAACAGATACAAAGAGTACAGTAACATAGTTTGACAGAGCAAAACCTATAGATAGCTGTTTTTTTATCATAGTTACCATTAGCTATGTATTTTTGCCACTGAATGAATGACCATTTCCAAGCCAGACATTTAGGTGTTGACAAGAAGCCTACAGCAAATGGAAAACACAGTTTTGTTGTCGAAGGCAGGAAATACAAGAAAAAAATGAAGTTACTCGAGCAGTTTAAATCCTGCAAAAGAAATGTAAGGAGTATCTTACGTATGACAGCATCAACAGTAAATTAACAACTCAAGCAGACATGGACCTACTGTATCAAGAAGTGGATTAGGATTAGGTTTCGGCTTATAATAAAAGCAATGAAGGATAATATTGAATTGTTGGAATTGGCAAATTCTGCGATGCTTAATGTGGGAATAGAGTTAGTATATTTCCCAGGATGGAAATGATCACAGTAACTTCAGAGGGGGAAGCATGTAGAACAGTAGATGATGTCCACCCCTTCATTCTGAACAGGCTAGCACATGACTATTGGCTGCAAATATATTTAATAAAATACTGATTTGTGTGTTCTTAATTATTTGTTAGCAGTGGTTTCAGGAAAGGGAGTGGCAAAATTAAAAGTTACCAGCAAGAGATGGCATTGTTCACCCGTCTGAAGAAACTTGCTGATCAAGTCACTGGAATAGAAGAATGTCACAATAATTTACGTTGAAAGGCATCTCCTGGAGTCCATCTAATTAGATCAGGTTACCCAAGGTTGTGTCCAGTCTGGTCTTGAACAGCTCCAAGGATGGATTATACAACCAGTCTAGACAAACTGTTTCAATATTTAATCATCTTTTGGTAAAGAAAAAAAATTCTTAGATCTAATTGGAATTTTATGTGTTCTGACTTGTCCATGGCCTATTCTCCTACTGTTGTGCACCTCTGAGAAGAGTCCGGCTCTGGCTACTTTGTGGCTTAGGAGAGGAAACAGTTCAAGTTGTTTTGCAGTGTCCAGGGACAGAGATAACAAGTGGAGTGAAAGTCATCAGCTCTGGGGATTTCCAACAATCTGGAAGTGACTGCTCAGTAGGTATATACTGCTCAGCCGTAATATGAATTACCTACATCAATCACTGGTGAGATGCCCCCGTAAGAAGGAAAATGTATTCTTGTAATGTACTGGCACAGGAATTTCCAGGGATTCTCCTGAAGCGTGATTTAAATCGTACTAAAGGTAGATGAAATTAGAATGGAACAAGAACAAAGAAGGGACATGGAAAAGATTGTGGGGAATAGAGAGGAGTAAGACAGCTTTTTTTTCTCTCTTTTTTGTCCAGATAGGTGAAATGAAGACTTTGAAAGGCATCTAACCTTTCTTCTCTAAGTGCTTTAGCACCATTAGTATAAATGGGAAAGGATAAATGAAGACTTACTTTCATGTTGAAAACATTTTTCTAAGTGAGGCTTTTGAGCAGGCGTGGGTAAAAGCAGTTGTAAAAATATGTGAAAGAAGAACCAATCCTCATTGTGGCATGGGAACTCTACAGCGGTAGCCTTTTTCTGAATACACTACTTGTTTTTTCTGGGTAGACATTTTGTTCAGGAGGAGTTAGCCTGGCATTTCAGGACACTTGGTTGCAAGGCAAGCTTGCTCATGAATTTCTATGGAGAGAGTGCAAGATAAAAATATAGTAGCCTAGTAGCCCACAGCAAGAAACATCTGTGAAAGAAATTGTGTAACATTTACTTAGTTATCCTGGGACTTTGTGCTTTCCAAGCCAGGTCTGTCTTATCCTTAAGCAGTTGCAGTATCATGACTAAATAAAAATAACCATTTTCATAGAATGTAAATTATTGGGTTTTTTTTTTTTCCTCAATAAGTTGTTTAATTTAGCAACATTCTATGCCCTTACAAGCAATTTAAACCGCATGATGAAACTGTAAGTTGAATTAGTGCTTGTTAATCCCCGTAAGACTTTTGCTTTAGACACCCTGGTTCTAAAACAAGCTCAAATTAAATTGAATTCCAGCTGAGAGTCAGTTCTGATGTTTCTATTTCTGAAGTCATGATTTGAAGTTCTCAGTTGTTACAGCATTTTTGTATTTTATATCTAATTTAGAAACTCTGAATAGAGGTGAAAAATTGGATATAGCGCAGTGAGAACATGCTGAAAAAGAAAGATATTCTGGTGTAAAATAACAGGTTAGTGATAAATGTATCAGGAGTAACAGAGTGGGATTAGATAGAGCACAGAAATATCAATAAGCAAATGGATGAGTGGCAGCAGGTGACATTGAAGCTCAAATTAAGCAAAACATGGAAATATTAAAGGGATATTTATGAGTGGTTTTTTGTTTTTGAATAAGAGAGCATTAAGGTGGTTATCAATAGAATAGTTACTTCTATCATTTAAAAATCAAAAGTGGACAGAAAATAGTAGTGCTAGTGAGAAGTTGTATGAGGAATGATTTGGAGAGGCATATGCTGCTAAAAGAGAAACAGAAGCTGCCTGCTCATAAAGAGGATGTCTGACAGAGAATCAACTGATGTTTACATCAAGGTCAGTCACTGGCAGTGACTGCAGTGTCTAAGTTTTTAGATAAAAAGTCTTTCCCCCTAGATTGATCCTTAGGTGTATTTTTACTGAATTAATGGAACTGCACCCTGGGTTGAATGAGCCCCTGTTGTTTTGATTTAGATCAGATTTTGCCTAGCAAAGCACAGCATTATTGTATTTTGCATCACTGGAAGAATTTCTAATGTGCAAAGGTAAAAATAATGGGATACCTGCTGCATTTCATCTGATCTTTCAGCTTAAACACTGACTTCCAAAACCCAGTCAATGATTTTGCTTCTGGAATTATGTGTTGGGATGCATGATGTTGTCCAAAGAACATACTGGATAAATCCGTACATATTTGCCAACTTCCCGAACAAAACTTTCCTCATTTTTATTTAATGTAGTTGTGCATATGATCACAGCTACTACTGAAATGTTTCTAATTGCTTTTTCAGCTGGTAACACCTACAAACAAGTGTTTGATGTTTGGAGAAAGGAGTGCTTTTGAAAATGAAATCTGGAGCTGTAGCATTGTTGTACTGGGAAAAGGTGGAAGCAAGGAGATCAACAGCGCTGCAGCTTTCATGTACCTGCTTTCATCTTCACACTGACGACTTTTGACACAAGGGAAGGGAACCTGTTTATAGGGAAGAGATGCACGTTTTCTAAAACTAATTGACTGAGTTTGTATAATCAGAAATAATTCAGCAATACACATGAGAACTTATCCAGATTAAGCCAGATGCATAATGCAATATGTTACTTAAAGATCTGTTGGCAGGAGGAATTTCCTTAACCAGCTTTCCTTCTGAATTTGTGGCCCAAATCTGAAGTCCTTGATCCGGTAAAGCTAAATGCATGATTTTTTTTGTCTTTGACAAAGCATTATAGGACTTTGCCCTATAAGTTAAAGAGATGCAAGGCTTTTTAGTAAAAAGAAAAAGGAAGCTCACTGTTATGATAAATGTTCTGATAAGGAGTATACACTGTTGATCAAGAAACTCATTAGGCTCGATATCTAAGTTTTTACTCAGTGTCAGTATGTGGATAACAGTTGCTGACAGTTTGTAGGTGGATAGAACAATATGAAAGCTGTTCTTTGGTATAATAAAATCAGTGTGATTATTCCTCCCTGTGTGTAGAGCTCTATGCTTGCCCCTTTTGAACTTTGTAAGGTTCATCTCTGCTCGACTTTCCAGCCTGTTGTGTTAAGTCAGATCAGGAAGACTCCTGGCTTTTTCTAGCAGGTTTTCCTGTCCTCCAGATGCGTTGTGAATTCAACAAATTCAAAGTTTTCCTGTTCCCTGAAGACTCTTATCTCACCCTATGACATGAGCTGCAGCCCGCTATGCCACCCTTTAGCATCACTTGCTGGCTACTTACCCAGTCTTCCCAAGCTTTCCGAAGTGCTGGATTGAATGTTATAAGTAGCCCCTGGAGCCACAGGGGTGTTGGGCATTGGGATGCATGCTGTTTGCCCAGAACTGGTGTTGTGGCAGAGCTCTTCACAGAGTGAGGCTGAACCCTTTGGGGCGTATTTCTGTTTTTCATGGTGAGATGTCTTTCTGAATGCTAATCACCAACTGTTTTAATGTCTGCTGAGGGACTTAGCTCAAGGGGAGCAAAATGATTATGATAACAGTTTGAAAAGAGTACAAAGGCCGCATTTTTAGCAAAGCAGTTGGCTTGTTTTACATTAAACATGCCCTCAAGTTCCATATTTATTTTTAACATATTCCTTCTGCAGCTTTTCATACTCAACAGTGATTTCTCCTTTCTGTATAGCAACCACTCAGGTTTCCTTGTCCCAAGCAGAGCTGTCAATCTTAAAGATTAAATTGGCATCATCCTTTCTCCAGCTCCAGCTGTCCTTGGCTTTCTTCAAGTTTTTGTCAGTGCAATCTCCTTATAGTGCACCATATAAATACTGAATATATGTATTTTAAATCTATACTGGTTTTGTTTCCTTTGGATTGTACCCAGTCTATTACAGTGGTAAAAATTATGGGTTGGTTGTTGTGGTTTTTTTTTTTCTTTTTCGCATCCATGGAGATATTTGCAGTGTATCAGAACATTTTAAACTTTATAGTGCATTAATCTCCTTACGTCACCAAGGGAATTCTGAATGTGGGTTTATAGTTAGAAATCTAAAGACTGCCTTTCTTTTAGGACTTTTTGTCATGATTGATAAACAAATTTGACTTTAAAAAAGAACATGCATAGACCTATGTGGGCCTGTTTTAAATTATGAGCAGAGTTGAAATGCAATGAATAAGAATCAGTCTAAGTTAATCAACAAGAATCCTGGAATAATGAATGGCAACACCACTGGGGTGAATGTCTTTCTACTTTTAAGTCTGCATTGCTGATTCTATCTTCACCCCAGTAGGGTTTTTTCCAATTTATATTTCTTCCCAGAATATAACTTTGGTTTCTGACAAGCCTTTTTTTTTTTCTTATTTTTTTCTTTAAACAATTCTTCTATTTTAAATGTTAAAAGTGAAATATGCCAATAGGAGATTGTGACAGATTATATTCCCAGATGTTTTTCTGGCCCACTGGCCCATGTTATGAAAGGACCTCAATATGAAAGCAGAATGGGTTTGTGAATTTAGTCTTAGAACATTGTGTGTATGTTGTAGAAATGTGGATTTGGTACGTGTGTGGCTTGTAGATATATTCCAAAGATTTGTGTCATATTCATGCTATGTTTGAAAAGAAATAAGCTATATTTGACATAGCAGTGCTAAAGAGGTCAGAGTATTCAGATAATTTTCTGTGAACTTTGTGTTTTCATGAAGAACCCGTTACCATCATTAAGCTCAATCCATTGTACACCAAGTACTACAGATTGCTTGTTGTAATAGGCTGTGATGTCTGACTGTAGTCCATATTTAGAACAGCTTAATTACAGGATTGTATCAATAAAACATGGGTTGTCTTTTTATTTAACTTCTTCTTTGTGGTTATATGTCAAATAACACCAAGCACGAGAATTTCTTTAACTTTTTGAAAACACATTTAGTCCTGAAAAGGAACACGCTAGAGACTGTATATCTGAAGCTTGCATCCTGTGTTACAGAGGATGTGTGAGCAGAAACAATGTTGAGGCAGAGCAAACAGCTTCTTGTGCAAGATCTTGATCTCAGCAGTCTCACCATCACCTTGGGGACAATTCAACATATATGGCTTTTTTTTTTTTTTTTCTGAGACTGATCTTTGCATAGCCCATCTGAGTATTCAAACTGAAACTTGTAATTTGTGTTCCTTTTTTTTTTTTTTTTTTTTTTTTTTTTTTAACTAAATATTTGTTTTGCTCCATTATTCCATCTAACTCTAGTATTTTGTTTTAAAAATAGGAATGATTACCAAACCAACTAACTGATAGCCACTCTGTGCTTTTAAGTAACTGTTTGTTTTATTTGTTTTTCAGGTAAGTAGTGCTTGCAAGCTATTTATCAACAGTTTATGGTAAGTGTATTTTATATTTAGGAATGACTGAGGTTAAATTTGTGTTTTGTTCTGTAAGGGAGGGGATAATATGGAAGTTAGTCATGCAGTAAGATTTGTTTCAGGTGCTAGCCCATGCCCTGAATCCTCACAGATGTGGGTTTACAATGTTTTTCTCCTCATGGTATTACTCATCTATTGTGGGAAGAAATAAATATAAATAAATACTCAAAGCAGTATTTAAGGAAGTTGATGAAGGGATGTTTACTTCAAACAAAACAAACGTTTCTGTTTTATTTTCAACTCCTCTCAACTATACTAATGTTGGAGATATTTGTAACTAGAATAAATAAGAACCTCACCAGCAAATGCATTACATAAATCTTGGTGTCCTTGTAACTTTTTGAAGCCTTGTTGCAGGACATTTCCTAGACTCTCCTACTTATCCTGTGTCTGTGCCTTGATGAAGATAACATTAATGCTTACTTCTTACCTACCTCATTTAATTAATAGATGTCATTGTGCCTCCTGAAAGATGCTAGTGTCATCATCCTTATTGTCCTGTTGGGGAACAAGTACAGTGAAGAAACTTGTCCCAGATCACTAGCAAGTCTCTGACAGGGCTTAGTATCCTCTGTGGGAGCACATACACTCTAAAATAAAACTGATTTTTCTAACATACATCATTTGTCCCATTAGTTTTAAGTCTTAATGTATTTACTTTTTGTCCATGCAGATTTTGATATTTAATTTGTCCATTCATAGCTTTTTTTTTTTTTTTTTTTTTTCACTTTCCAGCCTCTCCAAGAGTCAGCTGTTATACTGTTGTACTGTGAGGTGCATAACAGCTTAGTGCTGCAATGTTTGAAATTTAATAAGTGTACAAGGGGTGTTTGTTCTTGTGGGAGGACTGACAGACTCTCAGCATTAGGCACAGTTGCTGTTCGAGCATTTAAAAAAAACAGTCTTAAAAAATGTTTGTGTTTTTCCTCCTCATACTTTTAATTTTGTAGCAGGTTGTTGTTGTTATTATTTCTAGACTGCATGCAATTCTTACTTTTTTTTTCTTTTCAACATCTATCTTCTCTTTGTAGGTCCTGTTTCTTGTCCTGGAGCATATTTATTTTGAATTCATATTATTATCTTCAACTGATGAACAATGCAGTCCTCCTTAGTCACAGAGGCTTTTTCCTTACCATACCGTGACAACACCTGTAAGTTTATGATCCAGTCTGTGTTTATTTTAAACTCTGCTCCTTCAAAGGTGTTTCTAATACCATGGCTGATTTAGATGATTTTGCTTGAATATATTTTCTTGTTTTGCCACAGCATCTTCTCTAGAGGTTTCTTTTGCTTCTGTTGTTTTCTGTCATCTTTTGTAAAGCGTGTTGCCAGAGGTTTATTACTCTATGTCAACTATCATTTTCTTTCTAAAGATTTTTCTAGTGCATACTTGTGCATGTGCATGCAAAAGCAAAGTGGTTGTATCTAAACCAACAGGGATATAAGATGTTTGTGTCTGGACGGATATAGCAGACCTGGATGCAGAGCTGCATATTTAGAGGACAAATCTGAATTCCTTCTGCCCCTTGAGACATCATTATCATATTGCGTCCCTTTTCTCTCTGTTCTGTGCAAAGTTGTCTGGATTGTTGTATTTCTGTAATTTCAAGTTTTGACTGCATGTTACAGTGCTGGGGTGGTCAAATAAGGTGGCAAAACGGTTGCTTTTCATTTGGTTTCTCCTTTGTTCTACCCACTCTGGGGTGGGCAGCCCTATCGGAGCTTATCTTGTCAGAGTCTTGGCTCATGGTCCAGCTGCAGGGAAAGGCTTCAAGAGGTGATTTCCTAGATGTGATGCCTCAGCCATAGTGTCTCTACATTTACAATGAGTTTTAAAGTATTCAGATGTATCAGGTGATTAGTTGTGAAAAATATGCTGTAGCTCTTCAAAATAATATTCCTTACTGTTGCTGAATATGTTTCTGCAGGTTTTCCAAAATACTTATCATTTGAAATGAGATAAAAATAATGCTTAAAAATTTTCAAGAAATTTCTTGCATCTTGAGCTGCTTTTTGTTGTTGCAAATGATCTCAGCCAAAGAGAATGCCTTACGTGCATAAAAATTCCCAGAAAAGTAACTAGTGAATAGTTAATGAAAATATTTCTAGAGGTACTCTTATTTCCTTTTAACTAGGAGCTTCTATGCTGAAGCTGCTAAAAATTACTTCTTCAAACATACTCATAAAGCATTGTCAGCTCTGAAAGTGTCTTTTACTTTCTATTCTGGATAAGCATATTAATTAAGGACAGGCATATTAATCAAGAGCTTCTCTGTACTGTGGCCTGATATTGGGCACTGTTATGCATCTTCCTTGGACAGGCTTTCTGGCTGTGACAGTGTGGGAGAGGAAGACCAGT
This sequence comes from Tetrao urogallus, assembly GCF_951394365.1. NCBI lineage: Eukaryota > Metazoa > Chordata > Aves > Galliformes > Phasianidae > Tetrao > Tetrao urogallus. Next base: position 33,513,922 of record NC_136814.1, read on the forward strand.
CTATTCTAATTTCTGCTGGCAGCAGGAAGCAGCCACAATCACCTGTCCTTTCACTGCAAAATTTTGCGCACTGTTTATCTTTCCCGTTTTTCTTTAATATCTATTTTGCTGTTGTATTTTTTGCTATGGAACAGTATGAATTCTGGTCAGACATTTGGCTTCACGTTTCCCCCAAAATACTGTCACCATTACTCTTAATACAGTGAGATTGAACATTAATGGAAATAATGGTCCTGTTTCTTTTGTCCCAGTAGTTTTACAATACTTTTCTATGCAGTCAAGATTATATCTCCTACTGGCTTTATTTGGCAGGGATTTACTCCAATATAGTAGCAAAAACCATAACCAGGTTGTTTCAATAGAAATAATTAAACTGAATCCAACACATTCCATTTCACATCTTATCTAAGTAAAGCAGCTAGATTATTAATATATTAAAATAACCATAAAATGCCAGTTCATCTCTGTGTAACTCCCTTTTAATACACATCCATTGTTATGTAATTCTTTCATTACTCTAGTTTCTTCAGTGAAGGAAAGAATAAAAATGGTGGCTGTCTGACTTACATATCCATGACTCTATGTTCTTGATGAGTTACACTGTTACATTTATGTTTGGAAACCATAGTGTTAACTGACATTAAAACATGAACTTCAGTGTATGCGGCCACAAGACTTTTGCTAGCACTAATGTATTAAATAAATTGTATTATTGAATCCATGGTACATCTGTTTTTTGGTTTTGTGTTTTTCTTTTTTCTGGGAGAAAACACAGCATTTCATTAGAGTTTACGTAAAACTCATGTAAACTGTGAAGGACATTTGAACTCATTTATAATAACTTAAAATATACTGACATTTTCTCTCTTGACCTTCAGTGTTTAAATGCAGTTTTTTTGTAGCCCACCTTCTCTACTGCTAAGCTTTTCTTGGCAGACTTTTACTAATACCATCAAACTGAAAAAATATCTGTAATAGTCTTGGGGTTTTTCTCAACATTTTTTGCTAGCTGCCTTGATGAATTTACATGAGAATTCATATGCAATCTTGGAAGTGTGAAAGGTGCTAACAGCAAAGGTAAATAACCTGTCTTTCTTAACATAGTTTGGTGGGATCGAGACTGTATTTCAACCTTAGTGTTCATATGACATCTTTGTGTGCTTTGTGATTCTTTTTGAAACTTCATGGTTATTCAAAACTTTCAAAAGGAACTATGAGTTTGCTTATAGTCTGGACAGTCACTAGGGATGAATCTCTCTCAAGCCCCCACTTTCACTAGGCTTTCTGAAAAGTTTGGGAAAAGATACGAGAGCAGAAAAGATATTTTATGTAGCAAGAAGACAAGGTGCTAATTTCTAACATCCAAAAATTAAAAATCCTTCTTTCATATAAGAGAGTAACTTTTGGAAAGATTGATCTGATAAATGTTTGTAAATATCTAAAGGGGGGTGGGGTTGGACTCGATCTCTTGAGGAGCCTTCCAACCCCTTTGATTCTGTGCTTCTGTTATTGACAGAATGGAAGAAAACAATCAGAGGTTTTGTTGTTCAGTAACTGTGGAAATGTAATAAATTACTAATGTTGTTTTAGTTGTTCCAAGTATTTCATTTGGCAGCCTTTAAAGCTTACACGGTTTTGACTAGCAGAGATAAGCATGATTGGTTTCCTGAGAGTGGCAGGGTCTCAATCTGATATTTTTAAAGTTCCCAGTCACCAGATTAAAGGACGATGTGCCATTTAAAGGACGGTGCTAGTGGCAATTTCTCTGCTCTGTATCGTCATTATGTCTTAGGAAGCAGGTCTGAGGGTTCACATGAGGGTGCGTGAGAGGATGTTCCCATTTTATGTCATTCACCCATCTGACTGTCTGCAAAACCTTTCCAGAAGGTTGCAGATTAATGCTAACATGCTAACTTCAGTAGTGACTTTGATGCTGGGTACTTGTCTACAGGCTGGATTGATACTGCCAAGGTGCATTTAATGAGCAGTCAGGTATTTTGGAATTGTAGAGGTGATTAAAATGGCTCATTGGGCCAGATTCACACTAGTACCTTACAGATGACATTTTGAAATTCCGTTCCCTTTTCTTTTTTTTTTTTTTCTCATTTATTTATTTATTTGTTTTCTGTGTAATTTCTAATGCTTTTGAAACAGCAGCCATTTTAATAACTTCACTTTAAGGCTGAAAGCTACAAGTTGCAAACTAGAACCAACTGGTGTGGTGTCTGCAACAGTTAGAGCTCTAGGGTTGCCTGGATTCTGGCGCTGCTCAAGTTCTCTCTTCTGCATCAGTATTGCATGAGAGCACTGTAGACTGGATGTGAGCGGGGATGCTGGTGTCTGTGGTACTCAGCTTGTACCTGATATCCTGTGCCCTTTACTCCATGCCTGAGAGTAATTAATGTGCAAAATTTGGCCATCTTTTTGACAATAAAAATAAGAAGGGTCTTGGAAAGAGGATAAGCGAATTGCAGCATCAATGTACCTGGCAATATGGTAAGCTGTGGTGAAACAAAGTTTGACAATTCAATTTTATGTGGAAGGAAAGAATTCAGCATATATATGCTTTACATTTTAGGGGTTTTAGTCGTGATCTTTTCTGGCAACAAAAAATACAAAACCTTTCACTATGGTGAGTTTCCATGTGGTTATTACTGAGATATACTCATTTGTCAAAATCTAATGGGCTGCAAAAAATTGGAGTGTCTTATCAAGTGCATCTGAATTCATGTTCTAATTTAGACTAGGAGAGCACTTCTCAAGTGAATTCCCCTTTGGTTGATTTTGGTTGAGCAGGAGTCATGAAATGCATGATCGTGATGTGTTTTTGATGAAACTCAACTGGAAGATGTGCTCTTGGAGTCCCGAATGCAGTCCAGATGCAAGGTATCTTCGGGCCAGGGCACTGGAGCAGAATTAGTATGAAGGTTAACTGAAGAAAGATAAATACACAAAATATGTACAGTAGGGATAATGTATTCTCAGCAGTATTTTTTCTCTATGGAGCTGTCGTTATTTGTCTGTAATACCTGATATTTATATCTAGCCAGTATGACCACATGTCTTAAGGGCCCTTATTACATTGTCGATTAGAAGCATGTCTGTTTTGGACAAAGATACTGAGTCTACTTTTATGATTTATACTAACACAGTTCCTGTGTAATGTCTAAACACTTTTCATTGCTTGATACCGATGCAATACCATGGAAATGTGCATCAATCTTCAGATGGGGAAGATGCCTGTTAAAATGTGTCAAATCTGAGGATTAAGAAATGAATGTTTCTGACCAGTGTTTAAATGGATTCAGACATATTTCCATTGAAAAGCCCCCTTGTACATTTTGTCTGCAAAGATTAGTCAGGATCCTTGTACTAACAACAGAGATAAACAAACGTCTTTCTTCAGTTGCACGATGAGTGCTGTGTGTTGGGTACTCCCAGGGAGTGGTCTGTACCTTGTTTACATGTTGTAAAGTATAAGTCCAAAGTGAGAATGACTCTATGGAGTTCATGGCTGATGGGTCAACCCTTGCCTCTGTTTCCTCACAGGTGTCATTAATATTCAGAAAAAATGGAGTAGCTGATTGTGTTACATCATTGTTGCTGTTTCTTTGGATTATTTTTTTTCTTTGTTTGTTTTAGTACTTTGGAGAATTAAATGAGGCTGCTGTAGGTTTTTAGTGATAGCCTTTTCTAGGCACTGTGCAAAGCTTCAACACCTTTCCATATACCAGCTGAGTGTATGCTGACTGACAGTGCAATGACTGAACTCATGACATTCTTGAATGAAGTTGAGCATTACTGAATATTGGGGAAGGATGTCATGAAATTGCCAGTGTGACAAATGTAACCCAGTGTGGTAGTGTTCAGCCGCTGGTGAATGAAAAACTGAAAAAATCATAAGTAAAAAAGCAGAGGAGATAAATGCACTGTAAAAAAACACAACAACAACAACAAAAACCCCAACAACAAACAACGTGTGTGTGTGTGTATACATATAACCCATAACAAAGTTTTTTTTTTAATTAGTAATGCTACAGACAAATTAAAAACTTGTCCCTAAACAATTGTTATTCACATAAGCAATGAAGATGATGAGAATTTAATTACAGCAATAATTATTTTCTCTTATAAATAACAAACTGCTACGCAGAGGAGGTTGCTGCCACTACCCCATTCATTTGTGTGAAGAGATGAGAGGATGAAGGGATGAAATGGCTAGGCTCAGCAGTCGCTCAGCAGATCATCCATGTTGAGCAATAGTTCCCATCCCAGACCAGTGCTCGGTGCTCACAGTATCTAGAAAAAAACAACAAGCACCAGCTTATGACTCTGCAAAGTAGGACAGGTCTACAAGGGTCTTCTCACCAAGATTCTGGGAGCTATGGCTGTTCTGGTGACTTCAGCCTGTGTAGGCTGCATATAACTGGTTTGTGACAGGGAGGAGGAAAACTAGGGTTGGATTCTTCCTTCTCCTTCTCTGATAGGTGCCTACTGCAGTCGAGGTGTGCTACTGGAAGTTATGTGTAGTCATGCAAAATTCATACATAAACAGTCAGCTGTTTTACTTGAGTTACCAGGATGTTCAAAGTTTGATGAGTGGCAGTATTGTTAGCAAGTTGTCCCTCATTACTTTGTGGGTATTAATAAGTAAATTTTATGTTCTTTGATAATGCCTCATTTAAGTTATTTTAAATGGTTGGTCAACTCAGTAAATAGTCATTCTGATTTAAAAGTATATTCACAGGTGCTTTGCTACATTTGCATCCAAGAGGAATATATTCTGAATCCATTGGATCCAATCACATGTGTGAACTATATGGATGTGCAGTTATTTTCAGAAGCACATGTTTCCATCTGCGTACTGATGGATTTCTGCAAGATGAAGTAGAATCTTCTCTATCAGAGACAAAGGCATTGTCACTGTCAAATTCTTTATTTTTGTAGCTCTCCTTCATCTTCTCTAACCTTTAAATTTGATTCCAAAGTGAACAAATGACTTCCAGATGTGGAAGGAGGTGATAAACATCTCCAGGAAGCCCTTGTAACTTTGCATCAGGAACATGATCCAAAGATTTCCTTTTGTCAAAGTTAGTGGAAACTGAATAATGTGTGTGTAGCTTACCAAGGAAGTGTCAGGCTTTACATCACTGTTTGTGGTCATCTTACAACTGAAACTATACTCATGACTTGATGGTGGGCTATATGCCAGCTACCAGATCCACGTTTACACCTTTAGTCTGGTTATTTTGTAAAGTTGAGAGGTAGGTCACTTTGTTCAGATAGGTGTGTGGAGTGTGAAGGTGAAGTTTGGATATAAGAAGGCAGCTTTACAGGATTTCCTGACAGATCTGACAACTCTTTTTTTCAGTCCGGGTGACCATTGCTGGGTCTTGTTTCTCATCTGCATTTTCCTTCGTGTCCAGTAGATGGTGATGACATGTTTAAAAACACCACATCATCCATATTTTGTTTGGAGGAAATACTGTTTTCATAACCATGATGTACTAGGTTCCAGACATTATATATAACTGATTCATTTTTACTTTTCTTTAGAAATTGTTCTTAGTTTTAAACTTTTTTCTTATGACTCTTATGAATTAATCGAGCTGCTATGGTAGTAAGGTATTGTTCTTTCAGAATTTTTTGGCTTAGATTTTGTTAATTGCTTTCACAGGTGCCACTGATTCTGTATTATCTGCAAACCTCTTACAAAATATTATGATAAAGGAGGATGAGCTACGTGATTTAGTAGTCCATTTCAGACTTTACAAATCTTCCTTTTATGATATCTTGAAGAGAAAACCAGCTCTTCCTACACTACAAAGGAAGAAAAGAAGATTTTCTCAACTAAAACTTGCAAATGTATGTCTCCTTTTTTCACAGAACTGTAACTTGCAGATGTATGACTCCTGATTTCACATCCTTGGAGTCAACAAATTTTGGTAACTGCTTGCTAGAGACAAGCTCTATATTATTTACAAGGCATGTCCATCACCTTAGTGAAGCCACAAACGAGCTGCTCTTGGGAATAGCTTCTGACATCTAGCTTTTATATAAGTATTCAAAAATACCAGGATTTTGCAAATGTTAGGATTTTCCATGTACTGTTTAACCACATGAAAATGAGACTACATTTTGCAAGGCTTCTCTATAAACCATTCTTTCCATTCTTTACAAATATTAACTAATAAAAATGAAAACAAAGCAGACAAAAACTAATAGCACTGAATACATTGAGAGCGAATTTAAAAGTAGAAATAAGCTAGAAATAATATCTCCCTGAAATGTCTGTCCATATGTTTATTATTTAGGCTTCTCCAAACTGTCTAAAAGCATAATCTCCAAGTCATTTAATATAAAATCAGCATTATAGGTTTGCTGGACTCTGTCTGTTTCAATGGTCATGTTCTTCTGCTGTAGAAGATATTTATGTAGACACACATATATGCAGTGTTACGAAGATAAGTATTTTTGATTCCACTGACTGCTAGTATTCTTACAAAGCTGTTGAAGTTGTTTTTGTAATGTGGCTCTTTTAAAGCCATTCTGAAAACAGGTCCAGTCACCATTATTAATTCCTGTGTAAATTAAACATAATCACTAGGAGAAGAAACCCTTTATTTAGTGAGTTTAAAGCTCATTATACAATTTTGTAGGGTGAAAATTACCATGCCTGTAAATTAACTGCATTTCCTAATGAAATAACTTGGCAATTTTTTTCAGCTTCCTTTGATAGGAATAAGAATTACAGTGGTGCTGTGAAGTAGAATCATGCTATTCCTACTGGCAGTTTTCCCAGTTCTAGAAGACATAACTGTGAACACATTTTTGATTCAGATTTATCTCATTTTCTAACAAAAGCATCTTTTGTTCTGGTGTTTTTTCATCTTCTCTTTTCCATCTCTTTTGTTAAAGCCTAAATAAAGCCAGCTCCACCAGCCTTGCTTGTGGCTTGTGACACATTCTCTGGGGGCATGTGGCTTTCTCAAACAATAAAGTATCATTACACTCCTAATTCCTGAAGATAGTGTATTTCAAGGGATGAAATAGCAGAACTCACTATGCTCTTTTCCAGCAAAAAATGAGGGCTGCACCTTCCCATCAGGCTTGCAAAGGCAGGCATTTTTACAATAGGTCTTTGTGCTTATCTAGTTTTGTGCTGATATACAGTTTTAGATGGCAGCAAATTGATGGTGTTTAAGTGCATTGGATGCAGCCACTACCAACAGGCATGGGAGAAGACAAAGTAATTGTTCTTGAGCAGACTGTCCTCTCCCTCGTGCGTAAATTAACAAGACAGCACAGTGTCTGTAACCCTGCAATGCGTACACAGCTGTCTGTGAAGCCAGTTGTGGCTGCACATCAGCTGCTGATCCATGACCTGCTGTAATCTTAAAAATAATTTTAAGAACTCCTAATAATTCTATTTTCCTGAAATTGGTTATACTTTATGAATATTAATTATATATGTTAATAGATTTTTTCTCTCACTTGGGCTAAGAGTAAGTACATTTAGTGACACATGGATTAGAATCCTCAAAGTTCCTTTTCTTCAATACCAGTTTGACCAGTTTTCATTAGTGTAAAATAAGGGTTGAGAATAGTTTAGCTTTGGAAAGTAGCGTTAAGTCAGACCATAAAGGAGTAGTCAGAAGTAGACGCCTTTTTTATTTCTTTACACAATTCTGTTCTATGGTAGTGGCAAGATGCAGTGGTCCTTGGAGTCTTTTGCAGTGTGTTAAAATTAGTGAAAAATCAAGTGGGCTTCTGTTTCATTTGATCAGGATGAGACTTTCTTTTATATGAATGATATTCTTTCAGCAGCTAGGAGCCGCTACTGAAATTCTACTGCTGGCCGATGCTTGCAGGTTGGGATATTTCAGGAGGCTGAGAACTCTCTCTGGACTTGCTCCTGATCAAGCACAGAAAAGCAAGGCTTACTCTTAAACACTTATTCAAATTTAAAATAGGTGGCTATCCACACTTTTCAAACTTGTTGGCAGGGCAAAAAAAAAATATCTTATTTCTGTTTGGGATATTGGGATGTAGTTTCCTGAAGTTAGTCAACATAGGTCTGAGTTTGCAGTGCTGTTGTATCTGTACAACTACCACTGTTTTTCAGTGCTCAGCAGTGCTCGTCATGTCTCAAAAGTGAAGTAGTTCTGCTTAGCATTTTGGGCATCTGGAAATGGGCTCCTGAGATAGTCTGCTACTAAAACCCATCTTGTTTTAGATGGAGATAAGATGATACAAATTTCCTAAGACAGCTATTTTGGGGAAGGAAAAAAAGAGAACAGGAAAAAGGTAAGGCTGAAGTATATATTTTTGAAATTGTCGACAAAATTGCAGGTATTTTTGCATTGATTTTACTCTGGACATACTTTATCTTTTATGAATTGAAAATGAAAATAAGTTCAACTGTTGTGCAGAGCCAGCAATTAACATTAGCCCTGTGAAAAATAGTGCATGTTGCAAAGCACAGAGATTACAAATCAGCATTAGGGAAGGGACAAGGTGGTCTTAGGTTAACAAAGCTTTAGGATGGAGGGATGGAAAAAACAGAAATAAGCAGATTTGAGGTCGAGGGTGCATTATTCCATTGCTACTCTACTAATTAGAGGGGGAAAAAAAATTAATACTTGCCATAAAATATTTTAAATATGAGAGTCTGTTATTAGGTTCTTCCAGAGCGCAATTAATCACTTGCAGCCACACATGCTCTTTGTATAATGGTGTGCAGTGGTAGCACTTTATCAGAAGTGAGTTTAGTAACAAAGGGTCACTTAAGCTGATGCTTTCTCTGAGGAAGGCCTGGAAACTGAAAGTGCATTTCTCCCTCATGTTGTTGTACCCGCTTGCTGAGGTGGGAGGAGGAGGGTGGTGAGAGCCTGGAGTTCATGGCCTATTTGGAAATTCCCCAGCCCAAACACGAGTGTTGGTGGGAGCCCCAGGAGTGGTGGGATGAGGTTAGGACAGTGGAATGGCAAACATGCAGTGCTGCAGCTGGGCCAAGCTAGGCCAGGTTCCCTTGTGCTCCTGTCAGGGTCCCAGCCATCCCCATTGGGCACTGCTGTCAAATGGTGATGGAAGAACAATCACTGGAGCTGCTTGATGATACTTGTTCATTCTTGTGCAACTAGATGCTGAATTCAGTCAGTTTCCTATACCAGAACACCAAATTAGGCTGCTGAATTGACCTAGCTGTGTGTTGGCTGTGCCACAAAATTATTATGGTCTTGCCTTTCATAGGTATTTGAAAAAGAGACTGCATGTCACAGTCAAATTCGTACCAGAAGAATGTCTGCTATTATGTAAAAATAAATAAATAAACACCAAACCTGCTAATAATTTAAAATAGATGCAGGTAATCTATAGCTCTTATTCAATTTTTTTGGCTGTAACATTTATTTTAGCAACAATTGTAAAATATACAGCCCTACCTGCGCATTGTATTGGAGAGAACTAGTGGTTGCTCACTATTATCACTCCCTCAAGGAGTGAGACGCTAATAAATTCCATGTTACTGCCAAGAGGTGGAATGAAATGTGAAGTGTGAATAAGGGCAAGAAAGTGACTGTAGTGTTCACTAGGACTTGGGAACTTTGACAGTGCTCAGTGGCTCAGCTATTGCAGGTTGCCTGAGGGAAGCCTAACAAAACATTGTACATTGCTTTGAAAGTATCATCATATGATCCTCACAGGTAATACCACGGTCTCTCATGAAGTAAGCAGTAAATGAAAGATGTTTTCCCATGTATCTAATGGAACTTAAAGCCTCATCCTGCACCATCTTTTACTTCTGAGTTACCTTTCTTTTGAAACATATTTCAATGGCATTACAAGAAAACACATTAAACACCTGAAGTAATATTTGCAATAAATGAAGAACAACACATGTTGTGTAGACACACCCCAACATTTTATATTTTACTTCATGAATTTGTAGCAATTAGCTGTCACTAAATTCCAAAACTGTTGAACAAGGGGAGCAGAGTGTTCTTGACTGGGAGGGAACCTGTCAGTTGCTGAACAAGGATTTATTTTTTTAATCTTAAATATGATTTAATGCTCTGTGAAAAGAATTAAGAATTGCATTTTATACTGAAGCATGCTGTTAATGTGCATATAAAAACCTCAGCAATTTTATTGACAGTTATAAATTCACAGCTGCCACTGGTTTTTTTTTTAGACTTCTTTCCTTTCTCCATCTCTTTGCAGACTGTTGTCATAGCTTGCTATTAGCTAAGGCAGAGCCTTATCTGCTGCCAGAGCAGAAATGCATAGGACTTCAATTTCACTGTATACATCTGGAAGAAAAGAAAATCAATGTGAAGCCCAGTCTCTGTCTGCTGATGCTAGAGATGACTATCCGTAGAACACAGGAAGGAAAGCAGGCTCAGATCATTTTTTTCTTACGCTTTCAATGTTAAAAACGACAGAAGGAGGTTACTGCTAGTGGGAGTTGTTATGACTGTTATCTTACACTGAGATTGGAGGTTAAGCCTGGAGACTGTCACTTTGTGTATCAAATATTTTAAGTACTTACTATTAATTTATATTCAAGTAAATTGATGGAAAGATGATTATTAACATACAATATGCACATTTGCAGATTTATGTTTGCATTGCTTATGCAATGTGTATGTGTGTAGATGATTCCCATGCACCCAGGGACATGTCTGTATGTGTATATATATAAATCATATACATGTTTATATATGTACATATACATCTGTCTAACCTTCTGGTCTATTTATGTGTAAGAACAAGGGAGCTAAAAGACTCTAAATTGTGCATCTATGAAAAGTATAAATATCTGAAAAAGAAGAGGTGAAGATTATTTTTAATTTTAAACAGGATGTTTGAAAACCACAATACTCAGCCTGAGGCCTGTTAAAGCTTCACAAGTGAGCTCTTTGTGTGTTATGTTGCGAACACAACTGTAGCTATACGGTGTGACCTAAACTTGGTGATAACAGCTATTTGTGTGAAGGTTGTGTGTTGCTATTAATTTTTGGTCTCAGTGCAGCTTATGTTAAATTGACTGTTGCTACGAGATATCCTTATAAATGGTGTCCGTAAGGAACAGATTTTGTGAATCTTTAAAAATCTTAGTTGTTCTGTTGGTGGAGTCAAAGGGACTTGTTTTCTTTCTGTACAAGAAACATATATATTCTTCTAGTGATTTATTCTCCAGAAATGTCTCTGATGTACTTTCTCAGGTGTACATGTTAATGAAAATTATTATTCTTAGGAAGAAATTGTGTTTGGTAGTGAATGACACTGTTCAGTAAAACACTGACAAAAAAATATGAAACTTCAAGAAAATAGGAAGGTAGCAATTTTGCTTTTGAAAAAAAAAAAAAGTCTTTTTTTCTTAACTCCCTTTTTCTTCTTAATTTTTCCTTAAACTGACACTGCTATTCTGGCCTAATGGAAAGTAGTATTGACTGGTCTTTCCATGAAAGTATGGAGATATTCTTTATGAGTCTTCATCAATGAGAAGTTGAAGCTTCCCAATAAATTATTTTCTACCAATATATTTAACAAAATAAACAATCCTATAGACTTCTCTAATGTTATTTCCAATGTTTATAGTTGATACTCTTCTAATGGTATCAGGACCTGTGTGTCTCATCTACTAGCATCTACAATATTTGTAATTTAGAAACTCATTCTATGGTTAGAAAAAGAACTTGGGTTTTCATATATGTTAACTCTGCAGATGTCAGTAATAAACCTGCTTATGATTTCTAATAAAAAAAGTAGTTGGAAACTGAATTTCCAGCTATGCATAGATGTGTATAACTAAACTTGGGAACCCAATTCTGAACTGGAGCTTGGGAGACGCTTATCTTAGACTCAGCTCTGATACTTGCCAGCTGACTCTGACCTCTTTGTCTCATTTCCTTGAAGTGCCCCAGGATCTCTGTAAAATGTGTGTATATTGTTGTTTGCTTTCTGTGTAAAATTATCTCCTCAAGATGTTGTAGTTTGCCATAGTCCTTCAGATTTTAACATAAGTCTGAGATATTACACACTTAAGATAACTCTCGTGTGAGAGTTTCTGTAAACTGTTCTCCATTTTAACTTCCTCCATTCCAGTCATGTTTCTTTCCAAAAAAGGAATGCAGAGTTTGATTTTTGAAGGTAAAGGATTTTGAATCGTTTTTTGTCAAACGTAGTTCAACAATATAATTTCACTTTACATCTCCACTGTCTTTCTGGTCAGTTTTTTTCTAATCAGATAGGACTCTGAATTTAGTTCTTCAGCTTTCAAACTGTAATTGTGTTTATGTATTATAGGGCATCCATGATAATGTTTGGACTAGTTTATTTGCAGGATCTCCAACATTTCACGGTTGGACTAGGTGATCTTGTAGGTCGTTTCCAACCTTGTGATTCTATGATTCTATGATTTCCCCATAATCTTCTAAATGAATTTTGATTCTTGCAATGATTACAAAATACTGTAGAAAATTGCTGCAGTAGCATTTACAACAGTTTTATAATAGTGCTAATAATAAGTGCATCATGTTCTGGGCTTTTTGGGATTTCGGAAAGACTTGTTTCATGCACTCATTTTCATTCAGTATTTCATACATGACGACTTTGGATGGAATTTATGGTATTGAATTCTCAATTCTTTACCTGTTTGGTAGAAATAATTTCTTCCCAACAGGATTAGTTGTGAGCACAGTTGTGTCAATTAGGAAATGAATCAAGCTGCTATCTAATCTGTCTGTCAGAGGAGTCTGCGTATCCCTCTGAACTCTGAACAAATCCTCAATGCATAGTTTGATAAACCAAAGAGAAGGGATATTTTGGGAACCTAATGCCTTAGATTTTTTTCTGCCTCCTTACTATCCTAGAATCTTAATCTCATAAATGTGCAAGGACCTGACTTACAATGAGGAAATCAGGCAAAGAGAAATGGAGAGCTCTTTGGAAACATTACATGAGAAAGATTTAAAAGTTGTTATAGCAACCCACAACTTCAGGTTAATATAGACCAGAAACGCTCCTAAACAGTGGTTCTGCCAGTTGAGTGGTAACATGGGACTCATTCCAAGTCCACAGAAAATACTATATTCAGGCATTGGGCCATGTGAAGTAATTGTGGTCCCACAGTGAAACATATTTAACTCTGCCACCTGGCCTTCTGTTCTCATTACTTCCAATTTGTGGTAAAATAGCGGAGTGCTCTTGTGCTTGTGGAGACCAGGAGAAGCTGGTGGCTGTGCACTGTCAATAACTGTGCTGGCTGATTGCTGGGCTTGCTGTGTTCCTGGGGATGCTGCAGTTCCCCAGGCTGCCCTGGTGCAAACTAGACAGTGCTGAAATTAGGTTGTATGTTCCGTTACTAGCAAGATTTTGCCTCTTCCTCTTCCTGAAGGGGTCACTGTTGGTACAAGCACCAAGTACCTGGCACTTACTCAGCAGTGTGTCTCAGTGGTAACATTGGAGCCCTATAAAATGCCAGGCATTTTTTCTGGATGTTTTTAAGTAGTGTGATTCACTGGCTGAGCACCTTGTGTCTCTGAAGATTTATCTTCTGACATGCTCAATTTCTTATACAGAGCCATTTTTAATAATACTATAAATGAATCATTTAAAAAAAAGCTGTCAAAAGGGATCAGTAGTCTGAGAAACAATAATTTCAAAGTCTTTTAAGGGGCTAAAGAGCAAAATAACTCTTTCCCTCCCATTTTTAATTTTTCTTTCATTTCCCTTTATTTGCTCTAACGTTCCCAGAACGTTTAAACCCAGTTAATCAATAGTTCATGCTTTTTAATTCTCCTTTCAGAAACTCAGAAATTCCAAAGAAATTGGCCTCAACTTTTCAAATGAGTTTTAGAACTCCCACTCTGTTATTTGAAAATACTTAAAACTTCAAGAGACATCAAATGAAGATTTCCCTTTGTTGTTTTTTTGTTGTCTTCAAAAAAACTCCCAAAAACCAAAGGCTCATACTGAACAATATTTCAGGAATTTAGACAAACAATTTGCAAAGAGTTTTTGAATAGTTTTCCATTAATAATTTCCACAAAACCATAGCAATTTATTGAGTTTAAATTATCCATTTTGCTTGAATTATACAAAAAAAGATGTCATGATGTGATTTTCATGTGAAGTCAGCTATTTATTTTGATCTCAGTGCAGGACTAGTTTTGTTATTACTAATGTTTGAGTAACAAGTGCTGAGAGTTTTAAAGGGCAAAGAAGTATTTGAAAGTGGGCAAAGGGTTGACATCCATGTATTGCATAACAAATCCTGTGATCTGTTGGACACCTCCTTTGCTGCTGTTTACCTTTTCCTTTCACTAATTAAGGATCCAAGCATAGCATTTGCATTAAAGCTTATTATTCAAACTTCAGTTTATTGATGGCAACATACTTTCTGAATTTGCAAGCAAGCACCTTTACCCAGTTACAGTGGCATGAAGCATGCTTGCCTGTTGGAAAGAATCCAGGGCTTCCTCAGTGATTCAGATTTCTTCTCTGTTGGATTTCTTTCATTGTTATTTTCATTGTTGATTTTCTTCATTTCCTCTAGTGCAACAATTTTGAAGAGAGTTGGTTGATTTCTCAATTTGTTAGTTTCCATTTCAAAGCTTGGGTGTTTGCTGATCAACATAACCTTCTTTTCTTGCACAACATTTATTAGAATCTCTTCCCTTTTCCTACCTGTGATACCTCACTACAAGTGTGCTAGTCACATTGTGAGACTGTCAGGAGGAGCCACTACAGAAGGTAGATCAGTAATAATGAGATTGTATTTGAATTTCTTAGAGTAAAGGAGTAACTTTAAAGGAGTAATATTTTCTAGCTGTTCTGGACCTCTGAAGCTATAAGGTGTGGTTGTTCTCCCAATTGTAATGTCTGGTACTGCTAAGGGGAGTTTGGTGCTGCTGTTCTGAAAACAGCCCTTTAATTAGTTGTAGGCAGTTATTAAATTGCCCTGTGGTTTCCAGCCTGTGTTGACTTCCTCCTGGACTGAGTCTCTGACACTCACTGGCTCATCTATTCCCCACAGCTCTGTCTGAAAAACTGTGTTACCTTCCTATCTGAATGGAGGTCAGTCTGTAAAAGCCTACTGATTAGGTTCATTTTTATTGTCATAGCTTCCCAAGATTTTCAGCCATGGCTTTAGGAGGAAAAATTTCCATTATCTTCAAGATTACACTCCTGTTTACCTAAAAATGAGGAGGAACTCATGAGTAAAGCAGAGGTATTTCATTTCTTATGCAGAAATGAGATAGATATATTTAAGTGAGTGTATGACATTTTTAAATTCACATATGCGTATGGTTTGTTGTTTTTTTTTTTTCTCCACCAAAGCATTTTCTTTTTGTCATTAATTCACTGTCTGTTTAAACAGTCTTGTCCCTACATTTAGGAATATTTTATTTTATTTTTTAACATGAGTGATTGCTTTGTGTGACAAAGCAGTGAGTTGCATATTGAGAAGGCATCTTCAGGTTAGACCCTCTTTTAGAGATAGAAGACATCTAGTTTCAACATATATGTAGAACTTTGCATTGCTTCCGGCAGTAGTGGGCAGTTGTAGTCTGAACAAGGGAAACTGCTTGAATTCTGTTCCATCTTAAAAATGTTTGTAATAAAAATAGGTTTTATATACCTTTGTCTTGTTCTCCAGCCCTGCATTTATTCAGTTGCTTTTTTATTTCATGCAACTTATCAGTTTTCTGGAATCATGAAGAACTTCAAAATCTATTTTACTGTAGCTGATTGCTCTGAAATTTTTTGTACTCCCCTGTTCAAAAGGAAGGAACATTACACAGATGAATATTCGCATTCACGCAACATCATACCAGAATATAATTTAATACTGCTTGGAAGAGTGTTCCTTGGAATCTGACCTTAGAGATAATCTTAGAAGGGTCACAAGGTAACCTTAGAAAACTCAGTCTGATCCTGCAAAACTTTGAAATTTTAGATATTTCCACTATGCAACACGAAGGGTACAAACCTCTAATCTATTGTCTGTTCCACCTACTGAGTCTTTATATGGCATGAATTTGCAAAGGCTAGATCTAAGGAGAAAGTTAAACAAAATAGTTATTTCTAGTTAAGCATGCAACAATTTTTTTGAAAAAAGTACTCCCTACATAACGTATTTTTACAAGAAGTGTGTATAAAATATGCAGGGTCCCACATACTAATGCTTGATTGAATTGGCTTAGTTCCAATTTGCAGCATATATTCTTACTTGGCAATACAATACAAAATCTTGTCTGAGGCAAAGGAATGCATCTTTCTTTTTTATTTTTTGTGAGATATTGTTTATCACAGATGCTAGCCCCAAGCCAGACACATTTATTAAATTCTTTATATTTGCAAATTTTAATTTAAGCTGGGGAAGAAAACTCTGGCAAAACATGAAAAGCTGCTTTAATCTAATGTATTTGTTTGTTACAGAGTTTTTTTGTTGTTTAACTCTCATTATTTGAACCCGTTAACCAAATGGCTAAGTGCTTCTAACTCCCTGTTTTAAGATAGATGATGGATATTCTTGTATTATAACCATTATTCTGAAAGAAAGTGTTGCTTTTTACAAGTTAAGAACTGATACTTTTTGACTGAAAAATACTGGTTATACATCATTCAGTGTTCATGGAGCTGGAGGGAAGATGAAGTTTTGTAGAAACCTAGAGGGAGCCTTTCAGGACCCTACAGAGGATATCTAGGAACTGAGCCCAGTGATGGCCCCTTGCTTACTCTTCCTAGCGACTGCCAGGTTCATCTGAATGGCTAAGGGGGCTTCTGGTCTTGTGTAGAAGATGCATAGTTGTAAAGGGGCTGAAGGGTATCTTTTGGGCAGGAATGGAATTTCTGTGATGGGATTCTACTTTTACTTCAGTTAGAGATCATAATTTCAGGTTAATTCATCAGTAACACTTAATTTACATCTAGACTCATATGCTCAACATACAAATTACCACCAGAGCAAGAAATGCATTCATAAAAGACCTTCCAAGAAATATATTACACTGTGTAAGTTCTTGTTTTCTGCCAATATATCAAGCCATAATAGTGGAGACTGTTTAAGTCTGTCCAGTAATGTTAAATAAAATGAAGAAAACTGCAGCTCAGTATACTTCCCAGAACTACAAATACATTACATATCCTACAGGACCACATTAAGAACTGTAATATAATGTATATCCGCATGATTTAAATACCCAGTGTGGGTATTTATGTGTATGTGTGCATTAAAGAAAAACCTAATGTAGGAGTTTTATTATGGTGGAAGATGGCAAGTTGAAGCAGATGGCAGTAATTATCCTTTGGAGTCTAGTTTCATCGTATACAACAAAGTTGTAAAAGCCCAAACCACCTGATGAACATATTGTGTCCTTCCTGGCTAGCAAAATCAACAAAAACAACCATTACTATTAGCTGAGATTGTACGTTGTTTATTTCCAGCAAACGTAACCTTCCACCCTACTGTAGAGAAAATGGTAGCACGGGCTGTTATTTGAAGAGGAAAGCATTATTCAATCTAGGCTATTTCTCACAGTGATTCTTTTGCCTTCAGCTACTTATTGAGATACACAAAATTATTGAGAAAATAATGGCAAACAGGCTCTGATGGTAACAGATTGTTGACACCAAGGCTTCAAATGAAGTTTAAGTAGGCAAGCAGGAGGAAACATAACAGGTAATATGCTCTGGTAACACTGCATAGGCAACATGCTTGGAGTTCAGTACTCTTTCACCTGAAAGTCAGTGCGGTCACACCTGCTGTCCTGAGTGCTAGGGTAAGATATCCAGGTGGTTTCCCTTTTCCTGTACAGGCTAACGCACTTTCCTGGCCATGAAAACAGCATGTTGGCTGCTGGCTGCTTGTTGGCAGTCTGTGATATGCTGTAGTCATATTCACTGCTTTGTGACACTGCTGGTAGTGCCACTGCAATTTATTTTTTATTTTAATTCAGAAGAATTTTTTATTTTATTCAGTAAGAAAGGACTTACTTTGTAGATTTGCTGTTTAGATTAATATTCTTAAATTGAAATAATTTTTAATTAAATAAAGTTAATAAAATATTTGAGCTTGGTAAAATATTTTGTTTTATGCATTTATAATTAAACACAGGCTAACTTATATAACTGTAAGTTTGCTGATTCCCTGTAGGAAAATGCAAAACCAAATTGGTTTCTTTTGCAAATTCATCCTTTGTGTTTCATGTTTCAGTTTTTTCAAACTCTAGCGTCTTATGATAAGCCACTATAAGCACTACTAACAATTGGAAGCCATGTTCTAAAGTAAAAAGCAAATTTTTTGTCTTTGTCAGAGAATCTCCAGAAAAGACCAATGACTGCCATTGCTTTATACCAGTATAAGTAGGCAAGACATGAGTCCTAACAAATATTAACTTCATACCTTGTGGAAAGTACTGAGATACCTTGGAATTAACTGTGGTATTTTTTTGGATGAATATATGCATGTCCTTTCATAAGATTAAATTCTATCCTCTAATTTTTCCATTCACTGAACTCAAAACACTAAGACAATATTTTCTAAACATAGCAGAATAAAACTTCCCTTTAAAATACCCTTCCATAACAGCACTTAGAATAAATTAATTTAATTTTATTCTCAATTAAGACTGAATAGTCTCAAGAACACTAGAAAAAAAACAACACATGCCATTGTGTTGAAGTGTGGATGGGAAGAAAAGTGAAGCGTTTTTGCAAGAGGCAGTTCTGGGTAGTTCTCACAGAAATGAGAAAGTCGTCTTTTACTTTCTCAAAGATATCTTACTTGAGGACAAGCAGATGTTATTCTCAAGTGTGTCTATAGAAGAATGTAAATTTAATTAGCATGCTGTATGTGTTGCTTTTTGTTACTTATAGTAACAACTTCAGCTTGCAGACTGTAGATTACACTTATCCATGTGCTCTAGATACAGAAGAAGGCTTCAGACACAGAGCTCAGCAGGAGCTGACATTCACCATGTTGTGGAAACTTGTACAGGTGTAGCTGACATCTATACGGAGGAAGCAGAAGAACCTCTGCAGCAAAATTTGGCATCCCAGGGCTGTGTTAGTCTCTGCAGATCAGGGGCATGACTGGCAACAGATGACTCCATCCTGCACAGTGCTGATCAAGACCAAGGCATCCATTTCCCTTGGAGCATCTCAGGATGACATCTGCCTTACCAGCCTCTCTCTGTATATCAGGCAGTTTTCTCTGCTGATTCTGGACACTGCAATCCTTTCTAGTTGAGATGCTAAAATAGCCTTTGGAACATTTGTCTGCTGGTGAGCTTGATCAATGGCAATAGCCCTAGAGCAGCCTTAGGCTGATGGCAACATGTCTTTCTGAAGTTTGGAAATAAATCCCTCTGCCCTTCTTCCATCAGTTTAAATTTGACCTTATCAATGTTTTTGTTAATGCACTGCTGCAGATTTATGTCAGCCATTTGAGTGTGGTGGAAGTGGAACCAGCGTAGGAGTGTTAGCCACAAACCTTGAGGGGATGTGCCTGCTCTTCTGAGATTTCTGGGCTTGTTATGTAAGCAGGTCTTTCTCAGGGATTACAGAACAAGCACAGCTGTGTTCCACTATGGTTTCTTCCAGCAGCCCTGCAGCAGGATGCTGCAATGATCCTTGTCACAGCTGCAGGGATCCTTGTTAGAGCCAGTGCTGCTGTCACTGTGCTTCAGAGCAAGGCTCCATCTGGGCCACAGCCACGTGCAGGCAGGTAGCACCAGCCCTGCATCCTGCTGGCAGCCTTGTGCTGGCCCAGCAGCAGTGAGTGCTTTAAGGTCATCAACATAGCCCCAGAGAGTGTGCTGACCAGAAGGTATCCAAGCTCTCTGGGTAGCATCTGCTGCATCGCTGTACTGCTTTGAACACAGCACAAGACACTGAGACCCAGATCAGCTCTTGGTAGGAGTGAAAGGCTCTCCTTGGGGCAGCTCTGCCCACGCAGGCACCAATGGGTCTGATTTGCCAGGAAAGGCTTAAGGTACTGAAGATGCAGTGCTTGTTTCAGGGATTACCTGGAGGACACAGTAGCAGCATGTGTGTGTTTGAAGCATGGCAAGTGTTTGCTCCGCTCCCGTGCCCCCACACGTGCAAATTGCTTCTAGGCCTGAAGCCTGAGCCCAGCAGCAATGCTTCACGTGCACCTCTCTGCTTCTTTGTGATGCTTCTTCCTCCACCTCCTCTCTTATCCTGCACCTTCCCAACCTCCCTGCGGCCCTGACAAGGTAAAGGTATACACATTTTTAACTTTGCATTTGTTGTAGTTTTGATGGCAATAGATAGGAGGTATTACTTTCAGAGCAACCTACTTACTATCTGCCCCTCCTGGCAGATGGACTTTTAAGTAAAGAAATCTCTAACAGCTCTAACAAGCTGGGTGGGCTTCAAGTCCATGCTGCTCTATGATTATCTTGAATTTTCAAACCTTGAGAAACTTGGGGAAACAAAAACTGGCGTAATGACTGTTATGTATACATATGACTAGTACTGGATGCCCTTTGAAACTTGCATCTTTCCTTCTGGTACATGGCTGATTATAAAGATCATTAAAATTCTCTTTAAGGTATATTAAATTCTTATCACTGTATCTAGCTGTAAGAACTATTACTAAGTACAAAAGGCTGTCCATTTTTAATGTTAATAGTGGTAGACATTTGCTTTTCTGTATTGCAGTGTCACATGAGACATGTTTTATTAATTTCAAAGCTAAATGTCCATACAATGTGCTTGCATTGGATAGTTTACAGGAGTTTTGCAGGAAGGTATTTTTGCCTAATGAATCACTGGTGTCTTGTGTTTATCCATGCTTCCCTTGGGATTGTCATGCAAAGCTTAAAATCAGGATGGCAAAAAGTCTCTTGAGAATTAGCAACTGGTGTGCAGCCGGCACATTAGCCACAGATTTTGCTGCCTGGAAATGAACAATAAAAGCCATCTTCATAATCATGATTGCTCAATTTTGCTTTTTTATGCAACTGGAAAAGATCTTTCTGTTTGATTCCGAGCTAGTATTTCTATATCTCTTGACAATATTTCCACTTTGGAAATGATTTATTTATTTATTTTTTTAATAATATACTCTACTAGCAGCGGTTGTATGTATGTTACTGCAGTTATTATAGGAAAATGAATCCAGCTTTTTTCCTGAAGTCTTCTTTATGGTGGAATTAATCTGATTCCTCTTCCAAAAGATACTTCCAGTTTGAACCTCCTTTTTTTCTTTCTGTGAGAACTAATGTAGTCATGTATGCTTAAGCAGCTCTGAGCTAATCCCGTATTCCCTAGCAACAACTTCCCTTTTATTTCCTTATCTTTTTGAGATAATATAAGAGTTTGATCCGAGGCACTATTAGTAGAAAAGGTACAATGATTTTATCAGCTGATTAGAGACGTCTAATGTATTTGCAAGACATCAGTTACTGCTCAGCAAATGAAATAGTTCAAAGGAAGAACTGGTGAGTCTGGAAAAGAGAAGTATTATTGTTGAAGTTAGAGAAATGGTACTTTTCTTAGAAGGATGTGGGCAATTTCCCGTGTCCTCTGTGAGAGGTCACAAGTGGAACTGTAGCTTGTCTTTTGGTTTAGGTTTACCCATGTGTTTGGAGTAATTTGTGCAGCTTCCAAGATATAGTTACCCTCTGGATTCTCAGGAGGTGGTTACGTTGGGATTCTCTTTTCCCAGATTGCATTTGTCTTACTTTGCCAGAGAGACGAGCTGGTGCTTACCGCTATGAATAATACTTAAGGATAACACAGCGCTCACATATTGTAATTGCGTCTCTATGCCAGTGTGGAAAGTTGCAAGTCTTGTGGTTTCAAACCTCTTCACAGTGGTAACAAAGGTTTTTCTAGTATTATTTGCTTTGATTTCTGTGGAGCCATATTAATTAATGGCTTATATTTCTTTTTTTTTTTCCCTCTGATTTGCTTGTGTTACTTTATTTTTTGGCTCTTGCCAGAACCATTTCCAAACAGCAGCGTAATTTAGTGGAGGAAATCAGCTCAGCTGGACTATGAAAATGTTATTAAAAGGACTGCTCTCTGCATGCAGTGAATATTTAATCACTGCCTTTATTTTCAGCTTCCATTTTCAATTCAGTGAATTCTATAGCTTTTATTTTTATAAAAGAAGATGAAGATATACTCTTCATTCTCTTTAATGTTCCAAAGATAGTCTGATTTGAATTTGATCCTGAAAACTGTATTTTACTTTGCTTTAATGTTGGTTGTGGAGTCATCCAGAGTCTCAGAATTTTCTATTACGTTCAGTATTTCTAGATTCAGGAAAATACTGAAACCTCGATGCTGTTAAATTCAATGGGTAATATCATTAACTTAAGTAACGATAGAATTTAATTTGGATTTACTTGTTTATTTGGAGGTAGTTAATATACCAGCACAAGTTCGTGATAATGTGCAAAAATGATCCTCTCCTATGAGGACATGCTGAGGGAGATGGAGGAGTTAAGCCTGGGGAAGGGAAGGCTTGGTAGTAGTCTTTCAGTATCTGAAGGGAGGCTATAAGAAGTAAGGGGACAGACTCTTTAGCAAGATCTTCTGTGATAAGACATGTGGAAATGATTTCAAACTAAAGGAGAGGAGATTTAGATTGGATATAAGGAAGAATGTTTTTATAATAAGGTTGATGAGGCGCTGGAAGAGGTTGCCCAGAGAGGTGGTGGCTGCCCTGACCCTGGAGACATTCAGGGTCAGACTGAATGTGACTCTGAGCAACCTGATCAATTCTGATAATTGCGGAAGAGTTAGACTTATGATCTTTCAGGGTCCCTTCTAACTCAATCAATTCTATGATTCTATGATAATGCAAGATTTGTACTGGAAATTACATAAGGCATATGACTTTTCATTAGTGGATTTATAGGTTGCTATCAAATAAGATAATTTGATTTAGCATCTTAGAAATTTCAAATTCTGGTAGGCACAGTGTAGATTTGGAATATGTTTTGGCACCTACCGTTTCCTCATCTCTTACAAGTGGTATGTATAATGTGTGTATATTGTTTTTTTTTTTTAAATACTGTGAATTTTATTAAAAAGTTATTATAAGAGCTGTCGTTCTGCAGTTGTTGGATCTCAACAGTCTCAGCATTTACAATGGCCTTTTGTTCATCCATTGCCTAGCAAACTGAACAAGCAACAAATCTGCTCTGCGCTACAAATGGTGCCTAAATGTTCAAATCCCCCAAATATATACTGCTTATCATTTAGTTTTGGGGTTATCTTAACTGAGGGACTCAAACAATTAGTGCACGCTACACTCATCAAAAAGAGCTTTGTAGTGACTTAAGCACAGGTGTGCTTAAATTGTTGAACTGATTCCAACTGATGAACATGGTTTTGTGACGTATCCAGAAACAACATTGCATGTGTTGGTGAGAGGAATGGCAGCAGAGGAATTTCAGTTTCTGCTTGATGGTTCCTTCTGCTTGACATGTCTCTAGTGCTTTACTACTACTTTTTTGGTAATCATTTACAAAAAGTAAATTGGAGGATGCAGATGAGGAAGGGAAAATTAGTTATTGAAGCTCCTGCTGAGGCAGTCTTAGTCACACCAGTTGCAAAAGTTTGCCTGCCATCACCTGTTTATAAGGTTCAGGACTTGTAAAGTGATTATTAGGTGGCTGCTAAAAATAGTACTATAAATGAGGGTGCATAGGAAGTGGAATGATTTTTAAGGATTCTGAGCTAAAGTATGCATAATATATTGGGAAAATTCATAGCTACCTCGGCATCATAACATTTGCAACATGAAAAGAAAAACTGCGGTTTTCTAGGAAACCAGAAGGCTGAATATTGATTTGCTTTTATTATGAACATTTGTGCTTATATCCCTGGATCACCAGTAATTCTGGCAAGTGCTCAGTATTATGAAACTCGATCAATAATTGCTTATTTGCCCCTTCATAATTAATTCAAATTGAGATAACAGAGTTTTGGGATTTTTGTTTTTGTTTTTTTCATTTCCATACATCAGTTGTTTTTTTTTTTTAACTTGACACAATAGAGTTAGAATTGATCTTGTTTTGAAAGGATGCTGGTATTAACAACCACTGATGATACTGAAGAATGAAAGTTGTCAGTATTGCTTGTAAGTCTCACATGGCCCTAATTGGAGAATAGGATGATGAATTCTTGCTAAATTAAATCTCAGTAAGCTTTATCCATGTTAAAGTCAAAATGTTATAGAAAATAACATTTATAAGCTTAAGAACTTTTATGAAAATGTATTTTGTTTATAACATCTGTACCATGCTAAACCTGGTGACAAATATTATTCCATTGTTTTCTTTACTTTCTCTATTAACATAATACAAGTTGCATTGTGTATTTCATTCTGTGAATAGAAATATATGCCCAAGTGTGCTGTGCTGATAGTGTTGTAAAAAGCATTGAATGTGTAAATACATTTGACAGTATCAATCACAGAGTACTTCAGGATTGCAGGGAACCTCTGGATTAGAGTAGATCTCTCATCCAGAGAACATGAGGTCATATCCCCTCTCAAAGCAGCATCAAGGAGATCGGGTCGGCCAGTGATTTGCCCAGCTGAGATAGCCTCAAAGGTAGAAATCCTCATTTGTAAGAATTACATTTTGGAAATGCCATTCAGCTTTGTTTATGTGAACATGGTATTTTGCTGAGGCAAAAAATGATGAAGAAAGTCATTGCTTGACTTGAATTAGAACTCGAGTAGCACTGTACTCTTTCTTCTTGCTCCTGAGATGGAGCCATGATTTTATGCTAACTAACTCCTTAATGAGAAAGCTTCTGGCATTGCTGGTAGCAATCAGAAAGTGTGTGACTACCTGTAGCACTTTTTGTTAGTTCATTAAAAAGCTTGCCTTCCTAATTATGTTTGCGTGTCTTCCCATAATTTGTACTGACCTCAATAATTAAATGGTTGATAATCTGTCTGCAGAATTGCAGAAGACTTCAATCTTTATGTTTGCAATGCTTCTGGCAGTATTTACAGCTATAGAATGGTATGTTGCATTTCTTACTGGCCATTCTGTGATTCTGTGTCCCCACAACATAACTTCTACAGTTGCAGAGGTGAAGCTTGGAGATTGGTGCTCGCCCTCTGAAGGTCAGAGTGCAGATTGAGCTGTGGGACTGGAATTACTCAGGGCTTACAAAGCTGCTCCAAGTGCACTCACCTGGTTGCTCTTTCTCTTATATTTTCGTTAGTCTTTTTTTTTTTTTTTTTTAGTTGACCTTCAATTTTAGTGTAATTTTACCTTTTCTTTAACACTTCTGTGATTTAAATGCTTTATGTTGGTATTTCTTGCAAGAAATCCCTCTATAAACTCTAAATGCAATATTTCAGTGCATTGCTCTCTAAATAATTTAAAGCGAATTTAGCTTCATTAGATACATTTTGTACATGGTATCAGTGCAGAGGCTCTCTTGCTAAAATCTTTCAGACACTCATCCATGAGTCCTGTTGCCATCAGAGAAGAGTTGGCAGCAGCATCTCTGGTCCATGTGTGCCACCTGCCGTAGCTACTCAGCTCTCCTCTTAATCTTCTCTCAGAGCAATACGGGGTGGTTATCTTTCTTTCTAACCATTTAGATTACATCTTGGAGAGCGAGGTCAGAGCTTTATACCTGCCTCATTATCATGTGAAATTTTTCAAAAGTATACCATTTTAGCACTATATCATACATTCTGTCCCCGGAACAAGAGAACTAAATGGGAGGAAGGAGAAAGGAAGAGAACCACTATGAGGAAGGCACTTGTTGAGGTTGCAAAGACAGATCACAGGCTGAAAGTGACCACCTGTTTAGACAAAGTGATTTCATCTGGGATTTCTGCTACTGGAATTGTCCCTGTGTGTGCAACTATTTGTAACATCCTCTTTAACTTATTTCAGGTTTTGTACCTGTTGTGAATAAAAAATAAACCAGAATGGGTATTTTCTTTTCCAGAAAAACTTGTAACCTATGACTGATTCCCTCAAAACACTACTTTTCTGTGAAGGGGCAACCATATATTGTACATAACACACAGTAATAACGCCACCACTTAGGTAAGGCCTATACATTGAAAAAAAGTACTACAGTTATTACGGTCTGAGAGATTTCATAGTGTGTAAAACCATGTGATTTAAAATTTCAGTGTTTCAGTTTTTTAATCACATCTCATTTGACATTGATTATTCCGATTGAAGAGATGTATCTTCTTATTATTACTTATATTTGTCTATTCAACTTTAGTATTGTACTGAACTTCATGTCAGGTTGTAGTGTCACATGGATGGAAGTGACCATATCATTGATATATGTAAGAATTTATCTGGTCCATAGCAACTCCAGCATCCTGAGAGCTCTGCAGCATCACTTGCGGAAGAGTTGAATGAAATTCAACTTTTATTTCCTATACGCTAATGAAAAATGAACTGCAGAATGAACTGCAGAATGTACCAAGCAGCTAACATAACATGATATGTAGACTGTGATATTAGGTGTAAAGACCTGGTTTTGTAGCTCTGAAATATAAATCAAGTGTCTTGTAAGCAGTTGGTCCATGAAATATATTACCTACCTCAGTTATTTCTCACAGTATAGTCCTTGCTCTTCAGTTTAGGAGTTTTGGAAACTTGCCTACTTTTCTACTATCACAAAACCAGCATGAGGAATTAAAATTGGGTGCCAGCATGATGATAGCGTAAAATGGACTGATGATGCTGAGATAGTATGCAGTGGACCATACTTGTTAATGATTTGAGTCAAGGCTAAAAACAAACTTAAAGGCATTAACTTTTAAAAGCATGTTATGCTGCTTGCATGAAGGATTTTATTTGATAGTCTGGTGACCCCTAAATCAGATATAATTCAGATCAAGGCTTCAGGAATTAGGCTACTAAGGCTTCCATCTATGCCATATTACAGTCTTTTTATAAAATGTTTAGAGCCACTCAAGCTTATTCTTCTAGAAATGGCAATAAATTAAATGAATAGTATTAAAGGCAAAGATTTCTGGCACTTCCTTCCAATTTTCTGCTATAAATGTCAAATGGAATAAACTTATTTTCCAGCCTTCGTAGTAAGTGTTGGTTAAGGTAGAATTAGCTACAGCATTATCTTGATATATTGAAATTTTAACTGTATGATTTAAGTACAGGCATATCATTAATGTGTTTTTTTTTCCCCCCAAGGAAACAGCAAGGCAGTTTACTGTAACTAGAAGCAAAAGCTAAAATGTTGGGGTTTGTACATCAGATTGACTTACAGTACTGGATTATAAATCTTGCCCACATTCAATTATTTTTTTATTCTTTTCTCCTTCTTTGGTGAGGCTTGCTTTAGTTTACCAGGTGTTGGCTGAGAAACACTGGTGCAGAATTCCCCATGAGAGCTCCAGTTTTGGTGTCCATTGTTCTGCAACATTGTGTGTCCCATGTGGTCAGTCTGGCTAAGAGTGTTATTGTACCAGTTGTTCTGAGTTTATATAAATTACTTTTTTCTTTCCTGAATTGAATCCAAGGCATTTCAAAAACTTAGTCTCAAGGGCACAGTTGATTTGTACAAGATTTTTGAAGCAAAAATGGTAATGTGACTAAATTCTGTTGATCTTCTACAGGAATAGGGTACTGAAAGGACTCTGTGCCTTTGAAAGTCCTCTTCCTCTGAGTTCTCAATTTCTTTTTTTTTTTTTATTGCTTAAATATTGCCTGTGTAATATCTGACAATTATAGTTTTTGATTAAATTACGGATTGGGTAAGCTAAGAAAGCATAGTTCTTTATTGTTTCTTTATCTCAGCTGATAGCTCAGAACTGACTTTTGAAATGTATTTTCAAGTTCTTCTTGGAGTTTTATGGCATCACATTTGTACGTCTAAATGTTCTGATGCAAACAAAGATCTGATTCCTTTAAAACGATTAGTCTGCTAAAACAGTAATGTTTTGTATTTTGTCTGTCTGCTATATGCTCAAATTCATTCCAGCATTTTATTTATCTTATGGACTTTGTTTTGAATTATATTATTTTGCTGCATCCTTGAAGGCTCTGTTAAACTTTGCACTGGCATATCACCACTGAGAACAGCTGGTCCTTTTGCTGTGTCTGGTACTTTTGGAAATCTTTTGTTAACTTTGAATAATGTTTCTGTGCCTGGACATTATTTCAGTGTCATGTCATTTGTAGTTACGCAAATACAAATGAAGAGAAGCTTGAGGTGAGATAAAGTTATTGTGAGAAATTAATTCCTGTTGGAACTTCTTTTACCTATATATATGTATTATATATATGTTATATATCAATATAGCCCCCCAGTTTTCTTCATGTCTACATGTAACAAATCATTTCTTTACACCCTGCGTATTTACTGCCATGTGCTTCTCCAGGAATGACTCAGAGAAGTTACATGGATTTCATTTTAAGAGTAGTCCCTAAAGATTGTTGCTAGAACAGTCCCTGAAGATTATTGCTTGACAATTGTTTTCAAAACACTACACAGATAAAAGGTGTAAGAATACCCCTTTACAATAGTCAAGTTTTTCATGGCACTAATGGACATGGGTTCAATTCTTTGAAAAGGTAGATAATAGCAGGACGGGGAAATGGTTTAAGTTGAAGGAGGGAAGATTTAGGTTGGATATCAGGGGGAAGTTCTTTAGTATGAGAGTGGTGAGGTGCTGGAACAGGCTGCCCAGAGAGGTTATGGATGCCCCATCCCTGGAGGTGTTCAAGGCCAGGTTGGATGGGGCCCTATGAAATGTGGAGGTTGGTGGCCCTGCCTGTGGCAGGGGACTTGGAACTTCATGATCCTTGAGGTCCCTTCCAACCCAAGCTATTCTATGATTCTGTGATTCTATGGTTTAATAATGGCACTTGGTAGGTCAGGTTGCTGGCAGGACTTGATGATCTTGAAGTTCTTTTCCAACCGAGATTTGATCGATTCTAGGTATATATTGCTTGTCCTTCTACTTCAGCACAGAACAAAAGAAATCATCATGAGATTGCTACCAGTACTAGTGTAATGTGCCTCATCAGAATAGTGCTTCCTGGTTTAATCAGAGTGATCAGTCAAAAATTGAAATCAGGGATTTCAAGGATTTGTATACAGGTAGAAACATGTTTTTTTTTACTTTTTTGTTTCTTTTGCACTTTAGTATAAAAGAATTCATCCAACAATACTGGTAAAAAAAATTTACTTCAAACACTGACACTGAGATATTGTGCTGGGAACAAAAACAAATGACATCAGAATGAATTAGGTAAATGCAATAATACTTCAATCCATAATAATCTTAAATTAGATATTTTATTAAATGTTAATAACTTTGGGGACTTCACTGGTTTTTACTTAGGTCTTTCAAGTAGAAGTTACTCTGTGTAAAAAGATGCCTGCAATGTAAAGAAGGTGGAATGTGCACCAAGGGTTGTTTCTGACTGCTTAAAACCATTTGAGATTTATTAATTTTCTGGATTTGAGTTAATATGGTTCCATGAATAGGCACAAGGCCTGGAGAGTGGGATTAGGAAGGTTTCCAGAGGCTCTGAACTCATGTCAAGCAAAACTGTCATGCCAAGCAGCTAAGTCAACTGCAAAGGGAAAAGCCTTGAAAGTGCTTTATCGGTGCATAATGTTTGTAAATTTTATTCAATTAATTTACAGCTGCAGGGCTCATGAGGCTGAAATTAAAGTTTTGTAAAGTTTTGATAAGGAAGCAGCCAAAAACAAACAAAAAAGTTTGATTAGCTCTGGATGTTTTTAAACAAGTTGGCAGGGGAACAAAATTTCAAGTGCTGCAAAAAAAAGATGCATTTAGTCTTAGGAAATACTGTAATCAACCAGACTGGTAGAGGAATGCCTACCAGTACCTCATATAAAGGGCCTGCAGGTGTGCTTGCCATTTTTTTCCCTTATACTTACAGGTGCCACTAAGAAAAATCATTGTGTCCCAGAGAGAAGCCTTTGAAAGCTAGAGCTATGAAAAATACTTAAATAAACGTGCTTAAAATTACTGTTATTTCTTTTACAAGATTAAATGGGGTTTACTTTAGGCAATAAATGATAGTGAAAAAGAGCATATGCCAGAAGACAACCAGAGTACTAAAACACCAGTTTTACCCAAAGTATCAGTGCCTCTTTTGCAGATGTGAAGATGACTAGCTCTTAAGTTGACACTAGCCATGCTGCTGCTTCTTCACTTGATTTTCTTTTCATGGGAGGATTAGAGAAACCCTCAATTGCTGCAAGAGTCCTTAAAGTACCCCTTGGGAAGATCGGGGCTGGGACTGCTGCCCTAAGTGTGAGCTTTTTGCAGATGATTTAGGAGGAGTGACATTGCTTGTTTCTGTCTGGCTCTTGTTCCTCATATGGGATCAGGTCAGAGCAGACTTGTGGAAACAAGCCAAAGTTAGGCTATCCCTCCCACATAGGTCATGGGTCACTCAGGTAGATGTTTCTATTACTTTTAGTCATGTGTTATTTTAAGTTATGTTTGTATTAGTGAAAAAGAGCAGTGTTTTTGTTGTTTTCTTACATGCACATTTTAGACTTGAGATCCTATTTCAAGTATTATTTTTTAAAGTAAGATTAGCAAAGTGGGTTATGCAGTGCGCGCGTTCATTTCTGGTCATTGTGAAATTTATATTTTACTGGGAACTGTCTGTCGATGTATCTACAATGAAAAGGGGAATTCTGTTAAAACTGAATTTTCACATGCAAATGAATCCTTTTTTCTGAAATATTTTACTTTGGACAAATCTAAACAAAATTGCCTCTGTTTCAGTCAGGTCATTTATAAATAAGAATCTCAGTTGTTAACAGCATCTTTTAACAACGAGTGGGATAGGTTTGATGCATCCTATTCATGTCAAAGCTGTGTCAGATGCATTTTGACAAGGCTGGTCTGTCTGGAAACAAGCACTTTAACTGAGAATCTCAGACTGTATTTGGGCAATATGTAAACTGCATTTTCTGAGAACAGAGCAGAATCTCAAGGGAAGAAATGTGGCATCATTGTTGCTTGAGTCTCTCCTGTGTTTGCCATTTAAGTACTGTGGTTTTGCAGGGGGCTTACAGACAACGGGAGATTACTGAAGGTTGTGGCCTTCAGAGGTTTTTTGCAGAGGACACAGCTGCTGCCCCATTTTCAGTCAGTCACCGCCAGTCATCACCAGTTCACTGGGCTGTTAAAAACTTCTTGCCAAGGTAACTCAGATCATATCTGTACACCAGTGGATTGCTTTCAGAACTTGGATTAGTTTCTGAAATGACAGAAACGATATCAAGTTATGCTCTTTCCCTGCAGTCCTGGTCTGGAAGAACTTGAAATATTCATAGTGGTCAATGGCTCAATGACCTGATGGGGATCAGCAGTGAGTACTATCCCTCAAGGGACAGTACTTGGACCGCTGCTCTTTAACGTCCTCATCAGTGATATTAACAGTGGGATTGAGTGCACCCTAGCATGATTCTAAGCTATATGCTGTGGTTGAGGTGCTATTCAGAGAGACCTGGACAGGTTTGAGCAGTGTGCCCAGGTGAACCTCAAGAGGTTCAACAAAGCCAAGTGCAAGGTCTTGCACCTGGGTCATGGCAGCTCCTACTATCCATACAAGCTGGGGAATGTAAGGATAGAGAACAGTCCACTTAAAAAAGACTAGGGGTACTGGTGGATGGGAAGCTGGACATGGGCCAGTAGTGTGCCCTCATAACCCAGAAGCAAACTTTATCTCAGTATGCATCGAAAGAAGTGTGGCCAGCAAGTAAAGGAGATAATCCTGTCCCTCTGTTCTGTCCTGGTGAGGCCTCACCTGTAGTACAGCATCCAGATGTGGAGCCCTTAGTGCAAAAGAGATGTAGACCTGTTAGAGTGCATCCAGTGGCCCGAGGAGGGCCACAGAAAAGATCTAAGGGATGGAACATCTCCCTGTGAGGACAGGCTCAGAGAGATGGGATTGTTTAGTCTGGAGAAGAAAAGGCTATGGAGAAACCTGTTAACAACCTTTCAGTATCTAAAGAGGGGTTGTAACAAAGAAGAGAATGGACTCTATAGCAGGATCTTCTGTGACAGGGCAAGGAGAAATGGTTTCAATGTAAAGGAGGGGAGATTTAGATTGTGTATAAGGAAGAAGTTTGTTTGTTTGTTTTTTACAATAAGGGTGGTGAGGCACTGGCACAGGTTGCCCAAAGAGGTGGTGAATGACCCATCTTGGAGACTTTCAAGGTCAGTCTGGACAGGACTCTGAGCGACCTGATGTAGCTGTAGGTGTCCCTGTTCACTGCAGGGGAGCTGGACTAGGTAGCCTTTTAGGGTCCCTTCCAAATCAAACAATTCTATGATTTTATGCTTTGTAAGTACAAATTTTGGCATACACTATCTCTATTTGACTTTGAACTCATTGTTCATGGTTGGATGCTGCATGTGTTTTGCAATCTCATCTTCATACATACTTGAAAAGAAGCAAGCCTTCTTTTGTGAAGTAATGCTTCCCACAGAAAATCTCTCGACATTCATAGGACTGGAAATGGAAAACAACATGAACAAAATTAAAAACAAACAAACAAAAGAAAACAGCTTTCAATAATATGTCCTTCTGATCTTAGAAGTATAGTGGGATTGAGTGTCCAGATTTTCTGGTGTGGTTTGCATGCCTTCTAGAGATGCTTTTCCACTGTGTTGTGATTTCCACTGTGTTGTGATTTTCCACTGCTTGTGATAGGCAGCTGGTCTCATGGTTGGAGGTTTTATATACTGTCTCAGAAGACGTTTTAAGAAGCTCTACTGACATTTCTTTAATTTTTCCCACGTCCTGTACTCAATTTCATGGTTGTGGTACATGGCATATGGGCGAACATTCATTTGCACTCAACTGTGTAATTTATTTAGATTTCAGAGTGTGTGAGTGGTAGTTAAAATTTAAGCAAGTATGTAAAGAAACTTTGTTTCCACAAGACTGCTTCTGGTGTTTCCTTTTGTATAATAGTGATAATCCTCCGGAAGTAAACATATATATGTTATTGATTATCTTTGCCATAGCTTGGGTTTTGGCTGCATTTTTAGAAACCTACTTCAGAAAGGCTGGTGATGTTTTTTTCATTCCAGTCTATATACCTCTGCAGTATGGAATTGATGCACAAAGCCCGTTATCTTCAATATTTTGGCATGGAAATTTTTGGTTTTATGTACAATTTGCCCTGTTTAATACTGTTTTTCCTTATTTCCTTCTTGAAATCTGTATGTGGATTGGTCCAAAATAGTTTAGAACTTGATAGGTTACTATCTTAATACTGAATCCCGAGAGTTTTTCATATGATATGACAACTTACCCATTGCTCTCTTCTGTCTGTCACCACTAGGAGCAGAATAAACTAGTTATAAAGTTGCCTACTTAAAATCTTTTCCTGACTTTATGTGGAGCTGTACATGAACTGGAGTTAAACATATGCCATATCAAACTTTGGACAAGATAGAATTTTTTATAGCTAATAATTCTTAAAGTAGATGCTTTTTCTGAAATCTCTGGAAATATTTGATTCAAGACTGTATATGTGTACATGCAGACAGCTTCAGCACTTGAAAAATGTGCTCTAAAAACTGTATTTCTTTTGGAATCAGTACTCATGACATATTTACTGCTTAATCAAAGTGTTAATTGCAGGTGATTTTTCAGTGTATTGTGGTCAGCCTGTTAACTTATATGTTAAAAAAATAGTTTCCGTGTTATATTCATTAATGATAGGAGAAGTAAAAAATACACATCTCTGATTAAGAATTTCAGAGTATTAAAAGTATTAGAATAATAACCTGTTACAGTAAATCTGTGGTTGATTTAAGTCCTCTTATTTTAGAGGGAAGAAAGCCTTGATTCAGTGTTCAGGAGCAAATTCATGATACAAAAACTAGTTATTTAATATTATATAATACAGTGATTCTATAAAAAGAATGAATTTTCAAAATTAAAGGTATTTAAAGAAGCCAGTCATGAACCCTTTGAAATACCAGAAGTCATGGGAAAGACTCATAAATAGTGATCTGGTCAGAATTTTAATGAGATCAATTTATAGTCGAAACACTAGAATATTCCATAAATCATGCTGAAAATATTACGAGATGAAAAATGTTATTTGCTTGTACAACGTACCTGCTTTTGATAGTGGTTATAAGATGGCTGACTAGCTCAGAGCTCTCTGGTTTACAGTTTGTGTCAGTCTGAAGAGCAGCATGTTTTTGCAGATATACTTTCTTTTAAAGTTTGAGATGCAGGTATGTTGAAACATGCTGTCTTCATACAATTCTATTTGCTCTGCCTTTATCCTTCTATTGTACAGATACTGCAGCTCTCTGTAGACTCCATGCTGCATTTAGGATTGCTTTTCACCTGGCTCTGGCCCTCAAACAACTCAGAAACTCAGGGATGTCAAAAAGCTGCTGTTCATTCTAACCCAGAATCTGTGTCCCCAGCTTGTCAGATTTGGCTGGTGCTGCTTTGAGTGACAGTGGTGCTTGGAAACACTAGTGACTATCAAAGTGCTGTCTGAAAAAAGTGTGTTTGTAAGAAGATATGGAGGTGGACATTGGACAAGGACACTGCTGGCCTCTTTATTTGGTCTTAAGAGGTGTAAGAACAGTATCTGATTGAGGTTGTCTTTCAAAGCACACCTGCTCAGTGGGGAGGTGCTCAGTGAGGCGTTCATTTAAGAAATATCCTTCTCAAGGGAAAAGAACAAGATAAACAGCCAGGCTGATGTTGTTTCAGGAAAGTGGTTTATTGATTAATCATGACAATTAAAAATTGTGTTGGGACACAAGCAGTATTTGAGAA
Organism: Tetrao urogallus; assembly: GCF_951394365.1. Classification (NCBI taxonomy): domain Eukaryota; kingdom Metazoa; phylum Chordata; class Aves; order Galliformes; family Phasianidae; genus Tetrao; species Tetrao urogallus. The sequence goes on from NC_136814.1 coordinate 33,548,745, forward strand.
AGCTATTTTTCCAAGGGATCTCTGACAACTGTACTTGGTTGTCTTACAGCTAAGATTTCACCCTATTTTGTAACATATACTTAAGGAATATTGAGCTTTTTTTTTTTTCTTGGGATTTCATGAAGTTACTGTGTTCTGCAGCTATTGTTTTCCTTTTTTTTTTTTTTTTTTTTTTTTTTTTTTGTGCTTTTACAAAGAATAGGTGTCCGTTGGTAGTAGATAGAGTAAGAAAGATAAAGCAGCCTGCAAACTTTTGTCTGGAGAAATATAAATCTCTGTTCAACAAAGTCTGAATGGAAACAAGTCATAGTCAGGGGTGTATTTATGAGTACAGAGATCTTCCTGCTACAGGAGCACTTGACAATAACCAGAGAAGGCATGTGAAGAACCAAACACTGCAAGATTGTTTATATCTCTATGAACACTTTTCTGCCTAAGCTGAAATCTTTAAATTTTCCACCTTTATTCATCTCCTTGATTTTAAGTAGCTTAATTTAGGATTTCTTATAGTGATTTGCTGTGCCTTTATAGTGTAAAAATTTTAGTACCTATTTGATGTGACAGGAGTTTCCCTTACTGAATTATTTTCCTACCTCTGTGCAGCCTTTGTCCTACCTAAAATGGGAACTAAGGAGCAGATCTACCGTATATATGTAGCTTCCTCCAAAAGTAGTGCCTCCTGTTTATTTCCACAGAAATTACAACAAAGAACACCACCATTAGCTGTGCATTTTTGCCAGTAATGAATGAGAGCCTGCATGCCACACTTCTAAAAATCTGCAACAGTGGTGGTGACCTGCTCTTGCCACTATTGACATGCATCACCCACCTCCTCACTGTGCTCATGTCCACTGTTTGATTTCCATAAATATTCAGCAAGTGTCAGTAAATGTCAACAAGTGCCATTTTTTTCTACGTGGAGGAATTCAATGACACACTTTTGCTTCATACACACTTCCATGTCAGGCATGATTTTGCCAGACTGCCCCTCTGCTGCTGTCTGTCACAAGGCGACAACATGTAACAGAATATTGCTGGGAAGGTTCAACCACTGCTCCTGAATCACCATCATCTGCTTCTGACATCATGGAACAGCATAATAAAATAGGAGGCATTATTTTTTGAGCAACCCTCATAATTTTCCTTTCTGCCCGCAATAGTCTTCTGTTCCACTTCTGTCCTGAAGTAGTAGTTTAGTCTTATAGCAGTTTATATAGGAAAGAGGGAAGTAAAGATCAACAAAAGCTTTATTCTTAACATTATCCTGTAAACGATGCAGATTGTTGGCATCTATATCAACATTGGAGTTGCATACTGTTGAGAATAAGATCTTCAGCTAAAATCTTTGTCTACCAGCTATAGAGTCACTTGCACTACTTTTTCAGAAATATTAGACAAAAGCTTGTCCCTGAAAGGAATTTTGGAATAAAGGTGTGCTTCATAGCAGCACTGACAGCATGCTGCAGAATTTACTTGCATTCAGTTTAGGAGAACTTTAAGTTCATTACAGAAAAAGGTAAGTGAATAATGTTTGGTAGATCTTTCTATCACTAGATGATCTATGAAATATAGTAATTGAAATGATGAATTGGACTTGCCTCCATTTAATAGTTGGATAAAATAACACAACATCTTCCAAGACCAGGAACTAAAGCATACAGTTTTTGACAAATCTGTCTTTACATGTGATATGTCATAGACACAGGGTAGGTGAAGGTGCCTGCAGCATGCTGTTCATGATCTGTTCCTCAGGTTGAGACAGTGTGTGCTGTACATCATGTTATTACTGTAACTGACTCAATCAGATTTAAAAGACATAGTAATGGACACGCCAGAAAGAAATGCTGGCGTCCAAGAGGTTAATTAGAGTGGGAAAGAGCAATTAAAGGGACTTGGGGAAGCCTTCACAAAACTGTAACTGAGCACTCTTCATTCCAAGGATCTCATTAAACTAGGCATGGGATTTTTTGTTGTTGTTGAAATTGTGAACCTCTCATTTAGGTTAGCTAATTAGCTTTCTGAAAGAGGAGTTATTACAATACTATAGATTTTGAAACCTTTTCTTGGTCTCAAAATACTACTGTGTATGTTTTATGTGGATATGTTTTGCTTTGCCTCAAAATGAGAGAAGTGAAAATATCACTTGGATATGAATGTCACGAGTGTGTCATTTTTATTTGCCCAGCCTATGAGACAAATGAAGATTTAGCTCTTACTTTCAGTAATTGCATAGTTTTATTATGTATGTTGTGTGATAATGTGACTACATGTACAGAATACAAATCAATACCTCAACAGCAAGTAACAGATGGAAGGCTTCTGTGAAAGAACTTTGTTGTCCATTTATTGATTGCAGTTAGTAGTTTATGTTAGCAGAGACGTACCATAACTACTGGTGCCAAAATAAACATCAGTCTGAATAGTGGTCCAGTGAGAACAGGTTCTTGCTGGTTTACTCAGCAGTGCTGACTGCCAGACTGTCTCATTGGTCGAACTTAAATGGAGTGCAGGGATCCAGAGAGGAAAATGAAGGACCAGATGCTGTAGGAAAGCTGATGAACATTACTTTTATATTGATATAAAATGCCTTAGCTATTGTGAAGAAGTAAATTACTTAAATCACAACAAATGAAGTTTGTCAAGAAAAAATAGAAATAAAAATAAACAAAGGGCAATACTGCTGATTTAAAACTGAACAAACAATAAGCAATAGCTTCATCCACCAAGTATGCCATTTGTATTACTTCTGTGAATTACTGTGTCAACAATTTCTATTGTTTTTCTTTTCTAACTCTGGATGAAAGACCCACAGAACTGCAGAAGCATAGTGTGCACAAGAATATTGGTGTACAGAATGAGCAAAATGTGGAAAAAATGTGTTTCTTTATTTCCCGTACCATGATCTGTGGTGCCGCGTGCTGCAGTGTCCTCACAGTGATGTGAGCATGAATGATTCTTGAGGTTCTCAGTATCCTTTTAAAGCTATTTACACACGTGAGCGTGTGACACGCATCTCCAGATTATGTTGATGGTGTCATTTTGGCTCACTTTGTTTTGTGCCCTGGCCCCAGCTCTCTGATTATTTGGTGTCAGTTATCATCTATCCTTCTCTTGGCTCAAGATCTGTTCCTTCCTTCTTAGAGAAAACCGTAGCTGCTGCACTGATAAGTTGACATATTTTCCACATATCCATGGGGGCCTGCTTTCTACAGAGTAGTGTAAATATAACAAACCTGGAACACTGTGGAAGCAGGCCAAAATATGCCATTTGCTGCCAATTTTTCTTCTATATTGCAAACGCCATCTAGGAGCATCTACACTATATCCTTACTGTAAACAGCATTGCTATGATTAGGCACAGGAATAAGTGCCCATTTTTCTTAAACGACCCTTCAGTGAAGTACTAATTAAATTTAAGGATTTGAGAATCCACATTGTGTTATGTATTTTCTATTACTGACATATGTAATATATTGAAAAAAATATATATGAATGGAAGAAGAGAGATATGCTGTACATTTTGAAAATGAACAAAAGTAGGTTTTATTCCCAAGCGAACTTCTAGATATAAACAAAGAAGAGACCCGGAGGAAATGTGGCTTTTCCTCTCATGTCAGTATAGGAGATTTGAGGAGGCCTTACATGTGTTTGCTCTTGCCTTTTTGCTTTCGAAGACCAGCAGGATGCCATCACTGCTCAGTTGTGTCCTGGCAGCTGCAGTGGCTGCATTTGCATCCTGAACATTTGGGAAAAATGGCTAATTATAGGGGGAAATACTTGGTGGAAAAGTAAATCAAACTTTTTTTTCTTTTCTTTTAGCATTTATACCTATTAGCTATTGTCAGTAAATTATCAAGGAAAGTAGGCATGTATGGACTTGCCCTAAGTAACCATATGTACTGAAAAGTGCTTGTGGTGAATGCAAACAAAAGCCATAGCAAGTCAATTCTTTCACCTTCCCATAGACATGGCTGCCTGTTCAGGCTGCGTCTCTCATTTTCTGGTGAGGATTAGGAAGCTCTGAAACACAACTGAATAGGTGCTCTTCTTTTGTTCCCTTCTTATTGGAGTCCTGAGGACATCCATCACCCACCTTGGTGCTGTGCCAAAATCACACATAGAAATAATCAGAACCACTCCTCCTGCCAGCCTATGGGATGTACAGTCAGAAATATGGGAGGAAAAAGCAAAGCCCAGACTCTATGATTTGCACCCTCACTACATTGTGTTGTGAATTATTCTCGTAGCTGGCTGAATTTGACTTAGTAATTGATTGACGTTATGTGTATTCTTGGCCCTTTTTTATCTTCTGATGAGGAAGAAAGAAACAGCTACCTTGAACAGAGATCTTGAACAGGGGAGCCAGAGGCATGCAGCATGTAAAATTGAATGACTATAATAAATAAAACTTGGTACTATTTTTCTGAATGCTTTTGCTGCACACTCTTTCCTGATGCTTTGCCAGCTAATTAGCGTCATGGGATAGTAATTTCATTTCTGGGTGATAGCAAAGCTTAATTCGTGCTGTTAATTAACTACTTCCCATCAATTTTCTCATCTATGAATGGACAACATATATATCTATACTACTATCGAATAGAAAAAAAATCTCTGATGAAGGAAAAAAAAAAAGCAGTTTGTCTGTTCTCAGTAATTGTAATGTTTTAGAAGAATTATACTGGATTATGGGACATGTAATTTTAAGTATAAAAGCTAATTCAAATTAATTGTAACTTCTAGCAAAAACATAAAGGCAGTATGCAACCGAGAGAAGTATTTCCAAATCAATTTCTGGAATCGTTCAAGATGCAATTAAAATGTTCTAAAACATTAAAATGTTTTAAGTTGTTTACAAGCAAAAAATATTGGCTCAGAAAAATATTTTTTATTTGATGATTAGCTGGAAAATTTATTTTAAAATATCGAGTTCTGTATAATATGACCTATTAATGATTTCTAATGGAAATAATTGAGGAGATGGCATAATGAAGTTATTCAGCAAATTCTCTGAAATATATAATGGTCTGAACGAGATGACAAGCTGGATAAGTTGGCTGTGTATGTATAACACAACTTCAGAGCACGGACATATCTGCACACTTCATTGCAGGTTTTGATTTATCTTTATCTGTGCTTATGCTTTCTCATAGACATAAATGCAGCTCTTTGTGAATATCTCTATTGTGTAAAGGTTTGCCTTGCTTCTTGGCTGTTTGAAAGTGGGGAATTGGGCGCAACTGGTGAATGGAGCAAGGCTGACAAAGTGGTTTGTGTTAGCAGGATCAGTACAGGCCTTATAGAGACTCCTGCTGAGGTGCTACCAGGATAGTTGCTGGAGCCTGTTTATTTTGGGCTGTGTAACTGTGGAAGTTTGTCAGTAGCACTCATAGGTGAGAACCCAGCTTCTGTGCTTTTTTCTCCATGTATGAATTTGCAAAATGGTTATCCAGCTCCCAATCTGAGGTGATGCTGATTTCTCTGAAGGATGAAGAATGCTGTCTACAGTTTGCTGTTGCTCAACTTGCCAGCAGGGTCCCTCCCAAGGAGGAAATGTGCCTCACCCATCCAAATGGCGGAGGGGTACAGAGGCTTGTGCTTGCTTCTTTCCAAGAGTGTATTGGCAGAGTGCGTGGAGGGGATGGCCAGGCCATTCATCTATGTCCTGCTGCTTTGAACAGTGTCACCAAGAGTTCACAGCAGACTACAGTACTTGTTCAGACTGGTGAAAGCTCCGCTCTTGATTTGAGAAAGCATTGGACCAGTCAATTAGAGCAAAGTGTGCTTGCTTTTTAAAACTACACTTGGTATTGCGAGGATCTGCTTCTGGTTTTCTCTAACCCAATTAAAGATATATGTAACCAGAATTGTCTGCATGTGTACACTGCAAATGCCAAAGTCAAATAAATAACAGCACAGCAGGCAAACTTGGGAAAAACCAAGGCGAGGTATGTTGCTTGGACCAGATTTTGCCTTCCTCATGATGTGAGAATAACTACTTATAATGCAGCTGTTGTGTTAGAGCAAGGCAAGTTATTCATAGTACCTATTCCATAGGCTCTGAGAAATGTATTGTGATGCCATGGGCAGGCTGCCAGTTCCTTCATAGATGACTAAAAGTGTCCCTGAAAAATCCATCTGAATCCTGATGATTCCCTGCAGATGAAGGAATTTGTGGAACCTGCCCTGAGATTGGGTGGGAATTCCTGGGCAAGGTACTTCAGGGGTCCTGTGGGAAGCAAATTTGGGTTGAATGATTGGTTGAGGCTGCTTCGCTGCTAGTTCACCCAAATTCTATTCACTATTCACCCAAAACTAGGTGAAGAAAGATGAGGAGGTTAGGTTTCAATGTTATTTATCCTTTGAAGAGTTGTAGGTATTGAATGATGGTAAGCGATAGTAAATGAAATTTGCAGGTGACAAAACAAACAAAATAAAGTAGTTCTGCACTTGATCTGCAGAGCATATTACGTGATGGAAATTGCTGCCATGGGACACTGAATATTTAAAGATTACATGAAGTCAAGGTGAGATGTGGCAAATTGATTATTCAAGATTATTCTCTTGAAAACCAATAAATGCAGAAAAACGTACTTGGCTTAAGAAAAGCTCTAGTTGTAAATGTTTGGAGAACATTTGGCAGAAGTATAGTTCATCCTCGTTATGTATAGCTCTTCCTTGGGTTTTCTCTTACAATCATGAAGAATAATATAGCTATTCTTGTGCTCCCATTAAATGCCTTACCTGCTGGATTTCTCACAAACTTAATTCTGTAGATATTTGCTTTTAGTTTTGTGCATCCAATGATTTCTAGTCGTGAGCAGATGACTATGTTTTTTTTTCTTTGTTTGTTTAAATATGATAATTTCAGAATCTCTTTTCTAGATGAAGTATTGCAGGAAATAAGTAAGAGTTTGGGAGACCTGCTATCTACAAGTATTTTAGAGAAGAAAAGTTTAATAAGAAGAATACAAGAGCAGCAATTATTTTTACATTCAGAATAGAAGAGGAAAGCCAAGACACAATAGGGCTCAAGGGCTCTTGACACTCCTTTCCTCCCACAAGTATACTTACTCATTTCTTGCTCGTATACTTGCCACAGTCTTGCCCTCAATATAAAATCAAACAAATAGACTTTGCAAGGGATAATTACACTTAGAGTATTTTTGAAGTATTCTAAGCATTTTCAAAGCTAGTTTGACCATGCAAAAACAAGCAAACAAACAAAAAATCCAAAAAACTACACCTTAATTTCAGTTTATATTATGGCAGAATTATATTGGAAGTAGCTGAATAAGTAAAACTGGAATTGTTACACCCTGTGGGCTGCTTACTATTGATTTCATGTTCCCAAATACTATGATCTGGTCACTGCGATGATAGTTAATGTATTTATTTACCATTTCTATCGTCTTAATTTGACTTAAGATTTTTTTTAGGAGTTATTTTGCTATGTATTTGTCTTGTAGACTGAGCTATCCTAAAAGGCACACACTTTGATTTATCTGGAATCATTTAAAAAACATTTTGTTGGTTATTCCCCACCCTTTCTTCCCAAGGATGCCACGTTTTCCCAGTTTGTGATAAACAGGCAAGAGAACCTGTAGTGAGTATCATGTCAGTCACTTGTTTTATTTGAATCATCTGCTTTTTAATAATCCAAATGGATAATAAAAACTGAGTCATTCTCCTCTTAAAGAATGCATTCAAGTTGTGAAAATAGATGTCAAAATATCCTGACAAAAATCTAATAAAATGAAGAGTTTATGTGATCTTAGTCCTTGCTTTATCTCTTGACTAGTGATTTAAGTCGACAACCAGACTGATTAGGTTTACTTCTAATTGTGAAGATAATATTAAAAGTACCATAGATTAAAATGTTCTGTAGCCAGAGGTACAGTAAAGAATTTCAGTGATACCTTTTATAATATTGGACAGTAAATCACAGAAGTATTTGCTATGTCAGGCTCATGGTTGAGTGTCTGAGTTATAAAACATCGCTGAAAAGATTACCTGCTTTTTTTTAAAGACACCATCAGGTAGTGATAGAACCTCTGCATTAAAGTGTGTTGTTGCAGCAGCTCAATTTTGTTTGGCTTCTGCTTCCACTTACGTGAATTGTTGTGAGTTTGTCAGAGGAAAAAGCAAAGAATCACTTCCAGAAGTCACTGCTTGTTGATGGTAATTGGAAAGCACATATAACTTGAGTCTCAGTTGTTGGGACTCATTGGCATAGACAAAGAATGCCCTCAGATTTGCAGGTGTGAATTAATGGTCCCTAAACCTGTGGAAAAGGGAAAGGAGCTTCTCAAAATGGCTCTTTTTCCTAAATATTTTCTGTTGCTGGAGACATCAGCAGCTCTTCTCAGCAAAGTATGGTACACTAATACTGCAAGTCTCAGTCTTCTGACACTTGGAAAGCATAAGACTTAAAGATACAAACATTTTCTTCCTGAATGTTTACCGAAGTTGATATTACTCTCATGACCCCTTCTGGGTCAAGTATTTATTTTTCAGTTTTCTTTCTGATCTAATTCCTTCCAAAACTTTATCAATTCTACTTCTAATCTGCTGTGAAATCCTGCTCTTTTGTGTTTGTAGAGCCAAGAGGATGATACATCCTTTGTGGTCCAGGCTCACATCCTAGGGAATACTTATCCCATAAGCAGATCTACAAATATCAGTGAGGACATACTGCAAAAAAAAAAACAAATGACTATTTAGCTATTTCCTGTTTAGTCTTTATCTGATTTAGCTGACATTAAATATTCAAGAGATGGTTCTTACAGATTTTACCAGCTTTTACCTATGACCAAGGAGCAAATAAAGGAATTATATTTTTTCTGCAAGGAAAGAATTTTTTACATTTTTATGTGATGCTTGAAAAACATGCCAATTTCTCAGTACATTCCACTGTTCATACTGAAAGGGTAATACGTCACAGTCAGTTTGCAGATCTATGAAAGCTTAGACTGCTTTTGAACTTCTGAGGTATGATGGGTTTGGAGGTCACAATGATTTTATCTGAATCATCTGTCATGTGTATCCTGCAGTCACAGGTAAATTTATCTAGTCTAACCTCACACAAGGAAGAAGAGAAACTAATCTGCTGAAGCTGACATAAAGGGTAGAGATGCAGGGAGTGAGTGATCTTTCCTCTCACCTGTCAGTTGGCTTGATGGAGAACATGTAGCTGTCTGCTTTTCTTGCAGGTCCTTGTAGTGGCCCAAGTGTGGATTAGTGCACTTGTTCTTTGGGTGGATTAATGGATTTTTTTGGAGGGGCCGTATCACTTCCTTGCAGCCACTCGTGGAAAGGAAGAAGTGGCTCTTCCATGTTGGTTCATCTGGGTGGGTTGTCATTGCATTCTACTTCTATGTATATTTTCATCCGGTTGTGTTTGTTAAGTGGAACCTCAGTCTCTTTGTACAATGTGTGGAATAACGTATGTGGCATAGATATTCACGGACATCTGTTAAAATTTGCTGTCTGCAGGAAATTCTGCAGTGTCAATAAATTCTGGAGTATAAATAGATTGTACCCTCCTGGATATGTACTTGCTAAGATCAGCTGTAAGTTTGTGAAACATCTTTGTTTATCATATTTCCAAATGATATATTTAATTTATATATACACAGTGGAATCTTGGTTTTTATGGATGTTTATCCCACAGGCTGTTGCAAGCAGATCTCTCTGTGCTTTTCACAGCTTTTGTTTCTCGGCATAGCTCACTCCTGCCTGAGTCTCAGCAAAGGAAATTCTGTAAATGCACAGTGCTTTGACAGCTTATGAACTGTTTATCTTTAGATTTGCATTTTTTGTGTCTGGTTTTTATGGCTCAGATCAAAGTGACAGATTCTGTAATTTCATTACCTTTGTGTTCCACAACTTTTATTTGTGCCTGTTCTCAATAGAATAGGACTGGGACCAAAACAGAGATTTGAAAAATCTTTGAAGTTTTGAACATATGGGAGGAAGAATATTCTTGTGACAGAAGACTTTGCTTGAAAGCAAAACAGATAATTTAATGTACAGACAGCATTATGGGCACCACTCATGTTTAAAAGCATCAACAAAGCATCAGTTCTTAAACAAAAACCAAATTCTGTCTTAGATTTGTGCAAACTCTTTGTACTTGTTTTGGCACTGAATGAGCATGGAGTCTCTGTTCAAGACCGTTGTGTTCTCCAAGCTTAATTGAATTGTGTTTATTTGGGAGAGTAGAGAGGAGTAAAAGATCTTTGCAGAATCAATTCTTCACAAAGAAAAGCAACTCTTCTACCCACATTAATGAAAATGAACATATGTTACTGATTTGCCTATTTTTCTCAGAAGGATAGAATCAAGGAGGAGCATTGAAAGTGATGAGCAACCCACTCCCATCCACCAATAAGATTTTGGTATATACATATTACCCTAGAACCATCTTCTGAAGTTCCTCATTGCTTTGTATTTTGTGTAGCAGCAAACTAGATATAAAGTGGCCAAGAATTGCTGCTGGCACAGAATCTAAGTTCTGGATTTCATCCTTTTGAACATTTTTAAATGATGCATAGAGAAATGTGCTTCGAATTCAGGTGCATAGTACTAATACACGTAGTGCAGCACAATATATAACATGGAAAGGAATACCACAAAAAGTTTGGTGCACTTTAAATTCTCCTTGAAATCAGTAATGGAAATTAAAGATCAAGCTTAAAGTTGTCTTGATTTTCTTGGAAAATCAGATCCTTAAATTTGTGGTGGGATTGTTATTTCCAAATTTCTGCACTCTGGACTGTGGTTTTCCTGAAAACTAAGACAAACATAATTAATAAAATTGTATATTGTTTTATCAGTGATTGTGGAAGTATGCGTATTTTAGAAGGACAAATTTTTATTTTAGAGTTCCTAACCGCAAAGTAATCAAATGATCTTTTGTGTGTTTTTTTCTGAAGACATTTCACAGATTAAGGAGAGACCAAATTATAAAATCAATTAATTTTACTTCAGTTTGTGTAGGTATAGATGGTTGAGCGAGAAAATTCCACAGGTAACAGTTTGTTATTGTAAAAACCTTCAAAAATAACTCTTAATGGATCAGTACTTAATCCATGAAGCTGATTTATCTGGCCGTTTTCAGTGAGACCAAGTATCCTACATTCACTGTGAAAGTTCAGAGAAAACAGGGCTTAAAATGGGGAATGAGTCAAAAGAAAAAAATTGAAAACAACCCTCATATTCTTAATATAAAGTCCTCTGACTGAGGGTAAAATTTTATATTCAGATGTGTCTCAGCTATTGCAGTGAGAGCTCTGTATGTCCAGGAAAATTGTGAATATTTGATTGATGAGTAGTGTTGGCCAGAATGTAGTTTTCCATATGAGCTTCTTTTAAATTCAGGAAAAAAAATAAGCATTTTAGTTTTGAGAATATTGAGGCTGGAAATAGATGCAAAATGGTGAATGAGACCCTTATTCTGATCCCATTTCAGATGACATTAAAGTTAACTTTAAAGTCACTGCTTTGGCAGGTGATGTGTTTTGAAAAGAGCAGTTTATGACCGATATGTTTTCTTATTTTGGTGTTTCTGAAAATAGTTACGTGACACACTGCAATAAGGAATTTAGTTGTTTATTTTCAAACTAAGAAACTAAATGTTATGTATTCTTCTGAACTATGGAAAATCGCCTCCCCTGTGCTATAGGAAAATCTACATTAGTTGATTGTTATCTCCTTAAAAATAAGTAGGTATAAAATCAGGCTGTGATTCATTTAGAGTTTAGTGATGTGCAGTGCTTTCTCTTGGTGCTTCCAGCTTCAGCCTCTTCCTGCCTAAAGGATATTATCGCTTTTAAAGCATGTAGTTTCTCTTCACCACCTCTAGGGCACTGTATCACCCTAGTAGATACAGACACAATGCAGCTATGACCATAATTTACCCAAGAAACTCATGAAATGGTCTTAGTTTTTAACTAAAGTCTACACCTAGAATTGGAAGTAACCTCCATTGTACTCTTTCTGGATGGAAAGAGTCCATCCCTAATTCCAGTGGAATAATGAAACCTTGGAATGATGAAATAATGTTGCCTGCTTCTTGTGCAGGGAGTGCTTTCATCCTATTTCAAAAATCCAGGTGGTCTCCTGTATTTCACAATCTTTCTTCACAAAGCAAATGAAGGTTTGGGTCTTGCTCCCTGACTTTGTGGAAAAGAGTCCTTTTTCTCTTCTCAGGAACTGAGTTAACAGATATATTCTGTCTTCTAAGTCCTCATCTCAGGTCAGTCAATTAGTCAAGCTTCTCAGAGTGCTCTCCCAAGTTGTATCACTCCCTCCTTCTATGCCTGTCTTCTTGATATATATCCAAAGTAACTTGCTATGCCTCCCTAAGACTGTGTGCTCAAAATAAGTGATGCGACTGCTTGTTATTGAGAACCTGCCTCTTTCCACTCATTTTGACACCCATTACTATGGTGCTACAGTCAGCATCATGGAAACAACTTCCTTTCTTGCTGTATCTCCTCAGATGTGTTTCTGAGCTCGTATGCATGTCAGTAGATGCACCCTTTCATTTTTACTGGCATAACTGGCATTACAACATACACACAAATTTCCTACAGGGTGGAACTCTGTTTATTTCTAAAAGTCCTATTCATTACTTGCACAGCAGAAAAAATGTGCATATGAAATTTTTTTTTCCCCCCAGATAATCAGATTTTGATTTAGTCTGAAAATTCTGTGTTTATATCTGAGCTTTTTGTTACCGATCTATCCTGACCCCCTGTGCCACTCCACTGTAATGAGATTTTGATGTCTGCAGTATTATATTTCATATATATATATTATTTATAACTGTATTTTATATGTATTATATTTCATAATTATTTCAGATAGAACTGATAAAATCTATACAGCTTATAGATTTGGCCTGTATTTAAGACTTCTTAGATCTCTGAATTCTGAGATTTCGCAGCAGTTTTGTCCTCTGACAATCTAGCCTCCACGAAGGAAAGTGGAGAGTAAGATAAACTTGAATGTATTTCAAATTTTAACACTTTTTAAATTCTGACTTGTGTTTGAATACAGAACAAGAATACTCTCATGATTCCTACTGGTTCTGAAAGGAGCCCTTTGTGAGCACTGATGTGAACACAGTAAGAATGATCTCCATCAGCTCCATCTATAAATAGTGGAGGGAGGGCCATTTTTCCTCGGCAGAGGGACTCAGAATACTTAAATGAAGCTTCAGTCACAAATGCTTTTTCTCTCCTTTGGCTGTTGAGGCTGGTTGTAGATACATTAGCCACATGGATTTAAATTAGCCTCGATGAGTATTCTTTCTGATGGCTTATCTAATAACTAAGTTCCAGTCATTAGGAAAGCTGATATCCAAACAGCATCTCTGTATCTTAAATGATTTGTTCTAAAGATGGGCAAATTAAATAGCAGAAGTTCTTTGTAGCTGATTTTTATAGAATTGCATATTTCATAAGAGATTTCACTCCCTATTACAGGATTGAAACAGGATGTTTTAATGGATATGGGAAAAGAGAAATAAGTATTTAAAATAAATGGAAGAGAGAAGGGTCTTTCTTGATTTATGGGTCTCTGAAACAAGATATATTTTTTTCTTATAAGTCTAGATGTACATATAACTTTCATTTATTCAGTGAAAATTGGGAGGTAGAAAAAGTATTCTGATAAATGAAGGAGATGTTTGTGGTGGGAATACTCTCCAACAGTTAGAAAAACTTCAGGTGGAAGCTGTCCAATATCTTGAAAACTGACCCTGCATGGCCTCATGGACTAAAAGGGGACTGCTATGAAATAGCCAGGGCCAGAGTGGTGGATGCCAAAGGAATGTTAAATATAAAAAGTTAAATTCTTGCAATGTTATGACTATAATTATAAATTGAAATTGGAAAATGCAATACAAATTATCCATAACATGCATATTATACATTATTTTCATAATTTATTACTTTTGGAGATACAGATGTTTATGTATTATGTTACTAAAGAAAGGCATGCTTTTTCTTATCATATGAGTGGGTGGTTCAACTCAGTATTTATATCTGTATTTTCTTACATGAAGATTTATCCATTACATGGAACTTGTAGAATAGAATGTGGATGACACAAAGACTATGTTTCATATCAGTGTAAAAAAAATTGAAGTATGTTGTTTTGCATAATGTGGTTGTTTTTTCTTTTCTTTCTTTCTTTCTTTCTTTCTTTCTTTCTTTCTTTCTTTCTTTCTTTCTTTCTTTCTTTCTTTCTTTCTTTCTTTCTTTCTTTCTTTCTTTCTTTCTTTCTTTCTTTCTTTCTCTCTTTCTCTCTTTCTCTCTTTCTCTCTTTCTCTCTTTCTCTCTTTCTCTCTTTCTCTCTTTCTCTCTTTCTCTCTTTCTCTCTTTCTCTCTTTCTCTCTTTCTTACATTCTCTCTGGTATAGAATGACTTTATTTTAAATGTACATGACTAATCTTTCTGAGGGTGTTATGGGAAACCCCTTGCCTGGAGGCTTCCCTGGAGGGGCACTGATGCAGGAAATATGCTTTCTTGCTTGGAAGCCCAACTCGTTTGGAAAATTGAGAATGTCATGTGCTCAAACTGTCACTCCCGTGAAAGCTGTGCATCACAACAGAAGAGCAGTACTTGTGCAGTATTCTTAGGTACAAGTCAATGGGAATATTACGTCAAACCTTGTAACTTTAATATTACATGTAATCCAGCAAACATTACATCTCGTGAAACAAAGACATGGAAAGGGCTCCAACATTCTACCCTCAGAGTGCTGTTGTATGAGATTGTCTCCTACAGCACGTACATTTGTGTCTGACTTGGGATTTTATTGTAGTTCTGTGCTTCCCACATACAGACAGGGTAACAGGAAACATTAATGCTGACTTGAGATAAAATATTTCGGATTGGCTTAAGAAATAAATATGAACTGTTATCACTTTGGGAGTCATAAAATAGGTTTTAATTAGGACTGCTCATATTAAGTACTTGTTACTTGCTGTTTAAAAGTGTTTTGGAGAAAGTATGATGCAAAATATCAGAAATTGTATTTCGTATTTGTAATTAAAAGAGGGAAATATATTTCCTCTTTCTGTGTATGTGTGGATATGTATGTATATGAGGCATGTTTGCAATTCAGTGGCCTTAAGACTTTTTCAGGTGGATAGCACTCTAGTCCTGCTTCAACTAAGCCCTGAACTCTATGCTAGTTTTTATGGGGATTATAGCACCAGCAATATTTAAACATTTTGCAGATTTGATTTGATTTGATGGTGTTTAGGAGTATTGTATAGAGCCAAATTTGTGTATAATAAGATACTTTTGGGAACGGTGTAGAGAACTTGTCATTCAATGACCTCTATGTATGTAATATCCCATGAAGATCATGTGAAGCTGATCCATTGACTGATAAGGACTCAGATGAGCAGGATGTTAGCCTCTAACGTGCCTCTTTTCTACTGTTAAACATTATATTCTCCCAGTTCCACAGTATTCACAAGAATATCTTTTTTCAGCAGTAACAGTGTTTTTTGATTAAAGACCAGAAAGACAGAAAATGAGACAAATACATGGATCCTAGGTCTTACTTTCATGGGAATGTTTCTTGCTTAAGAAAGGACCATTTTTATATTTAAAATATTATTCTCTGACAAGTGATTCAGAAGAAGAGATAATTAGATGAGCAGATTTACCTAAGCAAATGCTATTTTCTCCTGCTCCTGTCACAAAGAAATACTGATACTGTTGAATTAAAAAGAAAAAAAAAAAAAAACAGATCCAGAAACATCTTTAAAATGTTTGTATCAGCAATTCAACCTACACCGTTCATTTCTCATACTTCATATGATTGTAGTAATTAAGCAACTCTTTATATATAATAAAATTGCTTTTCGTATAAATATCATGTTAATAAATTGAAAAAGAAATCAATTAAGAAATTTACAATATTTCATCATTTCAATATAGGTTATCATTATCAGAGTGATGTATAGGACAATAGCATTCAGTATATCAAATATATCAGGACAGAAACGGTGAAATTCTTAAGCTTTTGTTATTATATTCTAATTAATTCTGCTGTAGCATCTAGAGGCTTTGAGTCAGATTTAGTACTCTGCTGCCCTAGCACTGTAATTCAGTGCTCAGTCCATTACTCAGTCCATTACATTGTCTTCCCTCTCATTCCTACTCTTTATTCTGGAGTTCGGTGTTCATTCTAAGAATTGTGATGTTGGCTCAAAACAGCATGAAGTACTTTGGGTGTTGTGTAGAAAAGCTTTACAGCAATTTGATGGATTCACTATATGCAATTTGATACCGAGGCACAACAGATAAGCTGAGGTACTAGCATTTCAGTTTAGCATGTAATAATTCAATTGAATGTGAATGAAATCAATAATATATTACAATCTCACTGAGACAGATGCATATTAAAGCGTATAATTATACCATTGGGACAAATTCTGGTTAAATTTCCCCAATACTAATAAAATGACTCCTTAAATCTGTTCTTAGACCTTTATATAGTTTTGTTTATTACTAGAGCAGACAGAAAACCCAGCACTGTGACCCCTGCTGTCACTGCTAGAAGTCAGTTTACACGGTGGCAACTAGTAATCTTCAGGTTCACAAGCTGTTTTTATCAATTCTGTCAATCAAATGCATAAGAAAAGGTTAAAAATGAATAAGGACCTGAAATAATGATCTGTGCCTGCTTTGCAAAACCAAGGCAAGTATGTGCAATGTATTCCAGAACATCCTGTTCCTGTCAATATAGAAAAGATGATTTTTCTGTAGTGATAGGACAAGGGGGAATGATTTTAAACTGAGATGGGAGGTTTTTCACGCACAGGGTGGTGACACATTTTGGAACAGGTTGCCCAAGGAGGTTGTGGATACCCCATCCCTGGAGGCATTCAATGCCAGCCTTGGATGTGGCTCTGGGCAGCCTGGTCTGTTGGTTGGTGACCCTACACGTATCAGGGGATTGGAACTAGGTGATCTTTGTGGCCCTTTTCAACCCAGGCCATTCTATAGTTCCATAACAAAAGGTAAGGTTGAACACCTCTCTGAGGTGTACATCTAGAGTTGGCTTGGCTACCCTTTTATTTTTAGTTACTCATGCTAATTTTCTGAGATAATGTGACTTTGTGAAGAAAAAAACCCCAACATTTAGAGGTATTCTTTTGTCTTTGGTCTGTAAATCTGGCTTTGATCTCTTTGTGTCTCATAGCCAGTTTGTAAATACTATAAAACCCTGTTGTCTTTTGTGAAAGTTCTGATGTTACCATTTTTGGCAGTTCCATGGTCTGCAGCTTGCAAACAGGCACTGAAAAGTAAGAAACAAGACAATATTTCCATTACCAAGTGTTCAGAAGTCCTGTGGGTTTTTTTTGATTGGTATATGTGGGGTTTTTTAATCTCTGCATTATCTGTAGCAGACAATCTGGACTCTCCAGTAGATGTGGTTCATATGACAGTAAGAGAATTGCAGCTCATTCCTACTTCAATTTCCTCCCAGACAGTAGTCTGTATTGCAATTTCTGTCTTTTCCCACCATTTTAAATGCATCTCAAGTCTTTAATTTTTTTAATTTACTTTAGGTTCTACTTTGTTACCTTGAGGGCTTTTAGTATTTTATTCTCTGTGTAACTTTGGACATGGTTTTGCCAATCTCATTAATTTCATTCTGTACGTTCTAGCTTTGGCCCAGAAAGTTTTCAGTTATGATCTTACCTAGCATAAAGAACTGTGGTAGGGAATATCGGGTCTCCAATTCACCTAATTCATTCTCTAATTCAGTGATCTTTGCCTTCTGGAGGAGGAAAGCGTTACAATTAAATACTTGCTTGGCATTTACACCCAGGGCTAAAAAGAGATGGGAAGAGATATCCCTAGCTGCTTTATAGGTTTGCCTACAAAGGAGTATACCACATGTCCCATGTCCACTTCCTAGGATCAGTTCTGATGAAAGACCTAGTTATGAAACCACTGTTGATTCCTGGTTTGCCATCTGGGGGGATGCAGAAACTTGTGCTCTCAATTCAATTTGAAAATTGGTCAAATCAGGTCATGATGAGTAACTTGTTAACATCAGAACAGCTTTATAGGTGGTATACAGGAGTATACTCCTCCTCTTCTGGAGAACCGAGAAGATGGAGAATATGTACTCACCATAATTTGTGCCATCACCTAGCCTGAAGTGTACTTCTAGTTGTTGCCTGAGAATTAGTTCACTTCTCTCTGGTCCGGTACTCACAGAGCCCTACACCTGCTTAGGTAATCTAGACTTGTTTCTAGACATCCAGGACCCAATGTGCCTGTCTCTTTTGCTTTCTCCTGTTGCTTTTATCTTCACTTTAAAAAGAGATTCCTGGGAGACCATGGAATCTAACCTTCATAAAAACAGAGGATTTTAACACTGGAAAAATAGAGATAAACACATCCAGTGTCCAACTGTTCTGTCTTTGGTCATTTGCATTCAGAGCTCTCTTCTTGATTGATCTAAAAAGAGCTCACTTGAGAAAGCTTACTTGTGCATTAGAAATTTTTTTCTTGTCACACACTGTCAGGTTGCACATGTTAAGAAGCTTATAATGGCTTCCTGCTTCTGGAAGAGTGCCCCATTGTTTTTTCAGGTCTTTTTCCCTAAACAGTCTGTTTTATTTGCAGAAGTAGTTACCTCTGAAAATGAAATGTCGCTGTTAAATGTGTGTTTCTGTACTGATGGAACAGAACCCTTTGGAGGACTGTTCACCTTTTTGTGTCTACATTAGGAATATCAGGCAAGCCCTTAGTTTCTTCAAATGCATCACTTTTTTATTTTGTTCACAGCATAGCTTTACTAATCCCCATGGACTCCATGGCGCAACTTGCAGGATCCTGGGTGATGCTGTTCACAGAATGGTTGCCCATACAGACAGACATTCAGAAGAAAAGGCTGGGATACTTGCTTGTGTCTCTTCTGTTTTGAAATGTGCCGTGTGCATCTGCAGTCTTTCTACATGTTCAAGCTCCCTTGTTGAAAAGTATGATCTGATCTCCAAGTCCTCTGCCTGAGAGGAAGGGTCCCCTCTGCCTCTCTCATTACATCTTGTCATCTACTCTCTGCACATGCAGCTGGGACAGAATCCCTCCAGGTGCCAGATACATGCCCTGTGTGGGAACTGCATGTGACAGCACATCTGAAAAGAACTTTTAACAGTCAGCAGCATGTCTTTTTACCTTGGCACCTACCTTTACTTCCAGAGCAGCATCCAGACCATTTCTGTGCAGAAGCCTTTGTGTGGGTATGAATGCAAAAGTTTGAGTTGTCAGTTCACCTGTAAAATCCCTGAACTACAGCAGGAGTCAGTCGTTAGTTTAGAAAAAAAAATGACCACATATGGGTGGCATTAGTAATCTAGGCAGCTGCATAAGATTCATTCTACTTCATTTCAGAAAATAAATCTCCATCTTTTATATCATCAAACGTTCCACAGAAGCAGGTAAAGAATAATTTCACTGACAAGCCCTGGCAGCTTGGCTGAAATTTGAAACAGTAAACCTGTGAGATGTGCCATTTTATAATGTTGTATTCTCATTCCCATTGTTTGCTCATGTGCACACACACACTTGCCCACACATACTTCAAACTGCATGGCATAGCGTGAATATGCAGTGAATATCTGCCTGCAGAAAGACCGTACCAATATTTGCTCCCCACAATTTCCACCTGAGAGTGTGGCATCTGCAACCTTTTCTAAACCTAGTGGTATCCTAGGAAAGGCATATGTAGGATACTTGGTTTTCTTTCACACAGCTTATGTTGATCCTTTATTGGAACATTTTTCGTATATGATGCATTTTCCAAAATCCCGGTTGTTTCCTATTTACTCTATTACAGAAGTTCATTATGTACATATGTTTTTTTTATTTAAATGAGATAATAAGGGCTGATTTAAATAATATATTTTTTGCAATTTTTTTGTTAATGGAAATTATCTACTTTAAGGAGTTTCGTGGCCAGCAGCAATGTCACCTTCAGTTAGTAATTTGGAGCGAGCTCCTTGTTCAGATGCCTAGAAGGCCTCAGCACAGAAAAATGTTGCCTAATCTTTAATAGAACTCAGAAGTCTTGCTGAGAAGTTGAAACAGGATTAGAAAACTCAGTATCTGATCCTTTGAGGACAGCTGCTTCAAAGCAACTATGCAAAGCTGGGAAAAGAGAATGAATGAGCAAGCTTGAACCCTTTGAAATATTTACTGTTCAGTGAGTTTGGAGTGAAAGGCAGAACATGATGAGGCCCTCCCTCTCTTAAAAGTTGAGAGCATCTTCTTGTTTTATTAATAGAAAAAAGTTGATGCTACTACTCTGATGTTTCTTTTGTGGACAAAAACTGAAGACACTAACCTAAGTATTATATGTTGCATATATATATATATATAATATACATATTTATACTTAGTAAGTATTATATCGCATGAGTGTAGTTGAAAGAGGCTGTAGGAGCCCTATTTGTTCCTAAATAATATCAGGCTGTTTTGGGTTTTTTGTTGTATTTTGTTGTTTTTGGTGTTCTCGTTTTTTTTTGTTTGTTTGTTTGTTTGTTTTGGAAATACTTAAATTCCCAGCAAAACATATTCAGTAACTGGATGAATAGCCATCAAAAATCAAATATGAAGCATTCAAATAATCATTTTGGATGATTTGCAGTGTTTGTCAACATCATGTCAGCAGTTCATAACAATTTCGGCTCAGCCTGATAATGAGTGTCCCAGTAATCATGTACGCCCTTCCTGTGTGCATGGCATTGTTTCTTTTCTTAAGTATAATCAGAGTTTTCTAATAGATTTAGGAAAATAATTATTGAAAAGAGAATGTAATCTTGAGTCAAAAGTTTGTTGATTTTGAGAGAACTGGCAAGAAGTATTTCTGGGTAGGCCTTACATTTTTGAGTGGATCATTATTTATCTGTGGTTGTGCACATGCTAAATAATGATATTGCATAAATTACTCTCCTGCTGTGTTCTCTAATAAAGCAAAGCCTTCCAGTTATGTAAACAACACCTTATTTTTCCAGAATTATGGAATAAAACAGGGAGAGTTGGCCTTGTGGTTTGACTATTTGAGGTTCATGACTGCATAGTAATTTCCAGAGCTGTGCCTTATTGTGATAAATCTTGCCTTTTTAGCTATGCTCACTCATGTGAATTATGGCAACTTTTGAACAACCTGTGCACATTAAATTTCATATTTGGTAAGCCTTATATGTTTCCCATCATGGTGGATGGAGCCTCCAATATTTTAAAAATGCAATTTGTTTTGCCCTCTTTGAATTACCTGGTGCATTAGTAACCCTGTCACCTTTTAAATTAAGCAGGATTTTGTCTGCAGTTTAAGCACTCTGAAGTGTCTTCTTGTTTTTAAATTTTATATGAGTATGGGAAATGCCTTTAGCTCTTTTGCAAATGGGTTTTGTTTAATGATTGCTGTTGTTTCTAAATAGGTCTTGGCATTTTCAGACACTTTACAGTGAAGTAATTATTTTTGCTAATTGAATTTGCAGGGGAATGACTTGGGATAGGGAGCAAACAACATCACGTTGTCATGGGCACTTTAGGGTTGATAAGGTCATTCAAAATATGGGATAGCAGCCTTTTTATTTCTGCTCATAAATATCTCCATGTATGAGTAGTTTAAACGTCCATGATCCAAAGCTTCACTACTTCCTCAAAGCAGAAGTGAAATATTCACTTTACGTATGTAAAGCTTGCAGCAGAAGTGTCCTAAATGATGTGCACCCAAACCAGTGTGTTTTGGCAAACTGCTTACTTTCATTAAGTGCTCAAAGCCTACATTGGCAGGTGCAAACACCAGAAAGATAGAGATGTTTCAGATCCCTCTGATCACCTGAGCTTTTTCACCAGCAAATCCAGGCAATGGAGGAAAAGATGGCATTGCACCAGAACTGCGAGTCTCAGCTGTTTGCAGCAACAGTAGATGTTCAAACATGTTGGAAATACAGAAATGTCCCAGTCTTCCCTTCCAGTTTCTGACTGACTACATCAGCTTTGAGCTGATGTTAAAGAGTTAAAGATGCCCAACGCACCTTCTGCAACTCTCTGGGTACGGACTACCAGAAGTTGTGGAACTAAATAAATTCTAGGATTAAGAAAGGGAAGAAAGGAGCTTCCTAATCACATAGCAGTTGAGCAGTGAGATTGCCAAGAAGTGCAGAAAAGATAACAAGATAACCAACCTATATTTTTTTTGTGAGAACCTCCTTATACTGCAGTGCTGAAATCTGCTGGTGAGTATCTAAGCATTGCAGATTATAAAAGACTGATTCTTAGAAACCGCCAGAAAATAACATGAAAGAGAAAGAAAATCCTTTAAAATATGCTAAACAAATCAAGCAAGGACAAGAATCAGGTGACAGAAATTGCATTTATTTTCATGAGCAGGCAAAAATGAAATTTTGCTTTAAGCAAAATGATGCTTTGCCATCACTTAGCACCATTATTGCTGCACTAACATTGCCTGAACAAACTCTCTTTGTGAATGTGTTTCTGTTAATTTGACAGCCTCCAGTAACATTCACATCTCTCTTGGGATGTTAATATGTCTTGGGCTGAAATGAATAGTGTGTTTAAGCATAGTTTAGAGCTTGTTTTTAAATAATTTTCTTCTTTGGCAATTAAAGAAAATCTGTACATGGTTTGGGATCTCCACTATGCGGATGATGAGGAAAGGGACAAACACAAATCAAAATGGGTCAATGTCTGTGTAGCACGGGGTGGGACAATGTGTGGTCCTGGGAGGGCTGCTTGAACTCAGCTGTAGCACCCGGTGGGAATGGGGACATTGC
The DNA here is from genome assembly GCF_951394365.1 of Tetrao urogallus. Classification (NCBI taxonomy): domain Eukaryota; kingdom Metazoa; phylum Chordata; class Aves; order Galliformes; family Phasianidae; genus Tetrao; species Tetrao urogallus. The sequence continues at coordinate 33,571,591 of NC_136814.1, forward strand.
TGCGGAGTAAGGCTCCAAGTGGGGCTAGGTCAGTGTGTGTAGAGCTGTGATACAAGTTTTCTTTCATCTGCCCACAAACACTGGTCCCCACATTGTTGGGGGTGAGGTTGTGTTCCTAACAGCTGCTTTGAAAATATCAGCCCTTTGAAAATACCATGGCTAAACTGACCAAGTCATTGTGCTCCTAAGTAAGGCAGTGCCAGTAATGATTTTTGTCTTCCACCTGATAGTTGTAGTCTTTCCACATTTCACACCCTTGTGAAAACGAAGCTAGGATGTGTACAGAAATACTGCCATTCATTTTGTATTCTTTCCAGTGTACTTTTCATCTACACATCATGAAGCAGAAAATGAGAGACATGCACTAACCCAATTCTCACAGGGTATCATTAGGATTCCCCGCTGCTGTCTAATCATGTGCTGTCCTATTGATGTGTAGTCAATTGGTAGGGTAATTGTGTTTTGTGCACCGGATCTTGCCTGAATACAGCAGTGTTTTGGTTTTAGTTATGAAAACAAGGTATGATTTTAGACTTTAAAATGAACAGCAGATCTTTCTGTGCTTGACAAAGCATAAGCACAAATTAGGGAGGGATTAAGTAGTGGAAAAAGAAATGCTTCAAATACATATGTTTGCAGATGGGATTTTTGTATTAGAGTGTATCATATGCATGCCTGTTGTGGTTTAACCAGGCAGGTGGCTCAGCACCACGCAGTGGTTGCTCACTCTGCCCTTCTCAGTGGGGTGGGGGAGAGAACATGGGGAAAAAAAGTAGGGCTTGTGGGTTGAAATAAGACTATTTACTAAAATACAGAAAAGGATGATAGTTATGCCTATACACACACACACACACAGAATGATATATAACAAGGCAATTGCTCACCACCCCCTGATGATGTGCAACCAGTCCTAATTCTTTTTCCTCCTAGCTCCTTGGGCCCTTCACTGTGAATGGCTTTGGCTCTGTACAGCATTGCTTATCAACATTGCTTTTCCCCTAAAACCAAAACATAGCATCATACCAGGCACTCCAAAAAGCAGAATTCCATCCCAGCTGAAACTAAGATAATACTAAATCCAACTGAATTTTCAATTGTTATAATGCTTGGAGGAGTTGGTGAATGAGGCTGTTAGTCAGTTAAGGTGCTTCCAGAAGGCTGAAGTGGGTCTGTTCCCACAGCCCAGGTGTGTGGGAGCTGAAGGGTCTGCTGCAAGCCTGGAACTTCCAGCCTGAGCCTAGCCATAGTGGGCTGGTGGGCAATAGGGAAGAAGGACATTGTCTGGAGCCTTTTCTTCCTTATGTAGAGTTCATGTTACAAGCTGCAGAGTATTATCCGACGGGGCTGTGAGTAGACAGTGCCACTTATTAACTGTCACTGATTTCAACTTATTATCAGGTTACCATGGGTATTTTCTTGTAGTGACTTTTGAGGTTGTATTTGAAATGAAGGCACAAAGCAGGGCAGAATGTCAGCAATGGCTTGATGTGTTATGATAAGACATGAGCTAGCAATGGCAGAAAAGCAGGCAGATAATTGTTGCTTTCTTGTCTCCTAGTGGTATGTTACTGTGTTTGTGCAAAAGTACGTAAGCCAGAATGTTGAGGAGTGCTGATGAGAAGCATGCAAACACTGGCTTCAGTTGTACAGAGATGCCACAGTAAAGACTATGAAATTTGCTTTTAGCAAGTTTTGCTTCCTGTTATTTTAATGTAGTTTGTATGCTAATGCGTTCTATTATAAAACTCTATTTTCATTTACCATACGTTTTCCTTTGATGTGTGTCACCTTCTCAATCAAAGCAGGCGCTGTGTTTTTTTTCAATTGTTTCTGCAAAAGCAGGGGAAAGCAGTACATGGTGACAGATTTTGGATGCAAAACTGCATCAAAAATTTAGTAGAAATAAGATTTAAATAATAAGTTGCTCAGTTGTAAACAAAAACAGCTTCGTTTCATCATAATGTTTATTTCCTTTACCCCTAGTTCTTTTGTCAAGACTGGGAAATTCATAATAGAATATCATTGTGAGAACAGTCTGATTTCTACTGCCCAGGCAAAATCATCATGACATGAAAATGCACAATTGCATCCATCTGCTGACTTAACTGATTAAAACAAAAAAAAAGTATCGCAGATTCAAGGAACTACAAGGGTAACAAGGGTATTATAAGATTAAGAGGCTTGATTTTTTTGTCGTGGATTTTGTTTTTGTTTTTGAAAATTTAATGACTGAATAAACAGGTCTCAAGAAACTGATTGAAACTGACGCCAAATGCTTAATTTAACTATTGAATTCATAATTCCCCAGTGAAACTTTTCTTACTGCTCTAACAGTAAACTTTACTGTTACTTTATTACAACATCAATGACTGTTAAACATGGAGGTAAAAGCAGAGTATTGATGCTTTGTGTAAAGGTGGCAGAGAAATACAAGAGATTCGTGAACATTATTCCATATTTTTATTCCTTAAGAGAGCTGCTGAAGGAATATAGAATTACTATATTGCTTTTTAGTAGAAAATACAGGCAGATATGCCAAATAGCAGTGGTTCTACGTTGCTCATTGTGATGTTTTCAAGATATCTCCTAAGCTTGTGTTCCATTCACCACTCTCTTACTACCTGCAGATAATTTTGCTAACATGCAGTGAAGTCATCATCTGTTTTCTTAATTAAAAAATAAACATTCATTTGATGTGAATGAGGCTCTTCCCACCAGGAGAACTCTGGGGTTAGTAGATTTGTCTCTAGTGTACATGTTGTATCTTCAGAATATGGCTTTATATGTTTATGTAAGGATGAAGAATGCAGTCTATTAGTACCTCTTGACAGATAGCAAGACCAACCTGTTGACAGGAATGGTTGTGTGTTTGAGGTAGCCAGCATGCTAATTACCACTTCATCAAATTGGGAATTTCTGCTTGTTCATCACATACAAAATATCAAAGTCTGACATTTAACATTTTCATATTATCATCTCCACTGTTGTGATACTGGTGGTTTTTTAGGTCATATTTTACATGACTAGCTGCAAACAAGAGCTGGTTTTTGGTGTGCGAACAGCTGGCAATAGCAGATTGGGAATGAAGGAAAGCAGAGACAAATTGCCCAGGCCTATCAGTTGCACACCAGAGAGATACAGGAATTAAAATGTCACTGCTCTGGAGCGGAGGTGATCAGTGTGATTTTGAAGCCCGCCTCCACCTCACTTCAGCTTGACAAAATATTTTTGACATCAGTGTTAAAAAAGAGACATTTCTATTATGCTGTCTGTGAATTGGCTGAAAACATCCTTGTGAGAACCCTTTGACATGTCATCAACTGAAATTGTCATCAGACTTGTAGGAGAACTGCAGTAGTGTTGATACAAGCTCGCTAAGACAGCATTCTATAGCATAGAGAAGAAAATGGAAATCTCAGTGGTAGACTCATACCGCAGGAAAGTCACTAAAGGGTGCCAAGCCACACTGTGCGCCCCAGTACAGAAGCCTAAGTTTACACCCAGAAAGTGGTCATCTGCTGACTGGAAAAATAAAAATGAAAATGTAATAAATTGGGGTTGGTGTAATGCTATGTCAGAATCCCCAGATGTATAATTTTTCCATCTTACCATGTTAGCAGATAAAACAAAATAGAAGAAAAGAGAGAAGCGCCAAAAAAGCAAACCAGAAAAAATCTTGCAGTCTTATCAAATGAACTGTTGCTTAGAACAATTCAATTACCCATTATATATACATAATTATTTCAAAAATCATTACAAATTAAGTACATTTCCCTGTTAAATCTTACAGTCAAGATTTCTTTCTACTATAAGGTGTAGTAAAATTATAAATATAAAACATATAAAACATTGTTTTATATCATTGAATATTCCTTGTAGATGATAGCTGTTTAAGTGATACAATTAACTCGAGTGTATCCATTAAATCCTCATACCTCACGTCTTCTTAACTTAATGAGATTGTGGACATAATGTAAAAGATGCTCATGGATTTCACCGACTGATAGAGGCATTTGACTGTTAAAACAGAAACAAAGACTCTTGGTACCTGTTCCCTTCATATCCCTCTGTGAGACAAAAACCAATTGTAAAGTAAGGCAGGGTACCTGCTGGCCAATATAAGCTACCTTTGTATTAGCTATTTTAATGAAACTTACAAGATTTAAGTAGGTTTTTTAAAAAAAATTGAATGACTAATATAGGTGAAAGACTAGTTCAAAGAAATATATTGTTTCTTTCAGTGTACAGGAGGCAGAGTACAAGAGTAAAGTCTTCCAAGTTGCCTTCTTGATGAGGATAGTGCTTTGCTATTACACAGCTGAGAAGACAAAAACATGTCTAGGCTTGTAAAAAGGAAACCCTGGTCACATATGCCAGTGGATTGGATTGTCTTGAATATCCCATAAAGTACTGGTCAAAGGTCTGCTGCTCCTGAATGACCAGAACAATTTAATTAGAGGTGAATCTGCCCTTTCCCAACACTGAGGTGGACACTGTGGTCAGGGGTGCTTGTATATAAACAATCCAGGAGGAACAAGGAAAAGGAACAGTCATGGGTGACTCACCTTAGGTCAGAATATGGTGAGTCTTTGTCAGATTGAGTTGACTTCTCAAAATGTCAGTCAAAAGGCATGCCCCTTCCTGAGGACCTCAGTGAGTCATGAAGCTCGTAAGCATGACCAGCTCTTTTGCCAGTAGTGCTCTGGCTGGAGAGCTGTCCTGAACCAGCTCAGGGGCGACTTGCCCCAGTGCTATCCAAAAACAGAAGAGCTAATTTACTAAATTCATAAGTGTAGTGCAAATCTGAAATTCAAACTGGGCAAAACCACAGACATGCATAAAGGCTTGTTTGTATTGGTATCCTGGTATGCAGAGGCCAAAAAAGAAGGCCTTTGTTCAGCATAAGGCCAGCTTGTTTGTTAAGTCCTAGTATATTTGTACCAGTAAAATTTCTCTAGATATCCGTAGGGATGGATTTCTGTGTGAGTAAGGACTGCAAGATATGGTTTACAAATGTCTATACCTTTTGAGATATATCACTGCTTAAGTCTGTGAAGATTTCTCTCCATAGGCCAGATGAACTGTGTACCCTTTAGAATTTATGATGGTTGCAAAGTTTTTTGACCTAAATGTAGTCTCTGCTATGAATTATTAGTTAAAGCCTTCCTAAGTCTCTTGCCTTACATTTACGTTTCCTAAATTCATGGCAAAAATGCTAGACTTTTTAGGCTTCTATATCAAAGGTCAGCATGGAGTTTTGTCTCAGTTCATATATAAGAAAAATAACTGCAAGAAAGTGTTGTTTTCTGTTGTCTTTTCTGTGTATCCATTTCTTATATTTAGTTCATTTACAGCATAAGTTTTCAGAATGTAAAGCCAAAGGAGAGTATTATATCAGCTTGTCTCACTTGCATGTAACAAGCCCTTAATTTCTCAGTTATCCTTTATTTTGTTCCTTAATATGTGTTTGACAAAAGGATTGCTTTGAGTAAGATGCCTGAACTCAGTATGAAAGTGTTTGGAGATGAAAAACCTGTCTGATCATTTGTTCCCTGCTCCTCAACATTCCTGTAAAAAATAGGCGTGATTTAGATATCTGAGTGGACCTGGTTTATGACCACTGAGTGGCCATACAGCTCTAGCTGAACACTCAATTGTGTTCTAGCAAGAGTTTGAAATCATACAAGAATTTAGGCTATAGAGAGTGAAAAACATAAGTGATATGAATGTTAATGGTGCTTTAGAATTTTAAGACTTCGCACTATAGATGTAATTAACTTTTTACCTTGCTGCATTTCTGTGATCTGAGCTGAGAGAGTGAAATAATTCTGCTAGGAGCAAGTATCTTGGATTTGTGTGTGTGTGTGTTTTTGTTTTTATATTATTGGACTTGTTTGCTTTAAAGACATGTGCATCTAATAACAAGGACGTCATGTGTTCTGATTTCAATACCCATATGTAGTCTTCAATGGATCAGAAGCAGTGCACAGCTGCAGATACTTGTGCACATTAAATGTCCTACAGGATCACTGCATGGCTGGGTGAATTTTACGTGCTTTCCTTCTGATATGGATCTTAAGCTGCCAACAATAGCGTGGGAGCAGCAGAACTGAAAAAGAAGGGAGTAATGTTTTCATTAAAACTGACTCCCTTGCAAATTCTAAATGACGGTAAGCATTCCAGCTTTGAGGGCTTTCAGTTGGCAGTGCATTCAAAAATATTTAGAGGTAGGGAGAAAAAGACATATGAAAGTAGGGAGGAAAGGACTGTGGCATCACTGGACTTCATTCAGATTTGCAACCAAGACTGTGATGACAACTGGGGGTGATGACAACTGTGAACTTATATTTGTATTAGTTCAAAGTTTCCCAGACATGCTGTCGCCCATATCGCAGTTTGGGGTGCTTCGTAACAGAGGCTTAGGTCCCAGCCATTAGAGAGGCAAGGCCAACCACAGAGTTCAGTGGAGTAGTTGTTCCTCTGGTTTGCAATTTTTCTCAACTATGCACAAAAGTAAGTAACAAAGATTGTTTTCACATTGCATCTGCAATAGTGCAAGTGCCTTAGAAGTTTTGATTAACCAGGGAGTTGCATAAGCGCATTTTGTTTTGTTTTTTAAACAATTCCATTGTTGTTGTTGTTTTTTAAACAATTTTCCTTTATTGTATGCCAAATACTTGCTCATTTGTATCACATTTCAGCTTCAAATAAGCCTGAAATAAGATTTTGAGTAAGCACCTCTTGTACCTCCACATTTGATTATGAGCTTTAGGGAGCACCTTGTTATCAGCAGAAGAGCTCCTGTCTTACACTAAAGCAGTCTCTTAAAGCCTAGCTAACGAAGCAGAGACTGGCCAGGAGCCTCTATGCTAGCAGTAGTGGGGCAGCCACTGGCCCTTCAAACCAAGCTTTGTTATGTTGTGGGCTGAGATGGCTACACTGAGGAGCAGTGTGTTGTGGAGTATCACTGCCCTCTTTCTGCCTGATTTCTACCGTATTTCTGGGAACTCTGTCTTCCTGACTTGACTAAATGAAGTTGGCAGAAGATGCTGAAGATTGCTTTATTTATTTACTTGAGCTTGAGGCTTTGGTTGCTGGAGTTGGTGTGGCAGCTGCCTATGGTCTTCTATCTTGCACTTCTGTTAAGGTAGAAACTGCTTGGTTCTTAGAGGTTCTAGAGATGCTCTGTTTCTTGTAAAGGATACTTGCTTTTGCCAGAGCTTACCTGAAATCCTAGAGAAAAAAATCGACAGCACACTGGAGTTCTGCCTGATTTGAGTTCCCAAGTATGTTCAACCGTGGACCATCATACGAATTTTAACAAGGTCAGGTCAAGCTGACCACTCCAGACGACAGAGATGAGAGAGGGGTGAGAGAGGGGCTGAATTCATATTCAAGTTTTTCAGTACTTTATCCCAATACAGTCTACCTATCCTAACTGTGCTGCATGTCTCACCTGCATAGCACTGCATTTCAGATCCAAGCCGAGATTGTTTTAGTAAATGGTGTTCATTAAGGCTGAGAGAAGTCCAATACAGAAACAGGTGGAGATACAAATGTCTTGAAAGCTGGAATCTATTGCTGAGGCCATTGAGCCAGAAATGATGTATAACAGCAGATACACATATTGGCAGTTTGATAAGAGAAGTCTTTAAAAAGTCCTTTTGTCTTTATTTGCAAACAGGAGGAAACTTATTAAAGAAGCACTTTTAGTCCCCAGGTTTACCAGGTGAACATAATCATTCAGTGTTTTTTTTGTTGTTGTTGTTTCTCTTCTTTTTTTCTGAATAGTTCTTCAAAATGGTAAACAAAAGAATTGAAGAGGATGAATAAGATGAGGGATAAAGTTAAAGATGCTGGAACTGGCCATTGTTTTTCATTTCATTCCATTTGACTTGCTGATAAAACTACCGATGATTTATTTAAATTCACTTGTAGTTATTGATCAGACCAAAAGTTGCGTTTAAATAATAGCTACAGTGATTCATGAAATATAGCATTGAGCAGATTTTAAAGGTATAGTTTACTTTGTTCTTGTTTTTGTAATAAAAAAAATATCTAGTCACTTTTCTTTGTAAAAAAAAAATCATGTAGGTCTGTGTAAATGATGTATGTTCTCTATTTTAAGAATACTATGGTCTCACGTTCCCTCATGTTCTGGTGATTAGGTCACACTTAACAGACAGTCGGGCAAGCACAAGTCTGACAGTAGCTGCTTGTGAGGAATGGTTCATGGGTTACAGTTTTTTTGTGTTTTTTTTTTTAGAGCATCATCTTTTTAATGTAGAACAATTTTTTTTTTTTCTTCTGATCTTTCAGCGCCCCTCCTAATTGCATTAACTGCTGATGCTGGATTAATATAACTCATTCCAATACAGACTGTTCACCTTAAGATGCAGAGGGAATCAAAATGATCCTATCTTATGATTACCACTGTATATGATGTGATTTAGTTAAGGGGTGATCCCTTTTGAAATTGGTCATTAACTTTTGCTAGCAATTACTTTCTTTGTTTCAAAAGCTTGATGCTATAACTATGGTAAGCAATAACTAATTTCATGAGGATTTATCACTATTAAAAAGTATAATCAATTTGTAATAGCAATATTTTTTTAAAGGCTGTAGGTTGGTTGGTTGAGCGCACTCAAATTACAGTGGGTATTTTTCTGAGAGATGAATAATTCTCTGCTAGTCAATTCACTTTTGAGCTCTCAGATTTAGCACTTCAATTATGCATTCTTCGTTTGTTTTATTAATTGTTTGGTTATGTTTGACTATGCTGAACGATACATGCATGCATAATATATGACTTATTCATGAAATTTTTCAATATGACAGGCTCTGGCTACTCATGAGTAATACAGTATCTGTCACATAATAAAACAGTAAAACTACTTTATATAAGCTTGTTCTAAGTACTTAAACGTAATTATCTGAACTATTGAAATAAGTGTTTAAATTACTCTAGTGCACAATGCGGTAATTTGAGGAAATAAATTCTTATGCATCAGGTAGAACCCTCCTAAATACGTTTATGACAAAAACAAATGAGATAAATAGAGATAATCTTTATTTAATCCCAAGACTGAAGCTGGCTGAGACTGTCGTGCCAACCCTTGATCTCACTAATTAGCAGTTCATTTTTTTTCTGGGCCAAATTACCTACTGCTGTAAATGTATACGGCTTTATTACCCTTGGTAAAACTGGATTGAATTACATTGGCACAGAATTTAGTTTGTGAAGAAGGAATTACTGCTGAAGTGTGGGGCTGAAGTTCTTGCAGGTTGATAACATCTAGCTTTTCTCATATCTGTTCCCGTGTGCCTTTTCTGAAGTTAGAAGGTATCAGCTGTATGCCCCATTGGAGTTAGCCTGTTTACACTTGCTGTTTCACTGGAAAAAAAAAAAAATCATGTAATGTCTTTTCATCTTACTTCTAGCTTTGCTTAAAAGCAAAAGAATTTTGAAAAAGCATTGATTTGCCATGAAGAGTTGCATCAGTTAATTTCAGGAGGTTATCAGCCAGCTGGTCACAAGCTAGATATAGCCTGGCCATGAGTACTGAGCGTAGTGAGTACTGGTATTCCTTGCTTTGTGGGCAAAATTTGGGGTGCTCACTGACTCATTTTTCTCTGTAGTATAGGTATACTCCAGAGAGTCACTTCAGCTTCATTGAGAGAAGGCAAACAAAGTAGTGTGTTTCTGAAAGGGAACTAGAGATTTGTATCTGTTCCCTTGTAAATCTTAAAATTTTATCCAGAGATGAAAGCACTAATAAAAATAGATCATTTGTAGGGTAGGTTCTACTTTAGAGAAGTATTCAAACAGGTTTTCTTTATGTGATTTTAGTTTTGGTTCCCCTTTTGGATTGTTGTGTTTAGAGGCAAGCTGATAATCAGGAAAATGAAATTTAGCCCTGCAGTAAACTCTGATGGCTGAAATCCATGTGTGTTCATTAATATTGGAAGTTAATTTTGGAAAGCTTCAAACATAGTGATACATCTTAAAATGCTTCTAATGAATGCTGTTACTTTTGTTCCATTATTTTCTGGTTGTGAAAATTCATTTCATTCATTACAAATGCAAACTACTGATTGTGTTGTTCAGTTCCTAGCATGTAGAACTGCAGTTCAGTTGCCACATTTTTATTTTTTTTTCCACTCTGGTGCAATACAGAAATCTGATTTCCTCAAATATTTCTTACAAGTAAAGGGAATTTTAGATACTCTAATGGAGTGAATTCAGTGGCTTTTTATAGTCTTTATTATATTCTCCATTCCAGAATTATGCAGAATTGTAGTATTTTTTCTAGACATATTAGTATTTTTCCTAGAAGTAGGTTACACTCATAGAGCAGTGAACCACAGTTTAGTGGGAAATGTTATACATAACAGTTAATTGCAAAGATAAATAGGATTCTCTCTATTGACTCCAGTGGTGTTGTGCATTTCAGGAGTTCAAGCAGTCAACAGTTCAAGAAATCAGTCACACCAATGATGTATAATTTGAGTTAAACTCATTAGATTAGATAAATGATTTAGCTAGTGTATGTACTCTGTTCTTTCACTATGTAATACCTTCACTATGTAATAGTAGTATATCACTTCCATTGACATGTATGTACCCTCCAATTCCTCCAGTATCTTGACTTTTCCGGCACAGGTATGAATGGAGTCATGGCAGGCTCTGTTTCAAAGAGCACGTTGTTGCATTAGTCATGAAGTTACACAGCAATATAGCATCTATTATTTTACAGAGAAATATTTATGAATGAAATACACTGTTAGCATTGAATAAGAAAGCATCGCTGTAGCAATTTTTATGTATGAGGAGTATGTATGAGGAGTATGAGAGGGGATTTGTCTTTCTGCAACACCTTGAATAATAATCCCCAAACCTGCCAAATTCCTAGTAGAAATGTGTTTCCTGGAGTGCTAAATATAGTCTTCTGAGATGGAAGCATTAAATCCGCTTTCAAAGAATATTAGTATTAGGGTTGTTAAAAGATTTACTTTCCATTCACTACCAGCGTTTTTGCTCTCACATTTTTCATCTGTTTACCTACAGAGTCAGCAAAGGGCCTCATTGTGTGCCCTCTTCCTTCACGCCTATGTGCTGGCTAACGGAAAACCCAACATGAACATTACTGCATTGATTTTCTCTCAGGCCTGAAAACCATGAAATTTCCATGATGAATATAAATCAGTATTTGTGGTAGAGCAGAGGGTGATCTGCATAACTGCTGATGAAAGAGAGAACATTGAAACTTTCATTCAGCAATCTTTGTTATGTGTAAATATTCATCTTTAGAGAACTTCTGCTGTACCAAGCTTCATACGGTGGATACTCAGGTTTTTAGTGTGATATTGGAAGAATTTGTTCTGCTCTGACCCTCTGAAAAGATTTTTACAAAAAGTAATTAAGAAGTAGAACCTGCCCGAGATGCTCTGCTTTCTCACTGCTTGGTGGAGGGGAGATGTAATGAAGGCCATTAAATAATTTCTTGAAGATTGACAGAATTGTGCACATAGTGATGATGCTGAGCTTTTTGCAGGCTAGAAAATTGCAATCCTAGCTTATCTGGTCTCCTCTCTGATAACGGGAGGCCCCATTCACTGTTATTTCCTTTTCACTTTCCTCGTGTGAGGTTTTTTTGAGTTGCTTTTTGCCAATCCTCTGCAAAGAGATTGGAAAAGAACATTGGAAAAGAACAACGGTGAGCTTTGAAATTGTCACTAATACAATATTAAACAATCTGTTGAAGGTGTATCATATATTGCATGTATAGAAGCAAGCAGTTGCTACACAAGTGATAGAGAATGAATGTGAGATAAACTAGTTATAGGTATTATAGATGTGATTCATAGTTAAGGCTTCAGCTAAGAGTTCACTAGAAGTTTCTTTCTTCCTGTGCCTCTTTTTTTTTAGAAATAAAGACTATTCCTGTGAATTTGGCATATAATCCTTTTAAATGAATGCATACAGATTTTGAAAGCTCTGGTTTTAAAAATGGAAGGACCTCAGGGAGTGGTTATATCCCACTTTTTTTTTGGCTACTTGTGCAAATTCTGGGTGGAAAACTGACCTGCCATACACATGGCATAATGTGTATTAGAAACAGTTTTGCCATATTATGCTTTACTTACTGTTGCTGACTGGTTTCTGTCAACAAATCCACTTTTTAGAAGGTTCATGTGTATATATTTTAAGCACGTAAGTGGCTCAGTTAGAACAGGGTTTTTTTATGGGCTGGGAGCTGGGCTTACTGGAGTTAAATATTGGTTCTGTATCTCTTCAAAGTTAGTCGAAAAGTATATTACAGCTAAGTTTGCTACACTTTACAGATACATGTGTTTTTAATGTATGTATTTAAGGAGCACCGAGTAGCAAATGGACTTATCTGACTGTCACAAGCCGTCTTTTGACCTGGTGAAGTATGTGAAATGTCTGTACTGACAGTGATAAGCTTTGGCAGTTTGTTTTGCAAGAAACAGTGTCCAATCTTAAACTGCCATCGGTATTGTAACATTTTGTATAGATTCAGCATTTCACTATTTAGATACATAGTTTTAAATGTGAAGAAATTAATAAGGAGGAGATGGTCGCATTGTCCTTTCTGCAGTACAAACCGTGTGTCTAGATCAACCTGGTGTAGGTGTCTTCCCTAATGTGTCTGCGTATCAAAGAAGAATTTGATTCTTTGTTGCTTGCTGATAGAAATGGAAATTTTGTGCAGGAGGATGTGTTATTACTGAAGTCAGACTGCATGTATTTTTTGCTAGAATTATGACTGAGAAATGTGGAAGTTGAATCCTTGCATACTAATGCTGCTAATTGTGTGAATTATTAAATATGCAAAGTACATGTTACTGTAGGTAGTGATTTGTTTTTAATGCTTAGGATACTTCTGTGGTAGCTCCTGTACTTCTGTAATTTGTGTGAGAGTTGTAGCAACTAGTACAGCAATGTTAATGTTAGACTGATTGAGCTATTGCAAAATTGCTGCCCAAGTCAGTGTGTCCAAGGAACAAGTGATTTGCCCAAATGATGTTTCTGCAAGTCCTGCCCATCCGCACCAACAGTTTGACCACAAAGTCTTCATAAGTTTCACTGCTTTTTTTATTACTCTCTTGTTTTATTTTCCTTTATATTTATATTTATATTTATATTTATATTTTTATTTTTATTTTTATTTTTATTTTTATTTTTATTTTTATTTTTATTTTTATTTTTATTTTTATTTTTATTTTTAAATAGCAGGGGCAGGTGGCTGGGTAGTTTCCAATCAAGAAAGAATGCTAATGAATTACACAGAACTTCTCACTTGCATTAAGCAGCACCATGACATGTTATAACAGCCTGTCAAAGCCAGCATCTCCTATAAATCATGTTTCAAGGGTCAAAGTATCAACCTGACATAGCTAAGCTCTGTGCAAAAATTGGTGTTTGAGTGTGACATGATTTGCAACATCTTGTAAAGTAGTACTCTTTCATGATATATAATTACTTTTTTACCAGAAAAAAATATTTTTTATTCCTGCTGCCCAGCCAAGACAGTGGTGTGCACTTCTCTTTTTCCCTGAAAACCCTCTTGTTCTTTCGCAAGAAGAAAATCCATTTCAGGGATGGTTTGAAAACTCATTGGCAACATGCTGAAAATATTGATGCTATCTCTTCAAGTCTCCGTATGTCTGCATGTCCATGCAATGTCTCATCTCACTTAGCAAGAAATTGACTTAATATTTTTTTAAATGCTGACTGTTCCTGCATACTCATCTTAGTGGCCATAGAGAGGAATTGGAGCCTACCAATACCATCGACAGAAACACTTCTAAAACTGATGATTTATATCTTTACAGATAATTTTACGATTTGTAGGTGTAACATATGGATTGCATTCTGCTTTTTCACTAGGCAGTGATATGTACCCAGCAGCATTAAATCAAGCAGATTGGGTGATTTTCTGATGTAAAGCGGGGAGTGTTTGTTCCACAATTTTTCCTCAGGCATTTGGGTAAGGAATTATTAATCATTTTCAGTTTTCAAAGGAACATAGCTATAAATTTTCTTCTGCAATTTGATCTGATTAACAGATTTAGGTACAGAAAAGCTTGTCTTTTCAAAGAGGTCAAGTCATCCAAGAGTTATTTCTGTGTTACAAGTGAAGTGAGCAGGAAGGAAGTGTCAGCACTCTGAGGAAATGTTCAGCCATATTAGACTTTTCTACATTTTTTGTTACATAACTGTATAAAAGATCCGTACAGCTCTAAGAGATAATGTTTGACTTCATAGCAACAAGATAGGTTAAATCCCCAGCTGGTATAAATTATCCTTGTGTTACTCAATCAGTAAAGTTGAGTGCTTGCTGTGCAGCAGCAGACAAGCTGGGTGAAAGGGGACAATAGAAAAGGAAGCTTACGTGCGTGGATGTATAGCTTATTTTATCTATTAGTGGTAATTATCAGTAATATAATGCCGAATGGCTTTGGGAATGCATTAATATACTAAATATGTTAAAATGTAATATAAATTAAAAAAAAACAAAGACAAAAAGATGATTGAAATAAGGAAATAAGGCCACAGTAGTGTTCAGCTGCCACTGGAAGCATTTGTACTTTATGTATGACCTGTGCTGTAATTTAATTCAGACTTTGGTGTGGGTTAGTTCGAGGCCTAATTTCTTTAGGGGTAAATTGCACTCCTGTGCATTTTGATCTACTGTCAAAATGTTTTGGATTCTTCAAAACTGTAATTCTCTATTAGTTCCTCAAGCTGCCTCTGGATTTATTAGAGCAGTGAAAGCAGGATGCTGAAGCCATGCTATGGACACAAAGACATCAGCTTTGTTGGGAATTCCTTCTGCTGAGGGTTCTATCACTTTCAAACAGTGACAAGCTTATCATAAAATAGGTTTGTGCAGAGGATACTGCTCAGAAGCCTCTGGCTTTTGTGAAGGCTTTGAGAAAGCATTAAAACCAAAGGAAAGAAAAAGGAACTGTCGTCACCTCCGCTTGTTTTTCATTGTACCCTGTTGGCTTGCAAGAAAGACGGAGCTGTTGGAGAGGGTCCAGAGGAGGGCCCCAAAAATGAGTAGAGGGCTGGAGAACCTTCCCTACGAAGACAGGCTGAGGGAGCTGGGCTTGTTCAGCCTGGAGAAAAGAAGACCTCATTGCAGCCTTCCAATACCTAAAGGGAGCCTATAAATAGGAGGGGAGTCAACTTTTTATAAGGATAGATAACAGCAGGACATGGGAAAATGGTTTTAAGCTGAAGGAGAGAAGATTTAGGTTGGATATTGGGGAAGTTCTTTACAATGAGAGTGATGAGGGGCTGGAACAGGCTGCCCAGAGAGGTTGTGGATGCCCCATCCCTGAAGTTAAAAGCCAGATTGAATGGGGCCCTGGGCAGCCTGGTTTAGAATTAGGTATGGAGGTTGGTGGCCCTGCCTGCGACAGAGAGATTCATGATCCTTGAGGTCCCTTCCAACCCGGGCCATTATATGATTTTTGTGATTAATCTTGATTCTATTATCCTCATTATTCCTAAGAACAAGTTGGGGAATTTTGAGAATATTGTGTGCAGGCAAAACGAGATCACTCCTGCCTCCTCTCCTATGTATCCATCCTCAAAGCACTCACAAGGCACATCTCTTGGCAACATGTACGTTGAATTGACTCATCAAATGATGTTGTCCAGCAGAGAAAGATATCATTAACTGGGTGAATGTAATTTATACCTAGCAAGCTGTTTCCTGAAGTCTCTGTCATTGCCCTACCTTTTGGACTGATGTGTATGTTGATTAACTAGAGAGAGCTGATGTGAGGTGGAGTTCACTGAAAGAACGAGATTGATAGAGTTGCAATAATAAAGAACAGAACACAAAAAAGAAAAAATGTGTGAATACATACATCATAAATTAATGGCAATAAATCTGTGCAATGAACTCCATGTGTTTAAAGATGATGAAAAAATACTTCAAATATTTTTCAGTTTCCCTGTAGAGTTTCACTTTTCCTGTGTCTAATCGTGATCTACAGTTCTATAAACACTGTGTTAACTAACACTAGTTTCTCTCTCTTTTGTTTTTGTTTTTGAGGGAGAGAGACGAAAGAATGAGAAATTCTGAATTTAGGTTCAAAGCCAGTCCCTTTGCCTTTGTTCTGAAAGTTTAGTCTCTTATGGGGAAGAACTGCCTGGTGATATTGTTGAGTACGTAAGTCAATGATGAATCACCCACTGAATTAAATGGAGCCACAGTTTCATCACAAGATATCAAAACAGATCTTTATGTATGTCCTCATTTGCTTTCCACAGTAACTGAAATTGAAAGCTTGGTATCCTATAATGTTTCTAGATAATGTTGAGGTGTGGATTAATGATTACCATTTGACAGGTACTTTAACTTGAATAGACTGAGCTGTTTAGCTGCTTTCTGGAATGTTTTGGGTTGTGTTCTTAGTCTTTTCTGAAATTCGTTTCCTCTAATAGAGATCTGTTTTTCCTACTTCAGGGCAACTTGTTTTGACCTACGTTTCTTCTACTTTACTCCTCAGTAAGCTTAGAGATAGTGCTTGTGTTTATACAAACAACATATAAGATGCATGTGGAACTGAACTCAGGATAATGGCTGTTATTTTCAGCATTCATGAGCTGTGGTGGTGGAAATTCAGAACAATCTAATTCACTCGCCCAGATGGGGAAAGAGCAAGCAACATATATCATTTGGGAGCTAGTATCCAAGTGAAAGAATGTTTTTATGTGACAAGCGGGTCTGCACAGGTGTTCAGATCCAGCTGACAGTCACAATATATGCTATGCTGGTATTTCTTTTCAGGAAAGAGAAACAAGTGTTTTACGAGATCCTATTTATATTCTATCTGCTTTGTGAGAATCCTACAAGCCCCTTCCTGTCAACCAAGGTCACTGAGTAAGCATCCCATCCTGTGCATGTATAACACAAAGCACTCTTTATAATGTATCTCTGTGTAGCTCAGATGTATGCATTGCACCTGTAAACGTGCCCGGGTGGACTTGAGCCATGTAACTGTCATAGTATATTCTCCACTATAGGCAGTAAAGCCTTATCTGGCCATGCCTAGCTGGCCAGCATCACAGTTCAGCTGCTTTGGCTTCTTCTGGAATTGAACTGAATGTTGATTTTTGAAGTTAATCTGACTTGCTTAGATGCACCTGCGTGAATTGCAATCCAATTACTTTGTCAATACACCATGAAAGGAGCTGAGGGCAGATGTGTTAGGCAACAGTTACAGTAAGGCTGCCTCTTTACTTGCTTGGAGCAATCTTGTAAAACAGTTAACTCAAAATCTCTATCCCTAAACACCATGTTTCAGTCACAGATAGAGACAAAATGCTGAAAGTCACTGAAGAGTGCCCTCAGTGTCATTACAACAGTGCAATCTGTTACTGAAATTGGGATTCTAGTTGAGTTTTCCATTTTAGGAACAAATGTTATGACTTACTATTAGAAAGTATGAATATTAGAGTTGCTAAGCCAGCTGTGTACTTAGACAGTGATAGCTGATACTGTGATTAATAATACTATGATAATTAGCAAATTCAACAAATTCAGGATTATTGCTGTAAGTGCAGAACTAGCTATTGTCAAAGATAAGGACAATTCTCTGAAGGTGTATTCTATCTTATCAAAACATTTCCTATATGAAGAAATAACAGAGAAGATAAAGAGATAAAGGCAATATTAAGCTGTACAAAGATGTGATATGCAGACAAAACAACATGTTACAAGGAAGGGTCCCAGTTATGTAAGACATAATTATGATTGCTTGGTCCCCTTGGAGTTCATTAAGAAACACTTAGGAGCTCTGATTAGGGCCTGTATCTCTGTGTTTCCAGTGGCATAACAGAAATAATTAATGGTAAAAATGTGAAAAGTTTGACTAAGTCTTTGGTATTAATTTTTGAAGTATGTTCTTAGCATTAAACTAATTAAAGTGAAACTTTGAAAAACTGCTGCACAGGTTCACTCTGATGATCCTCAACAGTTAAAAATATTCTTTTATGTTGTTTGGAGACCATTTAAGAGTATAGATATCATCTGGGAATAACAAAACGCTTGCTTAATTTACAACAAATGAGTCTTTACTCTTTCCCTTCAGTGTGTATCAGTTGTTCTGATGAAAGGCAGTAGCTTCTTTTACAGTTTTTGTCTCACTAAAATACCTTATCCAGCGAGAATAGAGGGAACGCTACTCCTTGGTCTCTGGACTTACCCTTTTCCGTATTGACTGTGTCTTAATTTTGGCTGGAATGACTTTGTTTGTCCTTGGATTGAAGCTTCTGAGTGAGCTGCGCAGTTACCTCCCTGCCTCAGAGCAGTTTCTACTCAGAGCTTCGCTCCCTTTCTTTCTCTTTTGTTCCTTTTGCCATCCTTCTTTTCAACTTCCTTCCTAGATCTTTTTCAATAGGAAGGCTGCCTGGGGACTTGCACTAAATAGAGATGTGAAGGATCAGTGTTTCCCTCCCCTGATAGCTGCAACTGGGCCTTGGGATATAATATGCATATCTTGCTGAGGGTACACTCCCTCCTTCCTTCCTCTTTGGAGCCAGCGTTCTCCCTTCTCCATATCTGCCTTTTTAAAAGTAGCATTTCACTTGTGTTCTTTAATTAGCATATTCCTTCTGGCTTGGCTGGCTTTTTCCTGTTTACAGCATCTCTTCATTGCTACTCAACTTTATAAATCACACATTTAATGAGAAGTGCTCATTGTGCCTAGGTTGCTGGCCAGGCTGAGGGAAAAAAATGTATAAGCAATAAAAAAAAGGTATAAGCAATAGAAGCAGGGAGACAGGCAACAAGAGTGTACACCCTCCAATAAATGAAAAGGGAAAGCTGCTCTGCTCAGACATGGAGAAGGATGAGGTACTTAGTGAGTTCCTTGCCTCGGTCTCCAGAGGCATCAGGTTTCTCACACTTCTAATGTCCCTGAATTTTAAATGGGGATTGAGGGAACCAAATCCTTTGTGGTGTAAGAGCAGAGCAAGTCCATGACCACCTCATGAGGCTGAATCTGAATGAGTCTGAGGGACCAGATGACATGCTCCTCAGAGTTCTGAAGAAACTGCATCTTAAACATGTTCTTCGGTAGGGAATGTCACCACTTCTTAAAGGTGGAATTTGTCTTGAGTAAGGGGAGTTATGATGAAGCCAATTAAAAGTCTACAAGCAGTAATATAACTTGAGAAATAGAAGGTAGGAAAATGAACGTAGTGGTGTTTTTTCATTTGAGAACAGTGTAACAGCTCGTGATAAAGAAATATGTTCAACGTTGGTTAGATGCGCTGCTGCCCTAAGAAGTTCTCCTTCAAGAAATTTCAGCATTGAGCAATGGGCATGTGAAATACCCTCTTTAGTGAATTTTAAAATACTTTAAATAGAAGACTGTACAAATGGTAGATGGATTTTTACTTCTTTAAATGATATGTAAGGATTATGAAGAGGTTCTAATAAAGTCTCTGAAGTCTCTGTACGTGAATTAGCAAATCAGAAAACTGGATTACTTCTCAGAGTGGTGGAATGTTTTTGAAAAAGAAGTTAATCTGTGATTTTACTTTTTAAGATACATGTATTACTCGCATAAAATACATTCAAAATGGTATAGTTTCACTGTAAAATAGTACTGCACAGGTTGTAACAAAGTCATGGGTATGTTCTTAAAGGTAGAATTTTGCCCATGTTACTTCTGCAACTCAGTTACAAATTGTGTGTTTGTATGAGCAGGAAAATAGGAATAGGCATTGTAGTTTTGAGCTGTGCTTACCATACAGCATTATGAGAGATTCATAGAATCACCAAGGTTGGAAAAGACCTGAGATTCTGTATTTAGGAACTGTGTCATAGGCATGTTGAATGTATGTAGAAATGTTGAAAGCATTGATGCTCGTAGGCTGAGGTAATGTCTTTTGCTAGATCATTTAATGGGAAAAAATATCAAAAACTTATCAATTTTCCATCTAAAGTCAATCCCCCTTTGAAAAATAATACCTTCTTCCTACGAACCTTTGCTATTCTGTTGCTAAGTGTAAGGGAAATATATTGTCATGCTATATATGAACTTTTTAATATTGATTACTTGGGACCTTGGATATAACAAAGGTAAAAGAAATGAAGAAAGGAGCTTTGGTAGAAGTTTAAAACTTGCAGGCTCTCCAGGCTGTGTGTTATACAGCACAGATCCCTGATGTGCACAGACTGCAGTGAAGTAGCTAGAACTGAATTATGCAGTGATATGAAGCTACGTTTTAAAAGATTTAAAGTGAATTTTTCAGATTTTATTTTGAATTAGTTGTCAAAGCTGGAAAAGAGGTCAAAATATTGTTTTACACGTTCTGAAAATCAGAATACTCAGAGTGATTTTTCAGTTCTTCTTTCTGTGAAACACACTGCAACTTTTTTTTCCAAATCCTTCATCAAGAATGATTATTTAAGGCTGAAATAAAACAGCCCTATTTTGGAAAGATACATTGTCTAGATCTAAGAGTGCAAATGCATGAGAACTTATCCACATCCCGCAGAACTTTTCCAGTATTGACTCTGCTAACTTGAACTTTAAACCATCTGCATCTTTTCCCCTGCAGTTGAGAGCTTTCTGATAATGATTTTTTATAAAACAGGTTTGAAGCAATGCCTTAAAATTTCTGTTCTTTGTGTAGCTAGAATTTAGCTCATTATTCTTAATGACTTCAACGTGTACTTGCAATTCCAGCAATAAGCTCCCAAGAATATACTTTCATACTCCTGATGTTAGTCTTGTTGCCCTACACACGTTTTGAGCAACTCTTGTCCTTATGTAATGCCAACTAAATGGGAGCTAGAAATATCTGAAAATGTTGGATTTCAAGCATGCTGTGTCCTGGATCACTGGCTTGGACTCTTGTTAATTTTGGTGCTTTCCATTGTGTGAAACAATAACTGAAAAATATGAGTTTTTGGCCTTTTAAGGATAAAATGAAAGATCTGAAATCTGAAGCTTTCACAGCTCAGCTGAATGACTTGTTTGCTTGCTGAGTGAAGTTGAGCAGATTCATCTCCTGTTTTCCATCAAAATTAATTTAAGACCATAGCTAATCTATTAAAATTGTAAGAAACAGGAATAAGCAGGTCATCATTTGAAAGCTTTGAGGAAGAAATGTGTTAATGAGACAATTTAAATAGAAAATGATCAGGTGGTCCTTGACAGTTGGGAAGAGTGACATAAAAATATAGCAAAACCAGAATAAGTCTGTAAAGAAGACTTATTCTGATTTTGAAAGTTGGAAATAAATTTTTAGTGCTGAGAGAAGGAAAGATAGGAAATGGTAGAGAAGATAGACACAGCCAGAGGAAAAGAGGAAGTCTTTCATGTTTTGAAAAGGAGACAAGCAGTAACATTAGACGCCAGTAATTCTATGCACAGAATGCAAAATAAAATCCTAATGATTGGTTGCCTTGATTTAACCAGTATTATAAAATATTGGGCCAAACTTGTCTTCTGTCACTCTTCTGATTTCAAAAGGAATTATATTCGGGATTGGTTTTGCCAATATGGTACCCCAGGAAAATTCACTTTATACAAAGTAAACAAATAAAGAATCAGATTCTTCATTTTTAAAAGTATCTGTATGGGTAGAAAGAGGTATTCAATAAATGCATCTATTTTCATATAATCAATTATTAACTTTTCGTGACTCTATTGTGATGCTGTTGAAGTTACTGCTGTTAAAATACTGTGCAGTTAAATGCCAGTGTACAAGTTCTGCCTTATGTTTCAAAATATATGTTTGCACAGTCCAATCAGATTTTCTTCCCATGGAGTTGAATAGGACACAGTCAGAAGTGTGTGTGTGTATGTGTGTGTGCTTGTTTGTTTGTTGTTTCTGTTTGGTTTTGTTTTTGCCTTTTAGCAGAAAGACTAATTTCGTAACTGTTCAATAATTACACCCTTCTGTTATATCTGCTTGTAGCACTTAGAATTTACTTTCAGGATGACATCGTAAGTGAATCTCTGTCCTTCAGATTATTTGGCTCAATGTACCCATGGAACCGTGAAGTGCAATTTAATCTTTGAGGAACTATTCTCCACAGGAATAAATAGTCATAAATGTGTGCTCTAAGGTAAAGCAGAAAGAGCAAAGGCACTTGGTGCCACATCTAAGATTAGCAGAGGTTGTACTGAAGGGTTATTCTTTGTGTAAGAAGAGTCTGTGGAGTCCTGACGTGATGACAGAGCAATTTAGAAGCAAATGGATAACAAACTGAGCACAGTTAGTGAGGCAGAGAAGACCTTGCAGCATAATTCATAAGATCAGTGAGATTTCATCTCCAGTTTGCAGTTTAGCAAACTTTTCTTCATTTGACTGAGTTTTCTTGTATTTGTTTGATGACTGTTTTGCTGTATACATTCAGTTAGAAAGGGTCTGAAACTTGAAATCACCACCCTAATAAAGTAGGTCTGAACTTCATCAGTCATGGCCAATTCTAGAACTATTTTTTTCCTGTATTAATGAACAAGTAGCACCATTTGGCACCAGTCTGGATGCGACGTTTAAGGAGAGCAAACGTGTGAAATGCAGTTGTGTTGGTCTCAGTAGTTTGTGGCAAGTGGTGGTAGAAGTGGACCTTCAGTCCCTCCTATCCAAACATGGATAGTTTAGAGGAAAAGTCTCTAACAATGGAACAGCTATCTCCTTTTCAAAGCATAGATGTTTCTCTGCCAAAGATCTCTATAGATAATACTAAGAAAATGTATTCACTTCATTTTCGGCAAAACGTCAGCTCTCAGACTTGTATTTGAAAACACTGGATTAATGGACTTTTAAGACCATGAGACTTTTCCATTGACTGCCATGAGCTTTGTGTCTGTCACTTCTGATTTACAGTTTGTGCTGACCTGCTGGGGATGGGAGATGTGTTTCTCCGCTATTTTAATGCTGAAAAGTGGAAAAATATTATTGTTTTTCTTTAGCATAGGATGCAGGATGGAAAATAGCACATTTTATGCTGATGAGCAAGCTAATAGTTTCATGATGTCTTCTTTCAATTTGTGAAGAAATGAAGTCTGACGTTTGTTATTCTACCTCCAGCGCATGATGGTTTTGAATGTTATAGCCTAAATACTGAAGACAGAAAGTTTAGTCACAGCAGAAATGGGCATCTGCCTGCAGCAGCAGCTATTATATTCTTCCCTACTTCTTTGGGTGGCATTGCACTTCATATATGAAAGGACAAAATGGGCCTTAGAGACAGGATTTACTTCTCAGTACTTGAACTGATTTTGCTCAGGGATGCTTAGCACAAATTAGTAAGCAATTGCTTGCAGGAATGAAAATTTGATGCTTATTACCCACACATTACGATACACTAAAAACATGTGAAGCTGCTTGGTATTCGTGATTTCGTGAATACATCTCTATGATCTACTTAAAGGCAAGGGAACTCCTTATTTTAGTAGGTTTCAAGCATGTAAAGATGTAGCAAGGATTTAGGGCCTCTTCAGAGAGCACTACCCCTCTTACCATTCTTCCCGTAAACCACCGAGAGCTTCTTTAAGCACTTAATGTTTGATGTTTATACTTTTTTTTTCCTCATGGATGGAAGTATAATTGAGTTAAAACAGTTGTTCACTGATGAATACTTCATTTATAATAGGCACAACTGTAGTAATTTTACTGTCACTCAAGACGCTGCTAGCTTGTAAAGCTGCACTTAGGAAAGCCTGCTGTTTTCTTTGCTAATTGAAAATAACAATTGGTTATGAAGCATTACAGAAGGTCAGTGTTCTTGCAAATAAGCAATGGGAGATAGAATTATCCAAAACAGTTGATATCTTTTTCACATAGACTTAGATTTTTATGGAACAGTGTTTGAGAAATTGGCAGCTGTGTATCAAACACACAAGGCAGTCTAATCAAAGTCAATAAATTCTGCTTTGCAGCTGAGATGCTTTTCAGGCACTAACATTTAGTTTGCTTGTGTTTGTTCCAGATGAACACTTTTGCATTCCAAGTGGCTTGACTCAGAGCTTACTTGCTGCAGAAAACAGAGTGTGGCAGGGCAAGGTGTAGGAAACAAGATTAATGCTCAGAGAAATACAGCTCATTTCTCATTCTCTTCTGAAAGACAATATTTGAATTTATTTATTTTTTGCATTTTTTTTTTCTCATAACAACTGAGATTTTTTTTTTCCTGTGAATTATAGTTTGGTTTGTTTTGTAACACTGCAAAAGAGAAAAATAATTTTGGGAAAGCAGTAACTGGTATTTTTTAATGATGAGCCACTGTCTCTGTAAGTCCTATTTGCATGTTTTATATTCTTCATTCTATTCCACCAGAATAGTGATTTGTGATTGAATGTATAGCCAAGGGCCTGTCCTAATTTGCATTGTTAAAATTTTAACTAATACGGTAATATCCCTGCAGGTCATTTACAACCTGCGTAATCTATTTGCTGAAGCAATGTCGTGTAAATTAGAATTATGAGTAGATGATTGTAAGTGATTAAGTTAGCATGTCTTAAGAAGTTACCACCCTTGAGCTGAGATGCAATAACTGACTGCTGCATGCTCCTATTTCATGACAGGTGAATGTTGGCTAATTTAAATCACTGTGTGGTGCATGATTGTCTGATCTTACCATACAATTATTATTTTTTTAATATCTAGGTAATTTTCTTTTTTTTTTTCTTTTTTTTTTCTTTTTTTTTTTTTTTTTTCCTTTCTGAAGTTGTTACAAACTGTCTGAAACTGTCAATGCAGGGGTGTGTACTTGACTCTTAGAATCTGTTTCTGAAAACAAATTTTGTTTGGAAGGTGTTTATGGCACTGCATGCAGATGTTGTTTTCTTCTGTTTCTAGTGCAAGTGCATGGCAATACAGCAGCCAGGCCAGTGGCTCTGGCACAGGCACTGAGCACTCTGCCCGTGGGAGCAGTGTGGCCTCTGCACCCTCTCTACTACCTGTGAATGTTCTATTTGCTAAAGTCAGTGAAGTGGTAGAGGTTGACATGTTTATATTCTTGTGGGGAACATGATAAAAAAGGCAAACAGCCAAAGAACAGGGGAATTTTCTTATTAAATATTCATAATTAATATTTCTTTGTTAAATTGATCTATGTAATATTGATACACCTTAGAAGAGCAAGGAATGAGCCGGAATGCTCGTGTAGTATTCATTTACCCAATGTGATACATACTATTCAACATAGGCACTGTGTTTTCTTGGAAAACAGTGAACATAGTACATAGCCACAGAGCTCTCAACAGAAGAAAGAGATCTGCTGAAGGGGACATGGAAATGTACTGGATGGGCCAGCTTTTGGGTCAAGATGGTCTTCCAGGGTACAGAGTGCAGTCTG
The DNA here is from genome assembly GCF_951394365.1 of Tetrao urogallus. Taxonomy (NCBI): domain Eukaryota; kingdom Metazoa; phylum Chordata; class Aves; order Galliformes; family Phasianidae; genus Tetrao; species Tetrao urogallus. Next base: position 33,596,961 of record NC_136814.1, read on the forward strand.
ACATTCAGTCAGTGCTCAGACACTACAGCAAGAGCTGCCGAAGTGGGACTCCAGCTAGACGTTTTAAAAACCTAGACAGAGATTATATCTGGCTTGTGTCTAGAAAATAATTATGCACATTCTTTAGAATATTTAAACTGGTGGTGAAAACTCTGTCATTCATCAGGCATGTTGATTTAAAAACCAATAGATGTGTTAGTGCCTGAGAACAGCGATGTATCTTACTGAGAGGTTCATAGGCATTTGATTGCATTTATCCACCCGCGCAGACTGAGATAAGCATAAGAACATCATTCTTAAGTTTCAAGACAGCAAGTTAGCTGGTTGTAAAAGCTATTATGGAAGTCATGGGCCCTCTACATTTTTTTATTTGATTGTTTTGATGACATTTCTTAAAGACCACATAAGATCTGCCTAGGTTTATTTTTTAGTTTTCTCAGAGCAGAGAGTTCACATGTTGAGAAATGTGCTACTGCATATTAAAAAAAGATGCCATCATGAATCATTATGAAGTAATGTTCTTATTGCCAGTTTCTTTCTTGTGAAAATGTTTAATTCATTCCAACCTTAACAGAGATTCCTGTCAAAATGAGAGTGAGTCTCAGACAAAAAGAATTCAACAAATGAGCTGAGTCTATGTAGAATATTGAATATTACCAATAAAGCAACCAGCTTCCTCCCTAATTATGTTAAATTTTTGTTGCTGTCTGGAAGATACTTCTCTGTTATAAATTGTAACAGAATCATCTGAAATCTGCTTCAAATATACTGATATACCTCAGCTGAGGAACTGGTCATGTACAGCAAGCATTTCGGAGGTTGGATATGCCAAAACTTTGCACATATGGCTACATTAGTGCCATCTAACTCAAAACACTATCTTTTCATTAAAATTGCACTTTTTTAATAATTAAGGTTCTGTTCTGCTAATGTAAGTGCTTTTGTACTCTTTCAAATTCATGGCAAAGCAACACATAGAAGTAAGTTATATCATTTGTCCCAACCTGGTCCTTTGAGAGTGGCAAACAGCATTGATTTCATAGTGCACTTTCAGTGACTCCAAGAAAAACAGCTCATATTATTTGTCCACTGAAAATGAGTAATACTGAATGTTTTCTTACATGCATTATTTTCCCACGTGTGTTATTTTCTTGCATAGCTATTATATGCTCTACACATATTTGATATACTTCTCTTGCTTTCTAGGCTGAGAAGTACTTAATTTCTTTTAAATTTCATTTTATATACTGCTATAGAGACTGCCTCAGGGTCTCCTGATGCCCATTATGGTGAGAGCCCTTCCCAGGAAGTCTTTGCTCCTGGGAACAGATGCATTTGTCAGCTCTGTGGAAGACAGAAGTGGACACAAAGCTTTTCAGTTGCCAGTTAGATTGTTCTGAGAACCCGAGTTCTAGCAGGACATGCAAAAGACATTCTAGCTGTGTTGGCTTCAGCATGAAATTGTAGCCCTGATAAGTTCAATGCTGGAAGCCTTCCTGTCCAGACAGAGCTGTTTGTGTTGGAGGATATAGGCTGGGCAGACCCTACCACTGTGTCTCCCTTGCCCAGTGTGGCCAATGTGGGTTGTTCCTCACAGCGGGCGTCCATTCATCCTCAGAGCTGCAGGTGCTGATCTCCCCGTGCCAAAGCAGGCTGCCAGTTAGGGTGGCTGATGCCCCATAGGAAGAGGGCAATGTGGGTGGGGAGACAACCTGTGGTAGTTTGATTGCTGTCATCCCTGATTCTACAGGGTTTTCTCTCATGGATTTATGGTTAAGATTTACAAAGAAATCTGGCGCTTTATAAATTTTGGCTGCTGAACAGATTTCTTCCACTACCCTTTTTGTATTAATTTAATTTTTGCTACATGGTGAATGTACTCTTAGCAGTGACAACTAACAACTAGGCTGTAATCAGCATGAATAAAAGCAAATGCACGCTGAATATGTACTAAAGAAGTGCATTGGAGCTACCAGCTGATTTCACAGTGTTATACAGTTAAGACTGAGGACATGAAATATTACGCAGCCCCCTAACTGGCATAACATTACCAACACAGTGCCTGCAGCACGACAGCATCAGCATCTGCCACAGAGAAATGTAAAGCCAGAAATCCAATTTCAATTGCGGATTTTATGCTTCTGTTACTTTCCAAAGAACGTTGAGCTCATTTGTTTGTTTTCTCCTTTTATCTGCAAACCATTTGAATACAGTCAAAGACACTGAACAAAATTCTTTTGTACAGCAAAGTGCCGTTGGTTTGCTGTGTGGCTGTGGTGTTACATTCAGCCCCTCCATGACTCAGCCCTGTACTTCTTCACTGGCCTGTTATGATGCTTAACTAATTAATGCCTATATATTGCTTGATGTCCTCAAGAAAATAGAAATACAAAGCTACAAATATACATGCAAATAATGTTTTATGCCTGCTGAACTCTGTTTTCAACTTGTAATTACACAGTTGAAGTGCCATAAAGAGAAGCAGGAAAGAGAAGATTTGAGAGAAGCCATAATGAGAAAAGGCTTTCCAAGAAGATTCTTTTTTTCCCTCCCTATATAATGCAATATTCTGTTATTTGGCTTTTATGGATTGGATGCATTATTAATTTTTTATTCCAGTCCTACTCAGAAAGCATTTAAGAAGTTGTTATTCCAGTAATGTGAAAATGATGGGAGAAAAATATTCCCCAAAAATACTTGAAATCGTAGTTCTCAGGATTCTTGAGTAACAATTTGTGTGAGCTAAAAAATGAAGAATTAACTTTTTCCAACATTTATTGGTCCATTAACTGATACTATTTTAGAGTGAAGCTATCCTCCAGGGATTTCTTCAGTCTTACCTTTGGAATTGTGATCTACATCCAGCATCTGTGCTGCACAGTAACTGTTACAATAATAAACCACCATATTTCTAGCTTTTAAGTCACCCATTGTGTTTGCAGACTTAGCAATTGCTGGTGTCTGAGTGTATTTTTATTACTTTGTTCACAATTGATTTATTGAGTTCAAAAGTAGTAACAAGAAAGAAAGATTTGAGCTGATTCTGAATAAATTTTGACAGGTTTATCATCTAATTTCAGGCATCCAAAAGTAGAGGCAGAAGCTGCTTTTGGGCAATGAATGCTGGAAATGATCTGCTCAGCTTTAATTAGAATATATTTTTTTTTCATGGAAATGAAGGAAATGTATAGATTCATATGTTTATTAATTCAAATATGTAGCAAATTCATTTGTGAATAATTTTGAAATGGATAAATACTAATGTTGTGTTGTGCAGTTACTATGGATTCTTGGTTTGCAAAATGTGTGGCATTGTGGCTAAATAATGACTTTTTAGGCAAACACACGGAATGATGTGATAATATGTTTGGAGTTGTACACAGAGATATGGCAGAGAAAAGTGTTGGTAAATGTAACTGAGCTTTATTTTAGTGCATCTTCTTGGAACAGATTTGTGCGAATTGTTTTTGTTTGTTTTTTTAATAAGGCCTTTACGTAGAGGTTCAGTCACCAATTTTGTTTTCACAGAATTTTCCTTACTTCCATCTTCCCACGTTAGCCAGTGCTAATGCAGCTTTCCTAAAGGCCTGACAGCTTTCTAGCCCTTTGCTATTGCTGCATGGTCTCGTGGGAGTATTGCAATATAAAGAGATTATCCTTTAGATGCCAAAACTGAGTGTGCTATGCTTGATTTCTCACTTTAACATACTTCCTCTGGTAAATAACTTATACATTCATTTCATTAAATGTTGCCTGATATTACTCAGTGATTCATTTTTCAATGAGCAGTGTGTTCATCTCGCCATCTCACATAGTTATTGTTATTTCATTCCCCATTTCTTGCACAGGTCCTGGGACTCTTATGGATTGGGAATCTTCCCAGTGGACAGATTCAGCATGAAAATGAACTGATTGTTCAATTAAAAACTAAATTTAGTTAATGTTACTTTTATTAGAGTCATCACAATACACGATCTCTAGATACAGTTCATCTCAACCAGAACTTCAATACCCAAGTGAATGAATGAACTTTTTGTAGGACGTATGGTAAAATGCTGTCAGCTTTCTGGCTGATAGAAAAAATCCTTTGTTAATAAGAGGCCATTTTTCTGAATTGTTGAACATGGCTTGCAGTCTAGGACCTTGAGAACCAGAGGTGGGTGAAGCTTCACAGAGCTTCACAGAGCACAACTTAGCCCTTTTGTTGTCATGCTGGCACCTTTGAGAGCATGACAGTGTGGGCAAATAACATGTCAGAGCTGGCTTAATGCCTGGAACTGCTGAGCAAATTAAGATGTATAGTAATTTTTAAAAATGATTAGATCATGGAAGTTCAGTGCCATAGACCCCAGTTGCCATTTTATCAGGTCTTCTATACTCCTCCCATAACTGAACTGTTGGTAAATGGTCTTATTTTATTATTTATTTTATTATCACAGAATCACAAGGTTGGAAACGACCTGCAAGATCATCTAGTCCAACCACCCTCCCATTCCTATTAGTACCACAAGCACTAAACCATCTCTCGTAGCTCCTCATCCAGGCGCCTCTTGAACACTACCAGGGACGGTGACTTCACCACCTCCCTGGGCAGCCATTCCAGTGCCTGACCACCCTTTGAGAGAAAAAGTTTCTCCTAATATCCAACCTAAATCTCCTCCGGTATAACTTCTGGCCGTTTCCTCGGGTCCTACTATTTGCCTGGGAGAAGAGGCCAGACCCTTTTGCACCACAACCTCCCTTCAGGAAGTTGCAGAGTGCAATGAGGTCTCCCTGAACCTCCTCTTCTCCAGACTATTATCTACTTGAGCTTATATTTTGAAAGTATTATCTTCTATGGTTCTGTCTCTTTTGTTTAAAATAACAAACGTGTAACTGGAGGGTTGGAAATGCAATTTGTGGAAAGGGATCGGGAGTATGAATTTTCCCCTAACGGATAATTTTTGTGTTTTTGGTTTTTTTTTAATATTGTACACACATTGAATGGTTGATTTATATGATTCAACAAATGATAAAAACTCAATAGACTGCTTTATATGGTGCTCTTCACAATGAGAAGGAAATGTAAAGATGTAATAACAATGAAGTTAAAGAAAAGTGGGTTGCTTCATTTGTGGATAGGAGAAAGCTCCACCAGTGAAAAGGGGTATCTTTCACGGTCACTACATAAGTGATCCTACTGACTCTCTATGGGACTTGAACTCAGCGTGGAAAGACTGGTCAGAAAACCTGGGTCATGAGTCAGACTTTGTAAATATCTTACGTTTCTATTGGGGTGAGCTCAATATATTTAAAAAGAACAACAACAAAATAGGAATTAATCGAGCAAATTACTGCTTTCTGTCAGAATGTTAAAAAAAAAAAGTATTTCTACATTTGTTGGAGAAGAAAAGTAAAAAAGTAGAAATTTACCTTGTTTTCATATGGCACATATCACAAGAGTAATGGTAAATGAAACCTTACCTAGTGTGATTTGCTTTTTGTTTCAACCGCATTTTGGAACATGAATGAAAATTCTGGATTTTAGGAATTACTTTAGGGTTTTACTTCATTCTATTCATGAAAATATAACAATTTAAAGATAAAATTTTCATAGGCAGTCAAATCAAATCAGAGGCAATCCTAGATGAAAGCAAAATGTGTTCCTAATAGTAAGTTCTTGAATTATCATAATGAGAATATTGAATTTTAAAGAATTCAATTAATCAAGTAAGAATATATTTTGGCATGTGACTTTCTGGCATTGTGCTTGTGTACAGAAACTGTATGAATATAAAAACCAACCTGAGCCAAAATGCCAACTGTGTGGAGTAACGTAACAGTCAGTCTGAATAATATCATGCCTTGTGGCTCATATTTCTAACCTAGTTTTGCTCTTTCTCTGGTTTATATTATTTTTAAGAGAGCTGTGATGTATAAACTTAGACTATTGGATGTGGTGGTGGGGCATTTCTTAGGCTCCACTAATGTAATACTGACTAACAATTAGTATATTCTTTCCTGTCACCCTGGTTTCATCAGCTGAGGTAGAAACACCAGCTACTTTTCTTTGCTTGCTGAAATCACAATTCCTCTAGCTGATTTACTTTTCTTAGGTGTATCTAAAGATCTGCTTTGCCCAAAATAAAAGAAAAACTGAAAGGAAGGGATATGTAAAAAGTAAATAAAGATTTGCTGTGTGTGAATCTATATCAGTAGAAAAAAACACTGTGAAACACTAATGGTGTTGTGAATTAGAGGGATATTTTATAAATCTGTAATTAGTATTTAAAGACCAACACAGTCATATTTCTTGCTTGAAATATGAAATGCTGCACCACTGTAATTTGCTCAGATTGTAGTGAATATTAGGACTTTGAGGTATAAATATTGTGTCTGTTCTCAGAGTTTCCAAATTGATCCAGATTATGAAAACAGTTAAATTGGCTTTAAAAATCACAAGATAAAGAGAATGAAGTGGAAGCATAGTGGCATTCAACATCTTTCTAGAATTTACTAGTGGTATTCATTTTTCTTGTCTGTGTGTGAGATGGAGATTGAAACAACTTTGCCTGCAAAGAAATGTCCATACTTTTTGGTAGGCAAAAGTCTCAATTTAACGTGAAAGAGTACAAAGTTTTGGAAGTCACTTTGTGAGAACTCGGGCATTTTTGGTAAGCGTAGTTTCAGTGCCTTTCAAGGTATCCCAATGTTACTTTTAAAAATGTGTGCTCAGACTTCAAGTTTGGCTAGGCACTTTACAATATCATCACAGCTCATGACTATTAAAAAAAAAAAATCCAACAACAAAAAACAACTTCAGTTTCATTTTGTATTACGTGTGAACTTGAGGCATTATTGGTGAAGAGCTTAGGTTAAGAATTAAGGAACCTAAAGTTTGCAGCTGTTTAATGGCAAGGATTTGTTTTGTTGGAAATGCACAAAGTGTTAATCATACTGAGTTAGATCACCCAGTTTCAGTGCTCAGAGAAGTTCTAAATCTAGTTTGACTTGTAAACTTACTGTCTAATTATTGTTTACTGTAATTCATCTAATGCCACTAAAGTTACTATCCATTTACACAAATGTAAGTGCAAACATTGTGTTAAAAGCTTCAAAAAAGGACAAATGGACATTTGTCTAGTAGATGGATCATTCTGTTTCTAGCTTATTTGTATAAAAATGTATTCTTACCTATTAATACTTGCTAAAGTCATGTTTCTGAATAGATGACAGATTCTGTTCCTGGCTGTTAGATTTAGTTCATCTCACACAGACCCAGTTCTGTTCATCACAGAAATGCTCTCAGGAGATGAAATGCTTCTTTGCTAGTGAGTTTGTGGAAGGGCAAAGGTGAAGGAGTGAGGAGAAAATTCTCTTTGGCATAAGTATTTCCTGTAGACAGCAATTACATACAGGTCTGTGAACTTTAGTTAGCTACCCACAAGCATTTGAATGATGAGCTCAACATAGTGTTTGTCTAACCTTCCTTTAATTCTCTATTTCAAAGGCATGTGGTAAAGATGCTTCAAAATTAAATACTTTTTTTTCTTTTCCCTCTTTAGAGTGAAAGAGCAATTAATGTAATTGTAGAGGTGGAAAGTCTTTTTTCAGCATCACTGTTATTATTTACAAAGCCTAATTTAAGTTTTATTGTTTCAAGTACTCATGCATATCACATTGGGTAGCAAGTGAATTAGAATCTCATGTTATTTCTTTGAATTACGGGAACATAGTTTGTATTTGCACATTACTTTCAGGTATCTTTCTATCTGTTATTTGTACTCTTGCTTTGTACTTCAAAATTATTGTTCTCTAGTTGATTTCCAAGAACCAAAAGAAAGACATGCTGGAATGGTTTTCAGCTTTCATTGCACTGTGATACATAGCCTGCCAAAAGAAGGATGCCAGGAGCAATAGAAAATCAGTAAATTGTTGGCTGATACTATTGTGAATATAGGTAAGAACTTTGAACTTGCAGAAACCATAGACAATCTGAAAGTTTCCTGATACCTTCTATTTTTTTATTTTCCCAAGAAGAAATATTCTCTACCAACAGATTGTTTAGTTACAAACTTTATGAAGAAAAACTCACAGAAAATGGTAAATCAGTAAGGGTAAATAAACTGCTTCCATTTTTTCCTTCTAAATTGGGCTTTTAATGTTCTAATGAAGACCATACATTTCTTTAAATTAGATAGATATGATATTTATGTTTACATACAAAGAGCCTGAAATATGAATGTGTGAGAAGTCAGTGGAGATGGAGTTACAGGTTGGAAGGAATCTGGGGAGGTCAACTCATTATGTCCTGCTTAAAGATGGGCCAACACTGAATTCAGAGCAGGTTGCTTACAGTTTTGTCTGGTCAGGTCCTGAAAATTGCTAATTCCCAGTGTACCTAAAACCCTAAGGACTTCTGAAAAACTAATTTTTTGCCAGTTAAATGTCTTCCAGTAAATTTCAAGTTGACCTTGCATTCCTGGGAAGCAGGCAACTGGTTGTGCATTTCAAGCAGCATCTCTCTATCTGGAAGTAGAAATACAGATCATTTTCTCACTAGTTGAAGTTACTATGAGTTCATTATGTAGAAATTATGTATCGGACTGTGGCATTTTTCCTTCTGCAAGTGCTGCTGTTATAAGTTACTGTATGTGTAACTATTTTGCCATTAATCAGCTCATTGTTTGATGTCACACTGACTACGAGTTCTGTGTTTGGACTTAATGTATAAGCTTATTTTGCAGTAAGTCATTATAATTTCTTTAATCTAATTACTACTTTAATGAATGTAGCTTAATGCTGTTTTCAAGTGTTATCTTTCTTCCCAGCTAGTAATAGCATATAGTAACAGTGCAGAAAATCTGCAGTACTAATTTGATACAGTAAAGAAAAAAATACTGTTTTAAAGGAAAAATCTATTGTATTCAGATATAGGTAGAATAGTATATTGGAGGTTTTTTCTCTTCTGTTGAAGCAATAGCATTTCTAATAAGGAGTCCAGATGAATTGGACATAAATATTTCCTCCTACTAGTTTTTGGGGCACAGATATTGTGAGTATTTCAAGTCTTGTTCACCCAAAATACGGCCATGGTTCTTCCTGTTGGGGAAATTGAAGAGTTATCTTCTCCCAGTACTTTCAAAAGGAACAAATGGCCCCAAAGAAAATGTGAAATGGAGCTTCCTCTGTAGCCCTTGCTCTATAGCAGTTATCCAGGTATGGAAGAGATTTTAGCGTCTAGGGCTTCTTTAAGCAAAATCCCCTGCCCTGGCCAACTAATAGGAAAAGAAGCTCTCTGTTGGTCTGGATTAGATCCTTGGTGTCAAGTTCACTCTCAGGTCCAAAGAAGTAATGCATTTTTTTCCTGGCTTACTCTGTCACTTCCCAATATGGTCACATGTAGCGCACAGTGCTAGCAAATTGTCTTCAGTAATGTTAAATGTCATTGGGTGCCTATATTTTATCATCACATAGAATTGTCCAAGAATGCTGGACTAACATTATTATGGGAATGAGGAAACTAGTGGCATAAGCATGAAAGCTATCCTCACAGTAACTAGAAGCGTATGTCCTCTGTTGAGACTAAACATGTCCAGTGTTGTGGAATTCCAAAAATTAAATTATTTAAACTGTTTCCTGAGTAGAGCTGTGTTTGAAATAGCCCAACAGAATAGCGTTGTAAGATAAATACAACAAAAAGTCTGTCTGGAAACCCTTGTGGAATTGATTTTTTTTATATACTAACAAAGAGTTCATGTGTCCTATGAAAACCTGTGAATACTTTGAATGATGAGTACTTCAGATATGCAGGCCTTTGTGTTACTACATGAGTTTTAATTTGCTGTGTATGCATTAAATCTTTACCTTAAATGTAACAGTACTCTCTTTTGACCCAAGAAGGAAATTGAGTTTGACTTACATTTTCTGCCTTTCTGTATCCTGCTAGTCTCTGATATGGTTTCTATGTCAGCACACACACTCAGAGTGCAATCAGTCTTCCCTTTCAATCAGATAGATCTCTAGAACTGTGGTCTGGATTTAACCATCTCTTGAGTGCCTGGATTTCTTAAAATAATCTCTAACAGGCAGCTACCTTTTTTTCCCCCCAAAAAAACGTCTGACTAAGGCAATCAGCTGGGTATTTCATCATTTCAGGGTTAAGAACATAGTGAGCGTTTTGTTTCAGTTTTTTTTTTGTCCTGTTAAACTTCTCATTGCCACCTGGTCTAATACATTCAATCAATATAATTTGGCACTCAAGGCCTTTTCACTGGCCACAGGTAACTCTAGCCTGTCTCATGCAGAACACCTTCTATGGTATGTTATCATCAATTCACTATATATGATAACCCATTCATACATACTTTTTGGAAGAAATGAGTAAGATCGAGCTTACTAGCATTTTGCAGGGAGAATTTACTAATTTTTTACTAATAAATTGCTAGCAAAGTTACAAATGTTGCAAGTGTTTTATGAAATTCTACTTCAGGATTTCATGAGCAGCTTATACAATTTTCAAATTATTGTTTTTTGTGTAATTCAAAATGCCGTTCTCAGCAGATGATTGATCTACTAGCTATCTGGAAGGAAGATATTTGCAATTGCCTTATGTACTTGATTTGTAAGTCTTTAGTCAGGAAAAAGAGCCTAGGTATCTGTCAGAGATGAGTTTACATAGAGTTATATCTAGCCAACCAGTTTTTAAAAGAAGTAATATTAATACTTTGATAGGCAGGACTAGGTTACAAAGTAAATTATGTATATATTTATGTTTTGGTATGTTTGGTAAGTTTTCTGGTAGCTACAGGTCTATCAGTATCACCTCCATACCCAGGAAGGTTATGGAACGAATAATCTGAGGAACCATCATGGACCAATTAAAGGTCAACCAGGGGATCAGGTCCCGTCAGTATGGGTTTACAAATGGTAGATCCTGTCTGACAAACCTGATTTCATTCTGTGACAAGGTGACCTGCTTAGTGGATGAGGGTCAGGCTGTCGATGTGGTCTATCTGGACTTCAGTAAGGCCATTGACACTGTCCCCCATAACATTCTCGTGGAGAAGCTGGCCCAGCTCCGCTGGGTGAAGCACTGGCTGGATGGCCAGGCCCAAACAGTTGTGGTCAATAGAGTTGGATCTAGTTGGCAGCCGGTTATGAGCGTTGTGCCCCAAGGCTCAGTACTGGGGCCGCTTCTGTTTAACATCTTCATTGATGATCTTGATGAGGGGATTGAGTGCACCCTCAGCAAGTTTGCAGATGACACCAAGTGGGAGGGAGTGTTGATCTGCTAGAGGGGAGAAGGGCGCTGCAGAGGGACACCTAGACAGACTGGATCCATTGGCCAAGGTTAACGGCATGAATTTCAATAGGGCCAAGTGTCAGATCCTGCATTTTGGTCACAACAACCCCAGGCAACACTACAGGCTTGGGGAGGTGTGGCTGGAAAGCTGCCTGGTGGAAAGGGACCTTGGTCGGCTGAACATGAGCCAGCAGTGTGCCCTGGTGGCCAAGAAGGCCAATGGCATCCTGGCTTATTTCAGGAATGGTGTGGCGAGCAGGACTAGGGAAGTCATCCTGCCTCTGTACTCGGCATTGGTGACACCTCACCTCGAGTACTGTGTTCAGTTTTGGGCACCTCAGTACAGAAAGGACATGGAGGTACTGGAGCAGGTCCAGAGAAGGGCAACGAGGCTTGTGAAGGGCTTGGAAAATCAGCCCTATAAGGAGAGGCTGAGGGAGCTGGGGCTGTTTAGTCTGGGGAAGAGGCGGCTGAGGGGAGACTTATTACTCTCTTCCAGTACCTGAAAGGTGCTTACAGTGAGAGCAGGGTAGGTCTCTTCTCGCTGGTGACAGGTGACAAGACGAGGGGAAATGGCCTCAAGTTGCGCCAAAGGAAGTTTAGACTGGACATTAGGAAACACTTCTAACTACCCTACAGAAAGGGTAGTTAAACATTGGAATAGGCTCCTCAGGAAGGTGGTTGAGTCACCGTCCCTGGATGGGTTTAAGAGCTGTTTGGATGTGGTGCTCGGAGATATGATTTAGCAGAGGATTGCTAGAGTTAGGGTACTATGGTTAGGCTGTGGTTGGACTTGATGATTCTTGAGGTCCCTTCCAACCTGAGTAATTCTATGATTCTAATAACAGCAGTACTCCATTTTATAGAACTGTACATCAACACAAAAGTAGTTGCTAACCTGTTGGGAAAGCATGGAAGGATAATGGAAGGAACTGAATGAACTGGCAGTTATATGAGTATTCTTTTGGGCCTAGGTATCCAAACTTTGCATAAAACTGAGATTTCATTTGCTTAATATGAAACAGAGCAAGTTGTAGTAAGCCTTACTTTCTGTGACTGTGGACACATACAAGTTTACAGTGCCATATAGTGGAACTGTAAGTTGTTAGTTGCTTTCATGCATATTTCACCCTGATTTAAAAAAAATAAAAAAATAAAAAATTCAATTCTAAAACTCCCCAGTTTGTGTCTGTTTTGACGTCTAACTGAAGTAGCAAAGTGGAAATAGATCTGCTTAAAAAAACACATGGTGAAGAAGTAAAGAATTCAAAAAAATTGTGGGAATTTCTCGAAAAAGTGCTTACTACATTTCTAAATGGATTCATTTATTTATTGCCCTTTTTGGGAAAAAAAAATCAAATTTTAAATGTATGTGTTTTTTTTTAATGTTTTAAAAGAATTTAAATATTTAATTTTATGTGGTCGCATTTTGGAAGAGAGGTTTTAATTTGGTTTTCTTCTCATTTTGAATTTTCTCCCTCTTAAAGAATTCTCAAGCTTTTGTGCCTTCAGAAATTTCCTGTTGCAAGTAATTTTAAAGAAATTATATGAAAAGCTTTATCCCCAGGCTTTATCTTCTTCCCACTTCTTTTTTTCCCAGTTCAAAATACATTATTTGGGAAATAGATGAAAACTGCAAGAGGAAATAGAGGCAAAAATCCACCAAGCTCAACAGATCAAATGAACTTTTGGTTAATGAACTTTAAGATAGAAATATAATTGAAGGTCTTGCTTATCAAACACCTCCAGAAGGAAAAGCAATAGTTTGAGAACTGTAAGAGCATGGTCAGCAAAACCTTGGTTTTGTCTCAAGAAATAGTAATATTTGCAGAGGTGAGTGGAAGGTAGAATTTCAACAAAAGGAACATGAGATTGCTGATTGTTTTCAGAGTAGAGATTTGTGAAAAGACGGGACAGAGAACATAGAATTTTTAATCGAAGTTCTACAGTGCTTCAAGTTACTTAATTTTACCCAAAAGGTGCAATGTTTTTCCATGTTTCAGGCTCAATCTTCACTTCTTGAGTTACTAACTGCATCTTCTACACACTCTACAAAAAAAAAAAAAAAAAAAAAAAAAAAAAAAAGTGCCCGTAGCAAACATAACATTTATCTTACTAATGATACCTTTGAAATTCTTAGTAGTCAAATATATAAATATATTTAGCTAGCTAGCTAAATGTTTTTATTTGAAGAATTGGAGAAGTATGTGTCGGGTAAGAAGAGAGAAGGTAATTTGCCATGACCTATTTTCATTCCATTCCAATTGAAATTGCACCATTTAGCTGAGTTCTAAAAAGGGATGCCTGAAGCACTCTTGCATTAAATCATCTGTTAATGTCAGGACAAATTTATCTCATCTACCTGCTTGTAGGTGGTGACATCCTTCTGCAAGGGAAATTGGTGTTCTGCACACTCATCAGAAACTTTTATGTGCTAGGACAACAACAGCAACAAGAGCTGATATTTTGACGGTTAATGAGGAGAAAGACTTAAGTTGAAAAACTAAGAAAACAGGTGGAAATACACATCTTTGCCCTTAGTAGCTCTGATGTAGTCATCTCAAATTCAACCAAAACCTTAATGATTTGGTACAAGAGGCAAAAAGGTATTGTTTTTAAAGAAAAATGAAATAATTGCAAATTCCATCCTGATGTAAAAGAAGCATAACTTCTCTGAATTTCATAGTCTTACAGGAAAATTTGGATTCTAAGCATGTGTCACAAACAGTTAACTACTTGTCCCATTTTCTTAGTCTGAAAATCTAAATAAGATAAAGTGTTCTGGAAGCCTTTCTAATGTCTCTCATCCCCTCCAGTACCCTGTCTGCTGGACACAGCTGAAGTTTCAGAGCAAGGGAGTTCTGTGCCTGTCTGGGTGCCATGAACTTTGGCTATGAGCAGCTGAATGAAAGACATCAAAAACAAGCTTAACTGGTCTGTCATTACTGTGGCATGCCATGCATTTGCTGTTGAGCCATGTTGCAGTGTTTGGTACTGTTTCTCTAGCACTCTGTGTGCCAAATACAGTCATTAGGAGATCTGAGATCTGTCAACCATCTGTGCCTGGTATTTGTTCATCCTCAAATGGGGAAGATATCAGTACAGAGCTACAGTGGGGGATGGTGGTTCTAGGAGGTCTCTGGGGCTTGTCATTTGAGTTATTGTGTCCCTTGCATTTACTGTCCAATCCTTCTACCTGACTAATGTTTGAGTCTCCTGAGAATAATGAATGTCACAGTGTGACAACTGGTTAAAACATCGTTTCTTAAATATTTGCCAATGGTCAGGAATATCCAGACAGCTTTCATGTAAATGAGAAATTTACTAATCCGTGAACTTGGGCTTTTTGTATTTTTAATTTACATTACATTGGGTTCATGAATTAGGGAAAGAAGTTATGGCTTCCTTCCTGGTGGTAGGTTAGACTATACTAGCTTTGACACAACATTTACAGAGGTGGATTCATTCTGCAGCAAAGCTGAAGATGATATTGACCAAATTTGTGCAAAGTACCCTTTATTAATTCTTCTTGTGCAGGTTACTTGTGTATATTATAAGAACTATCTCACTATGTTCTAGTAATATATGGAAACATGTAGAGACAAAATAATTATTAGTCCTGATATTTGTAATTTGATTTGTGCAGCAGGCATTAACCAGTACTAATTTCCAATTTTCCATGTTCTTAGTTCTGAAATTCCAAATCGAGATGGTCATGCTATCAGATCTGAGTCTGCTTTGTTTAACCCAAGTACGAAGATGTAGTGTAAAGTGATATTAATGAAGACTGAACTGGGGCCCTGGTCACCCACAGTCAGCAGGAGAGCTTCAGATTAGGATAGGCCTAATAATGAACACAAACATAGTGGAATATGTTGCCAAACTGAATCCTTCATACGCTGTCAAATGGAAACACCAGAATAAATCTTCATGTCTCTCTGCTGGACTGTGGGTTTGGCACAGGGATTGCTCAGACAGTAGCTCCAGACGCCCTGAGAACAGAGACCTCCTTTGAAGTAAGTTAGAGTTCTCATATTCCATTCAGAGAAGAAATAGAATGTAACAAATTGAAGCAATTTTTATTTGCTGCTGATTAAGTATATTTGGGAATAGTAGCCAGTTGGACTACCCTGTGTCTTTGCTAGTTTGGGAAAAATTGTCTTCTTCCTGGGTTACCTTATGAGTACAGAATGCCTCTCTAAAACATGCACAGTCTCTTAAAAGAGCAAATCCTTTTATTTAAATCCACCAGTATATGTGGTATTGTTTGTTGTTTGTCATAGCAGTTCCTTTTAAATAAACTGGCAAGATTTATTGCCACAGTGCAAACTGAGGGAATGATATTTTAAATTGTCATTGAATTGTATGGCCAATCAGTCTGTGATGTGAAGCCTTGAGAACTCCAGGAGAGTCCTAAAAAAATGTTGCCCTGTGGAGACTTGAAAAGTCTGTGAATCTGCTGTGAGAATTTTCCCTCAATTCTGATGCTGGGAAATGTGTTATTTCAGAAAATTTAGAAGTGACAGAGGAATTTGACTTTTCATCTTTGAAGTTCTGAAGCATGTGAACATTTTTCCTTATTTGTGAGCATGACAAACTCTGAACACTCTGTTCTGTCTCTGTGTGTGGATATGCACTTACAGTGCTATAGCACTGTACAGAAAAGAATGTTTAGAGGAATCAAAAAGGACAAGTTGAACTACAACACAAATTAAATAACAGAGATAAATGATGCTGCAGGAGTTAAGATGACAAAGGCCATGTGTCTGTAGGGAAGAAATCATGTCTTCAAGCAGCAGATTGCCCTGAATTGTTTATTCTTCCTTAGTTTTAAATCTGGGTTCACAGAGAATCAGAACCTTGAAGATCATTGTACTGGGACTGAGACGCGTCTGTTAAGATGACCATGAAACCTGATAGAAATACACATGAGAAAGGCATTGTTTGCTTGATTTTTTATTTTTTTTTTCCCCCTTGGAAATAGAGTCAATTAACTTTCAGGCACAACAGGTTTTGATCCATAACTTATTTCTTCACCTTATCTTGGAACAGGCAGTGTACCTGTGCTCTTCTCCACTGCTCTTCTGAGCAGTGTAGGATAATGCAGTTCATCTGTCTGAGCGACACTGACCCCCAGGAATCTAGGAAAATGGATTTTTCTTCAGGTCTTTTGTAACAGAAATTCCTTCTTGCTCTTGTTCCATGCAAGGCACTGCCTATGGCCTTAACTCCTCTGGTGGACTGGAACTCCAGCAGTCCCCTTGGTAGGATTCATTTTTAACTTTGGGAGATTGGAAACCTCTTAAAAGTGTATGTGAACAGAAATGTAGGGGATATTCAGAAGATTTTTAGAAACTTTGTAACAAACATAAAAGGAAACCAACAACCCCACTCTCAGTTGATGAACTATGATAGACATTTTGTTTATTATGTCTGTTACCATTTGCAGACTGTCAGTGGCGGACTGTCAGTATATCAGAATTTCTCGTGTCATAGGTGATATTATTTATCACCACTATCTCTCATCCTCTCTCTCCACTTGCAGACAGAGCAACCATAACAAAAGACAGCATCTGTATTACATTTTGCATGGGCATCACTGGCTAATTTTTTTCCATACCTGAAATTAACAGTGGGGAAAGATTGTCTGTTAGGAAGCTAATCTGGTCAAACTATGAGCAAAATCACGTAGCCTAAAATTCATAGGAGCAGTTAGACTTCTGCCCGTGTTTAGGTACCTTCATACCTCTTTCGATGTGACTCTGAATGCTTCTGACTCCCAGTTTCATATTGGAAACCATAAATAATTAGAAATTAGATGATATTCAACTAATTTATTAGGATATTGAGATGCAACTGCATACCATGAAAACATATGAAACAGGATAAGTGCCTCACAGAAAGCTACTATTGAAAAGACACTCTTGGTATCTGAATCTCAAAGCATCCATTCATTTCACATTTTTCTTTAAGTATGCCCTATAGAAAGCAAAAAGTAAAAACGTTGTGACTTCTGTGTGTTAAACTTTTCACACAGATAGTAGAGTACATACCTTTACTAGAAAATGATGGAATTGTCTCTATAACTCTATAGTGATAAAAATTCCATATTGTTAAATATAAACAGTTTTATGGTAATAATAGGAGATTTGCAAGGAAGAGAGATTCATTTACTTCTAAGAAATGTCTGACCTCTGCTACTTCACAACCCATTAGAGAGAGCTAAGGTCCACATAAGCTGGCATTCTTTCTCTTTTACCTGGAAGGCGTTATTTTTTCAATGAATACCTAAATCAAGTCAATATTTTTAGAGCTAGTGTAATTACCACTTGAAATGGTCTAATCTTTGCACTGAAGTTGTCTGATACTTTGTATCCAGTGCCAGTTAGAAAGAAATAATTAAGATGTATTTGGTAATTTAACTGGAACATTTGAATGGGTTACATAAACAATAGACTAATCATAGAATTGTCTAACCATTTAAAATAACATAAACTCTGCTGCATATACTTTTATTTGAATTAATGTTCCTGTCAGAATTTATGAGAAATCTTGAAAGAGGATTTCATTCTTACCTTATGGTTAATGCTCTCATAAATAATAATTTGTCAATTCTGTAAGACAATATGTACTATTAAGTTGTTCAGTGCACCTCTTTGAAATAGAGGTGTGCATTTAATGTTCTGTGCAATTACTCTATGGATAAAACTGCAACTTTCAGATCTCATTTTTAGAACTGCCAAATCATACTCTAACTTATCTTTTAGTTCTGAAGAGAATAAATGCCATTAATAACCTAATGCTATATAGAACAGACCTGAGACTTCTCT
The DNA here is from genome assembly GCF_951394365.1 of Tetrao urogallus. Classification (NCBI taxonomy): domain Eukaryota; kingdom Metazoa; phylum Chordata; class Aves; order Galliformes; family Phasianidae; genus Tetrao; species Tetrao urogallus. The sequence continues at coordinate 33,615,075 of NC_136814.1, forward strand.
TGTATATGCAAGTATCGTGCAGTCTTTTTCTGCATAAAGTATTATATGTGTATCATTGATAACTGACCAACAAGTAATCAAAAATATAAATAAATAACAGTAAAAAAAATAAATCTGTTTTGCCCCCAGAAGAGCAATCTGATATATTAAAGGTCCATTAGGAGTTTGTTCTGGTTCTTCCTTAGACCCATGAAAGTGACAGTGGCTAATCATTTACAAATTGCTGATCTTAGAGTTGAACATCACTATCCTGTTTGATATTTTGGAGTTTATCTCCTTGCACAGAACTTTCATTCTTTCATTCTTTTCTACTGTTTTGTAAAGCTACTTTAATTTTGTATGAGTGAGAGGGAAGAATGCAATATCTAGTGGAATATTTGAGGTGAAAGTTTATATTTATCTTTAATTATAGTTTCAAAATTATTTTATGTGATCTTGTATATGCAAACCAAAATATCCAGAGAGCAAAAAATGGGCAATTGTACCATTTTTGTATGTATTTTTGCCTTTATTACATTGCCAACAGTCAAGGCTGCTGTCTACTTTAAAACTGACCCAGCTATATTTGTTGGGCTCCAGTAGCACTCATTATAATGTCTGTGACAGCCTAGCATCAGGAGAACATCAGCATGGAAGCAGCCACTTCTTTTCATCTGCTGTCACTGTCATCTGCTCTGTAGTCTCTGGGCTGAGCTTTTCAGTCTCTGTGTAGGGTATTTTTTTTCCCTCTGGACAGGAAAGTAAGGCCTCTGCATGTGTTTAACCCCACATTTTTGCAGGATACTATTATTTCTGCTTTTAATTGACTGCAGTTTTACAGGAGAGTGTGTCCCAGATGTGATTACTCCTAAATGAAAGAGCGCTAGTGTTGGACTCGTTTCCCATCCAATTACCAGTTGCCCCTTCATTTTATTTTGAAAGTTTTTTCACTTGAGTATGGGGTTTCCAAGTGAATCTGGTAATCCTGGATTTTTTCCCTTGTTTTTTCAGGTGACCTGTAACTGTTTCACCATCAGTAATGGAGAGATGCAGGATGTTGGTGTTGGCCTATATCCCAGGTACCACGGACACTGTTTCATTCACAGGCAAAATCTGTTAGGTTTTTTTTTCCTCTTTTCCTAGGTTGCTATAAGCACCATCAAAGTAGCAGGTAACATGTTCAAACAAGAAACTGGGAAATGCAAATAAATTAGAAAAGAATAAAAAACAGTCATCAAATTGAAAGCATTCTTAGAAGTTCTGATTACAGAGTTAAAGCAGGCTAAATAGGATGTGTCTCTATTTTTATGGGGATTGTAGTCATTTTGAAGTAAGAATAAATGCTAACATTAGAAATGTGTGACTAAGGCTTCCTAAAAAATTGAAAGGAAATATGTTCTGTGTTGCTTTGAAGGATAAATATTTTGCAACCAGGAGCCTTCTAATTTGTCAATTAAAAGAAAAAAAAATTGAATATGTTTATTAGTAAATTACCATAACTAAGAAAGAAAGGTAAAAAGGTAAACCCCTTGAAAGATGATATTTGAATTCTTGTTTGCATTAGTTAGGAAAGATGTACCAGGTAAGGGTGTGCATTCATAGAATTTTGTTACAGTACCTGTCAATGTTGAACATGAATAATTGAACGTTTTATCTTACTATATTAATTTATTTGTGTGAATGTAGGGTTGAATTGTATTGTCAGGATCTAAAGGGGCCTGTTGCTGTTGTTTCTTTTCCTACTAATGTCATACATACGCAATTTGACCGAGGACACAGTCTTGAGGCCTGCTTTGTGATAAAGAAAGATAAGGGAAAGACTGTTATGAGGACAGGGAAATTAATATTATGAGAAACACAGGACAGTCATCTGATTTCAGAGTAGAATGGAAATAAATTTTTTCACGTACTTTGGGAAAAATGGAACAGTATTCTGGAGCATTATTATTAGTTAAAAGTTTTCTTTCCATTGAAAAAAGCCCCTGACTGGCAAAAGGTAGCTGTGTTCTTTGATGGTGCCCTGCAAAAAAAGATTTTTTCCCAGTTCAATTCAAAGCAGCTTTAATTTTGCTATTTCAAATCACTCTGAGCTGGGAAAATTGTGAATTTAAATCTGTAGTTCCCAAATCCTAGGCAAATGCCCTTCCATCCTCTTCCTCCCATGCAGATTTTAAAGAGAGCAAATTCAGGCATGGCTTCTACTTGAAGACAGACATAGCTAAGTGATATTTTTTCTCCCATAAGCATGAGCAGCCCATCTTCAAAGGATTTTATTTATTAATAACTAATAATAATAATAATAATAATAAATGATAACTTAATTGCTTGATATGTAAGATGCAATATAGTTATTATATTATATACTTCTAAATTATGTTCACAGTAATGACAGTGTACTAAAGATTTTTTCTTTCTCTTCCTCTACATCCCCTCACAGCATGTCTTTGCTGAATCACAGCTGTGACCCAAACTGTGTGATCATTTTTGAAGGATACCAGCTTTTACTTCGCTCCATCCGAGAGATCCAGATTGGCGAAGAGGTAATTAACTTGTCCTCCCTTCCATCACAAACACCTGCAACAATGACATCTCCCTAAATAAATTCCAGACTGCAGGGCCACCAGCTTAATATTTTGATGATATATTGATGCCAATTTTTAGCACGTAGCTATCAGGGAGAAAATGATTAATAGAATCATCTCTTCACACTGCCTGGGCCCCATAATCATTACTTCCCATAAATCACTAGCGGTCTTGATAAATTCTTGTTCCTCCTTTCCTCCTCTGGGCACTTCATTTTGTTTGTGTTTGAATGTCTTTACCCTGATGGAAACACTTAGAATATTTCTGGGTGGAATGCAGTGTTCACCAAGTCGCTGCAACAATAAGCATTTGTCAGGCTGCAGCTATGCTATAGTAGTAAACCCTTAATTGGTAGTGAAAGTAGCAATGCCAGGTTTGGTTTTTTGTCCTTTCACTAGGAAAGACTTCAAAATATCACTCATAAGAGATTTCAGATTCTAAATTATTCACAGCTTTCTTTTTAAGACAGCATTCGTATTTATTTTGAAAACAATTCATCTGTAGCTAGGTAAGCATTTAGATGTAAATGTCTGTCAGAGAAACGCGGTGCAGAATTTGCTTAGTAAAATCTGCGAAGAGAAATGCATAAGTAATTTGGTATGTAACAATGACCTGTGCAGTTCTAGCTCTTGGTTATTTCATAATCATGACCTCATGTAAATATGGTTCACATCAGTAATTCAATGTCTAGGAAGATCAAGGGCGTACACATTATAATTCGGGAGCAGTATCTCTTCCTCCCTTTAAATTGTTGTTGTGCTTTTATTTTTTAATGCATCCTTTTTCTACGATCAGAATCTGTAAATGGTAAAATATATGGTTAGGCAAAATGCTGAGGAGAACCAACACCAAAGCTTTTGCATGTTTAATTTTTCTGACAAGAGAAATCTTATAGGATGCAATATGCTTCTGTGGAGCCAGTAAGTGTAGCCATTATTGTCTGGCATTCTTGTTCAAGTCAAGTTATATGTACTTATACACACTGTTCATTTATCTTGACTTCTTGATTCACAAAGATGGGTTATTTATTTAGAAGTACAAGCAGACTGTAGTGTCTTCCCAGGGTATAAGTGTGTTAATCATTAGAGCTCTACATTCTTATTTTTATGTACATGAGTCTATTTTTCCAGCAGTGACTCTGTGACACAAATTTTAGACTTTTATGGATCTCTAAAACACAGAAGTCTCCAGGTCAAAATCAGTGGTGAAGTAGTTATGGTGCAAATTATAAGTCATTTGTAAGGTAATCAAGGAAATAAATATAAATGATAAAGTAGAACAGTTTGAACTAATTTCTTAGCAGTGAATTGGATGGATAGTTGTGTGAATATGGACTTCAAAATGATTACTCCTTGTGGATATCATGTTTTCTAAGAAACTTTGCCTCAGAAAGTCAGAATTTTCTGGAAAGCTTAAGTTCTGTTTTCTTTGATACTTTAATGGCTCCTAGTTTTGGTTCTTAAAGAAAAGCTTGTTTTAATGGACATGTAAGACAGTGTATATAATAATATCATATAAAACAATATAATTAGAATCATAGAATCATAGAATCACAAGGTTGGAAATGACCTGTAAGATCATCTAGTCCTACTGTCTTCTCATTACCATTGCTACCACAAACTAAATCAGATCTCGTAGCTCCTCATCCAGACACCTCTTGAACACCGCCAGGGACGGCGACTCCACCACCTCCCTGGGCAGCCATTCCAGTGCCTGACCACTCTCTGAGAGAAAAAGTTTTTCCTCATGTCTAACCTGAACCTCCTCTGGTGCAACTTGCGGCCATTGCCCTGTGTCCTGCTCGTTGCCTGGGAGAAGAGGCCAAACCCCTCTTCACCACAGCCTCCCTTGAGGAAGTTGTAGAGCGCAATGAGGTCTCCCCTGAGCCTCCTCTTCTCCAGACTGAACAATCCCAGCTCCCTCAGCCACACCTCATAGGACTTGTGCTCCGGACCCCTCACCAGTTTCGTTTCCCTTCTCTGGACATGCTCCAGAGCAACCAGTTTCATATCCATCGAACAGTCCACCCATCAAATCCATGCCTTTCCAATTTGGAGAGAAGGATGTTGTGGGGGACTGTGTCAAAGGCCTTATTGAAGTCCAAATAGATGGTATCAGTGGCTCTTCCCTTTCCATTGACCCAGTTACATCATCATAGAAGGCTACTAGGTTGGTCAGGCAGGACCTGCCCTTAGTGAAGCCATGCTGATTATCACATATCAATTCCCTGCCTTCCGTGTGCCTTAGCATAGCTTCCAGGAGGATTCGCTTTGTGATGTTCCCTAGCACTGAAGTGAGGGTGGCAGGTTGGTAGTTCCCTGGGTCATCCTTTCTACTAGTCTTTAAAATGGAGCCAACATTGCATTTTTCCAGTCACCAGGGTTTCACCTATCTGCCATGACTTTTCAAATACTGTTGAGAGTGTCATGGCAATTACATCAGCCAATTCCATCAGAACTCTGGGATGAATCTTGTTGGAAACTGTAGATTATATTGTCTATGGTATTATACTGTATAATGTCAAAAGCTCTGAGATGGTATGATAGACGTTGCGTCAAGTCAACAAGAAATCTCAAGTAATTGTGAGCAGTAGAAAACTTGCCTGATGCTGTTCAAGCATAAAGATTTAGAATGAGATCCCATAATAATTAGTAGAAAGTGAATAATCACTAAGATTCATTAGAAACAAGGAGCTTAGTAGCAAGTCAGCATGAGATTAGAAGAGCACTGGGGCATTACTATTCATAGAGGGCAAACTTGATAGGGCTTCTGAGCACTTGCCAGAAAGGTATCAAACTCTGGAATATGATGTATTCACTATGGCAGTGAAAAGTCAAAAATGTTTTTGTGTGTTTTAGTTCTTTCTGTAAAAGAACGCTGCAACAATTTACTCATATTTATCAGTTGTTAATCACCTATAATCGCAGAATTAGAAATCAGAGACAGAGTAACTTGAAGCAACTGGTTGTTGTGGTCATCTCACAATTATAAAGAAGGCACAGGAGATGTTACTTTAATTGTGCACCAGTAGGATACATGCTATTATACTGAATGTGTCTGCTGTGGTGTGTTGCAGACTTATTTTGGAATCAGATTTATGCCTCAGTCATACTTTAGAGGGTTCATGCTATAAACAGTAATTATACTGATCACCGCTGATAAAATGTATGCAAGACCGTAAGAACCTGAAAAAATAATAATTTCCTGATGGAAGTTTTCTTGTTTTAGTCTTGTGTCTGGGCAGATGTTGGCCTTGCATGTTTTTCAGAGGAGGACATGTAGCATTTAATGGGTTTTAATTTGATTTATGTGTGGGATTTCAAATTTATTTAGGGCCAAAAAATAGGCAGTAGGAAATTAGGACTCATAAGGCAGAAGAAAATTTTGGCCTGAATCCCTGTGGAATAAAGGTGCTAAATCTGATGATGTGTATTTGGAAAACCAATCATTTCTAAAATCACATGCAGAAATTCTAGCCTCTTTGGTCCTCTTTTGTGGCAAAGGTAGTGTTACCAGTACTACCTGAAGCACTAAGAAATTGCAAATCATAGCTATTAGTTTTTATGGGAATTTAAATATGTGATTCATGTATAATCACTTGGTTTCCAGAGCTAACGCTTTAAGAAAGCAAAATGTGCTTCAGGGATCATCATAAATACAGAGAGCTGGGAAGATGGAGAATTGTCTGTTCCTTAGGTTTTACTTTGCAAGACAAAAGTTCAGATTTATCATTGGGTATATTGTTCAGATTTTGTACTATGGTTCTATTAAATTGCATGCTTTTTGAAGGCAGAAAGTTACTGTTTTAAACAAAAACACACTGTGTTCCCATTGGCTTCCACAAGTAATTTTTATCAATTTTTTTTGTTAATTCACTTTGCCTACTCTCCGATCAGAAGTTGCAAAGCCATGGTTAGTTTGGTGCATAGCTCCAATCAATTAGTCATACTCGAGAGACAGGATGTATGAGATGATGTTGAGTTCTGCTCCAAAATGTGTGCGTGGCTTCATGTCTACTTCAGAGTTCAGTAAGAGCAAATTTGTGTATTTTCTGTTGAAAGCCACATAATATACAGTCCTCTTAATTTTTAAATGCGTACTAAATAAAATTTGTAATTTCCTATGACCAGCAGTAAATATATTCTTGATGGATTTTCAACAGAGATGTATAAGATTTTCCTGGAATTCGAGTCATGTTGATCATAAATGCCAAAACAGAAAAATCACAGCCTCCTCATGACCTACGTAACTCTGTCTTAAGAACAGATGGTTCTACACAACCTTAAGACCCTGAGACTCATTGCAAAACCAAGATGACTTACTTCTTTTTCCTCTGCCATTTGCATTAGTTATAATGGAGTTTAAATTCTTACAGAATCCTCAGTCTAAAAATTCTGTGGCTTATATGAAACAAAAACAACAACAAAAATTATGCCATAAATTAAGTCCACTGCATGGTAGTACTGAAAAGTCTTGTTCATGTAATTTGGCATGAGGAACATGAGAAACTATCCACCATACCCATGGTTAAAGAATTTCTCTGTTGGAGCAAGAAGTATGGCTTAGATGGTATTGCATTTCGAAAGAGAAGGTCTTGAGAGTCAATACGTCTTAAGGCTGTTAAGCAATTCCCTGCTTTCATAAATGCAATTTAATATGTATTCTTCAGCTTGGGGAAAAAGACTTACTACATTCTTCATAATCACTTCAATAAAGAGGCAAGCTTTGGTCTGCTGAAATAATGTTTTAATTAATGCCACACATTCCACATGCAAATACCACTAAGGCAACCTTTGATAAATGGGCACATATCATAAATATGTACAAGTTAAATGAAAAAGCTTGTATCTAATGAAGAGATCCAAAATTTAAGCAAGTGTAGGAATGAGACCTGAATACAGAATTTTTATGTTTGAACAGTTAAATGATTAGTATAGACTTAGCCACCGTTAGGTTGGTCATGTTTTTAAATATTCTAACTGCATTTTTCCACTCACCAGCTACAAACATTCTTTTCACTTATAGCAGGAGTGGGAATTTGGACTTGGGCTTCTAATGGCAAGAGAAGTCCTAAATAATTAAATTGTTAAAATGAGATATCAATGTGATGAAGCTTTTTGTCCTCCTCCTCCTGCCTAGTCAGATGTTCTAATCCAGAGCAGATTGTCAAGTGGTTCATATCTTCTTTTCTTCAGTAGCCTTTGAGAAAAGAAATTACTGGTTTCAGACTTGTTGCTGCTTTCCAACTTTCTGCAACACATGTGGCAAGAGAAAAAGAAAAAAGAAAAAAAAAAAGATTCAGAAATAGAAAGGGAGAAATGATGAAGCTTTGAAGCCTTGAGGTTGAAGATACAACATGTCTGATGCTAGCTGTGGGTTTGCTGTGCAGCATTAAAACTGAACTCTGCCTAATAATGGCATCAGCAGTAACTAAAGTGTTTAAGCCACTCCCTGAAGCAAAAAATACACTAATCTCACATGATTTTTTTTCCCAGAAGATTTCTGATCTTACACTGTGACTGATGTTGATTAAATGCTTCTTTTTTTTTCTCTCCTGTATGCCACCTAATCCCAGCCCCATATGGCATAGGTCAGAACCAATGATATTTGTGCAAAGTGGATAAGAGACAATGAGCCATTATGGAGAACGATTTTGAGGGAAACCAATTGTGAATTGCAAGAAAGCATGAAGATCAGGGGCTTGTGCTGGGAGAGAACAGTTGGGCTTGGAATGGTTGAAGGATGAGGTTAGGCCTACAGCTTGACTGGAAACTGCTTTGTAAGAAAGAAGAGACTGGTCTTTCTTACCACACCAAGGGGGATTCAGAGGAGGACCCTCTAGAGGAAGAAATGAAGACATATCATCATTGGTTCACTGAAGTTGCTTAAAAGGCCAGAGTAGGGGAACAAGGATTGTGAATTTGGCATAGTAACAGTGATTAAATGTGGGGAAAATGTGTAAGATGCATGCAGGGAAAGGAGAAGGGCACATCTGAGACTGACTGGATGACTTAAGGCAGTCATTTGTACCAATAAGAGCTATGTAAGGAGCTAGAACCGTGGGCTGGAAGCCAAGCTTAGATTTCTAGGTATGAAGAATAAGACTGGAGAACAGTGCTCATGTCCAAGGGCAGAGAAGAGAGAATGAAAAGAAGAAGAGATTGGAGAGAATGGGACAGAAGAGATCAAACTTGGCAGAGAAGAGTGGAAAAGAAATAGGCAAAGCAATTTCCACCCATTCCCCACAGAGAGATCAAGAGGAAGCCCACTGTTTCTGTGTAAAGGATTAGTACAGACTGTTCTGCTTTCCACCTGCAGCATGAAACAATTCTTCTCTCAGCTAAGAAGCGAACAAGCTTTGGCAGAACATTATTTAGAAAGCAAAATTGAACAAAATTCTTAAACTTTCTAACTTCTGATAATGTGTGGAACTTAATTTGTCTCTTTACTAAACTACACTGTCAATCTTCAATTACATTACCGTATATTTTTTACACAGGTTTTCTGCTTATGGTTGTTTTAAGTGCTTGACTTGACTATCTCAGTAATCTTGTTTTAATACAGTCTTCCTTCAGTAAGTAATCAGAGTGCATTGTAATAATAAACGAAACAGAAATGCATGCGTTATTTTAGTTGCTTGCTAATTGCTTGTTTAATTAGAGTACTCGCTAATTTGAAAAATGCAGGTTCTTACAGTGGATTTCATAGTGATTAGTAGAAATTGGTCAGGTTTTCCTGTGAGTACTTTGAGTGGACTCTCATGGTTAAACTGAGAACCATGTGAAAATTCTCCCAATTAGTTGAAGTGGGTAGGCTCAGGATGAAATAATATGACCTGATTTTTTAGCTCTGACCTCTCTGGAGTGTTTCAAAGCATGTTGGGTTAGGTGTACAGTGTAATCACTCTGTAGCATTTATTTCTGAATGCTGGTCTGAGATGGGCTGTTATTTCTTTATATTCGTTCCCTTATCATTAGTTTGTGCCCACACAGCACTTTAAACATTTGAAGAACTCTACAGATGGTTAGCCTTGAAAAATTCCTTCTGGCAGATGTCAAAGTCAACAAACAAGTGTTCTCTGTAATTCACTGGAATATGTTATGGAGCACAAGGAGTTTAAAATAGCACAAATTTAAGCATTTTATTCTATTTTTCATTTTAATACTTTTCAATAGTTTCAACAATTTTGACTGCAATACTTTTATGGCTTTTTTTGTCATGAAAGAAACATCACAGAGGGACTGGAGACAGGGATGACGTAAGAGAAGCTTAGCGCAGGCTCATGTATAGCATAAAACATATATTTGCAAGAAAGTGACTGTTTCCAATACATTTTTTTGAGATAATCAGATCTTGTATAACACAGATGTTACATGCACACTTCAGCTTTAGAGCTAGACAAAAAAATTAGATTTCATGCACAGAGATTTCAGCTGCTGAAATTCCATTCTTTTTTTCTTTTCTTTTCTTTTTTTTTTTTTCTTTTTCCTCCGAGGTTGGATGAAAATCTGGAATAAGGATGATTTTTTTTTTTTCAGGATTAAAAATTTCAAACATTATTAATCTGGAAACGTGAAAAAGTGTTCCATTGAACCATTTAATTTATATTTGTAAAATTTGTCTTTTTTTTCTATAAGAAAAAGTTGTGTCAAAAAAATGTTACTTTAGCTACACGTAAAATTTCTGTAAAACATACCAACTTGGTTTCTGTATCTGCTGCACACAGCTCACCGTCAGCTATATTGAATCGCTGATGCCCACCAGTGAACGACAGAAACAGCTGAAGCGCCAGTATTGCTTTGAATGTGACTGTTGTCTCTGCCAAGATCAAGAAAAGGTAGGTTGAGCAAAGAAATCTGTTTTCCAGTGCAGCAGAATTTTCCAGGGGCATTCAGCACCTTCCCTACCTTTATGTGATACTTATATTTTGCTATTAATTGAATCACCAGTATATAGAAGGAAGTAACCCCTGACCTTAGTTATGTTTATGTTGCCACGCAATAACAGCCATGAAGGAAAGCAGGAAATACTGACCACATGATCAGAATTTCTTGCTAAAATGGGCACTGTCCACAAAGCTGGGAGCCTCTTTCAGTTCTAAGGTGTGGTTCAGTTATTTCGAAATTCAAGGAACTGTGAAAATGAGTTGGTATGATTTTCAGCTAAAAGGAAAGGTTGATTTTTTGTCTATTAAAAAAAAAAATATTGGAACAGAAATTGCCTAATGTTAGAGGAAGGCTTTGCTTATCTTCATAATAATGTTAAATTCTGACAAACACTTGCATCAGTAAATTTTCAAGAATTACCACATACATTTAGCAAATGTCAGAGCTAAGTGACACCCATGCTGGTGAATCTCCTTGTACAACTACTCATAGCTTTTATGCTCTCTTTTGGAAGTTCTTGGAGCAGATGCTGTTGTAGATAAAATTTTGTTCAATAGGATGTAATTGAACCCATTAGGGTTCAAGCTGGCCTTGTTTAATCCTTTTTGGTTTGCTTCACATTTAGACAGCCCAAGCAGAATAATTCTGGCTGCAAGCCTGAGGTGAGATCAAATGGAATATGTAAAATGAGGCTGTAAAATTTATTCATAGCAATTCGTCCACTTTGTCTCTCTAGTTATAGATACACTCATTCTAATTTTCAGAAATGAATATTTTTGGTAAGTCACATGCCACAGCTTCGTGTGTTCACAGAAGGTCAAATGTGGAAGATTTTAGTGAAATTATGATTCTGAGGAGCATGGTTTGATTCATGAAGTCATCGCTGTATGGCTAAAAGATTAAAAATTAGTCCAGCAACAGCATTTTAAAAGTGTTTGGGGCAGGACAGCTGTGTAATTTTGTTGAAGTCAGAGTATGCTCGTTAAACGCGTAAGGTATCATTTGAATCATAGATAACCAGTTCAGAAAAGAAATAACAGTAAAGTTTCAGGTATATGACATAGTACTAAATGACTTCCTGTCCGTGTGCAAAGTTGCTGGCATTTTGTGCCTAACAAAGATTGCTGCAATGCTATTTGGATAGAATGAAGAGAAGAAAAAAACTCTATCTTTATTTAAAGATGCTCATTCAAGTGCCTGCCATGAAATGATTAGCTCTGGGGAATGGCATCCCAATGCAGATGTAGTGATGATTAAGAAACATAAACATGCTGAAGAGTTTTTATGGATCACTTAACAGTCTGTGGAAGGGGAGACAAGTGAAATAAAGACCATTCAGTATGTCAAATGGTTTAAGGAATAAGATCCACAGATTGGAGTACACTTGCAGTCACTAATACTCAATATACCACATCTACAAATACTGTATTGATGTTATATATATGCACATTTAGAAAAGTAATAACCTCATAAATAAGTTAAAATTAAGGTTTGGTTTTTTTTTTCTTTGAATGTTTTTTAAATGTGTTTTGAATTCATCTTCAATAGATACATCTTTTTTATCTTTTGGGAGAATTCCCTGCGTTTGATCTCAGCCTCTGATGATAAGCTGGGAGACATGCAGCATTGTAGGTACAATGGAAGAGAGAATTTTTGGGAAATTCTGGTTTTTGACATTACAGAATAGCTGGATTGACATGCCTAAAACTTTTCAATAGCATCACTTCTGAAATACCCCTGGTACTGGCCAAAATTTACAGAACCTTGGAAAAAAAATTTTAAAGGCAAACTTTTAGTCAACAAAGCAGGCAATGGCTGAAGCTCTGTGTGATTTAGGATGGAAGCTTTAATATTGTTATTCAATAAGTAATAATCAGCTAATAGTAAATTTCTGTATTACAACATTGCATGGTTAATGCAATGGGCTTAGTTAAACAGCAATCCAGTTCATAAATCTTCATTATGGGTAACAATGCAAGTTCTAGTTTGCCTGGAAATGCCTCGTACCTTCAAGTTCTTGTTTGGCTTTCTTCTTTTTTCTTCTTTTCTTTTTTCTTCTCCCTTCTTCCCTTCTCCAGTTGTACTTCTCAAAACTCACTACATTTCCAATTTTAACACTTAGATTGTATTTTCTTGCTGCTCCCAAGTCCTAGTCTTGCGGAGTATCTCTGCCAGCTGCTGAGTTTTTACTAGAGACCAGTGGAAGCTGACAAATCGCTCTTGAGATGCACAGATTTATTTACAGTAAAGTCAAATCCTTTTCACTGTACCTTTTTTTCTACATCTTTTATAATTATTTAAAAGTGGTCTCAAGAATCCTGGGGGAAATATATATTGAAGAGCATGTAAAGCTTATATATAGTTATACGTGCTTACACATCTGCTTATTTATGCATATTTTTCAAGATACTTTGCAGCATCTCTTTTGGTATAATTTCTAAAGAGTTCTTCTCCATATCCAAAGAAAAGACAGGTAAATCATTCATTCTGTCTTGCAATAGGCATGTACTGGAATGGGTTTGAGAGGTTAAGCAAAATCTTAGAGCAAAAACCCACTCTTTAAACGGATAAAGTTAGATGAGATGGATTACATTACTCCACAAAAACAAGAATCTTATGATTACATGTCTCTGTACTTCTAGATGACAGAAGTGCAGTTTCAGCTACATAGGTTACACTTCAAATATTTGTCTCTGGTTGCTACTATAGATACATTTATAATATAGCCAGTGTAGCTGCTTCTTCACTGTAATTTGAGCTAAAATTGATTAAACTAGGATGGTGGTTGCATAGTACTTCTTTACTTTAGTTTAACTATGTATACAAAGAAGAGTAGCATACCAAGGTGCTCCATTGCTGTTCTAGTTTATGTGATTCTACCAGGGCTTTTTCCAGTTTCCAGTTTTTTTTAGTTTAATGTGGATACATGTAATATTTTATACAATAGCTATATAAAATAGCAAAATTCCCTCTGACACCATCAGTGGCTTCAACATTCATAGTCACTTTGTCTTTATGGTATGGAGGCTTTATACAGTGTAGCTCTTGTCTCTATTTGCTTCCCAATTACAGTTCTTTTGCACAATTGTTTGTATCTCAGACTGTTATATGTCAAAGTCTGCATTTTCAAGTATTCTTGTCCACATCCCAATCACAGGGACCCTACTCAACTGCTGTTGAGACACAATGACTCACCCAGTGTACGCAGACACATGGTTCTAGGACAAGTGAAGAGGACCGTGTCTGTGCAAATGGCCTGGCACTGTGTATTGTATGAGCTAGTATTCTTCTTTGGTCACTGCTCTTCAAAGGAATTCGTGGTGAGTCTCTGCTTGCTGAGCATTTTTCTGTTTGGCTGTCTCACCACCAGGACAGCCATAAGCAAATCCAGGTTCATAGCTGTCATCAAGGATGAGAAAACATGGAAGGTGAACAGTGGCGACTAGCTTTAGCTGTGGATCTTAAATAATTTTTGATGCCTGGATCCCAGTGTCGGCTTCACTTTAATTCTAGAACATCATACCATAATGCTAGCCATTTTATTTCAGCAACTAGTCAAGTGGCCTGGCTACCGATTTAATGTGGGAAGAAAAGCACTGGTTAACAAACCGGTGTAAATAGGTTAAGATTGAGGTGATTCTTTTTACAGTACAGCTACTGCCCCATTAAAAAGTACTAACTGTAAATCTATCCAATATTTTTAATTAATTGTGATTTGAAATGAAAAACAATTCAGTAACTTAGAGAGGGAGAAAGAAGACCTCTTTTTAAGTCACTCTCAGAATGTTTGCTGGCTCTTGATATTTCAAGATTTCGCTGCTGTAATGTCTTCATTGTATCTCTGACATATTTATACATTATTATTATTTACTCTAGACATTTTTAGAACAATCTCCACTGTAATTCTGAAGTGTATTACTTCCTAAAAGCTGAACTCCTGGTACATAAAAGCCCCTTACATTAATTATAATTAAAGATGGGATTATACTGATGACAACTATTTTAAAAGGAGAATGTTTTTTTCCAGAGTCATGAGCCAGATTATTGTTCACCTTTTCAGCCAAGGATTTACAGGAGATTTGTGCTTATAGAATCACTTCACTATGAGCTGTCTTTCTCCTTGGGAGCCAGGATTTAATATTTTAGTCTAGCTTGGTTTTTGGAATGCTTTTATTTATTACAAGGTCAAAAGCAATGAATTTGAATCATTTTTACGTTTGGCCAGTGTTTGATACTTGCCAAAGCTAATAATAACATAATGCCAGTAAGTACTTTATTCCTTTAATCAGTTTATTGCTCTGCTTAGCATTCAGTCGTATTGCACACTGAGTTTTGGTACAGAACATCACAAGTCTACTTTCCAACTTGAAGATTCTCAGAATTAGGTCATCTGAACAGTAGCCAAACCATCTGCTTCCATACGAAAATGTCATCTGCAATTCTTTAGCTGGTATTACTCTTCCATGCACTCACCAACTTTTTTATAAAAGCACTGAACAAGCTCCTGAAGCTACTAGATTTTTGACTTTTTTTTTAATATCCTGAGAAATAATGAAACTGTAGTTTATGATTGTCATTAAATGTAAGTGGTCCCTTAACTCACTCAATCGAATTTGTTGTAGAACATATACCCATGGTTGACTCGTCTCAGAGGTTTCTGAGAGTAATTTGAATATGGTTTTTTACCTTTATGTTTCATGTCAACAATCATGTTGAAGAACATGTGCTTAAATCACAGGGGAATTGTTGCATGGGAAAGAGGAGGCAGAATGGAGACCATATTTCTCTCTTGAAATATCTGAAAAATGATTGAAGCAAGAATGGGGCTTGTCTCTTCTCACTGGTGGCAGGTGACAGGATGAGGGGAAATGTCCTCAAGATGTGCCAGGGGAGGTTTAGGTTGGATATCAGGAAAAACTTCTTTACAGAAAGGGTTGTTAAGCACTGGAATAAGGCTCCCCAGGGAGGTGGTTGAATCACCATCCCTGGATGTGTTTAAAAACCATTTGGATGTGGTGCTCAGGGACATGATTTAGTGGGGGGTTGTCAGACTTAGGGTAGTATGGTTAGGTTGTGGTTGAACTTGGTGATTTTTAAGGTCTTTTCCAACCTGAGTAATTCTAAGGTCCTATGAAAAACAGCAGTATTGGCTGTTGTGAATTAGCATATGAAGGCTTCATTTGAGATTTCTACTCCCTTCCCTCTTAGAATTTATATTTAGGACACAGGAAATATAAAATAGTGTGATAAGAATTGCCATTTTAATTGGCTGTGTTGCCAAGTTACAGAAGTTTGTTTCTCATCTTCTGCAACATTCATTTATTTTCAGGTGTTTACATTTTCACTTTTCCAAGTATAATATGAAAGATGAGATCTCCAGATTGATTTGCAAAATAAAGTCTGGGAAGCAAAGAGTAAGCAAGATTGTTGAAAACGAGTCTGCTTGTTCAGATAACTGAACATAAAACCCTTTGATCAAAACAGAGTAAAGAGGGAGCATCTGTATCTCTAATGATTGTTCTAAGGCACTTCCTATTTAAGGTATGTTGAATAAAAAAAACAAAAAGCAACAGATCAGGACTTTGTTCCAACAAAAAGCTCGTTTAATAGACTTGCTAGCAAAAGATAGGGTTATCTTACAAAATAGGATACCTTATTTTGCAAATACTCTGTTCATTCCTCATCTTTTTGTTTGTTTCCCACTAGAACTGCCTTTAAAGCAAACTACATCTGGAAGTCAAATCAGCTCTACCATATTTCACCCACCCATCCTTTCTGCTGAACATTAGTATTGCCAGTGGCAGTAATTAGCTGCCCACTAAGACACAATGTTAATTCTTTCCATACGTAGTTGGCTGATTAACTGTTCCTTCCTTCTGGCAAGACATTTGGTAATGAAGTAAATCCTGGATCAGATCCTGAAATCCATCAGCCTTAGAGTCTTCTGTTCCCTTTCAGGGATCTTACTTTCTTCATGCTTCATAACAGCCAAGGACAAATGATTTGGTTTTTTTCTAGTGCCCAAAATGCCACTAAAAACCAAGGCAACTGTTTCTGGACTCTCTTGTTTGTTAACAAAGGCATCCAGCCTTTGTTAACCTCCAGCCTCTTAACATTTCATACCCGACTTCTGAGGCTTCTTCCATCTTTCAAAATTTTAATTGTTTCCCCATCAAAAGGCAGTCCCACAAACAATGTCAGACAGTGACAAATGGTCTGTGATCATTTTTCCTTGACAACTTACCTCTCCTGGTTGCTTCAGGACTGTGCTCTGGTCATGACTTGGCAGCAGTCAGCTGGAGCTTGCTTAGATTGTCAAAGGTCATGGAAAAGATACTGCTGTTCATAGAAATAAACTGGAGCTCAGAGCTGTCTGCAGTCTCCTTTTTTTTGGGGGGGCACCCTCAATAGAGAAACCAGAATAAATTTGGGCCAACAGTTTTGTGTTTGGAGCCAACATAAGAGTTAGAGACTTGGGGGGCCAAGTAGTCCAGCTTTCTGCTCATCTGAGGGGAGCAGAACCTCTTCTTTTCAAGCACAGCCATCTAAGTGGAAATATAAATCTTTTGGCAGATGTCTTAAGCAGAAATATTTTATCTCTAAGGGAAGGGAATCTGCTTCCATTGCTGCTACTCATTACAGCATCCACATTTCAGTGCTCAACTAGTATTCTCCTTTCCAAAGGTCCAGCTTATTTGGAACTGTCATTAGAACTAATTTTTGTTATGTTTATTTGTTTTCTCTTTTTCCAGTGGTATCATTCATCTAGCATTCACTTTTTCAATTCTGCTTGTAAGATAAATAGAAATAAGAAATGTCTCATTCTGGATAAGCACTTCAAAATAAGCTCAAAGAAGATAGAATATGCTGAGAGAAACAGCAGTAATTTATAACTTAAAACTAGATCAGACAAGGGCCACAAATTAGATCAGAGGGCTGGAGCACCTCCTCTGCAAGGACAGTATGAGAGAGCTCAGGCTCTTCAGTCTGGAGAAGAAAAGGCTCTGGGAGGACCTGACAGCAGCCTTCCAGTACCTGAAGGGGGCCTGCAGGAAGGCTGGGGAGGGACTTTTTATAAAGGCATGTAAAGAAGAGAAGGAGAAATGGCTTTAAACTGGAAGAGGGTAGATTTAGACTAGATATTAGAAAGAAATTCTTTACTGTGTGGGTGGTGAGACACTGGAACAGGTTGCCCAGTGAGGTTATGAATGCCCCCTCACTGGAAGCATTCAAGGCCAGGCTGGGTGGAGCTTTGAGCAACCTGGTCTAAATGGAGGTGTCCCTGCCTATAGCAGGGGGTAGAAACTAGATGATGTTAAAGGTCTCTCCCAACCCAAACCATTCTATGATTCTATGAAATCAGACAATTCATATTCCAAACACCTTTTCCGTCAAATTAATACATCTAAAGTTTCTGCATATGATACTTGACATGGGAAGTTAACTTTGCTCTGGGAAGTTAAATATATGGTTAATGTACTGTAATGTCACTGGACAATGTATTACTGCCCAGAAATATGGTGAAGAGACGTTGTTGTGCCCTGAAGGGAGCAGCCTGAAAACTTTTTTATCTCATTGGGATTCCTAAGATCTCACTGTGAGACAAACCTGGAGTTCTCTTTCAATGAGGATGCTATAATACCTTTTGTATGTGCACCTGTAAAGGTGATTTCTAATATCAGTAGGACCTAGGGGATGTTTTTTCTCTTGATCTGTGTATCAATTCCTTTCATCTTAGATCTGTAGAACTGTTCAAGGTGTTTTCTCTGGAGTGTTTTGTTGCTTTTTACACAACTGAAATGACTCTCCAATGTTTTCTTTCCTTGTATTTGTTAAAAATCAGCACATCTCCTCTTTCAATTTGATATTCTTACTATTTATTTGTTCATGTTTCTGTGGACCCTCTGGCAGAGGGCAAGAAACCCAAGACATTTTGTCCTCACAAGATGTTGGAGTCAAGAGCCTCTGAACTCTTAATCTCTCAGTGTTCCCATAAAGAGGATAAAATTTCCAATTTCCTGTGACAAATAGAAGTTGGGGGTGCTTAGAGATGGTTTCAGAGATTTTTTCTTTCGAGTTTCTGGACAGAACAAAAAGGAATCTGAGTCAGTCATTTGCTGGAACACTTAGCAAATCAATTATCTCCATGAATCATTTTGCATTTAGATAATTTTAAACGACAATGAAAAGCATTGGTCACATTTAGCAGAAAAATATTGATGCTGATCTTCATAAGTCCCATGAAGTAGATGTTATAATTGAAAAACAATAGTTTTTAGTTCAAAAAATACAGTAGTTTTTAATAATTGGTATGCAGTAGGTTTTAATTTCCTAAGCATGTCATGTAAGTACTGGGATATGAATTTAAAAAAGAAAGGAAAGGAAGGGAAAGTGAGTGAAAATACTTCTTTTTCTTCAGTTATATGGATGTACTCCAAATCCTTTTCTGTGAAGGAATGAATGACTAAACACATAGACATGCAGGAAACATTACTTTTTAAGCACCAAACCAAGACATCAACAGTAAAGGTAACAAACATTTTGAATCACACCAATGTAGATAAAAACCAAGGTAGAAACAGGTTCTTTATCAACAATTTTCTAAGTTAATTTCTAATAGCATATGGTTTTATGGTTCGCTGATTTTTTTTTCTTTTTGCTATAAGTATGTAGCGAACATTGCAATGAAAATGAAATGTAGGTAAAAAGTTATTTTTGAATCATGAGGTATTTGTTAGTCATTGGCTAGCTATACTTAGCACTAATTAAAACAATGCTAAATTGTTGTTGTTTATATCAGATATTTTACCTGTAGATAGACAAAGGCAAAAACAGTCCTTTCAGTGCCTAAATCAATTCCAGTCCTTAATTAATATCCTCTAAGGTCTATTAAAGCAAGAGCAATGAGCTCATGTGAATAGCAAGGAAGTCTATAACTTTTGAGATTGTAAAGATACAGACAGGCTGCTTTGGAGTGAAAAATTGCTGTGGTAAGCAATGTGCTGGATCAATTTCTTGCCAATAATTTAATTTACATCACAATAGTGTGATAATTGAAGCTGTAATTATAAATGTTTGCATTTGTAAGTTCAGTTTAGACATGAATCAGAACTCTGTGTTTGTGTGTGTAAAAGGCAGCAAGCTTGAAAAGGCTGAATTCACTCTGGCCATGTGAGTTACAGCAGAGGAATGTGTAAATTGTTGACCTGCTGCAAGTTCTCCTGTTATTTTCCACAAGATTGCTCAGTAAATTATATTACTCAGCTGTTGATTACATAGCAAACAGTGATTTGAACTGAGGAGTGTGGTAGAATAGTGCATCACAACTCACAAGATTACCTAACCACAAACATTAAGTAAAAAGTGCTGCTGCATCACGTTGCTTTAGAAATGATAAGAAAATGTTTCAGGGCTGACAAGTGTTGGTCATAGACTAAAGTTTCTGCTGTTTCTTTGACAATGTCTGGACAACTAGATTTTTACTCTTAAAATGCCTCTGTATATTAGGGTTGAATCATTCTCAGGCACAAAGAGTCTTTCTGAGCTTTGAAAGCTTTTGATGTGATTCCTGCTTCTGCCTAAATAACAGGGTAGTTTGAACATAGACATTTGTTATAGGGAAGAAATATGCTGTGAAGCTGTGTTACTTAGGACATTGTATTTCATTAATGAAGGTAGGGTTACATGTTCAGAATGCAAAGTAAGCTTTTTCTCCCCAACCCAAACCCTTACCTGCAAAAGAAATATTAAAAAATGAGGTGCTGAGATACCAGGCATTTCTGAGGGACAAAACCCATCCATTTGAATGGGAAAAATATGTTAGGAGAACAGTACATCTCTTTTCTAAGCTCTGAGTGAAATAGTGCAGAGTACTTATCAGGCAACAGAGAAATACATTACTGATACTATGGACTGTTTTAGACAATTGAAAGTCCAATAATGAAGTATCACCGAATAATATTTTTCCAGCAGGTTCCTTACATGTGAGTCAAGACGTCTAATGTTCTGTATGTATTTTAGAAACTAGGCTACCTCTCCTTGCTTTGGATCACTGTGGCTGATCACCACAGATTGCTGAGACAGATAAACTTGTAATAATGGCAGCCAGCTGCTGCTAGGAGCCAACTGCACAATAGATTTTCAAGCAGTAAATAAAGACCCTGAAAATAATTCAAAGGTGTTATAGTAGTTTCCATAACATTATGTCATATTAGATGATGTCCTGTTCACACTTTGGAATATGACCATTTTCCTATTTTTCACGACAATTACAAAAAAAAAAAAAAAAAAAAAAAAAAGTATTATTGAATCCGGATAACAGACAAGTAGAAAGGTGCTGACAACAGGTTGTGTCAAGCAATTGCTTGCTTTACAGAGCATTTTTAGCTGCTTCTGTTAAAGACTTTGGATAGCTTCTCCAGTTTAACTTAGATAGTCATTAACAATTCTCCAGAGCAGGAGTGCTTTAAATGACTAAAATGCTGTATGACATCTTTTAAGGGTATTCATATACCTCTCCTTTGATGCTGTGAAACTGATACTTGGCTACGAAGCAATGAAATTTGTTGGCAAAAAATTCTACACGAGGAAACTCCAGGTACTATCCACTCATAAGAGATGTAATTGTACAAAATAAATTCAATCTTTTTATTAATGATCTTCAAATAACTGGTAGACTAGTCAATGTGGATTTGTGCATTGACATTGAATAGACAAGCAGCATGATAGTGATCTAGGCAGTCAATAGCCGTCCAGGAATTTACGCTTTCACTTTTGAAATCTGTCTAATATTTTAAGGTATAGGGTAAACGGGTAACTGTATATGATCTTGATCACCTTGCATGTGTTTTTCTGAACCCTAAATTCTGTGTATTTCATATCCATTCATTCAGAAAACAGTGAATTTATGCTCCAGTGAATACTGTCATTTTACATTGCAGTTCATTTTTAAAAAACCTAATTACTAAAGCTACCGTTTTATCAAGTGATATATCATGCGTTAAAATATTAAATTGTTTTCCTATGAATGTTCAAAATAAATATGTAACTTCATATCAGTATATATGTCTTCAGGTAGAATCAATTATTCAGTGGGCATAAATTCTTCAAATCACTGAAGCATAAATGCAACTTCGATGCAGGAATAACTGAACTCAGCAAAATGTTTAGTCATCTGCACAAATACTAACTTCGATGGAGTTTAAGCGTCACTGAAACTTAAGTGTACTTGTGATTGTGGATTATGTGTCTGAATAACTACATATTCTGAGAATTTTGGACCTGTGTGTCTCAAGCTGATGTACCTGTTGCGTCTTCATTTGTAGACTCAAGAAACAATGTAGATTTGCCTGACACTTGTCAGTTGAATTGTTGATAGGCCTAGAGATTGCCATAACAAATGTGCAATTTCTAAGTCTGAAATCCCAACCCCACAGTTGCTATGGATTGGGATGAACAGTATCCTTCCTCAGGTAACCAAATTACCCATGAGAATTTTTGGTCTGATAATAGAAATTACAGTGGAATTACAAATGTGCCAAGAATTTTTGGGTGGTCTAGCATTAAACCCTGTTTCTCCAGTGCAAAAGCGTTAATACTTTCATTTTCCTCCCTTCCTGCCATCCTCTGGCTTTTGTAAGTTGATAACTAGTGAACTTCCATTTATTACTCTTCTCATGGTCTAATGTATTTTTATTTCTGCATGTAACTTACGCAGTTTGGGTGGGAATTTTTTGGTGAGAAGCTTTAAGCATCTGCAATTAGGAAGTTTATAATGACAGTGGTGTCACAAACAACAAAGCTTGGTCCTGTTGCTCATGAAATGAACAACTTCCATCACAGGTGCTAGGGTCTTGGGCCTGCAAAGAGCCAGTCATCCCACAGTGGTGGGGACCTACTAAGTTGGATGTCCCACAAGGGTTTTGTAAAACAGTTTGGAGAAAGAGCAATGAAAAGAACTGGGACAGCCCTTGTGCAATCATGACTGAGTAACCCAATATCCTACAAGTATGCTGCTTTTTGTGAAAAGAAATACTGCCTGCAGTGCAGCTTAGATTTTTGTCACAAAGAGTGCGTATAAAACAGAAAATATTTCATAGTAACACTTGTGAGTGTCATCAGTATTGAAAAAAATGAGGTGGGCTGTGAGATTCAAGACTACTGAAAAGCTTTCAGCTTTTTTGGTGTTTTTTTTTCTTTTCTTATTACAGGATTTTATACATATGCACCCTAATGATTGTTCTGACACCACTCTTAAACATCAGATCACCATAATCATCAGTTATATATAATGCTTACCAGGTAACAAGTATGTGTCCATAATGACTCTGTTCCTACAGTACCCAGCATTTTCATGAATGAATTGAAAGAAATTGCAAAATCGTTGCCAGTTATATTTGTGGTTGACAAAGACTGAGAGAGTAATAAACATATATGAGGACAGGTAAATCATACAGAGTAACTGAAATTGCTTAGTAAATTAGACCTTGAAAGAAATTATGTCACCACTGTAAAGGTAGGAAACAAGTCCCACATCTGAAATGGAGTTCTAAAACTATGATTTATTTCACCAAATCTTGGATAGCTAGAGAGCATCTGAGCTAGTTACTCTTGCTTTCTGCTGTGGGTAAAATGGAGAAGAAAGGATTCTCTTTGGCTGCTATTCATCTGATGTGTGATGGCTGCTCTGAAAGTTGTGCCTCCTATTTTATTATGTTGGCACATGTCAGAGGCAGAGGTTGGTGGTATGGCAGTAGAGGTTGAACCTTCCCACCAATATTTCATTACATTTTGTTGCCATGTGACAGATGGCAGCAGATGGGCAGTTTGACAGAATAGCGTCTGACATGGAAGGACATATGAAGCAAAAGGGTACCACTGAATTCTTCCGTGTGGAAAAAAATGACACCCACTGCCATTCATCTACACTTACTGAATGCTTATAGAGCCCAAATGGTTGATGTGGGCATAGTGAGGAGGTGGGCAGTGCATTTCAGCAGTGGTGAACAGCAACAGTCGATCACCTCTGCTGGTGCCGCTTTTTATGGGCACAGCATGCAGGCTAGTTAATGGTGGTGACTATGTTGAGAAATAGTGTTTTGCAGCTGAGAATTTGCTCTACCACATAGTGTTATTGTGCTCTTTGTATCTGTTTTTGTTTCCATGGAAATAAATGGGAGACCTTACTTTCAAAGTGACCTATCTATTATAGCACTTTGCTTTAGAACAACACCCTTGAGAGTGCCTCTCTTTCTCTGTTGAATAGAAAAGTAGTCCAAATATCTACTTTTGGTCACATGAATCAGCATGGGTATCTGAACAGAAGTGAAAAATGTTGTATTCTGCTCTATCCGAGAAGGCTAAGATTGGATTTACAAGCAGGGTATTCAGTAGGAGGAGATGTTTTACTTCCCCTGTAGCACAAAATATGTAGATACAGTGGTCTTTGAAAGTGCAATTTTAAAAAGTGCGTGTTTAAAAAAAATCACAGAAATGAGTAGAAATGGGTTGCAGTGAATAAGAGTGGAATATGATTCGTAAAGAAATGCTATTTTTTGTGTGTGTGCAGAATTGTGAGTCTGACACACTGGATTTGGAACTAGAAGAAGTTGTGAGCTGTTTCTCTATTTGTTTCTCAAATTTGCACTTTAAAATTTGATTAACTCTAAGGTGTTGCTGGGATAAATTTATCTTAGCCCCATTTCATTTTGTTAGATTAAACTTCTTGAGATGGATGTTGATCTTAATTTTCTCTTTCTTAAAAGCATGTCATTGTAATAAATTTCCTACTGTAGTTTTTGATGCTTCATTTTAAGTTACTAGGGAAACGTAATGTGTAGCTAAGTTACACAATGTTAGTGAAAGGATATTCATGCAACTATCTGAATGTACTTGTTTTTTTTCCATTGATTGTATGCAGGGTGTGGGGAAACTTTCATCTTGATCTGTTTGCCTAAGTGGAGTCCTTAAATGTGAATGGTGTGAAGGACTGTTAAATATTCCAGTACAATTTGGAGTATTACTAGCCTCAGTTCTTTTGACATTCCAGACACCAGAATCTGTAATGCATGCAGATAAGTGCCATATGAGCAGCCATTATCAATGATGTGAGGTAATGCAACCTGCCTAATACTGAACAGTGTACTTCACAGTTGCAATATGGCATGCAGCCACAATGTGTCTTATTTTACTTTCAGAATTCTAAAAATAAAATGTACAAATCCATTTTGTTCTGAATTAGGGCTCACCCCTTCTTGACAGTCTTACTGGGAGCAGAACACCTTTTATTCTGTGGAGTAACCTTGGAATCACTATATATCACAGCCACGCTATTCAGAGCTGTATGGCAAAGAATATGAGGCCTTCTCTTTTGCCAGCTCAGCTTTTGGTGAGGACAGCCTTGTACAAGTTGAGCAGGATAGTTGAACTGGCATTTGTGCATCTGGCTTTTTTTTTTTTCCCCATGGGGCAGAACAGGGGAGCTTTTGAGACTTATGTCACAGGTAGATCTTGGTTGTGACAGTTCATTAGGGCCAGCACTGTGCACTGACCCTTTCACATTCGCATAGCTCTTAACAAAGTCATTTTCAAGACTGAAAGTGGGTGAAAATTTAGGATTCTGTAAAATGCAGTCCACATGAATCATGTAATGCTTTTGTCTTGACACCAGGTCTAAAACTCTGAGTTGATGTGTTTACTACAAACATGCTGTCAGTGGTTGCTGCACTATTGAATAGAATTAGAAAGTTATTATTTGTGCTTTCAGAGTATAACTTTAAAATGTCATGCCAATATTTAAATGTCTGAGCTCTTCAGAAACCTTCTCCAAACAAAACCTGAGAAAACCTCGTTGGTTTTTAAGTTGGTCAGAATTGTTCTTTCAGATTCACATCTGTACTTGACACTTAAATTTTTTAGAAATTAAGCAAATCATAAAGTTGCGGTCTGCTCTCTATTGTGAAATGCTCAGATATTTGAGGTGTACGTAGCTTTTAAACTGTTAAAATATTAAGTTTCATAAAGTTTCCTTATAAAGATATTTTAAAAGCTATCATGAAAAGAGACCAGGAGCAGAATTACATGCTGCTGCCTCGGTGGACTATAATTATTTAGTCAGAGATTTTGTGTCCAGAAGAAACCATTGTCATTTAGTGTGGACGGCAGAAGTGACAGTCATTTTTGGTGGCCTTGCAGCTCTTACTTGACTGCCAGTTTGGAAGCAGCCACTGTGCCTTGAACAAGAGTGTTCAGGAGAGGGCAGGTTTTCTTTGGTATATGAATATCTGATGAAGAATAGGCAAGACCGGGTCTTTGCTTTTTCTTACATAAGCCAGTCCCAAAAATCCTCTTCTTGAAAACAAAGAAAATATCTCTTTGAAACTTGTGACTTAAATCCTTCCCAGGGCTGGGCTGGGTGCCCAGCTCCTTCCATCCTGAAGTGTCTTACAAAAGGGATAAAGCCCCATGAATCCAGAGAGGGTTTTGAGATTATTTGACCAACAGTCACTCCTTATTCTCTACCTGATATTTTTAAAGCCTGTGATTACTTTTCCCTATGCTCTAGTGTAAAGGTTAGAGGAAACTCCAACCTTGGACTGCTTTGTGTTGTAAATGAAATTCTAGAAGACAAAACAAAGCAACTGAAAAAGTTGTCAATGAATGTTTTAACTTGATTCATCCATCAGTCCCACAGCGAGCAAATTAAATCCTGCTGGTGCTTCGCATCAGTCATTTGCCTGAGACTTGTTGCATAGGTTTCTTTCTTTGGTTTACAAATCCATCTCATTTCCCTTGTTTCCGAGTTTTTATTTGTGAGGCTTACTACATGCTACAGAAACACTGAGAATTGTATTTGGACTTCAATGAATTTTTGTTTTCCATGTAGCTCCTTAAACTCTATATTTTGCAGACATTGTTATTAATATCTAGATTTATCTTTTAAATCCCAACAGTGAACAGCACTTATCTATAAAGGTGTTTTAAA
The DNA here is from genome assembly GCF_951394365.1 of Tetrao urogallus. Lineage (NCBI taxonomy): Eukaryota > Metazoa > Chordata > Aves > Galliformes > Phasianidae > Tetrao > Tetrao urogallus. The sequence continues at coordinate 33,641,505 of NC_136814.1, forward strand.
ATTAGATTGCTACGTGTTAGCAGGTTGAGCTCAGAAATGGACATATTCCCTCAAAAACTGGGAGAGGTTATGCTAAAGATAACAGATCAGTGTAGGTTTCTTGCAAAGCAGGAACAGAGCTTGTTATGTCCATTAACTGTACTGACATTTCTACAACATATGATTGCTTCTCCTAACGTTCACCTTATGTTCTTCTGGTGGCAAATTCAGCTACATGCAGAATTACTTCCAGATGAGCTTTTTTATCAGAGAATTGATTGCGTGGGAAGTACACATGCCAAAGGCATTGAAGTAAGGCTTCCCTGCTTGTAATTTGTGTTCTACAGATATGTGGGACAGCTGATAGCAGGAATACACAGAGGTCTGGGGTCTTATGGAGTACATGGAAGAACAAAACTGCAAAACTTGAATGGGAAAGTGAGTGCTGATTCTTACTATAAATATTTTCTGCTTTGAATTCAAGGTAAATAAGGAGCAGTGGAGTACGAAAATTATGCTTTTCTAGACAGATTGCAAGCTTTTTAATAAATAGAGGCAGTCCTCTCATGAACAGTGAGCATCTGTTGGTTACAGAGCAGTTGGTTAGGTTCTAACGCATGTTCTCTATTAATCTCCAGGCCTCCATCCCTGCTGAAGGCTGATCTTTCAGAACTGTATTTAAAATAGTCCTGAATTTACACTTAAAAAAGTCTTTTGAGAGTAGCAGAGCCTTTTGTAAGGAGAGAGAGATAATGAACTGCAATGTCTTAAAGGCCAGATTTTTAAAGGTATTTAAGTGCTTATAGCAATGGAAATTGAATAGCTAGATGCTTTTGGAAATCCCTCAAGATGCTTAGCTGTGTCTGTGGGATGCTTTAATAAATTTGTTCCGAGTGGTTTGCCTGAGGTGCAGTTAGTCCCGGCTAGAGAGCTGGAAGAGAAACCATTTCCCTTTCTGCTGTAACCATTAATCATTTTTGCCTTTTTTATAACAAAGTGATAGGAAAATGTAACTGTTTATATAATCGGGTGGAATAAAAAAGAAATAACAATGAATTATGAAACAAAACCAAAGTTCAGCTTTTTCTGAGTTGTAGACATTTCCTGGAAGCTCATGCCTGCAATCATAGTCTTCCTCTGCTTGTGAAGTCTCAATAATCAGCATGTGGTTAAACAAAATTATTTGCTGAATACCTTCTACAGTGTGGTTAAGAGTCTGTGAAGTATTAGGTATTGGGTTTTTGAGAGAAATTGATCTTCTCAATGTGTTTTGTAGAAAAAATCACATGCCACTGGTTCTGTTTCCTGTGTGATCGTAGCTCTTGTTGTAAACCTGGTGTCTGGTTTGAGTATTTGATGTTTCCATGTCTGCATTCACTTCCCTTCGCATCTTCTCCTTTGCTTACAAACACTGGCTAAATATGAACATAAAATAAAATTAATTTTTTGTATTCTTCCAGAAAAAAAGTGATCAAATTCTCCAAATTTGCTTTTGTCAGTGTGTGTTTTTGTTGTTTTTTTTTTTAGATTACTTTTCATCATTATTGTATCCTCTCATTTACTGCTTTTCTAATCAAATGCTTACTTTTCTTTAACCAGGATGCCAAGAAATTGGCAGGTGAAGAGCCTGCCTGGAAGGAAGTCAAAGATGCTGTAAATGAGGTGAAATATCCAAAATCAAAAGAAGGTATCCTTTCAGTGATGTGCGACAGTCTGTCATTCTGTTGTGAACACAATCATGAGGTAAAGCAGTTAATCTTTTGAGATTTCTCCCCTACATTTTTTTTCTTTTACGTTGTTTTAAAAAGAATTTTAATTCGCTTGATGTGAGTACACACAAACCATGTAATATTCCCAGTTGTGCAAGTGATAATAGTCTCTGATTTCTTGGAATGGAACTGCTTCATGGCAGGAGTAGCAGGTATGTAGGGTGGAGAAGGTATAATTTGGCTCAAACTTAGACATCTGCCTTCACAGTGTTCATATAAATCCATTTCTAAATGGAATAAAACTCAAACTGAAATGTTGTTTGTCCCATTATGCCTATGGTGAACAATTCAGATTCTCATTCCTTGCATAGCAATGACAGTAACAAAGGCATAATCATAGTCAAGGTAACTGCAAAAAATTATTGAATCATTGTAATAACTTACATAACAGTAGGTGATAATTAAGCAAATTAAATGTAATAACAGGATTGGAGCCTAATGGCCATCACGTATACATTCATTTCGATTAAAACTCCAGTGAACAGCAAAGACCAAAAAAGATAAGTAAAAGAGAAGTGGAGATTTTTTTCTGGAAGAATTTGTCCATATTGATCCATTTCTCATCTTCATCTATTCAATGGAATTTTGCTGATCGTGAATTTCTCTATGCTGTAGTAAGGTATCTTGCTGTTTTCTGAAACCTGGCCTATCTCTGGAGCCAGAGAGAATGACATCTTTGAGTACTCTGTTTCATCAGCTTAAAGAGCAATTTTGTGCAGTGGTACTCCAAACTGGAAACGAAATTTCTTTTCTCTAACCATAAATAAATAAATAGATTTTCTCTCCATTCCAAACATACTCAGTCTTCTAGCAAATGGACTGTTGCTAAGGGAAATGATCATCTAAGCTACACTCATACAGTCTGTAAACCGGTTTGAGTTTCTCTGTAGTCACTGACTTGAGATGGGCAATAGTGAACAAGATCTTCAACTGTAATTTAGGGCCCGTGTTTTAACCTGGACTTCAAATAATAAATATACAACGTGAGACTGAAATAATTTTGGTACCAACTGATAAGGAGCCAAAATACCTTAGAATTTAATGCCCTTATATTTAGTTGCAGCAGAAATTGCACCTACTGAATTTTGTTAGGATCTTTAATATTGCTCATTTTGCTAATATTTACAAATTAAACACACCATAGTAAAAAGCTATCAGGTCTGGTTGAAAAATTATGCCACTGTTGTTGGTTCAGTTTCTGTTCTCAGATAATGGGAACTATTCCACTGCAGCACAGTGCTGTTCCACTGCTAATTGTCATGAATTAGTGAGCACAGTGCATGAGGAAGGGGCTTGACATCGGTTCAGTTGCCAAGAATGGACAGAATCCTTCTTTGCTGATTGAGCCACATTGTGATTCCTTTCTGCAAATGTATTTTTTTTAAAGCAAATTAAATGAATAGTTTGTACAGTTTAGAAAGGCAGTGATTTCCAAAACCAGAGCTACTGATGGAGTGTTGCAATGCTTAATCTGCAGTTAAGAGAACAGGAAACAACCTACATGTTTAAAATTGTCTCAAAAAATCCAGTTTAAGCACAAAAATTGGGATATTAAAGCCAAGTACAGGGTACTTGTACACAGTATTGTGTGCTGCTCAACAGCAGCAGAGTTGCTTGAAAGCTGCTTCTCCAGTCTTGGACTAGATCTAAGATAGCCAGCTTCCCCTTTTGTCCCAGGGCAGTTGATAGTGAATTTTCTAATTTGCAATTTATGTACCTGAAAATTTGTTCTCTACAGGTTTTGTGGTATAACGCTTCTGCTATTAGATACAAGTGAATGAACGAAGCAACATAATGAGAAATAAAAGCAAAGCAATACTACATATCAGCTAAAATGGTAATCTTTCAGGAATGTCAGTGCTTCCCACCTTTTAAAAAAAATTGTATCAAGTAGAAATAATATCCCTCAATTCTTCTGATTGTCTGTCCCTAATCAGTTGTGGAGAATACATTAATGTTGTTCAGAGATATAAAGGTTGACATGGAATTTTATAATAACACATTCCTTCCCTTATAGTTCCTTCAATCCAAGGACATGAGAGCAATTCACAAATAATTAGTTTAGTCTTGTAACAACCATGCTATAAATCTGGCCCAGACACATACTGGTCACATTCTTAAATTTAAGTATGTAAATATTCCCATGTTCAGGAAGGACTAATTACTTTGTCATAGGGTTATCATTGTGCACTTACATCCATTGCTGAATTGGCACGAATAACATTTGCAGTAATGTCATGAAGATAATTGCTGAACGTCCTTGAGTTGATTGTGTAGAACGGACTCTGATGCAAGCAGTGCTGTTACTTCTCTTACTGTAACTCTTGCTTGTTTGTTTAATTTGTTACACTTATTACGGTAACAGTTTTTAGTGTTCAGACTGCTTGCATTCTGGGACTCCCATAAGGTCCCAGATGATAGTACTCATTTAAAATCTTGGAAGATCAGTTTTCAGTTTAGCTGTGGTCAAAGAGTGAAGAAGCTGGTCAACTGAGAGGCTAAACCAGTTTAGAGTATAATAAAAATAAGTGATTTCTGATAAGGCACATCCAACTGATGTGAATGCAGTTCCCAGCTTACTTTTCCTCCCTGCCAAACACAAAAATCTTCTTGTAGCATTGGAGGTAAAAATCGTCTTCTCTGCCAAGATCCCTAAACACAACCCATGCTCAGGCATCAGAACTGTGATGCTTCTTTTTCCAATGCAGGAAGCATGCAGCAATACATGGAAAAAAAGCAGTGCTTCTTGCAACTATTTTAAGAAAGAAAAAAGATTAATTGCAAAAAAGGTTCTAATTTATGAGAATTTGAAAAAAACCCTGTGCAGCTTGAAAGTGTGTGTCATTATTTTAGTACATATAAAATTAATTTTCTTTTTTTAGTTCCTGAACCGTTTTTTGAAGGCATATTTCCAAGGATTCCTGCTATTGATTTAAAGGATTAACTTCAGTAAAGATTCTTCAACAGCTAAAAGAAAAGTAACAGAATTTTAGTTTGTTATCTTTTAAAGTATCTTGCAATTTTGTTGTTTTTTTTTTTTTCATTTACCTCTTATTGCTGAAATTCTGCCCTCCTTATGAGTTGTTTTGCTAAGTGTACACAAAGCACAGTTACCTAAGCTGCCACTCACAAGTATGTTTTCAGGAATGGAAGCAGTCTGAAGTGATGGCAGCTTTTTTATCTTAATATCCTGTAGCTCCCACTCCTTTTTAACAACATTTAGGACCTGAGTTTTTGCTTTAAGGATATTTCCTTGACTATGGTCAATAATAGAGTGGGAGAAGGTTCTCACAAAATGCCAGCATCTCCTGAGTAGCCATACCAGTCGTCTTCCAGATACAAACATCTATCAGCTGAAACTGCTGGACTGTGCCATGGATGCCTGTATTAACCTTGAAGCCTGGGAACAAGCTTTGTCTTATGGCAGCAGGACACTTGGACCATACAGGTAAGAGCTGCAGCAGGTTCAGCTGTTTTTGGCTATGAGTGTGCATATTGTGTCTCATTACAGGGTAAGGTTGCTGACTAGATGCTGTTTAGTGGTTTTTACTTCTTGCTGTAAATCTTGCTTTGCTTTCCAGATAAATGGATGAGGCAGAATTTCCATTCTGTTTGCATAGTCAGGCTAAGAGTAAATAAAATGATAATAGAAAGTATGATAACTGATTATCAACTCCTTGAGATGTTACCCCGCCACTCTGATCAGAAGCTGACTTTCTGGTTCAGACCATGTTTTGTGAGGCTATCAGTATTTTATGCTGAGCTGTGTTAAGGCTGGGCGGGTAGTGCTGGCTGAAATGTATATTCTCACCGTGCTCTGTACAGAGAGTTTGCAGAAAAAAAAAAAAGTTTAATCTTGTAAACTGAAATTTCAGCTCAAAGTGAAAAAGACACTCTGTTATTTTGATAACTTGTCAGTACTTGATCCTATACTGTGTGCTGGCAGAGTTTCTGAGTCCGATGGCCTTTCTTTGGAATTCAAGGATGCTGTAGAAGATTCTACTTCATGCAATAGACCTTGAAATTGATTGGAGCCTGGAGCTGTAATGCAGCTTTGGTCTTCTAGTGGAGATGAGCAGGTATTGCCTTCTCTAGTCTGTGTTTGCCCTTTTTTAAAAGGTCTGTTTTGAAAGCCTTTGGTTCTGAATATCTGGGTTGTTTATAACCTTGAGCTGGGTGTCTGGGTATAGTGTTGTTCATACATGAATGTTCCTTTTGGGGAAGGTATTTGTTAGAGCATCCCTTTCTTCACTTGGGTTCTACTGCTCCATGTACATCAATATATGCTGCTGTGAATATCAGCATTTCAGATTTTTCAGATTCTGTAATCAAACCAGGCTGCCATCAGCAGTATTTGCCTGAGGCAATTTCATCTGGAAACCTGTTTCTGCATAAAATTCTGGGCAGCAGCTGAGAAACAATGCAGCATTTCAGAGCTTTCGCTGTAATGTAGTTAGTGAGAAATCTGTGTGGTCTGTGCTAAACCAGTACTGCAGAGTAGTGATGTGTTTGTAGTCACTGTTACCTCTCATACAGGTGAGCAGGAGTGCCAACAAGTTCTCGTGTTTCTTTGGGGTGAAGTTCACGTCACACATGTCCCATTTAGCCTTCTGAACAGGTGCATTACTGCAGCAGGACACATTTCCTGCTGGTCTTCTCCCTGTGCCAGCTCTGTCTGAGCAGAGCAGCCTCCCGTTTTCAGTGCTCTCTCTTGGGTTTTGTTTTATAACTCGTTAACTCGGTTCTTCACAACTGAACATTGAGGATTTTTTTACAGTGAGCAAAGATTACAGGGAGACCGAGAGCGATTGTACCAGATCATGTAACAAAGCTTTCTGTGTTTTGCTTACTGAATCATACTGCAGTTTTCATGCGGTTTAATGCAGGAGATTGGATATGAAGGAAAGGGTTTGACTTTGTTCAATTAGTATCTCTTAGGAAATGCCGTTTGCACAAGGTACTTGACCTTTTTATGTAACTTAAAGAACTCATCCTTATTCTCCCTTCATCCAGAAGCTTATTTAAGAGTGATTTTCACTTGTATTTTTTATATATATATACCTTAAAGTCATCACGATAAGCTCTGACACACCTGAAACAAAATCCTCAGTTTCTCATTACAACAAATTGCACCCTAAGCAGCAGGAGAGCAAATCCTAGGAAATCTTTTGGGATGCATTGAATTTTTCCTGTTGAATCAATCTACTGCTTGGCTGCTCCTACACTTCCATTACAGCTATCTATTTTCCTTTCCTCAGCTCTGGAAAACATATTCATGGTTCTCTCCACAGGGAATCACCTGAGATTTCTAGCAGTCCATATAAATAGGAAATCATTGTTACAACCTTAAAGGCTCAGGAGAATTGGTCTAAAACAATTTTAATTTCTGGTAATCTATTTATTGTGCATTTTCCATTTCTTTAGCAGCAGGATTAATTTTCAGTGCTATGTGATGCACTGAATTGCAATGCATGTTTTTATTTTGCTAGTCTCTGACCTTTTATGAATCATCACTTCATGCAACTGGTGGCTAAATGGATGGCTGAACTGCATAAAACTGATTTGTCACAGTGAATAACAACCCCTGAGTTTTAGGTAGCATCAATGACATTTGCCAAGGAACATTGTTCAAGACTTCTCAAATATTTTTAGAACTTCCAAAGGAAGGGAGAATGGTTGCTCTCAAAATGAAAAGATGCCTCCTCTTCTTGTGCTGAACCGTAACTGTCCATTGTTACAAGATGTACTTTCACTGAATAGCCTAAGCCAAGTGTATCTACACAGCTTTTCTTGTAAATGTCACAGTAATTGCTGTCTGTAAGAGCCTTAACAAAAACTGAGGCATTTGTGTAAGTAAAAGCTGCCCCACATCAGAGTCAGCACTCAGCAGCTTGTAAAAATAAACTTCCTTTCAAAAATCCTCCGAACACAGAATAACAAGAGTATCAGCAAGAGGTACTGCATGGGTTTGTCATGTCTCAGCACGTTTGCACTCTGGGCTGACTGCTGCTCATGAAGGCCCTGCTTCAGAGATACTGCCCTCATCACACTTTTCTTACCTCTGGGGAAGGAGCCTGGTGTTTGATCCTCCGATTGCAGAGAAGGCACATGTGTTCTGGGCATTTGGCTTGGGGTTTTTATTGCTTTTCTCGTCCCTTTGCATCAAGTACTCAGTGTTTGCAATGGAAACAGTGGCAGTAAGCATCTGTTATAAAACTCTGCTAGATGTCCTCAGCTGTTGTAGTATGTGAACCAGAGACAGAAGAAATGTCTAGGTGACACTGTAGGGCTTTTTTGTTTAGAAAACAGAGCAGATGAGATGAAGCTCTGCTGCTTCTCTGGGCGCTTGTGGCATCAGGTCTGGTGAGATTCTGATGCACCTCTGTTTCCCTTCATGCTTCCACCTCTCCATTCTCCCTCTGCTGAATCAGCAGCAATGCAGGGCTTGTGCTGATGTGGCTGTTTTGATTCATGGCAGGAGGAAGCTGGGGAGATGCGAGCATCATAGTGGGTGTGCATCATTTGTCTGCTTTTCTCACTTCTACTATGCTCCATCCCTTCCAGCAGCATTCTACAGTATTCCCTTATCTGACCTTTTTTCAGTGATTGACGTGTTTCAGGAAACAGGGAAAGCAGTCCCAATCAGCACAAATTCAGATTATTTTGCAAAGGGCTGTGACCAGGATATGCTTACTGCAGACTATTTTGTACTTCCCAGAATGACTACTGTAATATGGCAGGTCACAACAGGGTTCAGGATATATTTAAGAACATAGTTGATTTCTCATTGTGTGAATGAAGTGTCAGTCAGGAATTTTTGATTTAGAATTTTATTTCAGTAGATATGATGGACAATAGTTTCTAAATCTATGAACTTCTACCAGAAGGCAGATTAAAAATTAATGGTTGCTATAGTAACTTTTCCATGAGTCATGATTTTGTAATAAAAAAAAGCCAAAAGTAGGTATAGAACCTAATATTCTACAAAGAGGCTCTCAACCTCTTTTTAATTCTTCAAATGCAGTGCAATAATGAACCTGATTTTTGTTGTCTAAATTCCCCCTTTTTAAAAATCCCTGATCTTACGGGTCTGTTTTCTAATAGACACATCCAAGTTTATCTGTGGTATGTAATTCATTTACTGAGTTGAGAGGACTCTTAAGTACTGGTTAGTCTGAGGCACTTTTCTTGAATTTACATGTATGTTGAATGTTGGGGTACCTAGAAAAAAAAACGTACAGACACACGTACTCAAATGAGCTGCAGTGATACATGGAACCACTGGGGGATGCTGATGCTTAAGGGTTAAGGTCTAGACTCAGCACCAATTGGCACCTTAGTTATGGGAGATCCCCTAGGGACTAGTGTATGGCTGGCAGATATCTGAACCTATAGATAGGAGTCATTCAGTGACCAAAGTTCAGTGTCTTAATCATAAAAGATCAGTAGTAAACATACCTCTTACCTGTGGGATTACCTGAGAGGGAGACGAAAATGTGAAGGTGGAGAAACGATTTAGAGAAAAAATGGAACAAAGAACAGAAAGAACAACAGCTAGTCCTGCTTTCTTTTGAACAGTTTTAGAAAGTGGTGTTTGTCTCTGAAAATCAGAGAAGTATGTGTGGGAAGAAAAGACAACTGCAAGACATGAAGAACTACAGCTTATGGAATCGTCAGAATAGATGAGGTGGCCTTACTTTGTGATGTCTAAAAACAACCATGAATTGATTTGTGGTTCATCAGTGGTTCCATTGTTTTGTCATCTAGAGATACTAAAAGGCCAAGTAATCATAAAGAATTTGAGTAAGAAGGAATGAAGTACATTTACAAAATATTTGTGCAAAGGTGTAAAGCTGGGGGCACCACAGCCCCATAAGGAGCTATTGCGAGAAACCAAGTGATGAGCACCATGCATTTCCCTTCAAGGTAGGGAAATGAACAGAGGGAAGAGAGATTTTGGTAGTGACAAATTGCTAAAGCTGGAGAGATGGTGGGCAGCACTGGGAGTACTTCTCCACTTTCCTTTCCTTCCAGGTTATTGATAGCAGACCACAGATTATGGAGATAGTGTTTGGTGGGTTATACAACATTAGTTGGCAGTATTAGCATAAATCAGTGGAAGCCAAACTATCTTTAAAAGCTCAAGAAGCAATTAGGTATCCTCAGGAGAGACCATTGTGAGTTACCTTCATAGTCTAAAAAACATTCTTCACCTTAGTGACCGTTTCTTTATACTTTCTTATACATCTCCATTGAATCATGTCAGAATCATTAAGGTTGGAAAAGGCTTCTAAGATCATCTAGTCCAATTATCACTGCTGCAAAGTTTTCCAACTGATGGCCAGCTAGTAGTTCTATATATGCATACTGATCATCTTCAGCTTCTAGAATCACTTTTAGTTGCTAGTTTCACCTTTCACTTACACAAATATGAAGTGTCTCCTAGTGTAACTTAAGCCTCCCAAATGCACAACGCAACATATATTGCCATCTTACATAAATTTCCAAAACCATAGAGTATATATGAACATTTACATCATGTGTATGATCATTGTCTTTGTTCCTATTTTAAACCCTAAAAAAGGAGGTAACAAAGGGTTCACAGTAAAATTTAATGTTGCATATTTGATATTTGGACTTTACCTTTGGGGTGATCTACATAATTCCTCCAAATGACAATTTTTTTGCAGCTATGTTTGCACAGTTTCTGGCATTTTATACCTATATAAGAGATAAATAGGGAGCATGCTTGTCCCTGGTCAACATCTTTCGAGATCCCTGAAGAGACTTCAGCCACTCACTCCTACCCTTTCTTCCTCCCAACTTCTTCCCCATCAGAGCTTTCATCCCCTCCAATCCCAATAGCCTTCTCCAAAAATGAAAGAAATGTTTTATGTCTGAGGTCTGGTGCCTAAGCTATCTATGTCTCAATCAACTCATTTCCTTCTTAGGAAACGGATTTTCTGGTTTGCTGCTTGCTTGATATCTGCACAGCGCCACCACCCTTATGCTTTGATTCTTTTCTAGCTGTCTTGTATCCTTCTATTACAACCATTTGTTTTCCCCAAAGTGAAAATAAGGTACATAAACTTAACTGACTTCTGCAAACACAAGTTCCAGTTAGTGCTTTGCTGTCTACTTTTCTCTATTTTCACATATGTGCATGATTTAACATTTCTTTGCTATTCTCTCCAGTCATACAGTCTATTTTTCCAGACATAATTTATGTATTTTTAAGCTGTCCAATATACTATATCACACATAAGACGTACAGCAACATTCCTGCTAATTCATGTAATCATAGAATCATTAGGGTTGGAAAGATCACTAAGATCATCTAGTCCAACCATCAAACCATCACTTTGCTCCCTAGTATGTTTAACTTTTCTAATCAGGTAGTCTGACTTAAGAGCATTTCCTAAACAGCTTCATTGCTACAAGTTGTTTCTAACAGTGCTCAGCCAGTAGCTTTATATACACATACTGATCCTTTCAGTTTATGATTCTGGTTTCTGTTTTAGTTTCTTGTTTCACCTTTCATTTGCACAAGAGTTATGTGAACCTGGATGTTACTAGCAGTGATCTCCTACTGAGGTTAGTGAATCACAGAGATTTCCAGTTTCATTTTTCTCTAACTCAAGTGTTTTTCTTCATCTCCCACCTGGCATTTCCAAAGTGTTTTGAGACATTTCTTGAAAGAACTATGTTCTTTTCCAATGACAACTTCATCTGTGGAGATTTTCTTTTGGCACTACTCAGTCACTTTCAGATGAAGAATTCTGCTTCCCAGAACTGAAAGATTCAGATTGCTTTTGTAGCCCTTAAGTGGGAATGCTTGATATCTTTGTCTTGTAATCAGAAGATTCCCCTCCCCTCTTCTCCCCCCCTTTTTTTTTGTACTTGCAGTATAATTTATGCGGTCCTTCCTTGAACTCCTTTCATTAGACTGCTTGCTGCTACACAAGTAAAGTAAACAGGTGGCAAAAGTAGATGTGAATATTAGGCATTGTAAAAGCACTGAGCGGGTACAAATGTCTACTATACTGACCTACAAATGCACGAGCAGGTGTTACGAGGAATCTGATTGCTGTGAGAAAAATGCAGCTTATTTTTTCACCTGAAACAATTTGGAGAAAGCTGTTTGGGAATTCACAATGTCTGTGTGAACTTTGGCAAGAGGAAAAGGGGAAGCTGATAGCATACAGATTCTAAGCAAAGGTTTGGTTAGAACCTGAGCTGGAGTGGGATTGGGAAGGGAGTAATTAATAGGTAAAAATATATATGCATAGGACACATGCAGTTTTGGATTGTTTTGACAGTAGCTGAGTGTTATTTTGAAACTCGTGGTGAAAAATGAAAACAAAGATAAACTTACAATACTATCTTTGATTAAAAAGTTAAAAGAGAGAGGGCACACAGAAAAGGGCAGTAGAGAAATTATAAGGAACAAAGCATTCTCTAGGGAGAAAATTAGGAAGAATCAGTGACTAATCTTCTCCTTACTGCTCTGCACATCTAAAACCTGGATTATGCAATTTAGAGTGAAAGAGATGACAGTGATATGACGTGACCTTATGGTTACTTGCAAAACTCTTTTGTATGTATTCCCTTGATTGCCACTAAAGCTGCTGCTTTCTTCCTTTCCTCTTCATCTTTTGTACAGAAAAATGTATTTGCTTTTGGCTAGAATCCCCAACAATGCTAGTATCTAACCCTGAGATGTCTGCTGAGCAATAGATTATCAATTCCAGGTTAAACAGATGATTTGGTGATTCACTTCTCCCAGCTTCCTCTTTCCAACCTCCTCCTGCAGGTGCCCTACTCTTCCCTTGAGTATCCTGGGAGCTCTTCTCTCAGATTCAGTTCATCATTTCATTATCATGCAAGACACAGAAGCCTGAACCACCTTTAGTGGTGTGACTTTGAAAACGAAAGTAAGACATAAGAAATGGAAAGCAAATGACTAATGGTAGAAAGCTGAACTAAGACAGTAACTAATTGTAAATGTTGGAAGGATAACAAAGGATGTAGCACTGCTAAGAAAAAAGGCTTCAAGAAATAGAAATTAGGTTGCCCAAAGGACCATCTGAACTGTCAAAAGTGAGAGGAAAATAAATATATCAGCGAGTGAAAAATCACCTTGAGAAAACTATGCAAGTCTACTAGAGAATAGTGAAAAAATATTTTATGAACAAAGATCATCTTGAAGGAAAATTGAGGAATGCTCAGCAAGCTTGACCAATAAAGGGAGAAAGGAAAGAGTACAGGCAACCAAAGCATAATTAGAAGAAGCATATAAATATCAAAATTTGAGAGGAAAACCCTTCCTTTTAACATCTCCCATAATCACATAAGATAACAGAAAGGATGGATAAAATGGATATTGCCGTGTTTGCTAATAGTTTCCTTAGGAGGAAAATCAACTTTCTTCAGCAGTACCATATGCTCTTGGATCATATGGTTGATGGACTGCCAGAAGTGAAGATTCTGGAATCAAAGTGTGTTCATTACAACCTCGTCATGAATACATTTCCATATTAATTCAGGTATGTTGAATAATGGGCACCAAGGATTTAATGTGCTTTTAGGGCTGGTCAGCATTTCAGAAGTCTTTTTAAAACAGGAGAAGTGACAGCCAATAAGTAGAAGCATTCTAAACCAGCTTTTCTACATGATTAATTGTTGATAAACTAGAAAAGAGGAAAAGAAAATATTTTCATATGGCAGTGTTTTTGGAAGACTTGGAAAAATTTAATTAGAACCTACATTGCTACAATACAAAAGGCTTGGTATATGCAGTCATAAATAGTGAAAACATTTAGGAGATTAATTTTATTGTCATAGAGGGAATTTGCAAGATTTACCGTAGAGTTTTCTGGGAAACTTTACTTTAGACAGTGGTTCAAAATACACGTTTTAAAAATGTTTATGTAGATACAGCTGGAGGTCTTGCTTGGAAAGAAGGGAAAATTGTTGTACATTGTACTGCCTGAGGTGTTCTGAAGCACAGGCGTTTTGTCTGATTGAACACAGCATAACTTCTCAAATCTTTCAAAGTTCAGACAAAATAAGATATGGTAAGGAGATGTTTTACTAGTTAGTTATTTGCTCTCATGACAATAGCTATAGATAGCCTATCTTAAACATTTGTCTCAGTATTGTGCCGGAGTAAGCCTGTTTATTTTTCAAGATATTTCAAAACATGTAACCAAGTTGGGTAATATTACCTCTGCCAATTCAGCATCTCAAAATTTTGAGATGTCAAGCAGGTTTACATGCTTGCAGTGAGATAACATCCTGAATGCATAGTCAAGCTTTATCTGCCACTACCCATCTGGAGTCAGTTCATCTGTGTATTGTCTTACTGGCATGTTGCAGTGCAGGTGAGCTCTACCAATACTTAATATTTATCAAGAGATGCTATCAAATTGTGCAAGGTTGCTTATGCCAGTGGAATGGAGGAGTATGTGTGTGTTAAAAAAAAAAAAGAAAAAAAAGGTATTTTTCCAATAACAGAGCACCAATGTTAAGCTGTGAAGCAAATAAAAATATATTGCTTCTCAGTAAAAATAGTTAACTTTTCTAAGTACTCCGTTTCAACCCATTGTGCTCTGAGAGCAGCATTGTCCCAGGGTAAATATATCTTCTGATACCTTGAAGAGAATACGAAAGTACAGTGGTTATACACCTGGGCTGTTTTAAACTGTGCCCATCCGTGAGAAAGCAACTCCATATATTTCAGTGGAGCATGACTCTTCCCCTCCTGTTTGCAGTGACAAGGACTGTCACTGTGCCTGAACATTCTGAAAACATAAGGGACAAATTATCTAATGCATCTAGTGATGCTTGTGGGGAACTGCAGCAAACTGTGCTCAGATCCTGCTAAATTAAATGATGAATCTGTGACATCAAATTTGCTGATGAACAAAAAGGACAAAGATCCATAGAAATCTGTGTTTGTTTGTAGACCCTTATTTAACAGATCTCAGCAATATACAGTTCAGTGGCATAAGACCTTTGCTATTAGTAGTAATGGTGTGTTGTACATCGCAGGGCAGGGCTTGTCTTGGAAGAGAATCAAACACTATTTTTTCTTCTGTTCCACGTATTTCATAAGTCAGAACTGGGTTTAATATTTGCCAGATTTCAAGCAGATGAAAAACCATCTGAATGTGGAAGAAAATATACTTAAAATTTTTATTGATATTCATTGTGAATCTTTCTTTTTTTCCCCCCTACATTTAAAATAAAACATGGTCAGGTTCTTGGCTGTTCTGATCTGATCTAACTTGTTCTACCAGGTAAGGATGTAAAGGATTTTGCGTGAAATTCTGCCTTTCTCCCAGACACAGATCTGAGTACTCAGAATGTACATTCATGTTTGCATATACTCCTTCCATATGTCAGTTTTCCGTACTGTTGTTACTACCTAGCTAGGTAAATTCACAGGATTGCTGATGACTTTAGCAAGATTAATGGTATTTTACTTCAATTTTATTGGAGTCGATTTTTATATCTGCCTGTTTTCACAGCAGTTTTATCAAAAACTCTTTGTAATGGTTTACTTCAAACAAATATATGCGCACTTAAGCTATACAGTGTGCATTCTAGCAAAAGCCTTTGACAACTTCAGAATGTGTCTCAGGTGGCTCATCCCTAGCTGACAGGGCTACCTTTTGGCAAATTTTTGCTTGTTTTTGTTTAACTGAGGTTTATAGAAGTGATCTGATTTGCAGGGTCCTTGGCAGTGCTACAGAGAAATACCTTAGACTGTTTCTGAAACAAAGTTAGCACACTGTATTTAATACAATAACAGTGCCCCAACTTGTGATTAAGTGCTTAGTGAGTTCCATTTCCTTATAAGAACATGTGTAAGAACCCAAGAATGTATGCCACAAGTGAACTAAGCATTAATCTATCAGCGGCTTAAGTGTGTTTGGGATAGTGCAATGGAAGTATGCAGTATAATGACATGGTGTTGTTCTCTGGGAAGCATTTAAGAGCAGATGGAACCTGTAAAATAGACTGATTCATGAAAGTGTACAGCTCCTATCAGATTTGTTGGATGCTTCCTTGATTTAACCTAAATAAACACAGTTCCCATATGCTTGTGTTATCAGTAAGGTGCCTGTAGCTGCATATAGAATCATAGAATCATAGAATCACAAGGTTTGGAAACGATCTGTAAGATCATCTAGTCCAACCATCTTCTCATTACCATTGCTATCACAAAGTAAACCAGATCTCACAGCTCCTCATCCAGATGCCTCATGAACACTGCCAGGGATGGCGACTCCACCACCTCCCTGGACAGCCATTCCAGTGCCTGAGAGAAAAATTTTTTCCTCATGTCTAACCTGAACCTCCTCTGATACAATTTGCCGCCATTTCGCTGTGTTCTGCTCGTTACCTGGGAGAAGTGGCCAAACCCCTCTTCACCACAACCTCCCTTCAGGAAGTTGTAGAGTACATTGAGGTACCCAGTATTAATGGATGCACAGAAATTCATCAGGGAGGGAGTTTTACTGAAAAGGCATGTTTATTTCCTAGAATAGTGAGATGAGTAAACAGTATGGTATCTTTGTGGAATTATCCAGAGAAATTGAAAAAAAGATTAAGGGTTCTACAATATCATAAAGGAAAAAGATGCTAGAATCTCACTCCAGCTTAATGAAAAATTAACTCTATAGCAGACATCTCTTAAAATTCTAGCATTCATGAGCATCTCTAAAAATGAGGTAGGACTCTACAGAGATGACCATACAAGTCTTCAGCATTTAATAGAAAAAGATTAAGCATCCTTCCAATCTGCTGAAGCACACTAAAATTCTGCAGACACTGGATATAGCTGCAAATGTGCATGTGTGTAAAACGTAACATTAGTGTCCCTAAAGGACACTTTCTGAGCAACATCTCTTGCTAATCCAAAGAAATAACGAGCATCATATCAAGATCAGGGAAGACCCCTATATTTGTACTAAGCACTACCAAAGTCACCACGTTATGAATTTTGAGTTACATGCCATTGTTGTCATTGCAGTGTTTCAGTATTGGTGTTCCAAAATCTGAACCAAGTTGAACCTTGGGGTGGAATTTGCATAAAGCCTGCACTGATGTTTATCTCTCTATTTTATAATGAACTGAATCAATATATTAACTGAATTTTTAAAAAAAGATTAGATTTTCAAATTTTTAATCTTGTTTGTTTGGAAGCTATCAAATCAATATGTCTCCAAGACAAATGAACAATTAAAAAAAATTGTGGATTTCTGAAGTCTGTGTAGCATAGTATTCCTGTACCCGTAACATAGATCTTCCTTCAGCTGATTTCAAGAACTTTGCATGTGGTGAGTGGAGTAAGAAATAATATAAAAATGTGTCCCTGGAAATAGAATTTTACTCATGTGAATTGTATGTGCCATAGCCTTTAGTTGTTTTTAGAACTACGTTTTATGTATAATTGAGAGTATAGTATCTAATTCTGATCATGCTAGTTTGTGTGTGTTTGTAGAGTGACACATCAGCATGCTTCTGAAAGGCTCAAAAATGCCATCTCTCTATAAACATAAGTGAATCTTGACTATGCAAAAACTGTATAGATGTAACAAATAACAAATACCAACAACTATGCCCCGAGTTCTCCATTTTTCCCAATGATCTGTTTATATCTGAAGCCTATGTTTCTCTTAGAAATGATTTCATCAGAGTTTAACATCTACATTTTACAATGGTACTTCATGATTTTACATCTCAGTGAATGCTTTAGATTAACAGAAGTTGCAGTGTCAGTGGGAAACGTTTGTTTTTCCTTCTGCTTTGTGCTACAGAACTGCTGTTGATTTTGTTCCTTTGTTTTGTTTCATTTTTAATGTCTGGAGTAAAAAAATAACTATGATAAAACTAATGGGGAAATTTTAAAAGTAACGAAAATCTTGAATCCTGTCTTCAGACAATTTTTTTTCCAAGCAACATGAACATAAGGAGAAAAAGAGTCCTTGCTTACACTGGAGTCCTTACTGCACTTTTTGGACGGAGTTGAAAGAATTTGTCAAGTCTGTATTCCTTTATATGTCAAAGTAAATGCACTCTTTGGTTTATGTGTTTGGAAAAAATCAAAGTCATGAGGAAGAATCCTTGGCACTGGTGTATTCATTGATAAAATTCTCTTGGCTTCATTAGAGCTAGAGTTTGATCTATTTGGTTGGTCTTAGATCAGTCAACTGGAGAGTTTGTGGATGAGTCATATGGAAGTTCCCCCAGTATCTTCAGAACTGTCAAGTCTCATAAAGTGGATAGAAAACTCGTTCATCTAACTTCCCCCTCATGCTCTCTATCCCTGGTGCAGTGGCTATTGCTTGTCTCCAACTCCATGGTTGTCTCATTCAACAGTCAGAATCCTGGGAAAAGTTAGCTGAAAGAATTTGTTGCTAGATTATGCACTGCACAGCAGTAATGCAGTGATAGACCCTCTCTTCTCATGCTCCTGAAAGCACAATCACACACTTGTACCTATATCATCTGTTGCGTGATTCTAGTGTCTGCGGATTCTGTAGTGTTTCTCTGATTTCTTTTAAGGCTAAGGATGCTCACATAAAATCAAGACCTGGTTCTCTTTTATGATTCTCTTTCATCATTTTTAAACTAGCAAACTTCTCTGGAAGTGAGATCGTTGTGGATCTGACTTTTGTTCACTGTATAGGTTTTTGTTATGATATGTTGACACATGTTTCTAATTCTGCCTGAGTTCCGTGAAGCATCATCTGCTATTTAATTTTAGTGTGTCCATGTTTTGCAATTTTACTTTGTTCTCAATAGTTGAAAAGAACCACTTTTCATAGTTTCATAGAGGTTACAGATTATTTTATCATATAACCCAGGCAAAGCTAGGATTTAGAATGCAAAGATAAGATTTCATGGGTATCGGTATTCTTCACTGTATTACACACTCTTCTCTTCTGTTAAGTAAAAGAGTTTTTGATAAAGAAAAATGCATTATCAAGTCTGTTTTATTTATCTCGTTAAGTTAGTAACCATGAAGAAAATACTAAGGAAGAGCTCAGGGAAATAAAAAGAAAACTTACAATAAACAATTTTGAAACTGCCTGACTATATTAAAGAGCATACTGTGCAGTATAGGAGTTTATCCTAGGTTTTGGACTTTACTGAAATGGCTGTTTTAATTAAATGATCTGTATATATACTTGAGTAACGTTTTTCAGAAACTTTTTTACAGGGAGATTATATGTGGCTAAAACCATCATAAAGTTGTGTGTCAAAATTGGTTAAGAATAGTTCTTATGTGACTTTTGCCTTCTTCTTCACTGTTTTCTAGCTTTTAGCTTTCACTGACTTTAGTGCAGTGACTATTGCTTTCACAGTATTTTAAAAGAGAAGCTGAAGAGATGCTGGTGGATCAGAGAGACTAGAGTTAATGATGGCATCTAACATTGTGATAGAAAAGTGAAGTGTGTGTGTATTCTAAGTATAGGTCTAAATAGTGAAAATAAATCCTACCTCTGGCTGACACTGGGCGATGGATTTGGTAATGAAAGGGTTGAGAATGGCTCATCACAGTCTGAAGAAGCAAGACTTGATTTATGTACTACTTTGTTTTTAATAGCTGCCACCATTGTTCCTTCTCTAGTGTGAAAATATCACTAATTTTGTACATGATCTATCTTCTGTATCACTCTGTGTTGCCCTGTTTCATTCCTGACAACACTTTACACGTGCCCTTTGGCCAAACTATCACTGACCTTCAACTCTCCACTGACATAAATCATACCACAACCACAGTCACATGATACCTATATAAGATGTACTTAGTCCTTTAAGTGTCTAATAAGAATAATACCTTATCTCGGGGAAAAAAAAAAATTATATAGACATCATAGAATGTTGTCTGGTTTATTCTCTTGAAGACAGCTTGCTAACAACTGTCCCTCAGGAGATCTGTTTTTCTTCTTTACATTTAAATGTTTGCCTTTTGTAAGCAACAGATTTCCCTGAAGTGCTATCCATAAATGTACAAGCATATGGAAAAGTTGGCTTCAGGCATATGCAGTGCACATATTGCAACTTGCTGTCTGTGGTCTCTTCAAATCACAGGGTATCAGAGTCCAGAGCTTAGGGTAGCCCACTGCGTTCTTCATAGCCTATCATTGCTACACGCAGCAGTCTTTCTTACTAGCTGTAGGCAATACCGGGACAGGTTCTGCCCATAGAAGCTTAGGGCAGTGGCCTGCCAGCTCTAAAGGAAAAGTATCACCAACATGCTCTAAAAATTCAGATGTGCTTAGCAGACTCACTCTCTGAGCAAATTCCTATAGAAAATGAGCTTTATTCTACTTTACTACATGTTGACGTCACTATAGAATAACTCCAGTGACTTGTTATGAGTTCATCATTTGTATATTCATAGCCCTAAAGAGCTCTAGGCACAAATGTTATGCAAGTCTTTCCCTGGCCTCTGGAACTAAGGGAGCTATTTTTCCATTAGACTTTTGTTTCTGACTGACTTTTTATGCTGATTGACTGAAGGATATCTGTGCTTCAGTGTTTCATGCACTGTTTATTACACGTCAGAGAATTCACACCACAGAGAAAACATAGTGACTTTTATCATGCACAAATTAAAGTTTCATATGGTTGGAGAATTTATAGCATTTTTTTCCTGCATTCATTCCCTCAAATCTAACTTGAGGCAATCTTGCACCACATTCCTTACCTTGAGGAAAGTGGTATTGGTATCTGTGTCTTTTTTTGAGAATTGTACTGCACTCCCAAATTTAGTTGAAAATGGACAGTGAACTCAGAACTTACTAGAGAAGTACTGACAGACAGGTGATGTCCCCATAAATCATGTTATCAGGCTGAAAAAGTTTTTGTTCTTTTTTTTTCCTAAGCTGTCATGGGAGAATATAAAATTAGCATGTCAGGAAAGGAGCTGCCAAAAATAAGATGGAATATGACCAGACCCTTCCAGCCTTGGGCAGCCTGACTGTTGTGGGCATGAGTGATCTCTTAGTAGTTTCTATATGATCTAGATTTTATCCAGGAGCTGTGACAAGGAAGAGTTTTAATGAGAGATTTGCTGAAAGCTAATGAAGTAGTTTTATGGCTTCTCATAGGAAGCTTTTCACAAGTATTAGGAAATATAGCAGGTCAAAATGGAAAGTTTAATCTCAGGAGGGTTGCTTCTCCTATTAGTGTAGGCAGGCAATGACTATTGGATGTCACAGTTTGTTAGGTGTCCTGGTGCTCTTTAGATAGCTTTAGCTAATCAGTATACTGATTATCAGTATACTGATGGCAGTGTAGCATCAACTTCTTTTTTGCAAAGATTGTTTTGCTGCTGAAAAAACCTCCAGCAGTTACTTACTCTGCCACCTTTGGACACTCATTTCTCTATCTCATGTACCAACTGAAATCTTTCTATTTTCCCACTGTCTTTCAGACACTTCTCATTCCTTCCCTGCATTTTCTTTTTCAAATATGAGCCTTTTCTCTTAAAAGTTAGGCTACAAATGACAAGTTTCTAGCCTCTGAATTTACTCAAAAATACTGACTCCACTTCCCGAGTCCAACTTATGCCCTTTTTACAGACAATATTCATCTGCTTTCCCAACTCTTAAAATTGAGGTATTTGATTCAAGAGAAAGACTCTTTCATAACCCAAAACCACCCCCAAGGGACCACATCCTGGGACTTTCTACATTAGCATATATCACCATCTTGTATTTTGTAGTTCCCTGTAACCATTTTTCAGAAGTTTAGTGTGCACCAGCTCCTCACAACATGACCGCACTAAGCCTAAGTAAGTCAAGGGCCTCCATCACTGATGCCAGAACTGCGCCATAACAAAGCAAATTATGACTAGAGCTGAGTAAGCAAGGAATAACAATGAATTTGTTTCCCATATTTCATTTCTGCTTTGCCCTCAGAATATCCAAACAGACTTCTCAGATTTATTTCTATTGGGATTCTTTAAGGAAATGTATCTCAAAATATTTTACTTTGTGACTGTTTTGTGAACATTTTTAATCCTTAGCTCAGGTTTTCTCTCTTGAATAAACTGCTTCCTTCCATACTAGCTTAACACTGAGGCAGTGCCAGCCAAATGCTGGCATTAAAAAATGGAGATAAGACTTCAGCAAGTTTCTGTGCAAGCACAAACCCATCTTGAAGTCCCTGCTAATGGCTTTAATTATGAGAACCAAGCTTAAGCAGTTCACACATATGACTGGAATATGCGTGCTATGAATATTTATTCCAGAAGAATTCAAGTTGTTGTGGACTGTGAAACAAAATCAGAGATCTGATAATTCAATTAAAAATGCAGGGAAATATGTTCCACTTGTGGAGGACAAAAATATTATGAAGGACAAAATATTTCTTGCTGTTTCTAGCGCATTTCTGAAATTAGGGGAAAAAAAAGAAACAATGTGTACATCTCCAGATGGCTTTTTGGATCCAGTACTCTCAATGTTTAGTACAAGACTTTGTGACTACAAGTGCACATTATCTGTAGAATAATTTTTTTTTCTTGTCACTGTGCTCTGGCTTACTATATGGTCTGATTTGCAGAGATGGTTTATGTTTCTTCTGTAGTTTTACAATTCATGAATTACTGACTTCCCTGACCTAACTAAGAAACTTTTAAGCTATTGGTAAAGGCAGTGTGATTTTTCTACAGTTCCACAGTGAAAGTTCTTCATTTTCTCTTTGTCTCAGCAACTCACATCAGCGAGGTCATTTGGACTAGCCTCCTTCTTCTCTCAAATTCTTACACTCCTTCTTGTCTGACCCCAGCCATCTTCATTTTTTTTTACTCCTTTAACATGATAAAGGAAGATTCTGGAGAGGGATGGGTTGTATTTTTGTAATTTCTATCCCTTATCCCCCGTCACCTCACAACCTGAGTGTATACATATCTGTCATCACTAGTTGCTTCTCCTTTTACTGCATTCTTCCTTCCTTTCCCTGCCCAGACAATGTAGGAATGAGGAAAATAATAATTGTGCTAGAGTATGTCTGCTTCATTCCACATGGGCAGATGAGCATCTTGGAATTTCATTACAGTGAAATGAAACTGTGTGAAGATGTGATCCATGGTCCAAACTCATTAATTTCTGTGGGCATTGAATATGGCTGACAGACAGTTGAACTTCACTATGGCCTGTGCATTCCACACCCAAATTGTTTGCAGATTATCATAAGCTAGAAGAACAGTTTCAAGAAAGACACTGTTTTGGAGAGTAGGTACCCTTATCTGCATCCACATCTCAACTGCTGTCTCAATGGGGGGTGGGGCAGGAGGCAAGAGAAGTTTAGCATGCAAAAAGGTTTCTTATGCTATAACTGCTAGTCCGTTAAATCAAGTTTTGGCCTGTGTTGAAATCTCTGCAGATTGTATGCATTTTTCCCTTTTACTTAGGTTCGAACAAGCCATTAGTTCTCATGGAGCTACAAATTCTGGGTCTATATTACAAAGCAATCTTAGGCTGTAGATGATGTAACAAATGCTCATGCCATAGTGCTGCTGTTGGATTACAGCACTTTTCTGTGTGCTTCAGCGGACAGTGGAGTGTTAAAGGTGTTCCCATGGGGCATGTGCTTTCTTATGAGTTTTCAGAGGTTTTTTTATGAAGATGTTTTCCTTTTACTTCTTTCATCTATTTGTTGTGTATGTCTACATGACCTCCTGAAAATACAAACACAGTCTTCTATTTGCAAAGCCCATTATCAGCTTTGTCTTTAGCCTCATGATAAAGGTCAAGTAGATTAGTTAGGGAGGTCCTTGCCTTTCTAAATCCACATTGGTTATCTCCCTTTAGATAATTACTATCATGTACTTCTCTAATATGCCTCAGGGTATTGTATCCATTCCTTGAATACTGCAAGGTTAAATTCATCTACTTTTGACACATTTCACCAGGCTTCAGCTCTGCTAACTGATTTAATACCAGCTTTTGTGATTAGTCATCTTGGACTGGGGAAATAGAGCAAGTGCTCAGGAAGAGTATTATTCTCTAATGCAAATCCTTTAAGAAACACTTGTGTTAAAGCAACTAATGTTTCTGATTTCTCTTGTAACTGTTCTTCTGTTATCCATGTTTTAATCTCATATTTCTGTGCTGTATTGCCTATGCAAATTCATGTTATGCACAGAAAACCTGTGGGAATAAGGGAGCACAACAATAAGAAAAAGATGACTAATACTAACCTCCCTGTAACCTCTAGTTAGTCTTTAAAATGCCACAGAAACATTGAAGCTTTCCAGGTTCTCATTTTAAACAATAATATTCTGCTATTAAGAAATCCACATTTCATACCTCTCAAAAAAAGAAAGGAAAGCAAACAAGGAGGTTGGAACTTGATGATCCCTGAGGTCCCTTCCAACCCAAGCCATTCTGTTATTCTGTAAAAATAAAACTGAAGAAAAAGGAGATACATAGCAGTTTTGGTTATTTTTTTCATTTTGCCTTGTCTTTCATTGATGTATTTGTTTTCATTGAATAATTACAGCAGAAACTTGGGGACTTTAAACATACCTATATATGTAAGATGCAGCTCAAAGTTACTTGCCTCTGGTGAATGACCCTTGTCTACTGAATGATCAAGCTCAATAATGGTGTTTTAATAGGTGCTTTATACATAGGTAAGCATATGCCTTTTGCCTGGTTTTTATTATTAATCTTAATAACCACAGGACATTCAAGTGTTACATAGGATAATATAGCAAAAGCAATATGGAGAAAATACGGTCTTCTTTCAAGATCTTTCTTCTTTAATTTTCAAATGAAAATATTTAGTTCTGTCTCATTTACACTTTCAGTATAATATTGATTCCTGATGTGATATTAAAGTGGGAGCACTTTAATATTTCAGCTTTGACAGTTCTCTGTCTTCAGAGGCCAAATGTTTTCCTGTGGGAGGTATCTTTTCAGCAAAGGAGTGATGAAGATTTATCACAATGAGCACCACTGTTTCTTCATCTCCAAATAATTTATAATGGCTACTGTGTGACTATTTCACTGGTTAACTTCTGTTTTAAAAATGAGAAAACTCAATATATAAAATGATACATATTTTCTAAAGTATTTTCTAAAATATCTCCATCCCCAGAGTGCACTTTTTACATTTGTAAGCAATGTTCATTTGTAACAAATACATGTATCCTGTGGTCAAACTAATCTATTATGGTAAGAAGCACAAAGCTTCAAACATACACTTTCCTTCCATCCTCATTCCCTGAGAATGGATGGAGAAATTATTTCTCCCTATCACACACTTTCTATTCTTTCAAATTCCCCAAAGATGTGACATAGTGTGCATTGGATTAAATAATTCAACAATACTCTTATAGTTAAGAAGCTCTCCTGTGCTTGAGGTCAGCATGAACAAAAGACATTGGGGCCAAAATGAAGACCTGTTGTCTTGTCTCAATTTCTCCATTAAATCTAAAGTGAAACCCTTTTTAATGTATTTTTTTAATTAGTTGTGGGAAAATTTAAATGCTACAGAGACTTTGTCAACATATTGCCATCTTGCATGCTGTTCCATTGACACTCTATGTGATGTATTTTAAAAAAGCCAGGCTAGATTGCAATGTATTCAGCTTAAGGTTTTTCACTGGCTATAAATCTGTTTTAAAAAATCCTACTAAATGCTGATATGTTTTTATTACTAAGGGTTTCCTTATGTAAGGCGTATTCTGTGTTATTCCTGAATGATTACAACTTCTCTGTAGAAGGATATGTAGTATCTATCTACAGCAGTATACAAAATATTTTTCAAATGCTAAAACTCTGACCTTACAAAACAAAGAAGTAACCTTGAGTCAGCCAGACAAGGGCTTTTTATCAGTTTAATGTAGCAGAACTCAACCAAAAGGGCAAATTTTTGTTTTCGCTTGCCACTGATGTGAACACTGCAGCTGTGCTCATGTATCAGTATTCATTATTGCTAGTGTTCCTCTGTGTAATGACTGATCCAGAAGAATTTGAATCTTCATTTGATTTTTTATTTTTTATTTTTTTAATTTTGGTGGAATCAGACAGAAATAAAACTCTATCATTTCTTTCCACAATTTCCTGGAAGAAGGCAGAAGCTATTAAAAAATGAAGGCATACATATCTCATGCTATTCAGCTAACTGATAATTAAAGTGCAATTATATTTTTCATGGTGTAGATTGTGTCTCTGTTTCAAAGAAATTAGAAGCTGTAGCCCTCTGAGAATTGTCTGTAGGCATTTATTACTACAACATTTACTAAATGCAATCACTTACAAAGTTGGAACACCCAGCATAACTAAAGGAGGAATTTTGCGGCTAGTTGGCTTCTCTTTTTGGAGGTGTGATGTTCCTATATGAAGGCACTGTCCTCATGCTTCTGTGTCAAAGATCAGTAAATTACAAGCAAAATTAATCATTTTGTCTCCATTTCAAGTTGGAGAGTCAGTTTGTGGTGCAAATTACCCCCACAGTGAGAAGTCTGAGTCGACATGACAGATAACTCAGCTCTCAATCTCATCTTGAATTATTAATGCTATTCATTATTCTAAATATTCAGCAGAGTGAGTTAGATTTTCAGAATTTCCTTTTCAAGAAGTCTTTGATTCTGCTTTGACCTGTGAACCTGTGAATATTAAGCTACCCATTTGGATATCAAAAGTTTGATACCTGTTTGTGTGAATATCCTATTGGATAAATCGTACTGTCATGTGAAATTTTTCTGAAGTCATGTTCAAGTATAATAGCAGAACTGATTATTTTGTAACTGTGGAGAACCAACAGCAGGTAATTCTAGGAAGGGTTTAGACAGGAGGATAAGGCTCGCATAGGTAAACTAAAGAGTTATTTCAGTAATTCTTTGAAATGCTTTCTTGAATAGAGGTGGAGTTAGAGCTCGAATGTTTAGATGATGCAATGTAATGTATACTAGAATGGCATGAAATGACTGCAGAGCTCAGATTGGAAAATAGATGCCAGAAGACTGTCTCCCAAAAAACTCAAGAGGCAAGAGTGACTAGAGGATGCCTAAGTTGTAGGAGCTTGGAGGAGTTTCAGACTATGCTTTCTTCAGGCACTGCATAATATGTGAATTCTGAAGAGGGATTTAAATGAGGCGACAGTGATATTTTGGCAATTTGGCATTAGAGGAAAAAAAAGAGATACAAAGAAAAATGCACAGAAATAAAGTTTAAAATAAATGGAAAAGGTGTCTCAAAGGTGTCTCAGGTCTGTTACCATCGGATGATCAGGTAGGATCCAACAGGGAAAAGCCTAGTGGAATGCCAAGTGATTTCTGTAGCACTGTCAGTACAACTTCCATGCCTAAAGTATCTTTTTTTTTTTTTTCACTAGAAATTACAAGGAAAATTATTTCAGTAGATTTTGTTTGTTTGCAATTTCATATGAGTCCAAGAAATCGACAACTTGTCAAAATGCTTCATGTCTTGAATAGAAAGTTTGCTTTCTGTTCAGTTGTTGAACTTAGTAGAGATTTCGGATTTTAGAATTTTTCCTTTCATGAATCCTAAATAATTGTTCATCAGGGTTCAAACTTGAGCTCCTTAGATCCTTAGGTGCAATTTAATCATGCATTTAACGTCATATTTACAGGAATAAAATAGATGATTGAAACCTTGTATATATCAGGAGCTCAGTACATTGTTTGTCTTGCGCTTCATTTCCTTGCGTAAGTTGAGTAACACCAAAACCTGTTCCTTTAAGAGAAAAAGAGAGAAACAGTCTTTTTCTTCAGAGAGTACCATCCATCTTCCTGTTTAAAGCAACTTAAGTGAGAAAGTTTAGTACTGAAGCTGCAGTTGCTGGCACTTTCTTTGTGTTATAAGCATTTTGTTTTGCTATAAGAAAGGGAAAATGACAAATAGAATACTGGGGACAGTGTCTGAGAATTTAGATTTTGATTTGCTAACAACCTCCTTAATGTTCAGATTTCAGCTATTTTTACAGGTGTGAATATGGAGGATGAAATTCACATGCAGGCAGACAGCTTATGCACCACATAAATCCCATCTAAACCTTTAAAATGTCTTTTAAGAGAGCCTAATTGATGCATAGGACCTGTGCTGGCCCCATACATGGGACAATTTCTCTCAGATTTTAGGTTTGCAATAATTAACGAATGTACTTTTCTTTAAAAATCTTCTATTCTTTTTTGACATGATTCCATTTTTCCTAGTAAGCTGCTTTCAACACTTTCTTCACTTTAACATAAGCATTGAGGAATATTTGAGATCACGACGTATATATTAGATATGAGCAGAAATGAAACGTATATTGGAAAGGTCAGCATTTAATAAAAATTCAAATATAGTTGAATTTGATTAGACACCGTGTGATGTGTGCAGTGTGCACATGGGAATTGTGCAGAAAATCCACTAAATGAGGTGATGAGAAAGCATATTTTGTAAAGGACTAAATTCGTCATAGCCCTTAATGATTCTTAAGACCTCGGAGGAGTACAGAATTACTATAGCAACTGACTGTGTGCTTGCTGGTTAGCATTTGCTTGTACATTGAGCATAATCTCCACTTCTAATTAATAGTTCATAATTTACACTTATTGTAACATGAATTTTGAATCAAAAGGTAGCACAAGAGGAGCATTAACCCAATAACACAAAATATATTCTTGTATCTGGTTTGTGCCTTACTCCATTTTATGTAGCATCTGAAAGGCAAAGCTTTTTTTCTGATCCCACAAACCAATTTTCTAGCTACCTTCTATCCACTTAGAGAAAGAAATCATCAATTATTACTCTGAAGAGGGAGACAATATGTGATCTTTATCATTGGATTTTATCTTTACTTGCTTTTCTTGAGATGTGTGCTTTTTTTTTTTTTTTTTGTCCAGTACTTTCACCTCAGTGGTAAATAACCCAAATAGACTTCAAAGTACTTTAATTAAATCTTTTCAGATACTTATGTTTCTCTTGATTTAATGCAGCATGGCCCAATTCACTTTGGAAATGGTTCAAATTAGATGTGAAATAGCTTTATGTTTGTTTTCCCTGGGAGCATTTACACCATGGCAGAAAGACTCCACCTTAAATTCACACACTATGTAGTCATAATTTCAAATCAAGTCAACTCAGGGTACATTCAGATAGGCACTGTACGATGGCAAGTGTGGAACTGACTTTTGATCAAATACCCTAAAAAGTGTTTGTAAAATCCTCTTTCAGTCTATTCAGCCTATTAACTCATTTAGCTATTTGTTAGAGCTCATTGAGTTTTGAATAAAGTAGTAAATGTGATACAGTAGAACACATAAGGTGGGTAGTCATTAATAATGTTGTACTCATAAAATGGTTACTGGGCGACAAAGATACTGCGTAAAGTGCTCTACAAGTATGGAAGGTCTGCACTGCTGTCAGTTTGTTCACTGTTTTGATTTACAGAACATATTCTTCACATAGATGGGTATTCACTGCTTTTAAAAATAAAACTGTTACTTGTAGGGTCATGCTACAGATGTGCTGACAATGAAAGCATCTGATATTTTGATACCCTACTCTGTACATAGGGCTTGTGATGTGGATGGCAGGTCTGATGACTGTGGAGGTTGGTAATCTTGTCAGGAGCACTTTCCAGGTAAAGATGGAAGAATGATATTCAGAGAAAGAAGCCTTGGAGGTGGTCAAGCCATAGTGAAAGCTAAAGATTTGCTGGTGAAGGGTTTCGAGGAGGGCTGACTGAGGAAGAGGGTTGAAATAGAAAGACAAAACTGCTAGAAGAGGAGATAAAAGGAATGGATGAGATGAGTGTAAGTCCCCTGGAGTATAGACAAAACAAGACATTCCTGTACTCTTTAAGCCAATAATCTCTCCAGTTAGTGCTTCTCTGTTAAGAGGAGAAGCAGATAACCATTTTCATTGTGTTTTTTTCTTGTATAAATATTTGTCCACATGAAACTGGCTTAAAATGTTATGTCTTAAATGTTGTATAACATTGTATGACATACTGTATGAGATGACTTAATCTATGTTATATAATGTAGGAATCAAAAAACTGTAGTGTGTTTATATTTAATCCTTTTTCTCATATTTTAAAATGCCAAAGCAATCTGCATATCTGAATGCCTTCATTTTAAATCTACTTATGTCACGGGGGAAATACTTTTGCTATCCAGTAGTGTTCGTGCTATCAGTGTACTTCCTTGCACAGCAAAATTTCATTTTTGACTCATCTCTATTCATAAACAAGTGTCACAAAAAATTAGACTCCGCAGTTTTTTTAAGCATCTACTGTATAATGTCTCAAACTAGCAACAAAAGGAAAGATTCATATTTTGCATAACTTACTTGCATGGTTAGCATTATTTGTACTTTATAGCAACATATAAAGTCTTATTACATGGGTAAATTATCCAAGCCTTCTACTGAATTGTGATTTAGAAACTGTGTGTTTGGAAGTAGATATCATTCATACTGCTGTTCTGGACATGCACTGGTAAAGAGAACGGTAACATCTAGGAATGCATAGTTTTGGTGGGTTTTTTTTCATGGACTTATATTTTAACTTAAAATTTGATTTGTATGAAAATTACCATAGTAATCTAGGTGCTTTCTGAGGAGACTGGAAGTTAAATCTCAAAAATGTGACCTAATCATCAAAGCAGTGGTCATTCAGCTTTAGGACGGCCTCTTAAACATGACTGAAAAAGGTGGACTGGACATGTGGCAAAGCTGCCAAGAAAAATCAAACCAGGAGCACAACTATATATTCATCTTGCTGCATATCCATAGTAGAGCTGGGTGAAAGCAGATCTGATTATTCAAGACTAAGGACAGCAGCTGATGATAGCACCAGCTAAGTAAAGGCTAGAACTGAGACATATACCTTATCATATGAAGGTACAACTCATCAGCTGTTAATCTGATAAGGGGAAATGTAAAGAACTGCCCTAAATATCAAAAACAATGATAGAATAAATCATAGGTTTTATCCACAAAAACCTGCAGGAAGCCAGAAAATAATTAGCAGAAACCTTTGAAGTACTAGTCTTTCCTGTCAATCAAAGTTGCTTTCACAGAGTCTTGTTGAAACAGGGAGGGGATGGATCAAGAACATTGCTTGGTGTAACACCATGAGCAGAAAAAGAAATAACATATCTCAGAAGAAGAGCAATAAATCTGTATTCAAAAAGTATGTAGTGGCATTAATATATGGGTGCAAGGTGACCTCAGGAAAGATCTCCGTGTTTCTAGGAAATAAACTGTCATCTGACAGGAGAGCATCATTTCGCTAGGCAGGTCTTTTGCTGCACTCAGTTGAGATGCATCTGGTTCAGCACAAGATACAAACCACTACAGAAGTCTTGAGATTGGGTGCCATGAAAGCCAAGAGATATCTAAGTCACATTTCAGAGAAATCACAAATTGACAATGAAATGGTGAAATGCCATTGTGCTACAAGCTGAGCCTGTAACATTTTGGTTTTGCTTGAGGCAAGTAAATGCCATTTTTTTTTTGATGCCTGCTTCATCCCTCATGGATTCATAGTTAAAAGTGAAGACTAAGTATATGGTTTTCCTATATGTCACAAAAGAGTATTCACAGATTTTTTTCATGTCTGCCTCCTGTACCATTTTAGAAAGATGCCCTTTAGGCTACAGAAATTTATGGACATGTCATAGATCAATGGGTAGTTTCCTGAGGCTTATGCACTGTTGCATGTCTTAACATGCTATAGTTTTTATTGCATACAGAGAG
Organism: Tetrao urogallus; assembly: GCF_951394365.1. Classification (NCBI taxonomy): domain Eukaryota; kingdom Metazoa; phylum Chordata; class Aves; order Galliformes; family Phasianidae; genus Tetrao; species Tetrao urogallus. The sequence continues at coordinate 33,672,997 of NC_136814.1, forward strand.
TTTGAAACAGCTGTTTGCTCTTGCTTCAGAGGTACGTATTTTGCATGTAACCCAGCCAAGTGAGCAATCACCTTCTGTCACTTTGGTTATGTGTAGGTGGACAGGGCCTAGGAATGGAAGAAAAATTGTAAGAAAGAAAAAATGACAGAGGAGGTAAGAGGGGAAAAAGCAACCTGGTGGTATAAAGAATAGAGAAAGAAGGAAATGTAAGGAAGAGGGTAAATAGCCAAGGAAAGAATGATACAGCAAATACAGGAGGAAAACTGAGAAGAAAATGGGAGACAGTATTTGGGAAAAGAGGGAAAAGGTCATTCAGAAATTAGAAATGTTAGGCATGATTTGTGAGATAAACTGGAGGTCTTACCTAAGGAAAGACTGGGATGTGTAATGGCAATTGTAAATACTGTGTGTTAAAAGGTTTTTGCTGGCAAGGGAGTATGACCTGTGGCGCAGGTTGATGTAGTAGGCCATAACCTGTCTAATCTAGATAGGTTACCCTAGCAGCTTTGCTGCACTTGCACAACAGCTTGCTGGAGCATTTCCCTATGTGCTAGCTGTTAGTTCAGAGCTAGATCTATGAACCTTGTTTTGGAATGCAGAAATTGTCAGGGAACCATGGGCCAAGTATCACAGTCTTTAGCTCAGTGGGACACGACTGACATTTGATAGAAAGAATATACTCGATAAAGTCTACATCTGTTTCTTTTGCTCATTTCCTCTCCTATGCCATGTCAGTGTGTTAATTGCATCTACAGAATTGACGAAGAGAGAATGTGGTTGCTCAACATTTCGTAATTTTAGGCTGTTATAAGCATCTTATTCATGTGCCTGTATTGCAACTGAAGCTCTTTATTTGTGTCTGCTGCCCTCAGTGAATGGAATGCAAGGTTAATGTTTACCAGATTGTTCCAGATGATTCTTGTCAGAATTGGGCCTGTGAAAGTACCGTCATAGGGCCTGGGTTGATCCTGTCCCAGTCATATATCTTCTCATAATTTCCTGTGCAGATCAAAGCTTTTTTCTTTGATTATATTTGTTGTTTTTGTAAGTCTAATGGGCTCATGGCCATTTTCTTCCATGTCATGTTTGGTCACTGCAATTGTGGTCTGGCCCAAGGGGGCAGCTGGTGTTCTATGGCTCTCCTCTCACTGACTAGAGTTCCCATAATTTGAGAAAATGTTATTCTCTCAATAGACCCATTATGGATGTTTATGTAGGAGCCAGTAAGTGAGAGATAAAACAGTTAATTCTTTGGGAGCTGACTTTGGGCATATTGTACCCCATATTTGCAGCCTGCAAACTATTTGTTTCTGTTTAAAGTTGAGAGATTTACTCAGTGTGTACCCAAATGCATTGCACTTAAATGAATTGTTCATGCCTTGTCTTGCCTATTGAAGTAACTTTGTCATGTTAAGATGCAAACACTAATGCCCTAGTCTGCATGTACAATCTAGAGCCTTGTAGTGAGGAAATTCTTTGCAAAACTCTATTCTGTTGGAAAGTATATTTTATCCTCTTGTCTCACACATCTCTAAACAAGCTCTGGGTTACTAGGCTGCATAGCTGCAACTCAGTATAATGTTGCAAAACCTCAGAATCTCTTTGAACAACTATGATTATATATGATTACAGAGTGGTTGTCCCAGTGAGCATTGAAGAAAGAAAGCAACGTTTGAACAAAAAGTGAAACAAACATCTTTTAATCCAAAATACTACACATTTTGGGCAATGTTTTGGAAATTTGATTTTGATTCTGCGATGCTGACATTAATGTTGTTTTATAGCTCTTACATGCATGGTGTTCCATGTGCTAGCAAAAGCTGATGTCACCACATCAGTGAATGCACCAAGCATTAAAATCAGTGATATTATACCAATTTACATCAGTGGAAGGTTCCTTGAGATGTTCTGCTATCTGTAACATACAGGTTGGATTTAGTCATTGGAGACAGTAGCTCATAAAGTAAACCAGGTACTGACATGAGATACAATGTAAAGCATGAAAGCTTGAAAATTGCTTAAATTTCTGTGAACTGAAATATTTGTTTCATGGGTCCTTTTCTTCCTCAAGCAAACTTCTCTTAAATTTTCTTGCCCCCTGCCTGTTCTTCCAAGATACAAATGTACTCATTAATCAAGTTGTATAGCAAACATGACTTCACTTGAAAAATACTTGCTCAGTGAACATGCTGCTTTCTATTACAAATAGAGAGTTCAAGCATCCTTGGTCTAGCCTTGGAAGCTGGAGGCTTCCAAACTTGGAAGCTCCTGCCTTGGAAGGATTGCAACTTTTTCCACCTATGAAGAGGTGATGTGGCATTGTTTGAAAAAACCTGTTCTTTAAATTCAACTAGATTTCAGGCAGCCCTTTAGAGCCTTGGAGATTGTTGCTCATGATTGCTATTCATAAAGTTCATAGCCAGTCTCTCTTTTTTTTTTTTTTTAATTCCTGTAAAGAATGCTGTTTTCCCCCTCCATTTTCTTGCAGATTGTTTTATTTTCTAAGAAACTCTAGAGCAATTTACATGCTTTTTTGGGCAAGAAATTTTCTAGCCAGCTGAGTGACTAGACAGAGGTTAGTGTTCTCCAGTACAGACAGATGATCTCGTTTAGCTGTCACATTTTAACCGTGTAGCTTCCTGTTGAACTCTCAAAGCTCTTCACAAAAGTCATTGAATTTAACCCCCAATGAGTAGACTGTTTTCCCACCTTAAAGATGGAAAATTTGACATAAAAGAAGTAAAGCCAGATATATGAATACCTATCTGTTGAGCTCATTTGAAGTGACAGGATCAGAATTGCATGCAATACTCAAGATGTAGGGGTATGGTGTATTTTTACAACACTTTTATGTTTTCCTAAAAAATATCTTAATGTTCTGTTTGGCTTGAATTTTTTTGACCGCAACATTCACAGAACAAATGCTTTTGTAGAAGTATATATTTTAACTCCAAAATCTCTTCCTCAAGTAATAGACATTACTTCAGAACCACAATTGTGTATGTAAATGCTTACAAGAACACCTTTATGGGTAAAAATAATAATAATAATAAAAACAACAATAATTCTCTCATCTCCAGAATTGGAAAGTAACAGGAACTCAGTGAAAGGACTTGTAATTCTTTCCTGACCCACAGCTGTCATGAGAACAATGTCTCTCCGAACCCCAGCCATCCTGTCTGACATTAGTGTTTGTAATCCTTTATCTGGAGTTATTGCACCACACCTGATAGTTTCTCCACAGAATTATCTGGAGGTATGATAGAAAAAAAAAAAAAAAAAAAAGATAATTGTTGCTTAAACCACTGATCTAACTCACATTATCAGCCTTCTCTATTACAACACACATCTGAGGTGATCTGAGATACTGATGAGTGGAGAAAAGGCCTTTTGCACTGATGCTGGTGACACTGCCAGCTGCATCCTTTGGTGTGCAGTTTGCACCTGCACATGCTCATGCACACTCACATCACCTCTCTGAGGTTTACTAATTGTAGTTACAATTAGATGTGGGTTGCACTAATACTGGGGGGACTCCTTTCATAACAAGGGGACAGGGAACCAATTAGAGTTAAGTTTTCTGCAGTGAGCATAGGAATTATGGTAGTGCTTCTCATTCTTTCCCAGGTTGAGCTCTCATTCTGTGGCTGAAAAGGAAATGTCACACAGACGTGTAGATTCATGATCTTGCAGAACACTGGAGTTTAAACTTGCATTGCTTGTATCTGCATCCAGTCTTGCAGCTGTATTCTAGCCATATGAGATACCAAGGGTAGGCCACTTTTCTTAACATCAGTGACTTGCAGTAGATTAATTGCTCAGAGTAGAGTGTGAACACCAAGGTCTTTGTCACAGATTAATATTTCTCTAGTACACGTTTCCCTTCCATATTTTACATCTCTTCCCATGCATGTTCTTAGTAATTATTGTTCTCCCACTCTTCCTTTGCTGTCTTTCTTAGACTTCATGAGTTTTCTGGCTTTAAACATACTCTCTTTCACTTTCTAGTTGTTTTTTGAATAAGTTATTTGAACTAAACTGTTGACCCTGTCCTCTTCTTCCTCTGGCTATGCAAGGACTTAGGCAGTGTATTTCTCTCTGAAGTAACAGTACATCCTACTATCTTTAGATGGTGACCTCATGACAAAAATAGCAAGAGCTTCAAGATACTCTGGAGATCAGCCAGGACAAAGGGACAATTTTTGTAAAGTCCTTTCCTTCTTCCATTCCAAACTAAACACTATTTCTTAACCTAACATTTCCTAACATCAGAAGACAGAACACTTCACATGGACCACTCAGACAGCATCAGCATTTTAAATTGAGTAGTTTGATCCAGAGCCAAGAAGAAAATAGTGGTTTATACCACTCCATCATTTTATTAAAGTTATCATTCAACAAGCCAACATCTGGAACGAAATCCATTTTGATGTGGCATAGATTGTCACCATAAGGAATACAGCAGAATGATCAGCAGCCAGAGAGAAATGATTTCTTAGATGGATAGCTAACATTTCTTGTGAATTCAGTCAGGTAAGAAGTGTGATTGCTTATTTGATCACATCAGTTAAATTATTGAAACAAATACTAGTAGAAGACCATAAGACATAGATGTGATGAAAAAGATTTTGAACCATGATTTCACAGATCTAAATTCTGAATTGTTTTTAGAGGCAGTTATTTCACGGAGATAAAGGGACATGTCTGGAGTGAGGACAGAATAAAAAAAAAAATTAACAAGAAATTGGCTGTCTGTCACAAGAATTTCTAAACTAATACTACTGTTTCTACATTTTGTTTGTGAAATACAGCATGCCTTTTAAGCCTAAAAAACTGTATTTACTTTCATTTGGCTTGGCAGAAACAGAAAGACAGACAAGACAGCATGACTCTGAGAACCAGGCCCTGCATGAACTATGAAAAAGATCATATTGCCTGAACCTGCACACAGTTCTTGAGATCCAGGTTCAATTCTTGGCTTTCCCAGGGGTTTTTCTTTTGTAATGTTCAAGAAATCATTTCACTGACCCATGCCTCAGTTTCTCAATTGTGCAGTGCAAGTACAGTCATGCTATTCTTTTCAGTATGATGGCACACTTAAATGAGTTGTGGTCTTTGATGAAACTTTCAATATTTAAGATAACAGAGGATTTTGTTGATAAAGCAGTAATACAGATAGAGAGCACATGTAAATTAAAGTGTAAAAATCTACAGCCAAGATGTATTATAGTCAAGAGTATAGAGACTTCCAAAGGAGGTTTGAACAGAGGTGCAATGTCTACGTATCTCTACTGATAGCTGACCATGGCTGACTCAAAGAACAAGGCTGACTTTCTGTTGTTAGCTAGGGATGTGCACTAGCAGTTACCTCCAGGAAATCCTCCATGCTAGTGCTGAGGGATTGATCACACAAGTGACAGAGGTAATATCAGGGGGAAAAAAATAGAAAAAAAATAGAAAAATGAATGTCTGTTTAAACTGCTTTTATTCCAAGAAAAAAACATGTGATAACATGAGAACAGGGCCAGACTTCCATGGGGGAACTCTAAAGATTATACATCAGTTAATATAGGTATACTGCCCTGAGAAATTATACAATTACAATTTGACTTCTAATACTTCGCATGGAAAACAAAGTCATTTATTCCAGTGTCAAAAACATCTTCTCATTTCCTCCAGAAGTAACCCTATAGCCTTGTTTTATTTCAGACGAAACTCTTGTGCAGGGCCAGTGATTGTTATAATACTAAACTAATTATTTATAAAAAAGGATATTTTCTATAATATTTCACTGAAGCACTATTTCAGCTTCAGATTCCTGTTTTTGGTATAGGAATGGATAGGTGAAATTTAGAGATCAGAATGAGCAGCTGTAGCACAGTCCCTTTTTTTAAGTATTAAGATCTATGGGCTCCCAGATGAGCACAGGTAGTTTACCTGTTCTGTATTCCCGAGGAATATGATTTCTTTGACTGTTCATAAAGCAACTGGATCATTCTTGGAAATGTCGATAGATACCAAAGATTTTGTACTTTTTAGCATAATTAACAATTTGTCTTAAATTTGTCCTAAAAATCGTCCCAGTCACTGTGTGGAAAAATTATCATGTGAATTAAATGACCAGTGTCGCATCAATAAATAATGAAAAAAGCAAATAGCTGGACACCATAAAAATAATTATTAGACTGCAGTCATGTGAACAGCTTTAATGAATGTACTCAAATATTGATTCAATCTGAAATAAAGAATAAGTAAAAAAAAAAAAAAAAAAAAAAAAAGAGGAAGAAGAAGAAGAAAAGAGGGTCACACTTATCAGGTGATGTATTTGTGTGAACATTTCCATCCAGCATAGCTAGTGTATTTCTGTCTGGAGGCTGATGCTTTCCTCTTTACATTCGGCTCATACCTTTCCTGAAGCCCAGAAGCCTGTTCTTAATTCCTTCTCTGTTGCTGTGCCTCCTAAAACTGCTTTATGTCTTTTATGCTGTCATATTTACTTGCACTAAAAGGTACTACAAAGCAATTTGCAGTCATGTATGGCATCACTTTTCACGTATCACCATATTAAAGAGCCTTGTAACATTTCCATTTTAAACCCTCATTTCAGGTTTTACAAATCCTGCCTGCTTCTAATTACGTCAGGCTAAAGACAAAGGTGCAAATGTTAACCTTGCAGACAGATTTACAGAGACAGAGGAAAGGGTAGGAATTTATTTTAAAATATGAGGTATCAGAAATGACAGTGATTTTGCATATTCTTTTTTTTTTAATAGTAGGCTTTAGCTTCTGGGAGATCACAAAATTTCTGATTATTCATGCTCTAATGGGAGATAATTTGAGTAAAATTAGAGGAATCATAGTATTAAGAAGTAGAAGGAGTTGACTAAAATTTGTCAAGTTTGTTTCTGTTACTTTTTTTTTTTTTTTACATTGTTGTATGTAAAAGAATGCAGATGATTGCTTGAAGGGATTCAGAGCTGAAATAGAGATATAGAATGAAGAAAATTTTTCTTTATGAAGTGTATGAACAGTGACTGCTCTGGAGGTTAATCAAGGCAAATGTCAGGGCTGAACTGCAAATAGGTGCTATCAAATTTGTGGTGTATTAGAAACTACTATGGCTTTACAGAGTGTTGGCCTTATCTTTGTCTACTGAAAATTGATATCTTTCTATTAAGTGAATGAAATGCAGAAATTGATGGTTCCTGGAATAGTGAAACACTGAAGTAAGCTACCTGGAGACTAAGAAATAGTTTTCATTTGAGGTTTTGAATAGTCAGCTAGACTGTGCTTTCTTTGCCTGTGCAGTCTGTCTGGCGCAACCCAGAAAGAGAGTTGCTCTAGGGACTTTCTGAGAGAGTATAAACCATACAAACCCATGGGACTTGATGGCTGCCTCCAGCAAAAGCACTAAGAGAGCTGGCCACGTTACTGACTATTATATATGAAAGGCCATGAGGGTCAAGGAGTTGTCATCCAGGTTAGAATATTACAGTGCAGATGAGCAGACTGCTTGATAGGTAACAAAAGGGTTGGATGGTGGAAGTCAGAGGGTTATGGCCAGCATGTTGCTGACTGAATGCCAGCCAGTACCAGTTGGTGCTGCATGGGACTTGTTCAGGACTGGTCCTAACACCTCCACCAATAACCTGGAGGAGGCACTGGAAGTTGCTTTGCTGTTGTTTGCAGGTGACACCAAGCTGGCGACCAGCAGACAGGCAAGGGACAGACTGGCTTGGGTGCTGTTAGCCAGAGGCTGAAACAAAGTTGTACTGTCTTAGATTAAGTCTGGGTTTTAAAATTTAAAGATTTCTCCAAGCCTCCTCTAGTCCTCTTGTTTACAATGCAGCTTTACTTGATAGTTATTGCAGTCTGTTTAATCTTTCTTTGCAAGTGAATTGCTGTGCATTGACCAGTGCCAAGGGGCAGGAAACATCACACCACAGAACTGTCTTCCTTTATTTTGTCTTTCAATTTGATGCTGTTCCCTTCCCATCCCTCAAGCCTTGGTAAATCTCATAAAATCCTTTTCAGATTGAAATCCTACTCTTCCCAAGCTGCACCATGTTTTGCAGGATGTATTCCTCTATAGTTGTGTTATTTTCTTGCTGACAGTCTTTAGGTGTCTTTAGGTACCAGTTTCTCTGGCTGGTAAATGTCTTCCTTAGTATTAAACATATCCATTTGTTTTGTTCAGAGCAACATACAAGGGTAACAGATTTGCTCTCAAGTACCTGACACTGCTTCTTAACTCTTTTTGCCATGCCATCTTTACACAATATTGAATCCTGGGGATGCCTGGAAGAAGCGAATGACTTTCTGCCCACTTACATGTCTTCCAGAAGAGCCGCAAGCTGCCCAAATTTCTCTTATAAACTCACTTAATGTAGATGTTTTCATGAAAGGTGTTCCAGTAGTTTAACAGATTTATTCCAGAATATGATAATAAATAGTAGTTTCAAATGTCAGTTTTAAGACTTGCAAATGTAACTATATACATGCATAAGATCTGCACATAAATCAGTGCAGTAAAATAGCTTTGTAAATATTTATGAACTCAGAGCTCGTTGTTCCACACTTAGCCCTCCCATGTCCTCATCTTAAATTTTCACTTGCTTTAGTTTATGGTTGGTAATCTGGACAGAGTACCTGACATTGTTAAATAGCCTCCTGTTTTCTCTGGGCATTGCCCATACCACAGTGGTAAATCTTTACTGACTGCAAGTGAATGTGCGAGCTATAAAGAGAGACCCGTCTGCATGCAGGGATGGATTCTGCACTCTGGTGGATCCTTGTGAAGTTCAGCAAGCCACGTCTTGCCAGACTGAAGCGCAGCCTGGATTTGTCCATGTGATCTCATGAAGGACCAGACAGAAAAGAATCAGAGCAGGGTGCAGCAAAGTCTGCCAAGGACTGCAGAAAGTTATCCACGCAAAACTCTTTGCTGCTGCTTCTATGGCCATGATCGTTGCCCAAGGCTTCCCAATATTTCAGTAGCCCTGAACTAAAGGGGGAATTACCTTTTTACTCCATTCATAGCCACAGTCACAGGTGAGGGCAGAAATATGCACCCATATTGGTATCATTGTTTTGCAAGTTTTAGAAAGTTGCACACATCATCACTATTCCCATTTGTGACATGCTGTCTCTGCAATTCCCATTTACTCTTTGCTAATCCACATCAAAATCTCAGACTTAGTTGCATTTTTTTCTTTAGTAGCAGATAGCACCATGTTAATTGATACAGTAATCAGAAAAAAAAAGATCTAAAAATAACCCTTCTGATAAATTTCTAGTGCCTATTCATCTGAATCACTGAAATTCCTTAGTGACCAGTTAGGACTGAGACAAGTACTGCCATTTTTCTTTAGCCTACTGACTCTCCTTTTTGGGATGCAACCCCCAAGAGGGCTGAGAACACCGCTGTGCACTGCTTGTAGTTTTGCGGTCTGAACAGGGGGTGCACATGGGAATTTAGGATGAATTCTTCACATGAAGCTGGTTTCTGCTGCCTCTGGAGAGGCCTTCATAGATCAGGGTACAGAGATCCTACTGGGCGTGCTTCCCATGTGTTTCTGTGTCTTCACCAAAGTTGTGTGAAATCAGCAGAAAAAGGGATTTGGGGTGTGCAAGCATTTTCCATGATTCTTACTTATTCACATTTTAGACTTACGACATTTCATGAGTGTCTTGAGGGGAATTAATGATGACATTGCCCTCCATCTACGTCCTCAGGAAAAGAGAACACAGTTCTGCTTTCATCTCAACATATGTTGTTCTGAAAGTAACTCCAGTGAGGTTGATGGAAAACTTCTGCTTCTGTGAAATTGAGAAAAGGAGTTTTTCCTCATGCTAGCAAACACCTTGCCTATATTCACGAGCTGAGTCCAAAATATTTCCTTGTACATGCATTGCCAGTTCTTTCTGCAATAGGGAGCAAACCTTCAGAAATGATGACACACTTGGTGTCGTGTGCAGTCCTTTTCCTTCATCTTATAGGATCTAGGACAGGTTTTCCTACTGAAGCATCCTTGGAAAAATTATACCTCTTCAGGGATGTAGGATTGTGAACGACCTCTGTTTGCAACACTAAGTACAGTAAATGCTATTGTGCTATCCAACAGTAGCAAATGAAATAATCCCACTCCAGTCACTTTCTAACAGGATAATGTTAAAGGCATTCCTTTGAGATAGAGAGTAATAATTTTCTAATTCCCCTCAGTATTTCATGCTTCTTGGTAGAGCAGCTAATTTTCTCTGAGTACCTTATTAACATTCACAAGGACCTTGCAGTCCCACCCTAATAACTCTCCACAGAGGCAGTGACTGTGAAGGTGAGAGCCGACCCAGTGACGCATTTCCCTCCCTTTTCTCCGCAGGCTGTATTATCCTGATTTCCATCCACTGAGGGCTGTGCAACTGATGCGAGTGGGCAAACTGCAGTACAGTAAAGGCATGTTACCTCAGGCACTGGAGACCTTGAAACAGGTCAGTACTTTGGACTGCTTCTTCTTTCCCCACTCCTTTGCTAACCCCAAACCCACCGTGGATTCCCTTCCCTCCTGTCCTGATTGTAATTTGTGCCTTTGAATATTTCTCACCACTTTTTCTATCATTGGTGCTGCTTCCTCAAGCTGCAGCTGAATGCAGTGATGGGTCACTGTTGCAGTGTTTCAGGGACTGCTTTTCTTTGGTATCAGTCACTGCTAATTACAGTTTGATAGCTCAGAGGTGGCTGAGTGAAAAATGACTATTAGATCTGAGAGATAAAAATATCTCAGTGCCTTCTGCTCTCCTTACCATAGAGTAGAGAATCCGGGACCAATGAAAGTAAAGAGCAGGAGCAGAGCTGTGGTTTCCACCCTCTTTCTTCCCTATAGGTATCTGTGATTTTGGATAGAAGAACTTTGCCTTTTAGTGCTTGTATTTTATCGTGAGCAACACCATCAACAGGCATGCTTCTCGATCCCTTCAATTTCTGTATCATTCACATCTTCAGTCTGTTTTTGCAGTCGTTTTACAAGTTGCTTTTTGGTTTTAAGCTATCCCTGCTGGACCTAAACTGATTTTGTATTCATCTCCTCCTACCCTAGACTATTTGTCCTGCCATTATATTGCTGTTACTATCATCTTAAATACATTGAAGAATCCCCTTTCAGGAGTGATGTGTCGTCAGAACATGGGCTCATTCACTTCCCATCTCAAACCCTACATCACTGCTGGGGTATTTTTCTCCTCCTGGACAATATGCTGCTTCAAGAAGTGCCAGGCTCATTCATGTGTGTTACCAACTCCCTTTTGCTGAAGTTAGCCTGAAGGCAATACCAGTTCTATGAGGTTCTCCAGCTCATCTTCCTGCCCACCTCTGGTGCCTGATTGAGGCTCTCTAATGCTTTAGCTCAGTGCTGCAGACAGGAGCAGGCCCCAGGGCTGACAGTTGGATGAAGCTGGTGCCTTGCTTTAAGTTGATGTTTTGCTCTTGTCTGGATCTCCTTTAGATAACATTCATGACTTTATAGATAACTTCGTATTTTGTGCTTGCCTTTTTTAAGCCCCATATCTATTAGGTTTTAACATCTGATCATTTATACAAACTGGATAACTGATAATTTTCACTTATTTAAATAATAAATTTGATTTTTTTTTTACTAAATCCCAGTAACTTAAATCTTCACTTGATAGATATTTAGCTTAAATTGTGGCCAATTCTGATGATTAAGAAGCTGAAGTGACAGTAATCAATTATATTTCCCATTCATTATTCAGCAATAAGCTATATATCTGTCATGTGCCAGGTAATCTGCTGTGCTATTTCCCCTGTCATATTTATAATTTCCAAACATTCAGACCTTCCTTTTTAGCAAGCAGTGGGCTCCCAGACAGAGGAGAGATCTTCATAGAGATTTCTGCAATACATCAACAGATGTACTTCTAGTAGCTTTTCTAATATGATACAGCATTAAATGAAAATGGAATTAAGTCTCCTAGAGCCATCTCTGTCTACATCTACATCTTTGCTGCTGTCAATGAAGGCAGAAGTTGTGATAGCTTTTTGTATGTATCTACTAAGTTGCCCACTGCAATCCAGATTGTTACTGCATTATTCTTCAAGTGCAGAGCGATATTTAACACAGAAACCTTTTTTCAAGCTTTGATATCCTCTATCTAAAAAAAAGGAAAGGAACATGTTGTTTACTGTTCTTGCCATGGTTGGTGCATCTCTAATCTTGGTCTCCGAGCCAAAAGGATACAGTAAGGGCTTTGCAGCTGGGATGCAGAGCCACTTACAAACTAATTCTATTGCATCTCCATCTGCTGCCCTTTCCATCTCCCCCTTTCCACCCCTACATGTAAGTCAGGGAGAGCCTTACCTCCCACTCCCACAGCTGAGCAGAAGGGAAAGGTCCCTGTCACCCTGCATCCCTGTGCAACCTGTACACGTGGGTAACAGTGCTTCTTTGAGTGGGATCTGAAACTGATTCCCTTCATTGCTGTCTACACTGAAACAAATTAGAGCAAAATATAATTCCCAGTTTGTTGTGAGTAAAGGATGTGATTCCTAATACAACTCAGATAATGTCCTGGGGTTATATCGCAACACAGTTTGGTCTTTTGTGATTAGATGTGTCAACAGAGCATGCCACACGCTCAGAGCAGAAACTCGATTGCCTTCTCTGCTTCATTACTCTTCTTAATACACTCTGACATTGAATAGCACCCTGTTGGAGCCCTCGTCAGACTAATTTCAGTGTGGCATTAAGGAGAAGGATGTGGAAGTTGCAGAGGAATCGAGATCTGAGTGAAATTCACCTCACTCATATAAATCCTGTTTAATCAGGCACAGCCGCAGAGCTACTGTGGTTTGACAGCCCCTCTGCATCAGATGTGCAAATGCGCAGGACCCATGCACCTTCACACATGGCTGTACAGCCTAGCCTGTACTGCTCTTCTCTCTGCTGCCTGGAAGTGAAGCACTAGTACAGCCACTATAATTGCAGAGCCCTTTGGTTTTGTCCCAAAGTGTGCTCAGTAACACCAACGTTCGGTATGTGTCTTTGTATACCATAATAGAACTGCAAACTCCCTACTTTGATTGCCCATAACCTGAGTGCAGCTGGACTTTGTGGGGACAAGTAGGGTAGAGGGGAAGGCTTGGATCTGATTTCTGACCCCTGCCTCCTTGCAGCAAGTGTCTCTATCCTTCTGTGAGCTGATGGGCATGGCTTTTTTGCCTTGTGAAGGCCTGCAGGAGGTATGACATTGTTCCCTTTCTTGTAATTCCTGGCATGAGGGCAAGAAGCGTAGGAAGAGGAGGAAAATCACTCCCAGGTTTCACAGCAAGGAAATTTCCTTCTTCTAGATGTTTGCTTCAAATGCTGAAATGTTTACCAGCCCAGTACTGATTGGCTTTGTTGTAGCTCTGCCTGCATTCATAAGGGCCCCCCTCAACAGGGAGACGAGGAGAAACATTCCCTCTTACGTGTCAGCCTTCACTTTATGCCATCTCAGCTCATGGCCATTTGCTTTCTGCTTTCACTGTGATGGAGTGGAGCCATCCTGCATCTGCAGGGAGCTGTGACAATGGGCATCCCATCCCATCCCAATGCAAATCAGGAGCAAATGACTGTGCTGCATTTCATTTGCATTCATGGAGCAACAGTCGTACCACTACTCTAATGGGTTTTATATTCTTCAGGGAGACTGTATAGTTGATGATGCCGCGGCCTCTGTGGCTGCCTTGCAATCACTATAGTTTTTCATAATTAGAATTGTGGTGTGTGTGGTCTTCCTCTCAGATGCAAGAACAAGACTCTGCTCAGCCTTGGCTCTGCTGGTTAGCTGTAAGATTTAGAAGAGTAAAGGGGTGTCAGAGAGTTGGCTTATTTCTCCATACTTTTTATACACTCTCAGTAACAAAATCTTTGTTTTGGAGATGAAATTATTCTAAATTTTGTGCTGATTTTTTCAAAAAAATAGCTACATAACTTCATGCCAGTGTACCTTCGGGATTACAGAAGTCATTGTTATTCTGACTTCAGTACAGCCTGGTTCTTACTTGTAGTTCAGTGTATAAGATAGAATATTGTATGAGTATGATTTTCTCTCTGAAGGAGACAGAACAACAAAGATTGGGTACATTTATCTGCCATACTGAAGAAAGAAAGGAAATGGAAACAAACAGTTGCGGATGAGAGAGAAGTCAGCCATGGCAGTGTTATCTCAAGGTTAGGCAGAAGTTAGGGAATTTTGCCTTACAATAGAGACGTATCATCATGGACATCTCCAGCTGTGCATCAGGCTGCTCAGGACCATAACTACTTGCCAGGCTTTTGTCTTGTAAGTGGGATGAAGATCAAGGTCAGCTGCCCTGGGACCTGGCATGCCTGTCCTGGTATCCAGACATGTCCAAATGCACAGCTTGTTAACACAGGCCATTCACAATAGGTCCATCAACTTTCTTGACCAGGCCATCCAAATACCAAATGTGTCTGGACCTGTGGCCAATACACCTTGCCATTTTATGCTGGAGTTCTCCAGTCCATACTTTGCCTGAGTGTGGCTACATTGTGCTGCATAGCAGCATGCACAGGCTCCAACCTTCAGCTATTCTGCTCTGCACCATCCTACATTCCTACACCATACCAGCATTCATCTTTCTCTATGCAAACTGTCTCTACCAGGTAAGGACTGGCTCCTACTGCTTTTTATGCTACTTCTTCCATTATTTATATTTATAAAGTTCTTGTGCAGCCTAATACCTTATGCTCAACTATAATATATATAAGGGCCTACTGTTTACAGCATTTTCTTAACATGTTAAATTAGGGAAAACAAACACTAAAAACATTTCAGCAAATCTTCAGGGAATATAATTATGTCTTGAAAATGTTTTGCAAAACATGAAGGGTTTTTTATTTCTCCTAAAACAAAAATTTGCAAAAATTGAGGATTTCAGATTTTGTTTCACATTTCTCAGGCATTTCTAAAGAAAGTGAATGTGGAGAATTTCTTTTGTTCTATTTAACAGTGTTTTACCATGTAGTAGTAAGGCATTGTGCTGCTCAGAAGTTAACTCTGTAGAGCTCTTTGCACATTGATTTGTTTTGACTGCTATTTCAACTAGTTCTTTCAACATTTTGCCACCTACCTCTTCTTCTAAAAAAGTGGCTAAATGGAAACAAAAATAAGTGATGACAGAATTTCCATGTGCTTGCCCATCTCTAGAAGTTTGAATTTCATTCGTTCCTCCAAAGACTCTTTTTGTTTGAAGCTGTGCATCATTTTTTCATTTATAGTCTGAGCACTTAATTCTAGTTGTTAAGCACTAATTCATTTCCACTTATAGGTCTTTGCGGCTACTAAATATCACATAAATATCACAGTCTTTTTTGAAATAATGTATCAAAACTTTGGGAGCCATAGGTGATCAATCTTAAAATTCCCTTCATGCCTCAGTGCAAAAGCACCTTCTTCTGCTATGCTGTACATCCTTCTGTGCAATACATTAGCGAAGATTTAACATCTAAGAATAATGTGTCAGTACTTCCTTCTCTGTCAGAGACAAATTGCTATGGGTTTTGAGATACTTAAGATACTCTGCCATGCACTAAAGCCCGCACCTTGAGAGCTGGCACTTACATCCATGCCCCACTGCAGTTACCAACCCCTGAACGTGGTCTGCACAATGTCTAACTTGTCCCCTTCTTGTTTTCTTCTCCAGGCCTATGATATTATGAAGGTGACCCATGGGACAGATCACAGCCTGATGCAAGCCTTGATGGACTTAAAGGAACAGTGTGAGGCCATCATGAAAGTACACTGAATAAAACCCCAATCTGGAAAATGAGACATTCAAGGAGAAAGGATACGGAAATCTTTTTGTTATTAGGAAGCTTCCTAATGTGTTCCTAAGTGGTTTTGGTATATTTTCATCAGGTCCTACTTTCTTTATGAAAATGTTTATTGTTTATTAGTTTTTCTCTATTATCTTCTGGATTGAGTTAAGGTTTGGAGGAATATGTGATGTTTTCAGAAAGTTTTTAACATTAACATGACTACAAGTCAAAATGGTAGTGAGTAAGTCTTAATATTTGCTCTTAGACATGCTGATAAAACTACAAACTTAAACATAAAGCAAGGATAAATTTAATTTGTTTTTATTTAATAACCAGAACCTCAAATCCAAGTAGCAGTGAATGTAGGAAGAATTGAGAATCAAATTGGAATCCCAGTGATACACACCACAACTTCCTGCTGAGCTTCTCCCACGTGCTTTCTAGGTATTGATATCTGTATCTTTTCTGTTATCTCTGAATGATCACAATGTCTAACGGTACAACTTATGCTTGTTGACTAGAACACAGCTATACATTTTTTTGTATCAGACACCTTATTTAGATGGTAACACTTGATTATCCATTTACAACACGTAATTTAATTGATAATAAATACTGAGAAACACATACCATCTTCATTTGCTACAAAATGATATAATTTCATTGAGATGACCAGTCAATTCTTTGTGCCAGTTTATGCCAGCACTTCAAGATGTAGTCATAGAAATAAGTAGAGAGATCATGTTTTTCCCTTTGACTTCCCATTAGATGTGGTTTCCAAAAGCCAGATCCACTTCTCTTTAAAAGATTCCCAATATTCTAAGTTGCATCTTGAATTTTTAGAGGTGAATTTATATATGCAGTATGTATCTGCATTCAATAAACAATGAGGATGACTTAGTTTCTAGGGTGACTAGGTTGTGAAAGGATCCTTGTGTCACTGTGAAGTTCTTGGGCTGAAGCCAAACCTTTTGCTAGTGCACAGAAATGCTGCTTGCCTCTGAACCTCCATCATCTACACACTCAGTCACGTACCTAAAGAAAAGTATGGCATCACATTTGCTTCTGCGTAGCAGACAGGTGCACTGAGCACATGCTCAGGAAGCTCATAATGTGGTTTGTAGACCTTTCTGAGCCTTCAGAGTTTGGTTTTACTGTGCCCACTTTCCCCAAATTGTACTTCAAATTCAAGATTATAGACACTGTAGTACACTCTAAGTAGGATTTTCTTCTCAAGCAGGGAAATGCTCACACTGATTGATGCAGCCAGGTGTGGTCACCTCTTCCCCATCCAGAACAGGCAGCGGGCTGAAGACTGGGGCTCAAGCATATGAACAGTCCAGCATACCAGACCAGGCTCAAAGCAACCTGATCTAGCTGTGCATGTCCCTGTTTAGTGCAGAGGAGTTTGGACTAGATGACTTTTAAAGGTACCTTTCAACTCGAAGGATTCTATGATTCTATGATACTGGTTAACTGTACTTCTAAGAAAATTCACTTCCATGTTTCTGTCAGGCCAACTATATGTCTTTTTCTCTCTTTGCCATCTCCTTTCTTCTACCTCTCACCAAGCACACATGACCTTGTGTTGAAGCTGTAAGACCTACAGACATCTGTTGAACCAGGAGATCAGCCCTGAGGAAGAGGAGCATTTCATGGAAAGCATATGTGCTCCATTTGTCCACACTCATTCACAAGGGAGTTGCTGTTACCAGAGCTGCTGACTTCCACTTTTAACACTGAAACAAATGTTAACAAAAGCCAAATATTTATGAGGAACATTGAAACCTAGATAATTTAAGGCCCCTGGAAATATCGCTCCAGGTGTGTCTCTCCTCTCAACAATTTATTGCTGCTACTCCAGCCATGACTGTTATTTCATTAATCTGTAGTTGTTATAAAGTCAGGCTTTCTTCACACCAGTCACTTGACACCATTAATTATTATGAGACGGGAACACATTTAAAAAGAAAATGAACACTCTGGGCATAATTTACAGCCCCAGCACAAGAATGCCAACACTGAGGAAGATATCTCTTTTCAAGGCATTTGAATTTGTTCCAGCGTATGGAGTGTTCACTTGCCCAGCAGTAATATGCAAGCAATAACGTATGAAATGCAGTGCACTTCTGGAGTGTGTAGCATGGCTTGAGGCCAGAGGCCGAGTCATATCAGCCACTCAAGAAGTGCAATAATCCTGACAGGAATTCACTGCTTGGTTGGGTCTTCTTGCTATTATGAAAAGGAAATTGTCTGGGAGAGAGTTCAGACCTTTGCATTTATTGGGATTTCTGACAAAGCTATGGCATCATTGATGGACAGTGAGGAAATGTGAGAGGTGCTCAGTCTTTAAGAGCTGTTTTCTGATTTTAAAGGGACACATTATATTTGAAAATGTATGTCTTAGTGTAAAGATGATACCTGCATTATCTTACGATTCTATATTTACTACTAAGACTTGTAAATGAAAAGAACTTCAGTGTGTGAGCTAAGATGGTGCATTGATTTATACAGCAGGAGATACCCACTAGCGCTCACGGATGCAGACAAGTCTGTATATATGAATTGCAGCACCATCTTTTGGTACAGGACACCACAACGGTGCAAGTACAGCAGCGGGGAGTGACAGGTACTAGGAGAGGGTCAGATTTACCTGGCATCGGATGAGAAAGGCTACAGAGGATCCTGAAGGTATGTGTACTACTATGAGTAGAACTGTAGGGGACAGAATCGTAGAATGGCCTGAGTTGAAAAGGACCACAATGATCATCTGTTTTCAACCCCCTTCTATGTGTAAGGTCCCAAACGCCAGACCAGGCTGCCCAGAGCCACATCCAGCCTGGCCTTGAATGCCTCCAGAGATGGGGCATCCACAACATCCTTGGGCAACCTGTTCCAGTGTGTCACCACCCTTTGGGTGAAAAACTTCCTCCTAATATCTAACCTAAACCTCCTCTGTCTCAGTTTAAGACCATTCCCCTTGTCCTATCACTACCCACCCTTGTAAACAGCCATTCCCCTTCCAGTTTATATGCTCCCTCCAAGTACTGGACGGCCGCAATGAGGTCTGATCAGTCAGCATTGCCCCAACAATGCAAGCAGCTTGGTTGGCCTTAGGCTGGTACAAGGCTCATGATTTTGAGTCAGGGTCCTGAGAGCACTGTCTTGTTGCCTGCCTTGCTTCTCTGGGCTGCTCTGCAGATTCCTTAGTGCAGGGGTGTAATTAATGCTTCACTTTCATTATTGTTGATACAAAACTTTCATTTCTTTCAGCTTGGTCAAGGAAAGAATCAGGTGTTCTGGTTGGTTTCAATTGATTATTGAGTGGTTTCATTTGGAGCCTCCCAGCACTGCCACCAGGGCTGCTAGTGCTGTGGGGAGATGTTGCTAGCAGGTTTTCTCTCACAGCTTCCCCACTCCAGCTTGTCTTCTGCAGATAAAGCTGGCCTGTGAGTGCAGGAAGATATTGAAAGTGCAGTAGAAAGCAAGTGTGCCAGGGATGAAGGCATGTTGGCTAAGCAAGCAGACATTTCTAAACAAGGTTTTTAACTCAAGCTCAAAGTAGTTTGAGTTATCTTTATACAGACATCATGTTTTGGCCCCCAAGAATATCTGGGAAATTTTTCAGGTGGAATCAGCTTGCTAAGATAAAGATGCTAAAGTCAGAAAGAGGCTAAATTATCAGTAATGCTGGCAGGGTTGCTGCTTGCTTCCAGCAGGTCAGGTCAGAGGCTTTTCCAGCACTTTTGGAAAGCAATGGTGATTTGGTTTTGCCTGAAGGTTCAGAAATACATTTTGAGTTACTTTTGATTCGCCGCTTTCCCTTAAACTAGTCTAGGAGCAACAATGTCAGATTGCCCTTAAAGGAACTGCACTACATTGTATTTTGCGTTTAGAAGAAAGGGTACCAACAGAACAGAAAAGACAGAGGAAATGTTACAGTTTTTCTGAGAATAATTGATAGCAGTGAAACAAAGACTTCTGTCAGAAATGAAATCAGTTCCCTAAACTGTGCTCTTCAAGCATGGTGCAATTCTTTGTATTTATATGCCCTTAAGGTGTGCTAGTGATGTTAGAAGTAAAAAAAAAAAAAAATTCTGGGTCCTTAGTGAACAGAATTTGCAGTGCATTGCGGAGATGGTAGGAAGGAAAGAATCTAGTAAGAAACATGGAAAGGCACCATCAGCTTTTCTCATTGCAATTACAGTTTCTCCAAAACCAAGCTGCTGCACACAGGGAGCACTCTGTGAGCTGCCCTTGCCTAATTTGTGCCTCTGCTGCTTCAAGAGAGTGGTGCAAAAACATCCCAAATGCTTTTGGGCATTTCAGACCAAACTCAAGTTAGAGAGCCTCTTTTCTCTTTCCCGTTGGCCTTTTCATTTCTTATTTTACAAGGTTAATCGTGCTGAAAATACGCTTGAGATGAATGCTTTGCAAAATGGTCCCTACAAGAACAACTGAGTGTATTTTTCTTGCCACAAGCATAATGAATACACGTTACCTGAAAATCTGCCATCCTCTATTTCCCAGTCCTGTCATTCAGCACAGTGATTTCTGTTTTTTCCAATAACAGTGATGTGTAAACCATACCTATATGACCCCCATTAGTGTTTCATGGGGTGAGTTCAACATTTTTATTTGCTCTGCACTTGTGATCAACATGGACAATCAATTCTAATTCCATCATTCTTTAGACTTTTGTAGGTTTTAATAAGGACCTTAGAGATTCCCTCCCCCTCCAAAAAGAATAACTTAGGCTCAGTAATTAGGCTTCATACAGTCACAGCTCACACAGAGGAACCTAACAAGTTCTTTATTGCTCCCAGGAGACCAATTAACCTTCTTTTAAATATATGTCTATATAGCTGCAGACACACACACACAGAGGAACACACATATACACAAGCTTTCCAGTAGTCTCAGATGCTGCAGCTCCTTGTTAACCAAATTCTGATGGGGCTTCCAGCAAGAAGCCAAGGCTGAAGCAACCTGCTCAAGTCCTTTAAACTCCATAGATGCCAACACCTAAAAAAAACCATAGTATCTCCTGCCTCTGGAGGAGGAGGAAGGGGATAGCTATATGACTTCATTCCTTAAATTTCTCCTCCATCTCCTGAGCTTGGATAGGCAGCACACAGTGGTCTCCTTCGTTCACAGCTAAGGAGCCTGCTTCCCATCCGTGTTTCAGATAAGGGCTGATAAGGATTTAGAGAAGAGCAATGTTTTCTGCCTCTATCCCTTCAATTCAGTACCTCTGATTCCCTGTCCCCAGAGGCTGTGAATAGGAAGGTGGCAGTTTTACATAGCTCTTGGAGGAAAGCTTCTCTTTAAATCACAGGTGATTCCTCTTGACAATTCCACTTGACTTTCAGAGCAGAAGCCAGAAGGCAGTTATGGAGAAGGGTGTCTGATGAGAAAATTAGCAGATCTCCACTCTTCCCCTCCCCCGGGGTCTTTGCTCTGCTCTTTTCTGTGCTTGCCTGTTGACATTTAATGAAGCTGTTTCTAATGAAGCTGTTTCTAATGAAGCTATTAGAGCACTGCCTTCCTGCTGTAGGAGGGGCTAAGTGTGGTGTTGAGATGATGGAATAGGCTGAGGTCTGGCCTGTTCCTGCTTGGTGTTGTCCCTTGCACTACGGCAGATTACCCCAGTGGTGCGTGCAAAGTACTTGCTGAGCAACAGAGCAGCCACGCAGAGGATGGAAGGGGCTTCTGTGGTCACCAGATCACATGAGGATGAACCAGCCTTTGTGATACTGAGAGGCTGCTGGCAGCCTGTGAGCTGAGTTCCTGGAGATATCGGGACTAAAGGTGAGTGACCATGGGCCATTGGAATTTGCCTTTGGTTTCTCTTTGGCAATCCAGTTTCTTTCACTTGGTTCCCTGCCTAGTCTTTTTTTCAAAATCACTTCCAGCTCTGAAAAAAAACTCTTGTACCCAGCTTAAACCCTACATAGAACGGTAATCAAGGTGCCTGTTACTGTGGAGTGATGCTTCTTATCATGCTGACAGGAATGCTGACTGAAGGTGATTCCCTATTACAAACTAGGAATGTTAATTTAACATCTGCAGTGGAAGGCACCAGTAAATACTGATATTTTAAAAGGTCAATGTGATGTGGGTATACAAATAATTATTTTCCCTTGCCAAGTGTTTTCAATGGAGACTGTGACATAACTTGTAAAAAACAAATCTGATTTTGTATTTTCTGCAAGTAGGTCTGTGCTTGATTGCTGGCCTTTCTGGTTTTTGTTTATTTGTTATGGCAACCCATAGTGCAACAAGAAAATTTGTGAACTGGGAAAGGTACACTAATCTGTCAGTAGAAAGCCTCTGCAAATCAAAAAGACAAGAGGAATGCTGGTTCTAGATCTGGGACAGGGCTGCCTGCCAGCCACCAGACAAGGATACTGCCTTACTTTATGGCTGGCAGATGGAAGATGGGCCTGACCTTGAATGTTTCTAGGGAAGGGGTATCAACCACCTCTCTGGGCAGCCTGTTCCTGTGCCTCAGCACTTTTATTGTAAAAAAACCATCTTCCCTTTTGTTTAACCTAAATCTCCCCTCCTTTATTTTGAAACCATTTTCTTTGTCTTGTCACAGCAGACTCTGCTAAAGAGTCTGTCCTCTTCCTTCCTGTAGCCCCCTTTAGGTATTGAAAGGCTGCTATCAGTTCTCCCTGGAGCCTTTTCTTCTTCAGCCCCAGCTTTCTCAGCCTGTCCTTGCAGAAGAAGTGCTCCTTTTCTTGGATTGCTTTTGTGGCCCTCCTCTGGATGCATCCCAGCAGGTCCACATCTGTCCTGTACTGAAGATGCCAGATCTGGACACATTACTCCAGGGGAGGTCTTATGAGTGCAGAGCAGAGGAGCAGGATCACCTCCCTCTATCAGCTGGCCATGCTTCTTTTGATGCAGCCTAGGATAATGTTGACTTTGTGTGCTGCAAGGGCACGTTGCTGGCTCATGTCCAGCTTCCTATCCACCATTACACCCGAGTTCTCTTTGGCAGGGATGTGCTCCATCCTTACATCCCCCAGCTTGTTCTGATAGCAGGAGTTGCCATGACACAGGTGCAAGACTTAATTAGATTTGTTGAACCACATGAGATTCACTTGTGCCCACTGCTCAGCCTGCCTAGTCTCTCTGAGTGGCATCCTGTCCCTCAGATGTGTCAACTGCACCACTCAACTTGGTGTCATCCTAAAACTTGAGGGTGCACTCAATCCCACTGTCCATGTCATTAGTGAAGATGTTAAAGAGCACCAGTTCCAGTACTGATCCCGGAGGGATGCTGCTTGTTACCATTCTTCATCTGGACATGGAGTCATTGATCTCCATTCTCTGGGTATGATCACATCCGCCAAACGGTCCACACATCAAATCCATACCTTTCCAATTTGGAGAGAAGGATGTATGAGGTCCTTACTGAAGTCCAAATAGATGACATTAGTGTCTCTTCCCTTGTCCACCGACTCAGTTACACCACTGAACTTGTCCTGCGTGTCAGAAAAAGGCTGTTTGCCAACAAGCTCCTGGCTAATGTTTGCAGAGCTGCAGAAACAGTGTAGGCATAGGCCTCTGGTGATGTACAGACTTAGCTGAGCCTGGCCCACAGCTCAGACAAACCTTCATCTGAGCAGTTACTTCCCTTCAGACCAGTCAGATGAGCAGCCAAAGGGGCAAAGGAGGGGATATTGTTACTCCTGCTTGATGTGGTGCCTTTTGCTAATATGTTTCCTTACTTTTGGTAATGCAGTAACATACCAAAGACAGCTTCAGAACATACTGTGTTTCTCATAGTCCAGAGGAAAGGTGCCCCAAGCCTTTCATAGATGCTGTACCCAGTGTTTTGAGAGCTATCTGAAACTTCCCGCCTCTGCTTCTGCAAGAAACTGGTGCCTTGCTGACTGCGTGCTGGCTGACATGCAAACACTGACTGGGGCCATCATGCCAGTAACCATTTTTGAGGTGACACAGAAATGTTTTGCTTGCTGATCTGCTCTTGGCAAGTGTAGGAGAAAAAGGCAGAAGGCCACAGCAACTGTACCGGCTTTGCACCACAGCTGTTTCTCTGCACCCATGGTTCTGCAGTGCCATCTGCCATTAGGTTTAAATTCCACATGCCATCTGCAGCTCCTTTGAA
Source organism: Tetrao urogallus (assembly GCF_951394365.1). NCBI lineage: Eukaryota > Metazoa > Chordata > Aves > Galliformes > Phasianidae > Tetrao > Tetrao urogallus. The sequence continues at coordinate 33,696,976 of NC_136814.1, forward strand.
AAACCTCAATCACCCTGCCAAACTGAAATGGTGGAAACCCCAGATTGCTTTGGGCCTGCAGATGATCCCAGGCACAGATTTGTTGGCAGGGGAAGGAGATGGCAAGTGATGCTTATTCTTCCTCAGAAATCAGTCTCCATGTCCTGCTAGGCACCATAAACACTCTCATCTCAAAGCAGCCATTGTGAGTGCCCCCTCCAGAGCAGCAGCTCGGGACAAGAAGAGATCCACAATCTCACCCTTGCCCTGGAAGAGATTCCTCCATCAGCTGGCAGAACATAGCACCAGCTGAGCTATGCCCGTGCCCACTCCTCACCCAACACCAGAGCCATCTGAATTTTCTTGTAGCAGAAGCTTGTGCAGGAGGTAACCCTCTGCATCTGGACCAGCTCCTCAGCAACCTATTTGGCCTCACATCTGAGTAAAATCAGGATGTGCATGTTTGTGTTTCTTAGAAAAATCGATTTGTGGCTTGACCATCTGAAACACTTTGGTTATTTTGGGTTAAGTTACATCGGTGTGCTCAGAAAAACAAAAAACAAAAAAACAAAAACAAAAAACAAAAAACAACCCCCAAGGCATCCTCTGCCTTGCTCAGGGAAGAATTTCTGGGGTCATGGAGGCAATTTGAAGCTCAAAGGTTTACAAGCCCAGCGAGATAAGGCAGTGTGATGGCCTCCACGATTTATGGTGGGAGCTTATGGAGAGATCAACATGGCTTAGTGCATGGGTCAATCTTACACAAAGATCCTGTTTGAGCAGGGAAAAAGATAAATCAGTGAATCTTTGTAGCTAGTTTTGACATTGCTTTTGGATGATAGAGGGTTGGTTTGTTTGTTTCTCCCCTGCTCTTAGTCCCAGTGAATTTTCTGCTCTCAGTGTGATGAGATTAATTCCAAAATGAGATGATGTCCCCACTGCAGGCCCTTGGCAGTTCAGTGCCATGGGGTATCTGAGGCTTTTGCAAAGCCCAGCCTTCAGGAGGAGGCTGCCCAGAGAGGTGGTGGCTGTCCTGTCCCTGGAGACATTCAAGGTCAGGTTGGACCAGGGTCTGAGCAATCTGATCTAGCTGTAGGTGTCCCTGTTTATTACAGAAGAGTTGGACGAGATGGCCTTTTAAGTTCCCTTCCAACTCAGATGATTTTTTGGCTAATGTCACGTGGGAAGCCTGCCTTTTGGACCAGTCTGTGCAAAAATGTGGGAAAAAAGTTGGATAGGAAGCTAGTAACAAGATGTACAAGCAAGGTAGGAACTGTTCATAATGGCAATAAATAAATATTTCACAGAATGAGTCAGTCCTAGAACAGTTGTTGTGCTGAACTATTTTAGTACACTATATTACTCTAGCATTAACTGCAGTCCTAAGAGAGAGTAGAGGTGAGAAGCCCTCTTGCTAAGCTGGGTTTTTATTTATCATGCATATTTGTTCCTGCTCTGCAGATCACTTTATGGCACTGCAATGCTAATTGTCACATAAAAACACTAGATAGAACTGGTGCTTCCATTGTTTCATCCTGATCAGCAGAAAGAGTCCGATGACTGTGAAGTGCAAGCTTAGATGCTTTCCAGAAGCTTTTCTATGGATTTCACAGCATCTTAGTGGCTTTATATATAACCTTCAGAAATGTTCTCCAAGCCTTTGGAAACTCATGGCAGGCAGGAGTCCAAACTATTGCCCCCTGGGGCAGCACGAGTCACTAACTGCAGGGTGAGAAGATGAACTGTTATTTTTCAATTATTTGCCTAATTGCATTGCCTTCCATTGTCCTTGGAAATTAGGAGAGAATTATGTTTACAGTGTTTTGCTTGGCTCCTGAGGTGAAGCTTGCTGGGCATTGTGGGGTTGCCATAACATCCAGTCTAGGAGGAGGCAGCTTGCTCTTTAATAAAAACAGGGTTGTGAATCTTCTGCAGCTGCCCCCACTCTCCATAGTTGTATCCCTGGGCACGCAGCTAAGAGACAGAAGTGAGTGACTTAGTGCTCTTGTTTCAAGCAAGCACCAGGGAAGCTAGCAAAACAGCGTGCTGGGTGGATAGCACAGAGCTGCTGAAGGCACTGCTGTGAAGGAGCACAGCCATGAGCAGCCTGGCTTCCGCACTTATGCTTTCATTCTCTGCGTTATTGTAACTGCGATGAGGAATTTATCTTTTGAAAAACTAAATATAGAGAAATGTTGCTTTTCTCCCCATTGTCTTGGTTTGCAGTCACGCAGAGAATGAAGTGGGGCGGGGATGAGACAAGGACATTTCCTGGTCCCTTTCAAACACATGACAAAGGACCTCCAAATTTGGAGGTGTGAGACCTTCTCTCCAAAGCAAGCTCGGGAGTCCCGCACACCTCACTCACGCATCCAGCTGTACTTGGGCTGCTTGGAGCTAGAAATGGGAATATGGATGTGTGCCAAATGCACACAGCTGTATACTTTTGGTTGCCAGTTGGCTGGCGTGGAATCTGAAATCTAATGCAAAGTATGGATGCCAAACCCATGCAATAAGTTCCATGAAAGAAGCACACATAAACCTGCATGAAGGTGAATGCAAATCTTTTCCCTTGACAAGCGTTCAATTGGGGACCGACTATTTTTGGCCATTTAGGACTGCAACAAGGTTGCCATTTGCCAGAGTTGCTCCTGAAGGGAAAGCAGATGGGACCCCCAAGCTACCTACACGGTTTTTTTTGTTTTTTGGTCTTTGGGCTCTGTAGAGCATTTGCCGGGTCATGCCATGCATAGCGTTGCTCAGTTAAATAGCAGATGTCAGCCTCCAAAACTGCCAAATTGGCAACTGTCATGAATGCTAACAGATATCATAAAACATGAAATCCACTCACAGATGGTCTTGTTCTAGAGGAGATAAACACTAATTTCGTGTTCATATGAGAATCAGTGAGATTAATTTTTTCCTTCCAATTTCAGTGGCTTAAAGACAGTCAGTGCTACCAACCAAAATGAGGTGAGATTCCATGGCCCTGGTGCGTTACGGGCCAGTGTGAGAGAGGAACCAGCTTTAGCTTCTGGTTCTCACCCTGGTTTTCCAGGAGTGAGGAAGTTCGCTCACGACCACCATCAGGAGACAGAGTCCTGTCAGGTTTCCTTGCTAAACCTTCTTCTGCTTTTATCTTCAGATTGGAAAGTTGTTGGCTTCAAAGACTTGGTTGTGGCTGAGATGTTACTTTACAAGAGGTACCAACCATTTCAACCATGCCTCATTAGGGCACCATGTTTTGTCAGGCATATGCCTCTGCTCTTGTTCCATGTCCCAAACCTTTCCTGACAGTCTTGCTTCAGACCAGAGCTGTGTAGCAACAAGCTCTCCAACGCTTCAGAATTGGCTAGCAGTGAATTGATTTTCTTTTCAGCTTGTATAGAGATCACCATCAGTTCTCTTAGACAAAGTCTAGGACTTGTGCTAACCCATTTTTCTCTGGTTTTGTCACTGTAAGGCACGTTGGGCTCTTTAATACTGATATGGCTGCATGATAGCAGCAATGAAGATAAATTACCTCAAAAATAGGCAATAAGCCTTTTAGCTCTTTAGAGCAAATCAAAGCTACTCTGAACAGCCCACAGATGAAAGAATGGCTGTTTATCTTCATTTACAGCTACCATGGAGAGGCACCAGCATGTAAATTCATTGGCCGAGGGGCAACAGCTGAAGTTGTGCTAGAGTCATAGGATTTGCCACTAGGAGAGGAGAAACCCCCTCCTCCCCTCTGCCAACCCATGTTATGTGCCAGGCATTGCGTCTGTGGCCACCTTGAGATTTTTAGTTAAGAAGTGGCAGTCACCCTAGGTGATGACATCCCCTGCCACTGAGGCTGTAATCTCTGTCACTGAGCTGATATAGTGCTAACTTGTCCCTCCTAGCACAGGGCATATGAGGGAATCATCTGTCAGCATTTGACAGGTCTTAAAGGAGATGTTTAGTTGCTTCCTTTTTTCTCCTCCCCACAAGAAGTATGACTTGTTTTCTTATAATGTGAAGAGGAGAATTTTCTTATTGGAACTTACCCAGTGGTTAACAGGCATTTTAGGTTTGCCCAAAGAGCTAATTCACATCTTGTCTCGCAAGTGAGGCGCTCTTGATTATCAGTAGGGAGTACCATATACAAGGCAAGCAGAAATTGCAGACACCTTACTGGAAGCTCAGGGAAGGGCTGAACCTGAATATACTATTGCCCCTCTGAGGGACTAACACGTCTGAAGTAACAGACACAAACTCCTTATTACATTCACCTTGTATAGTATGCCTGCATAGTGGCCAAGGGAAGTCTGACATAGATGTGAAAGTGGATAAATAATTATAAACACATTTTTATAATTTTTTGTCTCAATTTTGTTTCCTTGCTCATAGATAATGGTTGAGCAATGCCTGCTAATATGAGAAAGCACATATCCACAACCACCTTATATACAAAGATAACCGGTTCAGGCCTGCTGACTGTGTTTTCTTTTTATTTCCAGACAGCAGCAGGGGAGAAGCTAATGGTGCTATGCTTGGTTGCAGTGTTTCTGTCATTGCTATCATACTCTGCAATTCCTTATTTATTATTATTATTAGTTATTTTCTGGCAAATCTGCTTCTCAGCAATACCTGTTTGGTAGAACCCTTTTGGGTATTTCAGTTTCAAGATTGATCTAATTCACTTTTACTAACAAGACATCACCTTGTGTTAGGTCAAAAGCACCTTCTCTGCCATTTCGTAAATGTTCTTATCCAAAGCGAAATAGGAGGGGGAGGCAGATATATCGGTAAGATAAAAGTAAACATTTAATGCCACTATAGTTTGATTTTTTTTTTTTTTTTCCAGACATCATTTTTTTGACAATGTTTCACACCTCAGATACCACAAAAGGGATATTTTTTTTTAGCCAGCAAACAATAAACTTTACAATTTTAATGGCAAAAGGCTCAATGCATTTGTTGACCAACTTGGAAATGGCTGTGACGTTCAACATTTTAAACCTGTCCTCATGCTGTTCTTTCTTTTTCTTTTTTTCCCCATAAAATTTAGTTGATAAAATATATATATATATATATTTTCTACTGATACATCCTCTTCTGGAATCACCCATTGGTGAGGCCAGCATATGTTCTGTATCCATCATTTTGTCTCTTCCTTAGCTCCATTTTATACCATTGTTATAATGAGAAAGAACATAGCCACAGACAGAGTGAAATGAATTCAGCAAACATACACTTCAATGCATAGCACTTAGATCAGCATTTCCAACCATGATGTGTAAATAAATTATAAAATACAAGCAACTCTATAAAACAAGAACATCCTGAGTTTACAAATAAATTATATCCTTCATACATAGAATATGATGTGGTTGTTAGTAACCAGCAGTTTCAGCTATGGGAGGGGAAAAAAGTAAAACTTAAAAAAGTTAGCATCTATGCATACATAAAATATATATATGTATGTGTGCTATATGTAAATTTTCACACATACATATACAATAGAGGGTGAATACATCCATATCCATATCGATAGTATATAGAGATATGTAATATAGCTGAAACTGCCTCAAGCACCATTTTATTACCATTATTATAAAGTTTGCTCAATACTCAAGTAGGACCACTCAAAGTAAGATGGATTGGGTTGGGGATTTTTTTTTCCTGTCTGAGAGAGTTTTGAAGGTGGTTTGAAATATCATGGATGTTACTATTTCACTTTCAGCACCTCTGTTCTTTGTAGAATAATCACTCCTTTTATGAGCTTCAAAATGTTGCATAAGTGAGATTGAGTCTGCTGTTAGTGAGGCTGTTGGTAAAATCCATATTGACTTCAGTAGGGTCAAGATAAGAGTGCTACATTTTCAAGGGAAAATGATTATTTTTCTTTTTTCTTTTTCTTTTTCTTTTTTTTTAAAGTTGCTTGAAAAGGAGAAAAGATAAAGCCAATAATAAAATGGTTTATAACTTCCAAGAGCAGGTATGGAGGTTTAGATAACCCTGTGATGAGCACATAATAAATGCAAGAGCTAGAGATTATTACCTCTGCATTGACAAATCATTCACAGTTTTGTTTGCCATAGTTATTTGGAAACCTATTTCAAATCTTGTAATAGCTAGCAACATCCAACCTTGTGTCTCCAAAAAGTGCTGGGTGTTGCCAACACAAAAGGCTATGGAGTAACAAAATAAGGACAGATAAATAAGGCTAGAAGGACATCAGGATTAGGCAAAGTATGTCATCTATCCATGGTTTTGAGAAATCTCTTACTCCTATCGTTATGCAGTGGTATAAATTCTTTCATCTCTGATGTGAGTTGATGCATCCCTGATACTGTGTGACCATTCTCCCATAGGACTGGGCAGCAGGGGGTTGCTCCACCTCTGGTTTATGAGAGTATTTGCTATAGGCAGTCATCTGCAACACAGAAACTTACACATTAAAATTTTTAGAACAATGAGGACTTGACAGCAGCTTTATCTCATATGGGGCTAAGAGGCCTGGCTTTCAGTTGACGTGACCAGGGTATATGCACCATGGTAAAGCACAAATTGTTGTATTTAGCAGCGGTGATTGTGAGATATCTTGCCTTCAACTTGTGACGCTCTGAAATACAGAGCGATTCTTTTGGATTACTTTGACAGGCCTTAACATGTCAATGACAGCCTCTGTGTGGGAACTGCAGTAACCTAGCTTTATAGGCTGAAGAACAGCAAGAATAAAGGCCGTTTGAAGGAAGCCTTTAAAAGCGTTTCAAGCATAAGTTTTCCCTGTAGTGTGGAATAAGTCAACTTCATCTTGGTGAGTGATAGGAGAAAGGTTTTAAAGGTAAACCTTGGAGGAGCGGAGGAGCAGTGTTGTTACCATTTGTGAACAGTTAAGCAATCTCCTCGCAGTAATGTGTGTAGGGTTTCTCCCTCAGGCTATGCTCATATGCATTTCTTTGTATGTATATACTGCCCTGCCCTTTGGTTTTATCATTAGTTTTAGATCACGGAAAAAAAAAAAAAAAAGCCACAAATGTTTGTAAAAGGCAGTGTTTGTCAGAAAGTCTATTTCCTTCAGCTGTCATAAAATCTGAATCTTGTGCTATGGATAATAATGCTATGTTAAGATAAACCACATTATTGAGATAAATGAAAAAGAATTATTTTTTTTTAAAAAGGACTAAGTCTATCCTGTGAGCATTCAGCTCTAATAAAGAGCAAAGGAAGGACAGCTTGGGTATCAGTTTGGTGCCTGTCTTTCTGTGAAATAATACTTCTGATTGCTGAGGTCTGAATGAATTGACAATAAGGCATTCTGTAGCAAATACAAGGCATGGATGGTGGGAGAAAAGCCACAGATAACTATGACAATAGGAATTAGGGTTCTTCTACACCCTGAAGGAAAGCAGAACTGGTGAATGACCCAGGCTTTCTGCCTACTCCCAGCATTTGTGGGGACCAGTGGAATGGGTGAATTCAGATTGCAGCCAAACTCCCAAATCTAGGGTCTCAACTGAATCTGTTGTCATAGAACAAGTTCTGCCCCTTTTAGAAATAACATTCAAGCACATTAAGATGAAAAGCTTTCACAGTCAGGCCCAGACTACTCAAGCAGTAGGTCTGAACATAGCTATGGTAATGCAGACTAATGGCTGCTGCTCTACAGCCATTACAGAACATGATAATAAGGATACGTGGTCCTCTGTTACACGAGGGAACAAAGATTTAACCTTCACTTCTAATTGCATTAACATTGCTGTTTCCCACTAAAGCTGTTCCCGAGAAATAAGATTGATTTCTGAATATGCAAACAATTAAGGACTCTGTTCACATTGCTCTTGTATATTTTGGGTAACTTGAGATGACTTTTAAAGAAATCAGGAAAAAAGCAGCATTATACTGGCAATTGCTAAAAGAATGGGACTTCCCGGGTGACTTGTAGGAGTGTATGGGTCTTCTGTAAAATGCTGGCTACTATAGAATAACAGCAATTTTAGTAAGGTCATGATATTTTCAATTATCTGTTTTGCAGGTATTTTAAGCACAATAAAAGAAATTCTAAAGCCACCACAATTCTCAAAAATATAGTCATAAATTTTGAAATGCAGTGACAGAAAGTCAAAAAAGAAGAGATGACTATTGATTTTAGGATACAAATGTGACAGAAGTGTTAATGGCCATTATAATTAAGTCCTCAGAAATGAAATATTTGTGAGTAGTGTGATTCTGCTCAGTAACTACATAATTTTCAGTATGCCAAATTCATCCTTGGTGTACTCCAATTGGTTTCAGGGAGAAATTTTGATCCATCCTGATAATAAGGGCAAACGTGTACTATTAATATTTAAAATAATGGCTAGGTAGACACCATTTCTATTATGCTTCTTTGTCAAGTATCTGTTCACTTTACCTGTACCACTTGCCATTTATCATCTCACAGGAGCACCCCAGTGCACGCAACACCCACGTAATTTCCTTCTGCATGACTGAGGTAAGGAATCTAATGTGGAGGAGTGACTAGGGAGGGAAATTGAAGTAAAACAGACACAAGTGACCACCTGGGAAGTCTATAGGGCTATTTGTGGACACAGGTGAGTGAGAGATGGGAGCAGCTGGGAAAGCCTATTTCCTGTGTATGTAGCCTGACAGCATAATTCTGGGACTCTGCAAGACTGAATCCACAAAAGAAGACATACTCCATATCCCAAAGGTAGTAGATCTTCACCCAGCACAGAACTGCAGAGGCAATTGCCATTGCTTGGTAGAACTGTACTGAAATCATGGAGATCTATGCAGTAGAGATGCCCCAACAGAACCCCCCATAACAAGCGCCACTAAAATCATTACAAAGAGAAACAAACCAGAGAAAATTGCACTTTTTTCTTTTTTTTTTTTTTTTTTCTATTGAGAAAAGGAGAGAGATCAGACCAAATAAGAATATGCTGTGGAATAGAACAGGAAAGAACTTTCGTGTATGACCTTTTTTCACTCCCAAATAAGCCTATGAAATGTAAGAAGGATTTTCTACAAAACACAGTGATAAAGCTCATAGAATGAATAAGGTTTGTTAATATACATTATAGAGAATTTGAAGAAAATATATAAATGTTTTTTGTTTGTTTGTTTGTTTGTTTGTTTTTTAAAGTAATCAGTAGTAAAAGCTATCAGTATTTTAGTGGATTTTTTTTGTCCACCAGGAAATGGTGCTTGGCATACTGTAAAATGGCATTAGTATGATGAAGCAGGTAAAGAAAGAGCTACATGTAGGAACAGTAAACTGATGAAGTGATGCATACTGAGTATATGTCAAATGCTGATCTTACTTTCTGATAACCAACAGGAAGGTCAGACAAGGGTATGTGAGAGGATTGTTTTGTGAAAGGAATTATTTCAATATAAAAGAAGAAGAAACCTATACAAGAAAAAATTCTTTATGCTCATACATAATTAACATGCAAATTTCACACACTTTTTTAAGTAACACAAAGGATGTTCTTCCCCACATACTGTTTTATAGATAAAGATGCAAACAAGTAGAATATCCGGTTATGCAGTGAGGCCCAGGCCCTCATCCTTTTAATCACAGAATCACAGAATGGTTTGGGTTGGAAAGGACCTTAAAGATCATGCAATTCCAACCCCCTGCCATGAGCAGGATTGCCACCCACTAGATGATGTCATCCATTGATGTCTATGTGACTTTAGTCATAGTTGAAATAAGGGAGTGCTGATTAGGAAAACATCATAATCAGTATGCCTGAATTACTTACTAGATCTGCTTACTCATGACTCCTGCTTATTTGTGGACTAGCTGAGCTGAACAGAGACTGCACACTGCAGCACTTTTCAGGTATGTCTGGACCAGGGACATGAAGAAGGCAAAGTTAAATTTTTATCAGTCATGGAATCAAGAAAGGACAAAAGAAATCATTCATTTTTGGACTGATAAGTATGAGAGCCCTCCCCTGAAAAGTAGTTGTCCATTGAGTTATTAGTCCCAGGAATAGGGATTGGGATAAAAATACCTCCTCATCCATAGCTCTAGCCAGTAAAAAGCTAAAAGGACATGAAAAATAAAGGGGGAGGTTAATTCAAATGGAAAAGATACTTACTTCACCGTAATGTCACCTATCCTCCCTCACATACTGCAGAACCTGTAAGTTGGGAAAATTACTGTGCCCTCTAACGCTTAAGATTGTACAGAAGAACATATAAGCAAACCTTGCTCATTGTTAGAAATATTTATGTGTCATCTGGGAAGCTAAATTTCTCTTTGAGTGGCCTTACTCTGTTAACAATAAAAGACAGTTAACATTTATTCATATGTTGTACTGATTAGGAAATATCTCTACAAACACAAGTTACTTAGAAACAGCAAGTCTGAAACAGGAGAAAACACCAAGAGAAAAACAAGCTGTAAGTACATTTCAAAAGTGTTTTGTTTTTTTCCTTTTTCTTCTTTTGACTAGCACCATCTGTACACAAGAAAGTATGAACATAAATGTTTGGATAATAAAGATTTGCAAGGCACTTGAACAGTCTTTCTAGATAGGATTTCTTCTAATGAACCTCTCAAGTGGAAGTCCTACAACCACCTTCCCTCCTCCCTCAGCTAATGCAGGGAAAGAAGTCTCTTCTGCCAGCAGTTCTTATTTACAGACATGTCCTTAAGGGTTCCTCAAAGTGCTCTTTTAGGCTAAGAGAATCAACATCCTTCTATCTCCATTTTTTCATGCGTGTCCTGTTATTTTTTAATATTACTCTTCTATAGTAAAGCAAATCTCTCATACACACAGTTGAGACTTGACTCCAACCTTCATCCTCATTCTGCTGTCTTTGGGATGCTATTCAGAAGGGAAAAGGAGGATGGCAGAGATGTGCATTGAAATTCTCTTGAGATTCGCTCTTTATCTGCGTCTGGAGGTGATGTCAAAACAGGTGATCATCATGAGATGAGCCTTGCAGAAGTTGACACGGTTTTCCAAACGTTCAGTCACACACTCCAGGGCTTCCAGGTACTCCAGAGAATCCAGCTCAAATACCTGCTCCAGATCAACTGTAGAGAAGAAAATACACAGATAGAAAAAGCATACAAAACCCAGCACTAGTTGCTGAGGGATATAGATCCAATTCAAGCCTTCAAAAACATCTGTACTGTATACAATGTTATCTTTAGCTTCCCACTGTCACTGAAAGTTGTGTCTATTATTTAATGGCTATTAAAATGGCTTGTCAGTGAAAATACTGTTAAGATTGCACGGAATACTTTCTTGAGTGATATGCTCTGCCATCCTCTCTAGAGCAGCAGATAAGTTTTGCCACACTCCATCTTTCCCTAAGCAAAGTCAACAGAACTGCTCCTCCAGCAACCGCACAGCTCACTGTAAGGAAACCAGGTGGGCACAAAACACCTGTGGGTTTAAGGTTAACAGGGAACCCGCAAGTTGAACGCGATGGAGAAATTCATCAGTGAAGTGTAAAACTGGCCGAGTTGATTTTAATTATTTCCACTGGTTTTGTTTCAAGATCATGCATTTATATGATATATATTGACTCTCTCACGCATTCTTCTGACCAAAAAAGAGATTGATGTAAGTTCTCTTCTGAATTCATAACTCAGACTCAGAAACCATCCTCCAACTTCCTTGCTTGTCACACCTCTCCCTGTTCTGGGCAATTGTCACTAGCTTGTTCAGGAGTGCTAACGGAAGGTGTGTACATCACACTACCATAGGTTCCCTTTTGCTGCCAGAGACAGCTGGCAGCTGCTTCCACGGAAGTTGTGTGGGAACTATATGATCTTAGCCAACACTTCACATCTCATCTAAGCCCTGTGGTCTGTGCTATCCTTGAGGCTTCCTGCATGTATCACACTGGAATCAGAAGCAAAGGCATCACACATCAGTATGCAGATGGCATACTGGTCTTTAAATCCTTCTCTTTTGCCTTATATTATGGTTGTTTTGTAGGCTGTACAAATCTAGTATTAACTTATGACAGTTGTTGAGGGAAGAGTTAGGACACAGCACCCAACCTCCTTATACCCCATGCAATTATCATGAGAAAAAACTACAAATATATTTTTTGGAGAACTCTTTAACATTAGTTCATTTGTTCACTAACACTAAAAAATGCTGTACAGTTACTGCAGTATGCTTTTAATCTTTTTCCTTTGAGGTGTTGAGGTTCTTCAGCATCTCAATGTGAATGTCCTTTAAGGTCTGAACTTTACACATCGACAGTTATGAAAAATGGGCCAAATTCATTCTTCATGTAAGCCTGCTGGTGCCAAGGGACAAGTTTGATCTGCAGTGTTATTTTGTGGTATAAGAGTAGATTTATAATATTGCTCATATGTCTTAGTGATCTGGGGACAAAATATAAATATCTCATTTTTATAATCTGTGGACTGAAATGTGTGAATGATAATCTACCAATGGCAATATTCACTATTACAATGCTGTACCATTTTAAGCTCTCAGGCAAAAAGGATTGTTCAGTTCTATCATCAAGATTTAGTAAGAATTATTGGGACTAGTTCTAGAAATATAGTCAACCTAAATTTTGTCCTTAGGTCATATGTCAGCTCATTTCAGTTTACAGACACAGTAGCACACATCTCACCCTTAGCAAACCTTTCTTCTTCCTCACAGTGAAATAAAGCAAAGGAAACCTATAAGTTCAAGCAATAAATGTTCTTACATTCACTGAGCCATTTGTTAGGATCCAGCATCAGGTACTGTTTGGTCACCTCCAGTTCTCTCATTAACCACTCGTACTTGGCCTTGACCTCAGCAATTCTCTGCTGGCGATGCTCCAGGATTTTCAGCTTGGCATTAAAACATATCACTTCCTGCCAACCAGGAAAAATGAGCAGGGAAGGAACAAGTGAAGAGGAGAAGAAATACCCAGATCCATTCAGCGAAATGATCTTCCAATCAATATTACTAACTTACTCTAGAAGCATATGAATTACTGCACAAAATAATCTATCATCTGTTTTATTTTTATTGTATTTTTTTTCTTTAATTATTATGATAATTTTGATGCTTTTGATCAGTGAGCTTTGGAGTCTTTGCAATGATATTTAATAATAAACAGTAATAGTTAGCACCACACAGCATTTTGAAATGAGATTAACTGTAGCAAAACATTTCTGTTTTTTGTCAACAAAAGTTTGGCTAAGAAAAAACTAAACTCTTGGAAAAAGAAAATCCAGTGCTTGGTGCATTAAAATGCTAAGTATATCTCTCCTTGGTGTGTAAGAAATTCAGCAGTCACATCATTAAATAAGAAAACCGGTAGCAATATCGAATTCTGAACGTTCTTAAACAAAAGGATGATGTTGGTGTGAAAAGTTCTATCAATTCATAATCATTAAAAATGAAAATGCATCTTCTTTAAAGACAAGGGGCACAGTAACAGCACAGGCTGCAATGCTGTCTGGATGCACTCCTCGTGGCTTCACGTGACTTCTGAGTGACAGTCATCAAGATGTGCAGTAGGTGAAGCCATGATGATGGCTGGCTACCATTAGCACTCTAGGGGCAGCCCCACTACTGAAATTTAACTCCTACAAGCCTGTACTAGAGGCTCAGCACTGATCTATCTTCTGTTCTGTAGGCAAATCTGCTGCGTTAATCAAGTGTGGTAGAAAACACCACCTCAAGAAGTGATGTTTTTCTCCATGTAAAACTGTATCAGATGACACCACCATGAACAACCTGAGTGACAGGAGCCTAGAAAGGAAAAATGTCTTAAAATAATAATAAAGCTTATATACACAGTTATTGTAAAAACACTAACTTCAGATACTCTTCATGATTGTACTTCTCAAGAGCTGATCTTTACAATTCTCCAACTTATTTTTAAGTTTTGAGGGGTGAGGTTGGCAGGAGAAGCTTCGCTATTCTGGAAACAATGTCATCAAAGCACTTGAGGTACCAATGCTGTGTAGAAAGATAGATAGATGTGAAGTGCTGCTGGAGAACAGGAGTCACCAAGACTATTAGCAAGGACCAAAATACAAGAGACCAATGTCTGTGAGCTGTTCCTGAAGAAGGCATAACTTGAGTTATAACTGGTCTTAAACGAGATACAAGTGTTGCTGCCAGTTGAATTGACCATGTACAATACTACACAGTTCTGACCGCTTTCCTATGAATCTGCGCTTCCAACCTGGATTCCTCTCTCCAAGAGGAGACAGACAGCACACGAGGATCTCACTCACCTTGCTGTCTCCACCTCGTCGCCGCTGGAGTCTCTCCACATCATCTATCTCATAGACTTTGATCTCAAAGGGCTCCCCCAGCCCCCTCTGTGCACTTCGCAGGGGCCCATCCACCCAGCGGACCCCAGGGCTGTTGGCAGGCTTCCTTGCTGGGGAAGCGGTGTCAAGTGATAAAGCTGGAATCAGCCTCCGTCTCTGGGAGCCTGTAATTGCAGAAATCACCATGTTGTGTTAGCACAGTTAAGATTTGATCCTCAGAGGGCACATGCACCCTACAACTTCTGGAGGTTGGATCTGCTTCCGTGATCTCAGGTCTCAGTGTGTACAGGCATAGTGATGAAGGGGCAAAGCATCAGGTGGTATCTGGTCTGGCTTTGCTATCCTCTCTCTTCACTGGTGCTGGCTTTTACAGCCTATGAATAAGGATCAGCCAGCCTCTCCACAGCCCATTCTGGGGGAGGTATGGTTGTGTTGCTTTCCTTGTTGTTGTTGTTGTTGTTGTTGTTGTTTTTATAGTAGCATGAAAAAACACTTTGATGCCCAAGTTCCTCTACTGCATAGGAACTACTATGGCAACACTTCGTCCTTGGCACAACGCCAGTCTGGAGTGGCTAGGGCAATAAAATCACTAGCAAGGACAAAATGCCTGTGGTATGTATTTCCAATCTCAGCAATTGCACAGAATTGAATTAGCTTTGTTCCTGCTCAGTACGGTATTTTTCTAAAACATTCCTCACTTACATGCATAGCCTAGCAATGGTGAAGAGCAAGACAGCAGCAGTAACAACTGACTGGCAGAAGGGTTAGTCACTGTGTCTGCATCAATAGCTCTGCTTTATGATACCAGCACAGCGGATGGGAGCACTGCAATAGCAGAATATTTACCATGGTTGATAAAGCCCAGCCATATGGAATGCATCTGCCATGTGAGTTGCCAAGTCTGGGCCTCAGGTAAAGCAAGGGAGGAAAAGCACGCCACTGGCCTGATGGCAGCAGTAGGGAAGTTGAGCATATGGTTTGTTGGGAGAAAGAACAGACACGTGCAAAAAAAGAAAAACAACTGGTTACATTTCCCTACTCAGTTTAGTTAAATCAGAGCAGTGGCTGGATTACAGACAAAATAAAAGGGTTTGTAGCTGACAAGTTCTGCACCACCTTTCCTAGGAGACACCAGGGATACAGGGGATGGGAGAAACAAAAACAAAAGCCAAAGCCAGCAAGTCCAAATGAGACTATCGATTGACTCTCTTAGCTGCAAGAACAATACTGATGCCAAAAGGGAGGAGATGAGAATGATCATGCAGATTTTATTTTAAAAACAAGATAAAATCATCTAAAGGAATTCTTAGCACTGTATTCATTGAAACTTGAATGTAAATAGCTTCAAAAAGTCTGCCAATTTCACGCGTCAATGAAAACTTAAAAAAAATAATAATCCATTGGTTGCTTAGTTTTTGGATTTGCAACTATCCAGCATCAGTTTCATTCCTGGGTGTCAGCTGACATTTTCTCAGCTGACAACTCTGTGAGCTATCATTGTTTTGCGAGTGCAGCAGTCTGTGCTAGAAACCAACATCTAGTAATCGGCAATTAACCTGTAAATGCTAACTTTAACATGAAGGAGAATGGTCTGTCTTGCCTATTTGCAAAAAACTTAGTCTACAGAGCTTTTATTCCAGTGCATCCAAAATAATTCCCTGCAAGAAAAGGAGGGCAAAGCCAAGTCATGCAAACAGGCAGACCTTTTGTACCAAATGGCCTCAGCCCTAACCTGCCCATCCCATCACATCCATCATACTCATGCTTCTAATCAAACTGCAGCCCAGCAAATGAGCCCATGCCAGAACAAATGAAGCCTTACAAATACTAGCAAGCACAAGTTTTTTTAGGCCTTTTGAAACACCACTGGAAGTCAATGTCAGCATAGCTAA
This sequence comes from Tetrao urogallus, assembly GCF_951394365.1. NCBI lineage: Eukaryota > Metazoa > Chordata > Aves > Galliformes > Phasianidae > Tetrao > Tetrao urogallus. Next base: position 33,713,089 of record NC_136814.1, read on the forward strand.
CAATTGGCAACAACAGAGAGGCAGTTTGGGAAGGCACCAACAAAGTGCTGTACTGAGGGTGACTGTCATCAGTGATGCCAGAGAGAGGCAACTGAAGGGCAAGAGCAGCTGTGTATGTGAAGGGAGATGAGATGGGCTGGCAGACCATTACTATTTGCTGCATGCAAGAGATCCTGCAAAGGGCTCAGCCCACCTGGGAAATGAGCCCTCTGCCTGCTTTGCAGCAAATGTCACTGAATTCTCAAGCTGAGATGAGACCAAAAGGATTTAGGCACTAACTACTTCTAAAAGCACTTTTTTTCAGGGTTTTGGTCTTGACCTCTCACAGGAGTAGTCTGAGTGTGAAAGCAATCTCCTTCCTACCTTTGCTGCTCCTCAGCTTTTAGAGGCAGCAGTTCCCCTGGAGATGCAAATGAATCTGATTCACCTTGCCACGAGGACACCACCAGGCTCTTACTTGGAGCAAAGCTAAACAGATGTCACTGGAATATTAATTACAGTAAATATTTTTGCATTGCATTTCTATTCATACCCATTTAGCTGAACGACAAACAGAAGCCTGGGGTCTAGGAGAACTCCAGCACAAGGCTCTGTCTAATAGGCCATATCCTTCAGTGAAGAGGCAGAGACCACAGCTGTGGCAAGACGTATGCTAACATAAACTCACTGTGCTTTTTGTGTCTGCACAGCCTGTGGGTTACACCCCCATTGCAGCCAGGCAGTATGACAGGGCTGAGCCATCAGGCACAGCATTGTGTGTTTGCTGGGAGTCAAAACTGAATCTAGTTATTTGAAATATGCACTGATCAATAGGCTGCTTTTTAGCCCAGGTACAGTAACTGACAGTGTCTGACAGGAGACTCCTGCCACTGACTTCTCCATTCAGTCCCTGCTTTTTCTGACTTTGCATTACTTGGGATCAGCCAGGAGATACAACCTAAGCAATGCCACAAAGCAGCTGACAGCTTCCTCATCCATATCAACACACAGAGACAACCAACTGCTAAAATGAATGCAGTTTTCCAAGTCTCAAGCTTAGCTTCAGCACAAATAACCACACTGTGAAACAGCCCTGAAAATGCATAGAATACAGCAGATCGGTTTTCTACTTTGAGCAATTGGTTAAGGTCTGGCAGGTTCAGCTCTGCCAAAGACCAGACAGGGTTTAATTAAGATAAAAGGAGCAACAGTGGAGTGAATGTGTACAGTGTGAAAGTGGATCTGGCTGAAGAGCGGCACTGAAGCTACAAGACACAGCAGCGCATATATGTCCAGAGAAGCCTTCATCTTTAAAGTATTAGAAACACAGAACTTCAAGGATAAGATGACTCACTGACCTCAGCAAAACTCCCAACTCCATAAGGGTATGTGCTCATAAAAGCATCTGTTAACCATGGCAGAACCCCTAAGCAAGCTGGTTTTGTTTACCTGCTGTATATTTTGTGGTGTTCCCTTTCTATTACTTTCTAAGAACGCATTCCAGTTGGAGCATCTTTTCTGTGGAAAAGGTAAAAGCAAAAAGTATATAGAATCTAAGAATTGCTCAGGTTGACCTTAAAGATCATCAGGTCCAACTGCAACCTAACCACATTATCCTAACAACACTCCGCTAAATCACTAAATGCAAAATACCCACAAAAAGGAGCATGATGTATATCTCTTCAAAGCAGAGTGCATCTGCATTGGATGCAAAACAATTGCTGCCCCTGGAATTTCAAGTTGTTGAAGATGAAAATATAATTTGATATCATATAATTCCAGGAGTATAGTGTGATCTTAAAAGCAGGATGCACAGCCAAAGCTATTCTCACTGCACTAAAAGCTTTTGGAGGTAAAATTGCCTTTGTGTGCAGATCTTGGTAAGCATTTTGTTGTGTTGTTGTTTTTTTTGTTGTTGTTTTTTTTTTTTTCTCACCAGAAACTCCATACAAACTGAAGGTGATTACAAAAACCTAATCTTGGCTAAGGAGAGCAGTACCTCTAAGCCAACATCACTCCTTCTGTGGCTTCATTTCCAAGGAACAATAGCACCAGCCTCCAATCAAATTGTTTGCTGACTGGCAAAGATTGTTTGTCTGTTCCCCCTGCTGCTCTTCCCTGTCCAACAATGGGGCTGCTGCTTTGTTTGAGCTGAAGATGCTATGCTGACTTCTCTCTTTCCCATTTCCTACAGGGTCTGCCCTCATGGGCAATTATCCATGACTGAACCAAGTCCTCCCATTTCCTTTGACCTCCCTCCTCCTAGTTTATTTTACAGTGCCCTTTCCTCAGAGAAGAGAACAGCTACTCATTTTCACACAATTGCTTGGATTTTCACACAATATGTGCAATGCCAAGATCCTCTCCTGGTTCCTCAAGTCAATGCCAGTGCCTTCCAGTGGAAAGTTGCTGTGATAGCATGGAGGCTTCATCAGAAATATTTAGGGTGCCCAGCTTGAGGTTAGTACTACAATCAATAAAGAATCCTGGCATTTATTGCCAGAAAATCTAAACTGCATTTGCTCATCCTGGCAACTCAGATTGCACCTGAAGAGCTGGAGAAAGAAACGCCAATGGGACTTGTCATTAAGAATAGAGTCTTCTATGACCACCTCCCTGTAAAACAATTCAGCCCTTATTCTGAGTTGGCTTGTATGCAATCCTGCCATTGCAAATCAGTAAGGAGTACAAGGACACTTGGGGCTCGAAAGAACTGCTTGCTGTATGCAGGAATAAAGCAACCCTTATTTATAATTTTCCATTCATAGCTATACTAGACATGTTGCTTCTATATATCTAAGGAACCTCTATATGTATAATTCTATATGTATAATAAACATACCGAGGTACAGCCTACGTCAATTTTATTTCTACCCATCCTGTTCATTTTTAATCATATTTCTTGAATTACCATCTCACTTTAAAAGGAGCCTTTCAGGGCAGTTTAGAGCTGGTGAATGAGCACTGCTGAAACCAGATGAGGAAGCAGCCCTCCTGCAGCATGGCAGGTTGACAAGTAATCTGGGAGACGCTTCAGGGAAGATGTACATCACAGGGGCTGCGCTTTCAGTGCCTGCAATCCCTAGCGAGAAAAAAAAACAACTAGAGTCTCTTCTACATCTTTATCTCTCCTTGGTCTGGATTTTGGTTTGTCATGCATTTCTCAGCGTTGGGGTGTCACTTAAGAAGCTGGTTACTATTACTGCAATACTGTGCTAAATGTCTGTGCTGCTAGTGGCTTGGCCAGCAAAGACAGAGGATGGAGAAGGAAGGGGCTCTGCAGCCCCAGCGTTAGATCATGGTGAGACAGCGGTAGAGGCATTCCAATGAGCTAATTCTGTGGCAGCATAAGGGGCAGGTTTTATTTACACTCGGCCTAATGGCGTGCGACTCAGTCATGCATGTTACATGGAGCCTTCACTGTGCACAATAGCCTGCTGCCATTTCCTCTATTAAATCACTCCTATGTTCATGTGGCTGAAAGCTCAGTGCTGGCATGCAGTAGTCAAGCGTGTAAAAAATGATTACTCTGATCCCTTTCAACACAGATTTGCTGCATGAAATGGCCTCGCATTGACCTGGGAAAATCAATGCTGTTGTTTTAATGAACAAAAAAAAAGTGGAGCTGAAGCCCACAGTGCCCCTCCTTCTGCTCTCCCAGCCAGCAGTCATATGCATAAAGGGGTCACCTGCAAGCAAACAACGTCTTGCTGTATGGCTCTAACATCCTTTGTCTTGGTAAGGGAATAATGCAGGATATCAATTAGCTATCGTCAATTGTAAGCAAGTTAAAGTGGAAATGCTAGAGAAGCCCTACAGCTTTTTGATACAAAGAGCAATTTTCAGCTTCCCACAGTGCCTTCGGCAGTCTAAACATGAACCAAACTCCTTTTCACTTGGATTCAGCAAAAAAAAGCTCAGATTCTTTTTGTGGCGTTTTCTTTCAGCATTATCATTTTGGCCGTTTTTCAAAATACACTGCTTTGTAATATTGGTTGGAGATGGACTTTCATAATGTACAGTCCCCAGATTCAGCCTCTGGCTTTTTCTGCTGCTTTCATGGACTGGGTTAAGTGCTACCAGAGAGGTAATATGTGTGAATATGGAGTTATCAGGGCTTTCCAGGAAATCTGAAATCTCCATCTTTAAAACCAATCCAGCAGAGAAATCCAGAGCACAGAGGCAAGACCAAAACAGGCATTCTAATTGCAGATAATTATTGGCATGTCTTAACAGTTTGTCTTTTTATGAAAGTGTTTAAAATCATGTAGCAATTTGTTCTACTTTGGTAGCAAAACTCAGAACTGCAAAAGAGCCGCAAGGAGTCATGAAACTTTACTGCAAAAGCAATAAAATGCTGCAGCAAGAAACTTTAATTATCTACAGGCAGACAGGTTACCTGTGCAAAGAAGATTAAAGCACAGACGCACACGCACACACAGAGGCAAATCCTATCCAGGACAGGTAGGAGCACGGTCCTGCAGATGCCAGGAAATACAACTGCAGCTCAGGACACACATTCAAACATCAGGAAGCCAGCATTTGGAGCCCTTAGCTTTCCCCAGTCTTGTTCAGACTTGGCCTTACCAACAACAGCATCCCTTAATTTTTTGTTTCCCAATGCTCTGCTTCCAGTGTTCAGGAAGGCTAAAGTGGCCCAGAGCAATGCTACACAGAAGCCCTTTACAAGAACTCTCTCCTCTGGGCCTTGACTTTTTTTGGCAATGCCTGTGTGAGCCACCTCTTCCTCCCATGTCTTTGACCTTCACTGCCACGTTGCACTGCATGTCGGCTGCTCCCCCAGCCTCCCTGGACACAGAGCACAGCCCTGCTTTACCCTGCTGCCATCAGTCAGACTCAGGTTCAGCTCTGACAAACCTCAACTGAAGGGCATAGAAATTAAAGGAGAGAATCTCCCAGGCAGAGTAGGCTCTGGGCTCAGCAGAGTGCTGCAGGCAATGACACACAAGAGCCCCTGTGCCTCACCACATGTCACATGTACTGGGGCTCTCTCAGGCACCTGAGCCTGCTCCCAAAAGGAACAACAAAGCAAACAACCTCGGGAACATCCCTATATTTTCCTCTGAAAGCTTTATTTTCTACCACCTTGTCTCAGAGCCCCCCCCCCCCCTTCTGTCATCCCCAGGGGATGCCTCCCGGCAGATCTGGCAGTCCCGAATCCTCTGCAAGACAGGGCAAAAAGCACAAGCAAGGCATTTGAGCACATTGCATGGGAACGCAAATGGCCTGGCTATGCTGAGTAAATCTAATTAAAGCCTGGGCTCTTGCACAGCTGCTAGCTTAGAGCTGATGGGATCACACACCTGGAAGCAGCAGCAAAGCTGTATGGCTGAAAGCATCCAGTCCTGTTTTGCATTGAGAGCTTTTCCACAAGGCCATGATCTAGTTCTGTGAGCTGGTTACAGACAATAGACATTACACAGGCTGCTCAAGGTGACAGAGCGAACCAGCAGCACCATTGGGAACACAGTACAGATCTTGCAAGTCCTTCCCTGCCTCCCTGCCTGCCTCCTGCTCATCCCTGTTGTGTTCCCAGGGTACAAATACAGCTTGGTTAAAATGGAGTTAAGCCTGAATGCACTTCCTGATGACACGAGAGAGTCTGTGCTATAAAAGCATCCTTGTCATTTGCCTTTCCATGGAGCAGCATGAGGCCATTGCACTTGAAATTTCTGAGGTATTAAAAAATAATACATAATTGGTGCTAGTGATGACTGTGCTGTAATACCTCAGTGCTCTGCTCAAGACAGCACTGCCTCCCTGAGAGAGAGACTCAGAGCCAAGAAAATGGCTGAAATGCGGATTGTTTCCTACAGAAAAAGCACTAACAGAGTGAGCAAATAAATGGGAGCAAACACGGTTGCACAGATGCATGTGAATGGAGAGGGGGGAGGGACTGCCGCAAAAAATAACAGATAAAGCCCTCCTCTCTGATGTTCAGCAAGGGCAAGGGAGGATGTGCAGCCAAGTCAGTCAGGGTTGAGGTTAGGAGTCAAGGGTGCCTGCAATTTAATCCTGTATCTGGTTGTCACTTAGTGGAGGCATTGCGTGAGTCAGTGAAGCCCTCTGCCTTGATTTCTGCACCTGTAAAATGGAGTCTAGAGTAATATGTGCAACACAAGGTGGATTAAAGGGTGGCCACACAAATCTTTGAAATATACAGTGATCTATCAGGGCTAAATAGCTCTGTTTTCACTATAAGTGGTCACTTAGGGCAGTATATGCTGATGCTGCATTATAGGACCAATGTTAAAAGCTACAAAGACAGAAATGTTTATGAAAATAAAAGGTTACTTCAGGGGGAAGGCTTAAGTGGTTCATGATATATACATATGATTTTCAGTAAATATCAGAATATATTGGGCTAATAATCGGGGTGGGTTTTTTTGTTTTTTGTTTTGTTGTTGTTGTTTGTTTTTTTACTTTTGTTTACACAGCACTGCGCTGTCTGTGAGTTGTACGCATACCCACGTAGAGCCCAAAATTTAACCTAGGGCTACACTGAAGGATATAATCTAGCTTTATCTTTCAAAAGCTGTCAATGTAGGTCTGATGCGTCATGTATGACAATCAGCACAGAAGCACCTACACATAAAAATAATGCACTTAAAAGCATTGAAAGACAAGATCTTAATCTCAAGAAAAAAATGATGTCTCCCCAATGTGTCAGAACTTCAAAAGTAATTGTGAGATCTGACAGGGCTGCTGGTGATTCTGCTAAAGACTCTTTATAGCTCCTCTTAAAGGGGCCTTGGGCTGATTCATGATGATCGTGTCTGACAGCTAGCATTTCTGCTAATAATAATCATAAATAAAGTGGACAAGGTTGCCTGACCTGAAATGAGCATATCTATAGTGCCATATCCATTACAGCACAGTGGATCTCTGACTGCAAATCAGGAAAGGTCCAATGCTCTTGACACTATGTATTAAAATAATATCCATCTTTCAAGAGCCTCAGAACCTTTGTATGCTATTGTTTTCATTAAAAAAGTGTTCCTTGTGAGAGTTCATTCAGATGAGAACAGACTTACAGAAAAAAATTACGAAGGAGAAATTACGGAGGATAAAAGATTGCAAACCTTTGCATATTTTTTTGTTTATTATGCAATAAAAATATGTTTGCGAACAACTCTATTCTTCCGTATATCTCAGATCCTCCTTCATGTTCTCCTGCATTGAGGTAATAATCCCAATTTTATGCCATCATAAATCTGCTGACATGTGAAAAATTATACTATTATCAAACACATCAAAACAGAATTATGATATTACTGCTGCAGGATGAAATTCAAACTGGAGCTGGGTTACAAGAAAGTGAAGAATTATGAATTTCTGGGCAGTGGTTGCTGCTACAGATATAGAAAGTAATAAAGATATATTTTTTTTTTCATTTGCATTAAAAGAACTGGTTCCTCTTAGAAACACAACTCTCTCAATATAGGAATTAATTGCAGATGTAGGGAATCACTCTCAAAAGCAAAATAACAAAAAAAAACAAACACGCTTACAAACTCTCCAAATCAGGTGACAGACTTAATTAAGAGAGAAGCTTTGCACATACTTTGAGGGATGTCAACATGCCACATTTTGCTGTGCCTAACAGAACAGGCATCTTGCAGGGATGCCTATGCACAGAAAATGCTCCATCACAGAGGTTAAAATCTAGCTGTGGTAAACACCTGCAACATTGCTGACAAGGGAGAGAGGAACTAAGCCACAATAGAAATTAGGCTGAACGCATACATTTGTCAGTTAGAGAGAAAGCTGTACTTTGAAAAAGTAAAAGAGAAAAAAGTTGTATTATGAAAAAAGTCAGATTTTAGTTAGCAGTAAAACAATGGCAAAGCTGAGACTGTCCACATTCCTTGCTAAGGAAAGCTTCCTGCTTGACTACCTTTGCATATCTGCACTGCATGACAAATCACCACCACTGCTCGGCCAGGTTCAAAGCTGGCTAGATCCAAGGGAGGGGGGATAATCTCTTGTTTTTGATGCGGATGAATCTACACTTCAGTTTTCTATGCTTTCCCTCACCTGCACAGCTGCTCTGCTTTTTTGCATCTATTCCTAGTTCAAATTTTGTTGAAAATCACCATGTGTGGCATAAGCTAAAGAAAGGGAAAGTGACCCACCCTGACAGAGACTATTGCAGATGGATTTCTCTCAAGAATGGTTACTGGATGCCTTTAACTGTCTCACTATCAAAGCAATGGGAAAGCAAAAGATTCAATTTTTGCTAGAGAATCCAAAGAAAAGGAAATGTCCTATGGAAAAAGTGCATATCATATGGGCAGCTTCTCCACAGCACACAGTCAGTTGACAGTACACTCCCAGCGTTCTGTGTGGTCAGCTTTGGATTCCTTTTCCACAATATACAAAATCATCCTTCTTTTTCTTGCAAGTTACCACTAAGAAGTTTATATTTGAAAAGAGCCATCAGAAGAGCAGCTCATTAGAAAGAGGAAAATTAAGTTACTGCCACATATGCAGAAAGGATAGAACAGAGTCTTTCTCATAGGATGCAGAGTTAACATCAGGAAGATTATTTCATCACTTGGCCTTTGCTTGCACAATGTAGAGTGACTTTCAGATATATCCTCAGAACAGGTATTATCAGATGTGTACTTTTGAATATGGTTTTAATTGTGGTATTCGTTGTGTTCACATCTGTGTTGCACATGTTCTTCCTGCTACTGCAGCAAAAGCTTGAGAAAAGAGAGGGTAATGCCTCACTCATTTCATTCATTCTAAACAAATCCCAGAGGTAAGTAACCCAGCAAGTGAGAATGGCTTGTGAATTAGGAACTCTATGAGAATTACACATTTCTGCAGCCAGAACTACTGCAGAATATGCAGCCACTGATATTTTAAATACTGGTGTATACCAGTCCCAGTATCTATATACATTTTTTAAAAAAGGAAGTTGGTTAGGGCAGGACTTACACTTCTTGTTGGGAAAACAGAACCCAGAAAAAAAGTGAGGTGACCAGCTGATGGATGTTCCTCATCCCTTTCCTGCACTATTGTCCTGGTGAGAAGTACGAGCTGCAACACCATGGACTCCTGGCATGGACCAGCAGGCTCTTTCTATCTGATTAAAAAATGTAGTAAGAAAGCTACTGGGCGTTCTGATCCTCTCTGTGATGACTAACTGCTCTCAGACTTGCAAGTACTTTAAAGCAACAGTGCCCATATTTATAATATTAATAGTATACCTTATTAATAATAAAATTACTTGGGGAGGAAGGACTGTAACTCAAAAGTTAAAATCCAACAGACTCAGTGGCAGGATATGATCTTTCAACAGCATGGGCATAACTTTGTTCCATCTTCTAAAACAGGTGGGAAGAAAGAAGTGACAGATCCAGTAGCAAGGCATCTTGCACCTTTTGGGCATTCAGAGTGCGCAAGGAGCAAAAGGGAGCTCCCAGCAGTTACTGCTGTTGAGCAGGACTCTGGCCTTGTGCTGCTGAACCACACATGTACCAAGAGAGGAGTCTTTGTCCAAAGTGCTTGAAATTACATTTCACCACCTCATAAAGGCATCTTTTTGGAATCAAATCAGAAGAATATTTGTATAAATAAATACTTAATTGCAACTAGCAACATGAAATAACTGTAGAGATAAGCGTTCTGTTAATGTGAAATAAACCTAAGTGAAATGGGTGGGAGAGAGACTCCACTGCATATGCAGTGCAAACACAGACATTTGTGCATGTTGCTCGGAAGAAGCCTGGGGCCTGGGACACTTACCCTGGCCTCTCATCTCTGCTGCAAACACAGCTGGCTCTGATCTACTAGCCTATCTTCAGGAAAGGCCTCTCCACCATGAAGAAGTTAGCTGCTTTGGTCTGTTTTCTCCTTTCACATCCCTTCAAGCTTACCTGTGGTTGATCGTTTCTTCGGTGTTTTGAGACTCCGGCACCTGCCGCTGGCTGAGCTGCTGTTCTCGCTCATGGAATCTTGTGCAGAAGAGGCGCTCCCTGTTGCCTCGCTGTCCCTCATCATGCTCTCATAGCCGCTGCTGCCTCCGCTGTGGTAGAACAGGGCAGTCTTCCCCATGGCGGGGGGCAGCTCCCCACTCAGGACACTGCTGTTGTCGCTCCCATGACCACTGCTGCAGCGATGAGGCTTCCGAGGAGGAGTGATCTTGCTGTAAGGAGATGGCAGCACATGAACTGCTGGCTTCTCCTCTCCATGAAGGCCACCACGCTCATCTGCTTCCACGTTTCCTCGGAGCTGCAAGCCTCTGGAGCTGGCACTGCCTTGGAGCAGCTCTGAAATCCGTCCATTGACAGCCCGAAGAGGCAATTTAGAAGCAAGGCTAGAGCCTCGGTTTCTGCTGAGGGACTGTGTTGACCAGGACATATTCTTCCCACTTGGAGGCAGACTGGAACTCTGCCCAACAGACTGAGGCAGAGACTTGGTCGAAAAGCTGAGTGTTTTGGTAGCAGAGGCAGACAGGCTTCGGGCCTTGGGACTTGCCAACAGGAGCTTGCTGACCGCTGAGATCTTTGACTGTCCAGCTTTTGGTGATGCTCCTGCAGACTGGGAGAGAGCTGAGTTGGTTGGTGAGGACATGACACTGCGGCTGACGCTCCTTCCAGTCCTAGGCATGGTGGTGTCTTTGCTAGGGTTCATTTTGGAGTTCACGGAGGACAGGCTTTCTGCTCTCTCCAGTGACAGACACTCATAGTGACTTCCTGTGGATCTTCCAAGGGAGTTGGTCCTGCTGGCAAGCTGCTCCAGCTTGGCACTGAACAGCTTGCTGCTGCTGTTGTTGCTGCTGTTGTCAATGCCAGAGCCTTTTGGTTTGGCATTCAGCTCCTCGGGGAAGCTGGCCTGGAAAGGCACAGGCTGGCCAGAGGGACTGCTGGTGGTGCTGCTGGTAGCACTGTGCTGGGGGCTGGCTCTGTTCTTCTGATCCAAACTTGACTTTCTCACTGGAGGCAGAGGAGGTGTCCCTTTGGGGCGAGTGAGGACACAATGTTTGGGAGAGGCCACTTTTTTGTCTAGGCTGGCCTTCAAAAATTGGGTGTGGGCAGGAGAAACAACTCCATTGCTGTCAGTGGCAGCAGAATGGAAGTGACTATCGGACTCCTCTGGCTTGCTTGCCTTTGGAGGCAGCCCTCGAGGGAGGCTGCCACCCTTCAAGCCATCACTGGAATGAATGGGACTCTGGGTTGAAGAGCCAGATGCTGCCATCTCACACCCATCCACAATTCTCTTCAGACTATCACATCCTGGGGAGACAGAGGCATCCCCACTGCTGCTGCTGCTGCTAAACCTGTCTGCTGGAGACTGCTTTGTGCTCTGCTCAGATTTGGCTGAAATCGTGGTCATGTCAGAACTCAACCCATCACTGCTCCCAGAGCTGTCATTTTTTACATCGTCTTGTCTCTTCAGCCAAGGATCTTCAAATTTGATATCTTTTTTAGCATTGGGTTCTTTCCCTTCATGGGGATGAGCAACCTTTGGGTCTGCATTTACCGATACAGCATCATCAGTGTCTTGTGCTTTGAAGGAATTAACAGCAATACATGGATAAACAGTAATGTTTGTCTTCATTGGGAAGTAGCCCTCACAGCTGTTGAGGCTAGCAGTGTTTTTAATTGTGACAGTAGTTTTCCCTAAAGCTGATATTTTACAGCCTTTGATGGGTGGCACTTTGCTGAAAGCTTGTTCCCCCATTTCTGACAATATAAGCATGTTGTCGGTTACTGGCTTCTGTTTGTCACCTACACAAATCATGCTGGCGCTTTGTATGGTGCTTGCAAAGTCAGAGACAGGAGGTTCTGCCATTGCTTCTCCATGCCCATAGCATGCCTGGGCAATGAAACTGTGGCATGACTGCTCACCGTCACTCCCTGTGCTCATTTCACTCAACCATGAGCTGATAGATGAGCGTCTGCTGCCATCATCCTGGGACTTGTCATCCAGGCCCAGCTTTGGAAGTGGAAGGAACTGTGTGATGCTGACCTCAGACACAGGAGCTGCACTGGAGTAACATTCAAGATCTTCAGATATGCTGCTGATAATACTGACTGGCCTAGACCCAGAGGCCAAAGCCTGCACAGAGCAGTCACTGTTAAAACTGATGATACTGGTTGGGCGCCCATTGTCAAGGACCCCACTAATGGTTAGCTCTTCTACAAGGGTGAACACCAGCTCGTCCTCCCCATTCAGTTCCAGTGGCTGCTGCACAGTCACCATAGTAGTGCTTAGAATCTCCTTCTTGGATTCAGGAGAATGGTTTTGTTGCTGGTCTTCATTGAGAATGGTCTCTTCAAAATCCCCATTGCTGGAAGACACTGACTTCTTCATGATCTGAGGGCTCATTCCTGCAGGTGGAGTCCGTATTTCTGGCTGTAACAAAGATTCAGTAGATGTCATCTCATTGTCCTTACTCAGGGAAGCTGGTGGGGGTGTGGTGCTGGGAAGAACTCCTTTCTGTGTATAGACTTTGCACCTCTGGGAAGGAGAAGTTGGTGGCTTGTACTCAGATGTCTTGGAGAGGCTCGCAATGCCAAGCCGGGGTGAACCCATTGGCCTTGGTTTCCCTTCCACAAAGCCACAGGTGTTGAGACCTTCTCTGCTGCTCTGCAAGCTGGTGCTGTGTGCTAACTGGCAAGAGCTAAGCTCTTTACTAGAGCTGCCTGTCACGCTCCTGGGAGAAGGAGGGGTAGAAATATTAGTAAGAGCTCCAGAAGGAATGGGGGAGTGATTTCTCTTAGTTTTGCTGGGGGTAGCATTTATATTTTCCTTGGCTTCTCTATCAAGATGCTGATATTCTGGCATCGTATCTTCCTTATCTGACTCTGGTAAGTGACTAAGCTCTGCGAGTTGGCTTGAGACAGAGCACTTAGACATCTGGTCTGAGCTAAACTGAGCAGGCATCTCTTCAAAGGGGAATTTGTTAGTCTCTTCACTGCCATCTATACAATCCAGCCTCTCCTGGAGCTCTGCAAAGGTGTTGCACTTCAGGCAATCTCTTTCAGATGTGCTGGGCCCCGATTCACTACCTTCCTCCATCCTGCCCTCATTTTTGGTCTTCTGCAGTGCAGGAACTATAGGAACAAAGTCAGGAGGACCTTCATTATCTGTCAGCTCCTTATCAGAAAGTGCAGTGCCATTGGGGCCAACATAAATCACTGTGTCACAGGACTGCTCACTGCTGGATGAATAATCAGGATCACTTGATAAATGCAAAATAGGGAAGTCTGGGTCAACGGTGTTTCTAGAATGGAAGGGCCTCAGCTGGGTCGGCCGACGCATCCTACCCTCCTCACAAGAGCTCTCTCCTCCAGAAGAACTCGATGTGTACTGCAACATCAGAGAGACAGAGATCATGACATTTCAGAATTGCAAACAGCTCCTTGCACAAACCGTATGCATACACAAAAAATGATATATCTAAACTGGGAAATCTCTCAACAAAGGCACAGAACTCTGAAGATCCTTATATCCAGTCTTACAGCAAACATACAGCAGTGTTCAACAGAGTACCCAATGCCCCAAATCTAAATGTTCCACACTCAGTCATGAGGCTTCCAAAAAAATAATGTACTGAATAAATAGATCAGGAGCCCTCACCTAATTTAGACCAACCAAATAAACTGGTTATTTGCCAAAGGCATTCCTATTTTTGTGTGTGAACAGGAACAAGAAAACTCATTACAGAAATAAGGCGCAGAAAATAAAGACGGTCCCTTTTGGTCGTAATGCCAATGTGTGAAGTTGTATAATATGTTTAAGGGAGTCCTTGGGTACACACTGCAGGGACGGTGTGTGAAATGAATCCCTTCACGGGGACACATTGCTGTAATGGTGTGTGGAATTAATCCCTTCAGTTGTCTCTCTCCAAAGTTTTTTTCAATCCGTAGACTGTCAGTTTAAATCAAACATTCACTGGTTGTACGCAGTTCACATTGCAAGCTATACAGAAGGAACCAGGACTCCATAAGCATGGAATTAGATATAGCCCACCATCACTTTACTTCTTGGAAAATCTATCACTCATATTTACAGGCAGTCAGAATAAACGAGGCATCAGTGCAGGCATTGGACACAATGCTTTGCATTCATTTTGCTCCTACTCTGTGAGAAGCAAAGAGAATCTAACTCTTCATTAAACCCAATTTACTGTACAGTGGCTTCATTCCTTATTATTTCATTAGCACTAAGAACATAACTGAAGATTTACACTCTCAGCTATATCATTAAATGAGGCCAGCTTAAAAACCTGTTGAGACAGATATGTTTGAAAGCGCTCCTCTATTTGATGCTGAAGCGTTTACATTCCCCTGTCTCTGCTATGTGCTCTGAGCCACTCGCCTAGGACAAGGAACATACAATCTTTGCACTTTGGAATTGGTTACTGATTTTGCTATATGCCTCGCTGCCCCATCAAGGATCTTTTGGGGTCCTTCCTGCTCCCTCTTCCAGCACTACAAGAAAGAAGTTATATGTGTCTTACCTTAGTTTTCTTTTTCTTCATCCTGAGGACTCTGGATGCAATCTGGATGGTGGACAGCGTCTCAGCGTAGTTCCCCGCAGTGGCTGAAATGTGAGCTATCATTGTGGTGCGGCAGTTCATATTCCCCAGGGACTCTCGAAGCAACATGGTGAGCTTGCTGTCTCTGCAAAATAAAATGAATTAAGGCTGCATTAGCCAGCGAGGTTTCACTTCGACCACTGTGATGTGACTTGGGTCTCGGCGAAATTTTTTCTCCTCTTTTTAATGGAATTCTAATTAGTTCTGTTCCTCAGGTTTGCACTATCCTGTATCTGCAGCTGAGCATGCTGAAAGACTCTGGACTACAACTTAAACTTCTTTTATGTTCCCAGTTCCCGTTCTACGTCTTCATCTGGTCTCATTCCTTCAGCACTGTTACCACTGGTGAATACAGAACAGCAGACCAGCGTTGCAGACTAAAGAGTCACTGCAGCAGATGGCAAAGTGCTGCCTTTTTCCAGTGTACAAGCAGACTCTGAACGAGCTCCAGTAGACAAGAGTGTAGTGGATTAGATTAGAGGACCCAAAGTTTCTCTTGCCTGCTGGGGCACTGTGTAATTCAATAACGCTGCTACTTAAATCACTAAAGTAACTTTGGATGATATTGGTGAAATACAAGCCAGTCAAGCCTTAAGACTTCTCACAACTGTTCTTTCATATTAGAGCTTTTTTTCTGCTGAAGTGGGAATCAAATTTTCTGTTCTTGCAGTTTACTCTATTGTTTGGAACAGGATAGTTTTTGAAATGCAGATGCCTTACTGTGGGGCTGTCTGTGACTAGACTAAGAATTGGAATCCTCAAGCACAACAATTCTAACAGCATGATGATGCATGTGTAACTTTTGTATGGTATTCATCTAATCCTGCAGTCAAAAATGCACAATATATACTTTTAAGGGATCTTTAACCATGAGGAGCACAAAATAGCTGACCAGCTGGGAAATCTTCTTGAAGAGAGCCTCTCCTGTACTATAGGTCTCCTGTACTATAGGTTGTGGATAATAGTTACACATGGCTCAAAGCAAAGACAACATTCTGATATTTACTTGTGCTTGATAAACTGCATACAGCAATTGTTTCCTGTCAGTAATACTATCAATGGCTTGGGATTATTTTTTTGTGGGTCACTGTTCAATCTCTGCTAATACTTATGGTGCATATGTGCCCTTAGTCTTGCATTTAACATTCCCAGCTCATGGGAATAAAGCTGCAACCTGTGGGAAATTAAACTATATCCACTGGATAGGACTGCTAGACAAACATCAGAATTCTTGAATTTCTCTTTTTAATTGGGTAAATCACAGAAGTCGGGATTGCATATTTTATTGCATTTACCGTTTAGGTGGGGCATATAGCTCTAGGAAAGCCACACCACAGTGAGCTGATGCTGGCTCATAAAATGTGCTATCCTGAGCTTTATAGTACTTGTGATTTCAGCTAGGCTAGCAATACTAGATGGAAAATATTTTCTCTTCCACGATTTCTGCTTCCTTCTGCTCCAGACACACTGAAGACAATCTGGCAGCTTTGAGAAGCAAGCAAACATCCACAAAGACTACAGTGAGACAGTCTCACTCATTTCTCTTGTGACCTAAGGCTGCTTTGAATCCACAGATCCCGAGTTAACAGGCTGCTGTACCTTAGGTTAGTGGCCCTCCTTTCCATCAAGGAATAATTAAGATGTCAAATTTTGTACATCAGTTACTGACACTCCGATGCAGAGTTACATGGAAATTATAAACATCTGTACAGAAATCAATAACAAGCCTTTCATTTGCTAGTGCTTCTATCACAGCAAAACAGGAGTCGATGGGGGAAAGGGCAAAAGAATGCATTCCGAACATGTAGATCTCCTGAGAATACATAACCCATGCAGCCATAACCCATCAACACACTGCGGTGCAGCTCTCCTAAAGCTATATGCATTATGAATATGAAATAATCTGTCCCATCTGCCTTGCACTGAAATACATGCGTGCAAGAAGAATGATGATACCGAGAAAATTCTTATTCTGTAATTCAAATGCTGTGACATCTATTAGAAAGAAAGTAAAGGATGGATTTTTTTTTTTAAGAATTAAAGCAAGAAAATTAGCAGCAAAAAAGTCCAGCCAATGCTGATTTCTAATGTCAGAGTTTCCTCCAATACTGCCTGTATCTGGACTATCAATGTAACTTTGGACATAGACAAAATAACTTGCCTCCTGTCAGTATTATACATTGAGGAATAAAACAAAGATGAAAAAAATTAATGATCATATATTTTTGACAATTTTAGACATTGTCTTAAAACATTCACCTGCTCATGGTTCACTGATGTCTCACTAAAGCCCCTCCTGACTCCTAAGGAAAGACTGAAAATCAAAGGGAACATAATAACACAGATGTGCGGCTTAGTAACTATTAATTTTTAACTCATGCTAGCCTCAGCAAATAAAATTATTGGTATTTTGGATATCTCACTGAAATTAGCTTGTCATACAGTGTGAGACATGAAGTTAAATGCCTTGCTCTTGTGTGAGTGCTGACATGGCATTTCTGCATGAAAAAAGAAAATTATTTCATTAGGTGATTCGTGAGCTGGTACTTGCAAAAAGCAGAATTTCCTGTGGAGCCACAAGCTTTACAAAGGGAAGGTCTGGACAAAAAGAGCTTTGAGAGGAAAGAACATTTTTGTATCTTCTGCCCATGCAAAACAAACTTAGGCATAGGAAACAGAAGAGCTGCTGTTCCTGGGTGCATGTTGCTCATGCACCAATTTCTTCATAGCAAATAGGAGATCTTCAGGGATGCATTACAAATAGAAATGATCCATTTGTGTTCTGCTCTAAGAGAAATGAAGTGGTATGTCAGAGCAGCACACCGACCCCATTTTATACATCTTTCTTCTTCTTAAATGTAGTTCTATCCCATCCACTAATGTTTTTATAGTTTAGGAAATTTATTGTAACTCCTTGTGAATTCAGGAATAAAAAACACAGAGAACAGCGCATGAAGGTGAGGACAGAAAAGTACCACACTTCAGATGCCAAAGCCTTTATATCCGCAAACCCATTCTGCAGCCTTTTCAGTACTTAAAGGTTATTTGATTTTTCTACCTGAAGCATTTGGCCAAACAAAATACATTGCCCCTACTTGTAAACCCTTCCTAGCCATGGTCCTTATATCACCATGGCTACACTAAAACACTGCTATTTCCTATATTCCACACAGACTAAACTCCAAAATAAACTACACAAAGCTCTATCTTTGGAAAAATCCAGAGCCAGGAACCCTGGGGAAAGAAAGCTAAACTCACATCTCTAAAAAGAGTGTCAGTAGTTATGGTACAAAGAAGAAAGAAAGGAAGAACTGTGCAGATGCCAGGCAGAAAGGTTCACTTCATCCCATGAAGTAGCAGCTGTCTGTGCTGAAAGGACAAGAGGGAAAGTTGTCTCTTTTCCAGGCTACTCTCTTATCCTCAGCCTCTCACATTACAGCTGACCCTAGAAGACCTATATTACTGTCTTCTGCGTCTTTTAGTAGCTACTATTAAGGATCCCTAAAATATATTAAATCTCCTAAAAAGAGATATGCGCTGCAGTATGCACAGTGTTTTCTATTTCTTGTCTTCTGAGACAATCATGCAAACTGGGATCAATGTAAATTAGTATTTTCATCTGCTCAGCAAGAGGGAAAAAAGAAACATATACCTCAATGCTCCTCATAAGTATATTCGTATTTTCCTTCTTCACAATTGGTTAATTATACTCAGATTCAAACAAAATAGAATTGTATATCAGAAGAATGAAATACTCAAGATCATGATAAGTTTGTGTGGACAATGCCTAAATCCCACTTGACTGTGTGCATTAAGACTATGTCTTTTAATTTCACAACTGGATACCAATCTTCCACTAGACTCCTGCCTCAATCCCTGCACAGGATAAACAGTGCTCACTGAACAAGAAGTCATTCAGTCTTTCATTTAATCTCTCTCTTTTAATGTGTGGACTTGTGCTCTGCCTACTGTTAGGACTAAACAAACGCAGCTCTGCATCCAGAATGACTTATTTCTTCAAAGGCCTTTCCTTTTTCTTTCTTTTGGAGCTCATCAATGCAGTTTTTGATGAATGCCTCTGAGGTGAGGTATATAATCCCCTGTTAACACCTGCTGCGCTAAGTATAGGTGTTCGGTTTGAAGCACTGATCTTTCAGAGTATTAAGCATTATACAGTCTTTCATATTCAAGGTACATCTTCCTTTGACTTCTGGTGCAGAGAAAATGGGAAAGCTGTTTCTCAGTCTGGTCACTTAGCAAACCAAAAACACAGTTAACAGTCCACCTGCAAACACTAGGAATGCATTGGCAGAACCAGTTCTGATGGCAGTACCAGCTCCCATTGTAATATCGCTCCCTTCTCTTCCATGCCTCCTTCCACACTTCCATACGCCTTTCAGCTCCTGTTACAAGTCAGGGTGGAGTTTATTGATGACAACCACATCTCAGTATGGTCCTGATTCATCTCCAAAGCAGGTCCTTCATTTGCCTTTATAAGATGCTAATTTTACAAGGAATAAGTGTCCTGCAAAAAAAAACACCCATACGCATAGCTCATGAGGCCAAAGTAGGTCTTAGGTACTTAATTTCACAATCTCAATGTTCTTATATATTTTATGTAATTTTATGGGGATTTATGTTTACACTTCACTAAGATATCAACAGGCTCAGAGCCTTTATGTGTATTAAAAAGCCTTAAGTGCTGAACTAGCCAACCAGCTGGCAGCAGCAGCCAGCTGCCACTTTTGTACAGACAAGCAATAGAGCAGGAGGAAGTGGCTCACAATTTACCTTGAGGTACTGCTAGCATTTGCTGCTGGTGAGGGATGGTGAAGTTCCAGAGTACTGCAATCCTTTCCTGCGCTACAGAATTTTGCTCTCACGTACTCACATCCTTTTTGCCTTTTTGTTATCAGACAATCCTTTTCCCTCCTATCAGCATTTTCTTGCAGCTTCCCTGATTCATTCTTCTTCAGTCTAAGTCCCACAATATGATTCTCACCATGAGCTCCCTACTGAAGTAGCCCAGCACTGCTCCATTTTATCTTACTTTGACCTAACTACCTGCACCTGTCTTTGCCAGTGTCCAGCATCATTCCTAGCTCATCTCCCAGTACTGATCTTCTCTTTCCTCAACTCTTGCTCCTATTAATGTCCTTCACTGGTACTGTATAACCATCAGGGCCTTTATCTCCACTTACATCCCCTTAGCTTCTCACTGATACCTATCGAAGGCACCCTATAACCCCCACATAATTTGGTATGCTCACTGCACTACTCTGCATGTGTTCAGGCTGGATGAGGGGGTACAGTTTGGACAGAGCCTTCTGACATACTTCCACTGAATGACATGAAGAATCCGTGCTGGTAACGTGTTCCAAATGTGTTACAAAGAGCAGAGGCAAACAATAATTGCTTTTGTTTAAGGCTTCAAAATTGAATTCGTGAATGGAAATGAATCAGGAAGAAAATTTTATGCTCAGCAAATTTGAAGGAATTTGCATTGCCCAGCATCTCTTTCTTAGCATGGGAGTGACAAGTACAGGGCTTTTCCACAAATGGAGGGATTGCTGGAAAGGAAGATCCAGCTCAAGTCTTGGAATCCCAATTTTGCTGTGGAGTTATTTAACCAATCCTATTATACACTTCACAAGTTTCTTTTTTTTTTTTTTCCTTTTTCAACTGCCTTAAAGAAAATATTTTCTTCATCTTCCCCTTCATCTCACCCCACTATATAAGGATTTTGGATATTTAATGACAAAAGCAGAACTATCAGGAATAAAAATAACACTCTCAAGAGGTAGAATGCAATATTATAAATAAGCATTGGGACATACAAAGGTGTGTGCTTGAGCTCTCTATTAATCATACACCTTGGTGTCTTCCTAGGCACTTGGCCAAAAGAAAAATGTTGTCAACTCTCTCAAGGTGTTATTGTTACAGAATAAGACGATGTATGCCCTCAGGTGTCTTGTAATCTAATTATTTATAGAGGTATGTCAAAGGAAAAATCTCTGGAAGTATGGCAGTTAGTTTTGATCATAATGTCTTAACTCTGCTCCCTTGTGCTAATGCAGTGCTTTGTTCATAGTAATAAATGCTTGCATAATGAGAGAACCACATAAATACTCCATTTGGTTTTGGCTCTTATTGCACAGAAATAATCTCTACAGAGGACAGTTCACAGCTTAAAAGGTACAAAACCAAAACGGTATGTTACTAATGGCTGAATTCAGGAAGAACCAGTATTGTTTGCTTAGCTAAATCCTTCCTTTCTGTTAATAATTTTGATAGTAGGAATGAGGAAATTAGAGCAGTGTGTGTAGGCACAAGCAGAGTGAGGCCAAGGGGACTAATAAAGCTCACAGTGGAAATTTCATGTTGCAGAACAATCTTTGTGCATGTGATAGATGCACAAGACAGCATCTTTTCGTTCCTTTCACCAAAAACTGAAAAATAGAAAGATCATCCAAACAGCTCCAGCTGCTCTAACATCTTAAACTGACTGTCCCTCTGACCATAAATGGACTTGTATAGAAGTTGCTCCCAGAGCTTCATGAAACAGGCAAGGATTAGCTTGTTACCCAAAAATGACATAGAAGTGCCCCAGTCTAGAGGTTCTGCTGACTACTCTCAGCAGTTCAACTTTACTCCTACACTAGACCTATCTCACAATAAAGCAGTTACTATCACAAAAGTTTCTCCTCTTTTACCTGTGTGAATTAAAGAACTCTCAGTTTCTGATACTTTCAGCCCAGGTCTGAGCTGCACATCTCTATATCAGCCCCAGGAAAGCACAGAGAAAGATGGCCCCACCGCCTTCTCATTTCTGCCTTGTGCCAGCAGTAGCGCTGAACCAGCACGGGCTTCAATTAAATAATTAATCCAATGTGAGAAAGAAGTTCCTCACAGTCTTCACCACAGCTACATGAATGTCTGTGGTTTGGTACAGAAGAACTTCTCACTTTGGGAATACTGAACAAAGACATAACCCCTTATTTACAGGTCAACACGCTTCTTAGATTAGATGAGAGCGTAGAGATGCGAATGTCTTTGACACCACAACCAGAGCACATCTAAGGGGTGGGCAGTAGGGGAAGGCCTGCAAGGCAGCTCTGCAGAGACCACTGGCGGTGTCAGAGAGAGGACAGCACTTAAAATGGACTCCATCTCCAACTCCGAGCACAGAGCCAAACTTCATTCACGAGGAACCATTAAAAACGTGCAAACAAAGCACGAAGATAAAAAGGATCCTACTGCTCTGTCTCATTACAGTGCCAGCTCCTCATAAATTCTCAGCTGAAAAACGAAGCTCAATTAATCTAGGGAGCTAATTAGGCTCTGCAACTCTATGCTGAAGTTAAAGCCAGATTCCCCCCAAACCATCAATGCCAGTGGTTAGGAAAACCTGAACAGTAAACAGACTGTTATTTACAGGAGAAAAAAAGATCCACACAGTTAAAAACCAGCATTGATACAGATTTTAAATAATTTAAAGATTTTGCATGTGACAAGGCTCTGCTCTAACCTGCACCGAGGTACACTCACAAAGGGAAAGAAAAAGCCTTTCTTCTTCTGTGCCCTTTCTTGTTTGCCTCTCCTATCTGGAAGCATTGCAAGTACAAGTTTGCCTTGACTTATCTCATTGAAGCCAATGAGATAAGTCATAAGCCAAGACATTTGTTTGCTTTCAATGAGAAAACAACAGTCATAGCCACTGCTGAATAGCCCCTGGGGGAGCTGAGGAGCCTGCCTGCCTCTCCTGGGCTGCTTGTCCTGGGTACAGACAGCATGGAGTGTGGCTGGCCAATATCTGGTGGTATAGGAAAGTGACAGAGGAATAGGGATCCTTTCTTCCACAGCAAGAAAATATAGTGAGGACTTGCCTCATTTCCATCCTCTGAGGACAGGATCCAGAAGCCACCTTCACACCAGTCCCAGTGGGGACCAACTGGGCAGATGATGGCCTGAGCACAGCAAGGAGACATCCAGGAAGTGCACTGGGATCTCTTCCCACCACTCAGCATCTTTGCTATCAGCACTGCTTCCTCCCAGCACCCACAGCCCTGCAGGATTGAGCAGTGGTTTGCAGTATGTGCCCTTGCCAAAGGCTGCAATTTTCATGCATGGCCAATTAATGCAAGGCTCTCCTCTCTGTATTCAAGAGGCTAAACAAGGGGGGTGTTTTTTAGAAAGCCTCAGATCCTGCAGCTCAGCTGCTGCCACTGCCATCAGCAGACGTGACATATGCTGAAGAGCTACCAGTGGTGACAGCCCCTGCAGAGAGGGCAGGGCAGCAGCCACCTCAGCTCTCATCTCAGTGCAAGCAACAAGCACGTGCCCATCCAACCGACACGACCCTGTGTTATGCATGCCCCACACAGCTAGGGAAACATTTTGGCCAACACAGCATGACCATTTGAAAGGGGTCAGAAAGGCTGCTTGCTGCTGCATACAGCGCTACCTGTTAGCCTGAGGAGCAAGCTACAGCACTGTGCCCTTTTCTTTCAAGAAGCATTATGATTTCATATGTAGTGAGTGGAATACCAGAGTTATTTCCTCACACTAAAACGAACTTCAAATGTTTGTACTTGAGCCATGAATATTCATGATCTTTTAAGGAGGATTTCATAATTACTTCATTCTGGTTAGGCTCATTTGATCTGCAGCAGTGACAGCAGTAGTTTACACTCCTTCATCAAGATGCCACCATTTGGCAGCATAAGCTTCCTGGTTTCCTGTGCTGGAGAGCAGCTCTAGTTATCTTAATTGCAATCCCAAATGGAGTTGTACCTGAAAATAAACTGACTGTTGTTCAGTTTTAGAAACCATTCCACTTGGAGCTACTGATAGCATAAACAGATGACATCTCCAGGAAACTGGAAGGTCACCTACCAAAATATCTCTCATTTTGATTAGGAAGATTTTATATGCCAGCCTCCTGCAGCCTTCAACCCACAGCATTATTGTAGAGTGTGCACATTCCTGCACAGAATAGAAAGAAAACAAACAGCAGGTTTCACCTGTCACTAATACTATAAAATTTACACAATCCACCTATGCTACTCACTAGAGATATTCCAGAAGAAAGTTAAATGCAAAGTTAATTCTGCCCACGTTTCTGTACATAAGCTTACCTCATAGCAATAAATGTTAAGCCTGTTGGCCAATTTCAAGAAACTCTGAGAAAGCAGTTTAAAAGCTTCAAAGATACTACATCTCTGTAAGCTCTGCAAGAATTGGTGGTTGTGTGGATGGGTAAACTTACGTGTGCTTCCACAGTGACAAGACTGAGACTCTTTAAATCTAGCCTTGAACATACCAGAGAGGGCACACACGTAAGATAAATTTC
The DNA here is from genome assembly GCF_951394365.1 of Tetrao urogallus. Lineage (NCBI taxonomy): Eukaryota > Metazoa > Chordata > Aves > Galliformes > Phasianidae > Tetrao > Tetrao urogallus. The sequence continues at coordinate 33,736,998 of NC_136814.1, forward strand.
TAAAATTTCTAACTACAGGGCCACTCAGCCAGTATTTATAACTTTTTGAATTTCAAAATTAAGAGAGAAATTGTTAGAAATGTGATTTACTTGATGCTGATGATCTCAAAATCATTCATTTAGATCAACAGACTAGAAAATATGCACTCTCGTGAAAGCGGGTCCTAGCTATAAACTTTCAAAACATGAAATAATGCAGAATGTAGTAAAAATATTGAATTAACAACATTAGCAAAATATACAGTCGGAGGCCTCAAGGCTTACTATCATCCCTGGTAATCAATTTATTAGCTCTTTAAAGTTCCACTTCACCTACAACTCTAAACATTCCACAGAGAAGGCTGAAACTTTTAAGCGCTGCTAAAAGAAGCAGTCTGTCTTCATTAGCAGGGAAGATGGACTTTGTTACAGCCAAATGACGCTCTTAGGATAGGAATAAAGAAGGTGAAACAAGTTCCAAAACAGGAAATTTTATGTGCCATTTTCCATTTCTCAGTTGGGGAAAAATGCATGCAAGTTGCTCAACTCCAAATCATCTAGGAGTTCAGGATTGATAATTTGGAATACTGTATTGGCATGTACAAGTAGTAAGTGCAGATACTAGACACCTGCAAAATTCTACCAAAGGTAGCAGTCTGTGCGTGCCATTTTCCAAAAATCTGGGTAAATAACAAGGTGACTAAGTCTGGACTTAGGGACCTCAACAGAATTGAAAGGTGGGCCCAAGTGAGCCTAATGAAGTTCAACTCAGCAAAGTGCAAGGTTTTGAACTTGGGCCGGAGGAATCCCAGGAATCTATACAGACTGGACGAAGCAGTCCTTGAGAGCAGCCCTGCAAAGAAGGACCTGGGCGTCCTGATGGATGAAAAACATAACATGAGCCAGCAGTGTGCTCTTGCAGCTCAGAAAGCAAATGGTATCCTGGGCTCCATCAGAAGAGGGGTGGCCAGCAGGGACAGGAAGGTGATTGTCCCCCTCTACTCTGCTCTTGTGAGGCCCGATCTGGAGTATTGTGTCCAGGTCTGGAGCCCCCAGTACAGGAAAGACAGAGAGCTGTTGGAGAGGGTCCAGAAAAGAGCCACAAGGATTATCAGGAGGCTGGAGCACCTCCCCTATGAAGACAGGCTGAGGGAGCTGGGCTTGTTCAAACTGGAGAAAAGAAGGCTGCGGGGTGACCTCATTGCAGCCTTTCAGTACCTAAAGGGAGCCTACAAACAGGAAGGGGATCAACTCTTTGAAATGGTAGATAACAGCAGGACAAGGGGAAATGGTTTGAAGTTGAGGAAGGAAAGATTTAGGTTGGATGCCAGGGGAAAGTTCTTTACTGTGAGAATGGTGAGGTGCTGGAACAGGCTGCCCATAGGTTGTGAAAGCTCCATCCCTGGAAGTGTTCAAGGCCAGGTTGGATGGGGCCCTGGGCAGCCTGGTCCAGTATTAAATACGGAGGTTGCTGGCCCTGCCTGTGGCAGAGGGGTTGAAGATTCATGATCCTTGAGGTCCCTTCCAACCCTGGCTATTCTGTGATTCTGTGGACTTGGTTGTCTACTTTACATTCTTTCTCTGGCCTAGAAACCTGCAACTTCCATATTTGTACTGCCAACAGCCAGTTGGGATGGAGTGAGCTTCTTAGGAACTGGAGAGAGACCAAAAACTCATTTAAAAAAAAAATTAATGGCTGTCAGTCAGCAACTTCTGCCCAAGATGGGTTGAGCTACTCTCATAATTGGCTGATTTAGAGATGTGATGAAACAGACTGTGTAACAACCAGTGAGGATGGTATCATGAACTTCAACTAATGATCACAGATTTTTAAAAAAATCTCTACCCTTGCCTGGTTTTGGTGATGTCTGAAAACAAGCTCCAATTTTGAGATTTTATGAGCTGAAAGCCACGGGCAGTGTGGTCCAAACCCAGCTGTCACTGAAGTCAACAGAAAGGCTCCCATAAGCTTCAGCAGGATTTAAACCAGGCTTCTACAGATTTAGTGACAGGATGCATGAGATGATTAATAGAGTAATCCCTTCTTGAAGTCAAACACATGAGAATGAAGTTAAACCATGGAACCACAGGCAGTTTTATGATGTGTTTAGAAAGTTTTGGCAGGATGGGGCAAAATCTAGCAGCTGCTGCAGGCAGTGGGAATTTTCTCATCTATAAACATGGGCACAAGAAAAGTACGTGTTTGGTTCTTAGACGCCTCCTAATACTTCATCATACTTCATTCAGAGAGGACTCCAAATAAAACCCAAGGGGCCCCAGCCTCCATGCAAATACTTCCTATTCTAAAAGTGGACAAATCAATATGTAATGATTTTAAATGTATATAGATTTATCATGTAAACCATTTGGAGATCATCTGTACCAAACACATTTATCTTCATCTATGCAACAATTTAAAATATTAATGATGCACATACATTTTTCATATCACAGAGTTTTTTCCTCCCCTTTAAAATGAATTCTTTATTTTAGTGGGATTTATTTTGCCCACTATAATACCATTAATTAGACAAGCTCTTCCATAGACTCTCATATCTCTAACACTTCAGAGATCTCTTAGTAGCCTGTGACAGAAAAGGAATTCTTTTAAACTTGCCTTGTAGCAACTGCTAAATACCTTGCAGTTTTACTTGAGGTAACCAGAGCATGCTTTGGCATTCAATAGGCATCTATTACACCCAAAAAATCAACTGTGAATTCAAGTATTTCCATGCTAATAGCTACCTCTCAACAAGATTGGCAGTCAGAGCAGGGTTGTGAGTGCCAGACAGCAAATTTCAACTACTACTGTTTGTATGTATTTAGCTTTAAATGGTAAGAAAAAGATACCTATTGAAGAGTTAGCAGTTCAAAACCCCAGAAGCATTAAAATAAAATTTCAAACACAAGCTAAATCAATCTTTCATAAAAAGCTCCTTTTAACCTTCAACGCTCTTCAGAAAGCCTCAAACTGGACTCATTTACGTTGTGCCTGGAAGGTCCCTCTCCTGTTTACAGAACTGCTGTTGAAGCTCAGTAATTCCTGCAGCTGAAACTAGTTGATGTTGCAAGAATATTTTGGCAAATTTCTAATTTTACACTCTCTCCTTGGCATCTGCTATTGAATTTAGTCAGACAGGATACTAGGGGACATTTGGTCTGAATCAGTATGGCCTTTATTTTATTCTTAGTGCTGTGCCATTGTGGTTTACAGCATAGCTCTACAGCCTCCCTTCTGCATCCTCTCTGCATGCCTGCTGTGCTCTCCTAAGGATGAGCAAATGCGTTCCTCAGAATCCCATCAATTCCTGGTCAGTGCATTTGGAGACATAAGAAGCCAAGAGGAATTGTAATCGTTCTGTTAAAAGAGAACATATGGACAACAACCACAGAAGAAGAAGAAGGGAAGAGGAATGCATCGCTTGTTTCTGTGAGCATGGATTCCTGTCACTGTTTTCCAGTGCTCTCCCTCCCCAGGGATGGGAATGTTCCTGCTGCAATTACAGACATGCTGCTGCTCACTCTCTATTCCCTCATTCTATTTGAGTATGCAAGACAAATTCATTTAATCTTCTCTCACAAGAAGAGTTATCTTGCTTCCTTTGCTAGTCTGTCTTGTACTTGTTTCAGACTGAATTCATACTTTAATAATTAATATTTTTATATTGTCATTCCTAATGCCTCTGCAGACTTCATTGCAACATTCTCACTGCTACATCACCTGTGAACATCTGTCATTCTTAACCAATACACTTAAATTGGCATGCACATCCCACTCTTGTGAGTAGCTGATGAGCTCCCAGATCTCAGTAGAAATTGTTAGTAGTCTGTCAAGGCAAGCCCTTGCTCAGACCATTATTGCCTCTTCTCCAACCCTAAAGTCCCACAGCTGCTCCCATCTGATGCTCTTCTTTTGTACAGAGGATGGCTTTAGCTTTGTGCAACCAGCCAGGGTGATTAGCATGCTTCTGCTTTATGCATTGAGGCTGCTGATAATAGCACTAAATAAAATCTCTCCCAAAACTGATCCTTGTGGATCTTCCTTGGCAGTCCACTGATAGCTCCCACTTCAATGCAAGCTACTGCTGTCTCATCAGTCTTTACTATCAGATACATTTTACAGCTCCCCGTCTTCTTCAGCTTAACAAATAATTTCTCATGGGACACCAATTCAGTTATTTACTCAGATCTAGACAGATGACATTTACCACCTCTCTTTCACCTAGAAAAACAAACGTTAGGTATCATTATGCGTAAAAGAGAGTGAGAGTCATATCCAGGGTTGTCACAAAGGAGTGCTGAATGCAAATGCATAAATGGCTATTCTATATTTCCGTATCTTGGGAACAGTCTTTTCAAGGCTCCTTCTCCAAGAAGACAATATCTGGCGTCTGTATTTACTCCACAGTGAGTTTCAACTCATTCAGGCCTTCGGGACTTCTTCCTCCAACATGTGAATGCTAATATTGAATTTGTATGGTAGCAGGACTTTCTTAAGTTTCAGTGCTAACTTTTGCAGCTATTGCAATAGCAAAAATCAATCATTTAATTCAGACAATTCTAGAGTGAACTCATTTCAGCATCTCTCTTCTCTCTATCCTCCTATACACACTGATGAGCAAATCATTTAGAGAGGGGTTTGTCTGCTGGCTGTATGGATTTTCGGCAGGAAAATACATTCATCTAATTGCACTTCAATGGCGAGGCTCTGAATAAATGAACAAGTCATACTGTGAATAGAGGAATTAAAGAAGAATGGTTTCTTCTGGGTTTGTGACTTATGTTTCTTCATTTCCTACACTTCCGCTGTTCCCTTTTCTCCATACTCCCTATGACCTCTCCTTGTTGCATTCCAGCCTGACTCATCTCCTCCAATTTCAACTCCTTGTGTGATCTTGCACACAATGCATCACATAAATGCTGCCTCATGCCTTCAAGGCCCAGCCTGAGCGGGCACCTGCTTCTGCAGTGTTCCTTGCCCAGTCCCAGGAGCATAGGCTTCAAAGATCTGAAGGTCTATCCCCATGTTAAATTTGATTGGAAATGGTCAATTAAACAGCCAATTAAAAAATCTATTGGGATGACTGGAAAAGAGATGGTGCGATGATGTTATGCTTCAGTCACTTAAAAAGTGGATAAAAATCCCTGCAGCATGTATTTCAGAGCCAGCCCCACTCTTGGAGCTTCTCAGACTCCACAGTTTTAAAAGATTGCATTGTGCAGAGAAGTAATTTCCAGCGCCAGCTACTGAGGACAGACAGGACATTTCCCATATTAGCATTATGGGAGTGATTAGAGCCACCTAATTATAGATGTGCAGTGACAAAAATCTCAACTCACAGATGTCAAGTTAGCCAAGCTTTTAAGTCCATCATGCCCTGTGGCTTAAATTATTCCTGCTTTATATTTTTTCAGATCCATATTATGATTTTATGTCCAATTAATTCTGTGGGAGGATAGCAGTTCTCAAATGAACATGGAATAAATACAGTCAATAACAAATGGGCTGTTATAAGAGTTTAAGTCATTATTGCCTTGTTAATATTTTCCAGTAGCCCAGATTCAGGGTTTGCGTGCATGTGATTTATGACACATTAAAAACAGTAAATGGTTTAAAGGTCCTATTCTGTTTTTTGCAAAGATGACACTGTATCACTTTCAAAGAAAAGTAAATTATGATACAAAAGGGACCAAAGATGTTTTGATGACCCACGAATACTTCCTTAGAGCAACAGATTTGCATACAGTTTAGCTAAGAGGTGTATTTAACCTAAGTGTTTATAATTAACTCTTGTCATACATAAAGAGAAGCCTTATTTTAATTTCAATATTTTTGTTGCAATGTAATTCCAAGGAACACCAATTAGCTATCAAATGCTGACAACTTGCACTTATCACTGATTAGGGCTAGATATGAACCATAAACCTAGCACTATAGTGCAACAGCTCATTACCAGTATAGCTTTCTGAGCTAATCTTTTCTACTAATTTTTATTTAGGGACCTTCTGACTAGCTCATCTGAAAATTATACGCTAATGATCTGAGAAGAATTGAGAGCTTTACACTGTAACAGAGGAGAAAAAAGAATTCTGTTTGATCTCTTACGTTATGATAGATGCCATTTAATCAATTAGCACAGCAGTACACATCATCCCATTTCAAACCTAGCAAACGTAAAAGAAAACATAAAAGGATGAGAGCTTTACACATCTCTAGACTTTCTCCACCATGTAAAAGAGCATCATATATAACGGGGAATGTTTAGGAGTGTAATCTCTGAGGCAGCAGTCAAGACACTATTTACATTAGGTCTCCTTGTATGGTAACTGCTGAGTCACGGCCTGAACCACTGATTGAGCACCTGGGGAAAGGACCCGGTCAGCCCTGGGAGCACAGGTGAAGGCAATTCAGCTGTGTGACTAGAATGGGTGGAGCATAGCTGCACCTCTGTTAGACCTCATTTAAGGGCTGACTGTTGCTGGGAATGGATATCTTCCTGGAGGTTCCTCCTTGGTGAAGCTTTTCTCTGTGAACCTGGAATCTTCTGGTACAGGTGAGCAATCTTCTTCCCTTTCTTTATAGCACCTCTCTATTGTGCCAGTTCTTTCATCATCGCACCTTTGTTGTAATGCCTTTCCTATTGTATTGATCTGTCCAATTGCTATGCTCATGCAAGTCTAGCATAGGAGATTGCCAAGGATATGACTGCAGATAGCAGATGGAACGTGTCAGATAAGTTTGTGGCACTGTGTCCCACAGAGACACCAGATGGGAGGGAGGCCCAACAAACATGCTGGAGTATCTGCTGCTCCTAGTTAAACCTCCAGAAGGCTTTAATTGGGATACTGGGCCTCTGGAATGGCCCTGAATCAGGAACATGGTTGTCTGCTTCCTTCTCTCTCAATACTTCTTGAGGTTATAAAAGTATTTGAGAAACTGGATCTAGAACTTGGATTCTGGACAACTATGGATTACAGATGCTGCAGCAGTGACAGTGATCCTTCATTGTTATTTTCTAGAATTATATTCCAGAATTATTTAAAAACTATATGATAAATTAGAATTACTTCTGAAATATATTTGAGATAAAGAAGGAAATAAGTCAGGCTTATTCGTAATTCTTACCACTTTTAATGAGTGCAAAAGTTTAAGGATGGTAAGATGTGGGTAGGAGAAAGTGTCTGATCCATATTCTCTAAAGCCTATGTAAATTAAGGGTATGATGGGATATAAATGTTCTATATCTAATAATATAAATAGATGAGAGCAGTGATAGGAAAAATGAGAAGTAGCATAAGATTACATTCAGAGGCATCTCATTCCACTCTAGCTGTGTTGGAGTTTATTTTCTAAAGAGAATGAGATTCACCCAACAACACCAATATTGTGACGGTGTTTATAGGATTCTAAACAAGTTAAATATAGAGATGGTCAAAATGCATAGTAATGCACAACATACTTGGAAAAAAAGTCTAATTCAACCATTCAGAGTCTTCCACTGCAGATATCTACTTGTGCAATTCATAACTTTGGTAATGGCTGACAGCCAGTAAGCAAGTTTTTGAAGCTGGCAACACTCATCTAGGCCTGACTTCAAGATTATAAGAGCATAATAGTTGATCTGGAAGAAGCCAGACCTTTTTCCTGAATAGTGATCCTTTTAGGTTCTGAATAGAGACCTTTTCTTCATACTGTGGTTAAAAGAGAAAACACTTCTCAAGGCTTCATTTAATGGATTCTGCACAGTAAGAGGAATGACAACTTCCAGTTCACTTCCCATTTTTTTTCTAGACTTCTGAAAAGAATGTCTCTATACAGCGAGAAATTTTCTCAATATGAACATAATCAGACCACAGGGCAGACAGATATTCATTTACTATAAAAAGAGGAGCTGGAAGAAAAAAGCACTGTACATATCTCACAATAGGCAAGAGGAATAACAGAAGATGAGAAGAACTTATTCCTGCAGTCAGGTATTGCAAAATTCAATGAAATGTGATATCTGCAGCATATCATCTATAATGTCTGCACAGGACATAAACTCAGTCCCTTTTTATTGTACTATTTACAATATTTTATTGATAAGTAAATAATAAAATAAAATTAAAAAGTAACACTACTAGTTAGCTTCTGGCAGAACAGAACTCTACTTCCAAATTGTGAAGGGAACTAACTGATCTGACACTCCAGTTAGTGGCATAAATAATATGCAGAGAAGAATACAGAATTCATTAGATTACAGAATTATATTTTAATATGAAGAACTTTGATTTTTATATTTCTGGGAGATGCGTTAAGGTAAAAGAAAACTACACTGGTAATAATTATGAAACGTGCAGTTACTGATTTTTATATCTGTACGGTTAGGAACATAAAACTATGACAAAAAGTTTTATGCTCTGAACTTAGAGCAGGCTTCAATATAGAAAATAATATAAAATATGATAATTAAAAAAACTGTTCAATGCTTAAAAGAGATGTATAATTGCCAGTCAGAACGATTCTCACATATCCATGCCATTACTGTTAGATTGATTACCTTACTATAACATCAGACACAGCCTGAAACATTCCTAACACTCAAGTAAACATCAAAAGGATGTGCAGTTTTTTTGTTCTCTTAGTTACCTGCTGTTCTCTGGTCTTTAGCTAGAGGGATATATTTAGCAACAGGACAGTGGCTCTCTGATTAGGCATCTAGATGGTTATTAGTGTGTAGCTGAGGTTCCTAAAACAATCAGGTATCACTTTACATAAGAGCAACACTAATGGACAGAACATGGACAGTGGAATTAAAAATATATTTTCAAGGCTTATACTATGTTTTAGATGGGTGTGAGATAATAACATCATAAAAGAAAATTCAAAATCTTACTTATCAAACAATGTAGCCTCTTTAATCAAAAGAGCCAGTTTGTAAAGAAAGCCTTATTGTGATATCTGTTTCCAGTAGCAAGCATTGTCAAAGAAACACAGTGTCGTGCTTATAATTTGTCTTCATTTTCTTTTTGCTTTAAGAAAAAAAAAAAGACATTTGTTAGATAGTATGAGCTGAAGTATGAATTTTCTTGGGAAGATGAAAAAAATCCATTTCAATTTTTTACAGTATGCCTAGCAAGTGTGTTTGATGCCAGTCAAGAGGCTAAGGAAGTTCTGCTATGCTGCAGAAGCATCATGGCCCTAACTGGACAAGTTGTGACCCTACTGGGAACACAAGTGACAGTCCCTGGTAGTGTATCCAGGATCCAAAGCATCACATTCAGAGCCACAGAAGCAACAGCCTTTCCCCAGGCAGCACCTTCAATGCTATGGGGCTTGCTATGCTGAGAGGTATGTTAGAGGACCTGACATAGCACCTACAAACAGCCACTGAGGACTAGTTGTGTGTAACCTGCTTGAATCATCTAAGAATGCAATATATAGCTTTATGTAGAACTCATGTTTAGGACATTAGGACATTCTGATGCACACAGAAATAATATTGGGTGAAGGAACTCATAAAGGAGTGCAACCACATGCATCTTAAGACCATCAAATGTTGCTACACAACATTTAGGCATCTAATATGGCAACAGTCAGCCAACAAGAAAAAAGAAAAGCCTGTTAAGCTGATAGCTTATCATTTTATATTCTGTATGATGAAAAAATCTTAAGGGTTACCAAAGCACATCTTCGCTTTGTATGTAAAACACACTCCACAGTTGTAGGCAAATGCGGGACACCCCCCCTCCCCCCCACAGGATGTTATGTGATAGGCCCTCTCCCAGCTCTATGATTGATGTGTGGCACGTGCCCTTAAGGGCGTAGATGAGGCATATAAGGTATATAAGCTAGAGTTCTCGTGTTTTAAAAAAAAAAACCGCCATTTTGCTGTTCATCATATTGGTGTATATGTGCAGTTATTTGGTCCTGACCTGGTTAGGGTTAGTAGTGTAGGAGGCAATGCAACAAATGGTGTCCCGTGTGAGGAACCTAGACGTGTGAGAAGAGCCTACACGTGTGAGGAACCAGAGAGGAACCCAGTTGTGAGGGTACCACTTGATCTGAAAGACATCACATGCCTGACAGATTGTGCAGAGAAACAGGGGTTGAAATCACTCCTCACTTTAAATGCATTAGAAGCCCTGACAGCATCAGGTCTTCTCTTTCCTCATGATGTAACAAATCTGATGTGCACGGTGCTTAAGCCAGTGCAGTATATATTGTGGGCATCAGAATGGGTTCCCTTCAGGGACAGGTGGCCAGATTGAGGCCTGGAGAACAAGCAACAAGGATTTGTTTGTGAGAGCAATGCTCTCAAAGCTCGAGACATCTGCCTTGATACTGATTAAAATGTTTGTCATTTTTGAGGTACACTCCAACAGGTACCTGAGACAATGTTGGTATATATTGGGAAAGGATGCGTTTGTATAAGGATCCTTTGTAATTCCTTTGTAGCTTCATACTCATAGATAGTGCCACTAGAGCTATCAGCAATCACTCTAATCAGTAATCTCTAATCTCTCTGTCTATAACTTTACCAGTATTGTAGGATGTGGCTTTAATTATTAAGCATTGGTGACATCACATCAGTTATTGCAGGCTAATTACACACTGATTAAAGACCTATCACCTGCTCCAATGGGAATGAATCTCGCTTTGGCTTACCAAGGAAGGAACTTGGTAAGGAAGCTTAAGTTGTTAGGGTAGGATTATTTTGCAGATCGCGATGTATGGGTAGACTTTATTGAGCTTGGAGAGGGGGAGATGTTGTAGGCAAATGCCGGACCCCCCCACGGGATGTTATGCGATAGGCCTTCTCCCAGCTCTATGATTGATGTGTGGCACGTGCCCTTAGGGGTGTAGATGAGGCACATAAGGTATATAAGCTAGAGTTCACATGTAATGAACGCCATTTTGCTGTTCATCATATTGGTGTATATGTGCAGTTATTTGGTCCTGACCTGGTTAGGGTTAGTAGCGTAGGAGGCAATGCAACACACAGTAAGCAACCTCAACTCTTGGTTAAAAAAACAGGGCAGCGTTTCACAAATCTCACTGGAGCAAAAAAAAAAACACCATTGCCTGGCTCTCTTTCAGAGACATGCATTTTTGGAGTCAAATCCTGTTCAGCTTTGGTACTCCACCAGCCCCTCTTTCACCTGAGTGAAAAATACATGCTATAAATAAAATAAACACTATGTGAAGGTATTCTGTGTGTGGCAACTATAGCACAGTTGCCCTGGGTTCCCTTTGGCACAGGAATAACCATCTTCCACTGCTCCAGAAATGCCCACACATGAGAGTGAGCAGGACTCAGGAGATGCATATTGGTGTGGTCTGAGCAAATACAAAGAGCTTCTAGCATACTGTCTTTCTGCAGAAGTACAGTTATTTCTGTAACACCATACCTTAGAAAACCTGTTTTTTTCCCATGTAGTAACACTACCTAGGTAGCAGACCTGGACACTGCATCTAATTCCTCTTGTGCAGGTGTATAACTTCAAAGCATATCACAAGGAACCATGAAAATCCTTGTTTGCAATAGAGAGAAAATGTGGTCTAGGAACAGAAAAGATTCTTCTACTGTGTTTATATCTGGAGGCAGACATGAAAATTGTGTTTTGTCCTTAAAAGACTGTTCTGGGAGCTAGAGGTCCCAGGTAGAGAAATGATCAGGTGCTTTTAGTAGCTTCTGCTGTAAGTGGTGGTCCTTGTTTGCTGTCCAGGCACAGGAGCCGACTGCAGCCTGAACTGCCCTCAGCACAAGGAGCTGTGAGAGATCCCTGTCCTCTGGTACTGCTGCTGCTTTAGGCAGGTGGGATACCTGGGAGTGCTATAAGCTGTGACATATGCCTGTGGTGCAGGCAGTAGGACAATCTCAATCAGGGAGAGCCCCTGCTGCTGCAGAGAATAGAATACATCATACTTTCTCTCCTGAGCCCTGGAATCCCTTTGTATCTCCTACAGCTCCCAATTTCTCCTTTTGTTCTGATTACAGAGATTGGAGTCTGTGTCTCTATAGGTCCCAGATTGTAACGACATCCAAAACAGCTGCTGACATGGTCCTACTAGCCCAGCTCTCTGATCTGCAGAGCAAGAAACCAAAGAGAGGCAGAAAAGCTGATAATTGTGCCAGTACTGGTATACATTTTATCACTGATTTGCAAAATGAGAAAAGCTCTTTTTCTGCACGATAGAACAAACTAAGGAATAGGGAGAGAAACCATTCAGTATCTCCAGTCTCCTTAGAAATAATCCATGATTATAAATACAGCAGGTAGTTGTTTTGTTGGTAGTATAAAACGGGATGAGACAAAATGCATCTCAAATAGTTAAACCTGCTGTCTGAAATTAATTCTAGCAAATCTCATCACATTGCTGGAAAACATGTTTGATAGCCTGTACAAACAAACAAAAAATTAAAAATTAAAATAATCTAACAAGTTTGATTCTGCAGCAGGAGAGGGAACTAATTTTAATATTTCAGAAGTTAGAACTAACCAGCCTGCTTAACTCTGAAAAGTCAATGCATATTTTAAAAAACTCACTTCACATCTGTTCACTGTGTACAGGCCCAGAGGCAACCACTATCCAGAAAACTTTGATCATCCAGCAGAAGCTGGTTGGTATCTGAAGGGCAGTGAGGGGATTGTTGTCAATGCTTTCCTCTAAAACATGTTACAAAAATAAGAACATCAGTATAAGTTTGTATGGAGGGGAAAAAAAAAAAACTTGAGTGCAATGCTGTTCCAATGCTTCTGAAGCAATCTGACAAACTGGTTGATGTATTCAGCATTTGCCATTATATTATTCTTCTGAAAGCTTCTAAGGCCTGCCACTCCACTGAGGGGGTTCAGTTAAGCTTTATAATGGAGAAATAAGTATCAGAGGAAAAAAAAAACAGTCTGAAGAAACATTGTTCAACTATTTGCCTAGAGAATGCAAGTGGCATTTTATTTATTTTGTAAGTTAAGGTCACAAATACCATTTATATGTATTTCTGACTTTCCCAATTTATGTGGTAAGTTCCTGTATAACCTGCTTGAGTTCCAAATTCACGGTTGCAGGCTCATTTGCAACAAGTCATCAGATGACTACATTTCCAGTCTTCATATTTACCCATTCACTCTGTGGGACTCATTCCTTGCAATCCCAAACAATCTCATCACTAGGCAACACTTGTCTACACTCTACCTCACTCAAAAAGTAAGCCATTAGTCATAAAATACTGAACATGAAATACTGTCTACAATATCCCCTAGCAAGGATTTGAGGATTATCTCATCTAATTAGATATAAGCATGTTTTCTAATCTCCTGGTTTAAGTCAAAGCCCAGTAGAAAGACTTCCATTGACTTACCCTGTTTTGGATTAAGTGCTGTGAGAACTTGATCAAGAGTGTCAAAGAGAAAGAGACCTTAATAAAAGTATAACAGTATAACTAAACAACTGAGGGGAAAAAAAAAAAACAACAGTTGAGTTAAATCACCTAGTACAGAAATGATCTAGATATTTCATGTCAGTAGAGCACAAGTCTTGAGAAAGAAATCACTGAAAATTTCTAGATGTCATGCACACATAACAGCCAACTGCTAGTTTTTGACTCCTACAAGCAGGAGGACAGACTCAAAAATGCTTTAATATCTATTATTTGTATAACTGCCCACCATGTGCAAGCAGGTTCATTCTGCCATTGAAGTATTCACTTGGGAATTCTGGGAATTTATTCCATTGACTCACAGATACCACTATTAACATGCATTCAAGTTTATATCCTACTGTCCTATTATTTAAGGATAAGAAATGATTCTTCCACTTTGTCTCATACGAAGCCGCTTTCTTCTCCTGTGTCTATTTATACCCTTGAAATACTACAGGGCAATTGTCATCTCCTCTCTCAGAAATCTTCCCCTTGCAAGCTCTTAAGCTTTATTTCTGTTACAGTTTCTTCCAGGTAAGCAACTCTCAGGCCTTTCATAATCCTTCTTGCTTCTCCTTTAAATTCTCTCCGGCCTGTAACCTCTTTATATAGGTGAGCTGCCCAAATCTGAACAAGACATTGTAGGGGAAAAAATATTATCTTTGGTTGTCTGTAGAAGATGTCTATGCTTTCTTGCCAGAAGTCATACCAGTTTTGTGTAGGGAAAGGATCAGTAGGGAAATGAAAGTTAATTTCACAGATCATATTTGTATGTAACTGTTCATGGAACCAGATATAACCAAAACAAAAAATGGGAACTAGGACTAATTAGAATTACTACTACATGCTTTTTAATAATTTGCTACACTGCAAAGGATCTAGTTATTCCAAGAATATGGCTATTTAAAAATTGTTCAATTATACATGAAATTAATTAGCACCACATTGCCATGGGAGAAAATGTATTAGTGTTCAATTGAGCCTATACCGGTCATGGATCAGGTGGGAATAAACTGCTGGATACCCTTAGTGAAGCAATATCAAGGTTCAAAATGGCATTTTAATGAATTAAGTATAGATTCATTTGTATCTGAAATCATCACAACTGCCTATTTGGGTCCTAATCAAGTTATATTTCAGCAATAACTGTGTGCTCCTGGATTGCTTGTTCACTACCAGTCAGGGCTTTGCTGGCCCTGGACCAACATGGTGTCCTTCACTGATACAGCTATTTGCTGCTGATAGGAATGGCTATTTAACACAATTAGTAAATGCTATTAAATCTTGCTATAAACCAAAGCACTTCCCTTTCCATTTCATTGTGCAGTCCATCATTATTTTCTTATTACAGTATTTGTAAAGAAGTAATTTACAGAGTAGCAGAAAGAGAATTACAAGAGCTAACTCGTAAGGCCTGATTCTTCCCACATGAACACTTCTGCAAAATGGAGCCATGTTAACTGAGGTCTGCTGTGAAACTGGTGTAACAGGGGATCAGTGAAAGCTACACACTCACTTGCATCCTCCACGCACGCATACAGATGCTTCTACTCCAATAATTATCACATTGCCAGTCTGAGAGAACTGAGTTGAAAATATGAAGCTGGGGAATGGAATGTTGTGACTTTGTGATCCACTGAAGCTTTCCTTGAGAATTTTGTCTCTTGCCTCTCATTAACCTGTTGATGAATCACAGTACTGTAAGACATGTGCAGATGAAGCTCAAATCTACACTATTGGCTGTACAAACTGTCCTACAGTAAAGTACATTGCTGATCAACACTACAACAGTGATTGCTGGAGCGTGCAAAATCCTTTACCCTCCTACTCCAGAGCTGTAGATTAAATTGGTCTAATAAAATGTAAAAAGTTTTCCTACATTCACAGACTGCACATCTCTGATTCCATCTATTTTACACAGGTCCCTAGAATATAGAAGAAAACTGACAGATATTCAGCCTAGTAAAACTATCAACTACAGAAAATCCCCTAAGGTGAAAATAATTGCCAGATGCTCCAAATACTCATTATCTCTGTGTTGACAGTGTTTCAGCACACACCTCTTACTAGCAACTGCATTGCTATTGCAAGTTGCCAAGGTACTCTGGCTAGTGTCAAAGAGCATGCACCTAAGGCTAGGTCCTCAGCTGGTGTAACATGGCAATGCTCCAGTGGCTTCATTGCCTTTTAGCCAAGGCTCTGGCCCATATGATCTGGCTGCCAGCATCACAGAAAACTTCTTTTGTTTCTGAGCAGCTCACGGTTTTGGTAGCTAATTAGGAACTATTTCACATTAAACAAAATCTCTATTGACAGCTCTCCTACAACTGGATCACTTGAGGGTACTTCTTAGGCTTATTCCTCTTTTTGAATGGGCTCATTTCATTTTCTCCTTTGCTCCCCAGTTCTCCTCTGAAAATTGGTGCCTCCTCTATGCCTTATCTCCCAGTGCCTCTTGAGCTCTTCCATCTATTTTGGACTAATTCCCAGCCCTGGGGTTCTGTTTCAGTTGTCACTCATGTCCTCATTTTCCCTTTTTATTCCTCCATTTGTCTGCTTTCACATTTTTTTGAAGTAAAGCAGCAAAAATGTTCTTCCCCTGCTTCTAATACATTAACTATTAAAACAGAAAGATTGCAGATTCCAAAGACAGAATAACTTTTTTTTTTTTTTCTTTCTTTCTGAGGCTTTCTGTGACTTTTGTGCCGTGTTCTTATTGGGAAAAGCAAAAACAAGCAATAGAAAATAGTAATGCAGCAGTAGAAAGCTTAAGTAACCGGAATCACTCAAATAGAAACATATGTAATTTTTGATGTAAACTCAGGTGAAGTAACCAATAAATAGATTTTCCATTGAGCATATAGTTCAATTTTGCCATTAACTTCTTGCAGCCAGTAAGCAGACTCAGTTGTATGAATCCCATAAAACTAAGAGCTAGTATAAACTTGTAACTAAGGATAAAACCTTCAGTACTAATACCAATAATTGTCCAGGAGTTTTCCCGGAAATAGGAACTCCAATAGGCAGCAATGCTAGCCACTAAAAATCATTTCACATACACAGAATACTCTTCCATATATTGTTACGGCCAGTTCTTTCATCAGCAGCTGCTCAATTTGCTCTGCAGAGAAATTATTCAAGAATTGCTTTAGTAGGAGCAACTACTGGCAAGGGTAATCCCAGAGAGCAACTCATGACGCTACAGTATGCTTAGAAGCAGGCATACTGGAAGTACTGTCAGAATCTTCCACTGCTGTACACTGCATACTGTCTGATTGTCATGTCCCACCAGCATCATTTTTTTTTTTTTTTGTGCTTCAATTCCATTGATGCCAATGAAACCATTCCTGATTCACACAGGGATGAAAGAAAGCATAAGAAAATTACCACTACTGTATGAGTTTGCTTGCTGTAATGGACTCTCTTCTTCAAACATTTTCTACACGTCAGCTTAATACTTGGTCTATTTTTACAACTTCACTTTTCCCCAGTAGACATCACATCCATGAAAGAAACCCTAGTTCACACTTTTTTTTAGTATAACAGAGGAAACAATGTCAAAGCTGCAAGTAGGGTTTGAAAAGCACAGCATACGTGCTATTATCAGTTAATTCCAGGTGTTGCATTCAGTTTTCTTCAAATTTATTTTGAAGAGGTTTTTAGCTTTTCTTATCTCTTCCTGAAAAAGTTTTCACTGACATTCTGTCTGAGAAAAATATTTTAGTTCATGCTATCCATGTAAAAGCAAGATGTGTAAACAAAAGATACCTCAGTTCTTTTTCCATGCAATTCTTCAGAAAGATTTAACAATGTCAGATAGGTAGATAATACACATTTAACCAATAAGGTAATCTTTCTGGATTCAGATTCATCCAAACTTCAATTTTGTTTTTATCCCAGTAATCAACTAACAATTTAAAGAAAATACCTGACATAAAGCATATTCTTTAAGCTCATTTTTTATTCAAAAATACTGCACTTTCCCCTTTCTCCTCTCCTCTTAAAAGTAGTAATAGTCTACCACTCCTCCTTTGAGCATAAAAAAGCCATTTCCCATGCCATCAGAACCACCTGTGTGAGCCCTTAACTCAAAACATCCAGAGTTCTAACATTTAAAATGTCAACTGTGTTTTTCACTGAATTTGAAGGTTCTTTACAAAGTTCTGATTGACTTTTTTTTTTTCTGTGTTATAAATGGGGATAAATAAATAAATGCATAAGTAGATGGTTTTCCAAAGGCTAGGCAGAAAAACAAACAAAAAAACAAACTTTGCCCACTGTTTAAGAAACACATTAGATTTTAAAACTGGTGGTTCTGCCTCTTGTGTAACCTTGTATCAGTCACTTAATATCTTTCATTCTCTACAGACAGAATGAGGGGAAGGAAAAGAAAAAAAAGCAAAAGCAAAGCACGCCAATACCATGGCACACCATGTTAGATATGTGAGGACCTGCAAACATCTGAGAGAGAAGCAGAAATACAGAATAAAAAATCATGCTTCCAGCTCACTCCTATTTACCTTACGAAGAAGACTTCCTCTCTGGATAAGCTTGAGCATCCTCAAAATACAGGATGCCTCCAGAAACACAAACACATTGTGAATGCACATTAAGAGGAAAGTCTATTAGGTAGAACAAGCAACAATTTCTGAAAAAGGAATTCATACACCTTGCAGTTTTCTAAACAGTTTTCTTTCATTCTCATAGCCATTAAAATGTATAAAAATGATTATTTCCAAAACAGCATTACCATGAATTATCACCACTCCTGTTGCCTAGCAACTGGAGTAATTTTTGAATAGTGAGCTGTATAAACCAGTAGTTGGAGTTTGTGCAAATGTGTATTCATTTGAGGGTTTAAAACACATTCTTCTTAGAAATCAGAGGCAGAAAATTCAGCACTAACATAAAGCAGAAACATTAAAAAAAATACAAAATGGCATCAGTAATTACTACAGCTTAGCAAAATCTCCTTTAGCAGACTAGTGCTCAGGGCCAAGTTCCTTGCTCTTCCTTGGGATTGCAAATATTTTTATAAAAATTGGGAAGTTATTTTAATTTCCTGTGGAGGAAATCATTTTTGCCCAGCCTCCTGACAGACTCGCTCCTAACTCAAGAGCAATAGAAACTGGTGACATGAAATGGTGTTGTAGTAGGTCAAATAAATAATTCTATTTTTATAAGATGTATCTTGCGCTAGTAGAACTCACTGGCTCATACTACAACAGAATGATGTGCTTTGGAAGGTTCAAAACTGGTCTTGACATTATTAGTGACAAATAGGTAGCCCACTGATATATTAGAGAGGGCTTATAATTACATAAATGAAAGATACAATCTCCCATAAACTACGGCAGTCACTTACTAGTGGTTGCCTGTTACAGGGCTTCTTGCCCATTCCTTGGACCTAAGTGGAACTTAACTTGATTGCAGGACAAGATCTCAACCTGTATTATTTGATGTTTGAGAATTTCTATGTTACTTTCTTGCAGCTTTAATGACAAGTTAGAGTCAATCTGTATCAATGTTCCCAAATGTTTTCCCAAGGGAGAAAAAGAGAAAGGAGAAAGATTCCAACTCTGTGGCTTTCCAGGCTCCCTAGCCTCGAAACAAATCGGGGAAAAAAAAAGAAAAAAAAAAAAAAAGAAAAAAAAAAAGTGCAAAATATAGACCATATGTTTTCCAGAGAGATTACAAACAAAGAGGCAAATTAATCCCTGGTATAAACACACTGCCCACTGAAGGCAATGTAGCAGCATCTGCTTATACCAACAATAAATCTGAAGAAGCTTTTCCCTACAACTGATACCTGTGGAGAAAGGCCAGATACAGCAAAGAATAGAGTTTAAGAGAACGCAGCTCGGGAAACCACATTTCTCCAGGGGAAAAAAAAAAAAAACAAAAAAAAAAAAACTATCTGTATTTTCAGATGTTGTTTCTGGGCTCCCAGGAAGCCATACACTGCCTACTGAGAGGCTGCCACAAAATTCTTAATGGCTGTTTAATAGCTGTAATAGAGAAAAGATGCTTCATTTTCTCAGCTATTCTGTGGAAATTAGCTGAGACCACACACACAATGCACAGTGCATTCACATAAGGAAACACTTTCCTTGTTTTCCTTCAGCATTATTCACAAATATTCAACACAGTTTTGATTTTATTCTCAGTGACGAAAGAGAACGCTCCTACAGGAAGGGAAATTATCTCAACTAGATAGGCAAGTTGTTGCTGTAAACAAGGGGTGCTACTTAACATGCACTGCACCAGTCTAAGGGATCAGCTTCTACAATGCAGCACACACACCCCTCCTTCCTCACTTCTCCACCTGCACCTGCCCTTCTATCCATACAAACTACCAAGAAGAAGACTTTTGATAAGCATAGGCTGAACTGCATTTTGTGAATTGTAGAGTTCAAGCTCAATTTGCACACTACAAACAGGTGAATGAACCACAACACACTTTATGAATGTTTATATGCACAAATTTGGTTGACCCTAAATTTCAGTCTGACTAAATTCCAGAAACAGGAATATTTCTGAAGAGCATGTTTTGAGACCAAACTGCCAAATAATTTTGGAAAATAAACATTAAAATTACAAACAAACTCATTTCATCTTTGTTTTCCAAAATAAAGACAAAACCAAAGAAGTAAAACTAGTCAATATCTTAAGATTTTGAATGAATTTGAGAAATAACCATATTTACAGCCTTCAATATGGTTAAAAAGGGTAAATTTGACGAAAAAATATATTCTGTGAATGATTTTCTTGGTTCACTCTCCATGTCATCCTACTGTTCCCAATTCCAGGTCTGATACACATCTTCCATGAATGGTGACATTAAATGACAGTTTGATTAGAAGAGGCTACTGCAAGCCATTCCTGTAAGGCTGGCTGTTACTCCCTCAGATTTAGGCTAGAGAAGAGCAGTACCTTCCACAATATCAGACATCTCTCTGAAAGAAAAGCTCTGTGACTGTCTAGACTGGGTAATGTAGTCCAAACTTGCTTTCAGTCCTATATACATGACAAATGGTTCGAGACAACAATAGAGAGAAATGAGTACAAAATTTATCTACCAAGTGAGTATTTCTGATTTCCCAGAAGATATCTGCAATATCTGCAATAGTGGCAAAGGACACTTGTCTAATGTGACATATAGGGCCTAATTCTTTTTTTTCAAGTGAAAGGCTAATAGATTCAAAGCACATACAAGTAAAGTGTAAAGTATCTTTGCATCACAAAGATGCATGTTTATTGTGATATTTTTGAGATACTAAAATCTGCATCAGGAGCAGTAAAATAATGTCCCCTATAATTATTTCTCTCCTTCATAGGAGCAAATTTTGTCTTCATAGAGCTAGTACAAAACTGGATCTCAAATGCTTTGAAGCATTTGAAGGACGAGGGGAAATGGCCTTAAGTTGTGCCTGGGTAAGTTTAGGATATCAGGAAACACTTCTTTACAGAAGGGGTTATTAAGCTCTGGAATAGGCTCCCCAGGGAGGTGATTGAGTCACCATCCCTGGATGTGTTTAAAAACTGTTTGGATTTGGTGCTCAGGGACATGATTTAGTAGAGGGTTGTAAGAGTTAGGATGGTATAGTTAGGTCACGATTGGACTTGATGATCTTTAAGGTCTTTTCCAACCTGAGCGATTCTGTGATTCCATGATTAAAATGCTTTTGAACAATCCTATAAAACAAAACTCTCATATGTTGAACTTTGATCCTTGAGATCTTTAAGACAACCCTAACATGAAATACAGTGTAGATACCAGATTAAGGTTAGATCAGGGTTCACTGAACCTTCGGGAGGTTTTGTCAACTGCCTCAAGAAGACTGCGCTGACCCCAGGAGTCTCACTGCTTACCACGGATTTGCCTCAGGGCCAGACAAGCAACTGCTTGCAAACATTCACTCATTAAGTGCACAGAATATCACTTACTTGTATGGGATATGTTTGCTTCCATTGACGAGGGCAAGGATGACATTGCCCAGAGCTGACAACGAGAGACAGAGGCCAGAGCTTCCCTCCCGGTTTTTGCTGAGCACTTTCACACAGCTCCCCAGGTCAATAAGGTGCAAACGGCTGCGACCTCCAGACACTGCCATAAGCAAAGAAAGTGGATGGTTAGCATGTGCCTCCAACAGCAGTTTCCCAGGAAAGCAAAAGACTCGCCATGACTCGCAAAGAGGAGACAACCCAGAAACTCCTCTTAATTCATGTCAGCAGTAACAAACCATAAGGATCCTGTTAGTTCACCTTCAGACTGTATTGCTGTCCACTGCTGACTCATTTGAAAATTGCTGAGGTTTTCACAACTCATGCAAGTTTAACTCTGGGACAGGCAGTCACCACTGTTGTTTTTTTTATTCTCTATTTTTTTATTCTTTATTCTTAGCTGTATTCGCCTATACCTGAGGTGGCTCTCTTTCCATCTCTGTGATTACTGTACTGACAGGAAAACTAGAGGTTGGGAATTGCTTGGCGAGTAGTGGTTTTGTAGCAGCTTTTCCCTTATCTTTCACAACTTGAGTAACAGAGATTCAGAGGAACCATGAGACCTGCAGGATATTTAACTTTCCTTTAAGCTGTTTTAATGCACAGTGTAGTGTTAAAAAGTTGTTCTGATCTGAAAGTAGTTTCTATAAAACTGGGAGCAAATCCTGGTTTTCCCTCTTGTTTACTCTGTATGAATACCACTACACTTAAAATGAAAGGATGTTAAATTTGAAACAGCAAGCTTAACAGAGATTTGCTCTCGTGAGAAACCTATGGTTACTTTATGAACTCAGGGATGGGGACTACGCAGACTTTACAGAAGCATTTCTAATTCCCTATTTTCTCAAGAAAATGTCCTAGATGTTTTTTAATTTTTTTTTTTTTTTCAAATCTGATCTATGACCAGTTCTCCCTATTCTCAAGAATTAATTCAGAAGCAAACTATAGGAAAAACTTAAATGATAAGAGCACTGTTTGAGATTCTGAATATAAACAGAAGCAGAAATATTTTCACATCTGTAGACAAATAAATTCTCAGCCATTTCAACACTGCACCTTAACTTATGCACCTTGCCCCCAGATAAATAAATAAATTAGAATTGGGGGAGATCTGTTATCAAGAAAATACAACACTGGGAGCAACTATATGCTCCATGATGGAGACCTTAGAAGTTTCCAGATACATTTCTTTGCATTGGTAATCCCTTAACAATCAGAAATATGTTTTTATTGACAAAAAATATTATTTTGCAGATTTGCTCCTAAAAGTATATGAAACAACTAGCTGTAACAAAGATGTTAACCTACATCCAAAAAATGAGGACAGAAAGAGATTTTGTTTTACAAATACTGCAAAACACAAAGCTCACTGCTTATTAGCACTACCTTGTACTCTCTTTAAAAACACAAAGCCTTTCTGTGGAATGTGTTCTACAAAATTCTATAATTCTCATTCAGTTGTAGGTGACAGCTAATTAAGATAAACAAATAGAAGTGGAGTTTTATGAAAAGAAATATGAACAAGGAGAGGGAAGTACAAATAAACTAGGGAAAAAAAAGAAAAACAGAAGAATAAGAGAAAAAAATAAAGAAGAGATACGTAATGAAAAAAGAGCGAAAAAAAGAAAGAGAAGAGAAGAAAAAGGAAGAAAGATTTTTTTCTGTGAGGGTGGTTTATGCAGGGGAATTTGAGAATTATATTCCAACAGTGTAGCCAGCATCTGTCAACAGCTGACATAATAAAGTACTTTTTTTTACTTCTGACTCCATACGTCAGACTGCAATAATGGTAAAGTCATGCAGAGTATCATGAAAAAGAAGAGACAAATAAGTATCTGATTATAACAAATACTAGTGGCCAAACATTAGAAATGCTGTCCCTAGACCACATTAGCATCTATTAAAGATGCCTGCTGGCATTTCATCACCATGCTATCCAAGGTTCTCACGGGGAAGTAACCCTAACCTACTTATGCACCAAATGCCTGAGTTCACTGAAGAAAGTCAGGCTTCCCCGCCATGCAGGCAGCTGCACCTTCACTGCTTCTGAATCTTTGTCTCTCCTTTAAGTGTCTTCCTCTAAGACCACTACCTTCAGAAGGCTGATGTTACTTTTTGTGAGAAACCTCCAATGATTTTACTTAGAAATACAAGTTCAGTTGCAAATGAAAATGACTGCAGATGACTTTACTGAATTATATTTAATAAATACTTCCATTGCTAGGATTACCAGGCATTGAGGAAACAAAAATAAATGAAAGCAATCACTGCCTTTTAAACTTCAGTTACTCTGATTGCACTCATAGTCCTACTGCACAGGCTGAGGAAACCCAGAACAAGAGAAACGACAGGATCTTTTGCTCTTATTTAGTTTACAAATCAAAATAAGACCTGTGTTTAGGACAGTCAGTCCACTTGCTGAAAATGAAGTTATTTATTAGGCAAGTTCTCCACTAATGTGCCTGGCACTATAGAGAGAAGTGTAACATCCTAGCACTTGCTTTCATCCGTGACCATAGAGACTTTGGAGAGCTGAAACTGAAAAATGATGGCCAGTTTTGCCACAGTTCCAATTCTTTCAATGGTGCTACGCCTACGCCTGCTGATGACATTCCTGGTAATTAATCCAACCAGGAGGTAAGTACAGTACTTATGCATTAATCTAGCTGTCATTGTTTTGTCAAAATCAAGCATCAGCCAGCTTTTTAATCTCATCCTTTAGATGCAATGTTTCTTTTTCTTTTTCTCCTAGCCTTTTTAATCCTGTTACTGGAATCTGTATATCTCCACTGTCTGCATGCTGTTTTCTGAGAAGTACTTCATTACAGCAGGAGACACTGCTAATCACTAGGTGCCGTTTATGAGCAGCTGGAATTCCCCTTCATTCAATTATCAGCCAGATCTGACCCTGCCTGGCTTGAGAGGCCAGTCAGATATGGAAACCTGAAGACAGGAGTTGGTATGGCCAGAAGATGAAAATGTAAGTGCAGACAGTGGGCAAAACATGTTATATTGGAATTTTAAAGGATAGTGTTGTCTTTTTTTTTTTTTTCTTAATGAGTCATTATAGCCACAGGAAAATATTCTTTCCCGTTTTATTAATCGCATTTGAAAATAGTAGCAAAGGACTGCATGTAGGTGTATTTGCCTGTAGTAAAAAGCAGGGAGTATTAAATAACTTTAATAATAATTCCCTTAAAATCAGCCATCTTTATTCCTGCACACCAGTCCGTTAGAGCATTCACAGTTTTCCTTTCCACCGCAGGGTGGTTAATTAATAAACCTTTAGTTAATTGAGTTTTCTGCCAGCCAGTTCCACTGGGGTTATTACTTAAACTCATGCAAACTGTATTTCCATTTAGAGCAACTTTCTGGTTTTCGCTCTCACATTTTAAGTACAGTAAATATAAATTTTCTGCATTCATACATTAGACATTAATGCTTCAGCAATGTTCACCCGTTACACATAATTGCATGCAATCTACTCCTTAATACAAATAACCAATGCAGAGACAGAAGCTGAAATATGCATATCTGCAGAACTGCCTAAGCCCATCAATTCAAAAAGCAAAGGTGTCTTTCAAACAAATACTACTTCTCTGCTATACTGCTGTATCTCAAGGAAAAGCTGCAGTTCATGTATTGCCTAAATCAGCTCCCACATGCTTCTGTACTGAGGTGCTGGACTGGAATAGCCAATATGAGGGTGGCAGGGAATCCCCATGGCTACAATGTTTTATCAGTGATCTCAACCCTGGAGCTATCAGTAAAGATAATTCTAAGAGCTAACCCGAAGAACACTTTTGCATGTAAACACAGTGCTGAAAACTAACTTTTAATATCTCCAGAAAGACAGCACAACTGACAACTGATGGCAATGATCCCTAGTGGCCTTTCACAGCCTTTGCTAGATCTTCACCAGGCGGGCAAGCAGTCTGCTGGACCCACCCCGCTGCAGACCACTGCTAATCCTTACCACTAGAGAACACTGCTTAAAAGCCGACTCAAAGCCCATCTGTAGGCAATTTTGGAGGAAAGAGAAGGGAGTGAGGGAGCAGCTTACTTCCGCCTTTGCCGCTCTTCTCCATGCGGTACTGGTAGATGTGCAGGGTGAAGAGCATGTGGGAGTTGCGGTGATCCTCCTCGTCGCAGTCCCGCTGGCTGCCACGCCGCGAGGCGATAGCGGCATCCAGGAAGAAGGCGGCCTTCTCTGCTGTAGGGGCACGGAGCTCGCTCTGGTTCTGGAGCTAAGAGTTAACACAGGGAAGAAATTACCCAGAGGCTCCCACAGGAGTCAGTGCTATCAGACACCCAGTGCAGTCAACTCATACTGTAGAAAAGCCACGTTCTGATGGGACTGGGAAGGAGGAAGTGGCTTGTTGAATGAGACCCTCCCAGCACTGGCAGGAAACAGTCCTATGGGCTGGATAGATACATAAATTTGTTCCATCACTTTCCCTGAATTTTAGGCCATTTATTAAAGTTTATTATTTTTGCTACATCCTTTTTCCTGCACTGGCAATCACTGTGTCTTCCTGACAGTTAAAAGAAAAATAAGCTATTGTGGATGACACATCAAACCCAAGAGTTGGTGAAGATTAGCAGGGGCAGCCTGCATGTTACCCATCAGAAGGTGCTAGAAGGGAGCAATCTGCAGCTAAAACTGTGAGATAACAGGATTGAATCACGTGCTCAGTCCCACAGCAAGTGAAGAGAGGCTACTTTTATGTCCCTTCACACCACACACCTATGCACCTGCACAAAAGACAGGACAAACCATTAACCAGAGCAAGACAAGTAGTGTGCATACGTTCCCATTTGCTGGACCTCAGTCACTGCCACCAGTCTGCTCGTATCTCTCCGAAGCAATAGACAGCATAGGATGGCAGATATAATTAACCCACCATGATGTTAAGGAATGCGTGTGTGTTTCACATCAACTAAGATTTGCCTGCCTATGGAAGGCACATGTAACAGTGCAAACTGATGGCATCACTTTTAACAGTACGCAGAATTGGCCCTCAGCCCACAGGATAGACATGTTTTGTCTGGCATAAATACAGTGATGAATTCCCATTCTCATGGTTTTCTTCCCCCTACTGGCTAATAGTGCTAAAAGTTCTCCCTAAGGAAGACAGTGCTTCTGTCTCCCTTTGTGGTCATTAATCAACCTGGGGCAGGATAATACCAAAGCTTCGCACAGGATGAAGTAACACAGCTGCAGGCTGAAGGGCAAGAAGGAGTTAACATAGCAAGCAGAAGGTAGGCCATTCTGTGGATGGATCTCACTTATGTACGCAACAAGAGAATGTGCATACTTGGAAAGGCCCAATGACAAACAGTATGACATATGGTGATTATTCATTTGCTATACACACTGCTGATTTTGCATATCTGTATGGTTATAACGTCTTCCCTTTGTTGCAGGATTTTGAAAATTCAGGTGTAGGACATGACTACAGAACATCACTTGTCTTACAAACACACACAAAGATAGGTCCTATTTTAATGCAGTATTTTATGCTGCAGAGAAACAAAGACCTCTCATGAAGCTACCTTTTCTCCAGTGATGTAAAATAATTAACTTAGTCTATGGCTCCTCTGTAAATATCTATGCAAAAATAGGCTACTAATATCATATAATTATATATAATGGAATATTTCTCATTAATAATGTTATTGTGCTTAAATACCTTTGTGAAGAATTTAGCTGTAAGAAAGGGTCACACAGTTATGAAACATATTAGTATTCTATGCTAATTCAGACCTAAATTAGTCATCTGTCACCCCAATGGGAAATGTGAAGAACTTGAGTATTCCTCTGTATACTCTCTGTACTGCACCCATTACGGGATACCAGGGAGTGAGAGATCTCTTGTGACAATGTAAGCATTTCATAACACACTAAAACCAGGAGTCAAGTGAGGATGAGAATTCTAATTGTCATTTAAAATGACAAAAAACTTTCCAGTCCTTGAGTAAAATGGGAAGTTTTGCTGTGGCTTCACCACAAAGAGATAAAACACAAACTTTATTACTTGATGTTTAAAATCTCATAATCTACAACTTAAGGGATGTGAATCACGACTGCTGCTAGAAACAGGGTGCAGACAGAATCTGTTCCTTCCTCCCTTGATTTTCCCATACTTGGAGAGAATTGCTTTGCAGTTTCTGGATGGAAGCAGCCATTACATTTAAGGCTAAAATAATGCACTCATGTTCCATCCTGCTATTTTGCCTTCTGTCCATCTGGTCATACAAAAATCAGATTCACTCCATCACAGACAACAAGTTGAAAGCACAGGACTTTTTTGTCTTCCAAATCAAAATTAAACATAAAGGGCTGCTAAGCCTGTCTTATGGTTACCCGGGAAATACACGAGCCAGTTACTCATTCCTGATAAACCTCCAAACCTGAGAAGAGTTGGAGTTATTCTTGGCTTGCCCAACTCAGGAATTTATGTCTTGGCAGCAATTAATAAGTAGCGATTAATGCTTCCTACAACACTGCTAATGCAAGTGCTATAAATAATGTTTATAAAGAGATAAACAGCCATATTAATGGCCTCCAGCTATTTGTGCAGTTCTGTAAATATTTTATCTTGTTGTTTTACAAAAGAAAGATCACACTTTTTCTTTTTTTTTTCTTTTTCTTTTTCTTTTTTTTTTTTAAGAATGAGGTGAATTTTTGCTTGCACTAATGCTTTCACATTTTATTGCAAACACAAGGCCCTGCTCAACATCAGTTATACCAGAGGTACAAATATTTAGGCCAGGAGAGCAGATGGCCATGCAGCTGCAGGTCATAAAGTTCTTGCATGCTTTAAAGTAAACACTTTCAACTCTATAAACTTTACATTCTGGGTAGTTCTTGAATTTGAACCATCTCAATAGATGAAAATAAAAATCATAATGCTTGTTTTCATGTAAATTGAAGACTGGATTCACCTGCATGCCACAGATGGGGTCCTCACAAAGGTAGACACCTGGGGACTGGCCATCCTGCAGGCTTCCTGTAGCCACTTCAGATAACAGGTCTCTAAGATTTTCTTCTTTCCCCCACACTTCCACTGCGGAAATTCGGACTGAGAAGCGCGCTCCTGTCTTCTCTTTGCGTTCATTAATCAACTTGAAGAGCCAGGAGATGGCACAAGGGATTATGCCGAGGTTTTGCATGGAATCATCCTTGCCAATCATGGTGTACGACTTCCCTGTCAGGAATGGGAAGTCAGAGAAAGTCTTTCATAGCCTTCTGCAAAGTGATCTTATCATACACAGCCTCATGAAAACAACTTCTTCATTACAAAAAGGACATTCAGAAAAGGGAAATAGACAGACAAATAATTTGTGGAAAATGGAGAACGTTTCAAACTGACAGATGAAACCTTGAGTTTCTTTCAACAAACTGTTATCTCACATATTCCTATGACATGCCCTATGTCCTACGCAGGGTACAGCAGGTCCCTACCACTCAGCACAGCAGCTACTACCGTGGCTGAACAGTGATGTAAACTGAGCAGAGCAGGAATGCCATGGTCTCTAAAATGCCCTGTTTTCAACACTGTGAGTGCACTGTATCCTGAATTCCATTTTAAAATCATAGAATCCTTAGAGTTGGAAGGGACCTTTGAAGATCATCTAGTCAAACCTCTCTGCAATGAACAGAGACATCCACAGCTAGATCAGGTTGCCCAGGACCTGATCCACCCTCGCCTTAAGTCTCCAGGAATGGGGCATCAACCACATCACTAGGCAACCTGCTCCAATTTACTGCAGAGCTCTACATTATCCTTTATACACTGCGTCTGGGATTGATAAAACCTTGGTCCCAGCAACACGAAGATGTAACTTTATATAGAAGAAGAAAAACCACAAAAATTACAGGCACATGTGATCATTTGGTGCACAAGTGGGTGCACAACAAGAAATACTGTGTCAGGGTGTAAAGTTTCCGCTGTTTCATTATTATTTGACTCTGTAAGTATAGCTTAGCTCTGGCTTCTCAGCTGTACATGTTTGTTCACTGAGAACAAAAACAGTTCTATCTTGTGCTGTCTACATATCAGTATACACAGACAAGTTCAAAAACAGTCCTAAATTTGTAATACAAATAATAAAGATATACATAATTTTGGGCAAGTATTTGTGGTTTCTTTGATTTGTTTTATTTCATGCGTTGAATCTAAGTGGAAAAAGACCAGTGAAAAGGATATTTTATATATGCATTTCTGGCAACAGCTGGGTGTGTTCAAGGTTGGTGGACTGGTGAGGACAACAAAACAACTGCAGAGACTCAACTCAAGCTCCAGCAAAGTCCTAGCTGGGTCACCTCTCTGGACACATAGCACTTGTGAGATACCACTATCTGGTGGCCTTATTTTCCATCTCACCTGCCACCTAGACTTTGGGAAGTCAAAAACATTAAACATCCAAGTGCTCATTCTACTGCTACTTTTGCTTGGTCCAGAGGCATCCTGGGGATAGCTGTATAAGTGGTCTTGAATCTAGGCACACCTGTAAAATTATAGGTCCCTGCTGGATACTTAATTAAGAAGATACTAGAATACTAAGAATTGCTATAGTACTAAGAGGACTGAATGAAGCAACAACTCAAGACAATCTCTGCTTCAAAGAGCATGTTGTTCAACATTTATGCCAAATTGATAGACGTGTAAATGAGAAGCAAAGGTGTGGTGTAAGGTCATGCATACAATTTATCAGGAATGCAAAGATAAATGAAGGTTTGCTTTCCCTAATCTAAAGTATTAACAATCTTGGGTTACAAATATTCACTTTGCTGCTCAGATAGAGACATTTAACAATACCAACCAAGTTTGGCATGGCCAAAGCAGAACACGCAGCCATCTGCACCGTTGACCACTGACTGGATCACCTCAGCCACAGTCCCAGCACATACTTCAGCCTGTCATAGGTACAAAGGAAAAAAACAAAAACAAAAACAAAAAAAAAAAAAAGAAAGAAAAGAGAGAGAAAGAAAGAAAACTATCAACAATAATAAGAAAATTCAAGAGTGTTTTCAATATAAATGATCATAATTTTATCCGTGCCCCAGATACCATTCTGAAGTATCAAAAGGTCTAATCCTGATAATTTCATTTATGTGATCAACGCTCTGATGTAGTGACATTACTTATGTAAGTACATGAAACAGGACTTTTGTTCTGTCAAGGAAGTTTCATTTCATCAACATCCTTTCTGGAGTTAAACAAAAAACACATCCTGTAACGAGACAGAGGGATGCAATTGGTTTGTTAGAACTGCCTATTAAGAGGCTTTCTTTTTTTTAATTCAAAGGGAAATACTGAGAAATATTAATAGGCTCTGTTACTTTCCCAGTTATGGATTTCATTTTCACTAGCAGGTAGTTAGGGAATATAAGGGGAAAAAAACAGCCTCTGGTACTAGCTAGGTGACATTTCTTAGTTTTTTTCTACATTTTTATGAGTCTTCGTTGCCTTTAGCAGGAGTAGATTCCATCCCAAAGACTATAGCAGTATTTTAAGAAGTAAAACATAAATTTACACTGTGCATTCTTAGATTTAAGGTTCAGGTACTCTCTAAAGTCTTCTGCAGCAACTAGCTATCATTACAGGGTTGAACAAAATCAGAAATAGTGGTTTAGGGTTCTCTGGGAAGCATTTGGTTGGGATGGAACTACTGATCTGATCATCTCTGGTTCTTCTGCTGGCCCTATGTCCTAGTTCTGTTTAGTTCATGGGTACAGAAGCAGCATTGCAATATTGTTTTCTAATTATACTCTGAAATGTTACTTTATTCTTTTACTGTCTTCCTTGTGGCATTTGGGTAACATGGTTCATCAAATCAAGGTCTAATAAAAAACAAGAAATCAATATATACATGATTAGAGATTTGTGGACTAAAATTCCAATCCTTCTACTGTGAACTGTTCAGGTAATCCTTGACTTCATAATGAATAGAGCATTGCATCAAAGAACCACAGTTCTGATCAGATTGCTGGATACACCAAATAATCAATTTAAAATATGCAAGTTACTAATATTCAGGATTTGCATTCTAGGCAACAATTAGCACTTTCATTGCACATATGCTTTTAGGAGCAATTGTTTATAGCAAGAAATAAAGCGAACAATTATTTAGATATAATCTAATAAATTTATTTCATTATTAATGACATTGACAAAATTCAACTCTAGCTAGCTCCAATGAAAGTATGGCTATCACAGCTGCAATCAGTTTGGCTCTGGTGCACATTATTGTTTAGATAACTTTTTTGATCATATTTTGCCTACCTGTGATGCATCTTGGGGAAAAACTGCATCAAAAGCAAACATCTTGGGTGGAACCTGGTTGCCCCTTTTCTGGAAAGCATTCTGACCTCCACAGGTTACTGGGTCATAGAGCGTGATTTGCTTCTTACGGGGGTCAACTTTTAGGAAAGAGCTGGACTCAGATGTGTCTCTGGCAAGCGTGGAAGAAATGCGCACCATGACTTTGACCTGTTAGCAAACACAAGAAGATGACCTCATTTGATGAGCTAGACTCTTGACGTGTTGAATGAATTTACCATAACACTCAACCAAATCTTACTAACTTTACTGTATCCCCATGGAAGTCAGTGTAAGACACAAGAGTGATTACACACAGAATTTGGTATAAAATGCCTACTCCATAAAGCCAGAACTTGTCTCTATCTAAATCAACAAGCAGCCTGTGCATACAGAATTTATGAGGAATCTCATGGTGCTTTAGTGCTCATATTACTCAAGAACAATGAAGAAGTATTACATCACCTTGTCTTACTCTCAATATAAATTGAAAAGTAACTGTACCCTAATGGGCCAATTAAGAAGGCTGAAAAGTAATCTAGACTGTTAAGCTACTGGAATTGCTCTGAAGGAGTTTGATTAATAAAACAAGCACATAAAAGCCAGATTTGTAATTTACACCTTTCAAATTCTACCCAAATTCAAAAAGGATGAACTGATCAGTTTTAAGTGTCATTATCAAAGAGTTGTGAAAAGAGTCCTGTTTTAATGGCCAGATTTTGAAATCATTGTCAAGAGAGTGGAAAGTAATACGCAATAAAAGATTTGTTAAAACATGTTAGCTCACAAAACATTAAATGACTACCTAATAAGATATTTCTATGACAAAAATAGTTCTTCATGGATTTAATGAGATTATACTGCATTCTTAGCCCAGTTAGTAAGCAATTTAGATGTAAATAATATCGATGATTATCAGTCTGGCTTTAGTTCTTCTCATAAATTCACTACCTGCAGACAAATCTGCTTCTGAACTTTACAAGGCAAACATCACCTCTCTGCCAGGCCTTGCCTTCTATTCACACCTGCATTTATTTTGCTCTATAGCAGACTGTCACATAAGCCAGACAGAACTTTTACATAAATGTTCTTTAACTGTCAATTGTATCACATCCACAAACAGCCAGCATGCAAGTGACCACAAAGAGACACTTCAACACAGACTTGGTACAAAGCCACTGTTGAGATGGCAGAAGCACACTGGGAGGAGGCTATAGCTCTGAAAGCTAGACAGAAAGCTGAAGTTCCCGATGGCCTCATGTTTTCTGTATGTAGACCTCATTTACTGCTTGTCTGAGCTCATTCCACATTTAAATAAAGCATCGATGTGGAGAGGTCAAATCTGAGCATGTATTTTTTACACAAGTCGTCTGAAGACAATGGAATGAGACTAGAAAATAATCTATCTTGTTCAGTACTTTTGTGACGTCATCCTTACATGTCTATGAGTCAGTGATAATTTGAATCCTATTTTAAACCACAAAAACAAGATGTCACAAGATGTCATCAGATGGTGAAATGGTTAAGAACAGTCTGTGTACGTGACTCCAGTTTTACAGGATTATTTGAGGGGAAAGAAGAATACTCCTTGAATGTGAATTTCCTATTTTCAATTTTTGATGAGCTGGATTTTCCTACTATATACTACTTTTTTTAAACAGATGTCACTTATTAAGAGTACTACACTGATCTGCTGAAAACCAAAATAACTGTCATTCTCCAATTACTTTAAATAAAATTCTTGTTCTGCTTTAGAAATCCATTTACTTATAAGTTTACATGCATTTTGGCTGCTACGAATCCATGCCCTCCAGATCCTTGATCATTATGTGAAAGAATCACAGAATCACAGAATGGCCAGGGTTGGAAGGGACCTCAAGGATCATGAATCTCCAACCCCCCTGCCACATGCAGGGCCACAAACCTCCACGTTTAATGCTAAACCAGCATTAGAAAGATAAGTGAACACACTGAGGATAAGTTTCTTCAGGCTTCATACAACGAAAAGTAGGCAAAATTTACCAACATTTCATACAGAGGCAGTCTAAGAGTCCTAGCCTCCAACTGCACAGGCGTTTCATTTCAACTTCAGCTATCAGTCTTGTACCACAATAGCATCACCAACTCAGGTCCTAATTAAGCCTCTTCACACAAAACCAGAGTAATAGCTGTCACATACAACTCCTGTATTACTGAAAATCCTCCTAACTTCCAGCAGCTATAGTGACAGAAGCTCAGGCATCACAGTTGACTTTCCCTGGAGTAAAAGACCAACTTAACTGAAATCCTAAAAATTTACTAGCATCAGATAAACTGAATGAATCGCTATAAAAAAAAGGAACTCATCTCAGAAGCCCCAGGAGATGTCTAACAGCATAAACTGACCAGTCAGCTTTTCAACTCTGGCAAATAGAGACATTTCTGAAGAAAAATATTCTGTTAGCATGAACCTTTCTATTTCCTGTGCATTGGGGATTTTTGTTTTCAGATCTAATTTTTCCTGTTTGCTATGGCAGAGGAATACTACAATGACTATCCGTGGGTATCCTGACCACTGGATCACTTGTTCTGAAGCTAGTTGTATGCAGCTGGTACAAAGAGGTGTGCACCCAGGCTCAAAGAAGATGCAGTTGCAATTAGACACTTCATTATTAAATACCAATATGCACATTACCTACACCCAAGGATTCACGCAAACATTTCCCAATAATGGCTAGGATGACAGTAAATCAACTAAACAACAGCATTAGAAACAATGGAAAAAGATAGGCTCCTGCTCAGCCATTACATAGTCTTTCATGCAATTTATGACTGGGGGTAGCGGGGTGAGGGGTTTGAAGTCCATGCTGGCCACCACAATCCCTGCCATAGGGAAGGCAGTGCAAGTGTGGGAGCATGTGAGTTCAGTCAGGTATGGAGATAGCACAGGAACCTAATGGACTTTATAAAAGACTTCAATTAAAGGAATAGGCAGGTTGAAGATCACAGTGCTGCTCTGGGGAAGGCAGAAGTACAGTACGGTTAATTTGAAGCTAACTGAACAGTGAAGTTTAAGAACTCTAATACTTTATGCTTGCAATTTATATTTAAATAAACCGTAAATTGAACTTCTTCTTAAGAAGAAAGCAGGTTTTCTGCTTCACTTCCTATGTGTCATTACTGTTTTAGCCTAATGCTACAGTTCTCCACTAATCTCTTGTAATTGAAGGGTTTAAGAGATACCACTTGTGATTAACGGGACCACTCTGTCTGCCAGAAATTCTTACTTGAATCCCAGTGATCAGGCCTTGGCAGCGCCCAGCCTTAGATGCACCTCTGACTGTTTCTGCAGGGAAAGATGAAAGCACTCTCTCAAGACATGTGCTGAAGATAAAACAAACAACCTGGGCCTAATTTTGATATAAGCTTACAATCTTGTAAATCTAGCTGAACTCAGCTAGAATTAACCTCGCTTAAGAGTGGAGAGAGAATAAAAGAGAAGGTCACTTGTTCTGCATCATTATTGTGCCTCTTCTAGGACATAAATTCACTTCTTAATTCTGCTCACGCTGAAAAATTACTGTATTTTCTCCTGTGAGTTCACAGGGACTGATTTGACAGCTATTCAATCCAGCAGTACCTGCATTTCCTCCAGTGGACTACCAGGTTCTACCTGCAAAGAATGGTCCTGTTCTTGAAATCTGTAGTCATTTACTCCACAGTGTTACTCCTGAGCTGAGTTTTTTCATATTAACATATATATATATAACGTACATATTTAAATTACATAAACTGTTTTTCAAAAAATGCACAGATAATTTCTGTATCTGTATAAGGAAGTTTATATACACACTTTTATTTTGTATATGGTAATTGTTAGCATTCAAAATTACTGTTTCTTCCTGGCTATCCCTCAGTAGCATCAAGGGAGCACTGACGTGATACCACAGTGCTTCTCTACCATAAAAATAAATGCAGAGCTTTTAATTGCTTCTATTGCAATTTCTGACGCATTAACTGTATTTGTTTGCTTCCTCCTTTTATATCTCACACATCTCTATGAACACATCAACTATTTCTTGAAGATGGTATTTGCTAATTGCAAAACTTTTTCTTGGTAAACACAATTTGTGACCTACCGTGTACATTTTGCTATGTTCCTTCTCTGAGGAGAACAAAGGTTCAGCAGGCTCTGCAAATTTGAACAAGTGGGGGGGGAGGGAGGGAGGGAAGGGAGGGAAGGGAGGGAAGGGAGGAAGGGAGGAAGGGAGGAAGGGAGGAAGGGAGGAAGGGAGGAAGGGAGGAAGGGAGGAAGGGAGGAAGGGAGGAAGGGAGGAAGGGAGGAAGGGAGGAAGGGAGGAAGGGAGGAAGGGAGGAAGGGAGGAAGGGAGGAAGGGAGGAAGGGAGGAAGGGAGGAAGGGAGGAAGGGAGGAAGGAAGGAAGGAAGGAAGGAAGGAAGGAAGGAAGGAAGGAAGGAAGGAAGGAAGGAAGGAAGGAAGGAAGGAAGGAAGGAAGGAAGGAAGGAAGGAAGGAAGGAAGGAAGGAAGGAAGGAAGGAAGGAAGGAAGGAAGGAAGGAAGGAAGGAAGGAAGGAAGGAAGGAAGGAAGGAAGGAAGGAAGGAAGGAAGGAAGGAAGGAAGGAAGGAAGGAAGGAAGGAAGGAAACAGAGCCCAGCCTCAGCAACTGACACTCCTGTGTCTCCAGTGCCTGCAGGGGTCTGTCTGCAGGACCAGCAGTGAAGCGAATGTGGAAGAGGGGAGAGGTAAGAGGTGTCAAATCTGTACCAAAGACGGATAACTACAAACAGAGGCTGGAATGAGGCAACAGAAGCAATGGGGATATTATCATTTCCTTCTACTCTTGCCTGTAAGATTTCATTTGGGGTTCATTTATCTAATTACTGCAGGGATAGGGCTAGACAGCTGTTGCTTTGGGCACTGTGCTTGCCTTTATGAGCTGTTTTTCTCATCAATCATTTGAGCCACTTCTGCTGGATGTGTGCTGGGTAGTGGTGGGAGGCAGGAGCTGCGATACAGTCACGGGTGAGACAGGCCAACCGGGGCTATTGAGCTCTATTAGCACTCCATCAATGTAATAGCAATCACTAGCTGCAAAAACAGCCTTATTGGAGGTTAATGAAGAGTGGGTTTTGTAATTTCTCACTGTTACAGTTGTAAATAATGGTGGCAGGCATGCATTTTTGTCTTAGCAGCCACAAAATACTACAGCACAAGAAAATCTATGTCATCCCAAGTGGTTAAGCACATACATTTTTAGTGTGATGGATGTAAAGCTAGAAATCTGTCTACAGTGTCCAGAGAATATAGAAACGGTCTGTTAAGTATTTTAAAGGGTGTGCCTTACTGATCATGAGACAATTAACTGATTGTGCTAAAATGAAATGTGGACCTTTGAGATAAAAAAGACTAAGCAAGAATGAGACAAATAGATTACATGAGTGGACACAGTATTAATGAAAGTCCTCTGGACACATCTGGCAAAAAAAAAAAAAAAAAGCTTAGGGTAGATTATGCTAATGTAAATTGATCAGAAATGTACGTGCATAAGGCTCATTCTCAGTGCTACATTCGGCATGGAATTGGCATGGAAAGGCTGTTACTGTTACTGTGAGCAGCAAAATATTGCCTTGGAAAAGCAGTGGAAGCAACTGAAAAAAAAATTCATTAAGGCTCACAGGTCTCTCTCTTTCTTCTTTTTTTTTTTTAAACAATTGTGCCTCTGTTTTTTTCTCATGATTGCTGAAACTAGCAATTAAACATTTCCTTTACTAGCTCATTAACCCCATCCTGCATGGCAGTAAAACTGATTTGCACTTCCAGCAATAATGGAACGTAGTTTAAGTGTATTGTAACCAAACACCAATAATATTGTTCTTATCTTGAGAACTTAACCTTATCAAATGCATGATGCATCTTTATTAATAAACTCAGTAAAATCTGGTGTGAAATATGTTCAGGTCACAGGGCATGGCTCAGTGACCTCTGTCTTGTTTATGTCAGCAGTAGCTTTGAGTTTTCATCCCGTAATTCGATGTAGTTATGTGCCCTGCCTGAAACCAGTGTCTATGTCCCATCAGCCCAGTCGCTCAGCTGTCACATTGCTACTTCAGCATTTGTTAGATTACCAAATTACCATAAGGCACTGCAATTTTGTTCTGTTCCTGAAAAGAAGTCATAAGAAGCATCCTGTCACAGAAGCAACATCTCCCTAAATTTCCCCATGTGCCACAGACACTGTGTGTTCCTTGTTTTCCTTTACCTTGTTTCTGATATATTTGAGGAAAGTCTGCACCTCAGACCTGCACAACTGGAACAATCTGTGTTTTCATAGAATCATAGAATAGGCTGGGTTGAAAAGAACCACAATGATCACCTAGTTTCAACCACCAGACCAGGCTGCCCAGAGCCACATCCAGCCTGGCCTTGAAGGCCTCCAGGGATGGTGCATCAATCAGGACTTTTTTGCCTCAGGTTTTGCCTCAAGCAGGAGGAGTTTTCCCAGCTTCCAATGCTCTCCACATGCATTCAGAGAACTGTATCTGCAACTACAATGGGGTCAACAACAGCCTAACTCAGATGATATACGGGGGTAAATGTCACCTTTTTTTGGAGAATATCCTTAAGTGGCACTGTTACTGGTACATTCTTAGGAACAACAACAACAAACCAAAAAAAAAAAAAAAAAAAAAAAAAAAAAAGTCTACCACCAAAACACACAACACCAAAGAGTTTTCAACAATCCCAAATGAAAACACAGGATCTGCTGGCAAATCTTGTCTTCTCTGCTGTGGATCTGCAGATATGTAAGTATAAACATCCCGGTAAAGATAGCAAATGCTTTACCTACGCCTCTAACATACTACTACTGAAAAAAAATTTGCTCTGCTTCTCTCACTCTGGTAAGAATTTATTTTTGTGAGTTGAGTAGCAAGTACAGCTGGCTGCCATGAATTTCAAGTGCTTGGCATCAGACAGATTAAAATCAAACAGATATTTTGCTTTACTTCAGTAACCTTTTACAGTAGAACTTCCTGCCTCCTTCTCTCTACTTAATACAACCATTTCACAAGACTCTTCAGGTACAGAGTACCTATCTAGCAAATTAAACATGACAATAACTGTCCTTAGGCATTTTGTGTTCTCTGGCACAAAATGGCTAATACCTTTTCCTGTAACTCTCATTCTCGGATATGGTAAAAATATATCAAATGGTCTATTAAGATGATCTTGAAAAAGCAATCTGGTGGCCGGGGACCTTGTTATCAATGCACAAAGATGACTGAAGATGACTGAATGCAGTTGCACAGGAATGCTTCCTGCTCCTTTTTAATTTACATTACACTCCCAGCACACTGCCCAGCTTGTCCATACTTTCTTTTAAGTTAAATACAAGAAACTCAGGTGGTACAGTACTGATTTCCTAAGCAAGTGATTTGTCAAGTGTTGTTCTGTTCATATTCCAGCCTGGTTTGGCATCTGCAGATTCTACAAGATGATCAATAAAACCAGAAAGCACATCTATGGCACCAGTGAGACAAACCTTCCTAAAGCAACTTCTTTCCTCTGTCTCCTGATCAGAAACAAGGCTGCATTGTTCTTGCTGCCTACACAGGGCTATGATTGGCCCCCAGAGCACACAGGAGCAGGCAGTGCAAGTCACTCGGCTTTTTCTTATAGGCAATGTTCATATCCTGCTGCAGTACAGAAAGACTATAGGGATTTTTGCTTCAACCACTCAGAGTTTCCTGTAAGAAATCTACCAACATACTAGAACTATGCTGACTCCATTGCCACAACAACTGGTGTGGACAGAATACAGCAGCAACATCAACAGTAGCATACCTCATCCATTCTCACTGATAATTAGGTTTGCTACATTACTTCTAAGAGACCCAGTTCTCCTTTCTGTGAAGCTATGGAAAAGGTGAAAGAATGTGGCTCAGCAATTTTAAGCATGTAGGCTATCTCATGTCTAATTAGAGAGAGGGTGGCACTGAGGGCTTCACATTATATGCTTTCTCACGAGAATAAGAACTCCCAGGTGAACAAGGCTCTCTGTTTTTTGTCTCAGGAAACAAGAATTTCTGTGGTGAGAACTCAGATAAAAGACAAAGTTTCTCTTCCACATGCCTTTGAGACGTCTTTTCAGTGCTACAGGGACAAAGTATATACAGGTATTGCACAGAAGATGTACAACCACAATTGTAGGCTTTTTCATTATTTATAAAGATGATCCCCATGACTGCATACAAAAGATTTGCCAGTCTGCGCATAATGCTATATGGCATAGCACCATAAATAATGAGTCACAGTGCAATCAAATAAGGATTTACATTATTTAAGCCAAGCTGAAGGAGGTGACAAATTGGACTTTAATGCAGATAAATGTGGAAAAAGATGTGGAGAGCTTGGGAGTGGCAGTTGGTATTGACAGCCAGTATACAGAAGGGATGGTTTATGGTACTGACTAGGAAAAATATTTGGGAATTCATGGGGAGAAAAAAAAAAAAACCTAAGGAAAGCAAGGGGCTGACATTACTGAAGAGAGTCCACATAAATGGATACAGTTATCATATTAGATGAGATATCTAATATACACTTAAGTATTCAAAGTAGAAACCTTGTTTCTAGAAGGGGAGTATAACCATACAGCAGTGCCCTGTGGCATGAAACATCCAGTCAAGACTTCAAGGATTAGAACTAGATACTTTAGCAAGAATTACTACAGTATAACATCATTTATTTCAACAATAATTCCTTACTTACCTGGAATTATATGTGATCTGAATTTGAACTTTGTTAGGAAAAAGCATGAAAAAAAAGGAAAACTCAAAAAAGGAGGAAACAATAAAACCACATTTCTGACATCAAGCAATGAAAATTATTTATCTTATTAGTAAACCTTCCACCTGAAGACCCTGCAGGGCTTTGCAAAGGCTTTTGACAGAATTATGACCTATTTACAATTGCACTCATTTTCCAACTATAGAAATAAAGCTTAAGAATAAAGGAATCATCCAAGATCCCATCCTATATGACTATATGAACTCTATTTCTTCCTCTTCCTATGCCATAATCATAGGCTATAATGTTTCCCAGGGTGTAAATATTACATTAAATATAACTTCTCTTCCACATTATATCCTGTTTAATTCTGCCTGCGTTGCTTCCATTTTGGCAGTGGTAAAGGAAGTCACAATAGCTACAGAGCCTAAACAGCCAGGCACTTAGAATTAATGAGATCCATTTGTAACATTATATATTACCTATAATTAGAAATACATTTATTGAACCTTATAAGAAATCTGTGGAACAGATTTTTATGCTGGGCTTGATTCTGCATGCCTCCAAAATGAAAAGGATTATTTACTGCGCCTGGGACAAGAGAACAAAAGACAAGACTCTACAAGCTGAGGCTAAAGGCTTATGTAAATTTGTAACATACCATCTCCAAAAGGGATAAATTCTGTGAGCCTCCCACTGCTGCAGACTGCGTTGACATCCCACTGGTCCTCTGCTGGCTGTGCCAGGCCAATACTCCCATGGAGCACCATGTTACTTGTTCCACTTCCTTCATTCTGTGCCACACGAAGACACAAACTGGGGGGAACTCATGCTTTCAGGGGAAAGCCACAGGCCATGATGACCCACCCTGTGGATCTTGTGCTCTGCACCAAATCTACAGTCTGTTGGGGACATTACTGTGATTTGTGGGATGCTGCAATTTCTTTTAGGCCTGGAGCGAGGAATACTCCCCAAAAGTCTCCACTGGGCACATACAACTTATCAAGGTGCTTTCCTCAGCTCCTCCAGATTCCCTTTTTGATGCTCTCTTCCTCAACTATTTTTCTTAAAAACCTTCACCAGCTGAAGCCTCACTCAGACATGGGATTTCTCCATGATCTTCCTTCTGTCTGCAGCTAGATAAGCTAGCCATGAATATGAAAGAGGAAGTCTGAGGGAGAGATTCTAGTGACTGAGAGATTATTTGTGGTCCCTCATCTTATCACACCCATGAGTGTGCATCCTTAGGCAGCATTCACACCTTCAGGAAGTAACAGAAAAACATCAGACTTCTATTTTTAGTGTTTCTCTTTGTTCCATGTTTTTTCTCTTTAATTTCCCACTCTCCCTTCTTCCACTTGGTGCCCTCATAATCACTGCTTTTCCCTCTTGCCTAGCACCATCCACATTTGAAGCTTTAAGCATTGGGAACAACAATAAGAACAGCAGCCAGTGATAAATTTCAGGAAAATAATGAAAGAGACAGCTACCTTGAATTGATATTAGGGTTAGAGAACTCTCCTAGCCATCAGCAGTTTGTGAGCAGGAATCGTCACCTTTAGTGACTCTCAATGACTTCCGCTTCCCTGAATTCCTTGTTATTTTTTTGAGTCTGCATCAGCTTCTAGCACTCTCAGCATCTTCTGCCAAGGATTCCTATGCTTTATCTACATCTTTCTCTCTCTCTTTTTGTTTAGTCTACTACCTGCTTACTTTTTCTGATGTTGCCCAGTTCTTTCAATTGGGAAATAGAACTGCCTTTGGCTGTCTGGATCACTATGAGCTGCACAGCACTCCATAATGTTTCCCTTCACCTATCTGTGATGTAATCAAAGGCTCTCATGAAAAAGTCCTCCATATATGTTATTATTTCTACTGCTCTGTATCTCTTTCAGCTCCACTCTGTTCTTTTTGGCATGGCACACAACTTCTGTGGTACAAATGTTCAATAGATTTGTTAATAACAAAGCAGCACACAGAGCCTTTTTACTTTGTTCTTTATTCCTTTTTAACTAGTCCTACCATTTAATTGCTTTCTGATCAGTAGAAAACACAAGAGTTGAAATTCTCCATGCCACTACAAGGCACAACAACCTGACTCTTATCCCTAAAGGGAAGTAAAGCAGAAAA
Organism: Tetrao urogallus; assembly: GCF_951394365.1. NCBI lineage: Eukaryota > Metazoa > Chordata > Aves > Galliformes > Phasianidae > Tetrao > Tetrao urogallus. Next base: position 33,779,624 of record NC_136814.1, read on the forward strand.
ATAATGCCTGAGAAAATTAGTTTCTAATACCTGAGAATCAGTAAACACATCTTCTGGTGGTACAAAAATCCAAGGACATGTTAGCTAGGTCTACACTGCCAGTGCAAATGATCCTGGCATGCAGTTCCTGGGCATGCACCTGACTACAGTCAGGTAGGTGCAAGAAAAGAAATCCAGGTACAGAGTCAAGGAGTATGCCCATCATTGATTCCAGTCCATCTGATTACACAGCCAAGGTATTAGGGCTAGCAAGAAACAGCCAACAAAGCACCAGTGTGCCTGATGACTCTTGCCACTAATGATCTCATCCACTGCTTTCTGCCTTGTTAAATGTATTGCCAAATAAATAATGGTAGTGTTTGTGAATGAACTGGATAACTATAACCACTTGCCCTACTATGAATATCTAGTGCTTGTTTGCAGTCTTTGTACGTGCCCTTAGAAGACATTCTGCAACCTTAATTCAAGCAAAACTTCCATTGTTTTCAACTTAAATGCTATTTCCTGATGCTCGCACACTTAACCATGCAACCTTAACATTGCTTTAATGCTGACGTTCACCAACAGAGTAATTCATTGTTATGTGTAGGTTAAGGACTGTGTAATTCTTCCTAGCAAGTAGCAGCTCTTAATGAATGGCACTTGATCAATAATGCAGAATTCAACATTTGAGAATAAATAAAAACCCTTTTTCATGAGGGGTGTCTGTACAAAATGTCAAAACCATTTGTCAAGGGCCCAGACTGATAGCCTGCAGCTGCTGTTCACAAGAACTGTAAAAAAAATAATTTTGCTGAGACCTGCAAATGTTTTTGTTTTTTTTTATATTGAGCATAATTAGCTTTTTCCATAACCAAAACACAAAATAAGGACTTACTGAGTGTGAACACTGTGGTCATTATCAGAGGGTTTTAAAGCAAAACTTTGCCATACCACTACTCTGTCTCTTAAGTTGCTAGTCGTAAAGGATCAATCTGTCCTGGTTTCCAGGTGCAGCTTCAAAACAGTCCTCACTGTAGCCAACAGACTGAGCTGCTTAATAAAAATGCAAAAACACACTCATATTCAGGTTTCAAAACCTTGGATTAATAAGGCAATTGGACAAACATTTCAAACCAAGAGAATGGTAAAAATGCTTCCTCTTCCTGATATCTAGGTGAAACGTGTCTCAATGGAGTAAGTAGTTTTGACTGTTATGAAAAGCTTATGTTTTTTCTAATAAATGATCTAACAGAGAAGCACATGGCAGCTTCACTTTCTTTGATAATGTACATCCAGCAATAGCAACAGTTAAGGGTCATAGCCACCATTGATAAACATGAGCAAGATGATGAACGCAGAGGTTCACTGAAGTTTGCTTCAGTCCTGCAGAGCATAAAGAATGTAGTCATAGGTGCCAAAGCGATTCTGTCTTGTCAAATCCTAAGACTAGTCTGATCAGTTTCCTAGATATCTTACTGACTTGAATAGCTAAGACTGTAATCTCACTCTGGACTCACCGAACCCAAGCAAGGTCCCCCACATTGCAACTATTGCCTGCATGGGGACTGCATCACCCAAGGATAGTTTCTAAAGATCACTTAGGAATCGCTCAGGAAGCCTTTATCTTTAGCTAGCCTGAACTACACTTACGATTTATTTCTTCCTGATGCAAACAGAAAGAATTATCTGGTGGTACAAGTACAAGAACTCAGTGAAACTGGGCAGGCAGCACTTCTATGACTCCCTCCTCCTTCTTGGAGATGGGAGACAGAGCTGGCTACTTAATCTCCTCTGTGCTCTTATCAATTCCAGTCTAGTCACAGTGATGTCACCATGAGACAACAATGAGGCCGCACAATTCTCAGAATTGAGTTCCCTTGATTTAGAGACCTTGGTGCCTTTGGTGGGTAACAATTCCTGCAGAGACACCTCATCTCTACTGATAGTAGTGGAGATATCCCAGCTATTACACAGAAGAATTTGTTCCTAAATCCATCTCTTTAAAAAGCCCTTTTTCACCAGCTATAAAAACTTCTATGGTAACACAGCTATTTGTCATGGGTGGCACCGCATGCCAGACAATGGCTATGAAAGTAACAGTCAGTGCACAGGTTTCACAAATGATGGAAGCAACTAGTCTTCTCTCAAGCAATAAAAGGATCTTTCATTTTAAGATAATTCATCTTCCATGCCTGTCACTGTTGTAGCTTAGTATCAAGGAAGAAATGATCTTTGATGCCTTGTAACATTTTGTCATTCGGCACAAAGTAGAGAGATTAATGAAGACAAAAAAAGGTTGCTTTTTTTTTTTTTTGCTTTTTTTTTTTTTTTTTTAAGAGCCATCTTCCCACAATAGATTAGGGGATAGACAGAACAAACAAGCAAGGTGAAATACGTCAGAAAGATAAAAGGGAGAAGACATTGTAACATCACACAGTGATTTCTAATGCACAGCATAAAATGAATCTTGATGAAATATTCACACACCAAATGTAAATGTGATCCTCAGTCAGCTCTGTATGGTAGGCAGTGAGACAGCTCTACTGCCCGCACATCTGGTGAAGGATAGTTTTATACCACAAAGCCAGAACAAGGTCTGTCTTGAAGTAAGTGACATTGCCTGAATACAGACTGGTCGTATACATCAGCATCGAGTGTGAGAAACACAGAAAGAGAGCATGGCCAGGTTTGGGACAAGATCCAAATGAGAGTCATGCCAACCACAACAATATTCAGATTTTTCACTGGTGGTGCCAAAGCCAAAACTTGGATCAACTTAGATTTTCCTCATTTCTTTCACTACATAAAATCCTTCCAAATAGTTCCTGGAATTGGCAATACCACATTTAGACTGAATGGACAAAATATTTGTCCAGCTGGAAAGCCTGAGATACTGTCGCAGACACAAGGGCAAGTGTTATAATGAAAAATTAACAATCTGAATTTTTAATTGGAGCCTCTTGTCTGTATCACTTGTAATGCTGATGTACAGCATTATAGCAGTACATCAGTCCTTTTTTTTTTTTTAAAGACTGTCATCACAGCACTCACCTGGGAGGCAAACTATGCATCACTGTACTTTTTTCTTTAATAGTCCCATGCTTTTTTATTCTTATGTAGTATTTTTGCTATACAAGGTAAAATAAGGACACATGCAGATCTTATTTTGGAAAGAGGGCATCTCTACTCTTGATATAATTATATCTGCATTGGATTCAGATGCTCACTAACACAGATCCTAATAAATGGTAATCTATCATGGTTGATACAATCTTGTGTATACCACTATTCTTACTGTATTTCTGTTAAATGCTACATGTCTTACTTGACTGCATGTGATTGTTCATTAGCTAATATTGAGTACAATTTATGATAAGAATATCTCATGCAACATCATCAAACCAAAGGAAGCTCGCTGTCATTAATTCTCACCAGTTTTCCTAGATGTTGCAAGAAATGTGTTCTCCATCAAGATGCTGGAGGACATCCATTCACTGTATAATACAGGGTAAATTTCAGTGGACTGACTAATTCTGGATGTCCGTGTAGTGTAGGATTCAGTAAACCTCTCAATATTATTTTAATTAAGCTGTTATAGTCTGTCATGTCAAAACATAAAAATAGAGATTATATAAAACTACATTAGGAAACCTCACAAAGCCCTGATTAATGGTCTGATAGGTTGTAAAATGAAGCCAAACTGTAAATTTATACTGAGGGCTTTTCTAAAATGTGAGTTATTGACTTGACAAATTGTAATAACTCTCCAAACTGTTTTGGTCTCTGGTTCAAATCTTTTCTGCACAGCTCACTGACACACAGTAAGTCTAATTTACTATGTCTCTTACTGCATGAACATCCATAGACCATAATATACTTTAGAATATATTCTAAAATATCGCAAGTGACCAAAGAGACAAAAGCATGAGAAAGAAGTCATTTATCTACAACAAATTCCAAATAAGGATAACTCAGTATCACTCCCGATAGCTCACCTGGCAGAAAGGTTTCTAACATTAACAAGATATACCAACACCAGAATATGACACATGGAATTTGTTCTACACATCTACTACCTTGGTTCTCCAGTGAGAACCTCCAACCCAAATCATTCTATGATTTGCTATTTCAGTAAGTCATTACATTCTATAGACCTCATACAGGAGAAGTACCTAGCAGATTACATTTAAAATGTTATATTAACATAGATCTCAAAAAAACACTGGAGTCCACAAACTTCTTATATCTAGACATATTTTAATCACCTTTAAAATGCCTCTGTAGAAAGGATTAAACCTCTGCTTATCATGTAGGAAACACTGCAGGGGAAAACGTATTTCAGATTCCATGGTGCTCAGCCCCTATTGCCAGTACAGATGAAACTCAATCTACTCAGCTCTGCCATCTGACCTGGTAGCAAATAATTACAAAGGGCATTAAAATGCAGTATGCTGTCTCCTAGTAGGAGGGATGGATCTCAAAGCCTATCTTGCCAAACCTCTGCAACGTGGCATTTATTTTCCTGAAACTCAGATCTTCTGGGCTTTTTTGTTGTTGTTTCTTTTCTTTTCAGAGCAGAGGCTTTGACCAAAATACAGCTTTATTTTGCACAGAAATAAAAGCCTCCATGACTGAAATTTTTTGAGAAATGCTAAAATTATTTTGGACAAATTTAAAATGAATGGTATGATAAAACAAATTACTTTTCTCTTACTGAATTTAATATTCCATTATAAATCATAATGCAGAATATATCTTCATAAATAAAGCATAATTTTGAAATAAAAGTACTCTTTACCTTTAGAATCCTGTAAATGTGTTTAAAAAAAACCAACAAACTAATCTGCTATTCCTAGCTCAATCATTACTCCAAATTTCAATCAATCCAATCCATTTTTAAATAATCTGATTTAATGATAACTGAGGACTAGCATGAAATGACAGTGAAGAGCTATTCAGAAATATTGCAACTAATGTAAAAGATGATGCAGAATAATTAGTAGAACTAGATCTATTAACTGGACATGTATTAAAAACATAAATACCAGAAGTGTAAAGCAAAACTCAGGAAAAAAAAAATACTAGTTTTTAAAACTTTATATTAAACTTAATAAAAATTGAGGAAAATAAGACTGAGCAAGTTCATAAAGAGAGTACTACGCACATAATTATGTCTTTTTGAAGTAATATTACACGTGTTTTGTAGAGCTAATCTATACTTTGTCACTCTCTGGAGATGCATATTCAAACTGCACATATATCTAACACATTTCCCCGTTCAGAAAACCAATTTATCATCTTTGGATGAAACAACATGAGCTAAATAAAAACTATCCTCAAAATCCAGTCTAAAAGCCAATATATTTTTTTGTGCAGAAAACTTTGAATAGGAACTGGCATTCGTGATACATTAATCCAAACCTACATTTTCCAGGGGGTCTGAAAACAGGCATGTTTTTCATATGTAAACCTAGAAAAGCATATTGAAATCTGTATCATATAGCCTTTCCAAAGACTGCACAAAAAGGAACTGAGGTTGTTCAGCCTGGAAAAGAAAAGACTGTGGGGAGAACACCTTGCAGCCTTCCAGTATAAACATGAGGGAAATCAACTTTTTGCATGGGTAAATACTTACAGGACAAAGTAGAAAGGAGGATTAATTAAAGGAAGGGAGATTTAAATTAGATGGCAGGGGAAATTCTTTACTGAGACAGTGGTGAGGTGCTGGAAAAGGCTGCCCAGAAAGGTTGTAGATGCTCCATCCCTGGGGGTGTTTAAGGCCAGGTTGAAGGGGGCACTGGGCAGTCTGACCTAGTACTTGATCCAGCAGCTGGCAGTCCTGCCTGTGGCAGGGGTTTGGAACCTGATGGTCCTTGAGGTCTCTTCCAACCCAAGCCATTCTATGATGCTATGATAAGAATAAAAATGTAGGAGCATACAGAACTGTTATAAACAAAAATGACAGATAGATACTTACAATCTTTTAAAAATACCAGTTAGTATTTATGCACAGACAAGCCAAAATACACAAGATGAAATCCTTGCCACACTGATTTTAACTACAGGCAAGATAGATAATCACTGGATCTCATTAATGTAACTCTTGAAGACTAGCAGGATCTTTTCAGACCAGGAAGAAGAGATTCCGCTACAAATAATGATTAAAAAAAAAAAAAAAGGAAGATTACGGTCAGAATATTCCCTCAAAAATGGGTTCCTCTCAATGGAAGAAAAGCATATAAGACCAATCAAACTCTTCAGAAAGAGTATCTGGAGATGGGGACTGAAGGCTGGACTTGGCCTGAGTCTCCTCCATCTCATCCACCACTTTTCTTCCTCACAAAAAAAGAGGAAGGTAAGCTAGAGATCATCATGCCCCAAGGCTTGAATACAGCCAATTGCTGTAAGCCTGCTGATGACCTAGGAGAAAGCAAGGATGAAAGCCTATGCATTGCTAAACACTTGGAACATCCTCTGCATCAGTATGGCCAGTATGAATCGCCAAAATGGGAAATAATCCCCATGCCTAAGCTCAGCTAGTTTCCATTCATTGGGAACTCTGCTTCTGCATGACTGAGGACTACAGTAAGGGAAAGGTTTTTGCAAGTGACAGTGATGAAGATGTCTTTTTTTTTTTTTTTTTTTTTTTTCCCCTAATATCCCATGGATAAATGGTGGAATAAGAAATTCACTTTGAATTCTTAAGCAACTCCAAGAGTGATAATGCCAAGCATTTCTCTTCAGCGTGCAGTATTCCCTACTGCATAAGGCTAATAACATAAACACTGTAACTGGATTTAGTATCCAGTTATGATAGTATGACCTTAACAGAATTTGCTCTTCAGTTATGGTTCCAAGAGGGTGTTAGGAAGAATCAAGCATCCTGCCACATCATGTCACCTAATTGTCCACAGGTGTTAGTAAAGAATCTGTCCTTGCATCTTCAGCACTGCTGTCTTCTAGAATAGGTGTTCTCCTCATTCCCTCTACTCCATTATATAGTCATATACAAAACAATTGTTCAGGCCTTACTACTATGACTCACTAGCTGTACGCTCTTAATTACTTTACAAGATACACTAATATTTTGAGGATGAAAGATCAGCTCTTTGCTTTGAACATTTAGCAGTCAACAAATCCAACTCTCAGTCAGACCAAGTGCTACTCTCTCCTGATTAATTCTGCAGAATGAAATTTTTAAAAGTAAGGCAGTATACACAGCCTGAAATTTCAAAAACTGCATCTAAATTACCAAGAGCATAAGTGCTAGATAGTTCATAAACTTGCAGAACCTTCTTTACAGATTCATTCATGTTCACAAGGAAAACATAAAAATACGGACTGTAACTGTCTGGACCAAATGGCATGAAGTATCCGTACAATTACCAGAAATGCTGCACCTAATGTGTGGAATAGCTATACATTTGCCAGAGTCTGAACAATTTTCTTGAAATTCTCTATCAGCACTCTTCATTTCTCACCTGAAAAAGCTCTATAGCTATTCCAATCCCTAGCCTCTTCTGGCCAGAGATGGAAACCTGCCAAAACACACAGGAGTACTGTGAATGAGGTGTGCTAAAGCATCGGCTGGGAACCCAGATTCATTTTTACACAAGGTCTGAGCACGTGTAGTGAACCCAGATGTCTAGAGATAGACTATGGCATTAACTTACTGTGCTATTTGTCTGCTTTCAAGACAAACTCATGCTGTATCAACTAGGCTGCACTTCATTTCAGTGAAAAAAGCAGCGTTGTAATAGTAAATTACACTTAAAACAAAATAAACATTCCGCATTGGGCTGTCTTTTGCACAACATACCTTCCACTGATACCACAGGGAACGACTGAACGTCATCAGACATCAACCACAGGGAACAGTCATCAGACATCAAGGAGGATTTTCCAAATGTCTTCAGAGAACAAATTAGGCTGATATTAAAGCCAAGTATGGGTGCAGAAGTAGACCCTTGCCATGCTCTTCTGTTCTCTCACCCATATGTTATGCCACAGTTCAGACTCTTTTCCTCTATTTGAACCTCGTCCATATCTTGGTCCTACATGTAATCTGTTTTCTTAGACTGATTTAGAAAACAGGATCATTGAATCAGCACTGAACACATTGATGGCAAAGATAAAAATGACAACAATAACTGCTACTGAATATCAGTTTTTCAGTGCATAATGGAACAGAAATCTGTCTCATCTGAGAGCTGTAGAGAAGTACTGCTCTAAAAACATGGAGACTGACCACTGGTTGAGTGCTTCTTGTTTACCACTCTTATTGTGACCAGCTGGAAAATAAATTTATTGAGTGGATTTATTGCCATGAACTTTAAAAAATAATAGATTTTCTTTTTTTTTTTAACAATTTCAGTCCACAATAAATTCCTCTTTTTATTATACCAGGTCTTTCACATTGTATTAACAGAACTTTTATGAAGTGCTTGCGAGGCAAAAGGCTAATTTAATTACACTGAATCTCTGGATCAAAATCATTTATTATAGACTGTTACAGTGAGTTAGCTTCTGTCTGTGGATGTATACGTCTACATAAAATATAAAATCAATCTTAACTCTACCAAGCTGTGAATCTTCAAAACTTTTACATACAGCCCCTTCTCAGATGGTTTCAAATGTATGAAAAAGGGGGAAAAGAAATGGGGAGTTTGTTTTCTAGTGTGAGTTCATTTGAAATGACCATTTACACTATGAAATTACTGTGCATCAATTAAATATTGCCCTTCACCCAATAAAGAGTTTTTGAATTTCCATACAGACATATGTAACTTCCTTTTCCCTCTTCTCTATTCTTCCTTCCTCTGAGTCTGTGCTGCCCAAACCTCACAGCTCTGTGACGGAGCCAAATTCACAAATTCTATGGAAGACTGGTGAAAGACTGTAAAGTAAATAAGTGCTGAAAGAGTTAAGAGAAAATCTACATGGGTCTATCCAGGAGGAATAAAATGTCTGTTGAGGGAGTCAAAAAACAGATGTCTGGTTAATTCTGCTTTCTTCCATCTCAATGCATGTAGTTCTACATCTCAAGTCACATACCGGCACTCTGTGCACACAGAACAGCATGGATGAACATCTACTCATACGAGAGCCCGGAGTCAGACCATGAAATGTGTACGTCTCAGCCCCATCTCTCACACCTTGGCCCACCACACTGGGAACTGCAAATTAGCACTCCAGTCTACAGGACAGAAAGCTGGAAGGAGGCTTCACTAGGCTTCAGAACCAGGAGATAAAGCCCTGGCCACAGGGGAGCTTGAGAAGAGGTTCAGCTGCAGTTGGTCTCACACACTCTTTGAGACTTGACAAGCTTCCTTAGATCTTAAGCCGTGTTAAAATTGTTTGGCACATCTCTGGCAGTGCAACCACATTTAGGTGCTATGTGACCAGATGTAGATTCTTCCAAAGTGTGGAAAGTCTCTGGAACTGTAAACATGGATTTCTGGGAAGAGCACCAAGATTAAAAGCATTGCAAATTTTCAAATACACATTGAAAATCCTAACAAGTTCAAACACCTAGTACTTAGGAGACACCTCTAGACGGTCTTGAGAACTCATTAGCTAACCCCAGCCCCAGCTAGAATAGAGGCTTTTCAGGCATCTAAGTTCAGAGGCAGTCCTTTGCTTTGTTACAAGATGATTTCAGTGAAGTTATTCAGCTACCAACCTGCCTATATTCTATGAAAGTAGCTTACTACTGCTTCTTCTGTTCAATCTCTTCTTCCTCTCCCTCTTCTTCCCACCAATCACTAACAATTTTGCTATAAATTTGAAGACCAAAAGGGGCAGAAGATTGCAAAGGTGACATTACCAGACAGAGGAGTGGTTAGTTGTTGAAAATTATAATGATATCTGGGGAAGAATGATTGCACAGAGTACGAGAAAGCCTGACTTCCAAGACTGTCACTTTTAATACTTTCTTTCCAGTTTTTTTGTTAAAATGTGAAGATGAAACCTTTCAATTCAGATGGCTGCTAGCAGTCTGTCTGCCTGTCAACCTCAGAAAGTAGTTCAGTTTCTCCATTTCACTGCAGCAGCCTGACAAAGTCATTGAGCTGCTGAATCTAATCTTCACATAATAGCCACAAAGTATGGGTCTCCCAAGGTACAGCAGCATATCTGAGAAATCTGTTCTGAACGCCCAGCCCCAGATGGGATCACTGTGTTAAAGGCATGTCATGAGAAAAGAAAATGCTGAAAAAGTACGTGCCGCTCTCTCAGGCAAAAAGCAAAGGCTGCAGGAAGGGGCACTGAAAGAACACCAGAGCAGTCCTACATCTGTACTGCTCTTGCAACTGTGAACAAACCACGTGCAAGAGGAAGGTCAGGATCCACCTAGAGCCCCTGTTATCCCTCACATCATTCCTGTATAAAGTGAAGCACATGAGGGCCTAAGATCGTGGCACAGTAGACTTTCAAGTCTGCAGACTTTCAAGTCTAAGGAGTAATATTGTTCCTAGTACCTTCCAAATTCTTCCAGTCCAAATCTTGTCCCTAAGGACAGGCATCCAACTCCAACATCCCAACATAAACTCTGCACAGATGTTCCCAGGCATTATTCAGGTAACAGATTTAAATATTACTTTGAACTCCATAAAGCTGAGAAGTGATTTCTGAGAAACCAAAGAACATTCAGAGGAGAAACCAAAATATTCTAATTAAGGCCTTCTCCTGTTGTCAGAGGACACTGGGTTAGTTCAAGCCACATCACAGGAAAATAGTTAATCCATATTTGTTTGGTTCGTACATCAGAGAGACCTAAAGAGTTTAGCAGTATTGTTACTTACAGTAGCTGTAACATCCTGTCAGTTTAATGACAGAAAATCCACTACTACTCTTTTGGCTTTGGAACGATGAAGATTGTTTTTTTGTTGTTGTTTTCTGGTTTTGTTTCAAATATGTATAAATTTCTATCTGACTTCCAAACCAATATTATAAATAAATTCTGGTCTGTGATGTGATATCAACTCCAACAATATCCACAACACATGAATTAACTGTGCTGATAACCTCTGGAGAGTTGCAATAGAAGCCATGATTTACTTCAATTCTGCATGACAACAGTTCTCTTGATGTGGAAGGGTAGGCTGGGAAAAGTCAAGATTTGCCTGAATTATTCTCTAGAATTATTATCGTACAGCCTGACACAACATCTACAGTTATGTACAACTGGAAAAGCATGAGAACTCTGCTGTGTCCCACTGTGTATATAAGCCAGAAGAGCCTATTCAGCTTTTGTTGCTTTCTGAAAAAACCAGCACACTCTCTGTAGAAGTGAAAATGAGGTTCTCCATTTGTAGTCTCAAAGTCTCCACATTCCAGGTGGGTTATTTCTGGCCTTTTTCTCCTTGGCACACTGTTTAGACAAAGAAGTGTCCGTATACTTCGCTAACCCTGACAGTGTACTAATTCTAGGCTTTAACTTTCAGACTAGGTGATATTTTTTCCTTTTTCTAAATGAATGCCTTGTTGAACAGTTTGTTGATATAAGGCTGAAAAGAGGTATATTATACCATAAGGGACCAGTTTATATACAGCAATATACTGGTATACTTTATTATTGCAATCCATCATTTACCCAATCCTCAATGAACAAAACAAAAGGTTTAAATTTATATGTAGCTGCCTAACACAGAGATTTTTGTAAGGCTTGTTTATGAAAAGAGAAACCAGTGTGGGAGTTAAATGTAATTTGTAACATATAAATATCATCCTAAAGGTACAGTAAAGATCATGGCACCAGCCGAAATAAAAAGTGTTATGGGAGAAATGGTAGCCCATCCTCACATAAGATGACAATAGAGAGGTCAGGAAGGGAGGTAATGAGAAGCTGGTAGCATCACCCTGGTTGCATAGAAAGAACAGCAGCATTAGCTGAGCAGGTGGGAAGTTTCTGTCTCTGATAAGTCCATTAATACACTGTTTCTAGCAAGTCATATCTCAAGTAGGAGATAATACAGACATTTGTTACTGCATCAATGGCATCTGAGCCAATTACAATTCTTCTGTATATCTCTTTTCACATAACAAGGGTGAAACCAAATATTTGTTTGTTTGTCCTATCTAGTCAATAAAGAAAATGAGACATGGTGAACCAGACTCAAGCATCTAAGATATTAGTACCAGATCTTTACCAGACCTAAGTAGGTATTGATGAGCAGTCGTTCTCACAGAGCTCTACCCTGATCTACTCAATCACAGTTTTCAGCTATGGCTCAGACACCTTCCTCTCATAACAGAGTAATGTCAGCAGGTTGCACTGGGAAAGCTGGATGGGAGTAAAGACACTGATTGGTGTAAGAGGAAATGGCAGATTAAAAAAAAAAAAAAAAAAAAAAAGGAAGACAACACAGATGGAAGTTCTGAGGGGAATGGGGGAGAGGGAAAAAGTGGCATTGAGAAAAATATTGTGGATGGACCGTATTTCTGGAAGCCAAGGCATAAGGCACAAAACAAGATGTGGTCAGGGGATGTGTTATGTACAGAGAGAGCGATACTGCATCCTGAAAACTAGGCACAGACAGCAAAAGGGCAGGGTGGAAGACCTAAATATCACAGTCATTAAGGAAGTGAAATTAGATTATAAATCCTTTGGGATCTGTCACCTACTGTGGTAATGACATGCTGCCCTGTCTCTCCATTTTATTGCAGAGACCATTCTGCTTATGATACCATAAGCAATTAGAACAAGAGCCCTAACCATTATCAGAAGAACAGCTCACCACAAGCTATATACTTCTGTTGCAGCTACTACAAAGTCTATGAGAAATGCCATGAAATATGATGGTTTCAGCAGCTGCACTCTGCTTTCATCAAAAGCGAGAAATATAAAAAGCAAGCAAACTAGAGGGCGGGAGGCTGCACAGACAACATTTCTGTAACAGAAATTGAATGGAAGGGAGACAATAGTGCCCTACTTTAGTAAATCAAGAGTTGATCACTTCTGCCCCTGCTGGTATAATAACAAGCATTTCTCATCAGGAACACTTGGTTCTGTTCAGTTTTCATGTACTCTGGGCCTCCCAAACTTCTTGGCCCTCTGAAAACAAGCCTTCTGAGAAAATAAACAAAGAGTTGAGGGGAAAATAAAAAGGGGGGGGGGGAGGATACTTTCTACAGCACTTTCTACAGCAGCTTTGGAGCATTGCTGCACTGTGGGCTGGCAGCTTTCAGAAAGAGAAGCCTCTAGGTCTGGGGTTTGTAAGCAATTTGCCACACTTGTCATCCTTGCTGTATAAAAGCCTTTCCTGAAGGTTATTGTTCTAACAAAATTATCCACTGTAAAGGCCAGCAGAATGCTCATCGTGTCTCAATCAAGTCAGCATAAAGAGGAAAGTCAACCATGCATGTCTATCATTTAGACGATTAGCCTTTCTGACGGCAGACACTATTCTAAAAGGCTTGTCCACAGAAGCACCTAATTTCTCAGCTGAAAATTATTTTTCTTTGTCTGTCAAAGGCACAGAGCAATGAATGTCCTCTGAGAACAATATTCAGGGGCTTAAAGCAGAATCAATGCAAATATATCAGAAATATCCTTGTAACTTCTGTTGGACCAAACAAAAAAAAACCTTGGATATTTGTGATATGGAGCAGCTGAAAACAACAACAGAAGAAAGCATTTGAGCACAGGACCTTAGTCCTTAAGACACCTCCATTTACACTTTTGATACTTTAGTTGTCTGTCTCCTTTGCTCGTGACATCTTTTTTTCTGCATCTCATCATCTGCACTAATTACAACTATTTTTAAAGACAAAAAGCAGACAGGCAAAAGGAAGAATTATTTCCAAGGAACACTTCATGATTACACTTTGCTGCTTTCATCTCTGACCTGTACTCTGTATCTAATTCAGATTCAATTACACTACCTTCTATTATCTGTGATTTTTTTTTTTTGTATTGTCTCATCTGCTTCTGCTCCCTGATAATTTAGATGACAGTAAACCCAAGAACTGTAAGTTAAAATCCACAAATTAAAGGTCTGATGAACATCAGCAGTGAAATGAAGCAATTTACTCAACAACATAAAAAGTATTCCTTAGTCTCTGATAATGATTTAACTGTCACCTTGTATACTTTCTGCTAAGGCAAAGTACTAAGCCAGGCAAGGTCTAAGAATTTTCCGTTCATTCTTTACCTTCTTTCTATTGTGACATTTTTAATGGTGACTCAAAGAAATTCTTCAAAGGAATCAGGTCTGAATCACAACGACAAAGGCATGTCTAACTGGAGCTAAGGGTAAGGCTGTTCTTTTTTTCAGTTTGAATTGAGAGGAAGGTTTGATTCTTTCCCTATCTGTCTTACCCCTAAGATCAGTAAAACAAAGACAAATTGGATTCCTAGTAGGGGGGAAAAAAAGCAGAAGCAAAAGTAAAAACTAAGTATATTATGGAGTTACAAAAGCCTTTATTTCCAAACTCAACTAAATATCAGCAAATGCAAATTAACATCTCAATTAACATGAAGCTCTTCCTGCCAGACTATAATCCCTTCATCCTTCCTCCTCCTCCCTGTTACTCTTGAACTTGATGTGGTCTCTGGCAGCTGTTCGGGTTATGTAAATTAAAAGGTAGCTCTGTACGACAGTATGACAGAGGTGTTTTTGTTCGACTTCTGCAAGCACAGGTTAGGATTTGAGCTGAAGGCACAATTGCTGGGACACCCCACCCAACATGCACTAAGCAAGATTTATTTTTATAATATTTTTTAATGAAGTAAATTAAATGCTACAGAAGATGCCATGCTGACAGTTTTGGAGGCCAAAATGTTTCTCTAAACAGACCAGGTACCGAGCATAATCTGTATTAAGATCAATTTACCGATTAACATACCTCAGCTCTATTTAGCCGGGGCCATTTCAAGGGGCAAGAGGATTGTTTAGTGTCTCTGCCTGTTTAATCTTAGGCTCTCAGTCAAGACTGCTTATTCATATTATGGTTTTTCTGATCTATTTGTCAATTCAGAGAAAGACCACCAACAGCCTTCCCTCCACTGCTCTCAATCTTGAGCTGCCAGAATTTTGAAAAATATCAGAGTCTAAAACTCTCCTCTACCATTTTCTTTTGAGAAAGTATCTTTCCATTCTGTTTCCATCTGGGGATGTGAAAAAAAAATATTGAAATAAAATGCTCCCATGGTCTCCCTGAAAAATTTGTTTCCAGCATAACATCTCTCTGAGGATCCAAAGAACAGAATTCCTGCACAATGCCACACAGGAAAGGGCAGCTGATTGAGGGTCCCTTGATCACTATGGGGTGACTGCTGTCCCATGTACTCCTTGAAATTCAGTTACCACACACAATGCTACCGTGAGTGGAGGGCAGCAGATCTGCCAGCAATCTGCAAGGCTTGCATAGCCAGGCAAAGCAAGCTACATTTTACCTTTCCATTCTTCAAGTCTCAGTAGCTGGAGCACACTGTGATCAGGAAGCACTCATTGCAACATTTGCTTTCTACTTGTGAGAATTGCAGTTGAATTGGGTTCATATTGGTTCAGAAAGCCTTACACAGGTATAAAAGCCTTTATATTCCACTCAGAAGACTGTTTTGACATCTGATCTTAAAAGAAAGTGACTTCAAATGATAACACTTGCATGACAAATACTCAATTTAGCTTCCAGTTCAGAAACAAAACTTGTTGCATTTCCACAATTTATTGAAAATACTGCTTGCTATGAAGTATGAAAGGTTAGTATCCTGAAAGTATGAAAATCAGTTGCCAGCTTTTAACTATTCATGGCTTGATTTTCTTATCAGTTGGACTTGATTCACTTGCTTCAAAACAAGGAAGTGCACTGCAGTGTAAGGTGTGCACTTTGACCCTGCTGTTTAAGGAAGAATGCTAACCTTCCTCCAAGGAGATGAATGAAGGGTATGGATGGGCAGCAGTGTTTTAGGATTAAGGCAGAGGGAGAAGGGAGGGAGAGAGCGTGTTATCTCAGCTTTATCTGTCTTTTGAGGTCATTTGATCCTGGACTAAGTAACGGACGTGTTTACTTAGTTGCATATTTTTAGAAGTTTTCCAACAGGGGGCAGGGAATTTGTTGAATATTCTATCTTACAGTAGTAAACTGAAAATAAAAGTGGAAAAAAAATAATTGGACCATGAGGGAAAAAGTTAAACATAAGTGGAAAGATGCTTGAGAGAGATAAATGTAAGTGTAACTTGCAGAGAAAGGAAATCTGAGCTTTGTACCTCATCTTTTAGACAGGACATAGCCTCTCTAGCCATATGCTCTAGGACAATTTGATATACATCATTGTGTAACAGGCATGCAAAACTGGAAAATCACAAAAACAAAAACAAACAAACAAACAAACAGAAACCACCCACAACCCACTGAGAGACAAAAGCTTCACTGAGAGAAAACAGCATGAGAAAACAATATATATTTCTATATACATATCTGCAGGCTAGGCACCCACCCACATTAGCTGTCTAGACAGTAACTGGAAATTTTTTAAAAAGAAATATTAATGACCTCATTCTTTGGTACAGTCTGCAGGTCTGACCGAATCTCCACAGTCTGTCCTCAAGAGACAGCAGAGGATGTCAATACCTTGCAACAAGGAATGTTTGATTAACTGTTGTTTTGGGATGATTGTCTGAGAATTTACAGACCGAGCATATGAGAAAAGCAGATTCAATTTGCATGCTTTATCTCCAGTTTTTGGTGACTGACTATGCATTTCCATTTTCCACCCTCCAGATGCATGAAAAAAAGAAAACTTTTATTGATGCATATGTAAATCACATAGGGGGAATAAGGAGGGGAAGAGGCTGAAATGATAAGGAGCATCAATATTTAAGATGCATTCCTCAGACTGGAACAGACACAGGTAGAAAGAGCACTGAGGATGCAGTGATGGCCAGAACAATGTCCATCAGTAGAGCTGCAACAGCCAAACTGAGATCAGCAAGCGACATCAGAGGCAGTTAGTGGCAATAAGATGTGCATCAGACAAGTGGACAGCTAGATGGAAAACATTTGTGAATCATTCCCCCTTCCTGGGGAGGAAATGAAAGGAAGAGAGTCTGGATTTGGATTGGTGGACTGTGTCAGCAGCTATCTTCACACAGACACTCAGCTTATTTGTAGGCTATGATCCCTAAAAATTTTACCACCCACCTTAATTCATATGCTCAGTGTTTCAGTCATCTAGTTAACAATAAGAAAGCATTCCACACGTTTTTTCAAGAGTAAGCACAGGTGAATGGAGTCTGCCCACTTCTCATTTGGCCAGTATAGTTTACCTCCTTGCACTGCATCACCTTAAGATTTGGACCACTAGAATCATGGTAAAAGCAAGACAACAAAAGATGTATACTCTTTGACACTGAGCTTCAATATTGCTAGTTTCACAAATTTCCAGAAAAATGGTGGAGTAACATTTGCGCTGCAGTCCTTTGCTAAGCTTCTGCTCCATCACCACATCAGGCACTTAATCAAATGGGCTTGTTAGCCTTATCTCATTGGGTCAGCATTGCTTGCACGAAGCTGTGCAAAGCAGCTGTACATTGCACTTGCTCCATCACCTATCCTATTGTAAAGCAAAATTAGAGTATATTGAAAACAGGACTTGAAATCAAAGCAATGGTAGTTTCAAGCCTTAAGAAAAAGCACATTTTGGTACCCAGCAGGTGACCAAAGGAAGGTTACTAGTCATTATTTTAATAATATTGAAAGGTATGCTGCAGAGTCCTAAAATCAGGTAAAACCCTACCAGGCCAGCAGCAGACAGACATGCACTGCACAAGAAAGGAAAGAGGGAGACCACAGTCACCAGGTGCTGGATAACCGATTGCTCACATTTCTCTCTTCTCAGCCCAAGTATTCTAACCCAAGAGAGTTGAGGACACCAGGGATTTCATGCTGCTGTGATTAAAAAGGAGCTTACAGACCTCCAGGGAACAGTCAATTCATTCCAAAGCCTGAATATTTCACATTTGTAACGTCTTGTCTGCCTTTATGTTGTGGGCTGGAAGTGGGAGGAGAAAATGATAAGCGGTTTATGTAGAGGAAGGCTAATAATCAGAATACTCTTCTTATTCAGCATTATTAGTCTCTGCTGAATTAGATGGATCAGCAAAAGATACTTCATTTCTTTGGAGATAAAAAAAGGATAGTCTAAAATTGGGAGGAAATAGTGCGCCTATTTGTCTCTTTGTAAAAGCCCCTGAAATAATGCTTGCAGAGATAAAATGAAGAGTAAGAAAAAAAATAAAGGCAAAATAGCTAATGCAAATTCCCTCTGTGTTGATCTGCAATTAACTGTTTGAAGCAATTCCCGATCCCCTTAATCACAAGAATTCTGCTTATCTGCCCATCCAGTTATTTTTAATTTGTGCTTCTATTATTACTGCTGCATTATTAATACACCCTGATAAGATAGGAAATCGCACGATGGTGTTCCATTTCAGCAATGCCCCACATGGCATAATAGTCGTTATGATGAATAACGCCTTTCCATCCAAAGAGATTCATGACTTCCACTGCTCACCGAGCACGAGCCCTGGGGGAGTCCCACGTCCTCGTCTGTGTTGCTGTTCAGCTTCCCAAAAAGCAGTCTGGGTCTCCTCACATTTATCACATCTGCACATGCTGTTATCAATCAGGGTGCATGCCTTCTCCTTCTGTGTGTGGCCAAGCAACCCACAGCCTCGGTGCCTCTGTCAGATCTCTTGCCAGCACATACCTTAGCACTGCTCCTCAGAGCTGACAGAATTTTAAAGACAAAAATGCAATCTTTGAGGTATTTTCCTGGGGAGAGAGAGAAGGAGGCAGCTACTTTAGCCGTGCTGCTTCTAGAATCTGGGCTGGGGTGCTGAGCTAGTAAAAAAAAAATTCTGCTGCAAATCAAGATCTGTATTTGGCTAATCCCCCAGCAATACAAAATGGTCGAAGAAGGGGGCAAGACGTTAATTACAGCAAAGATAGTTAGGCTTACATTGTACAGTTGGAAATACCTGTGTTATATTTTCTGTGGGAAAAAAAGGAGATAAGAAAGAAAGGATCAAAAATTTTCAAGTTTTCCCACATCTCTGTTTCTGTAACAGAATATGTGCTGCTATGAATGTACAGAATTTCTCCTGGCCTTTTAATACACACGGCATTTCAACACCACATCTTTTTCTAACTAAGCATCTGCCCTTCAGAACAAATATTATAAATTGAGCTGATCTGTGAAAAAATCCAGCAGCTATTAATATGGATGAGGCCAACTGAAATCTACAGAAGGGTAATAGAGCCTCACAGATACCTAGAGAATGTAATATAAAATGCTGCCATTTGTATGAGAATTTTCAATCACCACATAAGAGAAAAATCATGCAATGTAGAGGAGGACTGACCTAAGCAAGAAGGGTAACATTCTTGGTTAAAATGCATGAGAAGTTACTGGGAATATCTTAAAAGAGAACACCAAACTCTTCCTTTTAAAACAATCCACTAGCTAATAAACAAATGCAAATCTATAGCTAGTTATTCTCTCAACTTTTAAGGTAACTTGTTAACCACACAGAGATCTTTGCAATGCTTTCCCATTGTGCTGAGGGAAGGTAGAGATGAATATCTACATGCATATATGCACACTTATGTATGTTAGAAGATGCATCTATACACACCGTGTCTATAGTGTGTATTGCACGCATAACATCCCCGTCCATCCCTCTTGCTCAATTTATCACTTCTGAGATCCACAGATGTTTTAAGGGACAGAGACCTTAAAAATTGTTCTAATCTCCTTTTGATTAGGTCAAATTGTGTTTTGCCTTTATTATGTATAACTGAAATACTGTTACATATCAAAAATCAGACAACCAGTTTTACAGGTCCATCCTGGCAGAAATAAATTTCTGCAAGTACCTTCCTATTACTTCTCCTGGTATCTGTTTTCATGTTGAAGTTACAGCTTGAGAGCAGAACACAAGACACGTTCATAATAGTGACTCTTTTCACCTTATTTAAGGGAGTAAAAATAGTTATTCTAAAGTTAGTCTAAAGTCACCCTTGCAATCAATTGCAAAATAAAGCAAGCATCCTGTAGGCAAGTCTGCCCATCCTAACAGAGGCAGCATTTTTCTCCATTCATCCATAGGAGGAGTTTATACGACTGGCTTCGATCAGAAATGCAGTAATCAATTTACTTAACCTAGCACCATGAATCCCAGCCTAAGAAAGTGGAATAATTGAGGCTCTAAACAGTGAGGAAAAAGAGAGATAATGACTTAGAGCGTGAAGAAAGAGCTTTCTATAAAAAAATAAAAATAATAATAATAAAGAGGTAAATAAGGTAAATGTATCCAATGAGATATTTCCCCAAATTGGTTTGATTCTTAAACAAAGAGGTGAAAAAGACAGTAAATTAAAAGAGCTCTATCTAATGGTATTTCCAGTATTACAATAGAGTTCACACTAGACTCTTTCTCACTTGGGCTGGTTATCTATTTAAGTCAATGTCTTATCTGATAAATGAGATAAAACCCAGCCTTTTAGGATAATGGAAAGCAGAACAACCTTGCAGCTGAATCAGGAGGCTCAGCCCAATCATTAATCCATGATGCTACATCAGTGCTGCAGCAGAGCCTCTGCAGTGTCCCCACTGAGCTCTACTTTTGGACACATGCTGAGAGGAGACAAATACAAAAGGAAAAGTGGGGAGGAGAAGAGTTTTAGGAAATTTTAAGAGAAAAAAAAAAATGTAGTAAGGTCTACAGTTGAGAATTTAGAGTACACTGCCTGCAGTTTGCATAAGATCTAAGAAAACTTAACTGGGATCCAGATTTAAGCAATTTGTTCAGCACTTAGCTTCCCTGCTCAGCACTGACTGAGAAACACCTTTGTAATTTTAAATTTCTTTCACCTTGACTTTCCTGATTTATATTAACCTCTTCTTCATGGATTTAAACAGCAATTTAATGGGGTGAGATATTTTGGAGGGGGGAAGGGCAGAGGACATTTCAGAAAGCATTACTGAGTCTTTGAAATGAAGCCCAAAATTATCAACAAGCAGTATAAGTGAAATTGAAAAGCAGAGGAAACGGAAATACAATACCTCCGAAAACAATTGAAGAAATCAGTCTTTAAAAAAAAAGTTTTTATTCCAGAGAAATTCCAGTAGTTTTCACTCCAATTGCATAAACACTAATGTTTATGAGATTTTAAAGTGTGGCCACTGTGCTGTGATACTTTTCAACTTAGCATGTGATCAATGTTAAAGATTTTTGCAGCTAATGAAGGTTCACAACAATGGAAAAGCCAAAACTAATTGAGCCATCTGAACGTGCTTCAAAGCTCCTAATAAATTGTGATCATTCATAACAAGTGACTTTGATATAAGAACAAAGTTGCCAAAAAGTCAAGTACTGTTGTGCATAAAATCATACATCCATGACAATGCAGGGGGCACTGTATACATACAGTCACTCAGGAATGTGCAAAACTTTGTGCCACCAGCCTGAATTGATTTAAGCAATCTCTTTTTCTTTTGATACTCAATGTTTACAAAAAAATTCAGCAAAACACGCCAATGCAAACATTACACAATTAAGTTTTTACAGCTCTTTCCCCATGTGAAGCGTACTATAGTGAAGTACTATAAAGCAACCACAGAAAGGATTGATTCTTCTAACAGGCAGATAAAATCAGAGAAAAGCTGTACCCCATTTTGCTATTATTTTCTCTTTCAATTCCATCTGGCAACATCCGCCATCTCTTGTGCTCACAAGCTCACCTATAACTACAATTTCTAAACAGATATAGAAAGCTGTCACTAAAAATAACATTTTTTTAATTACTTTTTGAGGCAAAAATAAGTTTACTGAGCAACACTGTTACCCATATTCATTATCTCTGACAGTTGATGCTCAAATAAGAGTACTAGTTCTGCTACAATAACATATGGAAATAGATACGCTTTTTTCAATAAGGAGCTTCATTTAAGGGCTGTAGGTTTCTCTCAAGAAAAAAACTTTCTTTCTTGCTCATTTAATTCTCCCAGCGAAAAGAGAAATGTTTATTTTATGGAAGATAAGAAACAAAGAAAGAAATAGATAGCAGAATCTAAGTACAGTACTTGAATTGGTTGAGCGTATAACCATACCACCATATAACAGAACTGCTCCACTTGTGGACTGACATGTAAGGACAGCATGTGGATCCTGCCTCCAACTTCCCCAATGCAGATATAAGCATATTCCTTGGTGTCAGCTCCATTCCCTTCCATGCACATGCAATGCTCTAGAAAACCACTTCCATCTTTACAGGATCTGCTCCTCACCAACTAACCTCGGCAGTCCTGCTACCTGGAGTGACAAGTTGCCAGGCCACTTCTCAAGCTTTCAACAGCTTGCATGTAGGTGGGCCAAAATGAATTGCTTGTCCACAGGCTGGCTCATTAATGGGCTGAGACCTAATCCCCTCCCAAACAGGACAGACTATGTGGCAGAAATGCAGCCCTGCTTTTCCACACAAGATTTCTGTCTGTTGTGGACAGAGGGATGGGTTTTCCCATACCAAGCTTGGTTGATATGTACTCCTTGTTTCCCATGAAGCAGCAGCTTCTATGCTTTGCAAAGAGAAGGAACAGCATTTACTCTCTAAAGTGTGAAAACGTGACTGGGTGGAAATTTCTTCAAAAAACCTTTCTTTCAACCTCGCAGCCAACCTAAATGTAATCTGACAGACTCCTGCAATGGCACATGCACAACCACAACTGACTTTACATTAGAGAAAGACAAAATAACTGCATTAAAAATATGAGGTAAACAATTATTTTTTATAGTAATTCCTGCAGGTTCTATTAATCTCATCTTTCTTTTACAGCAGCCTGAGGTGTTAAAACTCCTTTGAAAAAAAGGATACCTAGCGGAAATCTAATTGAAGTGCAAAAAGGCCTCTGCCTGGATCTGCTGAAACATTTGAAGAGGAAAATTCCCAGTTCTGAGCAACTCTGTCTGAATGGCAAAAGGCTATCTGGATTTAATTCCAAGTGGAACTAACTAACTAATTTATACAACAATCATGTTGACAAGAATGATGAACACATATGTCTCCTTTAAACGCCTCAAGGGATCATTCTTTTTTTCCCCCTTTCAGTAACCATGGTAACTTTGGACAAAAACAGCTTCCACCTCAGAAATTGCTTTTTGTAATAAAGGGTTTATCATGTAACAGTTAACTTTTTCTTCCTATACACCTGAGTGATAAAGGAGAGAGAACCACTACTTTGCAAAGGGAAGAGAACTGCTTCTCTCTGAAAAAGCTTCAAGATGGATGGCAGTAAAATGAGCTGCAGAACGCATCTTGCAGTAAGTTGCATTGGCTTTTTTGCTGATCACAACACAGGTTTTCATAGACATCTATTTAATGTATACAGTAATGTTGCAAAAATAATCCTAACATCTGCATCAGATGGTCAAAATGCAAACTCTCAGAATAAAAAGGGATGTCTCCTGTCTCTTGTGAGCTTAGTCAAAACACGCACCAATTTTGCTCCCTTCAAGTCATCTTTGCAATCATGATTCACTGAACTGATACAAAGATTGAACACAGCTATGAAAACATATTTTGACAAATATTGTTCAAATTATGATTCATACAGACTATGGCCAACAGAATAATTACTATTAACATACGTACTGTACTGTTAAAACTTGGATTAAAGCATGTCAAGGCCAGTGCAATAATTGTTGCCCTATTTAGTGAAAAGTCCAATAAATTATTTTAAAGCAGTTGCTAGCTGAGAAAAAAAGAGTTTGCAAAGTCAGAGAATTGGCATTTACTTCTGTTCCTCCAAAGACAGTTCTGAACCTACTCAGAAACCAGGATGGCTTGAGCAGTGAAGCTTTGTTCACTGTTACCTTTGGCACTGACAAAAGAAAGGCACAGAAATTCAAGTGGAGAAGCAGAAAGAAAAACCTGGGCAAGCTTGGTACTGTAGAATCAAGAAAAGCCCTAAAACAGATGAAGGATTCAAAGTCCTGCCTGAAAGATCATGGTGGTGTAAAAGAGAAAACTAACGTTGGTTGGTTCTGTCCATCTGCATGCAAGAATTTGTACTACTTTGTAAAGGAGTTGAATAGTATTAAAAATACTTGATCCATTCCTTTTATAATCACTTTCCTTAAATGGAGTAACTGCAAAGCACTGCTTCTTCATTAGCCACTTGGATCAAAAGAATAATAGTATGTTATTCAATATGCAAAGTGGGATGGTATGACATAAGACCATCTTTTGATTTTTAACACAATACTACTTAATGGAAGATTAAATTCTTACAGGCCAAGCACTAAAAATATATATTTTTTTAATTAGATCTTCTTTAGTATGTCATCAATAGACATCAGAGAAAGAAGAACAGTTCAGGAGTGTCTATCACATTGCCAGCTCACCTGCCAGCATCTTGCAAGCATCCCTGGCATTTGGCCACAGTTGCTGTTCACCTCTCACTCACGGCCCTTCCTAGATAGGACGGTCTCCATGCTCAGTCCCTGCCAGAACAATGGCTCCTGCATCTCTCACTCAGTAGATTATCAAAACAGCTCTGTCTGTGCTGCCTCCTAACCCTGCCCTACACACTCAGAAAGAGCTCCTCAGAAGTATCTGCAGTGTAACCTATTACCCCCTTTCAAAGGTTTTAATCATCTCTCTTCTACAATGCCAACCAAAACTCAGCAAGAGGTATCTAATATTAGACTGTTGACGGGTTGAGGACACCACTATGAAGATGAACAATAATATCTCTTTGTTTCTTCTTGCCTTCCGTCTCTGTCTGTCTGGTCTTCCTCCCTGCAGAAACTCTTTTTTCACAGTTGGCTTTGTTTGTTTGTTTTTTCCTGTCTGAATTTATACATTACCTAGCACAATGGGACTAGGCTCTTTAAAAATGAATCCCATTGCTACAGAAAAATAAGAAGTAAACACAGTATTGCAAATTTCAGTCCATTTTGCTAATAGGTTGGAAGTGACTTGCCAAAGAAACCTCAGTGATGACTTGCTTCTCCCCCTAACGTCCATTGCAGAGGGGTGATTTTTATGGGCAAACACTGCTGTTTTATTTTCTGATTAACAAGCACCAACAAATAATTCACAGAGAAGAATAATATGTAACTGAAGTTCAGTTATTCTCTGCCCAAACATATCAAATACCTTTCAGTGGCAGAGTTCCGTAATAGTATGCATAGGAAAATAATAAATGAAAGAAAGCACAGAGACCACATCCATTCATCCTAAACTCTGTGCCACCTGAAAACAACCCATTTACTAAGGCTGGCAGCAAAATTCTTCATTTGAGCTGTTTTTTACAGGGAATGGGAGAGTCAGCAAAACATGGTTTCAGACAGAAAGAACATTTCAGGTTTTCATTAAAAAAAAAATCTGGTTTAGTTTACTTTTTGTTTAACATAACATGGGGGTTGGGAGAAAGAGGGAAGCAGCTTGGGGAGCAAATCCAAGGAAACTTGAGTCATGGAATAATTTGTTTTTCCTGCATGGAAAGCCTGCTTTTTCTCCCCTCTATTTCTTGGCCCATTGTCAGAAAGAACAAAACAGGCTTGAGTATGTTCTAGAAAATGAGGGGACTTGGGGAAATAGCATGTACAGTCATCCAGAATAGTGCCACTCTGTCTAAGTCCAGCAAAAGAAATCTGCCACTCTCCTTTACACAATAGCTCAGAATTCAATAACTCAAAGGCAGCATAGAGAGAAGAAAAAGTGATGCTTAGGCTGTGGTAGCTTACAGAGCAGGAGCGTCATTCAGCCCAAAAGAAAACAGAGCTATGAAAAAAAAACCTGTAAGGAACAACAGACTGTTTCCCTGGGGATCAGCTCCCTTTGCCAGGAAATGCAAAGCCAAAGCAAATGTGTATGTCACAACTTGTACAAGCACCACTGCTAATTTATTTGCAATATGGTCACAAATGTTTACTTTGGGGAGAGATTCTGGAAATTAGATCCTTTACTACTTTGCTTTGACAATGCTGTATTTCCACTAGGGTCAAAGGTGTATCTAACATCAAAGTGAGATGCCGATTTTCATTATTTCATCCTCCTCCTCCTCTTGCAAAGCTGAATGCTAGCATTCCCTATGCATTTCCGCCAGCAAATAACAAAAGTCCGTATACTATACTTGTAAAAACCTGCACTCGCAGAACTGACCGCAGTCACCACTGCTGAAATGCACAACCTTCCACCTCATTGTGCTCACATCCACTGTTTGAGCTCCAGAAACATTCAGCAAGTGTTGATAAATGTCACTGGGTACCATTTTTTCCCCCATGGAGGAATTCAATGACACACCTTTGCGTCATTTGCACTTCTATGTCAGACGCCATTCTGTCAGACTGCCCTTTGTCACACAGCAACAACACGTAATGGAATACTGGTAAAAGGTTCAAAACCTACTGTCATACCACCAACATCTGCCTCTGACATCATGTACCAACATAATAAAACAGTAGACATTACTTTCAGAGCAGCCCTTGTATTCTCTTTGCCACTTCAGACTTTTCAGTTTTATCCATATCCATACTAACTGAGCTGGCTAATTAACTTTTAAAAATTTTGTTGATAGTAGAATCTTCCCGCTCAAAAAAATGTCTGTACAAGACAGTTGATCCATTCCTAAGCAACTTTAGAACTTTATGTGAATCTTTGTCATCAATTTTGAAACAAGAGTAGAATCTTTGTAAATTCTACTAATTGAAGATCTATGCTTCAAAGTTCCCAACTTTCTGTTGTGCAGCTTCTTTGGTATCCACCAACCCTGGCAAACAGAGAGGTCTCAAGCTGAAGGCAAGTCAGTAACATATCACTTCTGTGCTGGGGTCCCTGTCCCACAGCTAAGACCCTGCCTTCCTGGAAGCCAGTTCAGGGGTTCTTTGTATGCTGGCATTCCTGGGAACTGGAAACATAGGACTTTGGCAAGTCCTAGCCTTCCAACTCTGTTGAGCCAGGATTTCCAGTAACGAACTTTCCTGCTAGAGAATTCCCAGTCCGTTCAAACCCAAAGTGAACCAGAATTTTATCACACTGGGACTGTTGGTAACATGCTATTTCAATAGAAATTAAAAAAAAAAAAAAAAAAAAAAAGTTAATGAAAATAAATATTAGCTTTCCTAAACCCAGTTCTTCCTCATGGGTCCACAAATGACAGACTTATAAACTTAGAGAAAACATTATATGAAAGGAATTGCTGAGAAAATTAACAGATTTTTGCACGTTCATATCAAAACATATGCCCAAGTTGAACATAAGATACATAACAAACAACAAAAATTTAAAGCAATTAAAAGCAAACAAGCCAAGAATTCCGCTGCTTCATCTGAAGCTTTCCCATTCAGACAGTTATGTTACATTGCTATCCAGCAGTTACTCACTTACTAAGTCTCACACCTAACTCAGACATATTAAAATGTAAATTATGCTACATATGATGGGGAACTGATGAAACTATATGAACTTTAGATCATACTTACAGAATTACATAAATACAGAATTACTAGAAGAAATCATAGAGGTAAAAAATGGAACAGAACTTACACTGCAGGCTAGACATACTATTGCTAATGAGAACACTGTGGGGAAATTTTGGAGTTGGACTTGCTGATCTCTAGAGGTCCCTTCCAACCCCTACAATTCTGTGATTCTGTGAAAGAAGGAACTTCCTCTATTATGGTTACATGAACTAATCCAATTTGGTTTCCTACTTTGGATAAGGTCATGTTAAAACATTTTTTTAAACTCTTAACTATTTCTTAAATACTTTTTTAGCTCTTTATTTTGCTGGAATGCAAAATTTCTGTTTTACTTATACATCTGAAAAGCCTGGACCCTGTTCTGGCATATGGTATTGGTGGAGGAACAAATTGGGCATACTGTAAAACTGGTTTCTAAGACTTGTTTGCTAGAAATCAAAGATAAGAGGAGCAAGAAAAGTCCAGGATAAGCTTATAGTCCTTCCACAAATTTCCATATGTGCAGGAATATAAACCCTTTTCTCAGGAAGGGTGAAAACCAACTGGAAACGTATCCATGCTTTTCAACAAGGAAAATTAGTCCCTTGTTTTGCTGAATATATCCTCCATGATTGTTCAATCGAAATTTTATTTGTATTCAGATATTGCAAGACTCAAGCACAGAAATTTAAGAATTCTCAGAGGAGATGTTCTGTTGTAACTATTTTCCTTTGCAGGTTCTTACACCAACAGGTCCAAGCTTATCCCTCTTCCTGCTGAAATCAGAGTAGCCATCACTATTTTTATCACATTGTGACAGATATGTACTTTTGTGCAGGCCAGAGGAAAGAAAGGGAACCTGCAGAAAGGGAACCCTATATACTCTTTTCAAATGGGAACAGAGCAGCTATAAAAGTAATACCACTGTTCTATGAAAAATGAGAACTGTGCAATTTCACGTCCAGAATCAGCAACAGAAATGCTGAAGCACATCCTATGCTCAGTACTCCTAAATTATGCATTACAGTTTCTCTTCTAAACAAAAAGATTCGCAACAAACTCATTGTCTCTGCTTTGTATCCAATGAATATGGAAAAGCCATGTACACAGATGCTTGCATAAGAAAATCCCTTGATTAAAAAAACTGCTGTCCTCAGCAACTATACGCACTCATTCCCAGATGTAATGCACCAAGCTCTCCATTTGTGACAGGGAATAAAGGCCATTCAGACAAATTAGATAGTAATAGCAAAATATATAGGCACCTTCTCCATTGTTTCAACCATTTTCCATCACAAGTATGCACCTAAACAGTATCTTAAGAGGACACAACCCTAGACAATGGAAGGAAGTAAAATGACAGAAGGAAAAAAGGAGTAATTAATCATTATTAGCATAGGCTTTGTTCAGGTATGTGACCAAGCCTTGTCCTGACTGTATTGGAAGAAAGCCAGTGATGAGTCAAACATGAGTCAGAAGTAAATTACAGTTGTTCAGTGAAGATACCAGCCTGAACAACAAGGGCATCAGCAACCTGGAATATGCCATGGCAAGCACCTTCTACACAGTTAAAACACAGCCACAGGGACCAGCCCACACCACAAACGCTAACAGAATGGACATCATCACCACTAGGTAACATAGAGGCTCCAGTGCAACTGCACTTTGTGTAACTAGGAGCTCAAAATTTACTGCTGCACAATTAGGGCTGCCTGTGTTCAAGACCAACTTCAACCCAATCACTAGCTCACACATTTAAGTAATTAATATTGCCAGTTCTTTGTCCATGTGCAGGGACCAATCGTATACTTCATGCAAGAAAGGACACGCTCCTCTAATTCACTGGATGTTTTACCCGAAGAAAGGAAAATTATCTCCCATAGATAATAAGAGTTTTGAGATGCCTACCTTGCCCACACCAGGGGTGTCTTTCACTTTGCTGACTGCTCTCAACAAACAAGGTGGTGCAGGGGGTGGGGAAGCCTGAAGGATACTGCTGAAGCTGGTAGTGAAGAGAGGAGACTCAGGAACAGATGATGCAGAAGGCCTGTGCTTCTTCTTTTTGGAGGACAGGTTCAATTTCTGAGCGGCTCTGTGGGAAAAATGACAAGAGTAAGATAAATCATTCCAAAACTCATCAACACAAGCAGTCAAGAATAAACAAAGGTTATTACCAGGTTACCACCCACTTAGGATATATCTCAATGTTGACCACTCTGATTCCAACACTTTTATTATTCTGATTATATTCTGGTATAATTTGCATTAAGTAGGGTCTGGACCAGGCCTCTGTCACTGTCTCGTCTGTTTAAATAAGTCAGCCTGCAAGAAAGCTCCTGAACCTCCAATTAAATCAATGAGCTATATGTCAATTTCTATTATAAAATTCATTTCAGTCACCAAGTGGTTGAGACAGAACTGTTTGTCATTCATAAATCTCCAGTTGAAAATTGAATACCTGTGCAGTGTTTGGATATAAGCAGTCATTGTTAATGCTAATTAGTATTAAATGCTCAGGTAGATTTCTGAGGCATAAGAAGTGCACAAGCACACAATTTTAAATTTATAGCAATTCTTAAAATACAAGACAATCTAAACACTGAACAAATGGTGACCAATGAAAATATTACTCTTTGCAATGAGATTGAGATTGAGATTGATTGAGGCAATCATACCAACTGCATTAACCACTAAATAGGGAAAACAACAAAGACTGTTTTTAAACTACAATATTAGATAGGAAAACCGAAGTTTGTATAGATTACAGGTTTGTTTGATTAAGAAGCTAAGATTTTCTGGAACAGAAACATTCAGTACAATTCAACACAGCCTTTGTTGCAGCTGTTTTGTCCCAACACAAATTCATTCTGCATTACCCAGAGATAGTGTTGATATTAACAATGCTGCCCCAGGTTTTCCCTTTTGCAAAATGGACACTTTAAACAGTGCAGATCAACTAAAGCATAATTTCCAAGGAAAGCTGGATATAATAATTCATGAGGCTACTTTCATGCCTTGTTTTGGCAGACAGATCATGACTTGAGACAGGTATAAAAGAAGTCTATATTGACAGTAGCTCTCCTTACCCTGCTAAAGTGTGACAGTCAAGACCAGTAATATAAAACCCTACTAGGTTTTAAGAAACTTTTGCTTCATTATGGTGATATCCAGTATATGTTACCCAACTCTGAACTTCCAAAAGTGATTATTTTGTCTCAAGAAGATAGGGAAAAAAGACTGAATATATGTGTGTATATATATATATATATGTGTGTGTGTGTGTGTGTGTGCATATGTGTGTGTATGTGTATATAATTTTTCTTTCATTCTGGTACATAAATACCTCGTGTTTGTATCAGATGTCTCAAACACATGAACAA
Organism: Tetrao urogallus; assembly: GCF_951394365.1. Lineage (NCBI taxonomy): Eukaryota > Metazoa > Chordata > Aves > Galliformes > Phasianidae > Tetrao > Tetrao urogallus. The sequence continues at coordinate 33,810,456 of NC_136814.1, forward strand.
ATTACTTCTGGGCATGAAGCTGCCATACGTCAGCTGATCGTGAGTGCACTGCATGCATTCCCAGTGTGTACTCTTTTAGCCAATGGCAAATGCAAAGCAGTTCCAGACAGATTAGGTTTTAATAAAAGTAGGGGATTTTAATTTACTTGACAAAGAATTACAACTCAGAACTTTCTCTATTATCTCCTTGTCTTTGCCCTTGTCCCTTTCTGCTTTATTAAGACACTGGTATTCATAACTTGGTATTCTCTGTTAAGATTGCCTGTTTTTTTTTTTTGTTTGTTTTGTTTTTTTTTTTGTTTTTTAAAGTATAATCAGAATGAGTAGGTCAAAACCAAATGGAAAAAAAAAAATGTTCCTCTTCCTAGTAATATTTAAATAACTGGAAAGGGTTCAGTGATTTCAGCTTCCACATATTTATAAAGCTGCCCATGCTGAATAAAGATCTTTCGTGTGCCTTGGTTCCATTATAATATTTAAAGCAAAATCTTTTACTATGTGCAACAACTGAACATACAAGTATTAAAAAAACACAGTGAAAAATTTACTATGGTTTTTTACATTGTCAAGCTCATTAATTCAGGTGTGAATAAGGGCTCTACCCACTATGGTCTTGCTGATTCACCCCAGGTGAATATGCATTTCCTAGAAAATATTTTCTAGGTTGCCTGAGCCTTACCTCTATTTCATCACTAAATGCTTCTGTACATTATGCTGCTCCTTTTACAAGGCTGATAGTTTAATACAAACTACTTATTGAACCAATCAAGCCCATAGGTAGCATTTTTCTTAAAGAAAAGATACCAGTCTATTCAAAACCTTGAAGCTATGCTCTAGTTTGACATCTACAACCTTTGAGATTGCATTCAAATAGAAGAACCTGCATTTTACTTCATATTTTTGGTCTTCAACTGGTAAAACATACGAGAAAAAAAGCAATGAACTATCTCTCTCCACTTTGTAGGGTTTTCTGTTTTTCCCCAAGGAGAGAAAAATCAATGAATGGAGGGCAAGAAAATCATTTATAAGCCATATTAGACTTCACTGAATTTTGAAAGAGATCAAAAAGGCAATAAGCCTCAGGTAATTCCCAGAGCATTTAACTAGGAAGGAAAGTATAACTTAACCAGATGTAGACTGCAAAGCAGCACAGTGTGGCTTTCTTGTAAGCATATTTCCATGAATAAAAGCATTCAGATTGGGCAGCTAGCATTACTCTGAATGCTGCTGGTCACACAAGCTGCAGCTGATTTGGCCACTTGATCTAGCATAGATTAGAAATTGTCACATTTTTTTCTTCCAGGCAAGTCAGAAGCCTGGCTCTCCCACTCTGGACCATGGGAGCGCCAATATTCCTGCAGCTCACTGCCAGCCCAGCCTAGCTAGCAGCTGTTAATACTCTGCTCACTGTACAAGAGCCAGCTAATTTGTTTTCATTTAGTCTCTATTATAATAGGACTCTGATTTCTGCTTGAGACTATGCATACTGCTGCAGTAATGGCGATGATGGCAGCCTGGCTTCATGTACTGGCAATAACTGGTTATACTCTTAGTTACTTTACATCTCACTTGAGCCAAGAAATATCAGCTGTGAACTACACAGGGGTGCACAGTGGGCTCTTGTATGATGTGGGCTGATATACTACGTGGGGTACAACAGGGAGAGGGACAGTGCCGGCAGAAACACCAAGGAAACTTGATCCAAATTAAACTTCTTAAGTGGGTAATTTAAACAGTATTCAACCATGGTGTGGACACACTCATTCACAACAGAAGTGTCTTTAATGTATTTAACTGAGCTGTCTTCCAAAGGAAGACTGATTTAAAGCCCTTCAGCGTCACTGAAGTAGTCACTACTTCAGTTAAGTTGTAATGTTTTTTCTGAAAGTCTCTGTATAAACAAGCAGATGGAGACTTTTTGAAAGCTTAGAAGATTTGTGGAAAAATAAAAATAAATCACAAGATCAAGATTTAAGATTGCAGGAGGATGTTAGAAACCTGATTAAAGTTCACTCCAAATCAAATTGACAGGTAAGGGGAAGTGGTTCCAACGTTCATCTGGTTCACTGAAAAGACTGAGTTTATTTCTCAAAGGAACATTCTTTGCTTTTTTTTTCTTGCAAAATACAAGTTTAATAGGGTATACCTTGAGGCAGTTAAAATTCTTTGCACCTCCCACCTATGTAGAAATGGGGACGTATTTTTTTCTCTCAAAATTCCACGGGTGTGTTGGGATTGTCAGACACACACTGTAGAGCTATCTCCCTTAGGGTGGAAGCCAATTCAAGATTGATGAAAACTTTCTGAAAACTGAAGATCATCTGTGGTATTTATAGAAGAAATGGAAGTACTCTAGATAAGTTTCCAAAGAGTACACTTTATCTCTAAGCTCTCAGATACCTTTCAGCAAGTACAGAGAGATAAATTAACAGAAATTCATTAAATAATCAATTTTTAACATAGAAGAAAGGCACTGCTATGGAAGACTCAAGCATTTCTACTAAGAAAATTATTCATACTGCTTGTAGTAATAAATGAATGAACTATGAAGATGATGAAACTCTTCAGACAAAATAAAAGGCATTGTGGAAAATTGTAAATACATTGTTTGGAAAGGCATCTGGGTAATACACTACAGCATTTACAAGGAAACAGGGTGGAAGTAGCAGCTTGAACATTCATGGTTTCTAAATTAACTTTGGCTGCTCTCAAAAAGCAGTTTCAAGAAGCTGAGGACAACTCCGTATACCATTTTTTTGCTAAGCAATAGTCATGGGAGAAAAAAAAAAGTGAGAACAAAAATTTCTGTTACACTGCTTAAAGAAAATAATGCCTCCCTGCAATACATAATGCTCACATACATTCAGCTTGAACAGAGTACTGCAGGCATAATTGCATGTAAGATATGAACTTTGTGGGACTTGGCTGTGACAGCTCATAGCATATTTGTTTCCTCTCATTTAATAAGAAAGAAGGTACTGCTAATAAAATTCAAGAGACACTTTTCAAGTTTTCAGTTACACATCATCCAAGGCAAAATTAAAACTCTGGAACTCGCTGTCAAAGTGGAGGTCAGTCAGGCCAACAGATTTGTTAGATTCAGAGGAGATTAGACACCTAGGTGAATAATTAAAATACTATTCACATTTGTGTCAGCGGAGATCATCACAGACAAGTAAAACTGACTCATACTTCAGTGCCTGACAAACCCTTTACCACTGACATGTGAAATTTCCTTAGGTGCATATCTCTGTATAATTATTCATTAGTGGAGTTTTATATTATACTATGTTGCATCCAGTATTTATTATTCTTGGAAACAGAATTTGAGATAACAGAGTCCAGTGAGCTGATATATCAGTTTTTCTATGACAAAACAAAAATTGAAATTATGTTCACTTATATATTTTATTTTCCACAGAGAAAAAGGCACTTGAGGGAGGCTAAATAATCATGCACTAGCTAACTTTGATTTCAACATTTGCACTATAGCTGTCTCTTTCTCTCTCTCTCTCTCTCTGTTTTTGTTTGGAGGCATGCATTTCATTTCATAAGCAGAACACTCTCTGCTAGGTGCAGTTCTGAAGAAGCAAGGCATGAACTTCATATATGGAAGGATGTCTTACTTCAAGATGATCTGGTTTTATAACCTCAAAGGAGATTAATTGTCTGCTCTAGTATAATTAAAACCTTCCCTTTAATAATGGAAAACTATTTTTCCTTATGTATCTTTCCGCTGAGTTGAAAAACAGACATAAGTTTACTTTGGAAATCAGTCTCCTGAATGAAGTCCCTAGGCATATATGTATGAATACACCACTAGAGGTAACAAATCTGTGACCAACGCTGCTGGTTACACAGAGTGAAATGTTCATATATATCAATTTCTATGGTCTCTGATTGGTCACCTACCAGTGAAAGAAAACATTGCTCAACCTCATCCTCAACACATAAGCCCTGCTGATGACATGTAAACAAAAAAACCTGGCCATAATTCTTCCTGGAGAAAAAGTAGAAATTGTTGACTGCCACCTACTAAGTAAATTGTAGTCTGCTTAGAATCCTAACTAACCGATGGAATGTAAAACAAGAACATTCTGGAACTCTGCCAGTATTTTTTACTACTTCCAACTGACATGTTTACAAACATGGGTTCATGGTGTATTTTCTGTTTCTAGTAAACAGATTTATTTAAATGAGTCATCATATCATATAGGTCCTCATGTAGCTATATCATCAGAACCAACGTGATATAGCAAAATTACAATCATACAAAGCCTTTTTCTATGAAAAATGACAGTCTTGATTTTTGGCTACACGGGGTCAATCTACAGCTGCCTCTTGAGGATCTTTAGATACTTAATTTTATCAGTTACGTATGGCCTTTACAAACTGGATACTGATAGTGATATGCACATTTTCCAATTACAGAGACATAATCTACCCCAAAGAGATTCTGGTTCTCCCAGTCATCTATATAGAACATACAGGCTCACTGAGGTGACATTACAGCTGAGATGACCTAGGTACTATCGCGAAAATGGGAGGTTCCATATGCTCCACTGTCCTGTCTGTATCATACTTTCCCCTCCTTTTCTTCTTTCCTCAAACTTATTTAAGGCTGGCTGCTACTGACTTAACTTACTGAACTACTTCACGCTACTGAGTGCTCTAAATCATATCTACTTGACTTGGCTAATATATCTGAATTACTATGGCAAGCACTTTGCCAACCTTAAAATCTAAGGCATGTGATACTAAATATGGTCTCATGCAAAATCTCATCTCATTCAGCCAAGCGTTAACCAATGCCCCTAGGTCCATTTTCTCTACGCAGTCTTCCAGTCACTCTACCCCAAGTCTGTAACTTTGCCTGGGGTTGTTGTGGCCAAAGTGCAGGATTCAGCACTTGTTCTTGCAGAACTTCATCCCACTGGCTTCAACCCAGTGATCCAGCCTGTCCAGATTGCTCTGTAGGGCCTTGCTACCCCTAGGCGGATCAGATCAACACTTCCTGCAAACTTGGTGTCATCTGCAAACTTACTGAGGGTACACTCAATGCCTTCATCCAGGTCATCAATAAAGATATTGAACAGGATAGGCCCCAGTACCGACCCTTGGGGAACACACCATTCATGACTGGTCGCCAGTTGGATTTAACTCCATTCACCACCCCTCTCTGGGCCTGGCCATCCAGCCAGTTCTTTATCCAGCAAAGACTGTACCCATCCAAGCCTGTACCCGGCAGTACTAGCTTCTTCAGGAGATGCTTCACAGGATGTTTAACTAACAAGTGAATGGTGTTTTGGTGCAGGGTGCCTATTCATCATCTGCTGCAAACAGATGTTATCGCCTGAGAAGCTTGCTACAGGAGCAGAGAAAGAATGATCTCAAAGGCTTTTTTCCTATCCCTCCATGAGTTTTTTTCATCCAAACTGAAAGGAAAATGACAGAGCTACAAAACTTGCAGTCAACTTGCCATGTCCCAGCCCACAGACCCTGCCCTCCAACAGGAATTATAAGCTAAGAATGAAAATCAGGGCAACTTCACACCACTGTAATTCTCTGTGTGGCTAAATCCAGGGCTGTGGCATTGCAGCTTAGTGAGCAATGTAAAGAATGAAATAAGAATCCTCAGAGGAACATTTTCTAGATTTGTAGTTCCAGGAAGATCCTTAGTATTTGTGTTTAATTATTTTACAATGCCTTTAAAATCTGGAGATAATTCGCACTTTCTGCTTATGCTGTAGAAGGTATAATAAACATCTCTCTAATGCCCAGTAAACACTTGCCCCTTATTGTTCTCATTATTTGTATGCATGCCTTCAATTTCATAGCAACAATAAAGCTATCCCAGGCTGCTGTCTTTTACTTCTTGGGTGGTTAATTCAGATGTTTTGACCAGAATGCCTTAGCAACTGTGCTCTCCCCCAGAACTGTATTAAAACTGTCCAGAAATTCATTATTTTTAACTTATTATTTAATTCACTCAAAATAGGGCTTATTCAGAACATGCCTTATAAAATGTGAGGCTTGTTGTACATAGGTAATCTCAGTGGAATTAACAGCTCAGCCTTGCTCTTATATTAAGCTCAAATGTGTGTAAATCAGAACTGCTCTTAGTTCCTACAAGATGAAGAAAAATCAATATGCTTGAAGATCTATAGCTTAATAGGAACCTCAAGTCTTACACAAATACATACTGCTGGACAGAGGACTCTGTTCAATACTACTATTATTTGGGTGAAACTCACATTTATACAAGGACACAACAAGATACTAAAACTGTTTGTCATGCCATTACTGTTTGATCCAAAAAAACACCAAATGAAAGAAACAACTCTTAAGAAAATGCTCAGCACCAAAACACAGGAAAAAAATCACAAGTTGCTTAATTTATTCTAAAGGCTACACAGAGGATGTTTTTATGATTAATCTAATTTTTTTTTAATCTGAAAACTACTTTTATAAAAAATAGTAGTCACACAAACAACTAATCACAGCATTATCCCATTCCTGGAAAACCGTAAGGATGAGTTGAATAAGTGTCCACTGCACGCTTAATGCATGAGGCAGATCATTATACTCAGATAAAATAAAATCAGATGTTTAGCCCTAGTTTAATACAGGAAGAAAAACAGCTACATATACTGTAACTCAAAGAAATTAAAATATAAGTAGTTATCAATTACTGTCACGGTTAGTTGGCAATGCATTATCAAGCCGCATGGGAAAACTGCACAAGCAGGAGCTGATAGCCACGGACCAGAGTAGCCCTAATTTCTATCCCACATCGCTGAAGAAGAGGGCAGTAGTATCTTGCAAGGAAAGGCCCTAAACAAGCTCTATTCCAGCTCACGTTTTGGGTGTTAAGCATTCTTGCCTGTATACACGTAAGATTTAGATAATAAATGTTACCATTGCCCCTAAGTATTAAAACTGATGTGCACTGTTTTATATTTGCACTGTTATTTTGTAAAACGAGAAACATACGCAGATCTGTCAGTCTTCAAGCATTAGCTGGAAAATATTAGGGGCACAGATGTACTGTTACACTGTTCTCTGCTGGAAGTACCACCAGGGTTGGCTGGCAAACAGCTGTCCCTCATGTCTGAGATCACCCACCAAACCTCAACCCCTGGGACAGAACTTCTGGTTAGCCAGTCCCCAGCTGACTCTCCTCACCATCAAGAAATAATTACAGTTATTGCCGCAACTCAGAAACGTGACTAAGAGCGGCTTTGCAACAAGAGGCCGACAAACCATTGGCCATTTAATAACAGTCCTTAAAATCACATAAAGCCATTCTTTTAATTTTAAGTTTTATGAGCCTTATAAGATTGAGGTTATTTTATTACCTTCATTGCTAAAACCTGGACACACACTGTGAGGGAAACTATTCTGCTTTATTTCTGGCCCATCCAGCAAAACCCTTTCATGATACCAGGAAGTAAAGCAGCCAGCACACAGATTCACAGCCCAATTTGTCATTGTTTAACTTTCTGGTTGGCAGAACAATTAAAGAGATACATGAAAAGGCCAAACGGCAGGTAAGCTTTATCATTTTCTTTGCCTCGTTAATATTTCCAAGGCCAGTATATTTAAAGTAACACCTGAATACAAATGATAAAATATCCTGACAATGTTGATGCACTGAAATTCAATACACTTAAGCCCAGCTCTGACAAGCAATCAATCTTCTGTTATAGTCAGAAATATTTCGTTTGAGAGTTCCTTAAAGTCCTGTCTTTTACTTAGGTCACTACCTAGAAATAATAATTCTTCAAGAGAGGCTTTTTTTCTTCTTCCTCAGCAGTGGCATAAAACAAGCACCACTATAATGAAGTGTTTTGAAATACATCCATATTTCAATTACTGAGTGATATTTTTTTCCATCTCTAGCATGTAGCCAAGACTTGCATTTCTTCTCAGCTTTCTCTTGGCCCTTCCAAATTCACCTTTCTTCTACCGAGCCCAACAGAAGCACACTGGAAAGACACATACAGCACACAATTTGAGAAGGCATGAGCTTAAAGCACAACATGGGTTTTGCAATGTATAATTTGTTTTGTGCATGTTTTGAAGAAGCTCTAGCTTATTAAATAAGTCACCTTGTTCATCTTTTCCTAAAGTAATTTAGTTCTTTAGCTACTGGAGCCCATATATAATACATTAAGGTCCAAGACTGAGGTTCTGCTATTAACAGGCTGCACACTTGTCAGTAACTTATACACAAAGCAGAGAAAACAAAATATTATGACCCCACCTTTACTCTGCTGAAACGTAATTCATGAACTATGGCAAATAGTAATTTAATCTAGATCTCCTCAGCAGAATCACACAACTGCTTGCTCTGCCTTTGGGGAGGCTGAGAGCATGCCCAAAGTACCTACAAGAAGGGCATAAAGATGATGGAGTCAGGCACTTCAGAGTGGTGCACTGTGGGAGGACAGAAGGTAATAAGAATATGCTGAAAAATTAGAGTAAGATGGGGTTTAAGAAAAAGGTGCTATATTTTGTGGACAGACAAGCAAAGCTGTCCATTCTCCGTCCTAGGGGGTGGGTTAAAACTCAAACAAATCAAGCCCTAGGCAACCATCTGATCTCAGAGATGAGCTTGCTCTGAGCAGACTCTGAAGGAGTGGGACTTGAAAGACCCTGAAGTCCCTTCCAGTTTACTTCATCCAGCAGAACTCTAAAACAAATTAGCACATTTCTGAGATCAGAATAATAAAAATACTATGCCTCTTTTGTCTTACAAAATATCTTATTTCTGAAAGTTTTCAATTAAATCATTCAGCATCAGTCTCAGCAATTTTTTCAATCTAAAATGAAAGGTTTTGTTTTCAGAATATTAATTCAAATATAACTGAAACAGATTTCCAGCTACAAATGGAAAAAAAAATCGCAAATGTATAACCAAAATATGTTTTTAAAAGTCTCGATTCTTGATCTGGGGAAAAAAGTAAACTAAATCATCAGAAGACAATGAAATAATTTGACTGAAATCTACATTTCTGAGGGGAAAAGTTTGGTAAAAAGTTCACCCACACCACTTCCAGTGCTTTAAGACCTTCGCTCTTTAACTACTGAAGCCTCAGAAATCATTACTACAAGGAAACAAATGTTCTCATCTTACAACGCACCCATGCCCAGCCTCTTGCTCTGCATTCTGCTGGCTCCTCTGTGAGCTGACCTTAACATTTAGCCTTAATCATGCTCCAGAATGAAAAAAAATTATGAAACTGGAAAACACTAGTAATAGTTGGCAATTATTGTTACTACTTAAGCAACACTTTTGTACTTCTCTTTTCCTACTTCCAGTCAAGTGAAATGAAAAACATGGAATTAAACACAAAGTAGTAAGTCATTGCCAGGAAGAAGTGAACAGTAGAGAGGTGTGGTACTGACATAGAATCATAGAATGGCCTGGGTTGAAAAGAACCATAATCATCTAGTTTCAAATCCCCTGCTACAGGCAGGGTCACCAACCACTAGACCAGTAAGAGAAAGACTTTCATCTGCAGCTTTTTATTACCTTTACAAATATCAGTGAAAGCCAATTTATTTTCAGTTCTGAAGGTACTTCTCATGCAAACTGCTACACAAACAAGCATTTGGCATTTTGTTTTGTTTTGTTTCTTAGCAAAAGTATTTATAAAAATACCTCTTTTTAAACATTATTTATAATGGTTCAGAATTTTAGGCAAAAAAAGGTATCTTCTAAATGCATCCTATCATAGATAAAGAAGAATTTGTTTGATTTCATTTGAACATCAGCCTCTACTGATCAATTCATACCCACATGCAATCCTCTGTTCTACATGAATTTATTGTCACTAGGTCATGTTAAATATTTATAAAATACAGCTAAAACTGATTCTGGAGGTAGGGAATCAGACAAATTAAGCCAGGGTCTTGTTGGCTCTTCTAGACTGTTAAAGGACTGCAGCCTCTAAGTCCCATAGGCCCATGGCAAACGCACACCAGAAAAATCTTTTCTCTCAAGATGAAAACTAAAAATTTACTTTCTTCTGTGACAAATCTTTTGTGGTACATTTTTGTCATCCACATGCTGGAGTGTTGCATTTTGCTCTAATGAGAACTAGGTGTGAATGTTTCATGCAGTACAGTCAGAATGAAAGCCCGTTCTCCAACCATGAACGCATGAGAAATCCACTACCAAGGAGGTGATTATTCAAACATTTTAAATGATTTTATGCAGCTACCAAAAAAAAAAAAAAAAAAAAAAAAAAAAAAACCACCAAAAAAACACTTTTGCACAATTTGTTTTACTGTTGATTTTTAAAACTGAAGCATTCTCTTCCTATTTTCAACAGGCATATGGATACAATCATCTTCCAGAATTGTCTATCTCCTAAGCTGGTTGCCTCATCTTTCCACAGACAGGGCTTTCTTGTTATCACAAATTCTCACAAGAATTCTGATTCATTTTCTTTGTATGTTTTTCCAGGATATGGGCTCTGTGGAAGAAGGACTAGAGTATACAGTGCGCAGAGAACTACAAGGTATCAGTTTGGTCCTGGGGAAGGACCCTGAAATCCATCAGCTGGAATTAGAGTTGTTTGATAACCCACTTCATAATGGCAAATTAAACATGTTGGATGATAAATATATGCAGTGGATTTTTTTCCCATCTTTTTGAAAAAATTGATTGTTTACACTGATACCTTGCAGCTTGTGTTATTGGTAAGCTGGAAGATCAAATCCTGCATGCAGAAAGATCTGAGTATTCTTTGATTTCCAAACAAAAAGATAACAGAGAGTCACATTCTTCCTTTTTGTTCTACTGTAGCTACAGCAAGGCACAAGCAATCCAAATGCTTCTCCACTCTGTGTTTACCCCCTTTTTTCCATTCTGAAAATCTGATCATCCCTGTTACACTTGGCATATTGGTCATTTTAACTAAATGTAAACCCCTATACACAATAGCTAGCCAGAATTTAAAACAGAGAATTCAGTTTCCAATGTCATGAGACTCTGCTCTCAACTGATTTTTTTTATCCGATTTGAACAAGAGAGGACAGCAACCTTATTGAATGGGCAGTGTAGTTAAAATGATGTAACCCAGTGGTGATCTGACACATCTGGGGTCTCCTCTTTGCATTAAACTCTCCATCTCCTCTGTAGTAAAACATTCTCCTGTTGAAGTTTAAGATCAAAATGAAAAAGTCATTACATCTGTAAGGTATCCATTTGAGACTTATTTAGGCTGCCTAGCTTTATCAGTTTAGGCTTCCTGGGCTCAGAACAAAATAGCGCAGAACCCTGAGGAGCTCCAGGCAGGCTCCCGCTTCATCCTCCCTCCTTGATTCTTCCATGTCCTCAGACCCAGCAAACAGAGATTACAATCAACCCTTTCCAAAACTATTAGCAGATACCAGAATATTACAACACTTTCCCTTCTCACGACCTAAAAAAAGCACTCTCAACAAGCCACAGAGTTTAAAAACTAAACTTAAGTTACACCACTTTCAGCAGTATGGTTATAGCAAACAAGCCTCTTAGTGTGAAGGTATTTATTCTGGCACACAGTTTATTCTCATTCAGCAAGTGGAATAGCAGAATATAATGTAAAGTACCAACTAATGATAAAATTGCAGTTATGCAAGAGGATGTTGTACTGACACAATTGCTTTGGCAGGAAGAAATACACCTCCCAACAAAAATGTCCTTACTAGGTTATGTCTGAACACACAAACACAATGGAAACCATCTTACTTTTCCCTGAACACATCTCCATCCAAGCCAGTCCTGCTTGCAGAGACTGAAGAGCAATAACACAGAAGAACACGGTACAGGCAATGGGTCTTGTTAGCTTGTACAAACATCACCTCCCTGCTTCACACTTAAGCTGGGATAGAACAGCACCATGTCAGACAAAGCTAACAGTCCACAGATCATTCTGACTCATCAATATCAGTGGCTTCTTTTTTCTGTCATTTGATTAGATGATCTTTTCTGTTGAAAAGCTAGGAGGTTTTTGTTTGTTTTTTGGGGTTTTTTTGTTGTTGTTTGTTTTTTGTTTTGTTTTACTTTTTCCATTATTGTCCTATCAAGTCATTTAATCAAATAATACTGGAAACTCGGCAGGTGGATAAAATGCACTTGGCCCATCACTAACACACACCTGTGGCCACTCAAGAGTGATGCTGCAGTCCTTTACTCTATTATCAGATTCTGCTTACTACATAAAGTCAGACTTTCATTTGCCATTTTCATCAGGCTAGAGCTCATTTATACTCCCCTCTGGATTTATTTGAATATTGTTCTAGATAACAGTCTCTGAAAATGAAGATACAGAAAGAAAAACTATGGACTGTGTGACACATAATTAAACAGCATGTTGTACCAGGAGAAACGGTATATCCACAGGGGCTTTTTGTACCTTTATATTTCACATCTTTACTGCTGCATGGAGGTGCACATCATGTTAAATGCAAATCAATACCAATAGGGGCAGTTTCAATGAATCTTGGGAGACAGCAGTGTGCTTTGAAGCTCACTGAGGCCAATCTTAGATTCTCTTGTTTCTGAACGTACAATAAATCTGCTGCACAAGTTCAGTTTTGCAAGGACCTCAACTCTTGCGATGTGCTTAGCTCCCACTGAGACTAATGGGATCAACATTTCAGGAGCAACACATTTCAGGAACAGGCATTTTCTGAGTTACGAAATTCCTTTTTGTGGGCCCCATCCCGCACACTGATGTGTACCCCTGATGCTACTGAAGGAAGTAGAAAACACTCAGTAGCCTGAAGGGGGAGATTACAGTAACCCTAAGACTAGAAGAGAAGACAACGGGGCAATGAATTACATCAACTCCTAAGTACCTGGATGGGAGTAAAAGTGGCTTGCAAGCACACACAGGCTAGCTGAACAGATTTGGGAACCAAGGGTGTATGAAGGGCATATGACTACACCATCTCTCTCTCTGATAATGCAAGAAAAAGTCAAATTACAAAAAAGAAAAAGCTTATTTTCATGGTTTTTTTCATCAAGATTAAATAAGATTTCAGCAGAAGGGCAGTCACAATGGCTTATTAAATAAGGACAATTTTCTGATATTCTGAAGCTCGCTGAGTAGTAAAAAAAGCTCAAACAGAAATTGTCTCAGTAGTCTATTTTAAGGATTCATCTTATGTAACAGGAAGCAGGCACAGTTATTCTGGATGCTTGAACACCGTCTGTCACATTGCCACAAGCTAAGGAAGAATAAATAACTACGTGCGGCCACTTGAAGATTGTTAGTTTTAATTAGTCTGTAATAATATTGGTTACATAAATCCTCGTAGGCTGAATTAGTGGAAAGAGTCAAGGAGATTAAGCCTCCACAATATCTGAATTATTCCAAAGCTGAGGGACAGACAGGTCTGTGCTTCAAATGACAAGCCAGGAGAGGGGCAACAGTCAGTGTGTTGTACACACTGGTCTGAATTCCTTAGGACAGAAAGACAACATTTTCAATGAGGTATGAGGTATGTGGCTGATTCTTGGTGAAGGAGGACCTTCGCATCCAAAAGCTAACAAGTAAAGAATCACCTTAGCCTGTGAGTGCTACAGTTCTGCCCAGTGTTGCTGGTGGAGAGACTTAATGCTCCCTCTCTACTGATACAGAGGAGCAACACAGGGCAGGATATGGTGCTCAGTTTCCTAAGCTTCTAGGTTAGGGGTTCTTTTACACTCAGTCAACAGCTTAAAACCTGACATTTTTGAGCACAAGGCATCTTTTAGCATTTACCAAAGAAGCTGAAATATCTTCATATTTTGGACAAATAGCCAAGCAAAACACAATTTGGCACATGGCTTTGGTCACAAGAAGAGACTCATTAAGGTTGGAAAAGACCTCTAAGATCATCTAGTGCAACTATCAACTCATCACCACTATGGCCATTAAATGTGAAGGAAAAAGAGATGTACTGGAACTTTGCAAAGTTCTGTGAAACGTCTCAGTGCCTTAAAGCTACATATGCATAACCTTTTAAGCTTCAGCATACATGAAAAGTGAAACAAAATAACCCATTCTGTGGATACTACCTAGGGTTGTGGAGCTTCCCTCCTGCAAACCACTGCTGCTTCTCCCCAGACTGCTCAGGTGTACAGCTCAGAAGTACTAACTTACACAGAAAGGCAGTGCCACCAAGAAACTTTACAAAACTCAGGAAAAAAGAAACAAATATTTTATGCACTAACATAACTATACACAGTACATCTGGGGCAAATTTTGAGGAAATCTAAGTTGCTGTCACTTCGCATACTTCTGTATGATTTCATAGCAGCTGGTTCATGGTGTCCTTAAAATTTGTCCCAATCTTTATCCTGAATTACTATGAAATTGCCTCTTCTGATGTGAAACTAAAACCCTTCTAATTCATAAATGACTGTTAAAGTAGGAGGGAAAAAAACAAAGGATGAAAGTTAGGTCAACTAATAAAAATAAAAACAGCAAGTTAAAATATCCATGAGTATTATTAATGGCTAATGTAATGTTTAACTATTTTGATCCAATCAGTTCTTGCTATGCTGAACCAAAAAGAGAATGACTCACGTAGGCACATCTTTTACACACAAAAAACTTCTGCATAGCTGCATGCTAGCAACTTCTCATAATAACTAACGCATAAACCAAGAAAGCAGGCTGTTTTGATTACACTTTAAAATGGGCCTACTGGAAGTTATTAAAAAAATAGCAAAGAACATACTGGAACTTCTTTGATTCACCATCCAAATAACTATAATGCATTACTGACATTGCTTTCCAATCCATCATTATCATTACTACATTATGGCTAGATAATCAAATGCAAGTAACTTTTCTTCATGTGTGATAATAAAACATTTTGTTCAGATGTTCCTGGCTGGACCTGCAGCTTTCCTCAAAGGCAATAGTACCGAGATAACAAAAGACAGCCGCATAGATCTCCAAATCCACAGGGATGGTGCAAAGCCAGAAGGAATGGAAGAGCTTAAACTCCCTTGGCACACGCTGCCAGTGATGAAAAGACTTCATCCAAGAACACAGCCCCACTGAATTTCACAGTAACTTCCCATCACTCACCCGATACCTGCTCCTGCTATACATTTCTCATGTGGAAGCAGGTTTTGAACAGCACTTTGCAAACTTCTCCCTTCAGCTTCTTAAAAGAAGCTGCATCTGTTTCTCTCTTCCCACCTATCTAATGTGTGAACATGGATGTGAAGTACCGAGGCGCACAAAACATGTGACTGGAGAAGCAGGGAAAGAAAGGCATGCTGGAACTCCATTTAACTTGTAACTCGAGAATTCCTTTGCAGACAGCTCAAGAGGTTACATTTTTAAAATATACACGATTCTGATACACACATACGCATAATGTAATTTCTACCTCTGCAGCTAAATGAGCTAAGCATAATTTACATAGCAAAGAATACATAATATACTTGGCTGCAGCACATATTTATCTTATATGCTTTCAAATCTGGGCTGTCAGAAAGGTGGCTATGAAGGGCAAATCCAATCATTTGGGTGCAAAAGCCAACGCTCCCAGGTCCCAGTGAAACTGAGCCACAGGTGCCCAGCTGCCCTGCTGGCAGCACAGACAGGACACCCCTGTGGGGCAGAGGAGCAGTGAGCACAGCACAGACAGCTGCCGTTCGTCCCACACACATCACAGACCTGCACAGAGTTATGTCCGTACAGCAGGGGAAAGAAAAAGGGAGATGGGTCAGCACACTGTGGCATGAACTCAAGGGGCAGCCAGAAGCAGCATGAGAGATGAGTTCCTGTGCTCCTTCTGTGCCACTGGGGCTCTTTCTTTTGTCTCTACCCACCCCCCTCCAGCCTGTTACTTTGCTCCCAGCTGTTGCCATGACATATCTTTCAATTTCAGTCTTCAAAATGCAGTTTGATTTAAGAGTGTTCACAAAAAAAAAAAAAAAAAAAAAAAAAAATCCACTGAGAGTTTAAAAATCACTGTTGCATGTCTCCTCATTCACATACCAGCAGCGTCTGCTCAGGGCTGATGACACACCATGCAGGGCTGAGGATCTGAGGCCTGATTTTTCACTGCCTTGCAAACTCATTAATTGTTTATACCTGCGTAAAATTCAGATGTTAAAGCAATTTATCCTCAGCTGGTCTGGGTATAATGGTAGCACAAGAGGCAGAATGTCAGAGCAAGCGAAGCACAATCTCCTACTAGCAAAGAGATGCTCTGTGCAGCACTGCACCATCTCTCTACATGTGTGCAGAAGCCCAGAGAGACAGCATTTGCATAAGCTGCCAGCAGAATGGCATCTCATACAGCCTGCACAGCCAGCACACAGCAACTCGCCTGGAAGAAAGGCACTGCCAGCAGCATCCCCAGCACAGAGGGGATGTGAGTGAGAACAGAAGAAGGAATATGTCATCAAGGGAACACCAGAACAGTGGGGACACCACACACCAGTGACACATGCATGGCTTAGACAAACAGAACTGCCTCAAGGATTCGATGCTGTTTACACTATTTCTGCATCAGTTTTCTTTCTTTCCCAGGAAAAATCATTTATCATCGTATAGCCCAATGGCACGGGTTCTGTACAAAGTAAAAACATGAAGACCTCATTAACAAGAAAAAAAAACATCAGAGCGGGCCTTATACCAGTAAATTTCTTCACTCTCTTCCTAAGCTCGTACAATAATTCATACTTTACCGTAAGACAAACTGGAATGAATCATCCTAAGAAAAACTTCTGAAGATTTTCTGATGTACACTACTGGCACCCAGCAAAACCAAACTAATGCTGCGTAAGACCTCAGGACAATTCAGTAGGAAGGGTGGTCTCTGTCTATCCCCCTGCTCAACCCAGTGGTGCCCCACTGAGCTTTCTCCACCTTCTCCATGCATCTTGTACTGTGTGCCTCAAAGTTGGACACAGTGCCCAAACACAGTCATAAGGGATAACTGCTCCCCTTGACCCACAGCTGTCAGCACAGCCCAGGGTGCGGGTGTTCTCCATTGCTGCCAGGTCACACTGTGACCCATGTCTGCTCACATTTATAGCTGCTGATGTACTGTGAAATTTGAAATGATTTCTCAGGAGAAAAAAAAAAATCTGGAAGAAAAATATGCCCAGGAATGTTTCATTCCTTCAGAGAATCAAGGGGCAGTAAGCCCATGGTGATACCAGCCTCTCTCTTCCCACTTGCAAGAGTTAAGACAGTTCCCACTGAATATTTGTGTTATTTTTCAGCCAAGTGTTTAATACAGGGAGAAGCCAGGTTCCCACGCTTCTTTGGGCTTATTGTTCCAGGGAGCAACAACAGGGCTCTCATTCAGGAAATTGTTCTCAATATTCAGATTAAGTTTTTTTTTATTTCTTCATTTTACTTATAACTAGAACTCATCCTTTATGCTAAATAATAATTCTTCTCTCCCTCTTCGAGAGGAGTTCCATCCCTCAAGTATCTGTGGGCTGTTCTTTCCCCTCAGGCCACATTAGTCACCATTTAACCCAACTATACATATTTAGTTCTTTTTATTAGATCTCATTAATTACTTTTAATCCCCTCCTCTGAACTCCCCAAATTCTTCAGTTGCTCTCAAAACAATGCAGTCAGTATTCCCCATGTTCCTGTATCACACCACTGGAGAGAGGAACTCTCCTTTCTACATCCCAGTGTTTCTAGAAATGCAGAGCTTAGCTGTTGCATCCTCCATCTCTCTGTGCCTATGCCTTCTCAGCATTGTTGCTTCCAAATCCTGCTTCCCTTACCCACATGGCTAGCCCAACTGGAGCCAAGCCCACAAACAGGATTAAGAGTTGGCTTTCTCCATCATCTGAAACTGTGTTCATTTCTCATAGTCCTTTTTTTTAAAAAAATGCATTGCTCTCTCTTTCAAGATGTAATACAATGTTTGCAATAATAAAAAGGCCAAATGTTGAAGATTTTCTACACGATTTCAGTAACATCTAAAATGCCTGAATATTAAATGTCCAAATACACAGTACCTGACTTACGTACTATTAACCACATATTGTGATTTACGAATCAATTTCCTTTCCATTACTGTATTTTCAGTGCTGCTCTAACATGAAGATAGGCGTAATTATCTCCCACTACCATCCTACTTTATTTTTAGCAATTCAACTATTCTGTCACCACAGATGCTTTCCTTAAATGTTGGTTGTAAAAATAAACTGACTTCTGAAAAACAGCAGCAATATGCTTCTGCAAGTAATAATCCTAATAATCATCAAGGATAATAATAAAAATAGTGATTTTAAGCATTATATAATTACAGAGGCACTGCCTCAGTGAAACAAGGGGATTCACTGCCAGTATCATAGATTGGGCACGTTCATTAAGAGCTCTGAAATACTAAGGAGATAGTTCTCAACCTCTTGGGAGCTGGGTAGAGAAACCAAGACTGAGGAGCAGGTACGGCACATCCCTATGCGTTACATCTTACCTCACACGGAATCAATTCTCCTCAGTGAATGACAGCATATGTCAAGAGAGTGAAAGAACTTACCTTTATCCCTTTTTCCACCTCTTGGATAATTTGTACCCCTTGAAGAGGCAAAGAGAGAGGAGAGGAAGGCAAGCTAACTTCTGTCTTTCCAATGCATGGAGGCAAAGGATGCTCTGTCTCATTACTCTCACAGCCTCTAAACACACCTACATAAATAAGGCCTGAGCAGACTACTACACAATTTAAGTAACAAGAAAAGGTACAAGCCTGGCAAGACGAGATGACCACAGCACAGCTACACAGCACTAATGATTAATGGAAAACATTTATCACTAAAACAATTTGCCAATCCTACTGAGCAGCTTTGAGTATAGGAGTTGTACCTTGTTCACCGGTGTCCACAGATACTAAAATAACAGTCTCTGACAAAGATGACATTATGAAGCAGTGTCTAAGGATAAACTTCACCGAGTCCAAATTCAAATGTCAAATCAAGAGATTTTCAGGTGCAGCCACATGTCAGAGTATGCCAAAGACATGAAAAAATTTGGAAAAGCCTTAATTACTACACCAGCAAAGGACCTTTTTTACTGACATTTGTAATATTTTCATTACTATTTAATAAGAGGTCAAAATATTAACCAAATATTATCTACTGATATAACATGTAATTCTCTAGCAGAAACCTGACTGTTCTGACCACAAAGTCCAAATGTTAGCTACATATGCTGTGTCTGTGCTCGCTGTCAAAAACCTCTAAACTTCGCTTGAGATTTATGCCACACTTTGTCTTTCATGTCTTTCTTTCATGCTCACACTAGTCTGTTACTGCAAAAAAAAAAAGAAAAAATAAATAAATCTAGGGCTTTTTTTAGATTCTTCTCGCTGTGTCTACAAATGCTTTGTACAAGTATGAGGTGTCAGACTGTAATATATAACACTGATAAATTCCAGCATTCATTAGGAAGGCTGTTCTATTGTAACTGCATGCAGCTGCAGAAGTCCTTCTGACAAAAGGACTTGGGCTTCTTTGTTGCTAAAAGAAATTCCTTTTTCCAAAAGGAAAATCTTCATTCCACCTAATGTTTACTCTTATTTTTCTCCAAACGTTTCTTTTTTTTTTTTTTTTCTGAAAATCTAATGTAGACTGGAATCTTGGATAATGAAGGCTAAGACATAAAAAAAACTAAATGAAAGAAAAACAACAAGAAGAAAGGCTTTTAGATCCTGTTAATATGTTCTCTAATGCTGAGCAACTGAACTAGCAGACCTTTGTACCAAATCCCTACCACTGAGTAAATGCCACCGTAACCCAGCTGAGGACTTGGATACACAGTATTTCCCTCATTTCTCCAGGATATTTCTTTTCTTTACTTCTCCTGTTAGAGAATATTCTCTGTGTAATTTCTGTACTGCAACAACTGCTGCTTAATGCACCAGTTCAACACCCGGTTACGTGCCGACTTACACAGTCTTCCACTTGAAAGGGAACACAATTGATATTGCTTTCTCTCTGCCTACTGCAATGGGTTGGCCTTTGCTTCATTAGCACATGTCATTTTTGTTTCTTAAGAGTGTAGTCTTATTTGGCAGGCACGGCCACAGAAATATCTGCTCAATGACAGTGACACCACCACCTGACTCCTCAGACCTGCTGCTCTAAACCACAGTTCATAGCGGAGCTACGACACTGGTGTTGTTGCATGGGGAAACAGACAGCATTTCATGTTCAACAGTCAGGTCAGTTAAAGTTAACATGCAGGGATATTTATCTTTTACAGAAAGAGGTTTTTATATTCCTTCTCCTCAATGACATGACCAGGACACAGGTAGGAAAACTGCAGAGCTAGGAGGATGTCAATGAGAAATACCACAGGGAATCTATCACAGGGGTTTGTGGCAAGAAAGGAATTTCATGGCAAGAACAGGATCCACGAATAATTACATTAGAATTTTCTGCTGACAATCCCTATGAAAGATAAAAGAGGCAAAAAGACAGAAAAATGCAAAGCAGTATTCAAAGGAAATTAGGAAAACAAACAGAAATGCAACCTAAGGCAGTACAAGATATCTAATTGTCACTTTCAAAGCAATAATACTATTCCACCTTTCCTCATTTTAATTGGCAAAATCTGAGGCAAATGATAATAACCTAGATTAATTTACACTATGAATAGAATGCAGGAAAAGAAAGCAATCTTACAGTAAGCCATGTAGCAGCAATCAGTGAAAACACTGTTTAGAGGCAACTAGTCTAACTACAACTGTAGAGATTATTTAAGAGCTTTCATTAAAATTGATAATATTTGGGAGTGTCTATGATTTAAAACAGCAGCTATACTGTATGACTAGATGGGGCTTAGCAACTACTTGTTGGTTAGCCCATCGCTAGTGAATTCACCAGACCCATTAAGTTTACGACAGTGTCAGAGCTTAAAAGCATGAAAGTTCTTCTCTGGCAAGAGCCCTGCGTATTACTAGAAGAGTGCTAGGGTGTCCCTCAGACAGTACTTATGTACAGACTACATTAGAAAGGTGTCCAAGAGCAGAAGTCACAGCTAAGATCCTCTCAGAAAGGTTTTTCTGACAGCAGTAACAAATAATTGGAGTGCCAAACGCTGAATCAGTAACTTTCTTCCCTCTTCCTAGATCTGCACTTAAATTCACATTTATGTCATCTCCACTGAGACAAAGAGCATAGAAAAGAAGTGAGTGTATACATAATGCTGAAGCATGT
The DNA here is from genome assembly GCF_951394365.1 of Tetrao urogallus. Classification (NCBI taxonomy): domain Eukaryota; kingdom Metazoa; phylum Chordata; class Aves; order Galliformes; family Phasianidae; genus Tetrao; species Tetrao urogallus. Next base: position 33,831,652 of record NC_136814.1, read on the forward strand.
GAACCTTATTTAACTTCTCACGTAGTACCTCTAACCTCTATGCAGTCTACAGAGAGAGATCAACTCCTCCAAAAGACAACTGAGAGCACCTTTATGAGATTCTTATGCTAAGTTAAAACCTGTCAGAATTCAACTTCTCCAGACATTGAGATTTTTATCAGCTGGTTAATCCTCCATTACGTATAATTTAATACTTCAACACGCAATTAATACTGCCTTCTCAGGAGAGTTGCAGAAAATACAAAACTATTCCTTCCTTCCTGAGTTGCACATGCAATTTGTGTTCATGTCTTCAACTTCAGAAGCACCTCCATGTGTCTGCTGTTCTTTATAATCATATTCCATAAATATGTCTTCCAAGAAATCAGTTTTCTTTTCCTGACTCAGAATGAATTTTTCTTCCATACCGGCTCCTTTAGTCAAACATCTGCCCACATCTCAAGAAGTAAACTACTCAGTTTTCACGATAAGACAAGCAGTACATTAGTGTATCCACCAGGAACATATACAATCACTACTTTCTATTCCTGACTGAGAGCTCTCTATAATTTCAAAATGTCAGAAAAAACAAGAGGTAGTCTTCACATGGTATGGTTTTCAGCAGCCTGATCCTGTTAGAACTGTGGGTGCTAGCACTGCAATCATAGAATCACAGAATGGCCTGGGTTGAAAAGGACCACAATGATCATCTAGTTTCAACCCCCCTGCTCTGTGCAGGCCCACCAACCACCAGACCAGGCTGCTCAGAGCCACATCCAGGCTGGCCTTGAACGCCTCCAGGGATGGGGCATCCACAACCTCCTTGGGCAACCTGTTCCAGTGTGTCACCACCCTCTGCATGAAAACTTCCTCCTAATATCTAATCTAAACTTCCTCTGTCTTAGTTTATAACCATTCTCCCTTGTTCTATTGCTAAAAACCCACGTAAACAGTCATTTCCCCTCCTGTTTATATGCTTCCTTTAAGCAGTATCAATCAAGCGGTATTCAGAGAAAACATGGGGAGAGAAGGGACATCATGGCACCTGGTATGTCAGTGATTACTACACAGGGGACAAGGAAAAGAAATAAATGCAAGGAGAGAACAATGCATGAAGAGAATTTTGTGAATTATAAATCACAGTACAGGCAAACAGAAGCAACTGGAAATCACGAAGGAGCACTGAAAATGTGTCAGAATGCAATATATAGTTGAGCACCCTGCAATCCAATGGAGCTGGTGTTACCAGCCTGATCCAGAATGATTTCTCTGCTGCAATTCTAATGCATATTTGCATTCACAGTCAACACAGTCAGTGCACTGTCAGAAGATACTTTCTGTACAGAGTTGTCCCAAAACAGAAAAAATAGAGCAGCCCCTCTGTATAAAGTCCTTCACAGAGAAATCTTTCATCACAAACTCCCTTTGCACACAGAAAAACCATTCAGCAGCAGAACTCAGTCACAGTGAATGAACAGATTTGCCCAAAGTTCGCAGAAAATTCCATTTGCAATTATCTGCACCATCTAAATCATTCTTTGTCGACAGCCACAGTGTAAAACCACTCAAAGCCAAATAAAAACTGCAGTGATATTATTTTTAAACAAGTTTCCCCCAGCTATATCTTCCTATTCCACTCATTTCTGTACAGAAATAACAGTTTCAGTTTCTGTGGACAGAAACAATTGATTTACTCTGTATCATGAAAACTTGTCTCAAAAATTTTGAACCGTTCTGATAGACCCAAATCTTCTCATCACAGCTGACTACGCCCGTGCCATTTGTGGAAGATGTTTGTCCACTCCCATTTTAAAGACATCTAATGGTGTCAGCTTCACAATCTTCCTAAGTAATTCACTACAGTTCTCCTATTAAGAATTTTTCTAAATGTCCAATCTGAAACATCCTTGCTATGTAATTTGTCCCATCCTTCACAAACACAGGAAATGTTCTCTTCTTTTTTCACCTTCCCAGTCTTCATTTTAAACAGCCCTGATTCTTTCAGCATACCTTTTGAGATTGTGTTTCCTGTATGTGAAGTAAAAGGCCTAGATACAAAATCTTTCTCACCACAGCCAAAAGTTTGATTGTAACTATTATTTGTTTCTGTTCCTTTACGGCACTCTAGACACACAGAAAGGAAACACAACCCTCATCACTAAATTAAAAAGAGATAAGTTCCTGGCACTAAAAAGAAGTGGTAAGCTGCATGGCTAGATGGTTTTTGTTTTTGTTTTTTAAGAAATGTTTAAGCAGGCAAGGCACACTCGTATGCACCTTTAATTTGCTTCTTTAAGTACCTAAAAACAGGTCTTTAGAAATCCATTCTTTCAGTATTAAGTGAAGCATTCTCTCAGCCAAATGACATTTTGCTGATCAACAGCATCCACCAACACTCAGATGTGTTTCCTGCACGTGACTACTGAAGAACCCTCCTTTAGAACTTAAAAAAAAAAAACAAAACAAAACAAAAAAAAACCCTCTTCTAGTAATAAGCATAACAGACAAGGGTGCTAGTTCTGAGCAAAAGCTTCCTCCTGCAACATGTGTGAGGAAGGTGCACCAGGATAAGTCTTACAGTGCCACCAGTATTAACTGAATCCATTGCTATACCTATGCTCACACCCAAAATGGGCAAGGAAAACCAGCTGGTATGGAATTTAGATAAACTCTTAGCCCTCAAAACAGGGTCTCTGTAAGTGAACACAGCTCCTGGGGACAACCTCTGCTCCATGTTATATCTGTTGATCTTTTCTCAGAGTCTCAAAGAGCCATGATAACTCTTAAAAAGCACAAGCAATTGCTTATTTCATGCCCATCCACATTACAGTCAAGTCCATAAGTGACCAACAGACTGTGAGAGATGGAGACAAGAACGGGTTTTAAGGATTTGGTAAGGTATGCATAAAAATAGAAAGACCGACAAGTGGGTAAGCACATGGAAATACCACTTTCATCTATTCATATCAGTTCAGCATGGCCTCAGCTGGTCACTCAGAGAGAAAATTCAGCTTGGGGTATTGAAACAATCACTGAAGGCTGCTGCTTTTGGGACAGAAATAGGAAAGCTGCGCCTGCTGGAAGGAATTGGAAAGGACAAGAAGGAAGAAGACAGGCGCAGTCCCTCACCACTAGCACCCACCTGCTCCCTGTCCTCGTAGGCAAGGACTGTCAAAGGAGACTCAGTGAAGGAAGGAGAAATCATAAGACTATAATCAGCCCTTACGTTTCACATGCAACTAAGCAAAGTTCTGAAGTCTTTCTTCAGTGCTTTTTTTTTTTTCCCCCTTTGTTTTTCTTCTTATTCCCTCTTCTGAAATGCTCTTATAGTCTTTCAGTCTGGAAGCTTTCACTCTGTAAATACTACCTGCACTATCCCGAGCTTTAAAGCAGTGAATCATAGAAGCTGAACACATCTTCTCCTCAAAAAACTAAAAAAAAATCTGCATCTTTTCCCTTGAAAATGTGCCTATGATGCTTAGTGAGTTTATTCTGTATCATGACCTATAGTATTAAAATCTCAGTGTAACTTCCTTGGATTACAAACTATTTTGTTTCAAATAACTTATATATATATATATATATATATATACATATATACATATATATGTTTCAAATAAGTTGTTATGCTACATTTTCTACTTTTTTCTTTAAATGGGCAGACTCAGCCATGTCAAATGCATTGTTTGTAAACAGAAAACTCATTCCTACTTATGACCTGTAAGCAGACACTCAGCAGCCCTCAAGCAAGTTGCGAGCCAAATCAGAAAGCCTTTACATTCAGTTTGTAGCTTTACTTTTCCTCCTGGACTTGTAACTGTAGAAACCAATTTAGGATGAGAATGATCAGAATCCTGAGAGCTGCCACTAGTATGGCTGTGCAAAGCAGAACTCCACTTGATAGAGACCACACACAAAGAAAATACTGTACTCATCTCCCCAGCCTTGGCTTTCCCAGTCATCTTCTCATGTAGTACTCTCTGGTTCCCTCTTCTTTCATTTCCAATTATTCTTCTCATATTGTGCTTGATGAACAGCACAACCAAATGTATTTTAGACAGAAAACTAAGGGAACCAACTGGAGGAATGCACCTCATCATCTACTTGATCACTTCTGATCTTTTTCTTCAAATATCTGTTTTGTTAACTTGAGCTGGAATCTCTGAAGCAGGATCAACAGCTTCTATTTCTTATACTCAGTACAAGGAGTCCACTGTAGTAGACACTCAGAGCTCATAGAGTACATGCCATAATAAAACCAGAAAGACTGGAAAAAAAAAAAATCAACTAAACATTTATTTAATCTGTTTTACTTAATTTTTCAGATTTTAAAATATCCTGATTTATGTTGAAATGATTGGTGAAGTGATTTTTGGGAGAATCTTCAGACATAAAACTGAGAAGATCTTTTCTGCTTCAGAATATAATAAGACCGACCTGCTTCACTATTAATTTTTATCAAGCAGCCAATCTAGTCACTTAGAGAATCTATCATATCAGGACTCAATGTTATAATCCTACAAGTATCTGAAATTACATTATATCTAAATGGAATAACCAATTAAAAATGTCATTCTGCTCTGATTCATTTTAAGGATGACACTAATTCATGTTTCCAGAATTCCAATTACATCACTAGACCACAGTTAACCAATACAGTTGAATGATCCATAACAGGCATATGGAAAAATGATCTCAAACTTCCTCATTACAGATCCTGTTCCTCTGAGCAACACTGGCAGGATTCTTATCAGTTATCACAGAGTAGAGGCTCTCCAGAACAGGCCATGCGTGCTGAGAATGTCTATAGGGTCAAGGACTGTCAAGGGCACCACATCTACAAGCCTCTGAAGTGTTCAAGAGGCTCTATCCATAGATAAGGCTCTTTACTCCTTCCCTGCAATTGTGCGCTGCTTGATATGATGCTTTCAGCTCTCCTTGCAGTCAGGGACTGCTTGAGAAATTCTTCCCAAGAGTACTTATTTTTTCTTCCTGTGTCTTAGCAGCATGACTGGTTAAAACCAATTACTGTAGAAGGGATATAACAGAAAGTTTTGATTTAAGAATATAGAAATAGTTGGGGTATTTACTGGACAATCTTTCCTTCACAGAAGGCGCACACAGCTTTGTGCCATCAGCAACACCTTGTCTTATAGAAAACTTAGCTCACATAAAATCACAAACAGCTTTTTTTAAGGGAGAGGAGAAGGGTTACTTCTTCCATAAAAAGCTTAACGTAAAATGCAATATAAAATGTAGACAACAACAAAATACTTTAAATTGCCATAAAAAGTATCTACACACTTTGTATTCCAGATAAACCCTATTCACAACTGCTTTGTAAGTAAAAACACGCTACAAAAGTTTAAAGTGAGATCTTTTACATGCAATCATTGCGTTAATGCAGATTATCTTCTTCCTATGGCTGAACTGACAAAGTATTAAAGTATTAAAAGCTACTTATATGCAGTTACAGAACTGATTCCTTCAGCTCAAGTAACAAAACAGGCTGAGACCAAATTCTCATAAGTTTAGTCAGTCTTCCTGTACTTCAAAACAATTCAGCCTTCTCTGTCCTGCCTCTCCAGGACCTGCCAGAGCTACAAGCCCTGGTGCTCCACTAAACACACAACACCAACCACGAGAGCCCTTGAAGCAGAGGCCAAGAAATTAGTTCCTGCTGAATCCAGTCACAGAGGGACACATTGATGTGTGCTGCAAATGCATTTGAATAGCTCTGCATGGGGCCAGGCTGGGTTTTGCATGGGCAGTATCCATCTGCAGCTAACAAGACAAGCCAGACCCAAACCGACATCCCCCCAACACGAGCAACTCAGGCAACATTTCCTCAGTCTGTAGGTTTTTGGAAATCAGCTGCAATGAAGAGCAGCACAGATGGATGCACTGGGTGAGCAAATAATCCTGGACTCCTGTCTGATCAGCAGAAGTCAGCATTAGATTAGTAGCTCCAGCACATTGCTAGCCAAACTGTCAAAATGTTGGCTTTGTATAGTGGCCACTCAGCTGTCTCTCCTCAGTAGTGCATTAGCTGGGTTTTTCAGCTTATTTCAGCTCCCCACTTGTCTTGAAAAGGGACAATCAACTGTAATGTGGAATTATGGTAAATACCGGTAAAAGTTTTCATGAGCCAGGCAATAACTTTTGACATAATATGGGGATAGTTTCCAAATGCAAGAAAATTTATTCCTTTAAAACTACACATGCACAAAGTAGCAGACAAATTAACTGAATTTATGTTTGAAATTGGATATTTGGAACAGAAGGACAGGTATAAATGATTGTGTTGGCATGCATGTGTGTGTATTAGCTTGTATGCACCTACTCATGTGCTGCAGCAAGTGAAGTTTCTCAAAAATAGTTAATTAAGTTATAAACTGAACAATAGTGATAATAATTACCATGGCAATAGTCAAGCGTATAAAATGCATACAAACACTCTTCAGTGTACAACCTCTGTGTGAATCTGCCTTTTTAAAGCTTCTATGAAGACAGCAGGATGCAACAATACCAGCTTAATTTGTGAAATTCTGCACAAGGGAAGAGTAGAGCAAGTTTCTGATAAGCTATATTATAGAAGACACTTTTTGGTATTAAAGTCATAAGTATTGTCCTACAATCCTTCCTGACCTACATAACACAAGCCACAGAAACTCACTTAGCAAGTACTGCACGGAGCTTATACCTTCTGTTTAGGTATTGCATATCGTTTAAGTACATTAAATAAACAACACAGTGAAATAACATTCACTGTATAAATCTCTTCCAGTTTTCACAGGCTAACAGTTTTAAGCTTTTTTTTTTTTTTTCCTCTATACATTACTGCAAATTCTGATGGGGTACATTTGTGGCCAAGCAGTTAACCATTAAGTATGTAAACCAAATCAGTAACAATATGACACTGCCAACAAACACAGGTACTGTATAGTCCAATACAGAAGATGACTGTGGAAAACCATTCTACTGTGCATGAACCATAAAATGCACTATGCATTCATTTAAGCATATTCAAACACTTTCTTAAGATGGTTTGCATGACAAAAGATCATAATTGTACTAACAAACAAAAATCCATTTGTGACATCTATGTATGGTCCATAATAAAGCATACTGAATATGTTCACCTAGGGAATGTTTTTCTTTCTCTACGTGAAGTCTTTTTCATTAAGTGGAAAAACTGGAAAAAACTTGCCAATGGGCAGAGAAGACTTCAATTCAAAGTCTAATTCCAGAACTTGCCTTCATGGCTAAGTCAAAGGTAAATGGCTATTAGTCCCAGCTGCTGTATACATATTAGGCAGCGTGCAGTAACAACTATAAAATTAGAAGTAAACAAATAAAAAAAGGGAGAGGTATGCAAGCAAAGTTAATGTCTCTGGCATCCACTGGAGAGATTCTTACAAAGCATGAATTGCCTTCACTGTCACGTGGAGCTAGAGCATCTTTATGCTTGTTCCTAGCTCTCAGAGAATATTCCATCTTAGCTTTTCTCATTCAGTATAGTCTCAGGGCTGGACAGGAGCCTGTCTCTATTAGATAGGCTTAGAGGATCACCAGATTCCCTTTGAGATTTTTCTAGGGGTTCTAAAAGAAAATGAAGCCAGTTTTGACAAGTTGCTGGCAATAGTACCTATAAGTACGACCAAGACGCCCGAGGCATTCAAGATCTTGGCAGGCAGCAGACCAGGTGCCACACACATTGTTTTTGTTGAACTTATGTTTAACTTCATTAGGAGTCCAGCAAGAAATACTCTCCACTCACTGGCATCATAATCACTGTCAGCAATACATCACTGCCACCAATCCAGAAAGCTCAAAAAGCCTAAGAAGGGAACGATCCCCAGGCATCAGCATATGCTTGACTCACAGAGCACAGAGAAGACCCTCTGTCAAGGCAATTCATCCACCTACAAATGATTACCCAACACTCTTACCTTCCTGTCTGGTCTTTGTCCAGGGGCTGGGAGCAAGCTGTAGGAAGACAAATTGTTCTAGCATCATCAGCTAGCTCCTGGCTGCTTTGCTACCTCTCCTTGATTCATGGCCCGAAGCACATCCATTACACAAACAAGACACAGGTCAGCACTGGGAAGTGATAGGTGTAACCTACAGGCTGATTTGGAGGGGGTATAAACATATTGAGCAAAATGTGATATGATACTTTAGCTTTCTTCTAAAGGCCTTTAGGAACTACTTGGTTCAAAGCTATCTCGATACATTTGTAATCATGGCTCTCCCTAGGAACAGAAAACGGCAAAGAAGGACTTCTTCATACAACTATCAAGTCTACTTGCTCAAATTAGTTATGGGAAGAAAAAGTTGAAGCTTGGATCTCCGCAGTGCCAAGGATAATACTTTCCTGTTTTGGGAATAAATAAAGGCAATCCCCAAATAGGGCTGGACAACATATATTTGTCTCTTTGGGGTAACCTTTGTTAATTGTAACCCCAGTAGTACTCAGGTGAAAGGCTGACTTCTGAGAACAAGCAACAATGAGTAAGGCCATTATTTCTTGCTGCCTAATAAAACTATCCAGCATTTGCTCAAAGAACACTGCAGCAAGACTTTGTTCACCTGTACTGCTCCATTCAGAAGAAACACCTTAGCACCTCTATTTCAGTTTATACTAAGATGTTCCCACCGAAGCTGGTAGCAGCAATAGTGTTAAGAGCAGAATAGAAATCCAAATCAGATATGTAACTCTTGCCTCTTAGTATTTGAAAGGACATCTCTCATTGTTTAGAATTGTTTCACTATTGCATAGTCTGCATTAAAGGTAAATGACAACTTTTTGCTGTTGCTACACCAGCCACCAGCAACAGGTAGATACACCACTTATCTACCATAGATAAAGAAACACTAGAAAACACAGAGAAAACTGTTCTTGCATTACACCTCTTTTGCATCCAATGGTTAATGATTTTAACTGAAATGTTGAACTTCTTTACCCACAAATCTCACTCTGCTCACCTAAGCTATTGCAGATTTCTTAGTGACTGCTCCTCATCTGCCTGTTAGCTCTGTTTAAGTAGGCTATCTGATGTGAAAGTACTAGAGAAAATCAGCAGCTGAGGGTGAAAATGCAAATGCAGTGGTTGTCAGAGTTAACATAACCAGCCTGTGTACAAGACTTCACATGCACATAGGAATGACTTTGCTCACTGAGGCTTGGAAAGGCTCCATCATGGTAAGCCCAATACACACCCCACCAACATTCACACAACAGTGAAGTGTGCAATTAAAGTGCTTTTTTTTTTTTTTAAACTAATTCGAAATTACCTGAGCAGGTATTTGTAGCTCACTATCTACCAGGTATGAATAAGATACAGGGAGTTACTGGCAGCTGGAGTTTTGAATAAGGGCTCAGAAATGACATAGCATCGCTGTAGTGAGGAAAGACACCTAAATCCACTGTTGGTTCACAGACCCAGAACATTATTCCCCTTAACCTCACTACTTTTATCTGGGTACTGGTCTACATTGGGCTCTTCTTGTTTGTCCTTAAATCATTTGGTTTAAGTATGAAGGAAAAGGCAGCAATCAATAGGTATAAAGACTTGCAAACTCTCCCTTCTCCCAGCCCCCACACCATAAAAGTGTTGTTTCAACAGCTCCCCAGAAGTATGAACTTAAATTTACTATTTTATTCACCCAGAGTACGCCTGCCTCAGCATTTCTTTCTTCTCATTCTTTCCAGTCATTGCCCAGATAAACAGACCTTAGTTATGGTTCATAGATTCTGTTCAGCACATACTCCTCTTCATCACAGTTTCATTTCTAATGAAGGTTTTGACACCAGTAAAGTAAATGATAATCTGCTACTCAACTTCTAATTAAGCATACCAAGCTGATAGTGATAACCTTTGTATCTCTGGCTGACTTTTCACTTTAGAGACCCTTGAGGTTTCCAATTCAATTTCTAGCTTCTTCAATCATACAGAAATAATTAGGTTGAAAGCGCAAGTAGTGCAATATGGCCAACGCCCTGAGTTGTACTGTAATACTGATTGTAAGCCTTAGATGGCAGAAACAAAATCCCTGTGAGTAAGAAAATCTGAAACACAGAACTTCAACCAACAGAATAAAGATGAATTTTCATTTCAGTTTTCTATTTAACCCATGACAAAGTATGAGTAGACTTGCAATCACTGCTTTCTCTTTGTTTAGAGGCCTTGTTTCCCATTAAAGACGTGGTTTAAATTTAGCTGCTAATTTTTGTTTGGTTGATCCATGTAGGATCTAAACAAAACTGCCACATATTTACTGAATTAGCATCCAACATGTTTAGAAATATAAACATTCTCCTGTAACTGTAGATTTTGTGAAGTTTAATCATGTTAAATATTCTCTAATTTTGTTCATTTCCCTTACAGGTTAACTGGATATAAAGTACAAGAGTGTTATTTGATGGGAGCGTAAATTATGTGAAAATAGCATCTATACATCATACAAAAAGTATATTCAGAAGGGTAGGATTTGGAGTCTCAACATAAATAGAAAACACAAGGAAGAAACAAAGTTGGTGTCCTTTCTGTCTACAGAATAATAGAACAATTTGAGTTGTAAGATGCCTCAAAGATCACATAGTTCCAACCTACATGCATCTTCCAACAGACCAAACTGCCCAAAGTGCCATCCAATGTGGTCTTGAACACTTCCAAGGATGGGGCATCCACAGTTTTTTCCAGGCAACCTGTTTTTACTGCTTCACCACCTTCTGAGTAAAGAATTTATTATATCTGATCTCAATTAACTGGCACACAATTTAAAAACATCAACTCTTTTCCTGCCACTATAATTCCTTGTAAAAAGTCTCTCTTCATCTTTTGTATAAGCTCCCTTCTAGTATTGAAAGGCTGCAACGAGATCTCCCCCAGTGCCTCCTTCCCAGGCTGAACAACTTCAACTCCCTCAGTCTGCCTTCTGAGGAGAGAATAATCAGAGGGCCGGAGCACCCCATGACTGCCCTCTGGACTCCAACAGATCCATGTCTTTCTTAAAACAGGCCCCAGAGCAGAATGCAGTACAGCAGGTGTGGTCTCACGAAAGTAGAGTAGAGTTGGACAATCACTTTCCTTGACTTACTGGCCACTCTTCTTCTGATGCAACCGCGGATATGGCTGGCTTTCTGGCTGCAAGGGAACATTATCAACTCACGTTGACTTTTTCATTGACCAACATTCCCAAGCTCTAAGCCCCAGGGGTGCTCTCAGCCCATTCTCCACCAAGTTTGTATTTGTGCTTGAGATTGCTCCAGCCCAAGTGCAGGACTTTGGCCTTGTACAGCTTTACAAGGTTTGCACTGTCCCACCAATCCAGCCCATCAAGGTCCCTCTGGATGACACCGGTTCCCTTCAGTGTATTGACATGACCACAGACCTTGGTATCACCTTCAAAACTAATGAGGGTGCACTCAATCTCACTGTCCATGTTACCAAAGAAATTAAATAGTGATAGCCCCAATATTAACCCCCAGGAACACAATTCATCATTGTTCTTCATTTGGACATCAAGCCATTGACAGCAACTCTTTGAGTGTGAGCATCTAGCCAATTTTCTTATCATCAAGTAGTCCATGTACATTTCCATACAGCATCAAAAACTTTGTCTTGAGTCACTGGAGTGCAGAGCTCAAGAATACCTTGGAAATTCTCAACCTGTATGGGAATGCGAGACCTAGAGCTAAAATCGTATCTGCATATTCATCGCTAATTCATCTCCTATGCACAGTTGGATAGCTGACTCTGGAAAGGTCCGGATCACAAATGAAGTTACAGCAACCCTAGATTGTACTCTTAACAAGACAGCAAAAAGACATAATAGCTTAAAACTGAATGGAAAACCACATGCTATCCTTTTAGAATTTTGGAATAAAGTACAACAGAAAACAAAATTCAAATCCTGTAAAACACATACTGACTATATTTACAAGGGCTGTTCCAAAAGTAATGCCTCCTATTTTATTTTGTTGGCCCATGACATCAAAGGCGGATGTTGGCAGCTTGGAAGTAGAGGCTGAACCTTCCCACCGATATTCCATTACATTTTCTTGCTGCAAGACAGACAGCAGCAGAGAGACACTCTGACAATGGTGTCTGACATGGAAATATGTATGAAGCATATGTCATAGAATTTTGGTGGCAAAAATAGCACCCATTGACATTCACTGACACTTGCTGAATGTTTCTGGAGCCCAAACAGATATGAGCACAGTGATGCAGTGGGAGGTATATTTCAACAGTGGTGATAAATCATATTCTGAATGGACATATAGATTTGTACAAGCATAGTATGTAGGCTCTTGTTAATCACTAGGGAAAATGCGTAGTGAGTGGCATTGACTACGTAAAAAAAATAGTTATACGTAGTGAAGAATTTGCTCTATCAAATAGTGTGACTGCTCTTTGTATCTGTTGTAGTTTCCATGGAAATAAACAGAAGATAGTACTTACAGAGCAACTCTTCTAAATATATATATAACAACAGTGGTGTTTTTTTCAAGTTGCGAATTATGTTGTATATATTTCAATATATATTGAAAAGCACAGGAAGTAGTAAGATTCACTAAGGTCCCAGTGATAGAGTCTGTATTGTTATTCTCCCTCTCATTTACTCTGACACTATGTTTTACCTTACAAAGTACATATTGTATGTAATACTGCATATTTTATATCATAATGTAAATTTGACATTCAGGAGGTAGAGGAAATTAGTGAAGCACATCTGTGCTACATTATGATTTTTATTTTTTTTTTACGTTTTACTCAACCTTATAGTAAGCTTTTTATAATTCAAAAGTGCTTGTAATTTCACATATTTTCCCCAAATGAAAATTGAGAATGCAGGCAGATAAATCAATTTATTATGTTAACAATTAAAAACACAGTTCTACATTTCTTCTACAAAGAATGTATACAACTAGAGGGTATTTTTTTTTTCAAGTCATACTTCATTGGATTTTTACCCTCGTCTCATGGGAAATTCCTATCAAATATAATAAGGAAGAAACCAATAAAAGTCTGAAATAAATTAAACTCTATAGAAATTACTCCAAACTACATATGGGTCATAGGAGAGTTCAGAGAGATATTTTTGTAACTAATCGAGTTCTACAGCACAGTGGCATTACTCTTTCAAATCCTATAAGCTGCTTTAAGAAGTCTATCAGTAGGAGATAGCCCTCTACCAAGTTCTTCTGGACTTTTTAATTAATAAAACAAACACCTTAGCTCTCATCAGGAGCAATCTAAAAGGAAAATGTCTGAAAACTTTCCTCTACACTTTCCTCCAAGTAAGCTTCTTACTATTGCATGTTGCTATTAGCAGCAGTGCAAGTAAAGGCAGGAGGGCAGCACACAGGAAAAGACAATCACAAAAGCTCACTTCTTACATCTTAGTAGCTGACAGGAAATGGTGAAATGCAAAGCAAATTAAAGAATAATTTAAAATGTTATAATAGAGCACAGGATGGAAAGCTATCAGTGAAAAGGACTCAATAAGAGATGAGGCATATTAGCATAAGAAAATACTAAACTGGGAAAAACAAGAACAAACAAAAACAAGAGGCATGCTGGTTCTTATTCTATGGGCTCAGTCAGACAACTTTCAAAAAAAAAAAAAATCAGCAGTTATGCTTAGTTGGTTGTTTTTTCCTTTTTTTTTTTTTTGGACAGACAGTGGAAGGGAGTAGGAAATGAAATTTTTAGTTTCCTTTTTTAGCTAGAAATATATGACAAACCAGCAGTAAGTCAACAACACTGAAAGGATATTTTAAAAGCCAAGAATTCAAACATACTAAAAAAAAAAAAATGTAGAAGTGGAGCTTTCTGAACAAACATTTCTGAAGGCTTTCTTGCTTCATTTAAAATGCAAGTCGCTTCTCTTGGAAATGATAAATTGAGACAATATTTTCAGGCTCCCTTGGTGCCATTACACCCAATCACACAGGGTGACATTTCTCTGATTTCCACTCTAAAATTTCATAATATCTTGTATAATTTCCCACCAAAAAGAACTCAGAAGGAAATAGTTCAGTTAGCGTACAAGTATATTTCCCTATGTCTAAATCTCTGTTCCATGTATATTAATAATTGACATGCTCAGGTAAATTGACAAAATTATTAAGCATTCTCATTCAAGTTTGACTTTGGAATTCAAGCTGCAGCCTTCTTTATTTATGTTTTAAATAATCTGTGAATAAAATTATTTACAATAGCTTTAAAAGAAAAAAATGCATCATCTTGTGCTTTTGGTTCTGATGCTTAAAACACTGCTAACATAACACTCAACCACCTTTGTCAGTTTCTGACCTAGCCCACACAAACCATCAGTGCTGAGTACCAGAAAATCCACCTGCCAGTACAGGCACTTTCTCATGGTCATATTCAGAATTAATTTACTTATTAAGAGGCTCCCCAGTCAAACAGCCACTGTGAATCACCAGAAGTAGAGGACTGTGTAAAATGGGTCTGATGGCAATACAAATCTTAGTACTATCGTATTATTCTCATTCTTCTAGACAACTCTCAGAAATGCATTTGAACAGATCTCGTCCATTTATCCACTAAACGTCTTTTCTGCCTGAACACTTCATTGCCCTTTGCATCCACAATACGGGGTTGTATAGTTGTGAAGAAAAAAAAAAAAAAAAAGAATTGTTATCCATCTTCAAAAGGTTTTGCTGTGTTGTTCAAAATCCAGTGAAGCGTTACGTTACAATGGAAAAAATGTAAACCAAGAGCAGGGCCCTAACCACCAACACAGTAGGGCTACAATTCAGAGAGGATTAACAATTCCTTAATACTGTGTTTGTAGTCACTGTCAGTTACAGCATGTTGGGGAGATTGTTCTGAAACCATTACGATTGAAAGTAGACATTATCCTGGAAGTAAGCTGCAAGTTAGTTTTTGTCTCACTTAATGTACGTTTCAGTGTATTGACTGTTCTGCTACTCTGTTCTAACATCCATTCAAATCTGCACAGCTGCCTCCACATACATACACACTTCTCTTTTACTGGGACTTGTTAAACACCCCTACTGTGATAGCAGCAGACCATGACCCACACCAGAGAAAAGCAAAACAATACATGAAAGTTCATCACACCAGCAAATATCCATGACAGTCTTGGTTTTCTCACTTTTTTTTTTCCCCTAGAAAAGCTTTACAGATACTTCCTCATCCCACAAGAGTCATGCCACTGATTCATCAGCATCCTTTTACCCCTGCATCCTTCCTGCTGCTTCCTGCAGTGCCATGTAAAGCCCAACTAATGCAACCAGCTGATTTATCAGCCTGGACTTCACTACATACCTATCATCTCCATGTGGGTGGGTTTTGCCAGAACAGCATGCAGACCCTGCTAGGAAATGATAAGTAACAGACACATTCGAATCAACTCATCAATTTAATGTTGTTTATGACTTCTGTCATAATTGAGCCTCCATGCTTTCTTACGCTAATCCTCAAAAATTACCATCATGGTTATACAACTGTTAATTCCACATCTGCTTAATCTCAATTTACCTGGCAGTACAACTTGCTCTGATTAGGAGAAAAACATGCGATCACATTTCTCTTGATCCAGCTAAATCATTAGAAGGAGCATTCCATGCTGTGTTTTCTGAGAATGGAAGGAGAATAGATATTATGTTATCTAGCCAAAAAAGCTTGCAAGGGCAAATAAACCTTTTACATACCTTAAATAAGCATCAACTTGTAGGGCATCTTACTGCTGTTTTAGTGATTTGTACCACTTTGGTGTAGTTTTCATGTATTTCCAGATGGCCTCAAGATGAATTTACCCATTCATGAAATCAGTACCTGGCTATCTTTATTAGTTAATACTCCCCCTTGAAAGAAACACCACGATATTGAAATACCTCAGTTTAAAAATCACTGACGTACATCCTCAACATTTTGCAGTTTCACTACAAACTCCAACAGGTGGTGAAAATAAGTACATGCCTGTAATGCTACAATGGGATGATAACAACAGGGTGGCAAAGTCTTTGGCTACATCAAATGAGAACAAGCTCAAATACTGCAGTCATGGATGCAGAAATGAAGAAAAAGAGCTGCTTACCTTTGGAAGGCCTCAAATATGCAGGGATCTCCAGCAAAAGATGCTCTCACCTCCACTGCCAACCCTTAAACGAGGTCCGGGAAGGGAAGGATCCTGGCTCCATCCCCTTCTAGTCACTCAAGCGCACTGCTTGTACTTGAGCCCTGCCTTCCCACCAGTTGCTCAATCACTGGTTCAGGCCGTGACAGCATTTCCACTACAATGCCTTAGTAGGCTAAGGTGCCTTACTCAGACATGCAGAGACTACGTCAGTAAGAAAATACTATAAAAGCAACTGGGTTTTATTCCTATATTTCTCATACATGCTTATGTTAAGTAGAGAATGGGAACACCAGGAACACAGATGCTTCAGAATGAAACTGATAAGGAGATCCAAAATAGGAAAATTCTAAATACAGTCCATACATATCTGTGGTTTCATTTATTCAATGGAAACTAAAAATATGAACTCACACTCACATATGCAGAAATGCAAGTGCTTTAGTTTGAATACAATTCCACCAAAACGTGTAAAGGTACCACTTTGCATCAGGCAAGATAATCAAGACAATCACTTATTGCTTCTGCTGAACTGTCTTGGGAATCTTACACACAGTTGGCATTAAGAAAGATGCTAGAAACGAAACCATATCTAGCTCTGAAAGTAACGCCTGTTTATTTCCATGGAAACAACATTAGACACAAGAAGTACAACAACATTGATATAGCAAAATGTCAATTACAAAATACTGATGATTTTCCAAATCATCACCATCATTAGCTGTGCATTTTTGCACAGCCTGAATGGATGTCTGTTTGGAATGTGGCTTGCCTTTCACATCACTTTCATCACTGCTGAAACACTCCACATCACCTCACTGTGCTCACATCCACTCGTTGGTCTCCATCAACATTCAGCAAGTACTGATGAATGTCAACTGGCACCATTTTTTTCCACATGGGAAAACTCGCTCCCATTCCTTTGCTTTACATGTGCTGCCATGACAGACTGCACTTCTGGTCATCTGTCACATGGCAACAACACGTAATGGATCATTGGTGGGAAAGTTTAACCACTACTGCCATACCACCAACATCCATACCACCAAACAGGAGGCATTACATTCAGTGAAGACCCTGGAGAATCATAGAGTGTTTTGTCTTGGATGGGACCTTAAAATCCACCCAGTTCCAACACCCTGCCTTGATAAGGGCTGCCACCCACCAGCTCAGGCTGCCCAGGGCCCCATTGAACACGTCCAGGGATGGGGCACCCACAGCTTCTCTGGGCAGTAGTGGCAGTGCCTCAACACTTTCATAGTAAAGAATTTCCTCCTAACATCTAACTATTCCTTCTTCTATTTTAAAGCCACTCCCCTTTGTCCTGTCACCATTAAGTTGTGTAAAAAGTCAGTCCCCATCCTGTCTGTAAGTTCCCTTCAAGT
Organism: Tetrao urogallus; assembly: GCF_951394365.1. Lineage (NCBI taxonomy): Eukaryota > Metazoa > Chordata > Aves > Galliformes > Phasianidae > Tetrao > Tetrao urogallus. The sequence continues at coordinate 33,849,156 of NC_136814.1, forward strand.
ACAGGAAGGCTGCAATGAGGTCTTCCCAGAACCTTCTCATCTCCAAGCTAAATAAGTCCAGTTACTCAACCTGTGTTCATAACTCTTGATCATCTTTGCGGCCCTTCTCTGAACCCTCTTCAACTGTTCCATACCTTTCCTGTGCTGGCACCCCATTCTTGTACACATTACTCCACACAGAGCCTCACAAGGGCAGAGTAAGGGGGAAAATCACCTCCATTGCCCTGCTGGCCACCTCTCTTTTGATGCAGTCCAGGATACTGCACAGTTTCTGTTATAAGTACAGCATTCTCTTCAGATGCAATAGAATAGGTCTTAACGTAACCCTCCGTCTAACTTTTTCTCTTCTCCAGAAACCACATTTCTATTTCTCACAAAGTAGCAACACCCTAGTCTGATTATTTCATGTTAAGCTTTGTCATGTTTAGAGATAAGGAATGTTTAATTTGCCAATAGCTTCTCGATGCTGTTTCTTTCCAGCTGATACGTAATTTGCACTAGAATTATTAATTAGTTTAATAGCCTTGCCAGAACTAGAGAATCCAGTAAATTTTACCCAACCATCTGCAACACTGCTTAGGAATTTAATTTCCAAAAGGGATTTCTTGTTCCCTTCAAGAAATACTAATGTAAGTAATTTTTGAGTGAGGACTGAAACAGCTGGAGAAGGAAGCTCAGTAATAACCTCCAAACAAATATCCTGCACAGTAAAAAGAGAAGCTAACCATAGTGTCTCAAGCACCATTTAATTTTCTTAGCATATTATTCAGGTTGGTAAGCCCTGAACCTTCCAGCTGTTTCCACTCCGAAATGTTGCTAAGAGGCAGCATGAGGTTCCTTTTCCACTGTCTTTCAATTATCCTCAGCAAATTAACTCTGGCTTTAAATTCACAAGATGTTTCTTCTCCTACTGCCAGCCCAAAACACTCAAATCAAAAGAAAATTGTGCCATTTCTGGTTCACATGTTCACTTCCAATGGGAGCTCTGGTATAGGTGAGTTGCCTTGGGTTGCCTGCCTTCATGCCTCAGAGGAGGCACATACAACCCCATGCCTCCTGAAGGAAAATAATGGATGAGGCAAAGAAACCCTCTTTTCTCATGGTTTTATGGGTTCTGTAATGCTAATAGTTATATTCTTTTGCTAATTTTAAAACTTATCTTTATAGCTAAGGATTCTAATTTGGAATGTGAAGGGCAAACTGAAGAAGAGGGGGAAAAACCCACAAGAATAAAGTTACTTAAATGTAAAGCACAGTTGACTTTATTTATAAGGTAGCCAAAAAGAAGTGATAATCACATATAACAATTGTACTCTGTCTCAACCTGTGTTTAAAATTTGACATTTGGTGTAAGCTACAATCTTTTAAGAGCATCATAAACTTCAAGGTTCACAATTACAAAAATTTTCTGTGCATTTATAAGTTGATACAGGAGCCAAAAAGCCTTTTTCAGCAGTGATCTCCTATTTGGCCACCTGTGAACCTGTTGATTCTGAGAAGAAAAATGACTTAAAATAACAAGGTACTGGTCCAAGTTCTCATGCTTCACTTTTATTTCTGTTTCAGCTTACTAAACAAGCCTGGCCCATGGAACTGGAACTGAATTTCCAATGCAGCAGAAAAATGCAAATAGTTTTAGCCTTAATTCCAAGATACCTCTTGTTTAAAAAGCAAGTCATGTCCAACTATTCTGGCCATGCTGCTCTCAGTTAGTCATGTCCCCGGTGCAAGGGAAGCTCCACTAAAGCTGATACACATAGGGCTATCTAGCTAAGTCTCCAGAGTGCATCATAGAAGTCAAGTAGAAGTCTGTCAGTTAGTAGAGCAATGATGCACAATTAATATATTAGCAACAAGAGTACAACTATATAATTGCATACAAATATCACTCCACGTTTACCACACACTGAGCCCATAGGCAGACACATGGCAATAAATATACTCAGAATTTTTCAGATCTTATCCACATAACTAGAAAGCACACAGGAAGACCCCAAAATTTATAGTGAAAAGATAGAAACATGAATTAGTAAAAATCCTTATTTCAACAATAAAAAGATGAGTAAATCAATAGCAGATAGATAAAAAGTCACACCAGATCAGAACAATACTAACCAAAGCACTATTATATGTAAATACACACACACATAAATACATATTTTAGTTTATTTTTTAAAAGGTAAAACATCTAAGAGATGTTAGGGCTGAGATTCTTCAATGCTGAGCTAATGCCAAATCCAGAAGAAAATTAAGAACGTCCTTGTACAAATGAATGGGCAAATGATGCTCATTAACAACCAGCAATCTTGGAGGCAACTTAACATACAGTGAGCAAGGGTTACCATGGCCACTGGTTCAGGGACATTTAGGAGACACATAAGAACAGTAAAGGGAATTGTGCTGAAAGCAAATATACGTGATGAAAATCACACATTAAGAAAACATTGAGCTAACATTTATTTAATGGAGAAAAGCCTCTCCGCTGATGCTATTCAGAACTGCTTCATGTGCAGAAGCAGTGATCTTAGGTAACGCAACGGCTTTGTGTACAAGTGGTGCCAGAAAACTCCATGGCAGATTGATTTTCTCTTTTTCTTACTGACAGATTACGTCAACTGAAATACCTCTTTATAATTTTAATTAGTTTCTTCCTTTTTTTGGGTCAATTGAAATTTAATTAAAATTATCTCTGTAAAGGAATGAGGCTTGCTTAGGACTGTTCAGTATCATTTATTCAGAGCAAGCCACACTCAGATGACTGTCCAGTGGCCCATGACACAGTGTACAATTTATAATCCAAATGCCAAAAAGAAAAGAGAGAGAAAATAAATTTGATTTTAATAGGAATATGAAGTTAATGAGTATGCATTCTTCTTATGTTACTATCTAAACTACCTTGACTGGCACCCAGTTAATTATCAGCTATAGCTTCAAACAGAGTTTCTGTACAAAGTTTCTGAAAAGTTAAAGCTTTTTTCCTCTGGAAAAAAAAAAAAAAAGAGAGAGAGAAAGAAAAATGAAAAACAAACAAAAAAACCCACCTTATTCCATGTAGATTAGAATATAAAATGAAAGAAGACAAAACACTCAACTAAGAGGTTACCTCTGAGATTAAAACGGCCACAAGATCTTCACACCGAGCGGTTTAGAGAATTTGTGGTACACTAATTAAAATCATACAATTTCTAGCATAAACTGTCTTTTTTCTGATATGAATGGAAGAATCAGCCCTTTTATGCCAAGTTACAGAAGTTCTGAAAGGCTGAGAAATGAAGAAGCAGAAGAGAGCCATGTCAAGATCCCTTTGTGTAATTATCTCTGGGACAGAGACAGAAAGGGACACGGCAGCACCCCTGAATTGGAGGCCAGCCAGATACGCTGACTTTGAGGTCAGATCCATTTGGCAGTGCTATATAAAGCAGTCAGATGACAGCAAATGGGAAGACATGATCAAAGTTGTGTATGCAGGGGTTGTAATTTATCAACAAAAACTTTAAAGACAGTTTAGATATATGATAGATAGATGATAGAAAACTGTCTGTTTATGGAACAGTTTGTCACTGCTAAAAGCCAGACAGACTTTCCTCTAGAGCACTGTAGACTTAGTCTGTGCCTTCACCTCACAAAAAGTGATACATACAGACTGCAATCTCAGTCTCCCTTGGCATAAGAAAAACTCCACTCTTTCAATCCCAGCTACAGTAAACAAATCCAGTAGACAAAAACTACTCAGCATAGACTTACACCAAATCTCAATGGCTGCATTATTTCTGATCAGATTGTTCCCTTGGTTCATTCCTTGAACTTGTTAACTACTCCTTCTTGCTCATCACACTGGAAAGACTCTTATAAGAAAACCCAAAGATGGAATGGGAATTCCATCTTTCCCTTCTTGCTGATCACACTGGAAAGACTCTTACAAGAAAACCCAAAGATGGAATGGGAATTTCTTCATACCTAGCTTGTTAGTGCAGATCCGGGTTGTTTTGATAGGGAGATCTGAATGTTACGTTTATATATAAAGTTCATCCTATGACCCAAACTTGCCAAACCTCTGAAATAACTAGGTTATTACAAATATCTTCCTTAATTGAGCCTACTTAAAAACATGCTTTTGCAGACACATAGATAATTGAAAATTTATCATTGCTCTTTCTCAACAAGAAAAAAGGAATCGATTGGCAAAACAAATTACATAATGTAAATTTTGCCTCCTGTCTGACTCTCAGACAAGCAAGGAATATTTTCAGAATACCCACTTCAGTTGCAAACACACATCAGCAGACACTTGTTTCTTCAAGTTTTTCTGACAAGATCTGTTTGTATAAATATTTATGGAAATCAAAGTTGTTTCCACTAGAATTTAAAAAAAGAAAAAATTATATATAAAATTTTAATCCAAAATAATGCAGTATCTATTATTAGTGTTATTTTAAACGTAATAAATACCACCAAACAGATTTATGATATCTTATGAAGAACGTGAACCCAATTTCCTTAATATAAAAGAGTTTTAGTTTGATCAATGGGAACTAGATCAGTCTCTACAACCTGTACTGCCTAAAATATTTTGTGATATTTGTTCAATTAAAAGCTCTGAATTTCTTCTATTAAATGAAACAATTAATTTCCAAAGAAGCAAAACGCATTTGTTTACACTCACTGTGTATGCACATACATAAACACGTATGCCCAAATAGATTTTATTGCCATAAGTTTAACATAAAAGGCTTATGAGGTGATGTTCATCCAGGCCAAAGAGCAGAAGAAATACTTGAACACAGAAAACACTTGCGGACTTCCACACTGAATCAGCCTCTTCATCCTGATGACCGAAACTCAAGGATGATGATTCAGATCTAATACTTGCATTTGCACAAACACATTATGCAGATATACGTGAACATGAAGTGGTAGTAAAGCTGATGATAAAAACAATGTCATCAGTGACAGGACTCAAGGGGTTGGCTGAAATCCTAGTTATTTAATTATCCTAACATCAGACGTCTAGAGCCACACTTGTGGAGTGACTCAGAAACTTTCAAATAAAAAAAAATACAAAACACAGTGATACCTTTTTCTTCCATAGAAAAATATAAAACACATTCCTATGCTAAACAATTGTTTATGAATACTAACTAGAGTGTGCGTTTAAAAAAACACAACATTCAGCATTTTCTTATATTTTAGTACAGTGTAGCTAAATCAGCTGTCAGGTTTATCTCTATATGTATATACTACTAAAAGGTTTAAAGGAATATATTTAGAATGGCTACAGGGTACATTTCTTTCTTCAGGTTGAGTTCAAAATAATTTTTAATTACAACTCTTACAGTATAGAGCAGAATCCAGATACAACATCTCTGCTCCTTTCTTTTGGAAACAACTACAAAATACTATTGGACAAACTGTATATTTATTACAGAAGTTTGATTTTGTCCATTTCTGTATTTGAAAGAAAGAAATCTGTTTACCACATATACCTGTCTTCCTGATTTTACTTAGGAAACTAAGGAAGACTTACGATGATTAAAGATTTCAGTACAACTAATTTCAAAGTTTGAGCCAAATACAGATATTTTAACCCATTCGGTTGAAGAGACAGATACCATACTGGTAACCAGGAGCTGGCAAAATAATCAAAAACATCTCAGAACTGTTTTGACCAACTACTGTATCTCACATATTTTTAAATTCACAAAACCCGTATCTATAGGAGGTCTTATGAACCGTGAACAACTCTAAATAAAGAAATAATGGTAACAACGCAAGATTAATATAAGCTCAGCAGCAAGAGAGACATGTAACTTGGCATGTGAATTAAGGTAGTGCCAAGGAAGGACTCCTCATTTCACCAACTTTTCACTGATCCCAGTAGAAGAGACCATGACATGGTGAATGAGCCATAACAATAAACTGCATTTTACTATACCTTTCCACTGTGAGCTGCTGCTTAAGAAAGAGAAGGCAAGCAGGGCTGGCCCCTTATTAGGATAAAGCTTGATGAGCAAAGCTAATAGGAAAAACTCCCACTGATTTAAAAATGGGGAACATTTTAACTGATAATTATTATTCCTAATTATGCATAGTCGGCATCTTCGTCAGCCTCTACTCTAACTACAACTCTCAGTAAGAAATGAGGATAGCTTCGATAGTCTGACACAGCTCATTATGATGCTGTCACTTATCTGATGAGGTTCTTGTAGAAGGCACTCTAACAACTGGGTAATGGAAGCTGCAACGGAGGCAGGGCAAGCGAGGGACAACATGTGGGAACATGGCAGGAGTATGAGAGCCTTGCTAAAGGTGGGCTTGATACTTTCCAGATACTTTACCCCGTAGATTAAAACCAGAAAATTTAAAAAGTTGTGCACTGTAAATAGCTTTAAATTATTTAAGCTGCTTGACAGAACCACAGAAAAATACACTTCTATCTCTGAACCTTTGAATGAGGTTAGCATTACACTTGGCTAGAAGAGAGATTTGCTATCACAGTAGAGGAAAAAAACACAAGCAAAAGCTTCCCCCCCATCACCCTGAGAGATGCATCTCTGAGATGCTGAGCTTGCTGAAAGCAAAGGGCACACCTAGCTGTCATTCCTCCCTCAGAACCTTTCATAAAGGCAATCACATCGAGCAAAAACCACAGCAAGTCTATCCATTTGCACTTTTACTCATTGCAGTTTTGTGTCTCAAGAAAATGAGTCAGTCTGCAATGCTTGGTTTCCAACCATTACAAATCCAGTTTCTTCTTGGCAGGCAATCATAGTAGATTGGTGCAAAAAAATTCTGTGCAGGAGAACTTTGTTAGCAAAGCTTTCAATAAAAAAATTAACAATAATATTTCAATCAGAATTGACCATTTTGTGCCAGACCAAGAAGGTTAGGACTGGACAGAAAGGTGAAAGAAAGGGACCGTTTCCCTGAATTTTTATCCCTTTTGTGTTTGCAGGTGCAATTGAAATGCTTAATGAACATTAAAACACGATGATGACAGAGGTTAGTTAGAAATAAATTACAAGCTTTTAAATCTAACCTACAATAAAGACATAGAAAAGAAGAAATTGTGCCCTGAAGCACAAAAGAGCTCCATAGCTCTTTTAAGCTCAATTTCACTCAAGTTTCAATCCTCAGGTAAAACACTCCTTGTGGCTCTTCTCAAATACCCATATCCTGCTCAGACGGATATCTTTCCACAGACTTAAATAGTACCTTCACAGTATTACTTACTGTAAATAATAAGTGGCAATAACCAATCATTTAGATTTTTCTATTTTTCAGCAACTTGTATGACCTTCATGTCAACAGAAAATTTTATACAAAAGAAAAAAAATTAGATACCAATCACAGTGCATCATAACAAAAGGTGGAAGAGACTCAAAATTTAGTAACAGGGAATTTGCTTGACTAATAGACGTTTAGGAAAACACTTTTGCAGACTAAATATTTCATTAACTGTAACATAATTACTTATTCTTTAAAAAGCACACATGCTGCTTCCCATGTTTCACACTATTCCTTGAAGTACACTGTTTCTGAGCTTGTCTCTTTCATCCCTATCCCTGCCATGGTTACAATTTCCTTGCCACTTCTTTTTTCAAAGCTACACCTGCCACACTCTTCTAAGAGCTCTTCCATTTTGAAATATGTTGGTTTATACAACAAGAAAAGAGTTACACCATCACCATGTTTCCCTTCTTACATTACAGGCCACAGAACTCTGCTTTAAATTTTTAGAAATCATCCTCAAAAAGAGTTACTATTCTTTCAACTGAAATAGTTAAAACTGTCTTATAGCATAGATGTTACTTTAACTCTGAGCTTTTCTTCCTTCATCTCTTAGCCATTCCCTCCTTTTACACACCGAGTAGACTTAAGAGTCCTCAACTTCCAAATTTCACATCAATGCAATTATATTTAATCAACTCCACTTGATATTTCTTTCTGATGAGATTACAAGTCATTTTGACAAGAGCTATTTTCTGTAAGTTCATGTTGATTGGCATTAATTATCTTTCATTCTTTTAATTCTTTACTAATTAATCTTTATTAATTTGAATATGGTGCTCTGTTTTGCAGGGTACATATCTGGATTGGCATGAGCAACAGGGTGCTTTCAAAATGCTGAAGGAGGTTGAAAAAAACAGCAAAGAATTAATCACATCACAGCAGCTAGGTAGCTGCTCAAAACCAAATATAATGTATCTTTAAGTTCATAGTTCAGTCCTAAAAAAAGCAACTGAAATGCAAAGTGCAGAGCAGATAGTTTCTTGCAGAAAAAGCTACTGGATGGCCAGAGCTGAGGGAAGACACAGTAGAAAACTGGGAATCCTCACACACAAGGAACAGGTGAATGTCTATTACCAGGACAAAGGAATGAATACCTGCCTCACTGCAGAATACCTGATGTGCACTGACATCCCCAAAATCTTTGAGACACCAGCCTAAATTGCTGTTCCCCTGGTCGTAACCCTGCAGCAAGAAACTCCATCATCCCACTGTGCACTCACAATTTATACTAAGAATTCTGCTGCCATATACATGGTCTCCGTCACCTTATAATGAGGCTTTGCTATTACTGTGGTCACCAAATGACCTGAGATGTTCCTTATACTCCTTCAACATCTTTGTTGCACTCCTTTGGCCACTCTCTCATAGTTTTCTATTGTGGCATCCAAACCTGCACCCTGTAATCAAGGTGAGGTGGCACAGCACAGAGTAGGACAATCCCTCCCCCTACTTGGTGGCAAGTTCAACTTCCCATGAACCAGAAACCCTGGTCCCTTTCTTATAGGGCAGCTATTCAGCCTCTTGTCCCCCACTCTGAACATATATCCAAGGTTGCCCCATTTCAGGAACAGAATCAACACAACCAAAAGGAAGATGTAGTCAAACCAGGGAAAGAAGAGGTATCTGGTGGAAGACGAAGAGGAATATTTTAACTTTATTTCACCCACAATATTGCTTTTTAGTGTCAGCTATGGTTTTGGCTGGGATACAGTCAGTTTCCTTCATAAAAGCTTGTATCATACTGTGTTTTGAATATTCAGTGAAAATAGTGGTGCTAATCCACTGATATTTTTATTCATTGTAGAGCAGTACTTACATAGTGTGAAAGACTTTTCTACATCTCGTGCTGCCCTGCCAGCCAAGAGGCCGGAGGAGCAGTAAAGCTTTGGAGGGGATACACCAATAGAGCTGAGCACGGCTGACTGAAGGGATATATTCCATATCATATGTCATCATGCCCAGCAATAAAAGTTGAGGTTGTCATGGTTTTATAATTTTTGGTTATCAGTCTTCCACATCATAACATCATGTAATGCACTGGGAGTTTGACTACTGATGCACAAGTTCCAAGAGCCTGCCCAGAGGAGAACAACTACATTTCCCCAGGGGGCTTTGCAATCAGTGAGGAGATATAACTCCTGGCAAGGTCACCTGATGCTCTCTTCTTCACCTGCACTTCTCCGTCTGGTTTTCTTTATCTGGCCTGCACTTCTCACCTCAGCATTGTGGCGAGGCCTATCCACCTTTCAGACACACTCTCTCTCATTATTTTTTTGCTGATACTATATTAAGTATATTAGTTTGTTTCACCTCAGATCGTTGCCGCTGTTTTCAATTATTTTGGGGTCCCCTGTTTCCCTTTTCTGGAGGCGCAGATCCATGGACCCCTCCGTCCTGCTGTTCACGGAACTGGGCCAAACCCACCCGTAAACCATTGACAGAGGTAAAGCTGGACGAAGGGGGATGTTCATAAGTGATAGCATTTGTCTTTCCAAGAAACCATTATGTGAGATGAACCCTGCTTTCCCTCCTGTAAGTGTCAGAATATGTCTTCCAACGGAAAGTAGCGAATGAATTTCTTGTTTTGCTTTCCTTGCGTGCGCTGCTTTTGCTTTACCCAATTATTGTTTTTACCTCAAGCCATGAGTTTTCACACTTTTACCTTTCTGATTCTCTCTCCCATCCCACCTCAGGAGAGTGAGCAAACAGCTCTGTGGTACTTAACTTCCAGGGTTAAACAACAACAACAATGTTCAAACATTCATGAACAAAGAGCAGCAGGAAATCAAATGCAATATGAGAAAGAGGCAAGAGAAGGCAATAAGAGTGCTTGGAATATGTAGTAAGATGTAGTAAGAAAATTTAGGAGAGAGAACTGGGAACCACAAAAGGCTAAAGAATCTCAGCAGGCCATAGGAAGTCTTCAAAGGTGAGAAAGACTTTCAGAGGATGAAGATGTATATAATGGGAGTATCATTCAAATCTGAAATTATCAAATCATTAGACAGTTGTACTGCATTGCAATGAAGTGCTGTTGGCAACATCATTACAAACACCGAACTTCAGGCCAATGAACTTAAAGTGGTGCAGAAGCATCAAGGGAAAAAGAAATCATTTTCATATTAAAGCACATGGGAAGAAGTTGGATATAGCACTTGACCACTTCAGATTTATATTCCTATGCTTGCCAGGTCAGAAAGTGTTCGTTAAATCTAGGTAGATCCTCCTTGTCAAGACAGATCGCCTGACCAAGCTAGACAATCTCCTGTTTTGATGGTCATATAAAGGAGAAAACAAGCTTATAGAAAAAAAATGTATTTTCATGCTCCAGTATCTTCTCTGTCTCTCCAACATGTGGGTGTGGAGGGAATTTGCTGTTTGGAAACAGACACAAAGAAGAAACTTTCCAACTTGAAATCTGTAGTTAGCACTTGCTGCTCTTTTTCTGTGACTTGTGTGAAAAATGAATAGTACCTGGGCTGAATTTCTCCACCCCCTATTTTGCTAATAGCTGAAGCAATGAGAAAATGAGGGCTGTAGTAGTTACTTCTGTAGTAGTTACTACTAACACAATAAGGTTCACGGAAACAAATGCCAATACTATACACATCTTTGATGACTCTCCACAGTGGGAGTCAAAATAAGTAAGAAATCACACTGGTTGTAGTGCACAAATAAAGATTTCTAAGCAAACTAAATAGTCCAATGAAAATCACAGTGCATGCATGTCTTGTTATTAGTCTTTCATAGGCTACAGACATAGGATTGACACCAGCACTGAGAAATTGATAGATGCTTACACTAGCAATTTTGCAGACAACACAGCAATTCCACCCTCTAGTGTATTAACTGACTCAGTCAAATTACTTTGTAGGTCATCAAGGGAAAAATTCAGAGGAAGAAATGTTTTGCAGCCTATTCTGTCATTTTCCAATCTCTTGTCAGCCTCATGCCAGAAGCAGCTCAGTGTTCTTCCCATCTCATCCTAACCCTAGGCCTTAGCCAAACATTAGCACCTCAGCACCACAGCCATGCCCGGCATGAACAAGCTGTCAAAGAATAAATCTTTTCACAGCTTGCACTGTTGCACTGCACCCCTTTTCCCAGCCTCACACCCACTGCTAGTCCAGGGTTCGCCCCTGCTCCTCCTAGTTCTGGTTCCAAGTCTACAAAGTCCTCGAAGGCTCTCACAGACCTTACATATCCTTCTCTGGTCTCCTGGACCTGACTCCAAACCTGCCCAGGCTCAGGAGCCCATTTAAGCCTCTGGGACTCTATGCTAGCAAGGTCGCACCAAGGCCAGCTCCCCACAGTCCCCCACCCTTGCCATGTCCTGACAAGACCCCAGCACTGCCTGAGCCTTTTAACCCCTCCAATCTGCAGCAAGAGCACCAGCAAGCATGCATAAGCTTTCCGCGGAGAAATCCTGTTGTGGCCTACAAGTCATCTGATGTCCAAATCAGCACAATCTGTGCTGATGGCTTTTTCCATGAATGTCAATGTTTAATGATTCCTGAGGTTATGAAACAGAGGCTGGGGCTGTCAATGCTGTTTGATTCTCAGCCAAAGACTCTGCAAATATGAACGAACTGCCATGAACAGCAGAGAAAATACTAGCTGTAGAAATGACTACATCTGAAATCTTACATCTTGCCAAGTCTCAGAAAAAACTGATTGAGTTGTACCACAGGTTTCCTACATAAGTTTCTATCTCTAGAACATTATCTCAACTGAAGGTATATTTCCATTACCTTCTCTCCAATGCAAATTATTTCTTTGTCCACAGAGACAAACATCTAGTGGGCTGCAGCATGTGAAGTACAAGAATATGTTGAGACATCTGGGTTTACTCAGTCCTGAACAGGTAAATAGGAGATCTTAGAGTTGTCTACAGCTGATGAAAGGATTTAAAGAAAATCACGCCAGATGCATTCCTGAAGATGCCTCAAGACAAAAGAAGAGGCAAAAGACAAGTTGCAATGTGGGAAATGCCACTCATACATAAAGATCTTGTTTTCACCATAAATGTACGGGCAACCAACAGAATAGGGACCCTGGGAATTTGTCCAATCTTCATCCAGACACATTCAAAGCTTCATGAGACACAACTGTAAGCAATGTGATGCAACTGGGCCTGCTTTGAACAGGGAGTAGGACTAGAAAACCTGGAGGGGTTTCTTCCAACCTGAATTATTTTGTAATTTTATAAACATCAGTTTTTAAGGGGCATACAAAAGACTACTGTAGCATAGTTGTGTATAAGGCTTTAAACATTTGTATGTTTGACAAATGCAAAGCCAGCAAGGGATAAAACCAGATTCTGCTGTAAATTAAGGAGGAATTTTGTTCCCAGGAACATCTGGAATTAGTGTGTGCAATTGCCATACTACTAAACAAAGAGTTGGCATGAAGAAAAAGAAAAGGATCTGTTTCCATTTAAGATATTGTCCTTTGGAGCGAACATATTCTATAATGTGTTTGGAGTTTTACTATATTTTTTACTGTATTTATTTGTTAGGAATTAAAAATAATTTTCAAATACAGGAATGGTATTTTATGACAGAACCAGAGATAGATCTGAATCAGAGCACAACTATAAAATCTGTCTCGTGGAAGGAATGAAAAAGTTGTAATCATCACAGGTACAGTTTTCAGAGGGTACCTATAATTTCAGGAGTCTGGATTTTAGTGATAGTCACTGTTACTTAAGCACACAAGCACTCTATTTTTAAAGCTGAGACCTAAATTTTCAAATCATTCTCACTTCAGTATTCTTGTAAACTTGATCTCTTCAGCAATTTTGAACATTTTACTCTAGTAATTTGCAGTTCTTGTATTCATACTGTAGTTTTTTGTAACACAAATTAAAGCTGAAACTTTTAGTTTGAACATATTCTTCAAATTTAAACTTCAGCCTCAGTCCATAAAAAGCCTTAATTACAGGGATTTCCTAGCAGCTCAGACAATGATAAAGTCGTGAACTCATTTGAGGAACCTAATTTTACATACAGGATATAGGAAGAGTCAAGAACTTCACTCAGCAACAGTCCAGCTTCGCAAGCTGATCCATAACTAACACTGAAGAAAGACATTTCTGAAATAGCACCTCTTTCCTTGACCACAGCATTTTTGTAGCACAGCTAGGGACCTGCGTGAAATATAGAGTCACAGCCCCAGCTTTCTTCTTGGGACTGAGTTACAATTCACACACAGTGGCTGGCACTTCTTTCTTTTAAAGGTGACAGCTGAAGGAGGCAAACAGCAGCTACAGCCTGCCTGATCTTGCTCTCTGAGCCTAGTGAAAGGACTCTCCCTCCTTGTCAGCAGACCTGTAGATCCTGCCACTCCTTTCTACATTACTGGAGCAATGGTAAGGCATTCCTTTGGGTAGCATGAGTTTTCTTTTAAAAGAACAAAAAACGAAAAACAACACATTTCAGGTTCAAAGGAGACTAGAATCCAGTTCTGCAGTTCCCTGGACAAATGCACAAAACTCTAGGTTACTATACAAAATAAAGAATGCTCACACAGCACAATGGCGGCCCTCTGGGGATTACAAGGTATTTTCCATCATCTCTTCTTAATATATGTGCATAAACAGGTGCCCTAGAATGAATGTAGTGCTTCGTTCAAGTACTTAGGTATTTTTAAATGCAATTCATATTTGACTTTTACTGGGGTTGAGTTCATCTCTACCCATAAGCGAAGCATAACATCTACATGGCCTCTCACAGAATAGCCAGGGTTGGAAGGGTCCTCAAGGATCATGAATCTTCAACCCCTCTGCCACTGGAAGGGCCACCAACCTCCCCTTTAATACTAGACCAGGCTGCCCAGGGCCCCATCCAACCTGGCCTTGAACACTTCCAGGGATGGGGCATCCACAAGCTCTCTGAGCAGCCTGTTCCAGCACCTCACCATTCTCACAGTAAAGAATTCCCCTGACATCCAACCTAAATCTTTCCTTCCTCAACTTCAAACCATTTCCCCTTGTCCTGCTGTTATCTACCCATTCAAAGAGTTGATTCCCCTCCTGTTTGTAGGCTCCCTTTAGGTACTGAAAGGCTGCAATGAGGTCGCCCCGCAACCTTCTTTTCTGCAGTCTGAACAAGCCCAGCTCCCTCAGCCTGTCTTCATAGGGGAGGTGCTCCAGCCTCCTGATAATCCTTGTGGCTCTTTTCTGGACCCTCTCCAACAGCTCTCTGTCTTTCCTGTACTGGGGGCTCCAGACCTGGACACAGTACTCCAGATTGGGCCTCACAAGAGCAGAGTGGAGGGGGACAATCACCTGCCTGTCCCTGTTGGCCACCCCTCTTTTGATGGAGCCCAGGATACCATTTGCCTTTCGAGCGACGAGAGCACACTGCTGGGTCATGTTAAGCTTTTCATCGATCAGGATGCCCAGGTCCTTCTCTGCAGGGCTGCCCTCAGGGACCGCTCCTTCCAGTATGTATGGATGCTTTGGATTCCTCCGGCCGAAGTGCAAAACTCTGCACTTTCCCATGTTGAACCTCATCAGGTTCACCCAGGCCCACCTTTCCAGCCTGTTGAGGTCCCTCTGAATTTCATCCCTTCCTTCAACCATATTAACGCTCCACTCAGCTTGGTGTCGTCAGCAAACCTGCTGAAGGTGCACTCGATTCCTTCATCGATGTCATTGATAGAGATGTTAAAGAGCACTGGTCCAAAGAGAGACCCCTGGGGGACGCTGCTCATTACCGGCCTCCACCTGGACATAGAGCCATTGATGACCACCCTCTGCCTGCAGCCTTTCAACCAGTTCCTTATCCATCGAGTGGTCCACCCATCAAATCACATCCCTCCAATTTGGAGATAAGGATGTGGTGGGGGACCATGTCAAAGGCCTTGCTCAAGTCCAGGTAAATGACATCAGTCACCTTTCCCTTGTCCACCAATGCCATCACTCCATCATAGAAGGCCACCAGATTGATCAAGCATGACCTTCCCCTGGTGAAGCTGTGCTGGCTGTCTCAGATCACACTCTCATTCCTCATGTGATCAAGCATGTCATCCACAATGATCTGTTCCATGATCTTCGCACGCACAGAGGTGAGACTCACCAGCCTGTAGTTCCCAGGGTCCTCCTTGCTCCCCTTCTTGTAAATGGGAAGGACGTGACCCTTCCTCCTTCCGTGACCTTACCTGACAGCCACTTTTCAAACACGATGGAGAGCTGCTCAGCAGCCACCTCAGCCAGCTACTTCAGAGCCCTGGGATGCATGCCATCCGGCCCCATAGACTTGTACACATTCAGTCTCTCCATTACCTGTAGCATATTAGTAATTAAGCAACAGCACACTAAACACACCGAATATGGACAAGAAAATGAGTGCTGTATCCATACTCATATTCATGGCATCCTGAAGATTTTGCTTTATGTGACACCAGATGTCAATAACATGTAACAAACTCTTGCTACCTTCTCCAGCTGATTAATCTTACTGACTCAGGTGTTGCTAGCTTATCAGTCCCCTCCTTACAGATGAACAAAAGAAGTTTTATGCAAGGTCCGCTCTTATTGCTTATGTCACTGATTTAGATTTCACCTCTTCCCAGCAAACAATGACATCTTTCCAGCTTGCAGACAATTATATTACATATCGAGCACTTGTCTATGTTGTAGAGCTCCTCTGCAGCAGACAGCATGTCGGTGCCTGTGGATTCTCTGAATTCCCAGAGATGGGAAACAGATGCTGCTGTAACTATACACAAAAAAAGTCTCTTACTATTAAAAAAAAAAAAAAAAAAAAAAAAAAAAAAAAAAAAAAAGCCCTTGAAGGACTTTATTCAGATTTTATGATCCATCAACTAAAACAGCTGGATTTGTGTTGCTTTTTTTTTTTAAACACTGATTTCATCCCAGTAATTTTCAAGTGCATACATTCAACCCAAAGTCTTTGACTTCAGAGACAGTACATTTTTTATTTCAGCTTTGTCTGCTAACTCCTCATCTTAATTTTGATGAGAAAATATTAAGATGTTCTTTTCTCACTCACATGATTTAGATTAATATGCTTATCTTTGCTGACTTGTATCCTTAATCCAAATGCAAAGAAAGAAGCAAAGAATTAATAATTTTTTAGAGTTTTTTCATTTTGTTTTTGAGGTTTTTTATTTTAAGATACACACTGATACACTTTCTGAAACAGACAAGAGATGGCAGGATGAGGAAAACAATGCATTACTAAGTCAGATGTTTGCCCAGGAAGATTTGAAAGAAAACAGATTCCCACATCTTCTTGCATATAAGGTGAAAATTAAAATTCTACACACTGATATCTAATAACATAACAAGCCCTCTGAAGTTCAATTGCAAAAAAGAAAAAAATCTGCCATAACCTATTTGCCAATCACTCCTAGCTAAATTGAAAAGAAAAAAAAAAGAATACCTCGTTCTTCATGGCAATTATATCTTTAGTTTCATTACAGCATTTTTGGCTGATAGAGGAACAGAAATAGTACTCTTTGGTGCTGTATCTTGAACACTGATGAATACGTCTTCCCAGATCGTTAAATGAGGTTATTATGATTCTTTAATGTAACTTCCTGCATAGAAAAAGCAATGGATCTTCCCAACATTGAATCTCTTAAAAACCACAAACTGTGGTTAACAACAGTCTTTTTTTTTTTTCTTGTTCAAATATCTTTTTTAATTGAAAAAACACACACTAAAAGCAAATGCACTGCTACTCTTGTTCATTTCAATGGGTCATTGCCCTTTCTTAACTAAGCACATCTCATTACAACACTGAGTTTGTCTAGATTCAACTTCCTGCTATTACATCTTGACAAGCTTTTGTCTGCTGGACTCAAGTCCTTTAGTATCATATTTCTGTTCCATGCTGGGGTTTCCTGTGCACTGCCAACATCTCTCCCTAAGTCTGTTTGATAATCTAAAGAAGTCAAGCTGCTGGAAGGCATGTTTTCCAAATTTCAAACAATTTCAGTGTCTTTTCTACAACCTCTTCATTTTTTCAGCATCTTTCTTGAGCTGCACACATCAGAATTAAAGAGAATATCCTAGCAGTGCTAGAATATCTATTCAAAAAGCAGAGTTAAAGTAACATCCCAATCTCTTTTCATATCTTCTTATTCTTGCAGATATTGAAAAGATACATTAGCCTTCTTGGCCACAGTGGCCCTTTGTGCACTCATAATGCAACTAATTAACCACAATGTTCAAATCCTTTCCAGTAAGTGCTTCTCAGTACACAGACTCCTAATCTGTAAATATAGTCTATATTCTTTATTCCTGAGTTTATGGTATTACATTTGACAGTGGTATATAACACTGGCCCGGATAACAATCTTCCCAACACCACATTTTGAGCATCACCTGAAAGGTGTAATATTTATCCATTTAACATCCTGCAACATCCTCTATCTCTAGAAAATTCCAACATGAGTAATTTAACATAGTACTTAGTTTCATCTATTCTTTTTCTATTAAATGCATTCCAAATTTCATTTGCTTACTCTAATTAAGAGACCATAGAGTATTAATCCAAATAGCTCAGTGAAATCCACATGCATTGTACCTGTTGTGCTTAACTAACATCATAGTAACCTCAAGAGAAACATTTCCAAACAGTATGACCAACATGTACTTTCCATAATCCTAAACTCATTGTCATTTATTTATTCATTTATTTTTGTTATTGTATCCTGTTACAAGTATTCTCACCTACTTGCATTCTCTACTATGCAGTATCTTGTGGAGACACCCAAGATGACTCAAAATAAGCAAGATTCAAATCTTAAGTCCAAAGCTAATTAACTGTTCTAAACCAAAGGTCATTGTGCTCTTAGGAATCTCCTGACAGTGCTGTCCTACACATAGTTGGACATAACTCAAGCAAGATCACATCGATGAACTGAAGTAGTTTTGTCATAATAAAATGACAATATCACCACAGAAAGGCAAAAGCATGGTAATAGAGAAGAACTGGAAATGAAACAGCTCTTGAAATGAAAAAGATTAGATTTATAGTTTCCACTTCAGTAATAAAAAAAAAAAAACAAAAAAAAAAAACAAAACAAAAACAAAAAAAAAAAACAAAAAACAAAAAAAAACCACAGAAGTAGGCAACTTCGAAATTTTGTACAGTGTTGATATGCTCTGTCCTGGACAGATTAGCAACTCAGCTTGCTTACAGATAGCCTGAACAAAAGACACAATGCTGTTCAATTTCTATGTACTTTTTTCTTTCTGAAAGGAAGATGAAAGAAATGAAATTATGTCTGATTTTACCCTGTATTTGCATACGAAGAGATATTCTGACAGGAAATGGAAGTAACTTCTACTATTTTTTTTCTCTCTTTGTCTAGATTTCTACAGATTTCACTTAATCATCATTCTTCATTAAATTCAAAGAGACTATTGATGTAACTAGCACAATAGAGTAACTTGGTCTCTTTCTCTCATAACTGCTGAGATAGTAAAAAAACAATTGTCTTACCAGTTACTAGTACCAGTTTTTAGTCTGGTTACTCAAATGAGGATGATTAATACACAGTCTAAGTGAATTTCTTTGTCTATACCCTAAATGGACATTTATATCCATGGAAGAAATTTAACCAGAAAAACAGAGATTTTAAATAAACTGAATATTTACTCATCTCCTTAAAATAGGCAACTGAATAGAAGAGGCAGATTACATCAACATTTCAACTGAATCTTTGAGCAGCTGAGTGGAGAACTCTGCAGACAGGGTATATCACAGCTGGAGTTTCAAGGCTACTCAGACAGAACTGTAACAGTACTTCTTGAAACGGGAAATCAGTAAGTAGAATAAAAAGTTTGCTGATCTGAACTTCCAGGTGTTTAGGAAAAAGTCTTGTTACTAAGGATTTATGATCTCTTTGAGAGAAGGTTAGTCTCGTGTGTTAAAAAACAGAGAGAAAATAACTGGCAATACCCATAATTTTCTTCTATAGACAGTGCAACTACATTCATTCATCTTTCTCTCTCTGCAAACCAAGACAGAGACACCATAAATCAGATCTCCTGATTTAGCAAGAAATATGCAAAACAGTAAATCAAAATGAAGCTGCATCTACTACAGTTGGCAGTCACAGCTACAGTAGAAGTCAGAAGATTAATGATGTCCATTTTTATTTCCAATGCCCTAAAAGCAAAAAGCCAAGATTAAACACCAGGAGTCTTTGGTAACAGGTGCTGCAGGATTACTGCATATGCTAAAAGCAATTATTCTCCATGTTCATGTCAGGTGAAGCGAAAGGCAGTGCTGAGGAGTTGTGAGAGAAGGAAATAGCTTCATTTTCTTCTAAGTTTTCCTAAAATCAACAGGGAACAGATGTTCACACTGCAAATAGCCTAGTACTCAAAAGCTCTTAGAAATTAGAAGGCCAAACCATCTTTAGTCATCCTCCCCCTTTGAAATTTATTGAAATCAGCAGGAACTCACACTGGTTATCACTAAACTAAAGGAATTACCACTGTTCCAACATAAGGTATGGAAAGCAGAGTTAATTTAGCCTTCATACACTTGAGTACTGAATGCTCAAAATCACACGTGAGAATTAAGAATGCAAGTCTATGAAAACAGCTTCCTTCCTCATCAAGCCACAAAGATAATCAGTGCCTCAGTGACATATCATGGTATCCAAAATTCTCCTCTCTAATACAAAGCATTTATCAGTTCACATCACATAAGACTTGGCTTGAAACAAGAACGTGGCCCCACACTGTGATTTGCAGATCTGAAGCTTCTTATCTGTAACAGCAGTACTCAGTGAAGCACTAACAGAGAAAGCCACCATAACAGAAACATTAGTCAAAGGCCACTGCCAACTACCAAGGAGAGAAAGTATTGGTTGTCTTCTGCTTTGACAAGGGCTACAAAACACTTAGATAAAATTGAGGCAAAATTTATGTACATACTCTAATGCTGTAACACGGTGGAAAGCATAGCACCGACAGCGTAGTAGAAAGTCCTAGGCTGCAACAAGTGAGGATATGCTCAAATGTGGCAGATGAGGGCAGAGAAATAAAAGAAAGAATCTGCTTACCCTTGAAAGGCCTCATGTAGGCAGGGATCTCCAGCAAGATGCCCTCGCCTCCACTACTGCTAAACTTTAAATGAGGTCTGGGAAGGGGTTGCTCCATTCCTTCTGGTCACTCAAGTGCATTGCATGCACCTGAGCCGCCCGGGGTTGGCCCTGCCTTCCTACCAGGTGCTCAATCACTGGTTCAAGCCATGACTTAGCATTTTCACTATATATATATATAGTGAAAATATAAAAATGTATTATATTGGTCTCCCCAAGTTATTTTTTTGCTTGTTTTAATTTTAAAATGAACAAAATTGATCATATAAAGTTAATAGGGCAAATGAATACTGAACAAGCATCCACAAACTTATATACATAAAAATGTAAAAAATAATGCAAGGCACTCACACATTTACAGGGAAAAAGAGATGTTACTAAGCACCACATATACTTACAGGGATCTGAAAAAATGTTAATATTCTCGTTTTCAGGCAATATATATCAGAATCAATGAATATAACGAAGTACACTTAAGAGAGTGTTTTAAAACAATCTCAGAACAAGAAAAAGTTTCATGGTACTTGCTCTTTCCTTTGCAGAACCAGAAATTCATTAAATGAAATGGGATTGCATCACAGAGAAGCAGTCTCAAAAGAAAAAGATGGGAATTGGGAGCTTTATTGAGTACATTATCAAGATTTCTAAAAACTGTGAAAGACATGTTACATAAGAAACTCCAAATCTTGATGGACACTTCAATAATATTATTCAGTAAATAACATTATTCAGTGATGACTTCATTGCCATCACCATCAATACAATGCATTCTAGATCTGGCGCAAGTATGGATGAGAAAACACTCATCTCATGCAGTGCACAGAAGCAGGTGCAGCATATTTTGATACAGGCATAACATCAAAGTAAGAGAGCTTTCATGGATTGGAATTCCAATTTCTCTGTATAGTTATCTTTTACTTTACGTTATGTACAAGTTCTAAATAATTATTAATAAAACAGTCTAGAAAATTATACTTGTTAAGTTACAGTAAACCTCCCTGTAAATCTGAAGTGTCTTCTTTCGATACTAGAATACAAGGAGGAATTAGGTCCTTTTATCAGTTATGTGCTTTGAGGCCAAAGAGAGAACGTAACTCCACAAGTATAGGGTTCTGATAATTTAAGAGTAACTTCAGCTAATTTCTTTTCATGGTTCCGTGGGTTATTCCCAAAATCCTGTTTAAAATCCAAGGTCCATTAGCTGAATTTTAAGCTCTGAATAACATCTATTAACCTGCCACCAATAAAAAGTACGTCTAATTAGCATGAAGTTTCAAACCATTTCTGTTTATAGCCAATGCCAAATTAAACATATCACAAACAGATCTCCAACCCAAGGCTAAAATGAATATAGATTCTTAAATCTTTGTTTCAGTAAGATAAAGCAGCCATGCAAAACCAGACATTATTCAAATATCTCTGCTTTCCCTCATCCAGATGTGACAATTAACTCTTTTTTTTCAACATATGAGATCACTGATTCAACTACTAGGCTACTGTTGCAGGCAGCACAGTCTTCTCTGCTGGGGCATTTTTGTTTACATCAAGTCAGAGAAAAAGAGGCAGTGTATTCTTTAGGCCCCAACTACTAGCTTTCTTTGGCTTTGGAGGAGTCAAGTTTCCCTTCTGATTGGCAGTTACTTAATACACATGAAATAACACCAATAAAAGGAAGAAACAGCATGTGTTAAGGCTCTTACACCAATGGGGAACACAGCAAAGTAGTGCTTACAAACATAGATATCCTACATTACTAATAAATACCAAGCAAGTGTGAAAAACCAGCCCCCAAAATGGTACGCCCTAACTTAGATGCCTATTTAAAATATTTTTTCATGGTCTTTCAGGTTGACTGAGATCACTGACACTGAAATTTTCCTGACTAGTCAGGCCCAATACAGTCTTCAAAGGCAGCAATATTTGTAAAAATTATTTACTGATGTTTTAAAAATTGTTGCCAGAATTCCTGCTGACAGCTCATGGACCTTTAACCTTAACAACATGCTCTTTACTCATTTATTATCAAGTATGTTATGAGGATAAGAGAAAAGAATAGAAATTCTGATCAGATTTATTAAAACCATGACAAATACATACTCCTTAAAAATATCTGAGAGCGTGACCATAATTTAATCATTTAACCTGCTTGTTGTGTTAATGAAAGAGTCTAAACAGCAAGAAACCAAAATAAGTTTTCACATAAGTCTCAGAAAATAGTACTCTCTCAAGAAGACTGAGGGCAGCACTAGCTGACCTCTAAAACTTCTCAAGCAGTGTTTAAGCCAGTGAATTACTGCCTAGCTTGCTGCATGGCTTGAAAAAGCAGCTGTGTCCACCACTCTTTGGGGTTATCTGCAGTCACACCATTCTAAAATATTCAAAATCTTATCTGAGCTTTCTACAGAAAAGATACAGAAAAGCAGCATAGCCACTGTCTCTGTTTCTTACATACACTTTGCTGCATATATATAAGCCCATGCTGTCATTTCTGTGAATATTCACTAGACTCTGAAAAATTCAAGCCTGGACTTCAAATGGAAGAATTTGTTTAAAGCACTTCCTAACCTTCAATGAAAAGAGTAAACCCAGATGTTCCTCAATTCAGAGCCTTCAGGCTTCAAAGGCTTTTTTTTCCCCATAGGAAGAAAGATCGTTCAGACTTCAACAGAAGCCTTGTAATACTGCATCTATAAGAAAAATATAGTGAAAATCAAAAGGTATGTGACCAGCTGATAACTTTTCACATGTGTGAAAAATCCAGTATGCATGAGTCTCAATGTTTTGGGGTGTCTGGAGTGGTAGGTCAAAGAATGTAATAAATCAATTAATTAATTTAAAAAGCATTTGCATGAATGGAAAGGAAATTCATGAAGCAATTAGCAGCATTTTGAACGGAACACTCATAATATCCCTTTCTAATACAGCACTGCCTCACCTCCCCCAGCTGCCAAACTAACAGTGATGGGAATTGAGTGTAAAAAGGGTCACCAGCATTCTTTCAGGAATGGAGGGTCATCTCAGTGTAGATTATCTCATGCTGAGCAGCTACATGTCAGCTAGATACAAAGTTAAAGATTTATATTCTTATTCCTTCTCAAAATAAGACATAACTCAAAATTCCAGATACTTCTGTACTGGATTTCAAAAACACGTACATGCCTTGGGGCATCTGCAAGAGTAGCATCATGTACATGACTTCTAGGTCCTGCTTTGTGTTACCATGCTTTGAGAGACTCCACAGGTTAGATCAACAGGAAATTTTAATTCAGAAAGGCAAGTTTATTTACAGGATAGCCAGGTCAAAGCTGAAGTCCGTGTCCCAGAAGTCTTCCCCATGCAGAAACTAGCAGAGATAAGAGCAAGATTTCATACAAAACTCCTTGTCCTGCTAGATCTCCACAGAGACCAGCAATAGAATGTCCTTTCTAAAGTAACATTAACAATAGAACACACTTCTTCCTTAGCAGGTGGTGACACACTCTTACAATTTGCTCAGAAGATACAAGGCTACTTTACTTCAAGCTGCAATTGTTCAAAGATGCAGTGCTTCTTACAACAAAGATTCAAAACGGAAGCAAAAGTTAACTCATGTACCAATCCTAAATGCTCTATATCCTAAATTATTCTTTTATTGTAAATAATCTTAACATATACCACACTCATTAAATTAATCTTTATCACAAATATAGTACTTATTAGAAGACAATACTAAATTGAGACTAAAATAAACTACAGCCCTTAAAAGGAAGGTATATTTATCGCTTGTCATTGAAAGGACCGTTGATTGGATTCAGTATCTGCACCCAAATCACCATTAGAAGTTAATTATTCATATCAGTATCATCTAATATTCATAAACCTGCCAGCACAGTACTTTGGACAGTTCTCACTGTTCCGTTAAAACATAGAATTCCCATGGGACAGTATACGTGTGTGTGTATATATAGATTATTTTGCAGCAATATCCCAACAAATGACAATTTACAGAAGTTGCCATCTTTTTAAATGGTTGGGCAATCTGTTAGGTATCAATCATGATACATGGCAATTAAGTATTGAGATAAATGAGAAGTCTCCCAAGGCCTTCAGAAATTTTTCCATAGCTCATTGCCAGCTGTAGACTAGCCAGTGTGTAGCACTATTGGACCAGCAGTACCTGAGAACAGAAAAACAGTAAGCTCCTAGTTCTCAGTCTATTTCACTCCTGATGTTTCTCAAGTAATTACAATGAGAAGTTCTCATGAATGCCTTGGCATTTCCTTCATACTATAACATTTTAGTTAATTGGATTTTTTTTCCAAGATGATAGATGACTTATATCTGAGGCTCATTTGAAGTTCATTTTGCTGTTAAGGACCAGAATGAAATGCTGTGTTACATGATTCAAATTCCAAAAGAATATTTTCCATTTTTCCACTTCCAGCCTCAACTACAAATTAGCAAACTTTGTATGTAATCAATTCTTACTTATTGACCATAACGTCACATACAACATGCATACAAACAGGAAGTCACTACTCCATTTGGCACATCCAAAAAAGCTTAGGATTCATAATCTGGAATGAATGACATTTTTTTTATTATAACACAGCACCATTGTAAAGAGTCTCCTAATCATTGCCTTCTACTTCATATTTTATAACACATATAACATGCAGATTCTTATCCTTTCTACCAAAACTTCACCAAAATGCCAGGCACATGAGATAAAAAGAAAAATTAACATGAGGGGTCACATTTTGAAAGCAAGTTGTGGACTTTCTTGTTAAAATGTTATGCACTAAAGATTTTCTTTAGATTTTCTTCTTGAACTATCAGCAGATGGAATAATATGAAGTCCAGAGCTAAACAGACTTATATAAATGATACTAATTAAATATAATAATCCAAACTAAATTAGTCCCTTCCATCTTGCTAGGTACAGTTAAAAAATAAACAGCCTAAATGTGAGATCTCACTTCTGAGACAATGATAGCCAAGAATTCACATCATCAGCTAGAAACTAAGAGTACTGAAAATGATGGGATTCTCATGATGGGTTTTGAGTACGTTTAGTTTCCTGCATTCCGGCTGTGTATATTTAGAGAAAATGAATTCTATCAGCATAAACAATGCAACAATGAAGAGCAAATGAGTTAAGCAATCTTCATAACCAATTCATGCTAATATTTGCATTAATCCCACACTGCACTCAAGTTAGATATTACCATGTGAGCTAGACATTATATTCAACACTTTTTATTTAAACTGCCTGAAGTTGAACAGAAAATGATAGCAAATCATGACTACTGTCCTCATTCATATTTGCTACTGCAGCATCACACCTGTACAGAAAAACATCACAGCTGTCCCGAACAACATTCACTGGCTCCTCTGAAAATTCATCTCTTAACCCTTTTACACGATACATTTATCACGCTACACTGGTTGAATGCATGCAGTCCTCACATGAGAAAAAAAAAAAAAAGAAGAGGAATACCTTCATTCCAGACTTACAATCTTCAAAATTCAGCAACTTTGTAATTTTTCCATTTAGCTTGATAATGAAATAGAATTGTGTGAAATTACTAATAGTTAGCCTTGTAAAGGGAAAGAGGCTAACTTGAATATGCCTGGGGCAGTTACTCATAAATTCACTCAGTGTTTTGAAATTCATTATTTGAAAATAGTTTATTTTCTTGTTATTTCATTATTTCCACAACTCTTCCCAAGTCAATCTTCTAATTATTGAAGAGTATTAGAAGACAAAGATTATTTCAACTTCATCAGTTACATCAGAATTCAAGTGGGCTGAAAAGATTGCTATTTAGAAAGCATATTTCTGCACAGAAAAAAAATATTTCCACTGCTGAAAGTGAATTTTTCACTTATCACCTGTTATGCCTATTTAACAAATTATTTTACCAACAAATTAATAGAGATAACCATAATATTCCTCAATTGGAAACACTGACTCAGTACTCAACAGAAAGGGTATTCTGAGGCTGAGTTTTAGTCTGTCAGGTCAATTCAAAAGCATGGCAGAAACAGAAACTGAAACAAAAACATTAAATGATCCATCTGTAAGTATAAGTCATGATAATTTGCCTAGACGGAAATAAAATTCACTACAGAAATCAGAAGACTGTCTACCAAAGAGAACTACCCCCCTCCAGACAGCAATATAATTTATTGCCTGTCTCAAAAACTAACTCTGATGCACCCTTCTCTATCAGAGAATCCCCACCAAAAAAAATCGCACTAAATCTGGTATTCTGCAAATGCAATCACATTTTTACCCAAATCAAGAGTTTAAGTGTGATTTTAAAGAAAAGGGTAGAAGCATCATCCCCATCTTAGAGACAAATGCACACAAGTGCATTAAATATTTTCATGGTAATTCAGCAAGATTGTGATAGAGTTGTCATCTCTTGACACGTGCTGTAGTTAGTCAACCCCATGTCTTCACTACAGAATTTTCTTTGAAATAAATCATATTTCCAGAGAAGTAAAATCTGAGAGGTCTTTCTTACCTGGCAAAAAAAGATGCTGCCACCGAGGTGCCTGTGGATACATCAGCAGCAACATATGTGCTCTGGGAAGCAGGGAAGCTGTACAAGGAGGGTTTATCTGCATTGTAGCGGTTCAATGCTGCTTCAGTCAGGCCCTCTCGACTAGTCTCTGTCATAAGCTGAGATATCTGAAGACAGAAAAAAAAGCAGTGAGTGTAACCAGCTAAAGCTCACTAGCTGACCCCCTCCTCATCCAGAAGTGCCTCTGGGTTGCAGATGGAGTGGGAAAGGAATTCCATTCACTAAATCTCTGCATCTCTGTGAACAAGTTTATTGCATCTGTCATGCTAATCTACATTACTTTGTCTCAGACCTAACCTTGTTTGCATTAATTTTAATGGGATAAATTAATCCCATCATTACAAATGTCAATAATGTCAATGGATTTCCATCCATATGGAAAGAGTAAACCATAATCTTTTTTAGGTTTCACGTTAAGGTAACGAAAAGAGCCTTGAAATGTGTAAGATATTTATATTTGACTTCAGGAAATAGAAAACACAAATTTATTTGCCTTTGTAAAATAACAGTGCTAGCACATAACTATTTTTGTTGACCTTTCTTCAGGAAAGCCAGCATAGCACAGGAAGGAGTCCCTTGGGAACCTAGATTATTTATCATTAGCATTCATTTTCATTGGCTTCCCTGAAAGGTTTTAAACACCCCATGATTTCATACTTCTGATGGCCAGTCAGCGTTTTGTCTCTGTTACGAAAACTCATCTCAGCCTTTCTCTGACTGGGAAAAACAGATAATGCTAGCAATACTCCAAGGCATATAGCTTCCTTCCACCAGCAAAGAGTTTGCTAGAACCAGTCTTCTGCATTCTATTTCATTTCTTGTGCCTATCTTTATCACCACAATAAGGAGGTGATATCACCACAATAACAAGAAGATATCTCTGTGAGGCACATCAAGAAAATTATTTGAGATCACCCTGTAGTTAACTCATTTTCCAGTTAAGCTTGCTTTAGTTTAGCTGTTATCCATTTTACTACAGCCAGAAGATAGTCTAAAAGTTCATTCATATTTTACATATTTGAGGTCAATTAACTGTGATGCCTCATGGAGTACTACACTTGATACTGTATTTTATGAGGAACCAGTAAAATTGCTAAAAGTGCCCTAATCACGCTTCTTTCCCACTGCCCCTTTCTGATTCACAGGTTCACTATAATGATTGAGCAGTGCTCTCAGAAGCTACCAAGACAGCGGACTTAAAATCATCTCATACTACTGGCAAAACTCAGGAATTTAGGCTACCTGCCAATACCTCCCCTTATTTCTAGCACACAGGTAACCAGACTCTTCAATGCTATACTAACCTATGTAAGCCCACTTGAGGCATCCAATACACTTGAATTCACTAAGCAATGAATTGCCAAAGCCTGCATAATTTTTGTTAACTCAATTATTTGTATTTGCAGGGAATTAACTAGGGATGGTCGTGGTTGGACTTGATGATCGTTAAGGTTTTTTCCAACCGGAGCAATTCTATGATTATATGGGCCATGGCAGAGGCACTGGAATTAGAAAACGTTTAAAGGTCCCTTCCAACCTGAATCCTTCTATCGTTCTGTGATCATTATTCAATTCAGACAGTGCTGAGCGTTAACAGGAAGTGACACTCACTCCAAAGGAACCTGATAGCAATTAAGCTAACGAGGTGTCTTATCTCAATTGCAGTCATAGTTCAGTCATAGACAGTCTCAATTGCAATCATAACTTCCCCATCTATTGCCAAATATAAATTTCCACAGCCACTGCAGCATATTTCTATTGCTGTCAGCAGATTCCCTGAAAGTGCAAGATGGCAAAGCTTGGAAGAGGTACTTCAGCCAACTGTATAACAGGAAAGGACTTGAGATATCCAAGACATACCATGCCATGGTCATAAAAGGAATAATTAAATAGCTTTGGAGAATTTTAGATGATCCAAACTCATATCCACAAATGCTATTACCAAGAACACCACAGAACAAACATGAAAAATAAAGAGCCACTAACTGAGTGTGAACATTTCCTGAAGACTACTATACTCAAGTTTCTTCAAAAGCTGATTAGATGCATTAACACAGTCCAAAATCAAATATTGTCTTACCTAGGAGACATGAGATTATTTCAGAAAAATACATACATAGACCATTCCTTCTCACCTATGCACTCAAACAGGAATAGATATTATCCAGGAAAACATACACTTATGCCTTTTAATAAATGGGGTTGAGTGTCTTAAAAAAAGACTGTACTTAGGCCATACTTTCTTATATTGAAAAATGCAAAAGAACTGAACAAGAAACAGGAAATATCTTTACAGATTCTGCTTTTGTGGAGTACCATGCAACCTGTAGGACAGAAAATGTATGAATAATACTCATTTGAGAAATAACATATTTCTCAACACGTGTGGGGATGTTTCTATGATCTGTCAGTAGTACTACTATTTTTAGTAGTATTACTATTTTTTATCACACAATAGTCTAAATACAAGGATGGCAAAGTTGCTCAAACTGTAGGCTATGAAACATCTGTATGGTACTGACCACAAGAGTCTATTGGAAAGGCAGCAATTCCTTGGAGCTCTCCCTCTTTTTCATTTGCACAACTTTCTTTGGTGCAGAAAGCTATTGTTGATGTTGACAGTGATGCATCAATCATGAAAAACAGCATTCCAGTGTAAACAATTATGCATAGAGAGCCCTCCCAGAACTGCACTAGATGGACATTCACAATGGGGCAAATTGGTCTTAAATACTTCTTAGGTCCTGGGGGTCTGGCACCATTGTGTGACTTTCTTACCCACAGTGACATACTTTCTGGGCAAAACTCTACTTCTCAGTGTGAGCTTTCACAGAAGCAAACTCCCAAACGTATACACTAAAAGATACCAAAATGGAACTGTATTTTATTTTGCTTAAAACAAGGTGTAGATAAATTAAGACAACAGAATTTGAGTAAGCTATAGTCCAGGATCTCCTAAACTAAGAATGGTTTCCAGTTTCCTTTACCTGCCAAAGCTGAATTTTCAACAGTCTCCAGAAGTGATGAAAGTTGAAATATTTCCCTAAATTTCAAAAATTTTACTGCTTCTCATCTAGGAAGTGTGCAACACTACTCTCTTCTATACAAGTCAAAACACCCGAAAGTACTTAGTGAAACAGTAATACCCAGCCTCAAATGGAACAGTGGTTTTGTTTGAATAAGCTTCTCAAGTTACCATGTTGCTATCTTTTACTTATATGAAGACAAGTACAGGAGAACAGACTATGACATCTTATTAAGGAATTGTCCCTTTGGAAACTCAGCCAGTGGAGATGAAACACAAAGTGTGATGCCAAACCTTGGCCAGAATGGGAGCCTTTTTGATGTCCAGTGCTCATTACAGCACTGCTTATACTGCAGGAGTTTCAACCTCTGGGTCAATACACAGACTAAGTACTACACCTGAAACCTAGACATACACAATGTCTGTAAAATCTTCCAAGAATTCAATATATATACACAAGACAGTGGACAGAAATAAGTTCAGATCATTCATACCCAAGTATCCAGAGACTACCAACTAATTCTACTACATTTCTTTCTTTTACTTCATATGCCAGGGAGTATGGAAGTAATTTAAACTGTTGTACCAAACTGAAGAGCGGGCTTGTGAAGAGTCTCTCCATCTCACTTCTTTTGTCCTCCAGCTGTAGTATCAAAAAATCCCTTTCTCCTCTGACACTTTGCAGAAGTTCATGCATATACAGATGTGACTAAAATAAAATAGTAAAATTTTTTAGATCTCAGAAAATTTCTTTTTCTCTATCCTACTTCAAAAGACATAGTTGAAAATCATGTTTTGATTGTTAGCAAACACAATTCTTCGGGAGCTGTTTACTTGATTCTTGAGGCGGGGGGTGTGGTGAAGAGTAAATAACGCACGCCTGGCGAGGACGCTTCCCAAATCTGACCCTTAAGCATCGCTGCCTCTCTCACTAGATACGGTTTCTGGATTTAAGGGGGAAAAGAAAAACAGATTCCTTAACTCTCTTTTTCATGCTTTTTGATTACCCACATACCACATACATGAGGTTTAAGATAAATTAATAGGATATATTTTAAGAAATTCGTTTATTGAATTATTGGCAGCACATCAGTGAACAGATAAGCAACAAAAGGACAAAGCACAGAACAACGCAACCTTTCATGCCTTAATAAAAACCTTTTAAGTGCACATGGAACAAGACAGATGTCCCTCCTCAGGCCTCATTTTTTCTCCTGTCTCATAAAAGTGAGGCAGCCATTAACCTCTTCTATCTCTGCTTTCTGACAGCATACAGCAAGAGCTGGAGATAAGTCACAATTTAAATTCTCAATTTCATAGGAAATAAAGTTAAATGACAGGGGTTAGCCAGGCTAGAGTCTCTTCCTATTCCAATTAAGGAGATATTCTGTGAATAAAACTTGCCATCTGCAGTATGAGGTTAATTATATTTATCTAAGGGCATTTAACAGCCAAGCTCATTAATGTTTCTAAAGCTCCTTACTGAAGACTCCAACTGGAAGTGCCATTGAAATTGAACATTTATGAAAGAAGTGAAACATTCTTTGCTTTGGAGAATGTGAAGTACCCTGAACATTCTTGAAATCTAGTACACTTCAGTGATTGCTGAATGAACTAAATGTACAGAAATGTATGAAACGTATCCATATCTGAAGCCAAATTCAAGATAAACATCTGAGAGGTGTTTCACAGTGACATTGGAGACCGTGTAGAAGATCGTGCTCCCAGAAGAGAAGCCCATTAGCAAGAAGAAACTGACAACTTTCATAAAAAAGCAGGCTCATGAATTACTTCTTTGGCAGCCCGCTCTTGATTCAGAGCAGCACTCTGATTTTTTCACATGATAAATCTTGAAGAAATAACTTCCAGATTTATTTTAGAAAGAAAATGTCTGGATGTCTAAATGTCAAGAAACAGATTCTTGTGAAAGATTCCCCTTAATAAGATGGAAGGGAAGCTATAAAAAAAATACCTCTCCAAAAGCTTCAACACTCCAAAACCATCATCAATTCTTATATGTCTGCTTAGAACACAAATTTACTAGCTTAATTGTAAGTCTTCCATTATGCACAACCAAGTATTCTAGCTCTTTTTCTGTCCAGCTTTTACTATCTGTCCAAGTCCATTTGGCTCATCAGAATTTTGAGTCATAACAAGATATAGTTTTTATTCTTGTTTGGCCCAAATACTCTAGATGATGGTCTGTGGGAGCGACAAAGCAGGCAATAGGAGAGGCATCTCACAGTACCTCATTCACTTGTCCAAGAAAAATCAAGTAAATGCAGAAAGACATCTCTCAACAAGAGAATAATAAATTAACAGTGTGTACTCTTCCTACAATATGTTTTTTTTTTATCTGAGCCCTTCTTGAAATATTGACGTTTTACCAAACACGTAAGTTTGCATACAAAGACACAGTAAGTTCTGCATGATAATTTTCAGCTGCATTCTTTTGTTCTTTATCATAGTATTCAAGGAAGAAGGTAACAGCTAGGTTCAACTGTGCTCAGTGCCACAAAGAGAAAAGTGGATAATTTGACATTTTATATATTTCATTTTTCTAACTCTAGTGTGTTACTGGGACGTTATCATGTGAAAATAGCTGACTTTAGCATCAGTCAGCTTTACAGATCGCCAGTGAACAGAGATCCAAACACTCTGAGGTAAATCTGATAGTTTACTGAAACTGAAATGGAGCTTTGGGAGTGGGGAAATAGAGCAATCTTTTACTGCCTACACAACTCACAAATTAATTTTTACACATCTGACACAAGGCAAAAAGGAACAATGGCATAATTCAATCAAAACAACCTGAAAGCTGCAGTGATTTGCAAAGTCAGTCATCTTTAACATACTATGGAGTAGGAGGGACGTGCTCTGTATCTACCACAAACCACTCACTACAACAGATAACATTCAGGACAAAATCCACCTATAAAAGAAATCATTTTTGAACAGCAACAAATTCCTGTAGCTAAGGGCACTGATGCAGCCTCATAGCATCTTGTCATTTTATTATGACCTTTTTCTCAAATGGCAGAATACTAAGCTGCTACAGTGGGAGATCACTAACTGCTGATACAGAGACTGAGAGAACAAGAGCAAGATAGCAATTCTTGATAGTCCTTTCCTATCAAAAGAATAAGAAAAAGACCGAAAAAAGACACGCACAATATCTGCTACATTCATGATCTTAGTTGCAGTATGTGATGTAGACATACCAAATGTTGCTTATCAAAGGCACTGTGAAAACTGAAACTGAGAAGGTCCTCAGGCATGCTTTGCTCCTGCTTTATTAATACTTTCACACAAGATCTGAAATATTTTTGAATATGTCAATATTTTGTATTGAAAGACAAAACAGTGCACACTTAGAATAAAGTTTTAGGAATCACTGGGATAGCAAGAATGCTAATTATGGAACTGGTGAGGCCCATCCTCACGTACTGTGTTCTGTTTTGGTCACCTCAATACAGAAAGAAAACTGAGGTGTGGAGCAGGTCCAAAGAAGGGCAACAAGGCTTGGAGAATATGCCCTACAAGGAGAGACTGAAGAAACTGGGGCTGTTTAGTCTGAGGAAGAGGAGGCTGAGGCGAGACCTTATTGCTCTCTTCCAGTACCTGAAAGGTGCTTACAGTGAGAGCGGGGTTCATTTCTTCTCACTGGAGACAGGTGTCAGGACAAGGGGAAATGGACTCAAGTTGCCAGGGTAAATTTAGGTTGGATATCAGGAAACGCTTCTTTACAGAAAGGGTTATTAAGCACTGGAATAGGCTCCTCAGGGAGGTGGTTGAGTCACCGTCTCTGGATGCGTTTAAAAACTGTTTGGATGTGGTGCTCAGGCACATGATCTAGCAGAGGGTTGTAAGAGTTAGGGTGGTATGGTTAGGTTGTGGTTGGACTCAGTCTTTAAGGTCTTTTCCAATCTGAGCAATTCTAAGATTCTATGATTTTATTCTGCTTCGCTTCTAAAGAAGAGTCAGACTGCATCTAGCATAAACTATTTTCACTAAAATATTACTACTTAGTAACCATGACAGCACCTAGAGCTTAACTGCAGTCTCCAGCTTCCCACTGTCCAGAAGAAAGGTGACCTTTGACTGTGGCAGACACTTCTTAGGTCCTTCTATAAACAACATTGCTATTTAACACAGATCTAATACACTCCTCAGCACTGATAAAATCACAGTTTCTGCAGACATCGAAACATCCTCCCATCAAAACTTTTATGATATAGTTATATCTCACACTCAGGAGCCCATAACATTAAGTATATTGCAGCAAATCGCTGAATGTCTTAAGGTTAATTACTTACCAGCTGATCTCACTAATCCTGGGTTTATCCCTCCTGAAAGACATATTCCTCTGACTCCTCACCCCAAGAGTTCTGCCTCATGAAATAGTATTTCTCAAGTTTTATTTATACCCTGTTTTTTCCATAATAAATAATGACAGCACCTGGTACTCTCCTTATTTCCACTTACTCCTTCAGTGTACTTTCTTGCCCTAACTTTTGTACTGAAAAAAGAAGAAAAAAAGTAAAACGATAAAAAAAAAATCAAGAACATACAAAGCAGTGGTGCAGTCTCTTCAAAAACAATACCTAGTAAACATTACTGGTAAGTTTTGGGGGTTTTTGTTTTCTGAAAACAAGTGCTCTATTAAGTCTATGGCAATAGTTCGTTTGCTTGATCAGCAAATTTCCATACAGAACTTAACCCTGCAAATATAAATCAGTGCACATTCCCAACCAACCTCCAGCACTGAGGCATGAGGTACTAAATTGATTTGGCTTAGCAATGAACTCAGTGCTCCCAGATTGCCAGTGCTCTCCAAAGCTAACTATACCATGGAAAGAATGGTTAGAATTCTACCTACGTTAAAAGGAATCTCTGTACGGAAAATGAAAATATATTGGCCAAGCTTGCTTCTTGCTCTCTCATTTTTTACTGATACATTTATTGAGTAAAAAGGAAAACAAAAATGTAAAAATATCATAGGAGGCAAATTGTGTGGTTTTAAGTATTCAGAACAGTAAATGTCCACCTACAGTGAATATATCCTTGTATGGAAGTTGCAGACTCCAGCCTATAGTACTCCTATAGCACAATATGCATGCCATATCCTGCACATTTTATTTATTGGTTCCTACTTCTTGGTAGGAACTTCTTGGTATTGGTTCCTACTTGTCAACATTTTTTGTTAAAGGTAAGGCCTCCACCATGTTACAAAAAAAAAAAAAAAAAAACTAACAACAGTTACCATAGTTTACCTTCCTCTGTATTCTACATTGTATGACATCCATTTAGGATTGCATCAGCCTCTATTGTTACCCTCAAAGGAAGCCATTGGAAGGACAGCTGCCCCAAGGTGCAGATCTTCTCACTCTTTAAACTGCAGAGAAGCAGACTACCCATGGACAGACACTTGGAAACTGCAAACTGTCCCTTACAAGTAAGGCAGTAAAGTACTAACAGCTATATCCAAACATCCCCCTCATTCATTAAGCTCCACAGGTCAAGCCTCTGTGAACAGAACAGCAACACAAGGCTTCCAAGCTAGCATATTCCCATAATCACTCTGCAAACAACAACAAAAAAATTGGAGCAAGAGACTAATAAAGAGAGTTCTAGTCCCAGTTTTGGGTGGCTAGGCATTTCAGCAATGCAAAAAATAATACTGTGCACATACACAATAAAATCTGCTTGCTTTCCCATCAAGGAGATAACATGGCAATCTGTGAGAAAGCAAAGGCTGCCCCTAGCTTTCAGAATTTTTTAATATGGCTGCTGCCTTATGTACACCTGGAAATTAATTGGATTTTTTTCTACTGTGACTTTTATTTGCTATCAGATTTCTAATATATCATAAAAGAAAGCATCTTACATAATAAAAGGACTCTCTTTGTGTGGCTCATTTAAAGTTGATGCATACATGTAGATAGAGCGGTCACACAGTCACACTGTAAACCTTTTCTGCATCAGCTACCTTTCAAGGCATCAGTGGCCAGTCTAATTGTGCTAAAATAACCAGGGCAGAAGCACGTGTGTGGACAGTGACCACACCTGACTTCCACCTGTACACATAACACAGCAGTCAAGTGAACTGGCTGTACCCTCACAGCTGAGGCAGAATCCTTTCAAGTTCACAGTGTGCAAGAGCAATACATTTGTTACGAAAACAAACTTTCATTTCTCTGATCAGTTACTATCATGACAGCAATGTCAACGCATTATAAGGAGTTCAAATCTTACCATAGAAGTTTCTCTATCACAAACAGCAATCTGTAAGACACTGACCTTTCACTATCAGTTGACAAGAGCAGCTCTAGAAGCTATCAGAGTGCGTCAGCATGCAGGCCTAACTTAAATGGCATTATTGACCCAGAAAGCAACCTCTTTCTATAGCTAACAAGGAAGTAAGCAATAAAAAACACCATTACTTTTCCCACAGATAGATGTGGGAATCAGATCATCAGTCTTTATTTAAAAGATATATAATAAATTCTACCATTAAAATGTGGGGAAAAAAAATACTTCATTTCCAATGTGGAAAGAAAAAATCTGACAGGCACAGAGATTCCCATACTGATTGCTTCATAAAAATGTGGCATTGCAAAGTAAGGCAACACACACAGTCACCACAGAAGCTCACATTTTGGGGGAATAGGATCAGTGAAAGCCTGACACACCTCTTATCCAGCTACTCACAGAAGACTGAGCGAGTTTGACCTAGCTCTAGCAAATGTCTTAAATTTGTTTGAAACTTGGATTCTCCACTGCAAAGAATTACAAATGTCAGTTTTTCTGTAAACTGCAGCCAAAGGTTTAACTAAAGCAGTACTTACAGATAGTAGCACAGTAATACGCAATGTCTCTGTGCATTAACTAATATGATTATTCATAAAGTACTTTACAGTAACCAGAGGACTTGAATCTTGCATCTAAGGCATATACTTTTGCACAAGCAAAAAATAAACTAATTTCTCAGTGACATTAATTTCCTTAGTTACTATTTTTCCCCAGCTCATATGAATTTTGTATCCTTTTTTATTATGTTGGCCTATGACATCACACATACCATCATATTGGTGGTATGGCAGAAGAGGTTGAACCTTCCCAACAGTATTTAGTTATGTGTTGTTGCTGTGTGACAGATGGCAGCAGAGGGGCAGTCTGACAAAATGGCATCTGGCATGGAAGTGTGTATAAAGCAAAGATGTGGGACTGAATTCCTCCATGCAGAAAAGTGGCACCAGCTGACATTCATCAATGCTTGCTGAATGTTAATAAAGACCAAACAGTGGACACAAGCAAAATGAGGCAGTGGGTGATGCTTTTCAGCAACAACATTGTCATAGCAGCTGTGAAACAGCATGTCACTTCCACTAGAACAGATTCTTACAAGCATGTCATGTAGGCTCTTGTTCATTGCTGGCCAAAATGCATAGCTACTGATGGTAGCGGTTTTGAAAAACAGCATCTCATAGATGAGATTTTGCCTTATCAAATAGTGTTGTTACACTCTTTGTATTTGTTGTCGTTTTTATGGAGGTAAGTAGGAGGCATTACTTTTGGAGCAACCTGTGTAGTTAATAATTTAGAGATACAACTCCCATAAATTCACTAATTAATCTCTGAAAAGTTTAAAAATCAAACTGCCCTTACCATGGAAAGCTACAGCCCTAAAAGGTATTTTGCCTTATTTCAACAGCAGAGACCTTATCCCTACAAAAGAGCATGCTAAGTTCAGACTGGATTTCTGTAGAAATGAAAAAAAAAAATCATTTTGGGAAGTGTATTATGAAGACTCAAACCCTTCCAGGAGACTCCTATCTCCCAAAGTCTGTAGAAACTTCAGCCCAAGACATAGAATGCAGCAAGTTTGTAAATATTTTTTTTAAGTAAAGAGTCAACTCACTTGGAAGCCAGGTATATTTTGGACAAAGTAATACAGGTGTTTAGGAAGTCTAAGCTGAGAGACTGAAAATCCTTCTCAATTCAAAGATTTTAAGTTGGAAGATACACTTTGTAGTATCATTTTCCATGCACTTTCCTAAATCATCTCTATGTAGAAGTACATTTTTAAAAGCTGATTATATAAAAGTTAACCTCTGACACTACTGATTATCAATACTGTTCATGCAGCTCTCTCTTTCACTGCTGCTATGAAAAATTAACCACTCATTGTTTGAAAGGATTCCAAGGAGAGTCTTGTATGTTCTATTCCAGCACTTAGTAAAATAAAAATTAAAATGCATATTTCAATGCTATGTTTACTTCAGGACAGATCTAAGGTTCCGAATGTTCTCAGTTCTTTTAGAAAACTACACTGAAACCTACAGGAGGATAAAAAACTGAAATATTGTGTTGAAACCTTGCTGTCTGGCCATTATGTTGACATATTCCTTCTCAGCATTTCAATTTAGCTTGATCAATACTGCAACATGTCTTCCAGTGCGCACCTGCATTGGAGTAAGATCTCTCATCTTAAAAAGAGAAATTTGTCTCATTCCTGAAGGAGAAAGCAATTTTACTGTTTTTGTTTGAGCTCAGTTCCACATGAAGCATTTGTAAAGGAAAGACAGCCACTCTCCTGCATGAGATTTAGTTGTTGAAATGCTTCTATATCCATCTAAGTACTCAAAATAAAATCAGCATCACTGAAGTTGCACATATTCACATGACCCATTCAGCTTATCATTTGTAATATTGTCCAAGGAGCCAGTTGGCTTTCTGAGAGCCTCCCATCTCATCAAAAGGTTATAACATGGAATTTTTTTTTACTGCATCATGACAGCTGCCCACATGCTGTACACAGCCTGTGGCAAGTGCAAGGTAGTCTGGTTTATTTTGCAATCATTTTTTTTAGAGTTAAGAAACAAAGTCTACTCATCTTGAATTTGCTAAAACCAGGCATTCACATCTATTACATATTAGCAAACTTGCTAGAAACTAAGCTACTTGTGTGTCAGAACCCTAAAACTGGATTAAAGTAATATTACAATGGCATTGGGATGGAACTAACTTGAAGCTGATGTTGTGACATATACTTTTCATTCAAAATTGTTATTTTCTGATGTAGTCTTGGACACCCAAATAGGAGCCATTATTCGAGGTTGCATACAGAGCTGATCAAAAATTATACCCTATGTACAGAAGGGTTCAGTGGGTCAAAATGTAAATACAGGGAACTGGGTATTACTTAGTCAAAAAAAATGCACAGACATTGTGTAGAAGTGGAAACAAGAAGCACCAACAGTCTGGTGTTGCAGGAGAGGCACTCTTAGGGGCTAGATTCCATCTGGAAAAGGCTTGCGTTTGCCTAGGAAACATTTATATTTCCTTCCCAAATGCAGAGATGCTGATACAATCTTTCGAAGTCAAGAGCATATCCTTTCAGTACAAATTGCCTTGCAAGATCTTGATCCCAGCCAACCTCTCAAGTCAAAAAGCATAACAATATTGTGTTCCTCTGTCTCCACAGGGAAATAGCACTTAGCTTCAACTTCCATGCTGAAAAATTCCACTTTCTGGTAGATGCACAAACCACAGACTAATCTACTGTCTCAAAGCATAAGTCATGCTGAATCGCATTGCCCTTTGGCTTTGTGTAGCTACCTCACCCTTCTGTGTTGTCAAAACTGAGTTGAAGCAATAGTTAATTTCACAGTTATTGGTGCTAATAGGAGCTGCCATGAAATTATCTCATTTCTGAAGGAGTCAGTATGCAGTTGATATTTAAAAAGTCAACTCTACAAAGCTATGCATCAGCAGGAGTGACCTCTCAATTTAACAAGGTTCGTTCTTCTAATCTTTGTCACAATACCTGAACACCTGTCTTACTTTCATGTTAATAATAAAAATGTCCTGCTGAGGTCTTAAAATCATTTTATGACAGCAGCAGCCAACAGTTTTAACAGGAATACATGAAAAGGATTCAAAAGGTGTCAGAAGAGCCTTCAAACAAAACCACTAGCCAGACAGAAACAGCTCCTTCCTGGCCGTGAAGATGAATGCCTTAAGGCATAGGTTTGATTGCCTTATTACCTTCGTTTGCATAG
Organism: Tetrao urogallus; assembly: GCF_951394365.1. Lineage (NCBI taxonomy): Eukaryota > Metazoa > Chordata > Aves > Galliformes > Phasianidae > Tetrao > Tetrao urogallus. Next base: position 33,889,199 of record NC_136814.1, read on the forward strand.
TACTACAGCTATTATTAGCTATCATAAAAATCACTCAACTAAGTATTTGACTTAGAGGCCTCTTCCTGCAGTGAATTCTATAGGCATGACTAGGTGCTGAGTTATGTCACTCTCTTCTGTTTACTCTAGATTTACTGCTGTCTCAGCTAATGAAAGCAAAAAGAAGGAACACATCCTCAACACCAAATTAAGCTCTCTGTGTGTGCTGTAAACTGCCAGGGACTGCGCCTCCTTCTGTCCCGGTCTCCTTTCAGCAGCTCTGGAGAGGTCAACTTGTGAGCTTCAGGCTATGCACTTGCAGTGATATTCCACCAAATAGAATGGATATTCCCTACACAACACCAAATGCATTGTCAGGCTTTTACATGCACTTCTAGTTTACTTCTGTGTTCCAAGCTACTTGTGTTTTTGCAACCTGTTGTTGCATGCAACTTCTGTCACAATTTCAAACATGTTTGTTTCAGTTAGCCATTTTCAATTCACAAGTCTTTTTTTTTTTTTTTTTTTTTTTTTAAGGGAACCAACCTGGACATCACATAAGCCAAAGCTGGCCTAACATTTAATTCAAATCCATGCAATGATATTTTTCCCAGTACATTTTGGTCTGCAGGAACCATCATAATCTATCTTCACTGTGATAGCTTTACAGTAAGGAAACCACACTCCCACTTTTCCCTGTAGGTCCCTGTTAATCTGAGAACTTTAAGCATGCTATCGGTTCTCAAGTGGAATTTAGTGCACATTCACTTGCAGACTGGGCAATTGATACCATTCTTCATCTCTCCTGACTAGTTAAATAATATCAGATTAACAAAATTTTCTTCTCACCACAGACTTAAGATTTAGGTTGCAACTCCTTTACTTTCCTCAGACAGCATTCAGAAAATCAGTAATCAATTTGAAAATACAAACTACAGACATTTTCAAACTTGCATGGTCCTGAAAAGCAAATGATAGAAGGAAAGGGGCCACTGGCTGTAGTTTGGCCGTGCTCTGCAGCACTTTCTGAAAAGGCAGGAGGAGAAACAGTTTAACATTCTTAACTTGCAACACTAAAACTGAAAATCCCTCAAAGAAGATATTCTTTCAAATTCAGTCAGTATAAACTGTTATGAGAACTTGGATGAACAAATAATAACCACTTAATTCCTACTGGATCATTTTTCAGTAAAACAGAATTCAGATCAACCTAAGGGTAGCTTCCATACAGCTTGAATGAAGCTGATCTCATATCAGCCACTTGCTATCTAGAAGAAGGACAAAAGACAAATAAATTACTTTCATGTGCAAAGTCTTATGCATCTTCCTAGTTAGTGTGTTTAACTTCAGAATGCAGTGCTCACACTCACTGCCAATTATTTACTCTTTCTTTCATAGGCACAGTTGGTGTGCATTTTCATAGCTAAAGCAGCTCACAGTACATAGACAGCTTGTTTTTCCAGTTCTTGATATTAATTATTGCCTCACTGCAGCCTTATCATTCCCTAACTTTTACCATTAACATCTGCTAACATTTATTCTTTATACTTTACATACCCTGGTCACTTTTTCCATTGCCAGCCTAAGAGACAGGAGTACACAATAACATTTAAACAATTAAACAAATAAATTTAATGGAAAACTTAACAATAAAAACCCAGAAGCTTAAGAGTAAATATCAGCTTACGAAAATTATCTGAAAGTGTATAGTCATGTCTTATAGCTACATTTATTTCTTCCTCATAAAAGTCACTCTAAATAATCTTCAACAAGTTATTTCTCTACCTTTTACTCACAGCAGCAATGAGTATCTTTCTTCTACATAGCAAAAAGTCACGGCCCCAAGGAGCTTGCACAATAACCTAAAGTGACAAAGCACACTCCACTAGGGCCTAAAGATAAACACTGATTAAAATTAGTGCAGGAAATGTTGGTTGATATTTTTTATAAGCAAACACTGAGATTACATTAACTGGCCCACTAGGAATAAAACAGATTTACAATAGATTTAATTAAATGCATTTAATGAAGTCCAAATATAACAACAACAAACAAGCTAATCATCTGAAATATAGGAAACCATGCTGAACTGTAATAAATGCCTTATGGTTATCTTCCATTTTCATTTTGGCTTTCAGCACCCCACAGAGAATTTGTATTTGCTCATGAAATGTTCTGAATTTTTCCTCTTCAACTTGTTTACTCAATTTGTAACATGAAAGTTTCAGAAGTTACTTTAAAATCAGTTTTTGAAAGGAAGCCTTTCTTTTAATTAAATTTTAATAGACCATCATGAACTGATTTTCTGCTCCACAGTGACATGCCACTCAAGATCACCAACTCAAGGTCAGTGGGAGTGCAGTGATGTAATCTGTATACATGAGGAAAAAGGTCTCTGTCATTTTGTAAAATATTCTGCAGACATATTTAACAGTAAATTATTTTGCACAATTATTATTTTGACAAATTATATTTTGACACCAGGACAAAGGGAATATAGGACGGACATGAATCAGCTCCATACAGGAGAAGACCATTCAATGCACAGGATAATAAAGAACCACTCTTGAAAAACTTTCTAGAACCACTGCTTAATAAGTATTCTTAAGAGGGGCTGAAATATTCCCCATTACATAATATTAACTTTTAAATCTCACTGCTCTCTGACTCTTTGATCTTCTTAACATCAGCAGGATGGCATAATATTACTAAAAGCATAAAAGCATAATTGCTGTTCTATAATACGCAGAAGCAAACTTGATTTCACATTGATTTTACAACAGAATCTATCCTGAAGTTTCTCTTTTCCTTTGGAAGCAGAAAAGGAGTCTCACTAAGAAGAAATTCAGAGAAAAGATATACTTGTGTCTGTATAAGCAGAAATACGTGCGTACACAAAGAAAACAAACCAAGGATGCCCAAAAGATGAGAGGCAGAATCAATATATGTATACATTAAATAAAATTAATCACAGAGTTCTAGAAGACTTTCCACCACTAAGTTGCTCTGCTCACCACTGCCTTTGCAGCTGTAGAAAACAGGCAGTGTAACCCTTTCACTAACCCAGATGGTATGAACTGAAATACTCACTCCTGCATATCACCCCTACCTACAATGGATTTCATGCATACAGCATCCAATCCTACCCAACAGGTGATTATGAAAGGTTAGGGGAAAAAAAGCTTACAGTTTCAGCTCTTGATTTTTTCAGCAGATTATCATTACGGAATGCTCCCTAGGAGAAATCAGAGCATCATTTGAAGGTGACAGGATTGTAGCATTTGCTGGAACTACTTTTATTAGGAGTTGTGAGCTAAAAAAAAAAAACAAAAACAAAAACAAAAAAAAACCTTTTATAAGGAGCTAAATTAAGTAAACAGTGGGAGAGATATACACTGGACTCAGAAGCTTGTTGAAATAATGTTTCAATAATGCTGAAATCTAAACATTTCATAGGTCAATTTAAAACTTCCAAAACCTTGATCTTCCCAAGAGTATACATTCAAGTGAATTCTTTATAAAACAAAGCCTTTCTTTCCTTTTTTTTTTTCCCCTTTCCTTTTCAGAAAACAAAGGAACACCTTGATGTAAATGCTGAAGCGCACAAACTCTGCACAGATGATAAAAAAATCCACCCAGGTTTTATTTGAAGATTGAAACCAATCAACCCCAGTTTCTCAGCACTGTGATATTTTTGGCCACTCTCATTTCTAAACATTTAGAAATCTTTGTCATCTTTAGAGGCCCTAGAACCAGCAGCCTCCTTGTCCTAGTGCAGATCATCCCAGTGGAACAAACCACTGAGGAGGCAGCAAGAGACAAACACTCCTAATATATAATTAAAGCATAATAAATGATGCAGTTGGAAGAGGAAGCAAAGAAACCCACATCTCTAAGCCTGGAAAATCTCCTAATCTACGTAACCTGCCACAATATATTTTCATGGTACAATTGAGAATTGTGTTGTTTCCATTTCTTACTTCCTGTGTGTTGGCAGTGAACTACAGGGATCAGAGAAACTGATCAATTTAAAATTGATGAAATCTCACTACTTCACATTTTCTTCAGATGTGTTCTGTATAATTTCTTTAATAATGACTGAACTATTTTCTGTTCTCTATATTTCACCACAATTGAGAAAATACACAGAAACAAAGCACAGAGATGATTGTGTGCACAGATTACATTTAAAACACAGCAATCTCCAGTGGCCTAAAGTTTGCCGGGATTGGAAAAGAAAAAAAAAAAGTAATAAAGCCTTGCAATTTTTCTTCCTGACACTATTTACATCTTTAGAAACTACTACAAAGATGGAAGATTTAAATAAATCCACCTGCAAAATTCATAGTGATTATCATTCCTTTCCTGTACTTCTACTGGCATTATATTTCCCTCTGACTCCATGAGAATATTATCTTCAGTCCTTCAAACTGTTTGCATAGGTATTGACAACTGGACATTCTGACCCGACCAAAAGTATCTCAGGCCAAAAAGCAAAACAGTTATCTTATGAAAATAGAACATTCACTAAAAATCTTTTCTTTCTCTTATTCTGAATGAAATAAATCAGTGACAGAAATCTAATTCTCAAATTGGCTTATATTTAATTATTAGCCATATCTTCCTTAGAGGGAAGAAAATATCACAGTACACAATTACAAAAAAAACCTTTTTCAATAAAAGCAGAGTTTAGGCTGATTTTTAATAGCCAATAGATCTTCTTAAAAAGCAGTAGGTAGAGCAGTAAAAGATGCAACGAATTGCAGAATTCACATTACAGGACTGCATTACAACTATCCAGTGAGACACCAAATCACGCTCACTGGAGATCAATGCAGCTACCATGAAGCTAGAGGAACAAAAGCAATGTCCTTGAGTATAGTTCTAACCCATAATTCTTTTTCCATCTTTCGAATTAGTCAAAAGCCTGTGCATAAATTTATCCAGCTATGTAGCAAACACACTTATATGCCATTTTCACTAATTTAAAAAGAATCAAGTAATTTGAAACCCACTTGTGACAGACGTTTACTTGATTCAAAGAGCTATCACAATAGGAACACCTCATTTGCACCCCTACCTACGCTACTAATAGCTTGCAATTGTTGCAGAACAGTCTTTGGATGTTCCTGTTTACCAGTCAGGTTATCTTTTTTTTACGTATAAAACCAAAGTCCTCAAGTACCTTAATGAAATGAGTGATGGTGACTGCTGTGCTCCCATGAAAGCAGAACTACAGATGGTTCTACTGAGATTTCCTAGTGACAAAGTGAGCACAGACCAATGTCTTGGAAGATGAACACTCATTACTTTCCCTTCCCTTCGATCTTTGGAGCAGTTCTAAGTCAGTTAGAAGGGTTAGTTGGGTGTGAAAGGTGAAGTGAAATTTCATATCTCCTCAGAAGACATTGCAGAATTTTTAAAAAGATGGGTTCATTAGGTGAGAGCATTTTTTTTCCTCACCCCCGTATGGATGCAATCTTTCCTTGCTCTCCACTGAATAGCATTATACAAAGTTGCTGTGTGATCAGCTTTCATTTGTCAAGAGAGCAATTCCAACAGACTCTTCAACTTAGGGATAGATCAAAGGCATGTGGAAGAAAAAAGCCTGTCCATCCACCAGCACAAAGGGAAGCCAAGACTGCTTGGAGTACAAAATTCTATGTCCACTTACATCACTACTGCTATTCTCACACTCCAGCTGACCAGGTATTATAGAGTGGACATTGATCTCATTCTTATCTCTACTACACTGATGTCATGCCAGCTGCAAGACAATTATCCTGGAGTCAGAGAAAATAGAGTTAGGCCTCAAATGTATTGTATCTGACAACACTCATCTCTGAAGTTTATAATGCTTCGGAACATAGAATAGTCCAGTTGGAAAGGACCTACAAAGAGCAATGAGTCCAACCACCTGACCACTTCAGGAATAATCAAAAGTTAAAGTATATTATTTAGAGCGTTATCCAAATGCCTTTTGAACACTGACAGGCATGGGTCATCAACCACCTCCCTCAGAAACCTATTACGGAGTTTGACCACCTTCACAGTAAATACATTTTTCCTAATGCTAAGTCTGAATCTCTCCTGAGGTAACTTTATGCTGTTACCACAATGTTTATTGGTTACCTGGGAGAAGCTAGGGAAACATAAGTGAAGCACTTTCCTCCCTGCTTCCAAGCCTCAAGAAGCTGCAGGGAGTGATGAGGTTACCTCTCAACTTCTTTTTTCTACAGACTGGACAACTCAAGTGTCCTTAGACTCCCCTCATAAGATATGTCTTTCAGCCCTCATTTATCAGCTTTGTTAGAGTCATAGAATCACTCGGGTTGGAAAAGATCTTAAGGATCATCAAATCCAATCACTACCTAACCATACTACCTTAACTCTAACAACCCTCCACTAAAATCATGTCCCTGAGCACCACATCCAAATGGTTTTTAAATACATCCAGGGATGGTGACTCAACCACCTCCCTGGGGAGCCTTATTCCAGTGCTTAACAACTTTCTATAAAGACATTTTTCCTGATATCCAACCTAAACTTACTCTAGCATAACTTGAGGCCATTTCCCTTTGTTCTGTCACCTGTCATCAGTGAGAACTGCTCTAGATGCTTTCAAGGACTTAACATCTTTTTTATATTGTGAAGCCCAGGTATTCAACATTCAAGACCACACCACTGCTAAATAGTGGGACTATCACCTGTTTTGACTGGCTATGTTGTGGTTTAATGCACCCCAAAATGCAGTTTGCCATCTTGGCTGCCAGGGCACAATGTTGATCCATGTTAAACCTATTATCAATCATCATCCCTGGGTCTTTATCTGCAAGGGCTGCTCTCCAGCCATGCATCTCCCAGTCCATACCTCTGGTCTGGCATCACTCCAGAATGACAATTCTATTGAACTTTTTTCTCATTACACCAAAAATTTTCATCTCAACTATTTCATGACAGAGGAAAAACCAATTGCTTTATTTCAAATCTACTGAATTAAAAGAATATTATGCCAGCAGTGAATTTGATGCTCCATTTCAAATACTGTTTCAGAAACAGTTCAGAGAAAAAGAAACAATGGCTTTACATAATCACTGTGCGGAATCACATTTCAGAGTTATATCAGCCCCTATTTGTTCCTTACTTCTCAAAAGCATAACATCAAAGGAAAAAAACTTTGTTGGTTTATTTTTTGCACAATAATTCTTCATAATTTAAAGCCCAGCTCCTAATTCCTAAGCAAAATCAAAGGAACAACATATTTATTGTGATGTCCCTAAATCTTATCTTAATTCCATGCATCAATGTGAGAAACAAATGTGTCTATCGTGGAGACAAGACACTGATTTGTGTCTCTTTGTGTGAAGGCTGAATCCCCTTAGGAATCTAAAGGAAAACGACTAAAAATTTTTTAATTCTTTTGTCAACCTTTGTTCTTCCTACATCTCAGATGGAATGAGTTACACTTGAGCAAACATCTGTTTTCTCTGTTTTTGCAACAGTTGTAGAACAACAGCAAGACACACAAGTAATATCGGTCTCTGGACTGAATCATTATGCAGCTTTAAAGATCAGCACATTGCTCATACTAATGATTCAACTCAAGAAAGTTTTTAGAAGTAATGAATCTTCACATACTGCAGTAGGAACAAAAATAGAAAAGTATGAAATGTGCAACTACACTGAGCCCCAGCAATATTGTTGAAATTTTATGAAAAACTCTAATCTGTTTGTTACAGGGATACATCCAAAACACAGCACTCTTGTCATCTGATGCTTATCCTTCTCTAGATTCGTTCTCTAATCTAGGCTCTCTCTCCAGCTGCCACTCAAGGGCCACTTCTAGAACAAAGAGACAAAGAGCATAAGCGCTAACTAAGCACATCCCTCTCCCAGGCAGCCTAGTTGCACATGTATTGGAAAGCTTCCATGGTGGTTTCAAGAATACTAGTCCTTAGCTACATATTTAAAGGAAACCTTCTCTCGAGAATATAAGATATCAATCACCTTATGTTATATGGAAACTTATTATTATTATTACTCAAGTAACAGAAAGATTTTGATGGTGGTTTTAGCTGCTCATGTAAGCACGTCTTTTATGTTCTTTCCTAAGCTTTTGGCATCAACACTATTTCTATGTTAATAGGTTCCACAGAATTGTATATCATTTGAAAAGCATGTTTCTTCTTCTTATTTCTGAATACGCTGTCTTAATTTTTGAATCTCTATGTTCTTGAACTATAAAATTAAGTATAAGGAGGAGCTGACTATTTTTGGTCAGTGGTTCTGTGCCACCTTATTTACAATAGAGGAAACAAAGAGAAATGTGTAATGAATCTGTTTGTCGTCTAACTCCATCCCATTTCTGCATAATTTATCCTCACTGTTAAACCATATCTTCTCTCAGTTTATTCCTTTGTTCAGTGATGCAAGCAACGAGCACAGATATTATTTCAGAAACGAAACTGGTCTCATACTTGGAAAAAATTCTTAATCTATGAAGTAGGGAAGAAAACCAAAAGTCCAAATCCTCCTTAATTGTGTGATCTCCTGGCTTTCACTAAGTTACAGGATTAACTCACTCTTGTAATAGTCCACAGATTTCTTCCTCACATCACATCAGAGTCATGGGGTTTTCATACTCATAGGATAAGCCTACTTAGCTCTCTTCAGTCCATGGGATACCTTCTACTTCTTTCTTCCCTTCATCATCCTGGTATCATGAAGGGGGAAAGTAACGATTTTAAGGTCATTAAGTCAGGCATAAAAATGCCGTACAAGATCAAATCACCCCAGAGCAATGCAAAAAAGAAACCCCTCCATCAGTTAGTGAGGACTTCAGTTTCACCTCCTGATGGTGTTAGAGAATCCACAATTGGGCTGTTAGTCAAGGGGATGGATGGAATGAAATACAAATAACCAGTGTGTCTAACATACAAATTGAATGATCAAACAATCATGGCAAAACATTAGCTGATGACATACTGTGACTTTAGTAGGATCATATTTTATTACTAATGATGTGGATTAAAAAGGCTTTTTAGTCAGAAGCAAGCTACTTCAGAGATAACAACTAATGCATGAAGAATAAGGGCAACTGAGATATTAAAGTGAGGATGTTAGAGTGTCAATGAATTTGTTTGACAATCTGTTTCTTGGCCCAGTCAAACAAGCTTCGGAAACAAAATTCCTGCACTCCCAGTCTACAGTCTCTCTCTGAGTTAGTTCACTTCTAGAGTCCAGGTGACTGAATATAAAAATCAAAAAATAAGTACAAAAGTTTCTCAGCATTGTCATTTACGATCAGTCAGTAAGAGGAACAAAATTTTCTACATTGTTCAGAGAGCCACCACACTCAAATGTAGATCTCGCACATTCAGTGACTGAAAATAAGCCAACAAATTCTGGACCAAAACCAAACTGCACACAGACAAAAAAAAAAAAAAAAAAAAAAAACCTCCTATATTACAGATCTTGTGCAGAATCATGTGTGGTCATGTAAGAATACGGTATTAGAAAAGGCAGTATATAGATCTCCTTTTCTTTTGTTGTTAAGATGCTTTGGCAAAATGGGTCTGGCTCTAGGAAGACACTTGTCAACCTTGAGATGGAACAAGTAATATGATTTCTGTATCTTGCACTATATGTTTCAAAAGCTACTGTGGTAGTGTTGTAGCAATCACTAACATTTTAGTTTTATCACATTGAACACTTGAAGAAGCAACAGCAGCAGCAAGTGGAAAAGAAAGAAATTAGACAGTAGAGACTAAGAAAAAAGCTTGAAATCAAAATCCTGGATGAGAACACCCCACACATAGGCTTTGGCTCTGTATCTGAACTCTTTATCTTATGCCCAACTCTAATCATTACCAGTTTCTTCTAAAAAGTCCGTGCCTGAAAGAACTGATGTGTTATGGGACAGCCATGACCTAAGTAAACTCCAAACAAATCATTCATCACTGCAGAACTCCATAAAAAGCTGGTTCTTTCTCAGAGAACAGTGTTCTTCTAAACACATATTTTAAATAAAAAGGAAACAGAAAGCACAGTAGGCTTTCATCAACTGTACACAAACAAAGCCTTTGATAATTTTCTCAATAGACTTCAGATCATTACGCCTGAGGCCAGGAGGCACTATGCAGTTTAAGATTTCATTTTACAAACTTTTGGTCAAAAGAGTCTTCTCAAGTGCAGTAAAAAAAGAAGCACTTTTTCATTGACTATCATTATGACCACAATATCCCCACTCAAAGCCTTAAATATACATCTTTTTCTGCACCAAATTCAAACTTTACAACCTCAAGGTCAGAAGCAGGAGGTACTCACCGTACCCACACCAACAGCCATGTTATCTGTTCCCCATCCTTCCCTTCCACAGCCTACGCTGTTCCTGAAGCTGTTGGCACTTCCTAGATTTATTTATTCTCTTACCTTCCTGTCACTCAGATCTACAAACATGCTGTTGCTGATTTCATATTGAATTTTAATGATCTACTTAAAACCTAGAACATTAAAAGATGAAGTTTTAGTAAGATAACCAGAGGTGTCCTGGGGACCAAGGAAATTTAACATTCTGCAATTCAAACCACAAAGCATCTATTGCCACACTTTAGAGGTTTAGAGGTACACCAACAGAGGAGAACTACGAGGTTAATTTAGGCTAACAGAGGATGCTGATTGTAAAGAAGAATGACTACTGCAAAACAGAGCTGCACTTTGAAGCATTTTACTGCAACCACTTCAATCTACTCACCTATTGTCTACTCATTTCCCCTCAAAAGCAAAGTCTACATAAGTCTGAACTACTAAAGACTCAAATCTATTTCATTAATCTATTAATTTATTTAATCTGTTCTTTAATGTGGTGGTAAAATAGCTGAACCAGCAGATTTTTTAGCAGCTTTAGATAACAAAGTAATAGAAAAGTTATGCATTCAATTTAGAATCACAGTCTGTATAAAAATAGTCTGTATAAAAATAAGTAGCAGCAGTCATCTCATCAAGGTATTCATGGCTCCTGCAACACCATCCCAAACTCAATAGTTTCTCATTCTTTAAAAGCATTATATGATAACTGGTAAGCAAGAGAAGTGTACTTAACACTGTGATTTCCCATTAGCAGTTGCACAAATAATTACAGGTAAAACCTCAACAATTTCAACAATTTTCTCTCAGCGGGGAAGGACTGAAATCACTTTGAGATATAAAGAGATCAACAGAAGCCTTTACAAGTGTTAAATCATAGCCAGATCCCCGTGGTATTTATTCAAATGCTCTCCTCTGATGACCAGACTCTATTCATTGTACTGAATTTTGGCTGGTATTTTCTGAGACACGTTCAACAGAAATGGCTTACAGTTACCCTCACAAAGTAACCGTTTTAGCATTCCAGTGTTAATAGGAGATTCTTAATGGGTTATACAATTTAAGATTAATCAGTTCTTTCCTCTGGATGTGATTCTCTGTTTCATAAGAGAACCACCTGCCAGTGAAGTTTGATTCAACTCCTTGGAGAATTCTGCATCAGCTGTTCATTTGTGAGCTGGGTTTAGGGAGGATCACAAGTTTTTGGAAGTAGATCTTTAGGTCTAGTCAAAGTGTCGCTAAGTGTGGAATTACATAAAACAAGACTGGTGGGGACCAATGGGGTCATTTGGAGTAATCACCAGGTAGGGTCAGTTTTGCCTAAACAATTGTGAGCAGATAATGCTCTGACTTATTCTAAAGGGGTACCAACAGTGAGTTCCCAACATGCCTCCAAAAAATTTATTCCAGTGTTGAACTGTCTGTATCATGACAGAGGTTCTTTTACATCTGACAAAGATCTCCAGTTAGACATTATTACTTCTATTTCTCAGGCTGTAAACATATGCTAAATTACTAATCTATAAATTTGAATTAGTTTTACTCCTGATGGCAACTACTTTTTCTGCGGAACTGATTGAATAGTGGGTATCATTTAAGATTTACCCTATGCTATTGCAGCATCTGAGCCCTACAATATCAAAACACTTTTATTCCAGCAGAATTGAAACAAAAGCTGCAATTTGTTCATCCCAAGGCAATCTGGAGAAGATCCTAAGAAACAACCAGCATCCTAAAAATTACAATAACGGGAATATTTTTAGTGACTAAAATTGTAATGAATCAGTTCTGAAGCACTGCCTCTTCCAGTCTAATGTGCTTTGCTTTTTGCTGATAATGCAGGAAGAAAATAAGGTCATGTTTCAAGGTACTCAACCATTTCTGTCAAGTTATCTGGACTGTCTAACAGAAGCTAATTTACAATAGGAGGTGCCTACAAACAGGCGCCATTAAGTCTAAAGCAATGAGACTGATTTCTCCCTGAATATCAGTTTGACAAAATTATAATGCAGAAAGAAGAACACTGTACTTCTGTGTGAGGTGCAAGGCTTTCTATCCCAATAGATTCTCTCCATTATTTTCTATTCTTCTAAACTAATACACAGTGAAGCTTGTTTAATTCTTAAGAAAAAAAATGAATATATATATGAATTATATATATATGTTTAGAAATAACTAGTGTTTTTTTTTTTTTTTTAATTCTTCTTTGAATAAATAAAATTGGGGTTCTAATTAAGATAGGATAACAGATTCATCCTCACAGTGCTCTTCTCCAGCAGGATTTTGTAACTGCAATAATAAGAAAATAATGAAACATATACATATGGGAGAGAGAGAACTGAAGTGTTCAAACAAAAAATGTAGCAAATAAAATCATTTTCTGTACTTAAGAGCAGAAAAAGCTTGCATCTCCTTACTACCTCTAGTTACAAAGATATCACTTGTTACTCTTATTTGATTTATTTTCAGTCCAACACAGATAGTACATAACCAAACACTAAATCGTTGCAAAGTGTATAAGAAGATCATTATAATTCCCTGACTGGACAATTAAATATGACATTTGAGTAAAGAGAGAATTTCAGTATTTGAAGGTTTTAATTCTTACAGAGATTATGAAATTTACTCTCAAACCTTCCATCACAAACCAGCACTGCTGAGGTAGTAGGGTTTTTGGTGGTTTTTTTGTTGTTTGGTTTGGGGGAAGGTGTTGAACCTGATAGCAGACTGCAGCTACTATCCTTTCTATTTCAAGTTTAGCTAAAGGAGAGGAAAATGCTAAGGAACAGTTTTTGTGCTAAGTAGAGTCAAATGGTATCCAGAAAATTTTGAGTATTAGATTCTCCTTAGTGAGTATTTTTAAGACAAAATAAACTGCCTAGGAATAATGAACATTATTAAAAGATAAAGACATTTTCATAGAAGATGAGTTAAACAATCATGAATGCAATGAGACCCAACTAATTTTCCTAATAAAAATTATTACTCAGTTTTCTTAACGTGGTTTTTTTTTTTTTTTTTGTTTTTTTTTTTTTTTTTTTTTTTTTTTTTGCTTAGATCAAACTGTGACTACATAGAAACCTGCCCAAATGTGATTCAGGTTCACTAGAGCATAGATCCACAAAACTATAAAGTCATATATTTTCCAGGTAAAATAATTGTAATGCATTACTAGTTTTACCACATCTTCTTTGGTGCATAGCAACAACTTAATGCTTATGAATAACATTGTTTTATTTCAGGCAATGTTATTAGTCACTCTCATACCAAGAAACTTTTAAGTATTAACTTAGGGACCTATGTTGTAGTTGGTTCATAACTTAATAGAAAGACCAACTTCCAAAGATGCTTATTCATGCCCAACAGGGATGGCTGGGAGAGTTGAAAAAGAATAGGCTTCTGTTGCAATCTGTAAGTGCTTGGGCACACTAAAATTCCCACAACCTACAACTAAGTATTTTGCAAAACCTTCTTCCCCCTTCTGTGTGAGTTAGTGTGGGTGGGTTCTACGGGTACCCATGAATGTGGATGGTTAACAAAAGTAGCAGATCAGAAAAGATCAAAAGGACACGCTGATAAATACAAGACTAACTTCCTCAAACATTTAAGCTCCTCAAACATTTGAGGAAATTACTGGACCTTCTGAATTCATGAGAACTACTACAAATCAAAACATCAAGAATCAGTTTAATCTGTAGAAGGCCACCAGCACACACTAGCAAAAATAATAATATAGGTATAACTTTGAGCTACATCAACATATGTGGTAGCTGCTACC